>NW_026249856.1:0-1200000 GCF_024043165.1 Alternaria incomplexa
CCCCCCCCCCCCCCCCCCCCCCCCCCCCCCCCCCACCTGAAAGGGATCATGGAGGAAGGGTAAGGCAGCAAGGCATGAATATCGGGAAATTAGCAACAGAGCACTGGTACTATGTAGATGGCTGGGATGCCGTCTAGTTGGACGGATGGACGGGCTGTGGCGTTGTGCGTTAGGATCGGTGGGATGCGAGTCAAATGACGTTCGCGGGATGGGCGGGAGATGCGCAGGGCTGACATGGGGTCGAGCGTCAGACCAGCAACAAGAATAGGAACACGGGATGCCGATTTTTTTCTCTCTCTCGCAAACCCGTCGCGTCTCTTAGTAAGATGGTTGTGATTTGGAATTCTCATGGTCCTACTCCGGTCTATGACGAGGCTGTCTATATGCACATCGCCGAAGACGACACACGCGTGTATTGCATGCACCCCTGCTTACGTGTGCGAAAACCCACCAACACCACGTCAACTTTCCACTCTACCGTTTCGCACTCCGAGTATGTCGTGTGCGAACAGCGTCAAAGCGAAATCGCCGTCTACACGCACACACGATCTTGACAGGTGCATCTGACGCCCACGCCCGCCGTTACCAAACCGTTGTGCCGCGCAAAGCCAACTAGTGCGGTCCCAAACGTTTCACCTACCAAACACGCGACGAGTCAGGCTTCACCGCACCCACCGGTACCAGTACGGCAGCGACAACGGCAGCGGTAAAGAAGGAAATCATCCGACGATTACAACGGTATGCTAGTTTGAAAAAGGACAGATGGTTCAGAGGCGCGTTCGCGTTCGCTTGGTAAGTTCCGTGATGTGGTGTTCTGTGCCTTGGGGTTTTAGCACCGTTGGCTGTTATGGGCGGGCCTTGGAAGCAAGGCTGCCGCTGTCAGATTAGTTATTTGGACGAGGAATCAGCTCATCAGCGGGTAAATGTGAGTAAGAGGTTGATTGTGCGCAAGGAGTTCTTTGCTCGAGTGTGCGAAGGTGGAAAAAGGTCGCGTTGTCGTTGATGCCGTGGTCAAACTCCAGACTGTGTGAGTGTCTTCACGTCCAAGTCTGAAGTGTCTTAACATACCTTTGATATTATACTACGGACAAGAGGAAGTTCACAAAAGGTAAAGGAGAGGAAGTCCTGTTTGACATGCTCGCTTAAACACCTGCACTAGGCAAATATCAGGCGTAAGCGAAATGTCAGGAACATGTGGTCGTCAAGGGTATGCTCGTTGAAAGTCCATACCATGATGAAGTGTCTTGAAGATGTGGACTAGTAATGTGGATATTCTTCTGTATTGACTACCGCTACCATCTACCGTGTAGAACAATGGCAAAAACTCTTCAAAAAGTGAAGCGCCCAGATACCCGTTGATGCTATGCGCCAAGACCAAAATTCCAAATGCTGAACGCCTGAGTAAAGATCCGAAACAAAACGTGTCTCATATGCCATGCAAACCATACCGCTCTTGACATATACCACCGAGGACGTTAAGACAGTAATATGAAGAAAAGGGTTGATTGAATAGCGAATTAACGAAAGTAGAGAAGAGGAGAAAGAGTCATTTGCCAATGCCATAACCGCGTTCCATGTCTAATGCCACGACCCAGGAAGTGATCTAACGAGTACAGGAATGCAAAGATAATGGACATTTATTTCCTATCGTCGTTGAGGAGGCTAGCGATGGGCATGTTGTCCCTGGGCGCAGAGCTCCACGTACCAGCCCTTGGGCGGCCAGAGGAAGGGACAGGCATGGGCAGAACGTAAGGCATGCGCTCTGGGGCTGAAACGGCGCTAATGTTCATGGGGTTCATCGGGCTGTAGTGCTTGGCTGGCTCGCTGTGGGCAGGCGAGATATAGCTCGGGAAGGGAGAGGGCTTGAACATGGGGTTGTGCATGATGCTACCATCGGGCGAGGCATCGGGAGTAGGAGGGCGGACAGCGTTGGAACCGTTGCGCCAGATCTCCTCGAGCTGGGCGGGGGAAACATCCGCACCGTAGTCGGCAGCGACGGTAGCCCAGAACTGTTGGCGGCGCGCTTCGTAGATGGAGCGGAGACGGTCAGTGTCAACTATCTTGGGCTGGTGGGCCACTTCGGTGTTGATACGGAGACCGTTGTAAGGCTCCGGGGATCCACGGGGAGTAAGGGTGCGGGGCTTAGGCAGGAGGATCTTGTGCTGGGAGCGACCGGGAGAGGTGGTGATGGAGTTGGCGCGGACATGGGGACTGCCAGTGTAGCTCATGGGTGAGCTGTGGCGGGAAGATTGAGAGTAGGCATCCTGATCCATGGCCATGGAGTAGACCGGAGCAGTACCGGAAGAGCTGCAAGAAGCGTTGGAAGAGACCGAGTTGTTGCGCTTGCGGCGGTGGCTACCGTGCGAAAGCTGGTGGTAGTGCAGGCGGCATGCAAGCTCGGTCTTCTTGAGGTGAGCAGCAATGTGCTTGTAAGGCATCTTTTGCATGCGGGTCTGAAGAAGGTAGTTCTCCTACATAGTGTAAGCATATGGTGGATGGTGATGAGTGCAACTGGTCGACATACCTCTTCTTCGGACCAAGACCTGTTACCACCGGCTGACATCTTCCGAGCGCGGAGGCTGGAAGGGTCAGGGGACTGAGAGTTCATCTCAGGAAGAGGGGAGAGAATCTGGGGCTGGTGGTGAAGCATGTTGTAATCGTCGTGTTGCTGAGCTGATAGTATGTTGATGATGATGTTGCTGATTGGAGTACTTGGCGTAGAAGAAGTCGTTGATTCGTGTCCACTAGGGATGTCTGTTCGTCGTGATCGAGGCTGGCTCTGAAAAGAAAGTATTACACGGTGTGTCGGTAAAAAAGTAATTGCTCAGCAATGTTGGTAAAGTTGATTAAGTGAATGTAGTGCAGCCCAAACCAGTGGGAAGTAAAAGAGAGTATTACAAGGCTGCTAAAAAACAAAAGACAGATGCCGATTGAACAGATGCGGTTGAAGCCTCGAAACTTGGGGCACTCGGGCAGTTATAGAGTTTGGACAGAGGTCAAGAAACGGGTCGGTCAGTGGTCACAGACCAGGTCGATTAGCAGTGGCAGTTTCTGAGATTGGCAACGTTTTCAAACCGTCGCTTCTGCAACTCGATTCCTGATCGGCATCATGGGGCAAAGACGGTGTTCGCAGCCAAAATGTTTAGAAGAACCTTGACACGAGACATGTTAAGCCGGAAGTGGAACGGACATGAAGACGCATACGAAATCGCTGCCTGGGGCTCTGAAGATCTAGAGCGGGATGCATAAGGTCCTCAGCCTCATCGGGACCCACGGGGGCAGTTTCAAAACCGCGCGCGTCGGACTTGGTGCAGTTTTGACGGAGCGCGAGGTTTGACAATGTTTGGAAAGCTGGAAACAAGCAGCGACCAGTGCCGAAGCGACGGCGGGCGCTAACGCAGAACGTGCTGTGACAGGCTGCGGGGGGGACTGTGCGCCGGCGGTCGCCCATTGCAGAGACAAACAACATTGGCAACGAGCTTTGAAGCTCTTCTCAACGACGATGCCTCAGACACTTTGCTACGAATCTGCTCCATGTGAATAGGGCCGAGCAGGCGGTGAGTGGAGATGATTCGCAACACACAAGAGTGCAGATGACGACGCTGTGAGACAGGCGAAACGAGTACGTTCGGATGGGTCGTGTTCCGCCTACAGCATCAACACGTCAGGCAACTCGTAAGGCCGAAGCGCTTGGCAGGCCATGTGTGCTGCTATAGGTCGTAAGTGGTAAGGCTGTGGCAGAGCGGTTCTGATCAAACGCTTGTGGCTTGTAGTGATACTGGCGCTGCGTCAGGCGGCTGGAGAAAGAGCTTGGCTTGAATGCGGAGCGGAGCCTGGGTTGAAAAGGCATCCAGGCCCACGGCGAGCAAAGTACTCAGGACGGTCCGGCAGCAGCATATCGATTACCTCACTCCTCTTCCCCGCGCCCAGCGGTGTTGCTGATGAGCGCAAGAGGTCCTTGTTTGGTACCATCGTTGCAAGCCGCTGCTGCAGTGGCCGTGTGGAGAAGACAGGGATGGCTCGCACTCGGCGACGACTGAGGCCGGGCTAAATAGCAGCACAATCTCTGTGGTGGTGAGGGCGCCATTGGCGGTCAAGCGGCCGGTCGTGAGATAGATTGTCGAGCAGAGCAGCCGTCTGACGTGGTCGTGTTTGTGCGACTCTCGCCATGGCGGCTTCCCGCTGTGTTGTTGACCGATGATGAGGTTGGAAGGCACGAGCACCACTCGAGGAAAGACCGGCTGGTCCATGCACGCTGCCCCGCTCCAGCTGCCAGCAACTCCGTCACCACTACGGCACGCCATCTGGCCTGGTAGCGACTCCACGGTGTCCTGATCTGGAGTCACTCTACTCGACCCGGCATGGGAATCGCCATGACACTCATGACAACATGCGCTTGTCGCTCCCACTACTCCGCCAGCGCCGTGGCTGTCTGTATACACAGTCATCATGTCGCGACACCCGATCGGGGGCGCTCCGCATCACTCGCATGAGCTGGACACGCATGGAGCAGTCACGCGCTGCGCACTCTACCTCCGCTGCCCTCTAAGCACTCATCGCGCTGTCCCCGTAACCTCAAAGCCACCTGTTCATCAGAGCCGGGCCCTAGAGCCTGTTACCCCGCTTCTTGTCTGCAGCGCGTCCCCGCGTATCTATACCTCGACCACCACCTCCAATTCACTAGCGGGCAAGTACTAGTACTTGCCCTCCCCATCTTGGGCGCCGACCCCCGCTAGCATTCGGCCACTTAACCTCACAGCGTCGCCCTCGTCCTCCACCATGATGCCTATGCCATCCTCCCATTCGCCCGTCTGCTGCCAACCTGACCCTCTTTGTATCCCTTGTACTTGATCAGCGCTCGCACCGACAGGCCATCTGCTTCCTTGGATATCATGATGATCTACTGCCTCCAGTCTGGCCGTCGTACCCTCTGAAAGTGGTCCTGAAGCTGTACTATACGAGCATGACACTACACTCTATAGGCGCATCCTGCTCTCCCCAGTGAAGCTGTCTCGTGCTGCCGCCTGCCTGGCTTAGGTCTTATCGCCCCGTCTGCCGCCATGTCGTGAGTCTTTCCACTATATCCGTCTCGTCTTGTCCCCATGCTGCGACTCTGAGATACTCCCCCTACTCGACTCGGTACCTTGCCGCGCGCGCTGACGTTGTGGCCCCCGACAGCTCCTCGCCCTCCACCAAGCGTAGCCTGAAACCGTCGCCCATTGCAGCGAACCCCCAACCGAGCGTTCAGTACTCTGGACCGCCAGAGCTGCCCAGTCTACAGCCAGCGGCGTCATTCACCACGGCGAATCCAGAGGCTCACACTGGCGCTCAACCGCCACTGCCATCTCCTACGAGCCGAAAGCGCAAG
The DNA here is from genome assembly GCF_024043165.1 of Alternaria incomplexa. Classification (NCBI taxonomy): domain Eukaryota; kingdom Fungi; phylum Ascomycota; class Dothideomycetes; order Pleosporales; family Pleosporaceae; genus Alternaria; species Alternaria incomplexa. The sequence continues at coordinate 5,369 of NW_026249856.1, forward strand.
TCTGTGACCCTCGGACAGTCCCAGGAACAAATGGCAGGTACTGCAGATAGTGCAGAGGCGCAAGCGAGTAGTGCTGTGTTGCCACCAACGGCTGATGTCGATGCTGCACAGGAGCCCAAGACCAAGAAGAGTCGGACAAACACGCCTTGGACGCCAGCTGAGGAATTGAGATTGAAACAAATGAGAGATGCTGGAAATAGCTGGAGCGAGATCGCAAAGGTGAGGAGAGCGCTTGCCGGATCAGACAACTGCCGTGTTCCCGGAGAACAGTTAGCTGACTTGGCCTTTGGTAGACGTTCCCGCAGCGGACAGAAGGGAGTGTAAAGAAACATTGGTACAAGGTGGGCATGCGACCAGTACTGTTCCACTGCGGACCCTCTAACTGACCTTCAAGGACATGCACTATGCCGAGTTCGCTGAGGACGAAGTGAGTTAGAGGCTATATCTCCGTTCCTTTGAAAGTGTGCTGATGAGTAAGAAGAGCGCCGCGCTGCTTGCCGCCATCAAAGAATACGATGCCAACAAATGGAAGGTCATCGGTCAGAAGGTTGGCAAGCCTGCAAAAGTATGTCTTGATCGACTCCGAACGTAGTCTTCGTGTGCATGAGCTTGTACTGACGTGCACCAGGCATGCGAGCAGTACGCAAAGGAGAATTTTGGCGGCAAGTACTGAACGACACTTATGATCACAGTCTGCATCTTTCCGGAATTAGTGCGGTGGGGCCCGCTTATGATACCAGCTTTCCTATCTTGATCGAGCATCGCATGCGCAAAAGTGCTGTGGGCATCCGTTCGTCCTTCTTGGTGTTTCCGGACGTGGTTCTCGGCAGCGGAGTACACAAGGCATTAGTCGCCTTCTCTTTCCAAAAGATGCTTAGCAGTTTTCGGCAACGCTGACCAATGTTATTGCGTTTCTCCGCGGTCATCCTTTCGCTTCGGGATTTGGTTGTAGTCCTGAGGGAGCTTCCATCCTGGATATAATGTCGAATGTCTTTACTTAGCAATAGTCGGCAATGTATCCATGCCATAACGGATTGTCGCATGTGGGGAGCATCTCAAAGTCTGCCTGTCGAAGCGGCGATTGGCCGATCTTGCTTGTGTTATCGTTTCACGTCAACGAACAGTTGGGAGAGTTGGTTTCGGTAGCCTGCAGCGGTTCGTTGAATGTTTCAACCCCTCGCCACACCACACCTCAACGTTCCGCCTCACCTACTGCCGCACGCAGATCGGCAGAATCCGCCTGGCTATTTGTAGCACACATAGACGACGCGCCTTTGCCGTCAGTGTAGCAATCATGGCGCAGAGGAAGATCGCTGTTTTCTTTTTCGTGCGATCAACGGTGTCGTTGGGGCGATCTGAGTTGCGACGCCCACGTGTAACGGCATGAGTTACCCAGAGTCCCAGACGAACGCTCCGGCTATGCTACCGAACCATATCAACGGGCGCGCGATGTGGTCGCGACGCGCTTGCAAGAAGCCGTGCCGTAACGTCGACAGTAGATTGCGCGTCGGGGGACTTGGTCGCCCACAATGCGCCGCAACGCGCTTCTACTCACCGTGTACATGCGCTGCACGCGCTCCGCTCACGACGCAGGCCAGATGACATGGCGGCGTGGCCGCGGTGAAGGGCGCGGTCTGTTGGACGGAGCGTGGTGAGGGCTGCATCGTGCAGTTCCGCGAGCCTATAGTTCGCAATGGCGTGCATCAGCCTAAATGGATAATGCGCCGTTGGTCGAGTACTTGAAGATTGGCAGACTATCGCTAGGCCTGAAAGTCGTACATGGCGACGGCGGTGAGGTCATAGCGAGGGCTGCAGATGCAGGGAGATCCCAGCCTCCAGCCGGGGAGCGCGTCTGTCGTGAAGTCGTCACGTGAGAGAGGCTGGTGGTGAGGGCGCGCCAGGAGGATGCGGTTGCCTCTTCGGCGAGCGCATCCGTCGTGGCGCACATAGGGCGACCGTGTAGGCAGCGGCACGACGCCCTGGACTCGCGATGCCTCATCTCGCCCATGCAGTCGAGAGATGACCTGTATGCGAGGCTTGCGGGCCAGAAGATCGCGGCCGGCTGCGATTCGACGTCGACGCTAAAATCGGGAACTCGCTACTCAGGCGAGCCCGCTGTCGTCCTCGCTTGCTCCTTCTCCCCACAACGCCTCACGCATTCGCCCTCCTCAAACACCTGGCTGTTGTCTCAGGTATACTCTCGCGCAGTGCCCATCTCTAATTGCCACCAGCACTCCGTACACCCGCTGCGTCTGCAGCAGGCCGAAGTGCGTCATCCAATGCGGGCGTCGGGATATTTCTGTGGCTGGTAGATCCCAACTCATGGGGGGTGACGAAGCGCATATAGGGCAGGGTCTGACTCTATACCTTGAAACGGCCCACGCATGAGCCAATCTGAGGCCGTCATGCCTATGCGTTAGAGAACCATGACCGAGAGCCCTGCCATCGCTCGGTCCCACTGCTTACAGGCGGGTGCTACGGCTGCGTAAATGCCGGCATCGACAGCTGTCCTGCCCTGATCCGAGTACCGCTTCTTCGCCAGCAGCATCATGCTTCATGGGGCCCTGAGCCCGGGTAAGGCTCTTCCAGGCATGAAGTGCCGTCGACTGAGGCACCGGGCGTGTATGCCATTGAGATGCCATGAAAAAATGCCATCATTGTCACAGCACCCCTCTGCCAGGCCGTTTGGAAGCACTCGCCTCCGAGCATGACCCGAGCACCTCTCCCGCGCTCCTGGCTCCGTGTCTGGTAGACTGCGTCTCATCAATCTGGCAGACGGCGCTCGCTCGTGGCGCTGCCTCTTCGGGGAATCGCCTCGAGCCCCTGCCGTCTTGCTAGCCGGTTCAGAACGTCTTCAATGCACATCTCCTGGCCACCACGCTGCGCCAGGATCCCTCCTGCAGCGCCTGCAACGGCGTTGGAGATCTTTCTGGCGGCATTCTAGAAATAAACGACGATGGCATGGACCGCGCACGCCCCGGGCCCCACCGACCCTCGCAAGCCGGGCACAGTACCTCATGCCCATCTCATTTTGCATCAGCAGCCACTCACGACCCACGTCTGCGAGCATTGTACTCGTCCAGATCGCATGCCGGGGGCCCCCTCCTTGTCATTGATCACCGCATTATGCTTGACGTAGAATCAGTTCCTGGGCCTTCCCTACTAAGCTCATTTGGTGCTCCTCAGGAACAGAGCGTCTCGTGGGGACGACCCATTGCTGTACATGCTTGGATCCTGTGTCCGTGTGGCAATCGCACAAGACGGACCGGGCTTTTGAAGGGACCTACTGCCCGAGATTTCTCATGCCTTCTCCCATCAGGCAGGAATCTTATATTCCACGAGCATCCCCAGCCATACGTACTTTTCGTTTGTTCCCTACAAGGCTACAACCTATATTCGACAACCCAGACGCTTAACACACGCGATAAGACCTCGACCGATGGCGCGTTCCCCTAGGCCTTTCTTGCTCCAACATTTGTCAATATAACAAAATTCGAAATACCCAAACGCGTGCGATACAGCCATCGCAACTCCGAACACCAACTCAAACCAGGCATCCTTTTTCTGGCTCAGGTCTCACTGCGGCGGCCTGCCAGAGCAACCTAGCTCTGGTAGTCTCCATGCGTGATCGCAACACTGGCGAGTCCCTATCGAGGCCCTTTCCTCGACTACAGCGTACCAGGCGATGCCGGGGAAGAACATCACATACCGACCTCAAACGTCGAACATCAAAATGTCCTCCATTCCCATACCGGATTGCCTCCGGGATACCACCCTCACTCCTTCCTGCAGCCACACCAGTCTCAAACGCTGCAACATGCCGGCGCCGGCCACCACCCTACCTACACGGACATCGACACACATTCATTACATCAACCCCATCTTTTGCGCCATCACTCCATGTCGCAACACTCGCCATCTTCCTACAACGTGGGCTACCCACCGCCGCCCCAGCAGACCGCCGGACGCAAGCGCAGCCACCAGGACGACTTGCAGCACGAACTGCCTCCGAGCTTAGAGCAGCAGCTCAATCCCTACGCACAAGCAACGGGAAGCGTCTCACTACAACACGCGACCCAGGGTTACTCCCTTCAACAGTATCCGCCGCCCGCTCCACAGTCCTCTTTACCTCCCACACATCACCACCATCTGCCAAATACTCATCGCAGTAAGAGACATCACCCGATGGAGGGCCAACCTCCCTCTCCCGCTCAACACCATGGTCCTCCTAGCGTAGTAGGTCAAGAAGGGATGCCCCCACCAGCGCAACGACCCCGCGGCCCAAAGCTCAAGTTCACGCCCGAGGACGACCAGCTACTCGTCGACCTCAAAGAGAAGAAAAACCTCACCTGGAAGCAAATCGCCGACTTCTTCCCTGGCCGCAGTTCTGGCACACTCCAAGTGCGGTATTGCACGAAGCTCAAAGCAAAGACCACAGTCTGGACGGATGATATGGTAAGTCGCAACCCTAGTCATGAAACGCGCGACGTCGTACATCGCATCCACAATCTCCGACATGCTAACCATAACCGGCAATACAGGTGGTAAAGCTTCGCAACGCCATGCAGGAGTACGAGAACGACCGATGGCGCATCATTTCCTCGAAGGTTGGCAGTGGCTTCTCGCCCGCCGCGTGCAAGGACAAGGCCGAGGCACTTGAGGCTGTGGAGTTGGCTGCGCAGGAAGAGGAGGAGGAAGAATCACAACATCGACAACATCAACACCAGGGTGCCTACTCCTCGTCTCAGATGGCAGCTGGTCCCAGCGATCCCGGCGCAAGTTACCAATGACTGGCCGACTCTAACTGCGATGGGCTGGCTGGCCAGTTCGAGGGCTTGCGTGCATGGTGAGAACAAAAATATGAACAGCAAGCATGCGCGTAGGCGGAAGGGAGGCAGTGTTGCGGGGTTTGTGCTGGACACAAACCTGCCTCTCTGTGGTCGATTTCGGCATTTGCAATACTCTTCTGGGGCACACACCAGCCTCCTAATCACTAAACACATTTCCTTTACGACGTACCACGATTTGGGCCAACGGTATACCCTTCCTCTTCCAATACACACTCCTTTACAAATTACCTGCATACTTTGGATACTACGAACGATTATTCCTTCGACGCGCGACACATTCCAAGCGAGTCCAGCATTGCGGTGGCGTTGGGAAAGAGACGGCTCGGGCTGGTATCACATCCTCCAGGGAGCTGTTGGGAGTTTGAGTTGATATGGACGGCATTGAGAAAGAGTCGGCCAGCGTTCCGGATACACAACAAGGGTGTAGGGAGTGAAAGAGAAGGAAACGATACCCAGGCAGAGTCGGAAGGGGCGCATTCTCATTGGTCTTTGTTTTACTCGTCACTAAATCTTTTCCTTTGTACATCACTGGCGGTATCGTCATATGCTTTTGCTTATTTACATCCACGCATTGCATCTATTCTCTTCTATACATAATCGTTGCTTCTTCTCGCGCGACACAACCTTGCCAGACATCTCCTTCACATTCTGCATGTCTTACTAGACTACGGTCTTCGAGCCAACAACTGCATCTTGCGCTTGGTTCTCAGAATACCCATTTGTAATCTGTGGCTCACATTCATCTCCTACGTCCACCTCTCAAGGCATGACACCCGTCATTTAATGTCAAATACCCATACCCGGGTCTTCCATCGCAACTTCGATACGCGATTTGCGATCGCATGTAAATCATAACCCGCACTTGATATCAATAATTTGGAATGCTATTATGCGCATCATGTTCGCTGATGACCGTGTGTCAATGCCGGGGTTGTGGCTTGTGTCTCAACCACAACTATGGGTTTCAGATCAAGCAGTTTGAGATGCGCATCTGAGACGAATATGGCCGCGAAGATGAGATCAGATGCTTAAGCTTCATGTTACATGTCGATAGAATCATGAGATCTGGATGCGCATGGCATGATGCTTTACAGGTGGTGGTGGTGGTGGTGGTGTCATCGGAGTTGCGGCCGGTCGCGGATGCAATAAGTCAAACTTATGCTGGTACAGTACTTCCATCATGCGAGTGAGAGCTACAACTACAAGCTTGAAAGAAAGCAATTCCAAATTATTGCGCTGACACTCATTTCGCAACCTGATCAGAGTGTATTCAAGCAAGCAGTACATCCCTATCCAAACGCGATGCCTCAAGACCCAGCTCAATGCCTAGTCCACAGCCAACACCACTACGTCCCCAACTACCGTTTTCCAAATACTTTCATCCCTTCCCCACGCCGCTTCCCAACCGTCTCGAACTAATGACACCAAGGCATTATCACCCATTACCAAGATACACATGAGCCCTTGCCAACCGATCATACTTTCGATATTAAGAAAGCGCGGGCTGACCATGCCGCATGCGGGAAGGGGACAAACCTTGTTCATAATATCCGGGTTAGTGATATAGTACGTTGTTCCCGCACACACCTCGCTACTGTTGCGCCAAATGGCGTCCTTTGGTCAAAGTAGGATATGCAGAGCGGATGCGGGCGCGGGAGGCGAAGAAGGCGCGGTTGTTTGTTTAGGATAGTGAATTGCGACGCGAACTGGACGTTGGTCACACCGGTTGATAGACAAACCACCTATAGCACCCTATAACAACGTGCGCCTAGCTTCGCGACTATTGCCTACTAGTCTACGGAGCAGAAGAAGAAAAAAGTCTTCAAGTTGGGCGTTCACGATATGCGCTGGTTTGCATCCGACTCGTCCAAATCCCGAGCCAGTAGTGACCGTTTGTGCAGCACGATCCGACAAACCCTGTCGTAAGATTCCCTCTTGAGCACCCAGCTCGTCGTTTACTGGCCCGTACCAAGACGACCCTGGTCCTTAGCAGCCAGCTCGGGTGTGGCCACACGCACGCAACGAGCATGCCGCGGCAGGCATATGCTGGATTGGGGTTGAACCGGGGCGAGAGGGAGGTTTTGCTGACCCTGTGCAGGACGATCTCTTACCAAAGACATCCACCCGATGGGCTGATGATGATGATTATGATGATGAAGCTTTTCCGACGTGACCACTGCCATGGGCGCAGGCACACATGTCTCTCGCTTACACTTTCCATGGACCCTGACCGTGCAATCCCTTGCCTGTTGCGCCTATACCGCACCCCCCATGATTGTGGATGCTCTCTTTTTGCTCATCAGCTGTGCCGTAGCAGTAGCGATCTCCTTCTTACGTGTACTCCGCTTTATTTCGGGAGCTAGCAACTGTTGATCTAACCGACGAACGCAGAGGGTGGAGGTCACGAACGGAATACGCCGAAGGCGAAAGCGGAAGAGAAGCATCAGTGATCGACACGCCGCTGCAGTGGATATTGGGAAGCCTCACGTTGTGCCTTTTTGCTGGTAACGGCATCCTCGTCGGCCATGTGGCTGTGGCAAGACAGCCGTTTCATGTTTAGATGTTGAGGTGGCGATTGCTATGTTTACCATTTAATGATGGATAACGAAGTAACTGCGAGGCGGAAAGCGGAGATCGTGTACTCGTGATCGACGAGGACCTGTGCTACCGAGAGACATCGCTTAGAGATGCATCGCGGGTGTAGGCTTCATCGGGATGTGGGGAGAACTACAGAGTCACGGCAGGTACTCCGGAGTAGGTGGAGGCCGTTGGGTGAATGCCCAATTTGGCAATGACTTCGCTTATCCGCGGCCATCGATCTCATGAAAGCTGAATTCGCTAGTCATGCTCATCGTGCAGAGAGGCGTCTCAACAGATCGAGGGCACTGACGCGTGAGGCGTAGGTGTACTTGCTGATGTGGGGAGGCTTACTGAGCCCAACGCTGCTATACACATATGGTCCGCATCCTTTCCTTCGAAGACTATTGAAGACTACGTCATCCTCATCGTAACCTGCTTCTCGCGATACTTGAGCTGTCAATGAACTTGTGTTTCAATAATTCAAAGATTCACCGAGGTTTACCCATAAGTGATGCCTGACCGGTCACCTCCAAGCGTCAATGTATGCATCGCACCACCGCGGCGGCGATTGACAACAAGGGCTTGCTAGCTCGGTGCCTTGCTGCGCGATGCTGCACCGGCGCTGTGAACACCTGCATGTGCGCAGTACCCTGTCAATCGGTGAAGGAATATATCGAACGGGCGCGAGTAATACTCCGGCGCAGTGAGCGTTGTACCGTGCCGTCGCCGCATCCCGCCTTTTCGGTGCACTGTCAGAGAGGCAAGAGGCAACAATCCAGGAGCCCGGTAGATGGTCGGCCGGTTTCGAAGCAACCGGCTTTTCTTGCTGCTTCTGTGTGTTGCATACGATCTTGTGCGCCGCACAGCTGTCAAGTGTTGATGACGCGCCAAAAGCTGTAGCCCACAACATAGCGCGATGCGTGTGCCAGCTCCGCCGCCAACGGCCCGCAAATCTATTGGACGAATGTGAAAAATAGAAAGTGGAGTCGTAGCCAATAGTGTCGCCGAAAGTTGCTTCTTTTCGGGTCGCCCGTGAGGCGAGGTACATAGGCTATATGCGGAGCTGATATAGCTCCGCTTCCCACAACGGCAGAGCATGGTATCTGCGCAAACGCTTGGAAAATTTCGCAAGACCCGTGGAAGATGCCGTTCGTATCTTTGTACGTAAGCGAGCGCGGATGTTGTTAAAGTTCCGCAAGATAATCGTGAAGGTGGGATCACATGATCAAGGCTATCGTGAGTGTAACTACCATCATAATATGACACTTTGAGGCGCCTTTTACTAACATCATCCGCGATCTCATTACCTTAAAATTGCGGGCGACTGTCTTTTCGATGTTTTAACTGCCGTCAGTAACCCAATGTTTTTCACCTTTAGCGTTGCTCGCGTATGCGTAATGACAGTGAATTCTCAAGGGCACGGCGACAGAGATAGCTTCTTGACCAGTGGATGTAGCATTGTTACTTCGTGCATGAGGCGTGTCGTCGCTGGTTTTACCCGATACGTGATCTAGATCACAGCATGGTTTGGCTGCCCCGGTGACGCTGAGTGACAACGAAGGGTTACAGTCTGGCGGGTGTCGACGCCGCATACATGGAGGTCGGTTGGAACAAGTCGTGACAGTCTCGCTTATACATGTTTTGAACAGATAGCTCGAAGATTTCTAGGTAGGATCCATGAGTACCAGAGAGGACAGAAGCTAGACCGGCGCCTCAGGACGATTTGCTGCTTGTCGCTGCGAAAAGGGGCAGCATCGCGTTCTCTCCTGAGTCTTCCAAAGTCCAGGCCAAAAAAGCGAGTACCGAAGCAAATCCAGGTTTTCGTTAAGGCGAACCACTTCGCCAGCCAAGGACATCTCACTGCCACACCCTCACCCGGAGAAGCTCGCGGCTGGTCATCAAGGGCGCGTGGGTACGATGTAAGGGTCCACGCTGACTGGCTTCAGGATTATCGAATGCGCGTACTAGCAGACAGCGGCGTCGTGGCAGTGACGTGACGCTATTCGAGGGTACCCACCTACACTGCAGCAGCGCCGTGCCAGCAGTCAAGCCGCGGAGACCCTCACTCAGCGTCTCTTGTTCCTTATGGCACATCCGACGGCAATGAAGGCCACCACTGAGCAAACGCGCGTCCGGATTGACCGAGACATCACTCACCGGAGGCAAGCTGCGGGACTGATCTGGTAGCGAGCGATCCAACACACTCGCCATCCAGTTCAAGCCTGGTCGATAGTGGCCCAACGCTGACGATAGCACAATCACGATGCGCTGTCATATATTATTCGCCGCGCAATAAGACAGCGGCTATAGCCAGGTGGACATTGCCGTGCACGCGCTGTTGGCTGAGAGACTTAGTGATGGGGTGTTATTGGCAACGCTCGCTTCCCGTGCCAGAGTCCCAACGGTGTTGGGCTTGCGATGAATCTCCCGAGTTGATCGGCACTGTTGTGCATGTTGTTCTTGATGCGCTTCTTACAGCGTAGACTTCGGTTCCGGGGACAGCAGTGAGAGCCTCTTCATCCTTCAGGGCATCGATCATGCTGACAAAACTTGGCCTCGTTTAACATCCTCTTGCTCGACTTGGTTGCGCCCCTTCTTCCTTCTCTTCGCGGTCCAGCGTTGGCTGGTGCAATCGCTACCAAGAATATTCAGCCGGCTGATGGCTGCCAGAGTGGTTCAAGCGGCCCCACTGCGATCCGCGCCTCTGGTGGTATAGCCATGGTGTCGACGTACGGCTGGTGGTCGGCGCCGGTAGGCGAATAGAATCTGGCATGCCTGCTGTTAGTATAACCCGCCATTGCCGTGATGCAACTGAACACCAGTTCAGATCGGCGTTTACTGCTCACTCCAGGCGCAAGTTCAACTCCGTCTAGTTAGATACATCTCCAACTTCTTTGCTCTTTTGTTTCGGTATACGGAGTAACTCAGCAGGACATGTGCGAGACTTCGATGTCCAGTGTTCAGCTTTTGCCATAAATTATCATGGGCCGACCTCGATGCCTGAGACATCAGGCCAAACGATGGCGCGTTTCAGGAGCGGTGCCGCCGGCCGATGCTGCCACCGGAGTAAGCACCCGCATCGCCTCGCCCTCTGCCTAGATACCGTGTACCTTCGAGTCGCATAGTTCACCTATTTAACAAATGTCTAGGTGCATAGTGCTGCTTTGTGCAAAGCTTTGAGAAGAAGTTTTCGAGATGTCATGTGATGTTTTGTCTTTCAAAATCTCCAGCTTGATCCGAGTCATCTCCGGACAATGTCCGTGCTTTGCATGACGTAAGGGCGGACATCCCCAGCCACTTTCTTCCATAATCACGTTGAGGAGCTTTCTTTATACGTGCGCTTGCATTTGACTACAGTCCTCGGTGTTGCTATGGTCTCCTCCACCCATTGAGTATATCCACAACATTCTCCAAAACTGATTGCTGGTCTGTTCCTTGGCCAGCGGACCGATCATCGTGATTTCCAGATCAATGTCCAATCTCTAGGGACATGTCGTGACCCCAGAGGACATGATTACGTACGTAAGGGAATCAGCGGCTGGCTACAGTTGACTTGCCATCTCGAATCGGTAAGCCTGAATCTCAATATAGCCATCGCAAACAGCCAGCAGTATCCGTATATTTTTCACGGCTTCATCTTATCTCATCGCAACACCTCGCTAGCTTCCTGAACTTGGCATTTTTGCCGAAGAACCGATCTCTTGAATATGCTTCAAAGCCTCATGTTCACCATCGAGTCAACTGATCTCATCGCTACCTCTACTCCTAAAACTCCTCATCTAGCTACAAATTTCGTCTCTCTGTATCTCCATTTCACTACTAGGTAAATGCCATAGCAATCTCAGCATCCGCTCAACTTCCCTTCACCAATGTCACCAACACGATGTTTCTCCTTCTTAAGCTATGCGGCAAGGGTAAATGGGATGGGCCACGAAGGCAAGAAGGCATTGCTCAGGCAGTTGCCAACAGGAAAGCAGTCGTTTGGCAGTCGCGCTCGACTTTTGCGACGTTAGGCGCAATGCTGAGCCGGTGAGTCTGATGGAAGGAGTGACTGCGCATCACCAGCGCGTACACTACCGGCATCGAGTATGATCAGCGCGGTGCAATAGCGGATAGAAGAAGACAGGAAGAGGCGGTCGGTCATTACCTGCGGGGTTCGTGAGGATACAAACTGTAAAGGTTGCTGGACCCACTGCGCTGCTCCAATCATTGCGATGCCATATCAAGACCCTTATCTTGTGACCTTATCTCTCGGCGCATTTCTACCACCTTCTATAGCCGAACATCCTCACAAAACACATATCCTGGCACACAACGAGTCTGAAGGGAAAAAACGATACCCAAAATCCGCATTCAAGGCCGTCACCGACCGCACGCGATGGACCATCAGCATCACCAGCCGATATGGCCTTTAGTGGAAGGCGCTTTCGATTACACGATGAACCTGGCAAGCGAGCTCTGGACGATGATCTGGAGACCAGCCGAGCAGCCGCGTACGCAGCCAATGAGCGCGGTGGCTGCACAGAGCTCACAGATTGAGGTCGCGAGAGTGGGTAGTCGTCCGCGCACGAAGAGGTCCGGAGATATCGCGAAAGCTTGCGCAGCTGCGCAGAGAGAAGTTGAGCGATGATGAATTCATGCAAACACGCATGGAGAAAAATACATCTTTGGTAACGTGGAGCACCTATCAGACCAGGTGAGAAGCTAATGCGAATATCAGCGAAGATTTGGCGTTACTGCTACCGACACGTCAACGACCAGAGCTGACTAAGGATAACCGGGAGCTGAAGGTGAGTGACCATGTAGTTTAGAGCGGTTGATGACCGATGCACTAATCACCTTGCCAATATTAAGGTCACCGAAGTCGACGTCCCATGCGAGTGCAGACTGGATAGCCCAGCCAGGCGCAAAGGGCACTTGCGCACAATGAGGATTTGGACGGCGACCTTCATTGTCATGTCTGGAGCCCGGATGCCATAGCACTGGATGTGTATATATTCGAGAGAGGAGATTGGCTGTGCAACAGAAAACATTACTCCTCTTGTCGAGTAGAACCAATGTATGCCGAGTTGCTCGACCTTTTCGCTGTATCTACGGCAGAACTGCGCAAGAACCGTGGTTCAAGAACTATGCGGCGACAGTATATGTGACTCTTCGCTTCGGCGCGCACAACCATCTCCCACAACCATCTCCCACAACCATCTCCTTCAACAAAGTCGCCCGACGTTGCAGCATACGCGCAGTTCATCGTGCGGAATCAACCGCTACCCCCACAATGTCTGATCAAGACCGATATGATGCCTTGACCGGCGCCCGGCAAAAGTCAATCATGGTTTCCGGCTTCGCCAACTGGAATGCATTCACACAAGCGACCGGCCAACTCCTCGCAGCCATCAACGCCACAGAGAAAAAGTACACTGCAGCACACCCAAAATCGACACACGAGATTTCCAGGATCAAGGATCTTCAGGCACGAATTCGCGAAAACAAGAACGACGCCCTCCAAAGCGTACGTAACGAAGCCGACTTCCCGCCAACACTACTCCAAGCTCATCGCTTTGCTGCGTACTACAATTCCCCGGAAGCGTTTCTGCATAGAAACAAGAACTTATGTGGATTTAAAGAACGCGCTACGGACAGCAAGAAGAACCTCGCTTCAGCACTAAAGCTGGGTATACGCATGAAGGAATTCGACGTTGCTGTAGTGGAGAAGTTCCCGAAGTTGTGCGAGGAGTATCGAGTCCTCAATGCCCGTTTGAGTGGCCAGTCGCAAGAAGAAGCCCGGCCTAAAGAGTCTGGCATGCTTGAGGAGCACCCCATTCCTCTTTGCGCAAAGAAGATATCTCTCAAGGACAAATATTTACAGCGTCATCGTCACGATCGCGCGATTTGAGATGCGCTCGGCGCAATTTGCCATTTCGCGACGCGAATCTTTGGATTGGGTCCACCACTGGGCAGCACTACACAGCCGAGCTTTAACAGACTACGCGGTGGTCTATAATTTGGGTCCAGGCTGATATATTTCGGAATCCCCGAAGAGTTTGACTACAACGACGTGCAGTAGTCCTTATTTATCTCGAAATCCAAGTCTCCGAACCGTCTATTTCCTGCACCGTGACTAGCGACTCGGCATGGCAGCTATGTGCTTGCGCATAGAGTTCATTCTTCCCATTCTGCTATTAATCTTGTGACTGATGCTCCAGAGTCCTCGAAGGTAGTGGCTCGGCTAGTCGAACCTCCTCGACACCCTGGATAATAGCCATTAGCCGCGCTCGCCCTTGTTCAAGAGTCCAAGAGCTCGGAACATGATTGGGGTCAAGTCCGCGGAACAGATATTCGAGCTGATGATCTACAAGAATGGTTGGTCAGCTTCGTACTTGTCGATAGCCCACGCCACAGCTTGTACTTACCCCCCATATTGTCAATACATTCCAAAGTCTCGGGAAAACCACGAATGGGCTCATTTGTTTTCGGATTGTGGATAGATAGCAGAATCGTATGTCGGTCGGCTTGAGCATTATAGGCTGTCGCGTGTGTGTTGTGCTCCCTATCAAGTTCTAGTACGACAATAAAGCATAGCGTTATGCGCACTCACCTCGCTTTTCTGACCAACAAATCTTTGTACACAATAGACAGTGTGCGACTTTCGGCATCCATAGAAGCTCGAAGAAGCAACACATTGTCGTGGAGACCTACAACCGTCCTTTCGAGGGAGACAAGGCGTTGCTGTATGTTCTTGATATCGATGCGGACAGTAGCGGACTCCATAGCAGCAGTCAAAGGGACGATGGAAATGGCATGCAGCTGACCGACTGTAGAGTGTAGCTGCGACTCGAGAAAGGCGAGCTCAGCTCGTCTGTTGCGCATGTTGAAGTTGGTATTCAAGATCAGATGATGTTGAAGAGACCCTTCAGTGGATGTTTGGTCGACGTGAGGTAACGATTGTGAGGGGATCGAGAGCTTGAACCAACCAAGAGCCACCACGAGGGAGAGCGCGCAATACTGAATATTCTGGAAAGCCCGCGAATATCCTTTCGCAGATGCACAGACTTTGCGACTTGCTGTTAAAGACTGGTGAGCCCCTCGGTTAATAAAGACCACTTCGAATTCGCACAACCATCGCATACATGAACATACCACTGCCATCATGGAGACCCCCTACGATATCGCGTTGCAGCTTGAGACAACTGCAGCCCAACTCCGCAGCTTCTCAAACCTCCCAGAGGCTCAACGCGAGGGAGCCATCAAGGCAGCTTTCCAAAATCTTCGGGTGCAAGTCTTGGAATTAGACGAAAGGGTACATCGACTGGATGTCAAATACATCGCTCTCAACAAACAGGTTCAGGCACAGTAAGTGATGTCAGAGGATTCAGACTAGAGGACGACATATTGATGAGTACGTGTTAGTATCTGGAACACCACGATGCGCCGTTATCACAGTACATACAAATATCCGGACATGAGAATGGGTCACATGCGCAACATCAAAACAAATGAGCCCATCATCGACTTCCCATTGCAAGCAAAAGACTTCGGCAGTCTGGATTGTATGTATTCCCCCGCATTGAACATGCTGTCACGCTAACCAATGTTGACGTAGCCTCTGAGTGTGACCGTATCGCAATCGCGTTAGGGAGGCCGGAAATGTTAGGCGGAGTGGGAGAAAGACAGCAAACAGTCATCCATTTGGTCGGACTCGATATTGCCGCCGTATACCACTGGGACTAGTCAGGATATATATAATAAGCTGTAACGGTTTTGTAGACGTTCGGTAGAGTGCTGTGGTGTGGGAGACGAGGATGGTTCGGGGGTACGCGTGGTGGCATTGTGCATCATAGTGACAGATCAATAATGTTGTTGGGATCTAGAGAGTACGTCGACGTGTAATTCACAGGACGTGGGTCAATTGGAATCCTCCGAAGAAGCAAATGGCTGATACGGATTTCTGGAAGGTGAGATGAGACTTGCCGGCAAGAGGGTGGTCGGATGAGAGTCAGCCGCATCGCTGACGTAATTAGCGTATTTTACGCGTCATTTCCAGCCCGCCTCGCGCATGCTTGCGCCTCGGTTCTCAATACTACGGGCAGACCTCGCAAAATCCATTCTAACACTGTACGGTTGCGACGTTCAGCTTAATGGTACAACACCTGTTGCAACACCCCTCAACCGCTGATGAGATTTCCATGATTTCCGGGCGCTGATTAACGCGCGCCTGGAATGGGCGCGTTGAGCTTCCCGAGGTCACGCGTCACCGACGCGGCGCATTTCCCACAGATCACGTACGGCCGATAGTCATGACCTGAGTCCTTGTTCAGATATCCTCGACTTACAGGTCTCCTACTTCCAGAGAAACGAGATGTGAGCCACCTTGCAAACACACATCGCGCACTCACTACTGTTACCATGGTTATGCATCGATGCGTTCCAAGGTTTCCACCTCAGACGCCTCCGGCAGATTAGCGTTGCAATGTACCCAACGATTCTAGCGTAGAGATCAGAGTCATTGCAATTTGATCAATGCGATGTGGGCGGATACATCAAGCTCATATGAGTCATCTCAAACAATGTAAGGCGTCCACTCAGTATACCTAGGTACATTGCTCAAAGGCTTCATTATGCATCAACGGCATACCCAACACCATGACGAGCGACGCATCTTCTACAGCGGAAAGCAGTTTCCATACCAAGGAAATGGCGACTGCGCTCGGAGAGATCAACCCCAACCCGCCTCGAAAGCCCCAGACTTCATCATCTACCAAATCGAAGGCGACATCAGCACTTCGAGCGAAGCAAGAGATGCGCAAGTTCCGCGGGACGTCCACCCCCGATCCGACGCTTGAGATCGACATGGACGAGTTCACATCCTTCACACAGTACCTGCGATCGTCGAAACGTGTTCTAGCCCTCGTGGGTGCTGGGTTGTCGGTCGCTTCGGGGCTTTCGACCTTTCGCGGCGATGATAGAAGATGGAGAGGTATAGAGCCTCAAGAGCTTTCGAATATCGAGGCCCTGGCGCAAGACCCGGTGAAGGTATGGTGGTTCTTCAGCGATCGGATGAAGCGCGCGCAAGAGGCAAAGCCAAACCGGGGGCACATCGCGCTTGCGAAACTCGCAAAGGAAAAGAGTGGATTCTTCGCAATCAATCAGAACATCGATGGTAAGCAGGCTTTCAAGGCTAGAGGCCGGAACAATGTCCACTAACAATACCTAGGTCTATGTCAACGAGCGGGCATACCGGACGAGCAGGTCGCGCAAGTGCACGGCACCCTGTTCGAGATGAAATGCAGCAAGCACGCCTCAGACTCTACCGAACGTTGCGACTACAATACGCCCGTCTCCTATCCTGCCACCGAGGCGCTCACGATCACATCCGACATCAGCGACGCGTCCGTCCCTCTGCCTCCTCTCGATCATACCCAGCTCCCTCATTGCCCCCGGTGCGACAGCCTCATGCGACCGAGCGTTGTACTCTTCGGCGAAAGTTTACCGAGCAACCTCACCGAGGCTATACACACTTTCGTCTGTTCTGAACCTCTCGACCTGTTGCTAGTAATCGGTACGAGTGGCGTCGTCCTTCCGGCGGCGATGTATATACCCAAGGCTCGGAACGCTGGTGCGAGGGTCGCATATTTCAATATAGAAGAGTATCATGACGAGCCTGGATGCGTTTGGGCGGGCGACTGGATGTTCAAAGGTGATGCCGCGGTTATGGTCCCTGAGCTTCTAAAAGGGATCGTGGGAAATGTCGGAAGTGTGTGATAAGGAGTAAATTGCCAATGCAATTCTAGGTGAGACAGGGTCGACTAATATAAGGTCTCACTTGGAGAGGCTAGGTTGCTGAACAACGAATTGAACGTGGCAACTCATACATGGAAAAAGATTGAACAGGCCCGGAGCCTACATCAACGTCAGGTCTCCTACTTTGTATTAGCTTGCAGACCTTTTCAACTTTTCCCCAGGTTGGCATGACACCGTGGCTGTTAATCTCACTTGGGGGTGGATATTGTGTTTGTTTGCTACTGGCGCACGTGCCATGTGCGACTGCCTACTTGGGCCACGCAGCTCTCCTGCTCTTACTTCGCGACGACGTCACTCGGGTACCTACCTGATTTCGTTTTGCACTCACTCCCGTCTTCCACTTTCGCGCCCCTGCAATGTGGAAGTAACCCCAAACGCCAATCGAACAGACGTACCTGAACGATCCTTTCGACGAAGCAGACAGTGCAGGCGTGCTCTACTGCGATTGCGACTGCTTCAACACTCTCCGCAGTTCTGAAAGCATTCAAGAAGGCTTTGTGCGATGTCGTCAGTGCAGCAGACAGCGCAGCGCGCCTGGACGCTACCGCCGGCGGTATCAAACATCACCAATCCCCTCGCGGTCGCTCTGGCTTTGTACCCTATACAAGAAGTAAGGCATACGTCCGTGAGCCTCTCAATCTATGCGCCTTACTAATTCTGATCTGCAGGCCCTAGTCCCGCTCCTGGTACCGGAGAGACTCGTCACTCTTACCCAGCTCTGCCAAACTGTTCATGGCCACCTTCGCATGGACGATGCGAGCGCAAAAGCCAATCTTCTTTCCAAGACACTGTGCTCCGGATTCGGTTCGTTCGTCAGGATGTCTACTCATTGCCCCTGTCCAGCGAAGACATTCCACCCTGTGATGGTTTGCCAGAGAGGTGGATTTGGAGCAGAGTCACACCCGTGTGTGGGATGTGGTGTTAACACTTGCGACGAGTGCCGCATCCATGTTTTCTACAACTTCATGACAGACGATTCTGGGCTCGATCAGCGTCGATGGTGGGCAGGCTACTACTTCCTCAACCCCACGGCTGTTGCAGTATATCCACCTAAGAACTCCGATGGCAGCGCCTGGCATCTACCTGTCAAGGAGATGCTACCTCGCCATGACCAGGGCCGCGTGCACATTCCCCTAGATATCGGTGCTCTAGGCGATCCCGAGCCGATTGAGCCGATTCTCGATCTGAATTTGGGCACCCACCAGTTCATCAGTCCCCGTGGGCGTACACAATTCCCCTACTCTGGCAATAACATCGTCTCATTTCTCAATCTGACTGTCAACAAGCGCAAAGACCTCGCATGCCCTTCCTGTTATCTGGAACGCCAGAATCAAGGTGTGGCGCCTTGTTCCTGCACCCTACGGAAGCGCTTCCTAGACCGATGGTTGTGTATGCACTGCTACATCGAGGAGGTAAACGTTGATGACAAGCTACGCTGCCATGTTGTAAAAGCAAGCGAGGTCGGACAAGGCCACATCCATGTGTGTAGCTGCGGAACGGAGTTCACACCAGACATCATGCCAAAAGTCATGTGCAACTGGTGCAAAGGCGAGATCACAGAGCTCGAGCAGGGCACCGAGGATGATGCCACCAGTGAGAACGCCGAATATAACAGCGAAGAAGAAGAAGAGGAACTCGAGAACGGAGATGACGAGGAGGACCATTCGGCGGCTGACTTTGCGGGTCTACCTCTAGACGAGTTTGGCTACGCTGAGAACCGCGACGGGTCTCTTTCGGTGTACGTGAACGGCGAGTGCATCCGCGGAGAACGTTTGGGACGAGCTATGATCCGCCAGTGGAAGAGAATCCAGGGTGAGCACGTTGAATGTACTTGCTGTATCTGCGACGAGAAGGACTCTATGCATGCTCACGCGGGGGACGTTTCAGAGGACGAGGACGAGGACGAAGGCGAGGACGAAGATGGCGACGATGACGATGACGATGATCTACCAGATCTGGAAGACGTCGAGTCAGCTGCTGGCTTCGAAGATCCATGGGGACTGGACTAAGAGTCCTGAGTCTACTGCACGCTTGTCCATGTAGAATCACGCAGGGCACCACCGGTGAATGCGTGAACTTAGTCCCGTTCGGCAAGATACATACCAACCTTGGAAGATGATCGCCATATGCGATGTACATTTGCTTGTTGCGTCTAGTTGTAGGAATTCCCCGTGACCGCTCTTCCTCGGGAGAAGTCTCTAGCCTACCTAGGTATTTACACACATAGCAGCAGATCAAAGAACGTATTCTGGTCGATACACCAATAATTGAGCCAGCGATAGCTTCATGTCGTCTGTCAGTCGAACATCCAGATGACCAGGTGACGAAACTGTTGGTTCCCCCCGCAGCGCGCACGACCACTTGCTCGAAGTGGACCCCTGAAGCTTGCCGTAGTGTCGTGGCGTGAAGCTTGGCACTGACACATGGACCAGAACACTGTTCCTGATCGCTTCGTCGCCGCATCCCCATCATCACCTGCACCTCCTCACGTCCCAACATCGTCCAATTGCGGCTTTGCCACACCGACTTCCGTTTTGCCAAGATGTGTTCGTGAATCCGCGGATCTCGCCAGACCTGCCGGCGAGGTACCGAGCTCTACGCGTCGCGACTGGATATATACACTACGCGTATTGAACGTACGAAGACGTCAAAACACGACGAGAGTGACCCAATACTTTCGAAGAAACCGAATCATGGCGATTCAGACGCGTATCGCGTTTCGAGATGGCAGTGACAGCGGTGAGTTGCAGTATCTTATCGGCGCGACATCTGCCAAGACCTCTCGCCCGAAGAGAACTTTCGGACCATCGGTGAAATGCTCCAAGCACAGCGCATGACTGTGCGTCAATTCAATGGATAACACGTCCCGATTCCTACAGAGACGCTCGGTCCGTCTACTCATAACCTGGTGATTTCCTCTTTTCTCTCTGCAAACAACTTTGTCATTGTATTAATTCCACCACCTGCCAAATTGGCGTACCGAGTTTCACCGGACGCAACTACCACAACCCTCATTCTTGTTACATCACTTTGACTCGGCGTATATGCGCCTACCAATTTAAGGTCGCAGTCTTTCTCTGGTAGCCTGGTCCCATCCACACACATAATTACGGACATGAGCAGCAGAATAATGAAATTTCTACCCACCTTTTCAGAAGACCGCAGCGCGCAGAGGACTTCCCTTAAGGACATAGCGCACGAAACAGTTGGGGAGACGTACATCGAAGAGGATCCATCGGTAGCAGAATGGTTCCGCGAATTCATTCCCACTTCACATGGCGCCGCAGAGTATGTACGCGAACTATTTCCGAGCGCACGGTGGCTGAGGCGGTATAACTTACATTGGCTGGCTGGAGATGCTATCGCTGGTATTTACAAAACACCTGGACCCCTTGCTGGCCATTGCTAAAGAAAATGAAGGTATCACGGTCGGTCTTGTCGTCGTTCCACAAGCCATGGCATATGCTTCGCTTGCGCGGCTGTCACCCGCCTTTGGTCTTTACACTACGTTTACAGGCGCGTGTTTATATTGGATCTTTGGTACATCTAGAGATATCGTCATCGGTGTAAGCCATTCATTTCACTATGCCGTAACCAGCTAATCCAAGAACAGACGACAGCAGTTGGGTCCTTACTGATTGGAAGCGCCGTCAGCAAAGTTGAAGCGGAACACCCAGGGGTGTATCAACCTCAGGAGATTGCACATGCGCTAAGCTTCCTTGCTGGCGCCATTATTCTCGTCTTCGGTATCCTTCGTCTCGGCTTCATCATCGAGTTCATCCCGTACATTCCCATCTCAGCATTCGTCACCTCGGCCAGTATTACTATCATCTCGACACAGCTGCCGACTTTGATGGGCATTACAGGGATCAACACGCGTGAGTCTCCGTACAAGGTGTACGTCAACTTCTTGAAGGGCTTACCCACGGCAAGACTGGATGCGGCGATCGGTATCACATCCATCGTACTCCTATACTTGATCAAGGACCTATGCGCTAAGATGGAGGTGCGACAACCTCGAAAGAAGAAGATGTGGTCTATGATCTCCTCGCTACGTCTCACGTTTACTATCTTGCTCTACACGCTTATCAGCTGGCTGGTACATAGGACGACACCTACAGGCGAAGAGAAGTTCCGGATCGTGGGTCATATTGAGAAGGGTTTCAGTCATGCAGGTGTACCAAAGATGGACGGAAAGCTCTTCGGCTTGGTGGCTACAGAACTCCCGGCGATCATCATCATCCTTATCGTCGAACACATCGCCATCGCCAAGAACTTCGGACGCAAACACAATTATACTGTCATCCCTTCACAGGAGATGATCGCACAAGCCGCTGCCAACATACTGAGTCCTTTTGTGGGTGGTTATGTGTGCACAGGCTCTTTCGGTGCTTCTGCTGTTCTCTCCAAGGCTGCAGTGCGCACTCCATTATCCGGCGTCTTCAGCGCAGTGGTCCTAGTGCTGGCGTTGTATGCGCTTACAGCTGTCTTCTACTACATCCCGAACGCAGCGCTTGCTGGTCTGATCATACACTCCACCGTCGATTTGATCAAGGGACCAAAGGACTTGCACAAGTACTACCAGCTGTCGCCGTTCGAGCTATTCATCTGGGTTTGTGGTGTCGTCATCGCATTCTTCACCGATCTCGAGACGGCGATCTACATTACTGTCGGACTCTCCTTTGCAATGCTGCTCGTCCGCATGGCGAAAAGCCCAGGCAAATTCCGGGGTGCTGTTGAGGTGACGCGCATCGTGCGCGACGACCGCCTCTGCGATCAGTCCGTGTCGACATCAAGCGCGTCGTTGTCTTCACAACCACACGGGGAACAGACGCATCGTGCTGTAGCTATGCAGGAAGCTCGGCAAGTGTATATACCCTACGACGTCACAGACAACCATAACCCGAACGTCACCGTGGAGCCGGCATACCCCGGCGTCTTTATCTATCGTTTCAGCGAGAACTTCAACTACATCAACCAAGCTTATCATGTTGACTACCTTGCCTCTTACATAACCTCAAACACCCGCCGGACTCAAGCGGATGACGGTATCCGCGCATGCGATCGTTTGTGGTGCGACGCGCCACCCACGGAGAAGCTCATCGAAGAGTCGTCATGTCTGCCCGTCTTGCGAGCCGTTGTTCTTGACTTCTCCACCGTCAATATTCTCGACATTACCAGCATCGACGGATTGAAGAGCTTACGCGAGACGCTTGATCGCCATGCAGCGCCCGGTTTGGTAGAATGGCACTTTGCTGGTGTTCACAACCGGTGGACACGCAAAGCGCTAGCCTTTGCAGGTTTTGGTTTCCCTGCTGTTGTAACTGCAGAGTACACAGGAAACTGGTGTCCAGCCTACACCGTGTCGGCAAGTCTCGCAGGCGCGACATGCGAAGAGCACAAAGAAGTTGAAGCTGCCCGGAGACAGATGGGAGCCGGAGATGAAGAACAGGGCAAGGACTCAACCGAGACGAATGCACTTGAAGTGCAGTTGTCTTCTACGAGTGAGAAGCAGAAGTTTTACCCGATTTACGGGGTTGATAGGCCGTTCTTCCATCTTGATCTTCACGACGCCGTTGACGCTGCGGTTCGCGATGCG
Organism: Alternaria incomplexa; assembly: GCF_024043165.1. Lineage (NCBI taxonomy): Eukaryota > Fungi > Ascomycota > Dothideomycetes > Pleosporales > Pleosporaceae > Alternaria > Alternaria incomplexa. Next base: position 28,196 of record NW_026249856.1, read on the forward strand.
AGGAAGGCTGATGAGCACGAGGCGCGCACGAGTTGTACATCGACTGCATGGTCAGCGATGCCAGCGGCCCAAGAAGAAGCATAGATGTCTGCGTCGTCGTTTTTTTCTTTTGACCCATCTCGGGTAATGGCGTTTTGCATGTCGGGCGTATTAGCGTAATTGGTGTCTCGGTCTGGCGTAGCATCAGTATTTGCATCATCGGCGCTCAAGAATGGCTAGCATTTAGAAGCACAGAATGTTCGTATCAATAATACATCTCCTCACTACCATAACTTTCACAGACAACTGTCACCCCATTACCCCCATCATGTGCTATGTCGCACCTGTCGGGTGCCTACTCTCGCTACCATATGCTTCACTCCTCAAGCTCCAAGTTGTGATCTCATCCCGCGTCATGTTCCCCAGAGTCATTCTCATCGCCTCCCTCACAATGTTGTCGCGCTCTTGCACACCGCCCAGTTTTGCATGTAGATCCCTGTACTTGGTACTGTATTCCGCTTCCAAATCAGGCGTACGAAAGGGTGCCATTGCTTGAATCTTGTTCTTCTGCCGCTGGTACGCAAGCATGAGTTCGGCGTTGCGGCGACGGGAGTAGGCGGCATCGTCTAGGAAGGGGAAGAATGTGTTGTGAGACATTAGATGAGAGTGTATGTGTATGTGAGTGGATCTCTATGTCTAGTACAAGTTCGCCTCCTAGTTGAGAAGCTTATGTTCAGTGCACAACATGGATGATACGCTTTGATGACGTATATGAATATCTAGATCAGCCCATGGACGCTTGCTATGGTAGAAATAGTTTGAGCACAAAGAAGTGTATGTGGCAAACAGATCTTGCTTCGATCGTCTGGCCTCTCTCATTATTGTTCGACTACTTTCATCGAACTATGAGTGGATGCTAGTGTATACTATGACATTGGAGCAGCTCCGATATACATCGTAAGCTGAGCCCCTAACTCTTCCGTCATAAACTTCTCGACCTATGATGGCGGTACTTGAAACTAAATTCCTCGTCCTTGCCCTCCTCCATTTTCTTTTTGTATGCGTCCATTTGTAGAAGATGATTCCGGCTTAGCACCTCTTGACACACCATGTGTAGATACAGACCAGGCGCCTTAGAGCCGGCATCCTCGATCGCTTGGTCGATCAGACGGCCATCCAGATTAGACCGGTCTCCATGTGGAAGCATTTCCGGCCAGGCACCCTCTTTATCTTCGTCCTCTTCGTCCGGCACAAACGACTTTTCCTCTTCCTCGCGGTCCATTTTCTCGAACGACCCGAGCACCCGGCCATCGCACCACTTGCACACGAACCACGAATCCTCATTCTGTGAATCAAACGGGTTCCCACACGGACATTCTCCTTGCTCATCTGTCCTAAGCGTCTTCACCGTTCGAGCAGGATCAAATCGAGCTTCGTTCTTGAGATAGCATTCGATACACAGCCATCGATCGAGAAACCGCTTTCGAAATGTGCAAGTACACTGGTGCTTGACCTCTGTGGTCGAGCACGTCGGGCACAGCCGCTTCAAGCGGCCCGCAACGACTAGATCCAGCGGGCCAGCGATAGGCCTAGTACGGGAAGACCCATATGAAGAACCCTTGAATCTGGGCAGCAGAGTGTCGCCAAGATCCTGGTCAAGTAGGTTGTCAAGCGGTTCGGCTTGGCCCGCTTCATTGGAGTCAAAAGGCAAGCCGACACGGCCACTGTCATGCTGGGGTCGGCCCTTGCCAAGCGGTACCTTCCAACATGACTCCTCCTCGACGTCTTCTAGTGGATCTAGTGGGTACCAGTGGAAGTCGTCGACAGGCGGGAGAAGGCGAACGGGAGTGTTTGCCATCATAATATGGCCTGCCCACCACCTTAATCCGTGTGGTCCATTATCCTCGGTCATGGAATGGTACGTCACATGTAACCTGCATTCATCGCAAGTGTTCATACCACAGGTGACACACGGACGGCTCTCCATATCTGGGTCGTTGATCTCGCTGCCACACGATGCTTGCACGTGCCATTCTCCTTCGCTAGCGGGCTTGTGTTTGAGTTTACGTTGTTGGACGCCAAAGCCGGGACAGAGTACCTTCGTACGGAGATTGGTACGGCTAGCGGCGCTTGAGAAGTCCAAGTTTGAGTACACCGTCTGTGAAGTTTGAGCTAGTCGGAGAACATCTTGGGGCCGAAGGTGCTCGACAAGACTAGAAAGAATAGTGTATTGGGTGGTGGCGTATAAAAATGGATTGTCCAAGCTGTTGGTATTAGGTAGCTGCCAGGTATGGTCCTGGGTGGCGTTATTGTCTCGACGTGGAATTCTAGATTTCTTTTTGGGTTTCTGAGATCCGTCGACAGCGGTGGCTGGGTGATCATCTGGTGGTTGAGACATGGTTAGTTGAGCGACGGGGCGTAGAATGACTTGCGTCGACGGTGGGACTCATAATATACAGTTCGAGTGCCTTGTTGTGTTGTGTGAAATGCACGCTTTGTCATTTCACCTTGACCTTGCTGTCACAGTATGCTGATTATAAACACAACACCTAGGTAATCCGTTGTACATTTGGTAGTGTGTGCAGATAGGAAGTTCGGCGAGCGAGTGTGCGATGGTGAAAACATGTAGAGAACGAATGCGCACAGAGGAGACGACAATGAATGGGATTCTGTTGACTTTCAGCACACAAAAGGAGGCTTAGTCTGGATTGGGATTAGCTTTGAACCCTGGCCAATCGGCTCATCGGCATTACGTCACCACGCGCGAATGCTCCTTCTTTCTTCTCTACATCGCGAACATGACCAAGACCTCGATTTCAGCATGCCAAAGGAGGACATACCTGAATATTTGAACCGTAATTCACTTCCGACACCATCGCCCTCAATTCTGAGACTCACCTCATCAGCTTTATCGTACCCACCATCCGCCTGACAGTTCGTAACTCGTCCATTCTTCGCGTAGCGTACGGATCCGACCGCCTTCCGTATATCTCCAGCTCCATCAAACGTACAAACTCATGATGTACCAACATCTCCAGACACGTGATGATTTCTTTCGCTTCCCGTTCAAGTCGACTGTTTACTGCTCTCAGTTCCATGTTTGTCAAAGCCGTCGCAGCACCAGCATGAAAGTCTTGAATAAATGATAACGAAGAAGCTCTTCCTTTGGATCCGGAGCTTTTGACGTGTGATCTATATCTGTTGATGCTGGTGGAAACGGTCCTGACCGACGAAGGAGGATAGCATAAGACGGGATGTCCGACTAGGCCAACGAGGATGTCGCATACGTAGTCCACGCCGGCACGAAAGGCTTGCTGGTGTGTTAAAACTTCGCTCAGTTTGCTCCACTCTGGGCTCATGTATATCATCTCGACAAGGCGAGGCTCTCTCCTCCGGTTCATATCTTGCTTGTTCTTCTGCTTCTGCTAGTCACTATCTTCGTACGAGAAATGCTGGTTACCTAGGTAGTGATGTCTATGGCGGTAGTGCGTACTAAATAAGATCTATGGTGAGTATCGAGCTACTATGATCGCGCTTAATGTATTAATGTAGAAGGCAAAGTTTGCTGCAATAGTCATGCTGCAACCCAATGGCATTCTGGAAGCATCCAGTGAGTCTACTTCACGCTCACTCAGTTACATTGTGGTGTAAGAAATGTGGAAAGTATTTTCACTAGGAGATCCAGTAACCTGCAGTAGGGGCTCTCAACGAACGTACACTTTCCTTCAAGCAAATGTCGGCTTCAGCCGTATGTACATGTGCATGGAAAGTTTCGCAGACGATGAGCCTGGAGGTCTCCAATGACTTTTACGGACTACAACATTACAACATTGCTCAACGTAGAAGTCACAGCGCGCCTACGGCACGGGCAAATCACAATATCAGTATCACGCTCAATAAGAGCGGAGACGCGGAGAAGAGACCATCGACCTTTTATCTTAGCGATCTAATTACTGTCAGCTGTAATATCCGTTTGATGGCGCGACTATGAGTGTTAAAAAGACCGGCAGCTGCGCTGCATGTAGTAAATTGGCCGTGACGAGTCGGACAGGGGGCCCGAGCACACTTCCCACTTACTTACCTAGGTAGTCTTTGAACTTGCCGTGTCGCAACATCGTCAATCCCTCCCCCAAGCTTGAAGAAATATTTAGCGCAAGGGTCACGACTAAAGGGTCTGTTTGCGACTCCTGTTCGCGCACTGCTTCCCACTTTCCATCCCTATCTTCTATTCCACCCCGCCTCCTCGTTGCAGCACGAGAACAAGCTATGGGTTCCACTCAAGAGGAAATCAACGATGCGATTCAAAATGGGACACTTGACGACATTAGGAGCTTTGCAGAGCTTCACAAGCGCAGACAAAACTTCGAGACACAACTGGAGCTGCTACCCGACATTCACCATCGTGGCCGACTCGCTTTCGACACTGCCATCGACGTAGACGTCCCGGAGTCGATCAAAGCAGGAGTGCCAGTGGTTTCTATCTTGCAGCGGGTGCTCGATGCTATCGGAGCACTTTACGACGAAAACACACGTCGCAATGCAGAGTCAGTCCCAGAACGCGAAAGCACTGCCGAGCACGAGTCTCTGGTGAAAGATGCGACACCCCTCGAGCAACCCGACAACCAAAATGAGCAGCCACGCGAGCAGTCACATGAGATGGAAGAAGTGATCGAATCGAGAGAGCTATTAGAATATGATGAGCTAGATAGCTCAGAAGAACAAATCTACGAATCCGAGTCGGACTACGGAAAGCCATCCAAAGGAAAAGGCAAGCTCAAGAGAGGCAGAAAGAAGACGAAAGACATCGAAGCCGCCAGAATTGCTATCGCAGTGGAAGCCAGGCAAAAGAGAATGCGCCTGACCCACGGCACGCCCAATAGCGACGCGAAGAATCCTAAGCGCCATCTCTTCGGTCTCAATTCTGAATTGGGAGACACGAGCGCTACGCTTTCACCGACACCCTCATCACCGACAGCCAAGAGCGGGAAACTGCAAAACACTGTAGCAGCATCTTTACATCCTCGTGCGAGTAGCAGGTTATCCAGGGTAAGTATGCCGCTTCTTACATCTAGATCAATCCAGCTAACGGACAGACAGCAAACTGAAAATACACCCAGCAAACCATCTGCCGACCTACCCTCGCCGACGCCCGACAACGTAAATCCCACCAACCTGCCAAGTCTCATCGTCAAGCTCAAGACCCGCAGACCGTCTGCGCCCAACCCAGTACAAATCCCAATACCCAATTTCCATCCCAAGCGCGGACGTCCACGGAACCCGGAGGGGAAATCGAGGGGGAAATCGAAGGGTAAATACAAGAGTGCAGAATTTGTAGACTCAGATGACGAGGGCGAGGAGATGGAGAACGATGCCCCCACCGACATCATCGCGCCAGAGACGATGCGAAAAACGCGGAAAGCTGCAGCCAAGCCCGCGACCAAGGCTACGAGCAAACTGAAGATACTTGTATTTGGCAGAAAGGAAGAGACCGTGGGATCAGACAAGGACGCCGATGTCGAAATGGCCGACCCGGAACCCATCTCAAGGAACGGTACGACGCGCGAGCCCCGGCAGACGCGAAGCGGAATGACCACACGTGGAAAGCAACCTACTAACATCTCCAAGGCCCAGCAAGATGCAAGGAAGCCCAAACCACCAACGCCGTCAGTCAAGAAGATGCGGGAAAAGGCTCCCGTAGCTCCACGGCCAAAGCGGAATACTACAACACGGCCGCGAAGAGGTGCCATGTCCTCACCCTTTGAGTTGTTCGAGCCACCTCCCGCAGAAACCGCAATGCCCGCAGAAGAGAATGTCTTCTCGGACACGTGGTCAGAAACCGCCGTAGTACCAAACAGCCCTTCGCCTCCACTTATCGCTGATTCACCTGATTCACGCCCGGTATCTCCGTCATCTCCCTCGAAAAACGACACGCCATCTATTACCTCTCCAACAACTCCAACCGCCGTCGCACCCCAGACCTTCGCGCCCTTCCCCCCACTCACCCCCCGCGACCTCACCCCTTTCACCCGCGGCGCGCGCATCGCGCTCGAAAACATCCTGTCAGACCACCAAACCGAGCCGCTGACCAGTCTCATCGACCTAATCGAAGAGCTAGACGACACACGGCCGATCGTGAATGATTGGGAACATGTCACGGTGATGAAGGGCGGGTGTTGGGTGTACCAGGTTATGAGGGATGTGTGGGAGGAGATTGTGGATGAGAGTGATGAGGAGGAGATGGAGGTGGATGTTAATATTGAGGAGGTGGTGGGGAGGGTTGGGGGATGGGTTGATAGAGAGGTGGGGAGGTTAGGTGGGATTGAGGAGGGGGAGTAGGTTGGGAGAGGGCTTGTAGAAGATCAGAAAGTGATGAGGAATGCGACACAGCACCAGGCACGACAGAACGGAAGGATGCATGAATTGATCACAATTGTTATACATTGTATGTGAAGGGTATTCAGACCGGCTGAATATCTATATTGCATGATGTCTTGTTGCTTTCAGCGCTTCCTTACTAGGCTGCATGTCATGTATCTGCCTTCCGGCTATGAACCTACAACCACATCTCCTTTACGGATTCCAAGCCAGCTATCCCGGCCTTGGCTTCCGTTGAGTTTGTGTTTGCATTACCATGCGTTTCTTCGCCCTAAGGTTTGTTCATCGGAGCCGACCGCTGGCGTCCATGAAGAACTCTACACTTCTAGCACAGGCTGGACGTCGCAAAATTGACCGGAGTGCAAGGACCATCCCGGGCGACTCAGAATCCCTGGGGCGAAATTTTGATTCTGGCCCCCAGAGAATCTTACTCATGCAATTGATCTGATTCAGCTGCCACCGGACGAATCTGCTGGATAAGATCGACAAGATCGGCATGCGAGAACCTTTCGTACGCGAATGCCAAGCCGGGAAATGATCCTTCCAATGCGAGAAAGGATGCGTCAGATCTTCAACCATCGAGATGACAGCCGGGTTGATGTCCGCTCTGAATCGCGTAGTATGTGTCTTCGTACTCCAATGCAGATAAGCCAGGACCTAGTGTGTTTAGTGTTCTGGTTTGATGGTCGCACATTGACTGCGCGCTCAGTAGGTTTGCTGTAGTTGCGGTGGACGGAAAAGTTGGTGACTCTGTTCAATCATCATCTCGATGTTCTTGGCCTCATTCATTTCAAAGTCGTGCATCAGCTCCATCTGTTGTTGCTGATTGAGCCCAGTACCCCTAGCATCCTGACTCCAGGCCGGGTTGAGATAGTCTGCCATTTCGTAGCCTTGATTCGCTGCGTACGCCTCGTTATAGAAAGGCGATGAAGCCATCTGCATATTTGTCATGTTATAGTTGTCTTGAGGCGGCATCGTGAACGTTGGGTTCCATGTAGGTAGCTCGGCAAAGGTAGTGGGTAGCGGCGCGAATTGACCCATAGGTGCGTAGTTGTAGGAGGGTATATTGTTGTCCATCGTGGTCTTCGGGCTCAACTCGTTGTATGCCAATGATGGGGGCTGCTGAGGCGACGTCTGCAGTCCAGCCTGTTGTGTCGGTGCGCTTGAGAACGGGTTGGGAGGGTTCGATAGGCCGTTGCCAAGGTTGAAGAGTTGCTGGTTGTGTTCCGGTAAGTAACCGAAAGGTCCTGGTCCTGGTACCTTGTCGGAAGGCGTGCGAATCGATGCGGTAGACGCCGTTGCTGGACTTGTGGTTCGTGACCGATTGATGCCATCTACAATGTTGCCAGTGCCCACGGATGCAGTGTCGGAAGGTGAGCTGGCGGAGATGGGAACGTCGCCATCCTTGTCGAAGATCCTCATGCAGGCTTGGATCAAGTTGTAGTAAAGACCGATGGCGGACTCAACACCAGGCCATCGCTCGGAAGCCTGCCTGATCGACTCCATAGCCACTTTCAAGTGACCCTCGACCTCTTCGCGGCTATGACGTCTCCGCACCTCGGAGTATGACAATGTCCAAAGCATAGTGTTGATGCACATGAAGATAGCTTGTGTGAAGATCCAGGTAACGTCGACGCTCTTTGTCTCGATCTGCTTCATAGTCATGTAGATGTTGTACTGGCAAGCGTCGTAGCAGCGGATGGCGGCGTCCAGGGACGGGCGAGGTACTTGTGGAGAAGGACGGTACATGAAGACGACCATGGTGTTGTATCGACCGATGAACCTAGTCGGATTAGTCGAGGTACTTTGCATGCAAAGAGACATACTCACCAGACCTTGTTAAGCCCTGATCCACCGTCCATCTCAGGGCTTGTGTCTCTCCAGGCTTCTATTTTTGTCTGCATCTGAGCGAACCAAGGGTGCTGGTCATCCTTTGGTTCGGGCTTCTTCCTCTGGTACAGCATCTTGCGTATCTCGAGTTGGAGCAGGCGCATTTTGTAGAAATGTATGCCGATCCACTTCTTGAGCGATGCTTGTGGTGCGGGTTTGATGCCATCCCTGGTAATGTAGACATCGTCGACAAGCTCGCCAAAGTTGACATCGATGTGTTCTCGCCGTGTCGCGAAATGCGCAGGTCGTCCAAGACTATGCGACAAGCCGTAATCCATGGTGAGTATACTCCAGAACAAGCGGCGGCGCATGTCGACTTCGAGAGGGTCTGCCTGACGTCCACCAGAGCCCATGCCGATTGTCTTCTCCTCATGCAGGCCCAAGGCTTGACACAGGCGCACGCCAAGACCTATTATGTAGTAGACTGCGGTCCTCGTCGGTGTCAGGAGCGAATAGCCTGCGACTAGGCCAAAACATTGCAGGGTCTTGAGGTTCATAGGCTTGATGGCGGCTTCGAAGTATTTCAGGGCGGCGAGATAGTAGCTGTCGGCGAGACCTGCATACTGGGTGTCCATCTTCTGCAGGCTGATGGCGATGACCATGCGCAGACAGTAGTTCTGGTAAGGATCCGTCGAGCCGTTGTAGACCTCATCGACATCTTTGGTGAAGGTTGGTTCGTGGAAGATGGGGTACATGGGATGCACTAGTCAAGTCAGTCGATGTCGGGGTTGCAAGGAGACAGCTTTACGCGCCTTTGCAGTAGAAGAGTTCTACAAGTAGGTTGGTGAGGTCTCTGTTGGGCAGTTCCTCAGCCGCGACGTCGCTGACCATGGGGTAGATCTTGGAGGTGGGTCGCTGATCTTCCTGGGCGAAGGTGTCCTTGATGTTCTTCGCCTCGGCATGTGGCACGATCTCAGAGATGCTCTTTGACTCGGTGAACTGCTTCGCCAGCTGCATCACCAGCCGGGTGATGGTGATACCGCTGGAAGGGCCCAGGAATTTGGACTCGTCGGAGTCCTGGACACGCACCGTGGCTGCCCCACGCATCACATCTTCAGGGTCCGGCTCCACGTCGTCCCGTTCGAGATCAGCCAGCTGCTTCTCCAGGTCGCGCACCTTCTGCTGCAGGTGCACGACATAGTTCCGGGGTATTTTGCGTCCCTTGGTGGGGTCATAGTATTCGCAGTGGGAATTAGTGCGCTCGCATGGCCCGCATCGAGGGAGTCCGGGGTCGCATCTTGTCTTGCGCTGGGCTCTGGTCAGTGGACATTACGTAGCCAGCCGTGCCCGGGATGATGCTTACCGTCCGACAACGACAGCAAGCTGTCAGAGTGTGGGCGATGCGACTCTGGCCGGTGGTGGTGGTGCCTTCCTCAGGCGGGTGCGGGGCCCCTTCCGTCTTGGTGTGTGTCGCAGTCGCGACTTCCATCGCTCGTCTCTCACCGCGGGAGGAGGATGAGGGAGCTGGCTTATGATGCGCCTGGGATGTGGGGGAGATCGACGCGCACGTCCATGCCCGGGAGGTTTGTCGCGCCGGCGAGGTCTGGTCCTGCGCCCTCAGTCCGTGAGGCCGTCGAGATGGCGATGTGGGAGCGAGTTCCTGAATACGGTAGCGGTGCCTGGGTAGAGGAGCAGCCGAGCAGTACCACCGGAGTGTCGTCCGGTGGGTGTATCTTTAACCAGGAAGAAGGAACGAGGCGCGACGTCGACTGGGCCACAAAAAACGCCTGCGCATTACCGAGCGTCCCCAATCAGACGGCGCCAAAAGGAAGTCGAAGCATGACACGCCCCCGTCGCTGGTGCGGCGCAGGCTGATGGTGACAGGCCCGGCCTCTGTCCAAACTCTGGGAGCCGAAGAAAGACGTGCAGCGTGGGCATCCAGCGCGACCGGGCCCATGATAGGCTGCCTCCTGGAATTGGGCCTCGAACGCTCGGCCAAGCACACGTCTATCCTCATCCCGTCGCTCGCAACCGCGTCACACCCGTCCCTTTCAGCATCGCTTTCTCCCTGGCCGACTCAGCGGGGCAACACCGCCGTCCGCCACTTCTCCATTCGGCCACAGAGCCGCGGCATTACGAAGTCCAGGGTACTGCGAGCCCGCTACGCCACCCGTCAACCCGCTGTTCAACACCACGAGAGCGCCAAACCACCAAATACATCGCGTGCTGCACCGCCTTTTTGGCAAGGCTGTCCGCGGACCTGATTCTCTGCATCGTCGCGCTAGACCCCCAACGTGCATTGCACCGAGCTGGTAAGTGCCGTCCCGTCTGTATCGATCGTCAGGCAAAGGGCTTTCCATCTCCGTACCGCCTTTGAACATGTAGTCTACAGCGATACTCATACATCGTGCCTAGTGCCATCTCATTTGATTCCGCTTTCCTTTTTTATGCTAGTTCTCGTCTGAACCCTTCCGCACTGTAATTCGCCCAGCGTCAGGTGACCACGCGATGCATACTTACTTGTCCTAAGATAGAAGGAACATGGTGCTGGAAACGCCGCTGCTCCGGGTGAGCAGACCCGTGGCTGCTTGTTCGCGATGTCGAGCCGCAAAAGTCAAGTGCGATGGAAAGCTGCCCGCATGCACCGCCTGTGAAAAGTCTAATCGGGCCTCTGAGTGCTCGAGCACGAACGATCAGTTTGCGCGCGGAAAAGAACGGAGCTATGTTGCTACATTGGAATCCAGAGTCGAGAAGCTCGAGAAGAAGATCCAGGAAGCACGGGCGAGGCGGAAGTCTTCAGGCGTTCTAATGCTAGACATGTCTGAAAACTCGACCCCGCGTAGAGCGTCTGTGGACACCGTAAAAGCAACTAGACCCATCAGCAAAAGAGCTGCACGACGGAAGGAAGCATCGGAGATTGATGACCTGGTGTCAGACTTCGGTCTTCTGTGAGTGCTCCATGTCTACCTTAATGTGCTGCGCTAACCCACAAGTGCTGTGAATGCTACTGCGAGAGACTTCTATGGCTTCACAACAGAGATGTCTTATGCCCGCTTGATCCGATCAGCGAGCGCAAAGGAGCCGCTACCCGCAGACTTGATCAAGGCACTACCTCCAAAGTATGCAGCAACGCCACTGATTCAGCACTACTTGAACAACATCTTCACTCTTTGGCCAGTCTTCGAAGAGGCTACCCTCTATTCCTCCGTGGATGCCGTCTACCAGCAAGGCGATAATGCGAAACCTTGGGATCGGTGGAGCGTGCGCATGGTTTTGGCCATCGCATGTCTCTCCCAGTCCGAATCGAGAGGTGACACCCACTACTCTGATGCAGTCGGCCACATGAATGCCGCGCTAGAAAATGCCGAAGACGTTTTGCATCCTGGCTACGTTTCTAGCATTCAAGCTTTGATACTTTGGACCATCTATGCTACTATGGACCCGCATCACTTCGATAGCTGGACACTAGTGGGCGCAGCTTCCAGAGCCATGGTCGATCTCGGTATACATCAAGACCCTTCTAAGAATGTTGCAATGTCAAGAGCGAAACTAGAGATCAGGAGAAGAGTGTACTGGTGCGTATACTCGCTAGACAGGTAAAGCCATATCCCATGCTTTCTCCCTCTGCTCGCTAATCATATCGTAGATCAACATCGCTCGTCCAGACTCGCGCCTTTTCGTTCTCAGACGAGGCTGCACACGTCGGCTTCCCATTTTACAACGCCTCAGTATCACCAAAGTTTGCCTCGCCTACATCCCAAGTCTTCCAACAATCTTTCGACACCGCCGTTGATCTCTTTAGGATACGAGAGATACAATCCGAGTGGTATATGGATCTTTTCCAATCTGGTCGCGAGCCTTGGCAAGAACCCTACCAATATATCTGGAAGCAATATAACAGGATGTCGGAGTGGTTTCAGGATATGCCACAGAGCACCTTACCCGCCGTAAAGTCCTTCTTCGAGCTCGAGCTTCTTTACAGCTATGTCTACATTCTCTCACCAAGCCCGCGGATACCCCACATCCACGAGTATGCGCAACGGCTGATCTTCGAGCATTGCATTGCATATGCTACCAATCTGCTGGCCGTATTGGATAAGCCGTCTCACACAGTCAAACCTCCGGTCACCTTCTATGACGCCATGCGTGCGTATATGACAGGCCGACAGTTTGTTGATGTGTTGTCACGCAACATGGAAATGATACTTGACCCAAGACCGCCAGTACCACCAACCCCACTGGCCCCTCAAACAGAATCGGAAGACCCGCTCGCACCACCCGCGCAGATCAGTGCACCACCTTTCCCGTCGCCACTGCTGCCAGAGGGGCAGACTTCGCCGTTGGATCCTACAAATCGGGCGATAAATGCTATCCACGACTACACATCAGTGCTGTCCAAATTTGGATTGAGATTCGGCTTTACCCACTGGCGCGATCGCTTCCAACGAGAGTCAGCCGCTCTCTCCGCGCAGCTATATCAACGCCAGCAAACGTCACCACACACCTCACCTCCAGTACAGCAACTGCCACCACCGGTTGATTATCCTCCGCAATGGCTACCGATGCCGTCCGTCTCGCCGCAAGCGCCAAACCTGATGTATCCTGGCGGCCCAACAACACCGCCTAGTCTCTTCCCACAATCCAGTCCTTTCGCTAGCTCAATGTCTTATACCGGCACTTCGTACGATGGATCTGGACATAGTCCGCAACCGCACGGTATGACCTTCGATGCAAGCCCAGGTCAGCAAACGTGGGCTACCCCGTCGCCGCAGCCGGTGCCTGAGTTACCGCAACCTTCCGGCGGACAGAAGAGGAGAGCGATGGTATATGGCCCGGGCTTACCGGCGCCACATCAGGGGCAAAGTCATAGTCCTGGTGCGTCGTCGATATCAGGACAGGATAGCAATGGGTGGGCGCAGCAGGATCAGCAGCAGCAGCAGCAGCAGCAGCAACAGCAACACGATCCAAACAGCTACTTCCAAGTACCATCTTTACAGCAGCAGCATAGCAATTCATGGACGCAGGATCCGTCGCAAGGGAACTGGGGGTGAAATCGCAGATGGTATACAGTTCTATATACTCATTGATGCTTCGCAAGCTACATAACGCAACGTCTGGTCATCACAGCTGTTGTATTCTCGATGTTCCACCGTTACTTTGAAACCGTCCTTCATCAACGTGGTCGTGTCTTTCATAGTCGTAGCGCATAACAAGCTCTTTGTTTGTGATCGAATAGTATGTATGGCGTACAACTTCCTTGACGTCTCTACTTGGTGGATCTGCTGCCGAGGGGTGAACTGGAACTTCGTTGCTCGATGGTGTGATATTGTGTGTTGCCTGAACTGAGGACGTGCTTTGGAGCATCGTAAATTAACACTACAACAAAACGCATACCCTGGAATTGCTCTTGAGGACATCAGGATATCGAGTCACGACAAGGTCCATGATCTCTTTTGCTTTCGGTTTCTGAATACCTTGGCGATATTGCACAAAGGACACCCACAAATCGCCTTCGTGGGTTCCATCAGACTTGGGCTCCGGTCGTTCCACAATGGCTCTGACAGCTTTCACGACGGCGGGCGGTGGTTTGACTTCAGGCGCAGACTGAACGGAGTACTTTATTAGGTCTAACTCCAACGGGTCCAGAAAGCTTTCCATCAAATCTGCCGTGATCTTGGTACAAGACCCGTGTTGTGTCAAAAGCTTAAAGTTTTCGAGATTGCCAGCCTTCTTGACCATGTCCAGTGTGATCTCGAGATGTGGCGCCCTTGCAAGAAGCAGGCGAAGTATGTCTGAATCGTGATAGCCAATACCAGCAAGTAACGATCGAATAGTCTCGGTTGTAGGCTGCAGATGCGTATTGTCTGCTAGTGCCCGCTTGCAGGCTTGGATCCCAGATGTCGAGGACACTAATCGGTTCAAATCGTTCTCGGTGGCGTTTAGCTTCTGCTCAGTCTTGAGAAGAGAGTCCACCAATCGCTCAGAGAAGTACTTGTCGTCTTGCGATAAGATTGAAGTGAGTGGAGTTTCTCCCTTGCTTCCCTCTGAGTTGAGGTCCGCACCGTGGTCCAGTAGTAGCTGTATTATTGCATGGTCTCCGTTCCCGGCGCAAGCGACATGAAGCGGTGTTCCATGATTTGATGAGAACATGTTGACATTGGCGCCGTGTTGCAGGAGTATTCTGACTAAGCCAGAGTCATGGGATTTACATGCTACATGCAAGGCTGATCCCAGATCAGGTGAAACGATGTCAATGTCGGCACCAAACGTCAGGAGTAATTTGAGCAATTTTTCGTCTCTTCTTTCGCATGCAATGTCCACAGGTGTCCCCTTGCCAGGTATTGACACATTGACTTCAGCGCCATGTTCGAGAAGGACTTCAGTCATTTCGAGATTCCCGTTTTGACAGGCCTTATGTAGCGCTGTCCCAGGGCTGGGAGTTGAAGGATTTGCGAAAGCCTGTAGCCTCTTTTGTTGCGTCTTGTATGTAGGGTAGAGGGGGGTTCCAAGTTCACTAGCTGTCGCGTTTACGTCGATGTGACGCTGTAGCAGTAAGGTAACTACCTCCAAACTAGCACCTTCGATTCCAGCGATCAACGCAGACCCGAATGAGTCATGATGCTGGTTGATGTCAACACCGAGCTCAAGACAGACTTGAACAACTTGTAGCATTCCCAGGTAAGAAGCTAGGTGTAAGGTGCCAGCTGTAGCGCAGATATGGCTGTCGTCAATCTGCGCAAGCTTCATTATAGCTTCATTGGTAGCGGATCGGGTATTGTTGCATGTACATTCCTTCTCTGGCTGGCCTGGAAGCGAGGGGTACAGGAAAGAATCTTTGGCCCAAGTCTCGCAGCATAGGCTGATAAGGGACCTCCCTGTCTTCGATTTTATAGGCATGAGACCTTCGAGGAGGGCGTAGACTGGGGAATGATATCCTGACGGGAAGGGTTGCGGTATTACTACAATCGGCAAGAGCCTGAAAAGAACGTTGAAGCTCTGGAAGTAGGCTGCTGCCTGAAGCACCGCAGGCTTCACATCAGCCGCTTTGATCGAGCTGTCCAGCAGAAGCTCAATACTTTGTTGAGCCCCTAGAGCTGTAAGGTCGACAAGCAGCTTTTCGGAGTTCTGCAAGGTATCGACATGGAGAACAAATCTGGCGTCTTCTTGCCAAGCGCGCATGTAAGCAGGCACCTCTTTACAGGCATGGATGAAATCGTCTGTACCCAGCAGACGAGCAATAACGAAGTCGATGACATCCTTTGGTTTCTCTCCTACGACAAGTGTCCTTAAGATGTTGATGGCTCGCTCAGCATCGTACAAGGTGGCTCCCGCGGCCAGTAGGATTTTCATTGTTTCGAGATTTCCAGCAGTGGCAGCACTTGTCAGTGGAGATAAAGACTGCCCAGACTTCTCTTCGACGTCTACCCCATACTCGATTAATAGTGCGGCAATATCTGCGTGGCCATTTTCACAAGCTTCGTGTAGCGCTCTCGACATGTCCATAAACTGAGTACGCCTCGTCTCTGTCTGGTCGGGCTTCAAGGTGTTATGTTCCGGGTGAAAGAGCAA
This sequence comes from Alternaria incomplexa, assembly GCF_024043165.1. NCBI lineage: Eukaryota > Fungi > Ascomycota > Dothideomycetes > Pleosporales > Pleosporaceae > Alternaria > Alternaria incomplexa. Next base: position 43,949 of record NW_026249856.1, read on the forward strand.
GAGTGTTGCTATCTCGATGTTACCGTTGTGGCAGGCAAGAGTCAACATCGAGCGAACTCCTCCTCCGTATTCCGTCGATACTTGATCAGTGGAGATGTTACACGATTGCATGGCACCCAAATCGAGCAAATAGTGCACGACCGCTAGGTATTGGCCTTCTACTGCCGCGCGTAGTGGGGTCCAGTGAGATATACCTGCGGTCAGAGCAATCTCGGTGCCAGCCTCCACAAGCAGTTTGACGCATTCCAGATGACCGAATCGAGCGGCAGCATGCAGTGCAGTTCCATAGTGGTGAGCTACAGCCTTGACATCAACATTCCGCTCTATGAGTAACTGTACGAGCTCCATATCGCCGTCTGCTGACGCCATTTGGAGTAGGAGAGTAAATCCAGTCGCAGTGGCCTGTAGGTCAGGTTGTGACTGCAAAAGGTATCGTATGGCGGCTCCCGGACCAGTAGTCAACACTTGGTGAACAGATTCGGACTCGATGAAACCCTCCCTGAACGTTGAAAGCGTGGCGTCCAAAAGTAGAGTTGGAGAAGTGCGGGGCGCTGATCGGCTGGTTGCATGTGCCTCAGCTTTGGTCAGAACCTCGAAAACAGCGAGTGAGTCGATTTCTCTCCATGCAGCGTAGAATAGAGGCGTTCTGTTGGCCTTGTCGAGTATATCAATCGCTGCACCATTCTCTAATATCATCTGGACCGTTTCCAAGGGACAACACAGAGCCGCGGAATGTAAAGCGCTTCGCCCATGACTGTCGATGGCATTGACATTTGCTTTTTTGTCCAATAGTAACTCGATCACGGCTTGTTGTTTGCTAAGAAAGTTTCGTTTCTCGTCGCGGAACTCCTCGATTCTATCATGCGTGCTTCCATGGATTCGATCACATTGCGGGGTGGCTTGAAGGCAGGCCTGTAGTGCTGTCCTTGGCCAGACTTCATTCTTAGTGACTCCGTCCCTCTTCCGAGACGTTGAGTAGTAACCACCGGGTCTGGAAGGTTGCACGGCTTTCTCAACAAGTGCGTTGACATCAACTCCGCGTTCGATGAGATACGACACCACCACAGCATGTCCATTTGCACATGCTTGGTCCAGAGCCTGCGACATCAAGAGCTTATGGTCGACAACTTGACATAACCGTATTTCCCAAGTGTCCATTGCGGAGGCGTAGCCTCGCTGCGCAGCTTCAACGAAGTGTCGTGCAAACACTGAGTCCTCTTGCCAGTTCAATGTTTGGGTACACAGATAAGAAATGAGTGCACTGTGTTTGGTAATAGCTGCACCTTGGAAAACCTTCCAGTAGTCTTGCAACTGGTAACCATGATCGCTGTTGTGTGCCAAGAGGACGTAGAGCGCGCGAAAAGATGAATGCCCTTCCGCTTGAGCACAAGCCTTTTTGAGCACGGTTGCATGAACGACAGGGTAATGTCGAAGGAGTACTTCTAAGGCTCGTTCGCTATCAGACTCAATCGTGATCCCAAGAGCGGCCACGAGTACATCCTGTAACTCTGATTCTGCAGCCAATTGCAGTGCAAACTCTACTGTCGCTGGTGTATTGGCTCGACATCCTAGTAGAAGGATTCTCATAATATGGCCGTTCCCAGTCGTTTCGTTCGTCTTGACCACTTGGTACAGAACGGGAAAATAGTCCGACCACCGGCTTTCCTTGTCACTGGACACTTCTTCAAGTTGCCTGTATCCCATTGGGAAGTCATCATCTTTGCAACTTTCCTCAACCAAGAGCCTTCTGCTCGTAAGTAAAGGTATGAAATCCTGTCCCCTCGGCGTGAACGGAGCATAACGTGAGTGTGGTGGAGGACCATATGCTTCCTCACATTCGAGAAGCCGCTTCGTAACGGCGACATGCCCATACCAAGCTGCGCGCTCCAATGCTCGTGGAATGTGTTTTCTTGGTAGGTCCGGTAACAGGAGAATGTAGTCAACAATACCGAGTCTACCAGCCGCAGAAGCTGCCTTTAGCACGATGCCGATGTCAAGCAACGAAAGCCCAATGGCGAAGCGGTGGTCCAACATACTTCTGACGATAGATTCTTGACCAGTCTCTGTAGCAAGAAGCAAAGCTTGAGATCCATACCCTTGGTGTTGCTTAGAGTCCGCGAGTTCTGTAACACTTTCGACTTCGACACCGTCATGGACCTTCTTGTATGCCTCTTCAAAGCTGACATCTCGTCCTCTGATCACCTTCGCTCGATCTGCCTGTCGAGTGCGCCGAGAATGATATGCAGAGTCAAGCTCTGATAGTAGATCAACGTGCGATGGAGGACCCATCTTCCTATGGCGCATCGTCACCTCATTCACCTCATCCTCATCCAGGAAATGTGGGCTTCGGTAGCCGCTTCGTAGAAGCATATTCGCAATGGGATGATCGCCTGCCGATACCGCTGCGCTCAGAGCATCGTTGAACAGACCTTTTTGACCGATAGAAGCGCCTGCTGCAAGGAGGGCTTTTACAACGTCGATGTGACCGCGATACGTGGCTGCCTGCAGCGCATTGCCGTAGTAACCACCAGAGTTGTCCACAGCTGCACCACTTCTTATCAGCGTTGTGGTGATAGATAAGTGACCTCTCATCGCGGCTGCTTGAAGCGCATCGCCGAATGTTCCGTTTGCATTGACTGCCGCATTTTTGTCGAGAAGTAATCGCACAGTCGTGCCATGGCCCATCAGGCTTGCTGCACGAAGTGGCGTTCCGAAGGGTCCTTCGTGCTCGATGTCGAGACCCTTGTCGAGGCAAAATTCGATGATCTTGTTCTGGCCGTCGAATGCAGCCGTTGCGATGGCGTCGTTAGGCAGCGCTTTGGTTTTGAAGTAGTTTCGAAACCGATCGATTTTACTATCTTGGAAAACCCTGATCGCGTCTTTGATTGAAGATTTTTTAGTCCCGCTGGGTGACTTCGATGTCGAGTGCAGGGAGTCCATGAGTTCTGTGAAGCCCATTCCTGCGGCAGCTTCAAAGACTCGGTCAAGGGTATCTTGCGAAAACGGCAAAACACTCTTCTCTAGAAGTATCACTGCAACGTCCTCATGGCCGTTACGTAAAGCAGCTTGTATAGCCGAAACTATCGTTTCAGCTGTGGTATTTCGAGATGGGAACTCAATGATGAGCTGCGCAATGTCTCCGTGGCCATTGGCACATGCAGCTTGAAGTGGAGTTGCGCTACGTCCCCCTTCAATTGCAATATCGGCACCCAGCTTTAGTAGGCTATTCACCACACGGATTTGACCCGTAGCTGAGGCCAAGTAAAGACCAGTAAGTCCATGCGAATTCTTCTGATTGACATCAAAAGATGATCTTCCGGACAGGATTTCGATGGCAAATTCTAGCCCGTATAGACATGCAGTGAAGAACGGAGTGGCGCTTTCGCTCCCGATGGCAATGAGATCCGAGAGACGTGTGTGTGGCCTGGATAGCGCCTTTACTATCTCACCAACTGTCTCGATCCAGGATGGAAAAGGCGAAATGTACTCTTGATCAGAGAACATGAATTCTTTCAAGACATCTACTAGACGCCCATTACGGTCATGTTCGCTTGCGGCGTTGTAGTGGAGCGGCCAGTACATCGCTGCATACACGTCGAAATCGTGAGAAGGTTGAACACCGAGTGTCAGATCGGGGAGTGGGCTGTCGATACATCTAATAAGACAGCTCGAAGCGGCTGCACTATTAGCGTCCATCATGCTGAATGCCGGGAGACGCGACAAGTATTCTTGGACCGAAGCATGGGCGAATCGGATCGTGTCGAGCTCATCATCGAGAACCACGAGATGAGAGCAGATTCGGAGTAGATCGGAAAGCTCCAGAGAGCTCTGAATTCCGTCTCGTGTGATGGATGCTGCGGCAAGTAGTGTTGCGGGTGACAAGGTTTCGTGCAGACACATGATTAGCCGGAAAGTTTGTGCTGCTACCTCGTACGCCAGAGGATCCGTTTTGAGGATTTGATCAAAGATCTTAGCATACAGATGATCGACAGTATGGATGGAAGCTCCAGAAGGATCTGACATCGCTTGCTCGATACTGCGTTTCCACTTCAGGTCGCAGAAATGCCTCAATTGGAGCTCCACCCATCGGAACCTGTTAACCTTATCAGTCCATACCAAAGTATTCTGAGAAACAAGACTCACATTCCATCCGCTCGGTCGAGAAGATATGATTCCAGTCTTGATTGAAGGGGAGGGTCTTCTTTGCCATCAAGAAGATGCTTGTTGTTGACCGCGGTCGAGATGCAATGTCCAATGAATTGTTGCATGTCAGCTTGGGTAAGTGACGCTTGTAAGCGCAGTTCCGTTGCCCCTTCTAGCCACCGGGAAATGTTGGTGTCATCTCTACTGGACAGCAGCATCTTCACTATACGGACTGGATCATCTCGAAGCGCTATCAGCTCATTTAGCAGAAGATGTCTGTCCGCCACGTCTATCTCGTCGATGGCATCAATTATGATGGTTACCTGATCGGTTTGGAGAAGTTCGGCTATCCAGTGTGTGCATTCGTGTGGTTCGAGTTTGTCCATATTTCCCATGCCAATCTTCCCCCTTGCCTCTCTCCGCTTGAACTCTAAGTGAACTTGTTCGACGATCTCAAACGTTTCTTCGTTCTGAACAGAGAGTTGCCTTAACAAACTTCGCATCACGTCCTTCGCATCGCATTTGCCGCCGTGTCCTTGGATGTCGCCGCAATAGTAATACAAAACAAATGATCGTACACTAGTACCCTGCAGTGATTCATCGATCACTGCAGACATCAGGTTGGTTTTTCCAGAGCCCAGAATGCCGCGAAGCCACAGAAGCGATGAAGATGCACTGCTTTTCCAGTCGATATAACGAGAATCGTTTGTAAGCCATTGGGTGGTACCGCGTAACCGGTTTTTGGAATGGCGAGTATGATGTTCTCTGTATGGTGTCAATGACAGCCATGCAATGAAGTCGCTGAACGATTGTGCTTTTAGCGAAGTCATGATGTTCTCGTTGATTCGCATAACATCCGTTCGTAAAAGTCGTTGGATGTGTGAGTCACACATGCTGGCTAGCTGTCGAATTTCGGTGTCATGCTTAGCTATTTGCCGAAGTCTCTCACTCTGCGAAGTTGAAAATGCGCCTTTTATTGTACGTTCTGCTGCATGTCAGAGATTGGCGCCGAGAAGTCAGACGTGAGACTCACTGGTAACATCGTTATTGGAATAGCGTATGCTCTCCCCAAGAAAGCTCAGGATGTGGACATATAGTCCGAGGACTTTGCTGCGAATCTGGGTATGGAGTTGGAAGTTCGAGTCCATATATAGGGTTTCCACAGCAGCATATGTAGCAATGGTCTGTGTGACAATCTCAATCCCCTCGATCGTAGCTTCCAGATACTGCTTGTCGTCGACGGCAACTTGCAGCAGGAACCGAACAGCTGCCCAGGGTAGACTAGCCGCACCTGAATTGAATTGCACGGCGATATCACCCACGGCTTTGTAATGGTCAATCCACCGAATAATCTTTCCCAGCACGTCACGTAATATGACCTCTTTCCCACGAATGGTCATCTTCCATCTCTTGGCAGCTAGTACTCTCTGTTGGGTGACGGCCTCATCCAACACGGCATCAACTATGCGACCGCTGCCTGTGTTGACGGTCGCGAGGATCTTTTGTATTCTGGGATCGAGTTTTGCGTTTGCAGTGTCCCAAAGTGATGAGGTCGAGTTGGTATTGCTACCTGGGGCTAAAAGGGACGTAGTTCCTGCCGCATTGGCTTGAGTAGTAGCCGACATGCTGAGGCTATTCGCTATCGAGGGTTTTCGCTATCGAGGGCTTTCGACTAAGTGTGCGCTTGCGTTCTGTCTCGCCACTCGCCCCTAGATCTTAGGCGTAAGATTGGTCCAAGTAAAACGGAACGCATCTGCTAGGCTTCCAACGTGTATAAGCAAAAGGTGAATGAGATTCTTTGATGTTGAAAAAGGCGGAGTGCAGAGGTGCATGGTGGAGTAAGAGGTAACTTAGAGCATGGGGCGCAGCGTAAGCCTCCATCTAACACCCATGTTATGGACCCCATCTCCTCCACGGAGGGCTTGATCTGAGATAACAGCCCCCAGACGATTGCTGTGCAACGCTGCGATGCAACATAGTTGATTACCGGCACAGCAAAGTCCCAAAGGCTACCGGTGAGCTACCTGGGGACCATTCCTTCGAGGCTAGGAGAGGCGGAGCAGCGGTGAGCTAAGCATACCGCGTCTGCTGACGCGATACAGAGGAATAAGAAGAGGACGCAGATCATGCGCAATGACGTTACATATAAGGCCGCGGAGGACGTAGATGGAATCGTGGTGGTGTCGCGAAGGATGGGCACGACGCGTACGCGTCCTAGCTGGGAGGATCGCCAGGGCTGCACCGACAGGCAGGCACGACCCCCACTTGACGCGGGGCATCCGCCGCTATCTCTGCTCAGCGCCCATCAACCAATCTGACACCCAACGAAATGCCTTACCTCACCCCCGCGCACGCATCGCAATACCGCGCAACACATTTCCAACTCCCAAACCCTCCCTAGCCCTCCTTAAAACCACCATCACGATGTCCACCCCCCTCGAACGCGCCCTAACCGCCATCGACGCAGCCCACGCCGAAGACCCAAATAAAGTCACAATCAACAACACCTCACTCCCCTACGAACTCCACTACGCGCAGAAATGCACTTCCTACCTCAAGAAACGCGCCCCCGAAGCGTCCGAGCCCCTCCGCATAGCCATCCGCGCCCAACACTTCCGCCGCTGGGAAGTGCCCCGAGCCAGCTACCCCATGACCCGGCCAGGCTACCACGCCTGGCGCACGTTCCTAAAGAAACGACAAGCGGAGCTCGTCGAGCAAATCTGCCTCGATGCCGGATACACCGCTGAAGACGCGTCGACAGTTGGCAGTTTGATCCGCAAAGAAGACCTCAAGGTGAATGAGGAGACGATGGTGTTGGAGGATGTGGCGTGTCTGGTTTTCCTGGACGACCAGTTCGAGGCGTTTGAGAAGGAACATGACGAGGAGAAGATTATTAAGATATTGCAGAAGACGTGGGGGAAGATGACGGAGAGGGGGCATGAGCTTGCGTTGGAGATTCCGATGGGGGAGCGGCCGAGGGAGGTTGTTATGAAGGCGCTGAAGGGGAATTGAGATGGGAGTGGAATGAAAAGAAATGAAAATTGAATTGAATTGAACTGTGTGATGTTCGTTCATGATTTGAGTGTGAACTTCGTTATGTTTGGGTATCGTTCTGAGCCTGTGATATCTTCTTCCCTCCTCTTGTAACCAATAAATCCGCGGGTCGAAGCCTAAGCTCCGCCCTCCCTCTTGGCGTACTCCTCCTCCATCGCCTCCTCGTACCGCTTCTCGGCTTCCTTCTCCTGCTCAGTCTTCTCGCCGTTGTTCGCGTTCGCTAGAGCTCGTGAAGCGGCGTTCTGTATGTCATTCTGAGCCTGCGCAGCAGCTGAAGATTGGGTCGCTGGGGTGGACTGCGAGGTTGCGGACGGCATTGGGACGGGCATCTTGGTGGTTGAGTTTGGTGGTGTTTGTAGTGTGTAGGATTTGAGTGTTCTGTTTGAGATGGAAGTGTTGCTGGGGTTTGGATATGGAAGATGAGAGGCTTGCAGGAACGTGTGAGGGGCTATATACTACTATACGAATGACTAGTGTTGCGTCATTGTGGCGGTGCAAGTGTGGCTGGAATCTTCCAAAGAACGTGATTCGCCACTGATCTTCGTTAGGCGACTTCGGCATGTGAAGACCGTTGGCAGGTGCTGTTTGCATACTATGATGCGTTTCCACTCTAGGAGGATTGTCTTCAATGTCATTGAAGAGCCATGCATTCAATGTCAAATTATGAAGTTGACGTGGTGGCATCGACATGGACGGTCGCAATACAAGAACCCTTCGTTTCTCTTACCACGATCAACGCTTGTTCTGTGCTTATTGCTTACAGTATTACTGATATTTTCAAATCGATATGTTGTTCTATACAAGCATTTTGCTTCTGTCTATCGCATTTTGCGCTTCTCTAGGAGATACTACCAAAATACTCACTAGGTCTCCCACGCCAACACCGACGCGGCTGCACTCCCATGCACATCCCCATGTACCTACATCCACCAGCTCACCTCTCGCGATGGCGAAACAAGGCCATCCTACTGAAGGCCCTGCCTATTCAAGCTGGGCCCTTGCAGCGATATCGTCTGCATCTCTCTCCACTACATCCCAGTGCCCACCCCTCCATTCCCTATACGGCAGCGTCAGTTGCTACGATCCAAGCACAGAGCAATGCTGCGGCAAGAGGGGCATTTGCGAAATCACCCAAAACTGTGTCGAGGTCCAGCTAAACAACGGCACTATGGGAACAGGATGCTGCCCCGGTGGGACGTCCGCCTGTAATGGGATCTGCTTCGACGTATCCACATCCAAGTGCTGCGCTGCACCCGGTGGCACGCATGGACTTTGCTCTGCGAATCAAGACTGCTGTGGGAACATGTGCTGCGATGAAGGTGCGGTTTGTGCCAATGGATTCAACGGTCCGATGTGCTGGCAAAAGCATGATAAAGGCACTGAGGAGATTGAGGACCACGCCTTTATTCCACCAATTATTCCCGTTCCGAGTACGCAAAAGAGCGGTAGCGTGAGGATCAAAGCTCCCGGAATCTTCCACGCTCTATTGTTCTTGGCCCAGTTTGTGGCTGGTAGTTCCGAACAGGCCTTTCCCGCGACGCGCCTCCAATCGCTGCCAATACCGCACGGCATACGAAGCCCTGACATGGGCAATTTGACATCATCTCTGAACAAGCGCTCATCTTGTGAGCCATTGGAACCTTGTGGCAATGGCTGTCAATATAAACCATCAAAGTGCTGCTTCCGGGAGGATGGTACGTCTGGTTCATGTAACGCAGGCGATGTGTGCTGTCAAGAGTACTGTTGTCCTTCCAATACCATATGTATGATCGCATCTGTGCTGCACAGTTCCGGACCATGGTGCTGGCCGCCAGATTTACCGAGAGCAACAGCGAACGTGCCATACGATCCGTTTCCTTGGCCTCACGATGTGGACGGGGTAGGCTTCAAGAACACTCGTATCAAGAACGGGTTCGCTGTAATGCGACCATCTGGTGTACTTTGCGTAATCATTTTCTTGCTGTCATTGCTGGTTGCAAGCTCCGCCCTGGAATCAGTGTCGATCAATCTCACTACAAAGACTGTGGACGGGCTGCCGATGACTGTTCCCATTACTATGCCGACAAACCCGCCGATCGAAGTGGATGTTGACGTTGACATGTCCCAAAAGAAAGGTGGCGGTGGTCATGGCGGAGGAGGTGGAGGTGGAGGTGGTGGTGGTGGCCATGGCGGTGGAGGTGGTGGCGGCGCAAAACCTGGTGGAGGTGCTCCTGGAGCTTCCCCTGGAGGTCATCGCAACACAGCAGCACGGCCGGCCATCCCATGGCTCTTTCAATTTCTGGTCTGAAAGATGCCTTTCATGATGTCAGCTATTACCCTGCGGTATTAGCAGCAGGCGAAACCTTCGAGTCAGATCTGAAGCATGTGCAATAATCGTCACAGGTGTGTTTGGGCTGTCGGTCTGAGATTGCGAGCGAAAGGGTAGCGGCGAGTGCGCATTGTCTTGATTGTTTGTTCTTGCTGTGTACGATGAATGGGCACAGATACCATGCAGATGTAAGGCTGTTGGTGAATTTGTTTAGCCAATTTGAAGGATGTAGATACTGGCCATCGTGTCAGTACAAACGAAGTGAAGCACGTGAAACTTTGCAAAGACATCGATAGGCTCAGACTTGCCTTTTTTTATATCGAATCAATGGCACCAAATGCGTAGAGGATATCCTATCTATTGCTAGATAGGAAAGCCCCGAGGATAAGCATTGGTGCCTCAACCGCTTGCTCGGTTTGTAATCACAGCCAAAGGGAAAAGGGAAAATGAGAACAAAAGAGTGACTGACCTTATTGACTTAGAACATGCGTGCCTTTCGTCTTGCCCGTCTCCATTTTGGCAGTGCGAGCGCCGAATTGTATCGCACGCTTCTTCTCTGCAGCTACTCTTTTCATGCCCAAGTGCCATGCCAACAAACGAAGTGCCCGCTTCCCAGGCTCGAGCAGCCGTGCAGGGTCTTCGCTATCGGTGATTTGCTCCAGGCCGAAATCGCATTTGGACGTCACCGGAAGACGGAGGGTTAATGCTATGAAGTCTTCGTCCAGGAAAGGAAATCGGACTTCTCTACTGCTGTTGCTGATCACGCGATCATCACGACCCAAGTTTCTCTTTCCCAGACGACTGAAGTCGAGTTCAAGCTCTTCGATTAGGCCAGGGTATCCGCGCCGAGCAAAGGCTGTAGCGTGTCGTTGGTACCCACCGAAGAGCTCATCAGCACCGAGTCCGGAAAGAAGTACGTGCGCGGTAGTGGAGTAGGGCTCAGCTTTAGCCTTGCCCACAACGTGCGACAAGCCGACTCCGCGGGAAGCGAAGTAAAGTGCATATGATATGGACAGATCCATTTCTGTGTTGTGGGGATGCATCAATGCCATGACGGTGCTGCGATGAGCTTGTGTCTCGGTGTAGGGTACGTTGACCTCGACGAAACGCCACTCACGTCCAGGACAGATCTCTGCCAGCTCTGCAAGGGATGATCGTCCAGTGACACGGTCGGGACAGAGCTCGTAGGGACTGGCGTCTGGCTCGAGATTGGAGTGAATTCGAGGATTCTCAAACGCGACATTGAGTAGGTCGACAGGTTCGCTTAGTGGTACTTGGTCGTGACACATGCGCGCGAGGATTGTGCAGTCCAGGCCACCAGAGAAAAGAACGGCTACGCGTGTTTCCCCCGAAACTCCAAGCTTTGATTCTCCAGTCACTGCCTCACGTATGTGTTGAGTGCGCAGTTGAAGTGATCTTTCCAACGCCGCCCTTAGCTGTTCTACTGCCCCAGCATCCTGTGAAGCAGGGTTACTGTCGATAGTCTGGTTCATAGCTGGAAACGGCAGAGTCTGAATCTGTTAGCAGAAGTCGTGTGCCAGATGACTTACCTACGAAAGACAACTCAGAGTCCTCTTCTTGATCTGAGCGGCGATGCGGAACTCTCGTTACTGGGAACGAGTCTGACGTTGGGTCTGCCAGCTCTACGTCTACAACATAGATACCATCGGCTTCCACCTCAGCCCAAGACTCACCAGAGGCATTATCGCACACGCTAGAGAGTACAAGGGTGCCATCAAGAGTAGACTTTTGGAGCAGCGATCGCCTTCCTAGGCAGTCGCGTCCGTAGTAGATTCTTTGGTGCGATGCATCGTAAAAGACGAGAGCATAGGGGCCTCGCACGACTGACAGCAGCTCGATGACACGTCGCATAGACGCCTCGCGCGTTCCAGTACATGCGTCTAGAAGTTTGGTAAAGACTAGCTTAGAGTCATTACCATCAATTGCCTGTCCGGCAATGCTCCATGCCTCGCCGTTCCAGCAGAGGACGGAGCCGGTCGTATCATCCCTAAGTGGCTGCTCAACGATGTCGTTGCCGCGGAGAGCAAGAACCGTGGACAGGAAAGTCGCGTGAAGACGCGTTGAGACGTCCTTGGCGCTGGATTCGATGATGGTCTGGTGCTGCCCTGTGCTGTCTGGCCCTCTATTCCGGAGTAGTCGCTGGGTGTTGGCGTCAGGTATCACGTGTCCAGTCTGACTGAGCGAGAAGAAGATGCCGCACATGGCTGGGCTGATGAAATGGCGATGCAGGTGTGGTGTTGGCAGTGGCACGGCTGCAGTTGCTTGACGCGCTAGCGGCGGTGGCTCGGAGACTCGGCTTCTAGATGCCGGGAGACCATGCGGACGATTCACACACGCAGGCGCAGCAGACGTCAATCACCAAGGCACTTGACTTATATTTCCCCTGCGAGAGCTGTCGTGAGCTCTGTTCCAGACCCATGGACGCTTGATCAACCACCCACAACCCATCCATAATCTCCCGTCGCACTCGGTCTATGTCTCCCCCGAACGCAACTCCGCAACCCGATGCAGCCCGCGACAGCCACGCCGAAAGGGAGCTAGACAAGCTGGACGACCAGCACCATGTAGCCACGAGCAACCAGAGCGCGCCTTCCGTAGGGCAGCCCACAGACTCTAAAGCACCGACGGATGACGCGAACACGGCGACGGACGCGGGGCAGCCTAGCCATGTCGAGGCCCAAGACGAGGGGCATGCTGGCAAGGAAGAGCCGACAGATGGGGTAGAGAAAGCACCTGAAACATCAGAGGAGACGAATGCTGCCCCAACAGGTCTCGAGGAACCCCAAGAGAAGGACACAGAAGCTGCGCAGCAAGCATCTACCGCGCCGATAGACGAGCTCACCACCAAGACAGAGAACACGACGCTGGACCGAGCATCAACACCACCGCCAGAGCTCAGCGAGAAATCAGCAGGGAAAGCGCCCATACAATCGCCGTCGCCTCCACCTCCTCCACCCAAAGACGACAAATACCTCACAACCAGCAACGTGCCCAGCCGAACCACATCCCCAATGTCGCAGGAACGATCGAGTGGAAGAAACTCGGAAGATGCTGCGGCCGACGACTATGGGACGAACCATGACGGTACAAGCGACGCGGTAGACAACTCGCAGGAGGAGATACAGAGCATCATGGATCAGTTCCAAGGGGACGGTGGGCCTGGCGAGAATGAGATCATGTCGCCTAGACTGGAAATCGCGAACCCCATGCTGGAGTCGCCGTCGACCCCGTACCCCCCGCGACGATCAAGTCTCGTGCCGCTCGACAAGCCCCTTCCCATTCCGGCTGACGATTCAGCCTCGACCGCCCCGCTCCAATCACCACCTCCTCGCACCTCCTCCTTACATCGCGTCGGCACCGGCACATCCTTCGCCGAACCGTCATCGCCCAGCGCACATGCCTCGAAGTACAAGCCAGCGCAGCCAGCACCCGAGCCCGAACCAGACCTACCCTTCGACTTCCACCGCTTCCTCGAACAACTACGCCACCGCACAGCAGACCCCGTTGCCAAGTTCCTGCGCTCTTTCCTGCTTGAGTTTGGAAAGAAGCAATGGATGGTACACGAGCAAGTCAAGATCATCGGTGACTTCCTCGAATTCATCAGCAAGAAGATGGCACAGTGTGAAGTTTGGCGGACCGTCTCGGACGCCGAGTTCGACAACGCGAGAGAAGGCATGGAGAAGCTAGTCATGAATCGGTTATACACGCAAACATTTTCTCCTGCGATCCCGCCTCCAGAGCCAGCATCACCCCGCAAGGGCCGACGGAGACAGGAGCCGCCTGGACCAGGCCGAAGGGGGCAGCACCAAGAGGATGTAGAGCGAGATGAAGTCTTAGCGCAGAAGGTGCGCATATACAAATGGGTCAGCGAAGAGCATCTGGATATCAAACCGGTAGGCGACAAGGGCCGCAAGTTTTTGCATCTCGCCCAGCAGGAGCTATTGAAGATCAAAAGCTACCGGGCGCCTAGGGACAAGATCATCTGCATCTTGAACTGCTGCAAGGTCATTTTTGGGTTTTTGAGAACGTCAAACTCTGATCAATCAGCCGATGCTTTCGTACCACTACTCATTTACACAGTACTACAAGCGAACCCCGATCATCTCGTCTCCAATGTACAATACATTCTACGGTTCCGGAATCAGGACAAGCTTGGGGGAGAAGCTGGCTACTACATATCATCATTAATGGGCGCCATCCAGTTTATCGAGGGTCTCGACAAGACATCATTGACAGTAACCGATGAAGATTTCGAGAAGAATGTCGAAGCGGCCGTCTCCGCCATTGCCGAACGCCACGCAGCTGAAGAGGCTGAATCTTCATCTTCGTCCGCACTATTGCACCCTACTGCGCCTGGCCACAAGCGTATGCCATCACCCCATTATCATCATATAGCGGAAAAGACAACACCGCTGCGACCAGAGCTCACACAAAGAAACTCAATGGAGGCAGAAACCGCAGGGCCACGACGATCAACAAGTCTGAAGGATCGCAAGTCCGAAGCGGAGCAACCAGAGGAAGAGAACGCAGCCGTCGCAGGCCTACTGCGAACAATACAACGGCCGCTCAGCACCATCGGTCGTATCTTCTCCGACAACGACACAAACCATCCGTCTGGACCTGCAGCGGCCCAGAAACCACAATTACCGCCACGTGCGTCAACAGAGTTTCCCGGCAACATGAGCGAGAAGCAACGCCCGTCGCATGACGAAGACCGGCAAAGGCAGAGGTTGACGGCTGAAGACGCCGCAGCGCGACAGGCTTCAGCTGAAGCAGAGGAAGCGAGGCGGATTCAACGGCAGGAACACAAAGTCGTAGTCGAGACGCTGACAGGCATGTTTCCCCAGCTGGACCGGGATGTCATCGACGATGTCGTGCGGCAGAAAGAGGGCCGGTAAGCTCTTTTACGATTCATTCCATGCATGTTGACAAATACTAATGCTTGTCTAGGGTCGGTCTTGCAGTCGACGCATGTTTAGCATTAGCGAATCCTTGATAGACTTATTCATCTTCTCGGTCGAGTTCTTGGAGAAACTTGGCCTTTTCATAGTGAACCAAGAGCTATTTTACGTTGCATCATTTACACCATTCATCAGTTCCATATCTTACTTGTGCTCACCGCAGCAAACGCTTAAATATGCCACCTGCTCGTCGTTCGCAGTTTTGTAGTTCGCGTGGGCCTTAAGAGCACATGACTCTCCATTGGGACACATGGCAAACGATGGAAAGATATCTTGGTACGCATTTCCACAGCTGACGCGATGCTATGTGATATCCTACGCGGAAAACAAGAGCGTTTACTATGACATGTGCATGTTCGCGTTTGTATGCTTTGAACTTCTCTATCAGGTCTTCCTCGTTCTCTAATATCTCTTACTCTTTCAACATCAATTCCACGTTCAAGCATTGCTTCTACAGGCTGCTTCTCATGAGAAAGCCGAGATTGTCTTGCTAAACACAGCGACGTAGGTTCAGCGCCCTGTCGGTAAAGATGGTCGGTCACCACCACTCGCTCCTGCCTAATTCGCGCGGGCCACCGATCGAACGCGAACTGCGCGCTCTTTCACTTTCACTTTCACTTTCACTTTCACTTTCACTTTCCCACCATCTGATCTCGAGCTCACCTGATTCAATGACGCAACACTGCCTCGCTTATTTCGCACAGCCGATACTTTGTTCCGCGATAGCAAATTTGGTGTCGCGATCCAGCGACCCTGCCTCCCTCAACACTACCACCCGACATACCCACATCTTCCTCATATCTTGAACTCCTACTACTTCACTCATCTCTTGATTACTCCTGGTACACTCAGTCACTTTTTTTGCGCTTCGCGCACCCCACCGCCATCATGTATTCCATGTTCCTGGTCTACGCTCTTCTCCTCATTGTACTGTCCTATCTTCCTGTCGCCCACCATGTCTCTGACGTGTTGTTTCGCCATGTCCTCCACATCAATATCTTCGAGTTTGGGCTGCAAAAGCATCCCTCTGAAGACATCATTGCCCTTCTGTGAGTAATACCCAAGTGTGAACCATGTGTAGGACGTACACTGACTCCATAAACCATATTTCAGGCGAATGAACGCACTTTGCGCCTTACTCGCCCCACTAATCACCTACCTCTACTCCCTTTGCTTTCCCTCTCGCCACTCCGACAAGGAGCGCCCATCAGATTGCTCGATCGACATCACATGGATCGTAGGATCTCTTCATGGGATGCTAGTCTGGTGTTTTGGCAAGAAGAAACCCCAGACATTGTCTCTCTCCGATTGTAAGCAGTTCTACAGAAGCTTCTCGAAGATGGTAGATCTGTCAGACGCGAGGAAGAAAGCCTCCAAGATGTCGCGGAAAGACCTCCACCGGATAAACCGGAACAATGTCAGCCGTCGCTTTCATAATAGCAAGATTCGCCTGGACCGGGAAAAGCTTGAAAAGATCCAGCACGCCTTGGAAAACAAGAAGCTCTCACTGTCGGTTACTGCATTGGACGACGTCATCAACTCTCTCTTCTCCGACCTTGCCAAACCTTCAGCCTACGCTTCATTGCACACCCCAAACTTGGACAAGCTCAAACAAGTACACGAGTCTGTTACACGGTCCGATGCGACCAAAGACAGCCGAATTCGTACACTTGTGGCCGGTCACAACGACATGTCGGAAGAGCTTCGCCACAAGAATGCAGAGCTCGACATCGCTCGGACCGAAGCATCTGATCTAAAGGATGACTGTCAACGATTGGATGCGCAACTGCAAAAGCTGGCCGACAACAAGTTCAACATCGAAGAATCATTTCGCAAATGTAGGTACGACCTGCGACAGGCTGAGTTCAACCTCACCGAGAGTTCTCGGAGAGTGGCGAATCTCGAGACTCAAATTGAGCGAACGCGTATGTCCGCACGAGATGCCGACGAGCGCGCAGAAAGCATCAACGACGAACTTCAGGATGCAAACCGCCAGCTGAGAGACTCCGAGCGCGAACGTGCAAAGCTTGAGGACGAGCGCGATCGACTTCAGACTGAGTTGAAGACAGCCAAAGAGCAGCTGAACGGTGAAGCGGGTCTTGAGAAGAAGACTCGTCATCTGGACGCTGCCCACGAGCTCGTTCGCCAGCTCAAAGATGAAATCTCGGCTCTCAAAGAGCAACACGCAGATGTCGTCTCCAACAAGGAGAAGGACCTGAGAGAACTCCAAGAGATAAACAAGAACGCTATTTCTCGTAAGAGCAAGGAGATGCAGGATCATCGTAGGAAGTATCAAGTCGCTCTCTCAAGCAAAGAGAAGAAGAATGAAGACTTGCGCAACGATCTCACTGCTACGATCAACGCCAAAGATGCGGAGCTCGAAGGATTACGCGCCGAACATGTTGCCGCCATCACCGCTAAAAACGGGCAGCTCGAAGCCAAACACCAGTCTGAAGTCGCGATCATCACTCGCCATGGAATCGAAACGCGAAAGCTTCGCGAAGAGGTCGATTCGGTTAAGGTGCAAAAGGACGACAAAGTCAAAGAGCTCGACGCTTTGGTATCTAGCCATGATGCCGCAATGCGTGAGCTTCGTCAACAGCTCGATTTGGTCACTCGGCAAAAGGACGACAAAGCCCAGGAGCTGGAAGATTCACGCAACAAGCACATCGCTGACGCGGCCGACAAGGAGAAGGAGTTTGACGACATTGTATCTAGCCATGAAAGCCAAATGCAGGAGCTGCGCAAAGAGCTCGATCTGGCTAGGGACCAAAAGGCCGATGAAGCTGAGAGGCTAGAACTTTCGAGCACCGAACTTGCTGCCGCGATCAATCTCAAGGACGCAGAGCTGCAGGAAGCACACTACGAACTCGCCATCGCCGTCTCTTGCAAGGAATCAGAGATTGGCTCACTCCACACCAAACACGCCGCCGCCATCTCTGGCAAGGAATCAGAGATTGGCTCACTTCACACCGAGCACGCCGCTACTATCGCTCGCAAGGATGCAGAGCTCAAGAAAGCCCACGACGACTACGCCATCGCCATCTCTGGCAAGGAATCAGAGATTGGCTCACTCAACACCAAGCACACCGCTGTCATCGCCCGCAAAGATGAGGAGCTTGAAACATTGCGCGCCGGACACGCCGCCGCCATAGTCCGCAAGGACAACGACACGATTTCTTCTCTAGCGCCACAACAGACATCTTCAGCATCTGAAGGTGAAGAGAAGCGCCGTGCGGATCTTCTGAAGGCCTCGGTCGAAGTACAGGACGCGAAGATCATGGCCATTGGGAGGGAGTAGGATGCTCTCGAAGGCATCATCCAAAATGTCGGCATGGATCTGCTAACCGCCCTGGGCAAGTTCGGTAAACCTAAGAACAACTGCCATGACGCCATATGGGCAAGAAGACGCCAAGACCCTGAGCGTAAGTGTAAACCCATCCTGTACCAGACGATATCCACTGACCAAACGAAAGTATCGCTTCCGCAAGGTCTGACTTGCCTTGAGACGGCGATGGATATACGTCGTGTAAAGATTGAGCTGGAAGAAACGGTCGATCACCAGTGTGCATTCATCAAGAAGTTCGCTGCAGCCGTTGTCGAGGCTCATCCCGAAGTCATAGAGATGGCAAAGGCCATCGATGTCACTCTCGCCCAGCCTGCGCAGCAGGTGGTTCAACCCACCCAGGCGCCTATACCCGCGCCCGCCCCGGCGAAGATGACCCCAGAGAAGCCCCCAAAGGATACATGTGCCTGCGGGTACTTTTTCCTGGTGACAGATAGCCAGGATGCCTGCCGCGACCATCTCGACGGGTGCGATGACTTCGCGAAATGGACGCCCGAGAAGAAGACAAGCCTTCTGGGCAAGCTCGGTTTGACTGGCTACAAGCAGTCGAAGGCGACAAAGCCGAAGGCAGAGTCGATTACCTGCTGGCACTCCGAGCGTGAATTCGACAAAGTACACGGGCGATGGTTCCACGGCTCACATATCAAGGTAACATTATCCTATGCAACATCTATTCAGTGCCTCACTAACATACATGCGTTCTAGGTCTGCAAAAGGGGCGCCCCCAGCCTCCATGATGTTCCCGGCTCGAGCACACCAGGACCGAAGACTCCCGTCACCACACCTTCCAGACGCGCCCCCGTGATCGAGCACGGCTGGCAGAATACCGGGACAGCGAAGAAGGCCGAGACGTCAGTCTTTGTTTCTGGTGGCATGAGGTTCAGTAAGCATGCGCAGTCGCAGTAGATTCTACAAGGCTCTAGGTCCTTGGCCCGTAGAAGGGAGCAAGGACATTGAGTAGAAAGAAAGAGATGGAGACTATACCAATCAGTGCGACACCGCTAAACCGGGTGTCGTCATTGATGGCGAGGTATAGGACTGATACAGTGCGATGGAAGACGATGATTTTGTTGGATTGTTTTGGGTTTGCGATGGCGTTGATGGAGCAGTTAGTGTTTCGATACCCGTAGGATGATCTCAAAGTTTGACAGCACACACCGGTAACAAAGCCTATACAAATCAATAGTTCAGGTACCTGGGATTCCGTGACTTTGGCTACAGCAGTGATGAGGGTATCGGTGTCTTCCTGGACTAGTGCGGTGTTCGATTGGGATCTTCGCGCATTCTAACTGCAAGATGCTGGTGTGCGAGGCTGGTTGTCAGACCTCTGCACTGCATTGGGCGGTAAGAGCATATTCCGTTGAGTAGCTTCTCGTCGTTAGGTAATGGATGTCAGGTTGGCCACATCGAGCAGTGGCGGTGAAGGAGAACATTGTGCGCAGCTCTTTCAAGTGGGCTCCTCGAAACATACTGAGTAGTCGTCTTCTTGTCGACAAGTACCGAACTGGCAAGTGCGGCTCCAGCCTGTCAGGCAAGCTGGCGTTGGCGTTGCCAGGCCGAGTCACGACAGCGAAGAGCCACTGTGACTACGACTCCACTTCGACTGTCTGGACGCATGGATAGACTTCTTCGCTGTGGAGACGCCGCTGGGAATCGACTCGCAACGAGAATAGGGGACACCCACGACGCAGGTCCGCGGCTTCGTGCGAAGGTAAGTTCCGCGTTCGATAGACCGGCCAGTCCATCTCGTCACGTTGTCACGAATCTCGTCATCAGCGCCAGTCTTTTCAAGGACGAAATGGAATCCTAGGCTCTGGAATGCGATTGGCGAAACATCCAAGCATCGCCATATCTGGGTATGATGGCAGATCTCCAGGGATCCAGAACCGTAGCATAAACTTATTTGTTTGTTTGCAACGGACGACAGGGTCTCCGAACCCCAAAAGGGATGTGCCAGAAACGACGATGCGAATGTTGCCGGGTAGTTAGTAAGGAAGAGGCTCATGCGCAATTAAAGCTTGAGTAGTCGGGCAGTCCTAGGCCAAAGTCGTCGGTCGGCAAGCTCAGGTACCACTTCAAACTCTATGGCGCACAGGCCGGATCGTTTTAGCCGGCTGCCGCGGTGTACCTGGACAGAGGTAAGCATCGTGTAGCTATTTTCGATGCGACGTCTCTTCGTTATCATAGCTGCTGGTGAGAATCTCTGTTGGGAGAGGCGGAGGATGACGGATGTCAGTCGCGATGGTGCTGGTGGTGGCTGAAACGAGCCTAGCGGCACTCCTGGAACGGCGGATTCCACCACCTAACTGCAGCCAAGATAGCCGACCTCACGAACTCCTGCTTGCGCTACCACCCACATCGGTGTGCGACTCGACGACATCACGAATAAAGGATGCGCTAATGCTACTATTTTCCCCTCGAACGACCCGAGCTCAACCCACTTTAGTTTCAAGGCCGCAAGGCTGCACATTCGCACGGTGCGGAGAAGACAGGCTAACCTTCCCTCCCTGCGCACATCGGGGCATCTCCCGCAACTCTAACCTGCTTTATCCTCACTCTACCCTGCGCAGCTCAGGCATCTCCCGTCTACCTGCCGTCGATCCCGCAGCAGATAGCGTGAAACAGACAATCTAGACAACCCTTCATCACTCTTTCAATAGAGTCACTATGTTTCGAAACGAAGCTACTGTGAGGCTCGCCACCATCATGCTCAGGGGCCACTCTGGTCACTGACTACGGCTGTCTACTACCTACGAAGGTCTACCATGCGACTCAGAACCCTCGAGTATAAGACCTCATGTTCCCAGCGCCAAAAGTAAAAAGGCATCAGCTTTGATCTCATCTACTTCACACTTTCGCTTTCAGCAACCAAAAACACTTTCGTTACTACTCTACTCGACTTTATTAGTCCCTACTATCGTTTGTGCAGAGCACTTCACTTCTATCACATTTTTACTCGATCTCATATCGCCAATCGTCCAATACTCGACTTTCGTCAAACACATCAACATCAACAACAGCAAACATGAAGTTCCAAATCGCTCAGGTTCTTGCTATCGCTAGCATCGCTACTGCTCTCCCTACCAACTACGGCTCCGGCTCTGGCACCACCCCAGCTGCTCCCATCACCACTGGAACTTCTCCCAGCTACGGATCTGGCTCCAGCTCAGGCCCCAGCTACGACTCTGGTGCTTCCGATGAGACTCCCAGCAGCGGCAGCGGTGGAAAGCCCAGCTACGGCGGCGGCATCGGTGCCGGTCTTCCTGGACTCGGTGGCTCTGCTGGTGGCAAGGGCGGCCTCGGTGGCATGATCGGTGGCTTCATGCCCGGCGGCGGCAAGCTCCCTGGCCTCGGTGGCTCTGCTGGTGGCAAGCTTCCTGGCATCGGTGGTGGCCTTGCCATCCCCGGCATTGGCGGCGCTGCTGGTGCTGGAGGTGCCGCTGGTGGCAAGGGCGGACTCGGCGGCTTCGGTGGCCTCATGGGCGGACTTGGCGGCGCTGGCAAGGGCGGACTCGGTGGCTTCGGCGGCCTCATGGGCGGAATCGGCGGTGGTGCTCACGGAGGTGCCAACGGCGGCGCTCACGGAGGCGCTGGTGCCGGTGTAGGAGGAGGAGCTGGTGCTGGTGTCGGTGGCTCCGTTGGTGGAGGTGCCCACGGCGGTGCTGGTGCTGGTGCTGGCGTTGGAGGAGGAGCTGGTGCCGGCGTCGGTGGCTCAGTCGGTGGTGGAGCAAACGGCTCTGTCGGCGGTGGTGCCAACGGCGGTGTTGGTGCTGGTGTCGGTGGCGGTGCATCTGGATCCGTCGGTGGAGGTGTAGGAGGCTCTGTTGGAGGTGGTGCCAACGGCGGCGCTGGTGCTGGTGTCGGTGGCTCTGTTGGAGGTGGTGCTTCCGGCTCTGTCGGAGGTGGCGCTAACGGAGGTGCTGGTGCTGGTGTCGGTGGCTCAGTCGGTGGTGGTGCTGGTGTTGGCGGTTCCGTCGGCGGTGGTGCCAACGGCGGTGTTGGTGCTGGTGTCGGTGGCGGTGCTCACGGTGGTGCCGGTGCCGGTGTTGGTGGCTCCGTTGGAGGTGGTGTTCACGGCGGTGCTGGTGTCGGTGCCGGTGCTGGTGGTAACGCTGGCGCTGGTGTTGGCGGCTCTGTTGGTGGCGGTGCTTCTGGATCTGTTGGCGGTGGTGCTGGTGCCGGTGCTGGTGGCTCAGGCTCAGTTGGAGGTGGTGCTTCCGGCTCTGGATCTGGCTCCGGCTCTGGCTCCCACTACTAAGCGCTCGTAGCTGAAGCATCACGCATGCTTCTTGTACATTAGACTCTGGATTGGACGAACGTTAGGATTCGAGATATGACTTTTAATTCATCACTTTACTTAAAACCTCCACTCTTTTGCAACCTACTTTGACCCTCTATGTTCCCTTGATTCAGACGAAGCAACTTCGACTATCAGCAATTCCCATAATCTCAGACAAGCGGCAGGTTCAGAAACAACACAGCTCCGTCATTGTCACTGAGGTCAGCTCTCACTCCAACATACCCAGCACAGCCTCCCAAGGCCTCAACTCCAGCTTCCCACTCTTCGCCTTCTCATCCAACTGCCTCTCGTCATAGTTGCCAGCAACCCACTTCTTCACTTTCAAGTCGCCCATCTTCCCCCACACTATCTGCTCTCCACTGAAGTTCAGCACAGTGATGAAGGCATTCTTCTCACTCCACCGCCGATACGCAACGACCTTCTGATCCTCCATATCAAGCATCTCGAAATCACCGTACACGAAGACGTCCTTGTTCTCCTTGCGACACTCGAGACCGCGCTTCCAGAATGCGCGCACGGAGAGCATACCGGGCGAGGGCTCAGGATTTGCGAGTTGAGCTGCGGCGTTGATGCTGGGATAGTCGTCATTGACGCGCATCCAGGGTTTTCCGCTGGTAAACCCGGCTCGGGCGGATGAGTCCCATTGCATGGGTGTTCTGGCGCTGTCGCGAGCTTTGCGTTGCTGTGTAGATAACATTAGGTAGTCAGCTTATGTCTCATTTCCTAGCGTACGGCCTGGACTTACCATGATCTTGGCTGCTAGGGCCTGCTTTTCAGCATTGCCGGGGTAGAGGTCGCGGTACTTCTTGAAGAAGTTTATGCTTTCAATGTCCTTGTACTCCTCGGGTTTCCACTCTTTGGGCACGTTGCGCATGCCAATCTCCTCACCTTGGTATACATACAACGTTCCAGCGAGGGTAGTCTGCATCAAGCACAACAATTTTGCGCCATACTCACGCCACTGGTCGCTGTCATCGGTAAACCTGCTTACACTCCGAGGCTGGTCATGGTTTTCCACGTAGAGCGAGTTCCAGCCGTCGCGCTCGAGCATCAGGCGCTGCAGCCTGTTCACGATCTTCTTCAGATCCCGCGCATCCCATGGTTGTAGGGTATACTTGAAATCGCCGGGTACATTGTCGATGTCCACCAAGTCGAAGACGAAGATCATGTTCAACTCTTCGTTTTCGGCACCGACGACTTTGATGACTTCGTCGTCATCGCGAACAAATGGCATTTCTCCAACGGTGAGCGTATCGTATTTCGAGAGCACGTCGCGCCGAAGTTCCTTCAACCATTCGTGTAGTCTTGGGCCGTTGGCGTAGTATTTGTCGCCAGGCTGGTACTTGTTGTCTTTGACCGAAACGGCCGCATCGGGGAATGTCTGAACCTTCGATATCATGTTGATGACATCCATACGGAATCCAGAGACACCCCTGTCGAGCCAAAAGCGCAGAATTTCATGTACGGCTGCGCGCACATCGGGGTTTTCCCAATTGAGATCCGGCTGTTCGGGCGTAAAGAGCGATAGGTAGTACTCCTGGGTCTTCTCATCCCAAGTCCACGCAGAGTTTGCCTCTCCTAGAATCTGCGCCCAGTTGTTCGGAGGTACGCGATTTCCTTCAGCATCGTATTTTGCAGGCTTCCAGATATACCAGTCGCGTTTCGAAGATTGCTTTGATGAACGCGAGTCCAGAAACCATGCATGCTCTTCCGATGTATGATTAACCACGAGGTCCATGACGAGTTTCATGTCACGCTTCTTGACTTCTTTGATCAGGTTGTCAACGTCGGCTAAGGTGCCATAGCTGGGGTCGATATCCTCGTAGTCTGCAATGTCGTACCCCATGTCCGCTACAAAAGGTCAGTATGTGCATAGCATACATTTTGAACATTCAGGACTCACCTTGTGGGCTCTTGTAGATTGGCGATACCCATATCACATCAACACCGAGGTCTTTCAAGTAGTCTAGCTTTTGTGTGATACCAGGGACGTCGCCCCAACCATCGCCATTGCTGTCTAGAAACGAAGCAGGGTAGATCTAATAGCCATGTCAATATCTGCATCGGCACAACCGCGAGTCGTCCATACCTGGTATACCACCGCTTCTTTCCACCAGTGGTGCTTGTCGGTTCCGACATACAGGTCTTTCTTTTGCGACATTGTGGAGATTCTACCTGATGACAAGAGGCGTGGTGTCGTGAAGTTTCGTTGTTTTTAGCATTGTGAAATGCGGTGCATAGTGGTTCACGTCATAGCCGTATGTGGGTCGAACCAGTCGCGATGGCCAACAGATGTAGTGCATCTCAACGCGTGGGTGTCTACGTGGGGCGCGTCACCCTCCCGATGTCGCGGGGTAGCCGTTGTGCCGACACCCAGCCACTCAGACGGCGACACCAAGCTTGCCCTGGTATTCCCCATTTCGATGCATCTCCAGATGTGCTTTCAGTAGTAACGTGCATTGTAACCTGGGGCCATTCGCGCAATATGGTAGATACTGTGAAGATCGCGTTGGCTGGCGTAGCTCACGCGCCAAAATACGTCACCACGCGGCTGCACGGCTAGGCACGCGACCTCCTACCCTCCACAGAAACCGGATGAATGCTACCGTGCAGCACGTACCTACAACAACACTCCATGTTACCCTCGCGTTCTTAAAGCTTCAGGAACCCCACCGAATCCGGTCCGATAACACAAAAGACCAGCTTACACCAAAACCAAGAGAGCTCAGAAGCTATGACGTACGACAACGATGCTGAGGAAAGAGGCACGTCCGGCTCGCGCACTCCACTCCTTGGAAGATCAGCGCATCAGAGGATAGGACAGGAGAGCGAAGGCCCTAGATGGACCTTGACGAGTGTCCTACAGTTCTTTGGTGGTGGCATCTATGCTCCCGACTCCACCACGTATGACCCCCTGGAGATTTTGCTCAACACCGAAGACGCAGACGAAAAAGACGAACTCACTACGTTATGGCGAGACAACAAGCTCAGTGAGCTCAACTTCGTCGGCGTTGTGGTAAGTCTCCGAACATCTCTTTTCGTGGCCAATACACTCGGCGCCGTGCCTTCCACATGGCGCATGCTTTACGCCGAATCGTGACATGGCTAGGACGGGCACCGTCCGTTGCATTGGCTTTCCTCAATCAATATCAACGTTCTCGATAGCATCCGACATGCTAATACATGACAGGCAGCGCTTTTAGCTGGCGTCCTCACATCCACCGGAAGCTGGCCGAACATCTTGCCAAATGGGAAAGAATCGCCATGGTCTGTGCGCACATCATGGTACTGCGGTATCATATTGTCGCTTTTCAGCATCCTTACAGCTGCTGATCAAACCGTACGACTGCACCGGCTTTCATCACATCGCGATGGATTAGCCAACATTCGAAAGCTGATTTCCAAGACGAATGGCGAGAAGAGCCACTCATCCAAGACTGGACGTCGGACACCTAGCTTGCTACAAATCGTCACATGGCAAATGCCAGTGATGTTTTTGACTTCCGCTACTGTCTGCATGGTCGTTGGAATGTTCCTGCATGTCTGGTCCGCCACCACACACCTGCACCATCCAACACTGTGGGACGATAACACTAAGGTGCGTTCGTATGGCATCCGTTCTACATCATGCACTGACTCATCCAAAAGGTTGCAATCACGTTTAGTACTGTCGCTATCCTCGCAGTTACGCTGTTCTTCGTCGGCCAGATCTCGCTTTACTCTCCAATTCGACAATGATGTCATACACACGGACAGATGTTGAACAGATCTGGAATTTTGGGGGAGCCCATACTCGGCTCAGGCCTTCGAAGGCCTTCCTTCATACCACTATAAAGACGATTTTCAGCGATTTGGTACCAATTCCACAAGTGTTTCTTCATTACTCGACTACTAGCAATTCCTATTCTGATTGTCGAGCTTGCGCTGGCCTCCGCAGTGTCGTTTGCTCAGTGCGCCTGACCTAATCACGCAATTAATTCAAGGGTATAAAGCGACGGAAATCGCCTTCCTCAAGACTTCTCTAGCCAGTCACTCTGCGGTTCGTCAGTTAAACGCATTGTATAACGCTCATGTCCACCTGTTTCACTACTCGAGCAAATTGGCCTTCGTCATTGCGGGGTTTCCCTTTCTACAGATAGGGCTTGGCTCGCCAGCTCCCACGCGACCAATACAAATTTCCACATCAGCTCACCGCATTTGTTCTATACGTTGCTCACAAACTCAACCACGACCTCTATATCACAACATCTTCCCCCACACCAGCACTTCCCGTATATAATCCGCCTAAGCGACACCTCATGGCGACCGTATCAACAGCGGGCTCGTACGAGCAGTACAAGCTTGACACCAACCGGTTCATCTTTTGGCTCATCGACACTGCGCATAAGCGGGACTACGACATCGCTGATCCAGCTAAGATTCACCAGCCCTCGAAACGGCTGAAAGGCAATGCAAGAACGCAAGCAAATCAAGCGAGCGCCACCTCGACCGCTTCGAAGACGAACTATATCATCTCCACGGAAAAGATCCTCGACTTAGCGAAGTATCTCGCAGACCATAAGGAGACCTCGACAATGCCTAAGTTTGTTTGGTACTCCTACAAACGGGCTGTAAGAACGCGCCAGGCCTACGCCGACCGCTATGCTCAGGAAGAACTGTCGGAGACGGCTTCGGACGATGGCCACATCTACTTCCTGTGGCTGCTGAAACACTGTCATACCATCCTAAAGAAGAAGATCGCAGTGCAGGCGGTCAGCCGACCGGAGAATGCAGCACCTGCGCAACTTCGATTTAACATCGCGACTGAACCGACTTCAGCGCCATCTCTCCTTCCGATACCTGGATCCGCACCGCAGGCTGTTGATCATAGTCAGGAAACCGCACTGGAAGAAATCACAGCTGCTGAGGCCGAACGAGAAGCAAAAGGTCACAAGCTGGATGAGCTGGCTCGGAAATTTGAGCTCGACATGAAGGTGAAACAAGACGCGGAGGCTGAACTCGAAACGGAGAGGAAAGCCAAAGAAGAGATCGCTTTGAGGAAGTCTTGTCTGGCGGACGATATGCGCATCATCGTCGAGCAGCTGGAGTCCGACTGGAACGACACTCACAAGGCCGATGGCGATGAAGATTACTTGGATGAGACCCGAGCTACTCTCATGACGGAAGCTGCGTTCCATCTCATACGCCACAAGGAAGAGGCCTTGGTACGAGAAGCTCATGAGAAAGGTCTGCCGCCATTTGATCCCTCTCTCGATAACGACGACTTCTTCGGTAAGACCGCGAAAGCGCTCAGAAAGATCGAGACCGAGCGACGTTCACAACCAGGAGAATATTTGTTCTTCGTATCGCGGTCGATCATCCAAGATGATATTGCGAACCGACACACGAACGAGGACTACGACTTCCTAGTACACTACTTGTTTGAAGCAGCACTAGAACCAGTAAGTCTTCCTTGGTTCAACAAAAGTCTGATCTATATCCACACTGATTACTGACCATTGTATAGCAAGCCAGAAGGTCACATGAGGAGCAGTACCGGATGCCACTACTAGCAGGAGCATTAGACGCCACTTCTCGGGCATACGGTTCGCTAGGTGCTTTCGAATTTGTCTCAATGGCTCTGATATTCGCTGCCGAGTTGGCGATCAGAATTCGATCGAAAGACAACGATCATTCGGCGAGGCATTACCGACCAATATCATTTCGGGCGGTACAAGAAGAAGTCCAGTTCGCATCTTGGGACGAGCGGAAAATCGCCTTCCCACATTTACTCCAGCAAGTCACAGATTCAGCGTATACACACCGAGGTCTGATCATTCACCGGCCATTCTCCCATGCCCGGTACGCTAAGATGCGGATGTTGGCGTCTGAGCATCTGTTCTGCGGTTTGCAGAACGACTACCCGATGCCAGTGTGGACTCGTGAAATTCGAGATGAGGTGATGATGGGTCTCGAGGCGAGAAACGTTGCCAATGGCATTGGCGACAGGTCTGCGCGCCAAGTGACCGCCGCTCGGTACGTTCTTCCACCACGGGACGGCGACTTCTTGCGTAACACCATCCCGACTCTGAGAGCGAAGCTTTCCCTGGTTCACCTTTTGCTGCGCGAGGAAATGGGCCTCGGCTTTGCGAATCTCAGCCCGCAAATCTTCGCCATAGCCCATTTGTACAACTGCTTCCAAAAGCGGGGCTGGATCAACGGGGTCTGGCCGGAGATTGAGCTCATCATGGACCGGCATTCGAAGAAGATCTTCTCCACCGCAATACCCACGAAACCAGATGAATTCTACTCGCGCCTACTGCTTGTAGCCGGGTACTCAACCACGTTCATCAAGAAAACTCGGAATGCGGACAAGGACGTTTACAGTCGCCGCGATTTTGGGAAAGCCACCCACAAGACGTGCGAGCTGGAACCACTTCCGATGACGAAGATTCTCCGCGACTATGTCCACCAGAGGGAAACGGGAGTGCGCACCTGGTATCGCATGGATGAGGAGATGGCCAAGCACAGTAAAGTTTCTTCGCGGACGCAGGGTTCGGGCGACCTGAACATCTTGTCATTCATCAAAGAGCTTCGCAACTCGGAAGAGCTTCCTCGCGTTCTGGACCGCCTGGAATTTGACTACATCAGTCTGACGCTGCAATGCAACGAGCTTTGCGAGAAGATCGATACCGAACAAGCACAGCTTAGCGCTACTGGAGGGAAAATACACAAAGAGGCGGACTGGAAGTCGCCCACCAGCGACGGATTCATGATTGTGGCAACGCTCCTTGGAGATCTCGACCGCGTTGTGATGAAGAAGAAGCGCAATCCCAAGGGAAACATGGACATGGCAGATACGACTAACGTTGTTGACGCAGCTGTTCAAGTGCTGCAAGGCTTCCTGGATGGGCTGAAGAAGTAGGAGAAGAGGCGGACGGCATGATTAGGCAGTAGACTTGAGCAATGATACCCCAAATAGCAACTTCGCGGAGTAACTCGGATGGACCATGATTGGAAAACCTCCCGTATAGCAAAGATGCATCAAATATGTGACTTCACACCATCTTCGCTTCATGGCTGGTTTACTGCACTGATACCAGACCGGCTCCCCACCTGTGTAACAATTCAGCTCATCTCATCTGTCGTGTAAAACTTACTCCGCATCTCTGCAACCCGGTTGAGATCCCAAAATCCACATCCGCCAATCACATCGAGGCACACGGGCTGCGGCTGACTGATGGCTCGGGATCACGACGCCACTAATAAAGCTTCGTATATGCACTCCAGATCTACAGTGCCCGTGGAATGGTGTGATAGTTTCCCGCGCCGGCTGGAATGCTGGGAGTCAGAAGTGTCGCGAAAGCTTAAATTGGAACTAGAGTCTCGCATGGTAGTGCCAGTGTAGTATCCCAATCTTGCCCTTTTGCAACATGCGTCTTCTCGATCTCTATTCCGCTAGTGTTTTCTTGTTCGGCGCAGCATCTGCGTACGGCTATCCAAGCAACTCATGTGAAGACTTGGCCTTGGTACTTCCCAACCGCACCTTCTTCCCCGCAGCATCAACCTACAACGCATCAATCCAATCATATCCATTCCTTCAGCTTCGTCTGCGACCATCGTGCATTGTCCGTCCAATATCCGCAGAAGATGTAGCAATCGCCATCAATATTCTGCGAGTGAGCAACAGCACCAAGTTTGCGATCAAAGGAGGTGGTCACAACGCGAACGTTGGCTTCAACAATGTCGATGAGGGCGTTACAATCGACATGCAGAGCATGAACAAGGTTGAAGTTGCGCGAGGAAATCAGGTCGTGAGGGTTGGTGCGGGAGCGCTGTGGCAGGACGTATATGACGAGGCTGAGAAGCGGGATCTGACAGTACTTGGGGGTCGCATTGGCGTCGTCGGAACTGCTGGCTTTCTGACAGGAGGTAAGCTGAGATTCGTGTGACCAATTCGTGAACTTACAAGACTAACCGACATCGCCCAGGTGGTATATCTTTCTTCAGCCCAGAGCGTGGATGGGCATGTGACGGCGTCGTCAACTTCGAGGTCGTACTCGCGAGCGGGAGGATTGTCAATGCCAATGCGACATCGCATTCTGACCTCTTCGCAGCGCTCAAAGGAGGGCAGCTCAACTTCGGCATAGTCTCGCGCTTTGACTTGGCATCCTTCCCTGCTGGTCCTATCTATGGTGGAAGAATCGTGTTCGGGCCCAACGCCACCACGCCTTTGCTTTCTGCATTTACCAAGTTCAAGCTCGGAGAATATGACCCATATGCAGCGGGCTGGGTCACTGTACGATACAACCATACGGCAGCGACGTTCACCCCAGTGAGCATCATGTGGTACACACGGCCAGCGCAAAGGCCTGGGGCACTGAAGGCGATTTTCGAGACCAAGCCGCAAGTCATAAATGGCATGGTTGAAGCTCCCATTAGTGAGCATACTAGGAACGCATCGAGACAAGCAGCCGCGAATCCTCAGCGCACCATCTGGGCGACGACCTCTTTCGCCGTCTCGCCAACGACCATTAATCGCATTCACACCTTGTGGAAGCGGGTCGTACCTGAGATTGCTGCACAGTACGCCTACGCCAAACCAGTCGCGGAGATAACCTTCCAGGCTCT
Source organism: Alternaria incomplexa (assembly GCF_024043165.1). NCBI lineage: Eukaryota > Fungi > Ascomycota > Dothideomycetes > Pleosporales > Pleosporaceae > Alternaria > Alternaria incomplexa. The sequence goes on from NW_026249856.1 coordinate 74,692, forward strand.
TCCCGCACCCCCTCGCAATGGCGCATCGCCCAATAGCTAGGCTTTGGACCAGACGAAACGCCAGAGAAGGATCTGGTATTCTTGCAGATTATCTTCACATTTGAGGACGCTGCCGCTACCGATGGTTTCGAAGAAGCTTTGAAGGATCTGGTAAAGCTAGTGGAGGGACTGACGAAGGAAGAGGGTGTTTTCCATCGGTACAAGTATCTGAACTTTGCAGCATCGTTTCAGGATCCGCTGGGAAGCTATGGCGGAGTTGAGTTAGGAAGGATGAGGGAAGTGGCGAGGAAGTACGATCCAACGGGTGTTTTTCAGACGCAGGTGCCGGGAGGGTTCAAGCTGTTTTGATACATATGGGCGCGAATGTGAGGAGCAACGGGCGTGAAGACATCGCGGGCGCGTCGGTGGGGTGGCTGGGACGCGTCCACGCCCACGGGTGCGGGCGACATCGTCCAAACCCAAACTGGCTAGTGCAGGGGTGAGCTCCATCAAACCTACGCAACCACGACCGCCGTCATTTCGTTAGAAACTTGCGTCCAATATATCGAATGCGTTGCCCGTTGCTATGAACTCTACGCGATGTATCAGTGTCATTAAAGATGTAAAGTTCTAAAGAAGGCGGATGTCAAGGCGTTCCGCTGAGCCGCCCGCGATGCTGGCGATTTAAACGCAAATGAGTCCACGGGCACGTGTAATTGCTCCTGTGCTCTGAGTTCGCAAGACGATGGTTGATCGAGACCGCACGAGGACGAGCTTTATCAATGATCGCGACTAGTATCGCTTCCGTCCTTACTTTATTACCATACTGAACGCTTTCCCGAGGTCCTCAGATGGTATGGTGGACATTACGAACGATACGTTCCCTCAGCTCTTGATACCACTTGCAGGATCGCTGACAACCTACTGCTGTCTGTCTAATTTGGTCGGATCGAGGGAAAATGGAGACAGTGAAGGGCCCATGGAAGTGGCGGCTCACATTCACTGTCATGGGAATCGCCTAGCAAATTCTCTCTCACTGCAAGTAATCTGTAGCACGGCCACAATATCTGTACAACTCTTGGGAAAGAATTTGCCATAAGCAGCCGTGTTGCGCATCAAAAACTCTTCTTCTCGCCGCATCAACCCAACCGTAGGTACAGATCATCAATCAAGTCAACCTTGGATTACATCAACAACCACCAGACAAAGTCCACGGGTTATCCAGATACACTTGCAACCCTCGATCAGCCTTTCAATACCTCGAAATCGATAGTCACACCTATACCTCGGCAGTTTACTTTACCAACACCGCGCATATTCACCGTGTCAAGATGGACCCTGTGACAATTGTTCTTTGGGTGTTCGTAGCCCTGCTAGAGATTTGGCTGGTCTTCGCCCTCGCATACGCCGGGCTGCAGAGATACGATGGACGGAACTTCCTCCAACGATTCGTGGCCGCTTTGCTATTCCGGTTGTAGGCGACGGAGTGGAACGAGGGTGACGCATGAAGCTGAATGGGGAACACACTTGGAGGAAATGGGGCGTTGCGAGAAATGGAGTGGAGTCATCGGAATGATACGCAGTGTATGCGTCGACGGAACATCACGCAGTATGGCCAGAGATAGGCTGGACGTGAAATGATTCTATGTTTGTCACATGTCCCTACAACTGCAGTTCGTTTACCATTTCCTCCCCTGACAGCCCTGCAAGCAAATTCTTGACACTCTCCGTAGCCATCTGTACCCGTGTCTCAATCGTAGCGCTTCCAATATGCGGCACAAGGACAGCTCTCGGTTGTTTCAGAATCGGGTGATCAGCTGTAATGTTGGGCTCATTCTCAATCACGTCCAAGCCGGCACCGAAGATCTGCTCTTGATCCAGCGCCGTCACCAGTGCATCAGTGTCGATGATGGGGCCTCGCGCGATGTTGACGATGACAGCGAGTTTCTTCATCTTGGAGAAGAAGTTTGTACTCACGAGATGCTTGGTTTCGGGCGTGAGGGCGCATCCAACAACGACTACATCGCTCTCTTGTGCGAGCTGGTCTGTGCTGTTTGCTGGCTCGATGGGGATAGTAGCGTTCTTAATCAGGCCGAAGTGGTCCTCTTTGACGGGCTTGCCAGGCTTGGATGTGAGGTAAATGACCTTCTTGATACCGAACGGCAGTAGTCTCTGCAGCGAAGCCTGTGCAATCCTCCCGAATCCCAAGAAGCCGATAGTTGATCCTCGGATCTGAGGGCCAGTCATGAGCAGTGGATGCCACGGCATCTGAGGCCATTCGCCCTTTGCGACTTTCGTCATCGACTCTCCACCTCTTCTTTGGGCCATGAGAATAAGCATGATCGTAAGGTCTGCTACGGCGTCGGTGAGACATGTTGGTGTGTAGCCGAGGCGTACATTGCGCTTCTTCAGCGCATTTCGGTCAACGTGGTCGGTTCCGACGGAGAATGAAGCGATAGCTTTTAGTTGCGATCCGGCTGCTTCTAATAGCTCTTCATCGACTCTATCTGTGAGCATAACCAGGATTCCGGTCGCACCTTTTGCATTCTCGAGAAGCCATGGGCGCGGACATGGCTGTATGCATATCGTCAGCAACCCGTCTTTATCGCCAGTGACGGACACTCACCTTTTCGGATTGCCATTGCACAACTTCCAATTCTTCCTTCTTCGCATCGAGAAGACTTTGCGCCTCGTCGATTAATTGTCGCGTTACAATGACCTTGGTCTTCGCCATGTTGGTATTGAATCGTGCAACTGAGGGGTTACCGCGATCGGCGTTAGGCGGGGTAGAGCTCGAGTTCGTCGCAGTAGCACCGTCACGAGGAGTTGGTGAGATGTGCAAAGAAACTTGCGATAATCTTTGCATTGGAGTTGGATATGTGCTAAGCAGTCACTGTCCCCAGACGTTCATCTTTACAACTTTGCTGCCGGACATCATTGGCCCGAAGCATCCGCCAATCAGCGTTGGAGTAGGAAAAGCGAATCCACCCTCGGATGAGTCGTCTCCTTGCCTTCCAATACTATCATGTACCGGGAGACGAAGAGTCCCTTATTAGACGTCGTGGAATTCAGAACGTCGAATTGGGTATATTTGAAGCAACGCCCGTCGCCGCCCACGTATCGCGCTGGAAAGTGACGCTCCCAAAGTAGCAGGTACAGCCGATGCGCGCCCCACTCTCACCATATCACCTCTTCTCCATCTCTATCTTCGTTGTCAAATGTCTCGTTCAGCGCTGTAACTGTTACCATTCATGAAACTTGACACAAAGCAATCCCTCGAAACCCCATTGAGACCAGAGACAGGAACCACCAACCCGAAGTAGCCATGGAGGAACGAGCGCGCATCCCCGTCGCGCCACCCATCGCCAATCCACTGCCTTCGTACTGGCACGACCCCAAGTCTCATCTTGCTAATGTCACTGAGCCAAAAGCTACAACGGTTACACAAATCTACGATTATGTCGTCATCGGCTCCGGGATCTCAGGCACAATGACCGCCTACAATGTTCTCAACACCTGGCCAGACGCACGCGTGGTGATGTTGGAAGCACGTGAAGTCTGCTCAGGCGCCACGGGTCGCAACGGCGGACACACCAAAGCGGCAAGCTACCGCAGCTACACACACCATGTGCAAGAGCTTGGCAAAGAAGAAGCATTAAAGATCGCGAGACTAGAATATGCCAACATTGTTGAGACGCATCGCATGGCAGAGGAATTGGGTTTGAACTGCGAGAGTGAATTGTGTAACACGGTCGATCTTATCTACGATAAGCCTACTTTTGAAGCTGGCAAGATGGCGATTCAGATGCTGCGAGTTGATGCGGAAGAGCAGGAGAAGGAAGTGGGAAATGCTGCATGGTACCAGATCCATGAAGATATTACGGATATACAGAGCAGATTCTCTGTTGCAGCGGAAAACAGCAATCTAACGATAGGAACGAAAGAGAAGCTGGCAGGCGCCTTCGAATACGTAGCCGGCAGAATCCACGCATATCGTTTTACCACCGGATTATTAGCGAAGTGTGTCAAGAAAGGGCTACAGCTGTGCACGAATACGCCAGTCCACGACATCCGTCCCTCGGCGAAATCGGAAGGCGAGAGCGGTAGCCGCTGGGATGTATGTACCCAAGAAAGCACCATCACATCCAAAAACGTCATCATCGCAACTAACGGCTATACACCTTACATCATGAAGGAGCTGCAAGGAGCCATCGTGCCAATGCGTGGACAAATCACCGCACAGCGACCAGGAACCTCGACGAAGCTTCTAGCTCCATTACCGACAACATACTCGTTCATCTACCGCGATGGCTACGAGTACATGATTCCTCGGCCCCTGCCAGACGGAGAACAGCACATCGTCATTGGTGGTGGTTTGGGCCGTCTTCCTCAGGCCGGTCCGAGCGAGTACGGGACGGTTGACGATAGTACCTTGAACCCAGAGATCTCCAACTACCTCAACGAGAGCTTGACTGGGTATTTTGGCGCCGAAAACTGGGGTGAGACGTCTAAAGAAGAGACATCGCGCCGTATAGTACAGGAGTGGACGGGTATAATGGGCGCAACGGCTGACGGACGGCCGTTTGTGGGTGAGGTGCCAGGTAAAGAGGGCCTGTGGATATCCGCGGGGTTTAATGGGCACGGTATGGTGTTATGTTTGAAGTCTGCGGAGGCGTTGGTGAAGATGATGGAAGCTGGAAGTACGAATGGGAAACCAGAGTGGTTCCCCAAGAGCTTTTTGATGACACAAGAACGGTTGGAGAAGTGCAATTTTCGTGGTCGTACCGATATGCAGGTATCTGAATGATTAATCTGACAGATAACTCGTTATCAGACACTCTGATTTTTCTACAACATACCCAACGATAGTGCAGAGATAGTGTTCTGTTGTACGACGACACCTCAACGTAACACAGCTCTTAGTAACACACTTCATCTTCTCTTACAATCGTTCCAGTGCAGATATGCCTGTGCGGGTAGGTAACAGCAAATGCAGAAAACTATATACCCTGCATTCCCAATAAAGCATGTAACAGCATAAGCCTTCGGCCTCGACTGCTCGAAGATGTCTCTTCTTTTTGTATGTCCAGGTCGTTCCCGCCGGAACCATCGGCACTCTGGACCTAGAGTTCCTTTCAGCTCTTTCACCCATTCTTTCTCAGTGTAGAACATGTCGCGTTCTCCGTCTAAGCATCCATACCTCGTGTATCCCGGCTGAACCGAGCTGTGGACTTGTCCCGGACGCCTGGTGGCTATCGCAAAGTACACTTTCGCACCCCGTTCCTCGGCTGCAACAATCCAAGAACGCATTATTTGACAGATCTTGTGTATTTTCCGTGCCACACAAGGTATGGCTCTGGCTTTGAAGATGGAGATGCCTAGCTCGGTGCGGAAGGTGATGTCGAGTCGGAAGTTTGGGGCCCAGCGGCAGTCCGAAAGGGCTTTCAAATCGGATGCGAGTGTTTTGACGCTCACAGAGTCGTAGCCTCCCTTATCCAATGATCCCTTGATAGTTAAATTAGGAAGCTTCGCATCGCGTGGGGTACGTCCCGCTCCGAACATGTCCGCGCTGAGAAATTCTGGGAGCTTGGTCGGCGTACTGATCTTGAAGTGCGGGTACTTTTCGTAGAGTATGTCGATAATTTCCGCTGCGAAAGGTGGGTAAAAGAGCGAAACCCAGGGCGGCCTCCAACGCTTAGGTGAGCCGTTCTCTTCCCGGTCTAATCTGTCATCCCCATAAAAGCGGCCGTGGAATTCCTTGAATTCTTTGAATTCATCACGGAACTGCTGGACGTAGATTGTTTCTCGATAGTCTTGCATGAGAATACTAGATAAGATCATGTCGCGTATCTCGCGTGGCAGGCGCGTATACGCGGCTTTGGTGATGCTGTGCAGCCTGCGCATTGTCAGTAGTTGTTGGTGAGGGCGGCTCCATGAGCACATACTCATGATAATATTGTGTCACTTTTGCATTGGCTGACATATTGAAGCAGGATATGAATGTGACATGAAAGACAGTAGTAGCTCAAGAGACTTCGAAAGACAAAGGAGGTAGCCATGGTGCTGCGACACGGTACGCGGCGAGAGTGGCTGGATGCCTAATCGGTGGCGCAGCAATGCAAGACCGGCAGCGATGGCCGGTCAGAAGTATAGAATGCAGGCATTGTAACTGCTTTCCGAGCTAATCGAGAGCAGCGACTGTCTTTGCGAATACCAGCATAGGAGTTCTTGTTGACATGGTATCCAATGTCAGCTACGACAGGTGGCCTATCGAGTTTTTGAGTATACAGCTGGATGGAAGATGCGACAATTGAATATCGAACATGACTGAGAAAGAATCGGAGTGGTGACTTCAAAGAGGTTTTCTCGATGCACACTTGGGATGGGAGCGGAGGTCTGTAGGAATAGCTTGGTCGAGTTGATGGTGCCCCACTTGGCGCGAAACGTCATCAGTGGCAGTGGAACATTCCAAGCCACGAGCCACTGCGCGGCATTCACGAGCCCAGAGCTTCAACAACCGCGACTGCCTTCTACAATCACCAACAAGTCGTACGCCACTCTCCTTATACACAGAACAATAGCCAATATGTCTGAGAAGACTAGCACGGAAAAGGTAAGCGAAAAAAGAGACGAATGAGGATGGGAGCCCCCACTAATAGCTGCAGCCTCCAGAGAGCCCAACTACGGCGCGTGAGCTCGACTTCGACGATGACAACGATGCACCGGCAGCTTCGACCCAAGACAACGCTACTTCACCCTCACCAGCCTCCAAGTCTCCCAAGCCTGGCGTGCGCTTCAACGAGGAGGCCACCGAGATCCCACCCCAGAAGCCCCCGCGACCAGTTGACCCCCAGGTGCAGGCGCAGAACACGCTGATTGAGGCTTTCCCCGACGTCGACCCCAATGTCGTCAAGGCGGTCCTGGTGGCCAGCGGAGGCAAGGTCGAGCCTGCCTTCAACGCACTGCTGAGTACGTGGCTGCCTATTTGGTTTATGGTTGTGAGGGGTATAGCTAACCAGCGCAGGCATGTCGGATCCCAACTTCAAGGCCGAGGAGGCTCCTCCGCCCCAACCGCCGCGCCCGCAGCCCCGTAGTCAGCTCGAGCAGGACGAGATATATGCGCGACAACTGGCTCAGCACTACCAAAGTCAAGGCGGTCCAGAGGGCCAGGGTGGTTACGCATCGCGTGGCCAGGGGCAGCGACAACGGCCTGGTGAGCCCGAGCGGGAGCACAGCTTCTTCGATGGTACGATCACGCGACGTCAACACCTGTGCAGCTACTAATATTGAGCCAGACGACCTCCCCGAGATCCGCAAGAATATCGAGCAGGGCTTCGAGGAAACAAAGCAAACCGTCACAAAGTGGATCAGCAACTTCACCAAGAAGCTCGACAGCGGTGAGATGGAAGAGTACGACAGATACGGCAACGTCCAGTACACGGGAAGGCAACCACCGCCACAGCAGAGGCAGAACTTTGGTCCATCGCAGTCAGACCAGATGCATGGCATTCGCAAGTCAGCGGAGCAGCGACGGTCGGCAGACCACAACCGCTACGATGCTGACAACCGAGTCATTGGCGACGACTTCGCAAAGCTCGAGTTGAGAGACAACGAGGGTAGGCTGGAAGCACCACGCACGTGCAATAGCTGCTAACAACTTACAGGCCCTGGCCCGCGATCGTCAAGTCGCCCGCACGCCAACCCCGACCTCTTCAAGCCCACGCCCGTATCTCCGCCCCAGAGCGGACCCGTTGACGAGGTCGATGCGCTGTACCGCAACCCATCACCGAACAACCAGGGCAGCCAGGGTAAATCGAGCGGCAAGAAATGGCAGCCTCTCACCTCAGTCGCACCAAACCCAGAGCCCGATGACCACGACCCCTTTAGCCTTGGTGACAGCGACGATGAGGAGAAGGACGTCAAGAAGCAGGACACAAACCCTGAAGATACCGAGCGGCTAAAGAACGCTGCTCAAAATAGCGAGGGCCCAGCCTCCGGCAAGCTCAAGCCTGCGGAACGAAGTGGCAGCGTCAGTCAGAAGGACGCTACCATGGAGGCATTATTGAAGGAGGCCAAATAAGAAGCCACCTTACATTGCCTGATGGCTATGGGATGCGCAATACATCCTGAGCATGGAAGCTTGGCATTCCCGTTGTCCGCTGCGAATTAGTAGGTAGGATGAGAATTAACTTCACTTGTTCTATCGACCACAAGTGCTTACTGCAGTAACTTTCCTAGTCATGTTTTTGCACACACACCTATCGCTCTCAGAAAAAACTGCTGTTTCCCTCTATTGTATCTCAACATCAGGAGATCTGGTGAGGTGGGAATTCTGTCCTTTGTTTGGCCAGATCAAGATCTGTGGCGGACCGAGATGCGTCTATGCGAACGCCTCCTCTGATACGATCCTTCCGCCGTGCGCGAAAGTTCCCCAGGAGTTGCGCGCACCCACTCACGTGTGTACCAAGCTGAGGTAAGCGTTCGTGTTATGCCGGGTTCATGGGTTCAGAGGTCAGATACACCGCCCCTGGATTCGCGACATGAGTGCTAGATGTTGTCAGGTGCATTGCGACATTCTCTGTTGGTACATTGCCTTCAGCCATGGGGCGTCGGGTCACAATGTTTTGTGCTGGGCTGATCACGTTGATCCATCCAAGGTGTTTGACTGTACCAAGCGACCTTCCCTCAGCCCTACCGCCAGCAGTCAACCCAGCTGCGACTAACCATCACAGGCAGTCCCCGGAGTTGGAGTTGATTAGATTCCGTCAGCCAGGTTTCCATATGAACAGTATTGCTGTTGGACATCATTCGTATCGAGTTCGGGTCCAAAACACTGCCACCGGAGGCTTCCGTCGCACATGTCATAGCCCAATGGTACGTCAACAGGCACCAGAGTCACAGCATACACTCTGGGATATATACTGCTTAGCAATAACTATGGCGATTTTAAGCTTCGTAACATGAATGCATTGGCTGAGAGACTTGAGAGGCTGGATCACGGACCCCCTTGTCAGCTGAAATGTACGTCAGATCTGACCACCAACCGCTCACAGCAGCCAAACTCAGCCTCTCCGCAGCGCGTCGGTAAGCAACTTCACTCGTCACAAGTAGTTCGCGCTAAGTGTAATCCTCCCGCCAGTGGCTGCATGGCGCGAGAACTTCATTGACTCTTGGCAGTATCTCTACTCCACGACAATGGTCCTTCGCATCGGTTTGTAACGGCGTGGCTCAGAGTCTGCCTTCTCGTCTGCCTGAATGTAGCCAGGTTCCTATCGTGGAGGGTGTTCACCTGATGGTCAGCTGGGTTATTTTGGGAGAAGAAGAAAATAACCCAGGTATGGACAGATCTCGCGGGCGATGAGAGGGCCTGGGGTCATTGGGTATAAAGTATCAAGGCTCATGTCGCATTCATCATAACTACAACTTCCCCAATTTCCATATCCTCCTACACCAACATATTCATCATGGCGACCTTCATTCCCGTTAAGCTTCCACAGAACGTTGAAGACGAGGCCGACAACCAGAACTACATCCTCTACTGGAACCATGTCGGCTTGGATCTCAACCGCGTTACACACACCTTCGATGGCCCCCAAACTGGACCCCCAATCTCCGCCAGAGCTCTAGGCATGCTTCAGCTGGCTGTACACGACACCTACTTCGTCATCAAGCCTTCTCCCAACTTCAAGACTTTCCTATCCCTTGACGCCGAAGACGAGAAGTACCGCCTGCCCGATCCAGCTAGCGCAGACAATGCTCAGCAGGCGGTAGCAGGAGCAGCTTTCACGATGCTGTCCATGCTGTACATGAGGCCTGCTGTGACCCCTGTTCCCGCTTCCATTGCCAACAGCACCTACGATCAGCTCGAGTACATCATCCAGCAGTCGATAACCAACGCACCAGAGCCCGTCGATCCGGCTTCGCCTAGTTTCACCTTCGGTAAGGCAGTAGCTATGAAATTCTTCGACCTGCTTTTCCACCCAGAAGGTGCCAGTCAGCAAGGCTATCATCCCACAGTCGGTCCTTACAAGTTCGACGATGAGCCCACCCACCCTGTTGACCTCGTCCCCCAGGATGCCAACGACCCCAATGGTCCAAAGGTCCCCAGACGCCAATACCACGGTCCCTTCTATGGCACGAGGGCCAAGCGCTTCGCGACTCAGAGCGAGCACATCCTTGCTGACCCACCAGCCATCCGCTCCATGTCTGACGAGCAGGCGGAATACGATGATGCTCTTCGTGAAGTCTACACCATGGGCGGAGCACCTGCCCTCAACTCCACCAAGCGCACTCCTCACCAGACCGTCCAGGGAATGACGTGGGCCTATGACGGCTCAAAGTTGATCGGCACCCCACCCAGACTGTACAACCAGATCATCCGCAAGATCGCAGTTCGATACAAGAAGGATCCCCAGTCCCTGACCAGCGAAGCCAACAACGCTGACTTTGCTCGTCTCCTCGCGCTGGTCAACGTAGCCTTGGCCGATGCAGGCGTCTTCTCCTGGAAGGAGAAGTGGGAATTTGAGTTCTGGCGCCCACTCTCTGGTGTCCGCGACGACATCCTTCGTGACCCTACACGTGTAGACCGCGGCGACCCATTCTGGCTTACACTCGGCGCCCCAGCTACAAACTCAGATGCCCTTCCCTTCAAGCCGCCTTTCCCCGCCTACCCCTCTGGACACGCCACCTTCGGCGGTGCCGCCTTCCAGATGGTACGCAGGTACTACAACGGCCGCATCGGAAGCTGGCAGGACGACGCGCCGGACAACATCGCCATCGACTTTGTATCCGACGAACTCAACGGCATCAGCCGTGATCTCCGCCAACCCTACATGCTCGAACGCGAGATCACCGATCAACCCGGTACCGTGCGCACCCGTGTCCCCCGCCAGTTCTCTTCGTGCTGGGAGATGATGTTTGAAAACGCCATCTCGCGCATCTTCCTCGGTGTGCACTGGCGCTTCGACGCTGCGGCCGCAAAGGACATCTTGGTGCCTACCACGAAGAAAGACATGTACGCCGTCGATGAGGCGGGCGCGGCTCTGTTCAAGAACCCAGAGGACATCAGGTACAAGACTAGAGGCACGAGGCAGGGCATCGAGGGCGACTACCCCATTGGTGGTGTGCCTCTGGGGATGGAGATTGCGAATGAGATCTTCGCCAACGGACTCAAGCCTACGCCACCGAACTTGCAGCCTATGGTGCCGCAGATGCCGCAGCCGCCGCAGGATCAAAACCCGGTGCCAGAGGAACCGCCCAGGAATAGAGAGGGGTTGGCAGAGGCGAAGAATGAGGATCAGGTTCCTATGATGGATGTGGAGCCCTAGATAGAGACATGTGAGTGCGTAAAGATTGTGAGCGTTCTCGTTAGTTCAGAACTTCAGTCCTATCCTGTATGGCACAATAGTATCGGAGATTGATGTAGATTGCAAAATACACATATTGTTTTACTATCATGGTGGTGCTGCACCGGTTGCTCAAAGCTTGATGCCGTGAGAGAAGAGAGGAGGCTGGGACGTGTAGACGGCCCTGCCTGGAGGACTCTGATAGGCTGCACAGGGCCGATCCTGGCCCTATCTGCCAAGACTGCTGCGATCTACAGATGCTGCAGAACCTTCCCAATCTGGTAGCTAGCCCTACCTGACCAATCAGCTTCCAGCCCACGGGGACAGCAGACCCACAGAGCCCTCCCCGCCGTGATCAACAGCTTTTGTAAAACTTTCCCAATCGGGTATCTAGCCCTGTCGGGCCAATCAAGTCCTGTTCCACGGGAGCAGCGACCCACAGTGCCCTCTCCACCGCAGTCCACGGTTTTTGCAAAGATTTCCTGATTGAGTAGCTGGCCCCACAGACAGAGCCCTGGTTGGTCCGGCAGGGACAGAGCCCTTCCTGCTGTGACTGATGCAGTCCTTCCCAAAGTCATGCCAGTTCGCGTGAACAAGAAATATCAGACTCCTGTCCTTCAGATCTCTCTATTTAGACGAGTTCCTTGCATCGTGCGCATGGGCGCGCAGACTACCCATCATCCGACCAAATGCTATGTTCTATTTCTCATAGCAGTGGGATGTTTCCGCCACGCTGCGAGCGTCGCCAGGAGGGCCACACCGCTGATAACTGCGCAAGCCACAAGAGTCTCGTTGAAAGCATCTGAGTATGTCTGGCGAATAGCGAAAACTTTGTTGGGAGGAAGGGTCCGCATAGACTCAGCAAGTGACTCCAACTGCGCGCCCTCTACAATCAGCGAGTCGAGAAGCTCTTGACGCTCTTTAATGCCCAGGATAGCTGTTGACGCGGCAATACCAACGCTACCCCCTAGCACACGCACTTGCGCCATCAGGCCTTGTGCGACTGCGGTGTCGCGTGGCTCCGATTCAATGCCAGCTAGTAGAGTCGAATTGCTGACTGTCAATCCGAAGCCCAATCCGACAAAAACCTGTAGACCATAGGCTCGAGCTTGCGGGGCGAAAGTGTTATCGAGTGTAGACAAGGTTGCGGTTCCAATAAGCATAAGGGCAGCACCAATGACATTGACCGCAAACGTGTTATTCTTCTTACTCGACGCCGCACCAGCGAGAGTCGATCCGATGGCAGAAGACCCAAGCATAGGCAGCAAAGCGACACCAGATCCAAGAGCACTCTTCCCGTTGACGACCTGGAAGCGCGTTGGCAGCGAGTATATGATGACGAAGTAGGGGAAGCCTATCAACAACGTCGTAGCGAGTGCAGACATGTAGACCCTGTTCTTGGCTAGTCGCATTGGGAAGAGTGCAGCAATCGCGTCAGGCCAACGTCTTGCAATAAACCACTCCCAAGTGAAGAGTGCGGCAAAGCAGAGCACACCAACGATGAGCGGAGCAACGAAGAGGGCAGACGACCAGATGGAGCTGTTCATGAGGACGTGGATGCCGGCTTGCTGGAACGCAATGACAAAGGGCACGGAAGCAGCGACTAAGAGAAGGAAGCCTAGGAAGTCGACCTGTTTGAATCTGCGACGACTGACGCCGTGGATGAGGGCGTCGTTGGACCAAACCAGTACGAAAAGAATCAACGGAATGATTCCGATCGGGGCATTGATCCAGAAAATCCACCGCCAGGATGTGTAGCTGGTGATGACACCGCCCAGCACTGGCCCCAAGATTCCCGACATCGCAATGATGGCTCCTGCCATAGCGCCCAGCATACCAATTACGCGCGGCGGGCTGATCTCGCCCAGTATGACGAAGCCCACTGAATACAAGCCCGAGCCACCGACTCCCTGTAGCGCACGCATAGCGATGAGCTGTTCGAGGGATTGAGCGAAGCCACAGCCGACTGAAAAGGCGAGAAAGATGATATAGGCGGCGAGGTAGGCGTTGCGGCGACCGACTACATCGGAGAGGCTTGCGAAGATGGCGGTGCAGCCAATGTAGGCAAGTGTGTAGGACAAGGCAATCCAATTCACCTTGGATAAGGACTGGAAGTCGACCCCGATTGTGTATATGGCAGTTGCAATAATGGATGTGTCCAGAAACGAGAGGAATAGGCCAATGCAGATACTAGGCAGTGCGCATTAGCTAGATGAACATGCTGAGATTTTGCGGTACCTTTACCTGATATACAAGCAGACCAACTTCCATGTTGCAATTCCAGGCGCTGTATTAGGACTGGGGGTGGTCTCGGGTCCAATAGTCGACTGAGCCCGCTTTTCTTCATCTTCGGTGATGTTGAGTGGTTCCAGAGCCATTGGCGTCCTGGAGGGTTTCTCGACGTTCATTTTGGTGTGTCTTGGTAGTTTGCGACGAAGCTGTTGTGGAGGAAGTAGTCGCGTGGACGGTGAACTAGGCGAGCTTTCTGTTTACGTTCCTCGACGTGGAAGGGGGACAAAGGTCAGGCGCGAACTAGCACGGGATAACCAAACGCAGAAGTGACGATACATCCGCCCCTCTTATGCCATTCACTCCACCATATTCCCTTCCCGATTCTCTATTTTGGTGCGTGAAGCGACTCGAGGAGAACGCATTCTGTGCCGCGTGGTAGCATTGCTGCGCCGACGCCGAGGTATGTTAACGATGCTTACGGCCGTTGTCGTCTGGATGAGAGATCTTGCAAAATCGTCATTTACCCGCAGCCGATTTGGCCAAAGTTGGGGCGTACGCCTTGCATTCAACGTTTTCCCGTGCGTCGCTTACAGCTTCCTAACTGGCTCCTTACTGTCGCACAGCTTACATTGTAGCAACCATGAAAAGCAACTAATGCGCCAGTAATATTTTGGTGGTCAGAGAGGTGACGCTTGCATGTCTAATTCGATCCGGCTCGCTCAAGTTTCCAGATTCCTACAAAAGCGTTTTGGCGGGGTAGCGATGGTGGTGATTTGTTGTTCGGACTCCGAAATGGTTCGACTTGTCAACGCGCGCGCCAGGACGAAGCACATCACAGCGTCTCGACAATTTACTGTGCGAGCCAGCATTGCTTTTCCGGTAGATACGAACATTCCTGTACGCTCAAAAACGTCTGGTAGCGGACTTTCAGGCCGTACGAATGGAGAGACTGTGTATTGTTCGCGCGCTTTAGTCATCAACGCTGTTCTTCCCGCCTCCACTTCAGAAAATGGTATAACTCTTTGTCCGTCGGCATGACTCTTTTCCATTCGGGCTCAACATCATCCTTAATTTCAATGCCTCTCAATCGATCGCGATAGAAGATGCGATAGCTGTCAAGCGCATACGCGCCCATACCCGGCAGGTGCGCGATCTCCCAACCTTCTCTTTCATCGTCAGGCCCCAACACTTCTCCTGGCTTGACATCTGCACCACATCCACGGTCAGGATAATGTAACCTCCTGTACCTTCTCTCTTTACTTGGAGGAGCGGAAAGCCAGGCTTCAGCCAGTGCTATAAGGCGGGCCGCTCGAATCCGGTGGAGGCCTATGGGCTGCAACATTGTTGTCAGATCTTCGAGAGATGCGGTGGAGAGCTCATTTGGCGTTGGATAGGCTACGAGTAAACTGAAAAGCACTGGACGTGCCATTTGGCCCCGAGTCTGGTTCCATAGGATTGCTTGGACTACCAATGCATACAAGCTGTCGCAAACACGCTCTTGAATGAGGCCATACTTTGCAGGCTGGAGCTCAAAAGGAAAACCTGAGGGTGTTGCGATGACGACTGGGTGGTCTTCGGTATCTACCCGGGTGGGCGTCCTTGCTGAAGGCTTGCGTGTTTTAGGTGCGGCATTGATCTTTCGCTTCGCTCGTGGAGTGTCAGAAGTCGTTCGACGGCTTCGCAAAGTAACTGCCATAGTCAAGCATCAGATTTAATGTTTGTAAGAAGACCACTGAGCAGTCAGACATGCATCTCAACCGGCATACTTCTGGGAACCAGAGGCTCTGTGCGTGAAGCTTGCAGCCGGTTCCATGACGCTAATAGAAAGTCAATGATGCAACGCGTCATTGAAACACGGCGTCCAGCTAGATGGGCCTATCCTGACACTGAACGGAACATGCTTTATCATTTTTGTAGGGTGTTTCAAAAGAATAAAGAAGTCCTTGTCGAAACGCAGCTTCCCAGCGTAGAAGAAGAAGAATGAGGCTCCTGGCATGATAAGCCTCGTTCTTGGAAGCCGCCCCACCACCCGCGACCCACTCGGCAAGAGCCCGGCACCCATCGGAATCGTCAAACAGTCAGCGCTCTATCCAATGTGACTCTCGAAAACCCTAACAACAAACAAACATGTCTTTTAATGACGATCTCGACGATGACGACACGCTCGTATCCAGCCCGCGCATCAAATACGAAGGCGAAGACACGAGCCCTACTACCGATCGCGAATTGAAGGCTTGGTATGCGTACCCAATCGCAGCTGAAGTCTTCGCTGTAGTCGCAGTCGGTACGTCATAGCCTTCTCTTCCACCCTGCCCACGCAACCACCACCATACACATGTATCGATTTTCGCGTCTTACTTACGAATTCAAGGCGCATTCCTCCCAGTAATCCTCGAGCAACTCGCACGAGAAAATGGCGTCTTCTTCTCCGATCACTCAAAACCATGTGTCGACCATACCGCATCCGGAAAACTCCGGATACGCGACGATGCAGACCAGAAAGCCGGAGGAGACTCTGAGCAATGCATGGTGAGATACTTGGGGAGGGACATGTCGACGAGTAGTTTCGCCATGTACACGTTCTCTACGGCAGTATTACTTCAAGCAGTGGTCTTGATATGTTTCAGTTCTTTCGCCGATCATGGTAAGCCATCGTAGTCGATATCTCACATATTTGGCTAGGACTAACATATTACTAAGGCCCATACCGCAAGAAGATGCTCATGTTCACATCGTACATGGGCTCACTAGCCAGCTGTCTTTTCATCTTCATCTCACCATCACTATACTACCTCGCTCCCATTCTAGTCATCGTCGGAGTTTCGAGTTTAGGCTGTTCATTCGTCCTGCTAAACGCATTCTTACCACTGCTTGTCGCCAATCATCCAGATAACAATACGCTTGGGAAACCGTCATCTTCCGACTCCGCCTCAGATGTCGAATTGGAGTCCTTGAACCCGGCCAATGGACCGTCTTCCACTCACGCCCGCTTCGATCCAGATCGGCTGAAGCGGGATCTAGAAAGAAGCGCGCAAATCTCTAGTAAAGGCGTGGGATATGGTTACATGTCCGCCGTCTTCGTCCAGATCTTGAGTATACTAATCATAGTTCTCTTCAACAGAACGGCTCTGTCGAAAACGTCGCCCAGTCTCTCGATCCGTATGATTCTGCTAATGGTCGGTCTATGGTGGGCTATATTCTCCATCCCAACACTATTATGGCTACGTCCAAGACCAGGTCCACCACTACCCACACAGACTACGCAGAGCTTTGCCGGAGGAAAGTCATCGTCAAGGATAAGAACGTTTTTGTTCTACACATCCTTCTCCTTGCGCAGCTTCTACGGCACACTTCGGAGAGCCATAAAGCTACGCCAGACGCTCCTTTTCCTAATATCGTGGTTCCTACTGTCGGATGCCGTGGCGACCATCTCTGGAACGGCTGTCCTCTTCGCGCGCACTGAGTTACACATGGGCACCATTGCCATCGCGCTACTGTCCATCACATCTATCGGATCTGGCATCGTAGGCGCGTTTGCATGGCCGCATGTGCAACGGCGCTTCGCACTACAGCCAAAGACTGTACTACTGTGTTGTGTAGCGGGCATGGAGATCATCCCTCTCTATGGCTTACTCGGATACATACCCATGTTCAAGAGCTTGGGGTTCATCGGTCTGCAGAAAGCATGGGAGATCTACCCCATTGCAGTCATTCATGGGATAGTTATGGGTGGAATCTCTTCTTATGCGCGATCCGTCTACGCTCCTTTGATACCTGAGGGCAGTGAAGCAGCGTTCTTTGCGCTGTATGCTGTTACGGATAAAGGTAGCAGTGCATTCGGCCCAGCTCTTGTCGGGTTCATCGTTGACCAGGCGGCCACGATACGCCCGGCGTTCATCTTCCTGGCGGTCCTGGTGGTGTTGCCGGCACCGTTACTGTGGCGGTTGGATGTGGAAAAGGGGAGAGAAGATGCGCGCGCGATGGCAGACGGAGATGCCCAGGGACGGGGAACGTACGAGAGGGTCCGTGAAGAGTAACGAGCTGACTACTGAAGTCGGTGGGTATGATATTCATGTTCCGTAGTTGCTAGTACGCCGCCCAATGCTGTCAACGCCAAAATGATAATGATCACACGCTTTAAGCCCGCTCTTCCATCTTCGGGCGCTTACTGTCCCGGTCGTGATCGTCGCCGAACCTCTTCCTCTCGCCAAGTGGCTTCGCGTTTGCGCCAGAAGGGCCCTCTCTATCCCGATCTCTTCCGCCATAAGCATCAGGTCTGAATCTCTCGTCGACACCGAAATCGCCCTTGTCTCTCCGCGGCCGGTCATCACCGAAGTCACCCCATTTGCCGGTATCTTCGGTCTTCATGTCCCTATAGCGTGTCCGACCCTTTTTGCCCAGTTTTGTCATGTCTCTGATCTGCATGTACTCGGGAAGAATCTCGCGATTCGTCTCGTCTTCGAAGCGCGCATTCATGAAGTTCCTTCGGTCCACACCCAGTTCCTTCAGCTCGTCTGTGAAGAAGGCGCCCTTGTGGAAGTACTTCTGCATGTACTGCATTTGCCCACGATCGCCCTTTTCTTCTTGTTGTTTTTCGATGAAGGCGCGGTCTTCGGCTTCGCGTTCGGCGGCGGATAAGTTGCGGCGGCGCTCGATCTCTGCGCGCTCTGCTTCGGCTTCTTCGATCGCGAGACGTTCGCGCTTAATGCGCTTGAGCTCGCGCAGCTTCCAGGCAGCATATTCGGCGTCGGGGTCTACACCGTCTGTGTCGTCGATGGCGTTGATGTCGGCGTCTTCCACGTCGTCATCCCAGTCTTTCTTGCCCGCCGCCTTCTCGGCTATGCGCTGCTCGACCTGCTCTTGTACAAGCGCTCTGTTTTGCTCCTGCCGCCGCGCTTCCTCTTCTGCCGCTATCTCCTCTGCTGATTTGACAGGTGCGACTTTGTTCCGCTCGTTCTTCTTCAGAAACACTGGGCGCAGTAGTTTCTTCGGTGCCTCTTCTTCGCTACTTGACTCCTCCTCAGAAGACTCTTCTTCACTGCCGCTGCCGCTTTCACTCCCGCTGCCATCTTCGCCGCCCTCCTCTTCCTCGCTTTCTGTTTCGAACTCGTCTTCTAGCGCCTTGCGCTCCGCCTCGGATTTCTGCCGCGATGCAAGTTTTGCTTTGAGCGCCGACTTGGGAAACGACGATGCGATGGGTGCGGGCTTTGGTTTCGCAAAAGGTTTTGGCTTTGGCTGTTCCTCCTCCGACTCTGATTCTGAGCTTGAGCGTTCTTCGGGTTCAGGTGCAGCTGTGGGTTTGCCGGCGAATTGGCGCGTTCGCACTGGCTGCGCGGTGAGTTTTTTGGATTTCGGTGGCGGCATAGTTACGGTTTGCAGAGGTGGGATGGAGTATAGAGGAAATGTGCAAACCTAGAGTGAACCGCGAACGCGCTGCCGCGGCTCTTGCAAGCGGCTTGGCGCGCGTAAGGCTGTACGACGCACTTCGTACCGTGCCAAGTTTCCCAAAATCACTTTGTAGGCAACAACCGACATGTGAAAAAGTCTACAAACAACTACAAACACTTTGCGCCCTCCTCATAAACATGATTTCTTGATTACTCTCTCTCAAGTCCGTTGGTTGCGTTGTTATGAATTTATGCGCAAATAGACGTTGTGCTTTGCCTTCCTAATATGCTACACACACATCTCCCTCCCACTGAGATCCCCCACCCAGCAAATGATCGTCAACCTACGCAGCTTTTAGGAATGAATTTATCGGTTCTATGCCATAGACTTGTACTTCGTCTTCGATTCTGTTAACAAATAGACCTAGATATCCAGGGAAGGGTGTATATATACCCGGACTTCATGCACCTAGCTTGAGCATGATAATATTTACCAGGTTGTATACCTGGATAGCATATGAACGTCCACTCGGACTATCTCATATCCAACTCATGAACCTATACCCATTCAAAGCATAACCCAGTCAAATACAACGGTTTTACGTGGATCTAAAGCCTTGCAGGAATGATAAGTGTCCCCACAGTTGCCAGCAGCCGTCATGTGAACCACAACAGAAGAGGATTAACAATGTCATGTCGCTGAATTGCACTGTGAGAAATGTATGATGTAAGAGTGAGGTAGTTGTACTTTATTTTGGATTATACACCATTTGAGGGTTTGCTATTCTAATGCATTGGTGCTTAGCACACAATAATCCTTGGACTCGGGCCTACGCAAGTCGGGCTCTCGGAACGCCATCATATCAAGCCCTGGAACACGAACACATAAAGTGTCGATCAGGCAAAAGACTACATATACAATAACGCCTGTTGATGCAGTGGTAATGTAAAGAAAGTGCTGATCAAATCTATTGATCAATGAGATGCTCACCGAAAGAACCACCCAATGCAATGCACGCTCGAACGCAGCAAATATCATGTCCTCTGGACTAAAGGATGGGCAATCCATGTAAGCCCAGAAAATTCGTAAAGTTGTTACACGAAGGTAATGAGTGGCCGTTCACCTGAACACAGGTTGTTGGGGAACAGGAAGTTGGTTGAACTGGTTGGTCTCAGGCCATGCACTCCGGTCCATGTATGGTAGGAGGCCAGAACGACGGTCAGTCATCGGTTGACCCAGAGGCTGATACTGCATTTGGTCGTATCTGATGTTCCTCGCAGGGTTGTGAATGGACGTCTGGGGTGGAGGCACAAGTAGTGTCTGCACGGTACGAACCGGTCGATAGGGAGACTGGCGCTGATTAAGGAAATGGGATGGCGATAATTGTCTCGAGCCCGTTGCCGGGAAGGCGCCTACTGGAGAGGAACCTGCAGACTGTGGGTAAGGACTAATTTGACGAGACTGATCGGTAGAGGGCGTGTAGTTGTGGGCGTAAGGCGGTGGGGCCGACGATGTTGGTGTGCTAGTCGGTTGCTGCCATTGGACGGGCGGGGGGTACACCATGGCCATGGAGCGGCCACCGGGAACTGGTAGCGGAAGGTCTGACCAGTTCTTCATTTGGGTCGGCGGCATCTGCTGAGGTGGAGGTATCGAAAGACTTGGCAGAGGGGGTAAGCGATTCACGGATGGTGGTGGCTCGAATGACCTATTGACAGGCGTCTGCAGGGTCGGAATCGGAGGCGCATTGCTGTAGGGGCCAGGTGCAAATCCATGGGCCTGTCGCTTCATTGGGGGCTCGATACTGTAATCAGCGCTGCGTTTGCGTTGAATGGGTCCGAGTTCCGGAAGGGCGCCGATCGGGGATACCGTGGCCGACGTGGCCTGTGGTTGCAAAAGCGGGGTATTGGAGAATGCCATGTGGCTCGGGGAGTACATCATCGTAGTCGGTGGTGACGTCTGCTGCTGGGTTGGTGGTGAAGGAACAAAGTTCTGCGGGAGGCCTAGCATGTTCTGAGGACCGACTGGGCTTACAGCACCGGAGGCCGGAATCTTGGATGCTCGATCGAAGAAGGTTCCGAACTTGCCCAGAATACCGTGCCACTCGTTCCACTTCTCCTTTGATGTGAATAGACTGTATCGCATGTTGCTGAGGAATTCGACCTCCATGATGTGCACCTCCTGAACCGAAATACCCGAGACCTCGGCCCATGTCTTGTTCGTGTACGTGTTGTCGTCGAGGAACTTGTTGCCGAGCATGAGAGCTACAGTCAGTAGACGGTATTCGCTGCCAGGTTTTCCCTTGACTGTGGGGTTGGTCTGCTTGAGCCTGTAGATGAAAAGCAGTGCCAAGAGAATGACATTTTGGGCAACCTGTGTGGTCGTCAAGATGGTTGCTACCCACTTCCTGAAACCAGTTGTAGGATGTGCGTCGGGAACGAGCGGCTGCATGGGCTGGCGTGGCGAGGCGGTATCAAGTACTTGCTTGAGCGTGGCCGAGCTCTCGAACCAGAAGAGGCATGTCACCTGGATGGATCGTTAGTGGATCCCGGTGAGATGATGGGGCCTGGAATTACCTCTGCTGCTAATTGAGGAAGACCCTCTTGTGGCGTGCTGATGGTCGGTGGAATCTTGAGGTTTGGTGATATGGTGTACTTCTTCCTCGGTGTCTGAGCCATCTCTTGTGCCTGCGGTTGTTGCCTTGGCGGGCTGGGACTTCTGGGAGCTGCTGCTGATCTGGAGTTGCCGATTGCAGGCAGTTGGTAGCCGTACTGATGCCCTGCACCTTGGTTCGGCGGTAGTGAGACCACCCTCACTGCTGAGCCGGGAAGTTCTGGAGGTGTGAGGGGAGCTCGGGGGGCTTGCTCATAGCTGTGAGAGAGACTGGGGTAGGGAAGGTGCATCGTGGCGTCGAGCTTGGAGGAGCTGCGAGGTGCCGTGGCATACAGGTTGAAGGGAGGCTCCCGCGGCAGGGCGTGAGGCATTGGGCGAGGGAGCTGTAGCTCGAGCATGTGGACGGCAAGAGGATGGAGACGGTGAGGTGAGGTGAGGTGGTGAAAGGCGGCGAGGTCAATGTGAGCAGGCGGTCATGTCCAGCAACTATTGTTTGCACGCTATCCTCTTCACTCAACCTTGGTTTGGCAGGAGGATGTCGACGACGGAGAGGTTGGCCTGTGGACGGGGAGCAGGAGCTAGGCCAATCAAAGCCAGGCTATATCCGGGACACGGCAACGACGCTTGCAACTAGACTTGTAGGAGGAGAGGGTTTGGCAAAGGAGAGTGCAGAGGGACACAATAAAGAGACGTCAGGCCCGGTGAGCGTCCTGGCCGTGTGGTGCTATACCGGGAGCGGCTTGGTGTTGGGTGTGGGTAATGGTGGTGAGTGATTGTGACTGTAGGGAGGCGGATTGTCGGGGGCCCGCACGCTGGCATGGCAGACATGGCTTGGGGCCGTTGGATTTGAATAAAACATAGGTAATTCACACACACGGAGTCGTGAAGGCTCGGAAGGTTCCAGGCAGGAGCGAGCAGGGTAGGAGGAACGCCCCAAGAGGCTGATCCAGGACCCAGAAGGAGAAGCCGCGCTCTGACATCAACCGCGCCTGGAAGGAGCTAGGGGCGCACGGCCGCCAGCACAAAGCAACCGCGACCGGGGGTTCGCCGCGAGGGCAGGAGCGACCGACGCGACTAGCAGCCAAGCCGCGCGGGCTAATTACTGCTACTACAACAAGTCCAGCACGAGCGTCGTGAATAATCCATCCCTGCGCCAAACCACCCCAGCACCAGCTGCGCCGCGCGATACAGCCTCAGCACTCCCGCGCGCGCTGATTGGGCGGCAGCCCCTCAGGCGATGCATGGTGCGCGTCCAGAGGGGCTTCAGCCATGATTCCCCCCACCACACACGACTTTGCCCAGTGCGCACTGCGACAGTGGGACACCATCCGGCCACAAACGAAGAAACGATAGCGCTGGTGGGCCTCATCAACTCGCTGCAGCCTACATGGTAGGCCTGCTGCCTCCACGGAGCGCTGCCGTCTCAGACACGACGACTGATCAGAGATGGTGAGATCCCTTGCGCATCGCGGCCAGCTGCACCGGCCAAGGCGGAGCACCCACCACGAATGGTGGCCGCAGACGGCACCTCCAAACGCTGCCAGCAGCAGCAGGAATTGCCGTAAGCGGCAGACCTCCATCACGATCCATGAGACGACCGGTAATCGCCAGTGACGACCCCCAGCCTGGGCGGTCTGGAAGGGCACTATACGCGTGCAGCGTCCCGCCCATGCCGTGTTTGACCACCTGCTGCCCGCTTGCCGCCCTCAGGCATCTAAAAAGCATCTGCTGCAAGCGCACGCATAGCAAATGGCGAGACTGGATGTGGCAGACTGGACGGCGCCGCTGTGCTGCCAGACTGCAAGCGACACGAACCAGTCGCCCAGCCAGCCCGCCCTAGTTAGCCAAATCGCCGTCTTACCTTTCCCTAAGCATGCTCTATATCCGAGCCCGAACCCTGTCCAACGCGAAGCTTCCCATGCTGAAGTTTGCGCGAGCGCTGCTGATCAGCAATCCTCTTTTTTTTGCAGATGATTTTGCTGAATGACTTCCAATCATGTGGAGCCCGACCGCTGCAGCCCTCGGTTCCGATGCTTCCGGCGAATGGCAAGTATGAGGCACCCCGACGCTAGACACAGTGTTGTTATTGAGACCGGCCGGCGACGTGTTGCGTGCACTCCAAGTTGAGGCAATCTGCACTGCAGAACCGCCTTTGCAACGCCCCTGACGAAACACGATTTCGGGTATTGCGCGCGCCTCAGTTGCTGCATTCCATCACCTTGCGCGTCCATCAGGCCGGCCATAGCTGTTGCGGGGGCCTGCGGCTTGCTGGGTGCATCCACCTGTCCCGGACGCCTGTGTTGCAAGTCTTGCAAATCTTGCAATCCGCGTCCAGTTCCAAGGTTGCCTTTGCTGACCCGTCCAGCTAGCACCGGCGTCGTGAAGCATGATTGCTTATCGAGTCGCTTGCTTGGCCAGCAGCGCTAACCGTGAAACCGTGACGGAATTACACATGGCCAGAGCAGCAAGGGATACGCAGCCCGTAATCTATCGATAGCACTGAGCAGAGTCTGTGCCGCCGGTGATCCTGCTTCGCAATGCAATGAGGTTGTTGTTGGAACGGTGGAGCTTAGCAAAGCGAGCGCCGTCATACGTACAGTACATGAGCAGGGGTGTGGGTCGTGCTCGGTCCGTCGTCACTTTCTGCAAAAAAAGATGCCCACGTAATCACCTCTATTAACACATGGATGGCGATTGCTTGCAACCACCCGGCATGGATGCAATCCACATGCTGATTAGCCCTCCACCGCCCGTCAAACTACTCCTATAGCATCGGTACGATGTCGGTGTGAGGGGCGACATCTCAAACACGCCCCTTCGTTGCTCCATGCCAACGGGAGGCTCGGGATGCCTGGACGACTCGGCTGGCGATTCGCTGATGCGCGTGATACGACCGCCCAAGGTCCTCCACGGCGCTGCAATAGTCATGGCTCTATCGAAACTAACTTCGCCGCTGTGCATCATCGCCTGCAGTGCCAGTATGTCCAGAATCCACGTTCGACAGCGATCCCGTCTGACCGAGCGTCCTGACCGTCGTGTGGAGATGAATGGTGACTATTTTGGCGCAGAAAGGGCAATAGCTCCTTCCACGGAAGGCTGGGGGGCGTAGTACGGAGAGGACGGACGATACTCGGCACCGCTTTCCTCACCATTACACGATTATACGAGCCCCAACGACTCGTTACCGTCCTGCCCAGCCTATACCATTCACGGCACATCTATTAGCTTGGCCATGGCGCGCTGAGACGTACCGCGCTTCCATCACGCGTACATTACACCATGCATCATCTATCGTCGATTGACTCCATCGTTTGCCTTTCAACAACTGACCCTGCCGAGCAGTGCAGCTCCATGGATGTGCCTCTAGTGTATTTCATCATGCGCAGCAACCTGGCCACAAGACATCTGTGAAAACCACTCAGCCGAGACCAGCATATATGGTTGGCGCCAGCTTGAGCACGCAAGTCCTTGGCTGGCGCGCGATATGGCAGACTTTTTTTTTTTACCATGCTCTCACGACCCTGTGCCCGAACGGTCGCGATCACGAAGTGCGATGGATGCAGCTTGGCTACGGCTCATTAATTCCGGTCTGCGACCGGCCTTAGCGGGCCAGCTGCAAAAGCAGAACGCGATAGACGCACACACTGCAACAAGTCTTATGCCGACTCAGGATCTTGTACCTCTTTGCCACACGAGTCCAGTGGGTCGAGTTTAGCCTTTCGACACGGCTTGCGGCGTCCTCAGATCCATATCCAGTTCCCCGCTCTCTTGTGCTGAAAGAAGTAGGTCAGACGGTTCCCAACGAATGAGCACTGCGCAACCCCACGCTCTAGAGCGAGCACGCCGTAATCAACCAGCGACCCAACCTCAAGGCCTCCTCCCCGGATGATGGATCCCTTGCTGTGCTTAGACGTGATTCTCTCGACATTTACCAAGGTATATTGTGACGCAACCACTTTGCACTCGGGCTGCAATACCGCTCGTCTGACAGTGTTACAGCATGCTGACCGGCCAGGACGTAATGCGGGAAGATAGGCTCTACCCAAGGGGTACCGATACTTGCTACTTCCCATCGGAGATTGAATGTGAATATGTACAAGGGCGTTGGTACCGATCCACGAGGCCATACTAGTCTGCCCGATGCACAGCTGACCCGTATCATCATCTATCCCGCGGCTGACACTGTCATGAAGGACAACAAGTCCCGTATGCGTTACGCCACAAGCTTCATCAACACATTAGCGAAGCCACTCACGCGCAAGTCAGCCAACCAACTTTGTGTGACCAAGTTGCACCTTATTATTACACCCCATGCTACCAAAGTATCATGCAGGAGGCTCCATCTATTTGCCCCAAAGACAATGCTTCCGAGGTCGGAAAACCCTCGCTATCTTTTCCAAATACAATACGGCAAGCTAGCTCGCCAAGCTCAGGCTCTTCTTTACTTTATTGCCGGGCGAAACTCCTTCAAGGGCAAACGACTCGCAATTCGTCGGCTGCCTAGCGCTCGATTCGCACAACGATGTTCCAGCTTGGACATCTGGCGGTGCTTTCGACGCACGCGGCGAGTCATCGTGCCACCATCATGCAACAACCAACAAAGGCAACCGGCTAACACACTCCACACCTCCTTCCGTGCTCAGAAGCAACTCTGGATTGCCGTTCGAGGGGCCGATTGCAGCTAACCCCCTCAGACAATGCAGACGAACTCTGCGTACAGGACGTTACCTGCCGGAACGGATCCCAGGCCGCGCTTGCCCGTTTAGGTGCTGCAGTACATCGCTCAACACATACGGTCCAGCTGTCTCTGAAAAAGCGACGCATCGCTTCCTCACCTCAACGCGAGACATGCTCTGCACCACGTGCATGTCACCGAGCGGATTAGGACACCTTGGCTTGCGCCACTATGTGCAATCACAGTAGTGCGCGCTCTCCGGATCGACCTGTCGAGTTCTCGCTGCGCATCCCAAAGTGACTACTCAGCCTTGTGCAGGGACAAAGGGAAATGGGGCAGGCAAGAACGCCGCACGCAGCCGTTAACCCAAAGGATCCGTAAGACGTGCAGACAGTCTCACCGGCTCGCACAAGCGGAGTGCCGACCAACTGGATTCTATGCTGATTACGGACACGTCGCGGGGATTGACCACCGAAACGAAGGCTTTTCATGTGCATCATCACCTTCCATCGTTCGTCTCTCACTGCAGCTACTAGTGTTGTGGCATGCTTTCAAAGGGATCACCTTCCCCGACTGCACTGCCTGACAGGTTCGGACTTCACACAGCTTATATCCCTGCCGGCATCCATCTATTAATCATGGCTTCATTGGACGACAACTCCCTGGTGCGAAAACGGAGATGCCACGGCACGCATGCTACCTGGTCAGGATTCCCGGGTTCCAACATAACAGGCATTGTCGTCGCCGATGGGTTCGAGATTGGGCTCCGCTATGTGAAAACGACCGTCGCCTGGGCCAGGAAGCTCGTCGATTCGGTCGTGTCGTAATAACAAAGTGCATCTTGGAAGCATGTCTGATACATTCGATGTTGGTATGCTAATGCAGTAAGATTCAGAGCATCTTCACGCATGCTTCTCATTGGTTCGGGACCACGTCTTGAAAGATACAGGTAACGAAATGATAGAACACTCTTATATTGAAGAAGGAAACACAGCCCAAGAAGGAAGGTAGCAAAATCCGGACGTGCTACAAATCCATGTACACTGTGCTAAATACTAGTCAGCTTCACTCATCCATCTTTCCGTGAACACAGCTGCACCACTTTAGTCAGACATATAGTCCCATATATCCAAACCATTCACACCACTTTCCACACATGATGATGCATCAGCGACTTCCCAACTATTACTCACGTCACCTCATGCACTAACAACCGTCTCCACCACATGACCATCTTCTCAGATCTAACAAGAACCCCCCATGTCTCAGCACAAATAGCATGCTCGAGCCACGTCGCAAAATAAGTCGATGCTCAGTCGTGCCATGAAAACAGTGCGACATGTTTCATATGGCTGCGATAGTAGTAGATGTTTGAAACGGGTATCGCATTGGCACCGATCGCGACGTTTGCTTCACTAACAAACACACCGCCACGATTCTTGGGCTTGGTCTGGATCTGCGCATAGATACTGACGTCTTTGTTGTTCGTGTTGACGTTTGACTATCTAGCTCTGCATTCGGCGTTGCTGCGCAAGAGCTGATGCCGAGTTGCATAGCCACGGCCTTAGGTTTCCCACCGGATGACGACCTCTTCCTCACGATGGCTCAGCCCCTCAATTACACACATGTGGCGGGGAAACAACGTGTTGGTCAGCAAGGTAGGCGTCCAGGTCATCCTTGATGATATGTTCATGACGGATATGAGTCAATTCATGGCTGAGCACTGTGGGCCCACGTATTGTAGTGGTATATTGGCGGACCAACTGATCGTTATACACATAGTATGATACATGCTCCAACGCTCCTCTCTAGAACAGCTTGTTGTCCGCACTGGCCTTGGCCGCGTCTCTCCTCGCGCTCTGCTTCTTCCTGTCCTTTGCCTCGCCGGGCGGCTTGAAGAACAAAGACGGGCTCTCGCCATCCTTCATCGTGTAGTTCAAGTATCCTCTATGCGCTGGATCGCGGTAGTACTCGATGTCCTTTCTTGCCGTCGCGTCAGGCAGCCTGTATTTGTATTTCGACCCGATCTGCTTCATGACAGCAACCATAGCCTCCTTCTTCTTTTCTTCGGCGGCCGTCTGGAGCGCGGTGATAATGGGAGATGGGATCTTGGCGGCTGCGGAGCGCGCAGTGAGAGAGACGAGGTCTGGCGAGGCTTGGATAGAGATGGTGGGGTGTGAGTCGCCGCGAAGGACGCGCTTGATGGATGTGGGAGAGTAGAAGCGTGTGGTCACGCTGCCGCCAAGGGCTTCGATGCGTGCGATAGCGTCGGCGGAGGCGCGTGAGACGACGATGTGGATGGGTGTGGTCAATTGCTCTGGATTCTACGGCCACAATTAGCATTCGCGTAGCCGTCATTGGTTGGTCTTCTCATACCCTCGCGAGCAGCTTCACGCCATGCCTCTTGACGCCGTGCAGACACCTCGACTTGGCCAATTCCTTCATGGTGATGGGCTTCTTCGGGTCCAGCCTCCCCTGGTCAATCCAGCTCTGTATCCGGTCCAGGTTTATGGGTGACATCTCGACCTTGAACGGGTTGTACTTCCCCCGCCCTCGCTCGGGGTTGGTGATCCATTGTGGTGTCTGACCTCCCTCGAAGCCCGCGGGGACTTTGCCGTGTGCATGCTGACCCTTCTGACCCCGTCCACCAGTCTTTCCCTTCCCCGAGGCGGGACCGCGACCTCGTCGGATCTTTTTATTGTAGGCGCCTGCGTTGTCGGAGAGCGAGGAAAGAATGGATGCGCATCTCTGCTGGGCGGGCACAAGGAGGGGGGCGACCGATGTCACTGCAGGTGCTCTCGAGCATATGAACAGGAGAGATGAGGCGGCTCGGACCGCTCTTAGCCGTGGTGGCATGGCTGTGGATGGCTATCTTCCTGCTGGCGACGGGCTCGTTGGTGTTGAGCGAATGCGAAGATTCGATGATGAGTAAGCGGCCATGTCCGCGGGATCTAGCCTCATGCGGACGCTAACTTGTGCAACCACGCCGCATGTCCAACCGCTCCTCAACTCCACGCGTCACAATGATCTTCCAGCTCCCTCGCTTCAGCTCATCTTAGACACTGGTTGATATCTTGTCTGAAATCAGCGAAAACCTCATCTTAAGATCTATGACCGTACTTAGATGAACCTCGACAATGGTTCGTCTTTTCCCGCCTGTGGGTGCAGGTGAGTTGACGACTACATCGAATTTTGCACACCAAATAGGTTCTCACTAATGAAAAGGTCTACATCCTGCTATTCCCAAGAGAGAAGAACATGATGTTGCAAATACTGCCACTGCATTGGTCTTATTAGCGCCAACAGCGGCAGCGACTCTGCTTCTGGGCCGGATGATCATCAGACGCCCTTTGCTGACTTTGCCGACGAAATCTGCGTACTTTGTTACTAGAGCAGGCTTTTATTCTCTTGCTCTTGCTGCGCCTCTGGCAGCTTACTTGACGCACTGGGAAAGTCAGATCAGAAGAAGCATCCTTCATTATGAAGGAATCAATCTCCCAAAATCTCAGATATGGCAAAGCAGTCAGGGGTTTACGAGGGATGGTTCTAATATTATTGGTGGAATAGGAGGTATGCTCCTTTCTTTCAGAATGAGGAGCTTACGGAGTCTCTCCATTGGACATCGCCTACTTGGTCGGCTCGGAGCCTTCTCGACTGGATTCTCGACTCCGCTCCTTGTGTCCGATATAACATTATGGGTATCGGGAACAGACCTTCAGGAGCGATCTGCACAAAGATCTCATTACGAGAAGGCTGTGGCATTGCGTAAACTCAACAACGACCCTAACTTCATCCAATCTTTACCCCCCAGGTCCCTACTCCCAGAGCGAATTTGGAAGAAGACTGCTTGAGTTGAACGGGAGGCAATGTCATTCGACTTTCTAACTGATGAGGAGAAGGCCTTGCTGCAGCCTACTATGGTATTCAGCTGGCTGGACACTTCGACCTACAATAGTATCAACAAGACTCTGGGGGGCGCCATACCTATGGACTGGAAATATCCAGAGGATGCATCAGCGGCAGAGAAGCGGGAGTATGTGCTCAAAGAGCTTCAGTTTGTTGCGAACATGCTCAAGTCATATGCACACAATAAGAGCGTTGCGCTCCAAGGGAAGCCCATTCCGCGTCGCGAAACCTTTGGTGTAGAATACGCTTCCTTAACTAGGACCTTGGTCACTCTGATGTATGGGATGATTATACCAGAAGAAGGAAAGATTGAGCCGCGGATGTACGTTCACGATTGTCTAAGCATAATTGATGCAGACAAGGGGGAGGATCACGTTCCGGTGGAGACTCTCGATTGCCTGCGCGCGCTCAAGACGGCTTTTGAGAAAAGGAACCAGCCTGAGTATGTTGCGGGAATTGACAACCTCATACGGGAATGCGAAGGGCGTGCTGCAAAGAATAAGGAAGCCAGGAGTGGTCGAAATACAATTGAGGGGTGAAACAAAGGAAGACAAGTCGTTGGAGACCATCGCGCTTTGTTACAGGCAGCCGATATTCAGCAGAATCAAGATGTGTAGTTGTACAGACCGAGCTTGCTTAATTCAGATGTTCGCTGGCGGATGTGATACATAGAAGACTAATGTAATCAGGCTGCGAACTGCACTCATCACACATGCCCTAGCATCGTTCGAGCAGTGAATGTACGATGTCTAATGCTACCCTTCACTACTGTGATGCGCACGAGATCAAGTCACATCCGACCCTTTCCTTGAGCTACTCGCAACGTCCATTCTCTCTTCGTTGATCGTAGCCACCACTGGAAGACACTCTCCCACAATAACTATCGCGAACACAGGTACGTATACCCACGATCGCACACCATATAAACCCTATACCAAACAGTCTACTTACCCAGTAACAGAAGTAAATCAACACCCGCACAACAACCGCGATGTCTGGAAACCCCGAAGATTGGCGGAAAGTCACAGGTATCGGCCACGGCAAGGACTGGGGCGCGCCAACCGCGTACCCCAAGAATGGGACTGCCTGGGGAAAGGCATTGAACCCATCAGCCAACAACAACGACACCAACAACGACAAGGATTCGCCTGCTACACCTGCAAAGGGCTTGAACGCCGCGGCTCCGTCTTTCACTCCGGGTGGAGGAACTGCGAAGAAGTAGGGGGTACGTCTAGAAGTGGAAGAATTATGGCTACGATATGAGCTGAGATTCAAGCAAGAGGAAACGGCGTAGATGGTGACGGCGGATATGACGTGGACACAACAGGCATGTGAGGTATAGGTGTGACAACGTCGACTCCTAGGTCATTGTTTGGGTGTATACTTGGAGGACGGTGTATTCGCGTATTCGTCAAACGTCGGTATACTGGAATGTGAGCGGTAGTATGTCAAACGTTCAGTGAACGAAGGCCAGCGTGAACGTGTCTGTGTATAGCACCAGAACTAGACTTGCCAACAGTACAAATACTCACTGTATCTCCCTATAAAGCTTCCTGTGCTCTTGCTAACAAGCTTCGCATAACGCATCTTCCTCCACATAATAAAAACCATCTACAACAATAACACCAGAAAACATGAGCAACAACCCCTTCTACAACAACGACCCTTTCAACGTCACCGGTCTCGGCCACGGCGCAGACTGGGGTACTAGACGCCCCTACGACGCACGCTCACACTCAGCCTGGGGCCCCGGCAGCAGCAGTCTCCAAAGTTCATCTATTCATTACCATACATCCTCAGACATGCGATACTTGGGTCCGTACATGTCATATCCTTTGGATCCAGACTCACCGCGCGGAGGCTCTTGGTATGGCCCGTATGGGGGATCGCGATGGGGCGGAGGCGGTCGGAATGTAAGGTCTCCATCTCCACCCCGAGGCCCGGGATACTATGATGATTTTGAAGGATATGGAGGAGAGCAATACGGCGGAGGCGGTTGGGGTGGGCGGTCTCGGTCGGGCTCTCCGCCGCGAGGCCCGGGTTACTATGATGATTTCGATGAATGGTGGTAAACGATGCTTCCTGTTGGCAAGTGTATTCATCATAATCTGACGTGTGATACTGTTATGCTAGCCAGAACTGTACCATCAAGGTGATATTTGCAGATTCCATCGTGCTAGTCATGTGTTCAGGTCACCCAATAAAGCGTGATGGTGAATACGTGCTACGTTGTTGAACGTTGATGACAGCCATTCCCGGCACCTACTGATACCAGCATTGCCCCGGTGGAGACCTGGTGTTGCAGGATGCAAAGAAACTCTGCCGGAAGTCCCGTTGGGAATGAACGTGGGGATGTTAGTACCGTAATTCCATGGTGTGAGAGTTAATGGCCGGATCATGAAGATATGCTGGCTGCGTAAGCTTACGGTTGTCATTCCTTATATCCATGTATCTAAGCTTCTAAAAGCCGAGGATGTGTTCCAACGCCGTCGTAATCCATCGGCCAAGCTCTTGTCATGCATTGGGTTGCGCCTGCGGTTGCCTGTGACGACAAATCCTATAGGACGCCTAAACGCAGCTTACAAATGTCCTCTTGGCAGAGCCTTCGCGATAATGTGATGCTCGACGGCTGTTTTCGTCATGAGAGGGAGGTTCTAGAGTGATCATGCCACATAGGCTGAGTATAAGAGGTAGCCGCGCATCAGATAGAAAGACCCTATCGTACTTCGCATCGTATAGCTCGCGGGCTTTCCAGTCTGTTCTCTAACAAGACCACTATGTCGCATCTCCAGTACTTCGACTATCCCGGCTTTGGGGAGCGATCAAAACAGGATTTGAATTACAGCCAAGCGGTCCGCATCGACAACCGCATCGAGGTATCCGGCCAAGGTACGTCGTCCACAGTGTATAGGCTGTCCAATGTTGACCACATCCAGGCGGCTGGGATCGTACAACCGAGGAGTATCCAGAAGAACTTTCGAAGGAGGTTGACCAAGCTTTTGACAACGTCGAACATGCCATTCGCCAGGCTGGTGGGGAGGGCTGGGACCAGGTCTACAAAACGCGCTTCTACGTTACCGTGTCGATTAATGAGATTGCGGAGCCAATTATTCGCAACTTGAAAGGGAGATGCAAGAATCATGGGCCTCTCATGACTGTAGTGCAAGTCGTGGCGTTGTATAAGACGATGAAGATTGAGATAGAAGCGGAGGCGCGCTTGGGGTGATTTGCGCAAC
Organism: Alternaria incomplexa; assembly: GCF_024043165.1. Classification (NCBI taxonomy): domain Eukaryota; kingdom Fungi; phylum Ascomycota; class Dothideomycetes; order Pleosporales; family Pleosporaceae; genus Alternaria; species Alternaria incomplexa. Next base: position 108,063 of record NW_026249856.1, read on the forward strand.
CTTAGAAGCTTGGAGCGCCTTCCGTCCCTGGTGTTAATTCATCATACTTAGAAAAACTTACATACGTCAAAAGCATGAGGCCCATAAGATGTGAGATGTGCGTGTGAACGGCGCGCAAAGAGAGAGTCAGTGTTGGTTCTCTGTATGGTCGCAGTACGTCATCGTCATCGTGGCTGCCCGCTAAGTGGGGCCATGACTGCGCCACAGGTCACAACGATCACTCCCGGTAGCCTCTCTCTTCCAGTCTCGACGACGACCGAGACGCCCCTAGAGTAGCATCGGCAAATGAGAAGAGCTTTCTGTTCATCAATCGCGGCGTTGCAGATGTCAGAGAGCTTTCCGCGGCCATTCACCCGCCTGCTCGTGCACCACGGAAGTCGCCATCGCCATCGTTGACGACTCCTCCTCAGCGCAACAATGCCCAATCGATTCCGGAGTAAGCTGGAGAATGCCGGAAGAAAGACGGGCAACTGCCTACGGACAGTGGCCTGGCAAACATCCAAATGCCTCATGTGGACAGTTTGCGCGCCTTGCATCTGTTGCTTGCTAGTATTTCTGAGCCCTGGTCGACATGGAAGAAGACGAAATCTTTCACACGAGATAGTACTACCAACGATGCCGACACCTCGCAGACGCGCACTCTCCATGTCAGGGGACTTACAAGAGGACCAAAAGACGCTGGCCCAGCCTCGCTCAGCGCTTCTGAGCAAACTGCCGTTGGAGATTCGGCGCATGATCTATGAGATGGCTCTGGGAGAACAGACCATACATGCTTCAGTTTTGGACGGAAAACTATTGACGCGAAGGTGCACCCTTCGAAACTGCCTTTGCTACATGCCTTGTTCACCTGGCCAGAAGCTGCAATTGGCACTTCCTCTTCTACGAACATGTCGGCAAATGTAAGTGATATCAGTTGCAGTCGCAGTACATGACCGGCTTACAACTCCTTTAGCTATTCTGAAGCTATTGAGTATCTCTACAAAAGCAACGAATTCTTCATGTCCACGGACTTGGAAGACTTTCCAACAGCAGGCTATCTCTGCTACTTCTTTCAGCCCCAACGTATCATGCAAATCAATAATCTCAATATCGAATGGGACCTTGATCGCAATCAATACTTCCAAGTCAACTTGATGCCTGCGCATCACCGAGTTGAGTGGTACAGATTATGGGATGGGTTGAGCAAGATGACTGGTCTCAAGAGATTACACATCAAGTTGTACTTCTGTCTCGACCTCTGGCAGGGATGCTATGGTGAATTCTGGGAACAGAACAGCAAGGAGATTCTGCAGCCTGTCAAGAAAATCACGGCTCCAAGAGACTTTGTCATCAATCTTCCGAATTGGCGATGCTCGACTGAGATTGATACCGGCGAATCCAACTGCGTCTTCCAGCTACCAGAGAGGGACGACCAGGAAAGCAGCGCGTCCTGACGCGTCCAGGGACGATTCTCGGACGATCCTCGGACGATCTTAATCATACGGACGGCAGCTTCTCGGGAATGGCTGTGGAGCATTGCGGATGCTCATAAGACATATGGGGCTTCTTCAAACTCAAGCCGAGGGGATACAACGACCTCGCAAAGGCCAATCGGATTGACGATGGGCCAACGTCACCGCCTGGTGGAGTACAAGACTCTAAGAAGCAAAACGCAGCCAAGACACAACATGACGGTGACGCACAGGAACCATGCACCCAAGCTCCCACCAGCGGCTTGAACAGGTCTTGCTCCGCCCGCTGTGCCGGCGCGCGTATCTTATCGCATCTTTGATCAACGTGACAGGCGGCGTGGACTTGGCAGCTTGGCGATCTAACTCGTCCCGTATAGCTTTCCACAACCATCTCGTTCTCCGTCCGCCATCATGCACAGCCAAGAGCTTCCAGCTAGGGTAGCTCCACCACGTGCAGTAGCTGAGCAGCTCAGCTCGAACACGTCGAGCCGTGCGGCGTCCTGTACTTCGGCGTCGTTGATCTATCCGAGGTGTTGTACAGCTCTGGCCTTTTCCCGGCGCAGATAAGAAGCGACATGGCCGCCAGGATGCTTGTCCTGCAGGAACCGTTCGCTCTTGCAGGTTCCCGGATACTTCGGGGTTGAGATCTGCTCACGATGCGCTCTTTCATTGCTACCTCCGTCCTCGTCGGACTCGCGTCCGCTGCCGCTGTACCTGTTGTTGCTCCCCGTGGAGACGGCTATGGTCATGGCCATGGGCACAGCAAGTTCAACGTCCAAGTCGGCGTCCGGCCTTACTACCTCGTCGACAACATGGACGAGAGTCCGTTGAAGGAGAAGCTGGAGAGCTGCTCGGAGCAAGAGTTCAAGACCTCGGACTTTGTCCTTGCGCATCGTGGAGCGCCGCTTCAATTCCCTGAGCACACTCTTCAGAGTTACAAGGCTGCGCATCGCATGGGTGCTGGCCTGATCGAATGCGATGTTGCGTTCACCAAAGACAAGCAGCTTGTCTGCCGCCACGCCCAATGCGACTTGCACACCACGACCAACATCCTCAACACCACCCTCGCCGAGAAGTGCACGACCCCCTTCTCGCCCGCCGCCAATGGCACTGCTGCGTCGGTCAAGTGCTGCACCTCGGATATCACTTTGGAAGAGTTCGGCACTCTTTGCGGCAAAATGGATGGCTTCAACCCCAATGGCACAACGGTAGAGGAGTACATGGACGGCACACCCTACTTCCGCTCCGACTTATACGCGCAAGACTGCCCCAAGCTCATGACGGTCGACGAATACATTCCCCTGGTCGACAGCTGGGGTCTGAAGTACGCGCCCGAGCTGAAGACCCCCGAGGTTGAGATGCCTTTCGATGGATACACACAGGAAGCGTATGCTCAAGATCTAGTCGACAAGTTCCGCGAGTACGAGATCGATCCGAGCCGTGTGTGGCTGCAGTCTTTCCTGCCCGATGACGTCTTCTACTGGATCGATAACGAGCCTGAATTCGGAATCCAGGCTGTCTATCTCGACGAGCGCGTTGATACTCCCGAGGGCTACGCCAATGCCACTGCCAGCATCCCTGAGCTCGCTGCTCGTGGCGTTAAGATCATGGCGCCCGCTATGTTCGCTCTCACCAAGTTGGATGATGACAAGAAGATTGTGCCTTCCGAGTATGCCATTGCTTGCCAGGAACACAACTTGGACATCATCGCGTGGTCATTTGAGCGCTCTGGATGGCTGCAGGTCGATGGTGGTGGTTATTACTACCAGTACGTTGCCAACCGCACCAACAATGATGGCGACATGTACGACGTGCTCGACGTGCTTGCTAAGGATGTGCACATCTTGGGTATGTTCTCGGATTGGCCGGCCTCAGTAACCTACTATGCCAACTGCATGGGGTTGTAGGCGACACAGCCTTATATAGATCCTAACAAGGATGAAATATATCATACATCGCTCAAATGATCTCGCTCGCAATAAAGCAAAGTGATCCTGTCTTACTTGGCATCCTCCGAAGCATCAGTTGCTTGGCCGAATATCCTCAACCTCACAGTGCTCTCCCCCATATCCCAGTCCGTCCTACAACTTGGATACGGTAGCACGACGATAGCGTCGCGCGGCCTCGTCACCATCCTCACACTATCCAGCAGCAAATCCTCTAGCTCCATCCACTCGCTCTGCCACAGCCATTGCGGGCTGGGATCCATCAGAATCACCCGAAGATGTCTCAATCCCTGCATATTCGCTATTATCGTCCACGCTTTCTCCCAATTCGCCGTGTCGTCGCGATAAACGACGCGATTCGAGGGACCGCGACTCATATAAGGCAGCGCGCGGATAGCCCAGCGGAGGTGTAGCGTGCGAATCGAATTGAGGCGCGGTTGTGGGATCGAAGCGGGGAGGTAGAGTAGGTGCGTGATGTGGAGGAGGGAGAAGGTGTGCGCGCGATAGAGATACGAGATCGCTTCTGAGTACCTAGATTGCAGAATACAGTCAGTCTCCATGATGCCATTGTGATTGCCATGAGAAGGGGAGGAGAATACATACATGCGCCTGCAAGCCCTCAGTACAGTCGGCCCACCAGGGTACAACCTCGCGCCCTTCTTCCCAAACACCAGCACGCGACACATGTACTCCCTCCCGCCGTCTCCCTCGCTGTCGCACAGGAAATGGCCGAACCGCTTCTTCTTCGTGCTCAGTGTCAGATGCACAATCTCTGCGCCCATGACATGTTCGTACACCAATTGCCGCAGCTCAAGCGGCAACCGCGTGAAGAAGTCGCTCTGGCCCTGCGCGTGCGTGCGCGCATCGATATCGACATCCGGCTCTGATGTTAGACTGATAGTGGATGCGCGCGGGCGCACAATGCCGTGCTCTGGCGGCGAGGCTTTGAGCGAAAACGGGTTCCGGCTTTTAGGTTTCGAGGTCGACGGGTCGGTGGAGGGCATGTCGGAGGGGGTCCAGCGTATGCCGGGGAGGCGGCTGAGGAGCGACTTTGGGGGCTTCATTGCGGGATTGATGGGGTGGAGATGGGGAGAAGGCGGTGGTAACCTGGGGAAGGGTGCAATGAGAGAGATGGCATGGCACGACGACGGCCCCCTTGCGCGGGCGCGCCAGCATCAGCCGCGGCGCAAAGTTGGTCAGAGTGGTGATGGCGATAGGCTGGGGAAGGGTAAGCGTGCGGGGTCTTGGCCGCCAAGCTTGTTTCGAGCAAGCTTCGTCTGGGGGAGTGGGGGAGGTGCTGTGCCCGTGGGGTGGTAGATGGTCTGCTACTTTAGCAAACTACCTACTGTAGGTAGCCATTGATATCGTCTTTCCATACGTGCGCCTGTTCTTGCCTTTATGTGTTCTGAGAGCGATATGAACACCCTGGCCTGCTTTCCGATGATCGCGTGAGAGGTACCGTACGTGTGGAAACTCGCGTTCTATCGCTCAAACAAGTATCGCGTACTCGCTGTCTTGATCGACCGTGTACACTACACCAAGTAGCCAATACCGTACATTCTGGCATGGAACCATTGATTTGGTCATACTAACAGGCAAACTTCGACAATGCCATGATGATGCAGTAAATCCGTCTATCTCCATGGCAGAATTGGCAAGACCCAATCAGGCAACTTGCCCGCCTTCTGCAATTTCAGCTGACCGGCAAGACCATGCCGAAAGATGGCAACGAAAGGTACAACTCTCGAGGAACAGCTTCGAATGCTCCCATCCAGCTCTAACCTCCACTGCATCTGAATCAACTGACATACCGGGCCATCCGGACGAATACTGTCTCCAAAACGCCACGCTGTATTGGTACTGGTATACGGCACAGCCACCTGCAGTCATGAACCAAGCGCGCTTTCCCGGGGCGTAAAGTCACTTTGTCATAGACAAAACCCCACGATAGACTACAGCTAAACATCTCTGTCATGTCTAAGCAAGAAGGTGGCAGCATGAGAAAACGACTTCGCGCTTGTGAAGAGTGCCATCGTCTGAAGATCAAGTGCGACATCAGCACCAATCCTGACGCGGCAAGCTGCGAGAGATGCACCCGCAACAACCTGGAATGCGTCCCTGCAGCACCGCGCCTCCAGCGCAACCGCATCCAGGAGCTAGAGGCGCAAATCCAAGAACTCAGCAATCTGCTTCAGAAACAGAGCAACAACAGCCCAACGCCAAGTCGCTCCCCTGGCGGACTCTCCACCAACACGCTAGGCCGGTCGCCCGGTAGCCTAACAGACAACCACTACGAAGCCATCTTGTCGTTCCTTGACGCGCGCATCTCACCTATCCAGCAACAGCACCTTATTCAACTCTATGCGCACCGAGCAGGATCGGCATGGCCCGTCATACGCCTATCCGGGGATCTCGAATATCTCCGCACAAAAGCTCCCATCCTACTTCTCTCCATCATAGCATACACAACTACGCAAGAGGCGCAAGGCGTAGATCTAGAGACGCACGATGAGATAATACGCGAAAGTATGCATGTCCTCGGCGAAGAGGTTTTGGGCAGGGGACAAAGATCACTTGAACTTGTGCAGGCGCTGCTCATAGCCACGTACTGGAACAAGCTTCCGCGAAGAGGTCTAATGGGCAGTTGTTATCAAATCTTGCAGCTAGCCGCAGACATGGCCATCGATGTGGGCATCGCGGGAAACTCGCTCCAGCCCACTCCCCCAGCTTACTTTTGCCGGCATCAGGACGCGGGATCGCTGGAGGCACGACGTACCTGGCTAGCCTGCTACATGGCACTCTCGAGCTCGTCGATCAGTACGCGCAGGCCGAATCCATACCCTTGGAACGCTTACCACGAGGAGTGTCTCTTGTACCTGGAAAGCCAAGGGGATGCTTCTGATATGCTGCTCTGTCAGCTCGTTCGCATTACGCAACTGGACCAGGAGATTTCCAATCAACTATATCTCTGTCAGATTGCTACGTTTGTAGACGGCAACGATTACAACACGTATGCCGTTATCGAAACCATGAAGAACAAGCTCGAAGCGTGGGTCGCTCATATCCCACCTAGCCTTGCAACGTCCCAGACGCTCAAAGTGTGGTGGCACGCAGCCATGGTCCACCTGTACGAGCTTGTGCTGCACACACCCACGAACAAAGCTTCCTTCGCTGCGCCCTTCATCCCAGGCCGCATACCCGTCAAAGACTTCCCCAAGCCAACCATCATCATCGCCCCGCTCAAACCGTCGCTCGAAGCCCTCGTCCAGAACTGCCATGCCGTCCTCGACACAGCCGCAGAAATGGATCCAGCTCTGCTTGTTAATTTTCCATCATTCTGCTTCGCACCAACAGTCATATACTCGCTGTTCGTCCTCGTCACCGTCATGGTAGCTTCGACCGACCCCGCCAACACATACGGGCAGTGCCTCCCGAATAGTTGCTTCCGCATCGAGGAATTTGGCCTCAAAATGCGCAATCTGGTCATGTACATGAAGGTCTTGGATCCTACGCTGAGTTGCTTCACCACGCGTATGTTTGACGCGACGAGTTGGTTGGAGCAGTGGTATAATGACTACACGGCTATTCTGCAGCGGTACGAGGCAAATCTAGTTAACTAATTCGCACTACGAGGGTATCTTATACAATTGCAGCGTCTTCTGAAGTTAAACGGGACGGCGAACTTTGGCCGTTGGTGTCGATCAATTCATCCGTCGTGTTACTGTTGATTGGTGCACACGTCCATGGATGCTTGCTGCCGCATGTCGCATGCATAAGCGTAATCAGCCACGTTCTGGCTTTCAGCCATCGGTGTTTTTTCGCCTGATGCTTGATGAGATGACGTTTTAAACAAACGGAAATGTTTCTCTATGGTTGCGATTTAGTGTTCTACTGGTGATAATGTAGTCATCGCGCATAGATGTTCGAATACACATTCAGCTGACACGCAATCTCGCAGTAGGCAACCTGGCTAAAGTCCGCTGTCTCGTCCACGTACGCTAATGACGGTATGGAGGATTCTCCGTTCCTGCATGAGAAAAACGCCCTGCGCTGATGCTCGTTGCCTCACGATGTGTCGCGGTGATCTGGTGCCGCTCTTGTTCAGCAGATACCTGGTGTATACGTCCGTTAAGGTCGCTGTAATTTCCAAGTACTGTGAACAGAGCAGATCGAATCGACTGTCACCAAAGAATGCTACTCTTTGTAGTCTAGCGTCATCAGGCGAGCAGTGAGCTATAGCGAAACCTAGTAGCCTCTCCCTTACATCTTCAACCCCCCCCCACTCTCTCCCCCCATCGTGACTCCCACCTTGCACAAGCAACCGACAACCGACACCCACGACGCCACAACGTTATTTTTGGTACCCCCACAAGTACTTTAACCACGACTTCTGGCGAGTTCCTGCCGTCCACCCTAGCCCATCGTGTGTTTAGCGACGGTTGTTGCAGCACGACAAGTGGATACCGGCATGCACGCTCCCGCACTGCCCCCCTGCTGATTCGCCACATCGTACACTGGGAAGGAAGGCATAGGGCTGGCAGATCAACCAGATGCTTGGCTTTCAACGTCAAGAATGCCCAGGTGTTCTAGTAAAGCCATCACGATGCCTAAGGTGGTTGATGATGCTATATTTGGAGCATGCTGCCTTGATCGTGCACTTCTGGATCCAGACTATCATGGACCGACGACCTCAAGATGCCTAGTAACATGTCTTTGCAGTTGAGATAGAGCAGGGCGGTGCTATATTTGCCACAGGTTGCATTGATCGTGCACTGCCGGATACGAATTGCCATGTCTTGGCTGGGGAAGTCGAAGATGTCATGGAAGTAAGCACACAGGAAAGGGTAACCGGTGAGTGAGATGAGGGTGCACCCGTGGGTGGAGAGGTTGGTTGTAGTCTGGATCATTGGGAGGGAAGACGTATAAGAGAGTCTGTTCCTTGGGGTTGAGGACGACATCACAGCATCGCATCTTCAACTTCAGGGCCTACAAAACATTATCTTCTCCAACACCTCCTCATCCTCCAACGATCACCATGCGTCCATCTCAAGTCTTCTCCTACGCCATTTTGGCAGGAACCAGCATGGCCCAGGGCGACATTGGTGCTCTCCTGGCTTCACAGCCCGATCTCAGCACTCTCCTCGAGCTCGTTGGTCTTGTGGATGGCCTTGCAGACACGCTCTCTGCCGCTTCCAACATCACCATCTTCGCTCCTACAAACGATGCCTTCGCAGCCGTACCACGCGATGTACCCGAGGGCCAGGCCATTGAGAACAAGAACGATACCATTGCCATCGGCGCCCTGCTCGCCAACCACGTCTTCAAGGGCGTCTACCCAGCCAGCGTCATCACCGATATCCCAACGTTTGCGCAGACACTCCTCGATAGCTCGTATGTGAACGAAATCCAGCCTTTCTCCAACTTTACGGGTGGAGCCTACAATGAGCTCGTCAAGAACGGAGAAGATGTCTGTGTTATCTCTGGAGAACAGACCATCTCCACCGTTACTGAAGCTGTAAGTATCCATAATTACACACCCAATTCCTCACCAAAGACTGACGCAAACTCCCAGGACATCATGCTCGGCTCAGGCATAACAATCCACAAAGTCGACACCGTCCTCTCCTTCGGCGCGCCCTTCCAACTCTTCACCTACCGCTCCGGCTACTTCGCCATGAACGCCGCCATCGAAGCCGCCCAACTCGCCATCGACTTCGGCCTCTCCAGCCCCTCAGCCACCGGCCTCAACATCTCCGACTTCACCATCTTCGTGCCCACCAACGAGGCCTTCGAATCCATTGGCTCTGTGCTTGAATCCGCGGACCAGGCGACGCTGCAGGAGGTGCTCAAGTACCACATTATTCCTAGCAATGTCATCTTCTCGACTGCGCTGGGTAATGTTACGGTGAAGAGTCTGCAGGGCGCGGATTTGGTGTTTACGGTGCTGGAGGATGGGAGGGCTTGGGTTAATGGCGCGGAGATTGTTTATGCTAATACTATTCTTTTTAATGGTGTGGCGCATGTTATCGATGGGTTAGTTCTTCTCCTTTCCAGCCCAAAGAACACACGTACTAACTTTTCATTTCCAGTGTCCTCAGCCCTCTCGCTCCTTTCGACCGCGCCTCTCTAGAGCCATCTGCCCCAGCATCCGACCGCGTCGCTTTCGAAGGCGCATCTTCCGTCTCTGAACTCCCCTTCTCTAGCGCTTCTCTCGCTTTTGGAGGCGATCTTATGACCTATACGACCACACCTGAGCTTCTCAAGACCGTTGCTGCTGTTGCGACACCTACCTCGGGCGTCGACGCTACTACTACTGGCTCGCCTATGGAGACCTACACTGGTGCTGCGATGGCGATGCTGCCTGGTGCGGGTATGGCTGTTGCTGGAGCTATGGGAATTGCTGCTGCGCTTGTCTAGAGTGAGAATGAGGGAGTGGTGGAGAGTAGGATATGACGGTTACTCATTGAGGCAAGAGTCCGCATACGAATGCGCACGCATAGATGACAGACATACCACCTAGATTTCTTTGAGGTGTTTTCCTTAGCAGGCATAGTTGTAGTGATCTCGAAATTTGGTAATCAGCAAGTGCTAGAGCTTGTAGCTAGTAACTACTTTCTAATACGATAATTGTATCCAACATCTTCGTCTCGCTGCAAAACATTTCTGCTTCGTGGTCATCGAATCTTTGGGCGCGATGAGGAAGAACGGACGACTTCGCAGCGTCAGAACCATGACGTTGAGCCAGAGATCGTTGCACAGTACCGCGGGGTCCACTTCAGTGTAGGGCGTGGTAGGGCGTGCCCTGGAGAAATCGTTATCAGTGCGCTTCTGACCCCCTGCTCCCAATCTGAACGGTAGTAACGAACTAGTGAGGTATCTCAGCGAGCAGGAATACGAGGCCGGAATTAACAACATCTGGTGTAGCAATGTCGTTTGCTGGCTGCAGAAGGTGCTGAACTCTTGGATCAAAATTTGGAATGCATCCAGAGGACATTCAAGAGTATGTTTCAATTAAATTAATCCAGTTCCAAGCTGTTTTATGTGTATAAAGGTATCGAATTGTTGATGCATCTGATGTTGGAGGAGAGGTACAATTCCGGCCAGACCAATCACAGCAGTTGAATCGGACCCACCAGAGGCGCATGTTGGGCCGATTCTGCGGCTCTCCGCGGCCCTTTTGATCGGTAGTTTTTCTGGTTGGCTCCCAACCGAGCCGCTGTTAGCACTCGTGATAGTCATCAAACACCATCGCAGATGCATGTCGTGTGTGTCATCAAATAAACCCTGGGCCGTGATTTGCTGTGTTTGATGCGAATCGTTGTCATCGCGACTGTACACGTTTTGGCCATTCTGGTGTGCGATAATGCAATTCGGGCCGACTCAGAAGGCGTTGTCACCGCCGTAGTCGGCATCGTGATGGCTGCCTTTGAGAACGGGCAAGAAGAAAGTGGTTGTAGTTGCCTTAGATAGCTGAGAAACTGCATTGTATATTTTTAAGAGTGTCGAGTGCCGCAGAAGGTTTGAATGTACTGTGATCCTAACTTCTAGTTGATAGTAATAAGTTGCATGCTTCGTGAATAGAGACTGAATCACCAGCTGCGTACCGCATTTGTTGCGGAAAGGATATTGACAGCATAATGGAATTTTCATTCTAAGATTCCAGTGACATCTCAAGCAATAGGAGAGTAGCCTCCGTTGCGCCGCCTTTGCCCTGTTCCTCTGCTTGACCCAAGTCTTGGCGGCGACGAGCCTACCCTCCCAAGTCATCGAGGACATCAGGGGGAACTCCTGGATCGAGGCCGGGCATCGCAGGATGCCTTCGGGTCAAAGTCTGCTGATGGAGACAAGTGATCCAGCCATTACGTACGTCTTATCTTGACGAGGCCGGTGGTTTTCCGTGGCCGGTTTTGATTCCGGCCTCGAAGGATATAAGCTCGCTGTCGCCGTCGCTGTTGACAGAAGTTGAATTTCATCTCAACTCCAACATTCGGCGCTCGGACAAGATATCCAGCATCAAAGCCTGAATACCTTCAGCATCTTTGACTTCTCTCACTCTTCAATACATCTTTGCACCATGTCTTCTTCAACCTTTGACTTCCCTGTCATGAAGGACACCCGTCCTGATGACCGCTCCCTCCCCGCCTTCATGGTATCCACCACACGAGGCTTCCTTCCTCGTCAAGAACCCATCGTTGAACTACCAAAGGAGTTCGCTGCTCTTGAGTCTATCCTGCAACGCATGCCCATCAAGACTCTGTCAGGGGAGCCAGGTCTACTTGCCAACTTCACCTTCGGCGACACCGTACTCAAGGAGCTTCCTGACCTTACCCCAGAGGTAGAGAAGTATTGCGATGACCTGGTTGTCATGAACGCCCTGTATCGTGACTACTCTTTCTTGGCTTCAGCATATCTCTTTGAGCCTTGCCATGAGAGGCATGTAAGGGGAGAGGAGTATGGTCTGGGTCGACAGTCGCTGCCGAGATGTATCGCATTACCTATCGTCAAGGTTGCTGAGATGTAAGTAGCAATGCTTTCTCCTATCCTCATGTGGTGCTGGTCTTATGTCCTTGTCTCTTTAGCTTCACCTCCTTCAAGGAATCTATTGGACACCCACCTCTACAAGGATCACGATTGACACTAGAGTATATGACATGGCTGACATTATCGCGTGCGCAGTGCTGGTTTCAAGCCCTTTATGGAGTATGCTGGATCGTATGCGCTCTTCAACTACCGTCTGGAAGATCCATCACGGGGGCTTGAGTACGACAACCTTCGCCTGATCCGCGCTTTCGAGCACGGTTTGGATCCCACCTCATCCGAGGCGGGCTTCGTTCTTGTCCACATAGCTATGGTCAAGGAGTCTGGTGCGCTTGTCACAGGTGCCTCTGAGATGCTTGAAAGCTGTTTGGCCAAGGACCGAGAGCGATTCAACGACGGCCTTCGTACTCTGGTGGGTGGTCTCAGGAACGTCAACGCCGTGATGAACAGTAAGTGCATTGCTTGGGTGCGTGAATTTGCGACTGACGAGATTAGCCATGTGGAACCGTAGCAAGCCACAAGGCTACACCAACTTCCGTACGTTCATCTTCGGCATCACCTCACAATCCATGTTTCCCAACGGTGTCATATACGAGGGCGTGAGCGAAGAGCCAATGTCTTTCCGCGGCGAGTCTGGTGCCAACGACAGCATGATTCCCATGTGCGACAACCTGCTTCAGGTCCAGATGCCGGAGACACCCCTTACAGACATTTTGAAGGACTTCCGCCAGTACCGCCCTGGCAACCACCGCGAGTTCCTGGAGGCTGTTCGTGACTGCGCTCAGCAGTCGGGCGTACGCGAGTTTGCGAAAGGCGATTCTGTCTCTGCCGCGCTCTATCTCCAAGCTCTTGACCAGGTTCGCGACTTCCGCTGGCGGCATTGGTGCTTCACCCGCGAATACATCCTCAAGCACACTTCGCACCCGACTGCGACAGGTGGCAGCCCGATCGTGACTGTAGGTGCTTCCTCGACTCGACTGTCCTTACTCTTACTGACGCGCAATAGTGGCTACCCAACCAGCTGACAGCAGTACTCATGCAAATGGCGGAGACCTTTGAGTACTGCAAGACCATCAATGGTGTCAGCGATATCATGGACACAGTCAACCACCAGCGCGAGTCGCTGAGGAAAGAGGTGGAGAAGTACTGCGGGGAACGAGGTGTTGCGGCATCATGAGAGGGCACACTTCCCTCGTCGACGGCACTACCCGTTCTCTTGGAATTCATAGCCAAACCATGATGCATTTACTTTATGCCTTCTTTATCATGTGTGCCTTTGTTGGAGTGCTGCCTAGTCGCGACATTTTCGTGTTCCGCCCTTTTTGATGATGACTCGCGTAAACTCAGCGATACGAGGGCGTAAACACGTATCGTATGACTGTAGCGACAACACTACGGATGACGCCGCAGTCATTGTGGACCACGGAGGCTGTGAGTGGTGTAATGGCGGTGGTTCTGGGATGAGTCAAGACGCGCTACCGCGTGAGTCTCAGCGTCATGGCTCCGGCGGGCTTCTATCGATAAGTAGGCCCCCGGATCTCCCTAGCAGCTCCCCATCGCCATTGCCAGCGCCATTCCAGCACTTGCCACCCTTCGATGCTCACTGCAAGACAACTCATGGAATATTCACACTCCTTCCACCTCCCGCGAATACCAAACGTCTTATTAATACGGCGGAGTTTACGAAACACGTCCTGACAGCCCCAACCCCACATTCATACCTCCATCACACCACGTACATCAGTCGCTACGAATACCTTCAGTTTAGGTCTACTGGTGGATATTTCATAATCACGTGCTCTTTCGCATAATATGGCCTCCCGACACGAGCCTAAGCAGAGCCCAGCTGAGCGGCGGAAGGGCGAGTCTGTAAGTAATAAACCAAGGGAAGCCCATGTCTCCCCAAGCTGTGCCCCAGATGTACCCCAGACATATCTGTTGCTTTGACACAACGAGTATGGTACAGGAAAAACCAATTCCGGTGGCTCACGGTTCGCGCCGAGTAGTACAACCAGGGAAATGGGGCTTCTTGTAGCACGAAGGCGATCGCATCGTACTTTAGACGGATTACCCATTGAGGCTCCAGACGACGTACTCAAGCTAATGTACATACCAGGCGCTCAGCGAATTCGCCGACTACGTCCAGAAACAACAGGCGCTGCGCCGACCGCCAGGCCAAGCCCCCGCCGTCCTCGAAGACCACGATGAGCTGAGCATCCTCGACGAGCTCGGCCTCTCCGATGACAACAAGGCGCACATCCGCCTCAAGACGCTCCTTACCGACCCCGCCGAAGAGAACGTCGCAGCGCTCGCTGAGCATATCCAGGGGCGCCTGGCCGAGGGCCATGGGGAGGCCCTGTTCGATGTTGGCCTGGAAGACAGCGGTGACTCCATGGGCTTCACTGAGGACCAGTGGAAGTTTGCCTTGGAGAGGATACAAGTTGCCTGCGAGAAGATAAAAGCCGACTACAAGATGCTCATGACGCGGAATGTTGGCGGTGACGTCGAAGTCGGACCTCGCAATGCGAAGGAGCTTGGCTTGAGTGGCAAGATGATCTTGCGACAACAGCCGCAGAGTGTCGACGATGTCATCGAGACGAGGATAGCAGTTGTAGGAAATGGTGAGTGCCTCCAGGCGCAATTGAGAATATACACTGACAATTGACAGTCGACGCTGGCAAAAGTACCATGCTCGGTGTCCTCGTCAAAGGCGGCCTCGACGATGGCCGCGGAAAAGCGCGCGTCAACCTCTTCCGCCACAAACACGAAATCGAGAGTGGTCGAACCAGCTCAGTCGGCATGGAGATAATGGGCTTTGACAGCAAGAGCGAAGTCGTTGTGTCGAACGTCGCAGGTCGAAAACTTACTTGGGAAGAGATTGGACGGCGATCCGCCAAGGTCATCAGCTTCACTGATCTCGCTGGTCACGAGAGATACCTGCGGACTACCGTCTTTGGGCTGCTGTCAAGCGAGCCCAACTACTGTCTGTTGATGATCGCGGCAAACAACGGTTTAGTGGGTATGAGTAAAGAGCATCTCGGAATCGCACTTGCGCTCAACGTTCCCGTCATGGTCGTTATCACCAAAATCGACATTTGTCCGCCACAGATCCTTGAACAGACTATAACTCAGCTGTCCAAGATCCTCAAATCTCCAGGAGCGCGAAAGATACCGGTATTCATCAACAATAGGGAGGAGTGCATCACTACCGCTACCCAATTTGTGTCGAGTCGCATATGTCCTATCTTCCAAGTTTCCAATGTCACTGGTCATAACCTGGATCTGGTGCGCATGTTCCTCAACGCACTACCCCATCACGGCAATTACGACGCCTCTGCTCCTCTGGAATTCCACGTCAACGACACATTCTCGGTACCTTTCGTCGGTACTGTGGTTTCAGGTGTTGTCAAGTCTGGTGAAATACATTCTGGCGACACAGTCTTGATCGGTCCCGACAGTCTTGGCCAGTTTCAAACCACAAAGGTGCGTTCCGTCGAGCGCAAACGGATACAAGTTCCAGGATGCTCTGCTGGGCAGTCTGCTAGTCTCGCGCTGCGCAACGTTCGGCGGAAAGATGTGCGAAAAGGCATGGTCGTTTTGCACAAGGCTGAGAAGCCTGATCCAACAACTGGGATATTACCAGCCCCGAAAGTGTACCGCGAGTTCGTTGCCGAAGTCTTGATCTTGTCGCACGCGACGACTATCAAGACCAAGTACCAGGCTATGCTACACGTTGGACCAGTGTCCCAGACCTGCGCCATCATCGACATCGATCGCCAGTACATCCGCACTGGTGACCGAGCACAGGTAGCCTTCCGCTTCGTACAGCGACCAGAGTACTTGACTGTCGGCGATCGGATACTCTTCCGTGAGGGCAGGACGAAAGGATTGGGTATTGTCAAGAGAGTCGGTTATGACTCCAAGCATCCGTTAAACCCGGAGTTGCACAAAGACGACAAGAAGAAGGACAGCCAACCGGACGGGAAGAACGTGGAAGCATCATGACGGGTTAGAACGTAGAAGTTGGCAGAGATCTCATGACCTGCTTGAGCAATCGCATTAGAAGATTGAACGATGTCACGTAATGAACGCTCTAGAGACTAGCTGTCATGAATGTTGAATGATTCAAATTTGCACAAGAAAATCCCAGCTCGAACACAGCTTTGCTGTGTTAGATTTGATGGTACCGTCAGTATTTCACATGATAGCAGCTATTCGCACCCAAGCGTGGCATTTGATACGCTAGGTTCAAGGTGCCGCAACGTGTTGAAGATCGCGGTGCTGACAGCCGCGTATCGATAACAGTATCGCAACGCCACAGCAGAAGCTTCTAAGCGACACAGCAGCGCCTGTCTTAACTCACAAACCTCTTTATTATATTTTCTAATCTCACGTGCGAACTTTCAAGTAATAACTCCATGTTAAGATTGATTAGCCGCGATCAGGAGGATCGCAGTGCAACGCGGGCGGATCCAGCATGGCAACTACAGACCCCGCACAGTCGACGCTGTACCCTAAGATCACGACACACATTCCTGAGATCATCGAGCAGCTGCGGCGCTTGAACCGCGACCCTGCCCATCCAGAAGCAAACATTATTGTGGACCCTATACCTTTCATTGGCACAGTCAAACTTCATGGCACGCACGCAGATATCCTCGTATATCCTGATAACCGCATCGTGTTCCAGTCGCGCAACATAGTTGGTTTATCCGTCGCGAAAGACAACCAAGGATTTGCAGCAGATATGTCAGAGAAGACCGCGGCCGTACTTGGACTGCGAGATGTGTATCTGAAAAGGTGGAAAGAGTTATACCCTAGCAAAACAGTGGGAGAAGACTTGCCCGTCGTGATAGCCGGCGAATGGATAGGCGATAAGATACAAAAAGACGTGGCAATTGCACAACTATCACGTCGCTTCGTCATCGTCTCGGTCAACATCAACGGTACATGGCAGAAAGACGAAGAGTACTCTGACATCTCTCTATCGGATCATGACATCTACAGCGCATCGAGAGCCGGCGTCTTCCACACAACACTCTACCCTGACGACTACGAACGCACAGTATCAGAAGTCGAACGCATGACCGAGGATGTTGCCGCTCAGTGCCCTTTCGCATCATCCTTCGGGATATCCGGTCTGGGCGAAGGCATCGTTTGGAAGCCCGTACCTACCCAGTACAACGGCGACACTTCTCTATGGTTCAAGAGCAAAGGAGGAAAGTTCAAGCCTACTTTCTTCCGCGTTCCGAAACAACATGAAGGCGCCGATATCATGAAAGAGCGAAGAAAAGCAGCCGCAACGGTAGCAGCTGCGTGGTGTTCACAACAGCGGTTAGAGCAAGGCTGGGATGTGCTGCGCGAGAAGGATGTTGAGCGTGATGTGGGGGCTTTGGGCGACTTTCTGAAATGGATACAATATGATATTCTGGAGGAAGAGAAGGGATATATCAAAGAGCATGGTGTGGATGAGGCGGCGTTGAAGATTGAGATTGCTAAGATTGCTAAGCCGTGGTATAGGGCAAAGCTGAGGGAGCGAGATACTTCGTGATGTCTAGCAAGCGAGAGGTGATCATCCGGAAAACGCTTGCTGAAGATGATTGCCGGTGGTCAACACGAATGGCAATGGTTTGTGGTCTCGTGATTCAAGTCACAAACTTCCGGGATGACTTATTATATCGCGTCCGCTTCACGATCGGGACCTCTTTACCATTCGCGGAAAGTACTATTTCGGCAGGGACCAAATACTTCCAACGCAATTTCAGTGTCAAGAACGTCTACAGAACCCGAGGCTACCCTTTCCGATCAACGACAGATGTCTGAAAACATGAAAGTCACCTTCCCTGACAAGCCGCCACATATGCCAGATAAGTATACCTGGCTCCGCCGAGTCGGTTACTCCAGCAATTATCACGTCGGTACTTGTATCCCCAGCTCTGTCCTCGAAGATGCGTGTTCTAGACTCAGTAACGGTGCCGATGAGAACTCAGTTACGGACGCGCTGCTACGAAAGGTTTTGATAATAAAGATTCCCATCGAAGACTGCCATAGCCCCTACGAGCAATCGACCATGAACAAAGAAATACGCACTCTTCAAAAGATAAAAGGCGAAGCGTATTCGCGTAGCGGCGGTCAGCATTGTGCGCAGATAGTGGACCATTATGACATGGAGACCGAGGACAAGGAGGAAACGGGTTGGCTAGTCATGGACACTGTCCCGCTGTCTTGCGACCTCGCTGCAATCTCCTTGTTCGATACTCGGGCGAAGCTTCCGGAGGCTCTTCTTTGGCTTGTCGTCACGCAGATGTACGATATATTTTGGTTCCTACAACACGACTGCACCCCATATATCACACATCGAGACCTCGGTAGTAGCAGCATCGTCATCAGTTTTCCTCACGAACAAGGCCAGAACAGCGAGAGTGCTGCTGCCAAGCAACCAAAAGTTACTCTAGTTGGGTTTGGAGGGAGTGTCATCGAAGACAACAATGACCCGGTGAAGATGAAGACAGACGCATTATTTGGGAATGAAGCAATTATGGAAGACGTCATGAACCTGGTCACTGAGATTTGTAATCTCGTGAAGAGGTGCTACGACTACAGCACCAGTATACGGGGTACGGGAAAAATCATTAGGAGCACAGTGGTCCTTCTGGACGAAGATGCGCCAGAAGAGGTGGACACCTTCTTTCGGGGGGCGAACTCTATGACCAGCTTGGAGGAACTGTGGGCTGATATCGGGGAGTTCGCTAAGAAGCAATTGGAGAAGGTCGGCGATGAGGAGTGGGAGGAGTTGAAGGACTTGGTTCTTGAGATTGAGAAATCGGGGGGGGGTTTGAGGGATGTCGTCAAGGACGTTCTGAAGGGTCATCCTGCGGAGGATTAGGTGGCCAGCCCAAGATTATCATGATATTGAGCGACGATTAGATCTTGGTAACGAGCGTTTTCTCATCTGCTACAGATTTTGCACCATATAGTGGTGTGCTCATTGTGTGCTTAGGCGCCTACAACGCTGCCTATTTAGATCTCTCAAAACGGATAAACAAGCTTCACTGTCTATGTTCTGCTCGAAAACTTGCACGTGTTCTCGTCACCATCTATCAAGCTCAATGGCTTGACTTTTGTTTCTCAAACGCCCAAACCCACTCCAGACAACGTCCGTTCCCTTTTGTGTACTCCCTCATATATCCACTACGCTTGCCCCCGGGAACTACCAGCTGGGCCACACGAGAGAGCTCTTTCTTCCAAGCATCCAAGTAATGATCTTCCAGACGCCTAGCTTTATTTGCGCTGTCGGTCTCCCCTCGCAAACTCCAATACCACACAAGCATTTTAGTATCATCAACAACGCCAACGAGGTGCACCTGGAGACGACAAAGCTCGGTATGGCTAGATAAGATTTCGAGGCCAGAGAGGTTAAAGCTAAAGTCTGCCGCGCTGTTGGCAGCTAGTCGTTCATTGTTCGGGCGGTGGATCTTGACGCAAACAGTGTCTAGCGGAGTCGAGGAATTAGCTGTCGCGGCGCTTTTATTGATCTCAGCCCGTGCTACTTCGCTGAGCCGGTAGACCCGCTTCACGTCATCGAAGATCATCGGCCAGTCGCACCGGATGAAGATCTCGTGCGTGTGGCACTCTGATGGCGTGATGGCGTCTAAGACATAGCTTTGGGGATATGTATCTGACAGTCGATTATCCAGGTGCCACGTTGACTTCTGGTGTAGCTGCCGGATGCCTTCGCGCATCATCTGCTTGTTGGTAAGAAGCCATGGGGCTTTACCGTAAGCGGCTGGTGCTTCGACCGAGTCGTGCCTTCTATCATAGGCTACTTTGTAGTCTTTGGTATCGTACCGCTGGATAAAGCACTTCGTATCGCTCCAGAGGTAGTCGTAGATGATATCGCGCACTTCGGTCGGTAAGGTATTGAAAAATGGAGAGTTCGACATTGGAGCGGTCGATAATTTCGATCGTCGATATGCTGTCGAAGTGCCTAGTTAACTTTTGCTTCGGTTTTTGAAGGAGTTGAGAGATTGAAGCGGGGACTTAGGCGAACTATGATCGTGAGATCTGATGCGGCTAGGCATTGTATATATCGGTAAAGGGAGCACTATGAATGCACTGTCCAACAGCGTGGACCAGCAACACAGCGTGAATTGCGCATTGATGGCCGTGCACATCAAGGTAGCGCAGATATTGGTCGTGTGAATTAATGGTACCGGGTAGTCGAATGGTCAGGGTGGCGGCTTCAATGCCGTACTCATGGCGAATCTGACGCTTGGTGATGATTGAAGCCATTGGATGGATGTAGCTTACTCCAACTGCAGAACAGACGGATGGCGCAGCCTAGAGAGTAGCTGCCTACATTCGTAGGTGATGCTAACCCTTGATTCGCGTTAGGGTCTGCATCCCGGTGCCTTCGAAGCCCCCAGGCGGGTACGATCAACTTCAGAGTCTCGAGACATTCCCGCGAACCCTTGGGCCCAGTAGTTGGCGTAGCGAAATCTCCATGGTGATCTGAGGAGCTTGCGCGTTTACAATCCAAGACGCATGATCGCTGTCGTACTCGTTGTCGACTCCAAAGTCAGACGCAAGTGTCTACCAAACCAGAGAACTGAAAGCTAGTAGAGGAGGTAGCTGTTAGTAACGCAAGATGAAGACGAAGGCGCAGTATCCGGGTGTGTCGACATCACCTTCCGCTACGGAGGGGATGGTAGGAAGAAGATGCGGAAGTCGCGACTTCGAGCTGGCAATGCTGGGTGCCGCAATGACGTTTCCCACGCGCACCGACCAGCCCCGCCAAACGCGAACCTGTCGCGTCGCGTCAGCTACGCCACGCAGCCCTGTCCCCGCACGGAGAAGACATGGGTAAAACTGTTCGCGACTTCACGAACAAGGTTCATTATTGAGAACAACCACATTCCTCCCACACAGTGCAACATCTCAGAAGACACGAAGATAGGATTGTAATCTTTATTTGACTTGATACTAGGACTCCACGACAGAGTTTACAGGAAACTATCTACTTCAACACCTCCAGGACACCAGTTCTCGCAACGCTATGATACAAAACAAAACCTCGACAAGAAGGATCCTTCCTGCCACACCGTCTAAAACCCAGTATTTACAAATGAAACAAAGGAACGCCAAATAATGCTAATGAGGATGATGCAGAACAAAAAAGGAAAACAGCGATGTTAGGGAAGCTTCTAGTTCCCCCTACCAAGCAACTTCTTGCCCAGAGCCTTCGCCTTCTTCGTCTTCGGACCATCGGTGTCTTCTTCCATGACGCTGCCTTCCCGTCCGCTCATACCACTGACGCCACTAATGCCAGTGGCTACACTCGCAGCCCTCATGCTGGCTGCACCGCTACCCGCTCTGCCTCTCATATGTCCGGCGAAAGGTGCGCTGACACCGGCGATGTGTTTACTCAGGCTATGAATGAGGTTTGCGTGGACTGGTTCCGTGTTGTCTACCCTTGACAGTTCATCAGCAAAGGCGCGTCCGTCATCCACATCTTCGGGGCCTAGTCCGTTGCTGTGATGATTCAGGCCACCCATGATGGAACCGTGTGTCGAGCGCGCTTGGTTGGACGTCGAAGGTGGTTTTGACGACTGGAGAGACGAGCCTTCTTCCGAGACGGTGCTGATGAGACTACCTTGGCGGCCGGAAGCGAAAGAACGACGGGGCATACGGTCTTCGGCTGAGAGGTCGGAGCCACCGGGTGAGTGGTCGCGCATGGAATTCGAATCGGTGCCTGAAAGATCGGGAGAGGTGTTGAGCATCGTGCTGCTGTTGGCGAGCTGTCGGAGACGTGATTGTGCTTTGGCTGAAGGCCGGTGGTGCGAGATCTTGTTGCCGACGATTGTACCGGCGTGCGAGAGGAGCGCTCTCAAGACGTCTTTCTTGAGTTGCGTGACGAGGTCTAGGTTAGACCATGTCTTGTTGCGGTACTCTATTGTGGGCATCCTGAAGACCAGGTCATGGACATCTTCAAAGTTGCGTGTGCTCTTGCCCTTGTAGGAAAGACATAGTACCATGGACGGAATCTTGAAGTAAGCGACTGTCATGTACTCGCTCGCACGACTCATCATCTCAGTCAGATCATCACTTCTGGCTTCCTTCTTATTCGTTTTCTTCTCCGCCAGATTGGTGCCGGTGCGGTAGAGTGCAAAGCGTTTTGCAGTTCGATCAGACTCGTTCAGAGTCTGGCTTGAGTTGGTAGTACTTGACCGGACGGAGCTTGGTCTTGTGGAGGTATTGGAGCTGTTTCCCAATGTAGGCACCACCAATGCGGAGCTCGGGTGAAGAGTGCGACGAAGCTCTGTACCACTACGAGAAGGGTTGTTGTCTTTGAAGAAACGGAAATAGTGAGCGCTTGGGCGCTTAACCAAGCTCTTCCTCTTTGCGTCAGACTTCTGTACTGGATCGGGCAGCTGAAGTGTAGGCGTAAGTCGTTGTTTGAGCGCCTCCACAGCGGCGTCATCAGCTGAAAGCGAGGCGCTCATACTTGTCGCTCCAGAAATGATGCTATCAGTCTCCGCGTCTTCCTCCTCCTGAGTCGGCAGAGTATGCTTGAGTAAGAAGGGCGACGAATTCGCAGTCTTGCTGTCACCGTACGTAGGGAAGACATATTGCAACAGCTTCTTGCCAATCTGGTACTCCAACTGCACCTTTAGCGGATAGAGCTCAACTTCAAAGTGCTCCACTACAGGAATACCTGCGATCGATTCAAGTGCCACGAAGTAGACCTTGAGACATTTGGCGTTTTCAGGCAGAGTCTGATCTTGCTCTAGGAAAGGCGATATCATCTCTGGGTACAGGGCGTTAGGTAGCAAGTTCAGACCTCGCACTTGCTCAATCTCCAAAGAGTTCGAGTTGGATCCATCGTTGTTGTCTGTGCGGTCGAATGCGACGTTCTTGAGTTGGAACTCTGCTAGTGACTCTGCGCCCTCGCGAAGCAGATGCCAAACGATGTCAGATGCTGAGACATACATGCGCAAAAGTCCAGTTGAATCTCTTGCTTGAGCACGATCATCTTGCTTGCGTTGTGCGGTCGTGATTGCCTTCATGACGAAGAAGAGCTCGTCCTCGTAGACAGCCAAGTCTTTCTCAACTTCAATTCTGTCTTCCCAACCTTGCTTGTCCAGGTATTTCTCGTTGATCTGGAAGACAGTCTTGATCTCTTCTAATTGCTGGATACGCTCTTGAAGACCCATGACTAGCTTTGGAGCTCCTGCGAGATCGGTGAAGTCGGAAGCAAGCATGATCTTCTCAAGTCGCTCATTACGCGTCTTCTCCAAAGGCTCATGGTACAGCAAAAGATCCAATACGATGACGTACATCGCATAGTACTGCCTGGAATCGCAAAGGGCCCGCACGTGTGGGAAGTCCACCCATAGATGGTCAATGCGGCTCTCCATATTGTCAGCAGATGTGGCCGAGTCGGCAGCCGAGACATCGTCGTTGTACTTCAGGCGCAGCGCGTTGTGCTTGTCGTAGCGCATACTGGCTGAAGTTCGCTGTACCACCCGCTGGAAGCCGAACGGATTGCTGTGGAACTCAAACATGACCTCGAAAGGTACCCATGGTGGCCATGCTGAGCCAGCTGGCGTTCCGTACATGCTTCCGGAGTACATGTGGATATCCTCCGGACTGCTAAAGGTCTTTGAGTTGGTGACGAAGATTTGCAAGCTGTCCATAGCTGCGATGAACCTTCGTTGAACGAGACCCGAGACCTCGTCCATGACACGGTCCTTGTCCATGATTTGTAGAACCTTGAGCTGCATGCCTTTGGCCGTGACAAGTACCGCAGACTTGGTGTCTTTCTCGCTCTGCAATTGAATCTGCGGTGCAATCAGACGTACGAGATACGAGTTCTGAGAGACGTAATCGTCCGCGACATCTTCATCCGCTTTTGTCGGATTCGCATGTGAAGGGTCACCAGCACCGTTGGATGCACCGTTGGTGCTCTTGCTTTTAGCGTCTTCTTCATCGGCATTGACGAAATTCCTGCCGTCGCGAAGCAACTGCTCGATGGTTTCGTTAATGTTCAGTCCGGCCTCGTTGTCGCCAGCCATGGGTGTTTCGTCGGGCCCAGATGTAGATGGTCCACGAGACTTGTTCTGCTCTTCAACAACGTCGAGTATAAACTTTACTGCCCTTCGTGACATGTAGTAGACGAAACCTCGACGTTGACTGACTTGGTGTATGTAGCGGAGTATGATGTTCCGTAGGGAGTTGCCCCACTTCAGGTGGATGTTGTGAATGATGAACCGATTGTTGAAGTCGTTGGTGAAGTCCGTGATAGGGTTAGGAGGCGCATCAGCGTGCTTGTGTTCAGGGTCGATAGCATTTTGAGCTTCGTCTGCTTCAAAATACTCGTCTTCTGTGTCGGTATCAGGCTCTGCGACCGTGTTGTCTGGTGAAGACGCGGCAGTTTCTAGCCGCTCCAGCAGACTAGCATGCATCGTAGAGAGAAATTCTAGTTTCCGTTGAAGGAACTGGGAATGATTACGCAGGGCCTCAAGACGGCGTTGCGATTCTTGTTGCATGTCTGACGTCTCGCGGACGACTTTGAGTTCTTGGTCGTTGATTGCATGCTGGTTAAGAGCAACCTGCTCTTTCACACGTTCAATCCGTTGCTCAATCAATTGACATTGTACCCGACGGGGATCATTCCTTGCCGAAATGACACAATGATGAGTCGGCTCGTTACCGAATGCGCTCTTGCGGTGTTTGTCGCCCGAGATGTTGTTGGCATGATCGGTCTGACGGAAGTACGTAAATCGTGGCGCAAATGCTAGGGGGAGAATCTGTGTTTCGGGATGCCGGCGTGACGGCAAAATCCAGCCAAGTTCAATGAAGTCGTCCATATCGACCCAGCCTAGATCGTTATCTGGAATCGTAAACTTGGACAAGTCGGCTGTTAAATACTCCTGATTGTAGCTAGCGAGATCATCCGCGGTGGCGTTATCAACATCTTCAGAGCCTGTCCCTGCAATGCTTGCAGACACTGCTCGGATGTCTGTCCGGATGAGGTCAAGCTGTACTTGATTGATGCGCATACCAGTTGTCTTGTTTTGATTGCTGTTTTGTTGGCCTTCAGGCGCTTGGACCAAAGTTCGGAATTCTTCGCGGCGCTGATGGAGGTCGAACATGAAACTGTCGAGACGAGCCTTCAGTCCGGTGGCGGCCACAACGCCTGCACCATAGTCTTCTGCATCTTTGTGCTTGTAGATATGGCTCATGTACAGAGGCGATAGCAAGAGGTTATACTTGATGGTTGCAAGGTGTCGCCCGAACTTCTTGCTAGACTTCTCCACTCCGGGCCACAGCTTGCCCTGGCGTACGGGCAATGACATGGCACCGGAGAACATCGACCACCAGCTGTAGAAGTGTGTGAAGAAGCGTGGTGAGAGATGCACACTGTTGTAGGTCTTTGATGGTTCCAAGTTGGCGACAGACCATTCTCGATCGTATGGAGCAGCGATAGCGATAGACATGTGGATGTGGTGACTGCGGAAGCCTCGGAAAGCGTCATACTCCTGCACAATGTCAGCAAGAGCTCCAAAGTCAAGAGACGGGTTAGTTACCTTTCCATTGGATGCCTTCGCATACTTTGGATTCTTGAGGGTGACATTGTAGTGGGGTATGAAATTGAAGGAACGGCCGCCATCATCCAAGTTGCGCTCAAATACCAGTCCGGCAACCCAGCGCACGTTGCCATTCAGTTTCATCACTGTTTTCTTGAAGACGGCTCTCTGCCTACGACTAGACATGCTCGATGCAGTATCTGGACGGGCCACAGCTTCAGTCTCCGCGTCATGACGAGCGAAGTGATTGAGATCTGGGATGGCGAGCACGTAGCTTCCGCTCTTGACGATCATGAAATTTCTGGGGTCTTCGTCCTCAGCAATGCTGAGTTGTACGTCGTTTTGCCAGCACATGACAAAGCCCGCACCGTGACCTGTGACCATGTACGGATCGCGTGAACCTGCATTCCGTTAGTGGAGTGATTATACACGATGGGTTGTGTCTTACCTTTGAGAATCAGATGAACGTCGCCGTCGCCCTTCCACGACACGTTGATGCGCGAGTGGAAGGTCAACCTGATCTTGTCCCAGAATCCAACCCTCTCTGAGGGGTCTACAGCAGGCTTTGTGAAGTTCTCAATAATTTGCATCATATCCTGGATTGCCGGTTGATACGACGTGCCCCAAGTGATCCTTGTCGGGTATGCTGAGTTGATATCGATCGCCATGTCAGAGTATGTCTTCACAGGCGCCACAGTCCGACGAACGTCTACCGCGTATCCACGTGTGAGCTCGCCTGCAGAGTTCCGCTCCTGTGGTACGACAACAACTCGGCTGACGCGAGAAGATTCAACGTCCCTGAACTCTTCTGCTATCACGAAGTCTGTTTTCATCAAGACGCTCGGTAGCCGGGAAGACTGTATATTGCCGATAGCCGGGAAGTGCAATAGCGGTAGCGGATAATCACGAAGGTGGATCTTGGCTTCTCCCATCTGTATTTGTACGTGCATCGGGATCAAAAGAGCGTACTGCGTATCAAATGGCATACCTTTGCCGACACGGTGCAGAAAGCGTGGGTACTCCGAAATGGGGAACGAGGGCTTGTCAATGACAATCTCCAGGTCGCTGACAGCCAGCGCCATCAGGGCTGGGCGTTGCGAGACAGCAAGAATGGTTTCCTTCTGCTCGATGTCATCCGGTAGTTCATCTAAGCCCCAGAATGTGGAGCGGATATCGTTCATAGACCGATTCTGGGTCGCCATCGCGAAATCGATACGCTTCTTCCACGTTTGAGCGTTGAGACGATTCAACTTCACGCGTGCATCCTGAACCGATGTCTCATATGACCCACTAAGACCGCTAAAACCATCCTTGTTATACCGCATAGGATGATCTGAACGTCCCCGTTCCGGTGAGCTATGTCCGCTCGAGTCCGCGCTCTTCGTGCGCCGGTGGAACCTGAGCTCTTTGTCCCTCTTCTTGATCTTGTTTCTGCCCCGAGGATCATGTGCTGATCTTGCGCGGTAGCGTGTGCCGCCACGTTGTTCGTCTTGCTGTTGTAGTTTCCGCACTTTTAGATCAAAGGCGTGTTCACGAGCAAGTCTTTGCTTCTGCTCCATGAGTCCGATGCGGTAGATGGTTCCGAGCTTCCATTCAAAGGCGTTGTCTTCCAACTCAAAGAGAACAGCACGGCTTCGGAGCGATATCTTTGGCACGATCTTGGGACCTTCGGCTTCTTTGTCTAGTACGTACTCATTGGTCCCGGTCTTGAAGCGATGATGCACTTGCTTGGCAGTCTTCGCAACGTTCGCGACGTTGTCAAAGATTTTGTGCATGACCAGTTGATGAGGTACAGCGATTCTTATCGCGTCCGTCGCTATGTCGAAAGACTTTTCGTTCGTTACTGTATGACCATATCTGAGCTTGGACTGACGATAATCCAATCGCAGAGATTTGACGCTGACGATTCGACTCCAAGCGCGTTTGATGGCAGGGTTCTCGGCAAATAATCGCACTAGACGTGCCCGGAGGAAGGGGCTGGCCCAGCGATGCTTTCCTGCCTCAAGTCCATAGATCTGGAGCATGAGAGGTGGATCTCCGGGCATGTCAGCTTTGATCTGGAAAAAGTGAGATTTGACATCGATCGTCACGATCTCGCTACCGGCTGCACTGGGTGGGTCAATGACATCCTCACCCAATGACGGTACGGACAGATGCCGTGGCGAGCTGGACGAGCTTGGCTCTGGAGCCTTGGTCTTGCCCGCACCCCAATCAAAGGACCTTTGCAGGACCTGCATTGCCATGCACAAGGCAAAGTGACGATAGAGCGAATAACGCAAAAAGAGGTTTTGGCTGTAAGAGTGCACGTGAAATATCGGGCCCTGTTTATCGGAGAGCGTGTGTAGAGCAATCTCCATACGGGGCAGCGACAACGTTGGTTCTTGTTCCGATTGCTCGTCGCCCTCGATGACCAAGCCTTCCAGCCCGTAGAAATGTAACGCAAGACGTCTACCATCGGTTGGGCCGTTCAATGTTCCTTTCGGTGACTTCGGCGAAGATGGAGGTGGTGATCTAAGCAGATGCTCCTCGCGATTGATGCTTCTACTTGGTGCGCGCCGTCTTGCAGGTCTTAGATCTATGTCTTCTTCCCGTCCAGTTTTGTATTCGGCAGTCCAAGATTCCAAATGCAGAGCAACTCCTCGACTTTGTTTAGATACATCAGGATCTATTCCAGCGACGTCCACGTTGAAGTCCGATCCTTGGAGATGTACGTATGTCATCCAGGCCGGTAGTCTCCGGAGTACGTTGACGCCCTTCTTTCTGGGAGGGCTACGCCGACGGCCCATGTCCTTTGATATCTGTGTGACGATCTGCCGCAGTCCTTCACTTATTTCAGGCCGAACCATGTAGAGAGAGAAAGTTTGTGCAGTGCCCCAGACCTCCACAACTGGGTCGGGAGCCGCACTCATCTGGACCTTGACTTCAAGATAGTCGGTCAGGAGCAAGTTGTGCTTCTCGATGGCTGCAGTCTGGTAGTAGAGTTGCTGTGCGTTCATACGGAACGTCGAGCTCAGTGCATAATGTAACTCTCCATCTGCAGAGTGCGATGATTCCATGTCCAAGGAAATTGAGGAAGATGCAGAGATGAGTAGATCGAACTCGTCGGCCTCATGCTTGTCGGGGTCCATCGGTGGAAGAGTGACCCTAATGACAGGCTCATGGATAGAAATTTTGATGTTTGCTTTGGGCAAGAGCCGGCGAAACAGATATCGCTTACGTTGTCTGGTTTCAGGCGGTTTGCGGTGCAGCTCGTAGTTGTGGAAAATGGCGAGGAGTAGTGGTAGATGCTTGGGATCAAGATCCAGAGATGGTGATGTTACGACCAGGTTGGCGAATAGTATGTTGGTATTGCGCTCGGCGCTATCTTTGTCATTAGAGAAATGAATAGTTTTAGAAGGAAGGGTCGTGTTCAGGGTCATGGTCGCCATAGGAATGTATAGGAGGCGTTCGGGATGGCCATCGCTGTTGTCGATTCCGACAGATATGGATATGGCAGCAAGAAGAGCCTGGTGGGCAATGTCGTCGGGCGAGAAATACATGAGATGCGCGGGACTGCGAGGATCGAGGCGGAGGAGGTCCATGCCGACTTCCTTCATGGATAGGTTGAGGTAGACTGGAGGCTCGGAGCTGTGGCCCATTTCGATCTGCTTGGTGAGACCAAGGAATCCAATCGCGAACTGGAATTCATGAATACCGCGGAGGATGGAGCTGGCGAACTCACGCGAGTCGGATACGGTACGGACGAGGTTTTCTTCGCGGCTGTTGGGGTCGTCGAGCTCTTCCATCACATCGCTGAGCGATACATGTGTCCGACTGCCACGAGATCGCTTCCGAGGGACAGGCGCGCGACACTTCTGCGCCCTTTCCATGCACAGCTTGACATCGTCGAGTGGAATGAGAAGGCGACCCAGCTTGAGTGCGATAGATGCATCGCGCAGACCCTCAAGGCCTTTCTTGAGGAAGCCGTGAACGTTGAGGGTACAGTGATCCAGTAGTTCGGTCGACTCCCTGCCCTCTGGGGTGAAGAGGATGCTGCGGGCGGAGAAGAGCCATTCGGCGGGCCACTGCTCCTCGTCTGACTTGGGCTTGTGGTGGTTGAAGAGGCGACTGCGATCGACCGTCTTGCGCCGTGTGTCGACTGCGAGATTGAGGCCGCCGACCTGGATGGAGCCCACGTCGACTACGACCAGGGTGGTCGCGTGCGCCACGACATCGACCTGCCTGAGCCAGTTGATGTTCCTGTGCAGGCGCTTGATCTTCTCCTTGGCATCTGTCAGCCGCTTCCACGTCAGGCTTCGCGGTGTCTCGTCATCGCCCAGCTCGTCGTCCTCCGCCACGGGCTCGGGCGTGTTCTGGCCGCTCTTGCCCTTTTGTGTAGTGCCGTTTGCCCAATGGGCCCATCCCGTCTTCTTCCGCGGCTTCTCTCCCAGCGCTTTGAGGTCGACCGTGACCTTGAGTTCGTGCAGGACGATGCTGACTACTGTGGGTTGTGCGAATGTGGGTCGGTGAAGGGTGAAGCCGAGTCCGCGGATCTCGATGCGCAGGCCATCCTTGGGCGTGAAGGCAATGCGTCGCAGCCCCCGTAAGCCCAGGCGCTGTATGGAGACCCCGGTGGCGATGCGTATAAAGGCGAATAGGACAAAGGAGAGCAGGTATATGAGGAGCACGAGCCCCGCGAGGAACTGGAGGGTTGGCAGAGCCATGATGCTGCTTCAACCGTATGCCATCGACCGAGTCGAGGATTATCGAACGAGGTGGTCGCGAGTGCACGCGACGTGCCTGAGTGATGGGAGAGTCGGCCGGCGGAACATAATCGAAGGGAGCGCGGGCGCAGGGCTACGAGGGTCGCTGCATCGAGGGCGAGGGTGTACGTAGGTGAAAGCGCGGACTTAACGGTCGGGGCAGATGAAAGCGGCCAAAGCGGCAGGCCCGGATCGCGTCGCTGGGTCGTAGCGGCTGTGGCTAGTGAAAAATTCAGGGCGAACAGGAGGATCTCGATCCAGCAAACTCAATGTAGGCCCTCTCCAAACACTCTGCGGGGCTCCGTATTTGCTTCGCTTGGTGTCTTGTGCTGATGCCGTCAGATTTCCAGGTTCCCACGCTTCGTCGGCACGACATCCCTGCATCGCCAAGACCCACCCGCGTACCGGGAAGGAGCTTAAACGCTCCTGCCACGCGACTGTCACCCAACGACCCTTCTGCGTGCTGGCTGAGTCACGCTCACGTGCCACAAACTTGTACTGGCATGAATGTCTGTTTCCGTGGTGTTGGGCTGAATGGCTTTCCTAGCTGAACCAACCCAATCGTCCATGTAGCCAGTCGTTCCTGCCAAGCACGACCGATCGCGGCTGTCTGCATACGTGGGACGACAGATCATGGAACCTCATCCCGCATTACGGCCGAACTGCAACGGCGTCGGGAACAAAGAGACGCTATCCTTGCGGTGGATCATTACCTTCGAACCCTTCAAACTTCTCCAGGTCATTCTCAATTCCATTTGTACACGCACTGGTCCCAGCGCTGTCGGTGAACTTGACTGGATGATTGTCCATCGATGTCGCCTTCCTCTGAGCGTTCAATGCGGCTTCCTCGAGGCTTCGCGCCTTCGCAACAGGTGCTCATCTCCCGATATCCGGCAGGAAGCGCGTGCAAGTAGAAAGAAGCGAACGATGTACCTCAAACTTGGAAACGTCGCACCTCTATCACCATAGCACATCACATCGTCAGAATATGGATAGCCACAATCCTCACGCAAATATACATAGTGCAGTTCCGATTGGGAGTGCAAGGAACACGCTACCCATGATTCTTCCGCCACCCCACCCAAAAGAATTCTTCCGCTACACAGATCCCGTCGGCCTCACCTACATATATGCATTCTCGTTGAACGACGCACAAAACGTCATCTCCAAAAGCGACCCCAATTACAAAGCCAAGTCGCCCATCGCAGTCTTCTAGGCACGAACAGCGGATGTCGCCGACAAGCCCAGGACACCATGGCATCTTATCAACCCAGTTCTACCCGTCGCTCATTCCAAGATGCTTTGGACACATAATAAATGTCGCCCAGAATCCATGGTCGTTTGTCGGGAAGATTTTCGCGTGGCGTCGGGCGAGATGATCCAAAGGGAATACCAATGGCGAGATTGGCAACACAATAACGAGGCTAGGTGCTTTGTAAGGGATTCGCCAAGCATCGCGAGCACAGCAGGTATCAGATACGCTGCACCGGAAATAAAGGATGCGAAAACAGCATGGGCTCACTAGGAGGAGTGTCGGGACAGGGCTACACTCGCGAGATTTGGGGGTAAGTTTTGACTGCACGAAGTGCATGTGAAACATATACTGACTTCGTACCTCTACCGCTGCAGTACCGAAAAAAGGAGCAGGAGCACCTCGGGTTCAGAGGCCTCTTCATCGCAAAACCTTCATGCGTTATGCCTGATTAACTAAGAGGGCGTTTTTCCACTTCTTGCTATGCTGGTGCGTAGCTGAGGGCTCAATGCCTAGTGTTTGTCAGTTTGGACTTGGCGGATGCACGTATTCATCCACTGATCAAATTCATCTCTGCCGCTTACAGACGTTCATGCTGTCTTTTTTATCGTTTCACTAAGTGTTCGTCCAATATCACTTATCTAAGCAACTTGTTTTTCGATGTTCTTTCATCAACAGCAAACCCGGACACCTACCGGTCCATTTTTTGGATGCACTCATTCCACGACACGGCTGGGCAACTATCACCAGCATCCTGGTGGTCATATCTTAAGGCCTTTGATATCCATGGTATCACATCAAATTCCATATTGATGGAAGGTCGTGGATGTCTCAACTTGCGTTCTCAGTGGTGCAGAGACGCGGAAGGTGGTGACGTCATAGCAGGGCGCGCTCAGGTCGAGCCACGAACCATCACTCTTACTCCGTCATTTCCGTCACCACAACGCGATGCGCTGGCTTTACTACGACTCTGACGCGTCTTATATGTCTTTACAGGACAATATGATATTTGACGCGCATTTGACACGCGAGCAGTGGCATCGTGTTCGCGTTCTACGGGTTATTGACTTCGAAACAGTCGCTAAGAGAACGCAGGTCGATGCATCACGTCCTAGCGAGCGCGCCTCCACTCAACCATGAACCAAACTCGTCGCATGCACATTGCGGAAGTGTCACCGCACGTCAATCACGACACATGACCTCGCGACCGCCTTCGCTGCTGCGGGGACCTTGTTAGCTTCAAAGGAGCTCTGACCGTCGGCCATGATGTCCGGAAAGAGTGAATGGCTAGACTGCAGCGACTGCAGCGAGAGTTGCTACGTCGGATCTCAGCAGAACCCTGCCTTTTATCGACACTTCTTTGCGAAACCCCTTTGTTTGTCAGTCAGTCATCACTTCAGAATACTTACACTCAACATACGCCGCGACATCCTAATCTACCTTGGTGGGCTTGGATACTTCAAAACCATCACCTACAATATGCGTACCCGACCCGACGTCTGCGAATGGTTTCGCGGCTGCCCGAACCCGGCTCTCATACACTACGCCTTCTCGGATATTTGGCTGTGCAGCTACTGCATTGGGGACACGCGAATGGAACTCCCTTTGTGTGCGAAAGATGGCTGGAGACGTGGCAGTTGCGTTGACACCGACAGTCAGCAATGGTTTTGCGACTCACATGCAGTTCGTTGCGAAGCCATCGTTGGGAGACCACAAGGTCAATCTATCGGGAATTCACATCGATGTATGCGTATTGGGGCTCTCTACGAAAGCAATGTGCTTGACCGGTACTATTGCATCGATCACATGCCAGACAATCAAGTACTACATGATGCTGAGCCAGTTGCGAACGTGGCGATTAGCCCTCCGATGATCTCGCAGACTCTCCTCTCCACGCCACATCTCGCGGGTGTAGTCTCAGTGCTACGAGACCACCCAGCAACAGCAGTAGCTACACCACCCCTGGCAACTCATCACAATTTGGACATCTTTTCGGCTGTGGTGGATACGGAATGTTGCACTTGCTTCGAACCACAGCGGAGCATGCGTCGACTTATCGCCTGCAACCACATGTTCTGTGAAGATTGTTTGTCGAAGCAGATCAACGGGCCATATGCGAGGGCTCATGACTGTCCGCTTTGTCGGAAAGATATCTTTGATCTGAGAGGTACGGAGTAAGAGACAATTTGAATGTCGAATTATTAGATCGTGTGCTGCAGTGTAATCCTCGGCCTTCCTTTTGCTTCAACAAGACGTAGCCATCTGTTTCCAATCGTCTTGATTCTGGCTTGCAATGTATTGTTCATCAACTAGTGCTTTTCACCTCTGTCCTCTCTCACTTCACCATCCATGACTGTTTTTTTTTAGCGAGCGGGTCAAAGCGTCTTATCGCGTAACGTCTGCTTTCAAGGCATCTTCCACATTTACTCTCGCCAATACAGTCAACGACTTCTCTGAAACCCAAGCAGCAATCTCGACAAGATGGCGACATCATCACCGCTGGCGTATGCAACGTAAGTGATCACCACCGACCGGTATATTGGTCTTGCTGACTGGAAGTTTATTACAGCCTCTTCAACAACCCCACCTTCTCCGATATCAAGATCCGGCAGATCTGCGGCGATCGTGTTAAAGAGTACTTCGGACACAAGGCGGTGCTTTGTTGTCACTCAAAGTGGTTCATGCGGGCGCTGACCGGTCGCTTCAAGGTACGGGTCTAATCCGTGATCATACTGGTCATGTGCTAACATGAAGGTTCAGGAAGCTTCTGAGAGCGTCATCGAAATGAAGGACGACGACCCCGACCATTTCGAGATCATGCTGAAATTTCTCTACACGAACGAATATGAACTCTCAGTCGAGGAAATGGACGCACCACAGCTGGTCGAGAACTTCATCCACCCTGTTGGAGTGCATCTCCTAGCAGACAAGTACGAGATTGATGGCTTGTGTATTGCTGCGGCCAATGCCTTTGGTTGTCCCGATTCCTGGGAGCACAGCGACTGTTGTTTCAAGATCGACACGGATGGGCTAAATCAAGTGGTCGGTGTGCATTACGGTGCTTGCGCACTTGTCGGTTCTGACATGGGCGGCCGCATTGTCAACTACATGTTTCGACATTGCAAGATGAACGACATGGCTATGCAGATCGGTCACCTTGTCCACAGCTTCCCCGCATTTGGCGCGGACATCGTGATAGCAGAGCTGAGACTCAGATGCTTGGGACAATGTGCAAAAAAGCACAAATAGGTATCTGGCGAGATGAAGACGGTCCCTACGACGTACAAAAAGCCGAGCATGACATGTAATCTTACAGCCAGAGAATGTATCGTATTCCATGACTGACCTTGGCTGGACAGACACAAGTATGTTTAATTACCCAAAATCAGCCTCCGATCTAGCGTTGAACATCCAATATGCTGCTGCCCTCCCACTGACCCCACAACTTCCGCATAACACCCTGCCTCTCCATCGTGTCCTGCAGATCCTTCAGCGCAGCAAGCCTTCCACTCCCATCCTTCATCTTCCAGTTCCAGCCCTCCGAGCGGCCAGACATGACGAGCTCCCACTTCGCCTTGTTGTCAACCGGCTGCACATGCGCACCAGGCTCGCTATACACCGTGACCACATCGCGAGCTTGCAGAAAGGCGAAGTTGGATGTACCCTGCATGCATTCGCGGATCTCGAGGACCTTGAGGGCGAGATGCGGGTTATAGACGCGCGCAGTATCTGGTCATGTTAGTTTCGTATCAGTGAAGTGACAATGTAACAACGTACTGAGGATACCAATCTTCATTTCATCAGCCACATCCGCAACAGCGACCTCCTTCTCCTCGTGACCCGTCTTCTCAACCATCCTCACGTTGATCTGGCGGCCGCCCACCTTGCTCCAACACAGCTCTTGTACCGCGCGCTCTGCCTCTCCCTCTCCTGTGATCTTGATGAGTGTGCGTAGCGGATAAGCGAGGTTTTTGAAGTTGGGGAGCGCGAAGTCGGGCGAAATCGTGAAGTCTTGGAAGAGTAAGATGACGTCGCGGTGGGTGAGCTTTGGTGGGTAATTGGAGAGCTCGATGGTGGTCCAGGACATGTTGGAGAGGGAGGGTGTGGGAGAGGGGGTTGGTGTAGGTGGTGTGATTGTTATGGCGATCGAGTGGGGGAGAGGGAATCGAGGTGGGGCGAGGCGGTCTAGGTGTAGTGAGCAGACGGTCTTGGTGAAGATCTGGTGAGCAAGATTGGTTGGCTCGCCCGTTTGCGCTTGCGGTGGGGACATTGTATACTACTGTTGATGGTTATTAACGTAAAGAGGAATGCTATTCAGTCGAAAAGAGGTTCTGGTATTGCGGTTGTGTGAGAGATTGGGATTCTGGGTTCAGAAGCGCTCGAAGATTACTATCTACCAGATGATGATATCCTCAGTCACTTTCACATCGAACTCGCATTCACCGCTTCAATTGAGAAAGGGTAGCCTCCTTCTTAGCCGCCTTCTCGTCTTGTGCGGTCATGGTCTTGGGCTTGGTGGTGGCCGTATCTAGGCAACTACATCGTCTTTCCTCAGGTATATCTCAGTGATGACCAAATAGCGTGGCGATATTCAGGTCACCAGCACCTTGCTGCCGTTCACAGCAAAGGGCCGTGAAGCTACCAGACACCCATATCGGTAGGACTTCCGCTTTCAATTGACCTCATGTAGTCTGCAATCGAATCTGTCCTTTTGTTGAAGAGGAGAAGTGAGGAGGAGGCGCGTGCCCACGTGGTGAAGTGGGGCCATGATATGACGCGTAGCAATCCATTCGTCGCACAGCCTTTCGACACCCCTCCCAACCGCGAACAGCAACGACAAGATGGAGAGTTTCTACATACCGCCACACCTTCGGAAGAAAGTAGAACCCACAGCGGTGTCAGAAGCGCCAACGACACCCGTCGCAATACCATCAGCGGTGCTCAGCTGGAAGTCCGAAGAACGGTCCGATGACGACTTGTACACCGTCCAGGAAATCCACAACTACTTCTGGGGAGAGGGCGCCGTCACCGAAGATGCACATAACGCTACCCTCCATTCCTCCGCGACAAACCCGAACGGTCTATCGTGGGTGCTGTTGTTCAACGGCGCGAACCCGAAGTGGGACGAGGACGGAGTTATATTCGTCAAGAGCAACCTGAACCTTCTCACGGTAGCCACACCTCCTTCCGAGCCTAAAACAGTAATCGCCGTCGCAGTACCTACACAACGATTAGACGAACCGGGTGAGGACGGAGGTGTTATGCTACCAACGAGCAGCGAAGTCGCAGACGAGGATTACGAGGAGAGTTCATGGGGTGGAACACCGGAGCCTGCCAGCACTGAGCCGCTATCGAATCGCCAGAACGAGAGAGTTGTCATCGACTACTCTCCAATCGCCGTCTTCTCCCAGTCTGTCGGACGTCCTAGCCGATCATTCAAGTTCATCGGATGGTATGAGATAGAACACTTACAAATCCTCAAGCCTGGTTCCCAAGGGCTGCTTCACATGTTGTGGGACAAGTGGAAGACGAAGGACAAATACGGCAACTATGTACCAAGACAGCGAGGCTCCGTCAATTGGATGAAGAGCATGTCTTACTCGTGGGCTGTTGTCCAGATGAAGAAAGACAAAGAAGCTATGAGCAGCAAGGGCGAACCAAAGATTGAGAGAAGGGACGATTACGAGGGCATGACAGGAGAGGGCGAAAAACAGAGCGTCAATGAGCTACTTGCTAAGATGAGGCTCGAAGGAGATGGCAAAGAAGTGGCGCCCGAGGAAGAGGAGATTTGAGAACTCTTGCTGCGGACTGATCTGTGTATGATCGGATGATAGGAACGACATCGCACAGCAGCGATATGATGCAGGTGCAATGATGAGTGAGAAAGTGTCAACTTCAGATAGCAATCGAAGCAATGACACCAATCCTATAGTCATCTGATCAATATCAGATGCTATTCAAGGACCGTAGCGCGCCCTCTCGAACCTCTCCGCCGACTTCTCCGTCGACTTCTCCGTGCCCTCCTCCTTCAGCGGCCCCTCACGTAACACCACAAAACTTTCCAGATGTGATAACTATCTGTCCTCAAGTGAATCGGTAAAGCTATAGAAGTGGCACGAGTGATGTTTAGCCGGATGAGGCAGCCGCGTCCAAATTGCGGAGGTCGACGCGCTCCGATTGGTAGTGTCGGAGAAGGCCGATGGTGGGGCTGCCGCGGGGTATCGTCACCACTTGGGATACCATTGCCGTCCGGCCTATTGCTTATCGGCATTTCTTTCGCTTTCAATTCTGTCTCCTTGTTGTGCGCGCATTCTGCTGCTTGAGTTACGAACGCTACCCTCATTGCCTATTTGCTACAGCCATCTCCTTTCCCCGAAAAAACAGCGCCGATCGCATATCATCACCCCACCAAAAACCCCACCTCCCCCTGAACGCGACGAAATGACCGAGTCAATCCCCAAAACGCAAACAGCAGGCTGGATCCAAGACCCCGGTCCAGATTGCGTCCTCCAAATTCGAAATGACGTCCAAGTGCAAACCCCTTCGGCCGGCGAACTCCTCGTAAAGCTCGAATACAGCGGCATATGCCACAGCGACTGCCACAACCTCGTTTCGCCTGGGAAATACACTGAGGTGCCTGGGCATGAAGGCGTGGGCACTGTCGTATCGCTGGGTCAGGGGGTGTCAGAGGACCTGCTGGGAAAGAGGGTGGGCATAAAGTGGCTGTGGAATGCGTGTAAAGAGTGCAGTAGCTGTAAACAAGGCAAAGAGAACCATTGCGCCAAGCAGAAGAATACTGGAAGAAGCGTCTGGGGTACTCTACAGCAGTACGTGGTCGCGGATGCGGAATTTGTCACTATGATCCCGGAAGGAGTTAAGAGCGAGATCGCAGCGCCACTCCTTTGCGCAGGTCTCAGTCTCGCGGGCGCTGTGTCCAAGCTGACACCAGAGGTCAACCCCGGTGACTTCGTCGCTATAATTGGTGCTGGAGGAGGTCTTGGACATATCGGTGTGCAGATTGCTACCATCAAGGGATACAAAGTCATTGCGATTGACAGCGGTGCCGAGAAAGAGAAGCTCACGAAAGAGATGGGCGCGGTAGCGTTTGTGGACTACGCCAAGCAAGACGTGTTGCAAGCCGTGCGAGATCTGACGGATGGAGAAGGCGCGCATGGTGTCATCTGTGTTGCAGGTAGCGAAAGAGCGTATCTTCAAGCTCCTGCTTTGGCAAGGAACAGTGGCGTGTTTGTTTGCGTGGGGCTTCCGCCGGATACGTTCATGTTTCCTATGAGCCCGATCCACATCGCGAATAGAGGTATGTTCTTGCACCGATTTCGGTTGCAACAGGACTCGTGCTGACATAA
Source organism: Alternaria incomplexa (assembly GCF_024043165.1). NCBI lineage: Eukaryota > Fungi > Ascomycota > Dothideomycetes > Pleosporales > Pleosporaceae > Alternaria > Alternaria incomplexa. The sequence goes on from NW_026249856.1 coordinate 146,945, forward strand.
CCAGGACTTGTCATCAGAGGATCCTCAACCGGTAGCGCCAAGCAAATGGATGAACTGCTACAGATGGCTTTGGAGGGCAAGATCACACCAAAGGTTGAAGTTTACGACTTTGCCGACTCACCGAAGATTCTTCAGGAGTTGCAGCGTTATGAGGTTACGGGTAGGAAGGTGGTACGGGCACCGTAAAAGTTTGGTCAAGATTTTCGGAGTGTAGTAGTTGAGCGCGTGCATTAAGGTGGTGTTGCGCATGTGCGCGGTGTGGCGTTGAAGCTGATCAAAGCACGGAGTTTAGCATGTAACAGTGTGAGAGCGATGCATGACGAGGAGTTGAGGGCTTGTCGTGGAGTAGGAGCTAGAGTATAGGGTGTGTTGAAGGCGCAATGTGATACCCTTGTAAAAGATTCGGGCTGTAGAGGAGCGCGATCATGACGAATGCCTTATCCTGAGCTTGCTAAGACGCTATACGGGTCGTCCGGACATCCCCATGCTATCGCGTACATTAATCATTACATGAATGTCGACTAATACCAGTCTCCGCTCTCTTCGTTTGCCTTCACGTCCATAGGATTCATACTCATAATCCGCTGCCCGGGTATCGTGTCCGTGAACGCACTCTCAAACACACCACTAACAGCTCTTCGTCCAATCTCCTTGAAACTGTCGTATTCCTGGTTATCACCAGTGATAGCACTCCATTCAGGGTCCTCGGGGCTGCGCGCAGGACCTAGATCACTCCATCGCGTTACGATGAGAGCTTGCTTGAAGCGCTCAGGGCCGTTGCCGCGCACGCTCTTGTCTTCAACAAGTTTGAGTTCGAATAGGTATTCTGTCGGACATCTGGGACAGCGGCGCATCGGTCGGCATATAGAACAGAGGTTCACCATGCCAACAGCCTTTTTTCCTAGGCTGCGTTCGCGGAACTTGTCGAGAGCGGTCGTTTCGGATTCGTGTGTATGGAGAATATGTGACAGTGCACATTTAGGTATCGATGTTAGCAGCCCGTGCTTCCAATGTGCGCAAACGCTGAAGTAGGGGGTGAAGTCTCCACGGCTGAACAAAAGCATACGCTTTGCTGCATCTGTCATCCCCCCTTCCACGTACTGTTGTGATCGGATTCGCATCAATAGGTGACCTTTGTCTGTCATGTGATAGGTAGAATCATGCCTCCAGGTCGAGTAGGTGTCTTTCCAACGGCGGCCTAGCGACTGGTGAGGAACGCCGTAATCTGCGCCGTAAGCCCAATGGCGTCGGGCTAATTGAGCGAATGCGAACGGTAACGTGCGACCATCGCTGATACGGAGCCTTGGTGGAGGAATGTGAACGTTGGTTCGATTGGGGCACTCAAAGAGTGGGTTGAGAACATTCGGAGGTTTCATTGTCTCCATACCAGGCTGAATGCGCAAATGCCACTGTGCGCATGGGAAACAGAAAAGATGGCGTGGCATCTTGTGGTCCATGGAAAGTAGAAAGTCGAGCCGTTGCGGCCGGTGGAGCGGATCCATGAGCAATTTGTATGGGTGCCTGCCTAGTCGAGCGTACATAGTCCGGCATGTAGAAGATAGGTTCGCAACTTCGAGTGGTGATAGGAAGTCTGCAACATGAAGCCACACTTCAGGTGATGCGCTACCGAGTAATGCTGTTCCGTCGGGCTTCGTAGGATCATAGAGTAAAGATACATCATCCCGTTCTTCCTCAATCGTATCAACACCATCAATGTATGTGAAAGCATGCATCATGTCTGTCAGGTCTTTTCTTTCTCCCGTATCTTTGTCAAGGACGTCGTCGGCTCTGACAGCCTTTGAAGGCGCTAGATGAGACTTGGTCAGCTTTGAAGGCTGCGATCTCGATGGCGCGTATGGTAAAGTCTGCTCATTGCCCGACTGTGGTATTGATGCAGACCTCGAGCTGTGTGATTGATATAAAGGTGCGGCATATTGTGGTTGTCCTTCTGAGTTGCGGCGGTAATCGGCTGCTTGTTGCCCAGGTTGTAGGTAGGCGTTGCTGGTGTCCATGAGAGCATTAACAGCAGCATATGGATGATCACGCAACGCATGCGGCGCAAGGCCAGTGATGTCTTCATTGGTAGGTAAGCCAAAACTTTTGTCTGAAAGATCGGTTCTCTCGTTCGTGAAGCTGCCAGAATCTTGGCGGTTGGGATTCGCCACGTTGGTGGTCGAGTCAAGCTTTCCGAGCATATCGCTTCGTGATCCCTTCTTGGAAAGTTTCTTCCGCGTAGCCGGCTCTTTTGGTTGTTTCCCTGATCGCATGCCAAAAATGGCGCGCAAGCCGCTTTTCTTGGTTTCCTGTTCCGCCATAGTGGAGAGAGCTGCAGCTAGTCGTGCAGGTGATTAGGGGATGTCGCTGAACTCAAGACGGAGGATGAGGCTCGGTCGATACAGATGATGGACAGTATGGTATGCGCAGGTGGTACTGATACGGTTCCCCAGAGAAATCGGTTGTCAAAAGATGTTTATCGAAATTGCAGCAGGGTGGATGATCATCGTCATAGCGTGGCGGCTCGTTTCGGCAGAGGATCCGTACTCATCCGCTCAATTCGTCCACTAGTGAGCTCAGTCTGTGGGTACGCATGTCGTCATGGGTGAAGTGTGCATGCGATGAGGTGCAGTCCAGACCGCTTAAAGATCACGATGTTGGAGCTGGCAATGCGCGATGGGATTGTGGGCACGCGTAAGGTGCGCGACATGCATTGACCATCTGACGTAATCCGCTAGAGGTTTGCCGATCCCCTTTAGTCTCCACCAGACCCAACCTCCTCGTCAACGAAGAACAGCATGCGCCTTTGACCCGACTACAGTCCGGTCTTGTTTGGCGCCTTACGGGCAGTAGCTCCCCGCTTCTTATTGAGAGCAAATGGCAATTTGGATCACTCGAGCACGTTCGAAAGCGACGCACATGGACAACCAGTTGATCAGAGCTTTTGTTCGAATTGGCGGATTTTAGACGTTCAAAGCAGATGAGCATGTACAGCATTGCACTCGGCAATTGAGCATCGCAAAGACCCGATCAGGAGCGCGAAAGGACTGTCGCTCCAGACATACCCGCTCTTAACCACCACGATAATCATTCCCAGCCAAACCTTTCACCTTTTCTTGCCTATCCTCTGTACGTCGAAACAATCGGCCCGCACGATCCGAACCCACTTTACCGTTCGAAGATATCAGTCAATACCAAGCTTGGAGACAGCTGCCGAAAGCTCATCTTCCTGAGGCCCATCGCCCGCAGGTTGTGTTGTAGGACGTCGCACGATTCTACCCAGGTCTCGGCGGAGAACCTCGATGGCATCGCGATCCTGTACTGACTGCATACAGCTCTGGATACTGAGATCATGTAGCAGAGCCGTCAATCGACCACATTGATGAGTATCAGCCATAGCGTCAAGCGCCGGTGCAACAGGACGGATAAAGCCGACCAGTATCTCCAAGTTCTTGTGCAAGAAAAGATGCTCTGACTGCATTATGACCTCTATCATGTCGAGCGTAACGGTCTGTACCCAGGTTGGAGCGTCAATCTTCATGGCTTCAGAGATGCTCTTGAGCAAACGTTCGATAGCTGGCAATTCCCAATTCGGTGTTGTGGTGAAGAGCTTCCAGCTGGTTTTGATCTCCTGGTCGAGCTTCTGAAGTGGAAGAAGGCTGAATCGACCCTCGCTGTATACGTAATCGAACTCAGGAGAGTCTATATGCTCGCCCACAGTATCCTCTGTATATTTCTGGTAGAGGTTGGACCGCCCCAGTTCGTTGCACATGAGCTCTAGTTCGGCCTTCTCCTCATCCGTCTTTTCATAGTCCGCCGCTTTCAAAGCCTGTAGGATGTCGGTGACGCGGCTAGATTGTGAGCTCTCGTCTGCGGTATCAAGCAGAGGGATGACTTTGTATGCGAAGGTAGCGAATGTATCGAAGTTATTGTGGAACGGCAGGTAGGGTGACGTAGCCATCTTCTCCAATAAACCGCACCCCAGATGCCTCGCTATCGCCAATCCGCGATGTTCAACCGGAAAGGCTCTGAAAAAGCACAGTGAGAACTCCAGGACGTTGATTGATTCAGGTGCCCATTCCGACTTGGCAATGAACTGTCCAGCAACTTCGAGAATGTACAGGCCGGCGATGTCGGCGCCCATGAGCCTTTTGACGAAGACTTCGAGCTCCAGATCCGGATCGATTGCGGTGAACAGTGCCCTAGTGCCGTCAAGTTAGCCGTGGACTATTACACCCCGACTAATATCTTACCTGTAGAACTTTACGCCTATTGCTATGGCCCAGCTCGATCGACTCACAATCCTGGCGTTGACGACTTCAACGAAGCGGTGAAGTTTCGATAGGTCTCTGCCGACAAGTGCGAGGAGCAGCTCAACTTGATAGCGTATTGTGCTTTCCGGGGTCTGACCATCTATGGAGGTAACGATATCGCGGACAGCCTCAGTGAATTCGAAATGCTCTTGGTATACGTCGCTTGGAAGCTGCGCGGACAAGTCGATAGGTGGCCCCGTAGCTGCAGCCATCTTGTCGTAATGTTCTGGATGCGTGAGATCAGTAATGCGTGCGAGGTAATTCTACGCGTCGAGGTGGTGCGACTCGACACAATGGGCAGGAGCAAAGAATGAAGGCTTGGCGTTGGGCGCAGGGTCAGGGTCTGGCACACTGGCGGCGAAGGTGCGGCTACGATAGTGACACATGGTAGTAGTACATTGGCTGCTGAGAACAATCGCAGCAGCCAACTATCCGATGTGTTCCTATAGTACAAGAAGCCAAAGCTGTCCGCCAATCGTGCATGATAATCAAGCCTTTCACAATTTGCGTTACGTCAGATCTTTCCAAGGTTGCTGTCACATGGCCCAACCCTTCTCCCTCAGAGCGATGAGTCCTGTAACCTTGATCTTGGACATGAGATCCTGGTCCGTCATCACTGTGCGCTCCCGCACCTTCTCCAACACCCGTGTAAGCTCCACTTCAGTAGGCGGATTCTCATCCAGTCCACGCGCAACGAACTCCACGTACTCGCTGAAGAAGTCGACATTGTTGTTGCTGTACAGATGCTCTGCATTGACCATCATGTCTAGGATCCAGATGTTTGTCTTATGTGACATGAGAAGAGGTGATGAATTTGCGTCGGCTTCAGAGGTAGAGGTACAAAGTCACTATATGTCTTACATGCACTTCGTAGAGGCAAGACTTACCTAGTTCAGCGAGGAGCCACATGCGCGGTTGGCACCATGCGGCTTTCTGCATGTCGGCTTGAAAGTCGGCCAGCGAGCGGTTGTAGATGTAGTGCTGGACGAGGCGCGGGCCAGAGCGTAGCTTGTTGTTGCCATCGGGGAGGACGTTTGGGTCGGCCAGTGTTGCTGGGATGAGAAGGCAGAGATAATTGAGGAGCTTGACTGCGACAAATACCCAGTTCCTGTCTTCCATGGCACTGGCGTAAATGATGTCAACCGTGTACTTCAGCTTGGCTGGGTCCGCGTCGATATTGGCGGTCACCTCGCGCATGACGGCTTCAGCAGTCTCGTCCAACACGTTCACTGAGATGTTGAAGATCAGGTGGACGACCGCCATGCGGAACATGTCGGTAAAGACGAGCGAAGGAGCGATGATCGGGGCGTTCATGTTGAATTGAGACGAGTGCAGGTGGTGTGGTATTGTGGTGTTGTGGATGTAGAATGGTTGGTGTGAGCAAGTTTTAGGCAGGCAGCAAGCTTTGCACTGGAAACTCTTCGAGGTCGCACAAATCGTCTCGACAGGGTCTTTTGACTAATGCAGATTGAACATGACTTTGTTGCTTGCAGAAGAGATTTTCTTCAGCTTCTCGACCTCCACGTAGAGTTACGCGCGATCATATAATCTTTGCTTTGAATGGCCTTCCAGATGCCCCAAAATCCGCCTAATGGCCAGATGCCTCTCAGTCTCAATCCCATATCCTTGTTTGCCATACTCGTGTACTTTTCGATATCGACGTGCACTTTGTCATACACCTCAGGTAGCATCTCCGCGTTGTACTTCTTCCTCAACCCTTGGTGCCATTTATGATCGAATTGTGCCCAAAAGTCATCTTTACTGTAGTAGGTCTGCGCATACAGCCACTTCATACCGCCCATCTCGCCAAGCGTCTTCTCCAGCGCACGGTTCTTCTGCAAGTAGGTGACAGGGTCTTTAGGACCAAACCCCCAAAGACCAATATTCAGCATTTGATCTGACTTCAGGGCGCCTTTGGTGTGAGGGTGCATAGTCGGTTGGGGGCTTTGCTTCAACGGGCAGAGCCAAAGAGGCCAGATACCAAACGCCTTGTCGGTATAGTCGATGAACTTTTCGGCGTTAGGGTAGGGTAAAGCCATGTCTTGGACGATATAGCGTGTCGCAATCCCAGACGCATGAAGAGCTCGGTAGAGCATGCGCGTATGGAGGAAGTCGTCCAGGAACCAGCGAGTGTACTTGTTGAAGGGAAAGCGCATGTAGCTGAAAGCGGACCGACCAACCCAAAAGCCACCACGATCGTAGCGGAACATGTACTCAGCTAAGGGTATGTACTCCACCACTGGCTTGGTAGAATTCCGTGTAGCGGCTTCAACATGCAGATAGAACCACGGATCCCACGGATTACTGAAAGTCTGCGGCTTGGTGTTGGATGGCAGATCATCTGTCATTTCGCCTGTGACGATCGCACCGTGGTCCTTGCTAAACAAGACGCCATCAACATAGTCGTTCCTCTCGCCTTTTTCACCTCGTGTATGGTCTTCGACTTCCTTGACAGCTTGAGGAACGCTACGTGTAGGATAGTATGTTGTCTTGACATATTTCTTGGCCTCGATGAGCTTCAAATCGACAAGCGTAGTAACCCCCAAGGTACCGACAGCGCCAGCAGCCCCTCTGAACAGGTCCTCATTCTTCTTCTCGCTAGCTTTGACGACCTCACCGTCGGCCATGACCATCTCTACCTCATTGATAGTGCGATCGAAGAACCCAAACTTAAAGCTACTACTCTCGCCAGCTGTTCCCGCATACCCGCCACCAACAGTAATACCAGGGAACTCCATCACGACGGGTGGCACAAGGCCATGCGGTAGCGTAGCCTCTACAAGCCGATCCATAGGTACGTTTGGCTCGACAAGAGCTGTCTTGCTTTCCATATCAACGCGTATGACATTCCGAAGAGCGCTGATATCTACGACATGCTTCTTAAGATTCGGACGCGTGCTGTTTGTCGAGCCGTGAGATATCCGGAAGGGTTCTTTGCGTGTAAAGTAGTCTTTGACTTTGGACGCGACTTGCGCAACGACGCGCTGATGGCGATCCATATTTGTGGGAGAAAAAAGGAATGAGAACGCCTGGAAATGCCAATGCTATTGATACATAATGTGAACTTTCGATTTGTGGTTGAGGGTGCGCGACTGCCGGTTGAAGTCGGTACAGACGCAGATTTTCTCCGATGCGCTAAACTTCACTCATCTGGCTAGCGCTCCCTGAACACCTTCCATCCCAGGTGCCCGATCACATCACTTCTGTCGCTCATGCCTTGTCATTACTAAAATGTCATTTGAATTCTATGCGCATCGCACTCCTGCTAGCTGTACTCAGGCGTCGCTCGCTATCACGATCTGTTGAACTCACGGCATTACCTAGAGAGCCTCGACACACGGCTGGTCTATGACCTCATGATTTTTTGGAAAAGAAAGGCGAGAAGTGTCCTACGTAAGGGAGGAAGCGAACGAGCGTTGAGCTGACACTGGGGGAGTCCTCTCCGCGATACTGTACAGCCCGCTATCGCTGTATGCATCGTCGCGGTTCCATAGACTTGGGACACATTCTTCCTCAACTGGGTTAGACCGTTCCCAGGCGAACTTATCGCATACGTCCTTAGAGCTGACCGCAAGTCATATCTTGCGACAACGCGTCCCTTCGTATTCATCACCGCCGTTCCAATTGATTGCCAAGATGACACCTCTTTTCGGCTTTCACTTCTTATCATTTGCCGCCATTTGTGCTCCCTGCGGAGGTTACATCGGCCTTGCAGAAGCGGGGCGAGCAACAAACGGCCAAGACATGGTATCTTCATGCTGTGATATGTCCACGACAGCGAACTGAGCGCGCAATCACTTGTATCGTCTCATACCGACGATGTTGATTTTGGTTTTGTCGCAGTTGATCGGCCTCGTTACCGCACTGCAGCCTCTTCCGCCTGTTTCTCCACGCTACAGCAACAGCGACGACCTCGGCTTTTCTATCGGCACAGATGCAAGAAAGATATATATCGACAGAAGTTTCGCCACAAAGAGAGATTCCGAAGGTTTAACGCTCATACCGCCAACCGCGTATGAGTTCGCTGAAACATTCCGCACCGACATCTCATCATTATTTGGTGGTTCCTGGACTCTGGAGCAAGTAGACGACTTCCCACTCACTGGCATCCACATCGGCCCGATTCGAGACAGCAATCTCTCATTGACATACGAGAATGGTCAGCCTACAGAAGAAGGATACGAGCTTGAGGTTACCAATGGCACTGTATACATAGGCGGAGCAGGTGCGAGAGGCATGTTCTGGGGAACGCGCACCCTACTGCAGAAGCTCTTGATTGACAATGGCTCTCCTATGGCAGTTCGAATAGTTGATGCGCCTGCATACAGCACACGAGGGTTCATGCTTGACGCAGGCCGGAAGTGGTACGATAAGGACTTTCTCAAAGAGCTTTGCACATATGCCTCTTTCTTCAAGATGTCAGAGTTCCATTATCACTCTAGCGACAACTATCCCTTGAACCGAGGTCGCAATGAGACCTGGCAAGACGTATTCTCGCACTTTTCGCTGTATCCGGAAGAAAATGTAGAGCTGCAGGCTATCATTCAGCGTCCAAACGAGACACTTTCACGCGCCGATTTCGAAGACTTCCAACAGCACTGCGCACAACGTGCCGTCACCGTCATTCCGGAGATCGAAGCCCCAGGCCATGCTCTAGCGATTACGAAATGGAAGCCTGAGTTAGCGCTGGCAAAGAAGGACCTGCTCAACCTGAGCCATCCGGACGCAATCCCGACAGTCAAAGCAATCTGGTCCGAGTTTCTGCCATGGTTTCAAACGAAGGAGGTACATATCGGCGCTGATGAGTACGATTCCGAGCTCGCGGACGACTACATCAACTTCGTCAACGAGATGGCCGACTTCATCAACAGTACTTCTGGGAAGCGCGTACGTATCTGGGGCACTTACGAGCCATCCGAGAACCTCACCATCTCGAGAGACATCATAGTACAGCACTGGCAATACGGTCAATCAGACCCACTCGAGCTCCAGAACGATGAATACGATATGATCAACTCGGAGGATTGGTGGGCATACATGAGTCTCAAGAACGACCACATGCCCATTCTCCCGGCACCATACCCACAGTTCTACAACAATACACGCACCATGAACTTTGCCAACGTTCCAGGATGGCAGTGGGAACCATCTCTCTACAATCCAGTCAACACCACAGATCAGTTAGAGCCTGGTGCTAGCGGCAACAAAGGCGCTATTCTTGCAGCTTGGAACGACAATGGTCCGGATGCGACTACGCAGTTGGAAGCTTACTATGCGATGCGAGAGGGTATACCTGTCGTGGCGGCTCGTGCATGGGCTGGTGCGCGAGGTGCAAAGATCGACCCGAACGAGTTGGCGGACAGCATTGCGCTTCTGGTATGTTCAGGCGAAGTGAGGCATTGATGGGACCTGACCTGGTCGCTAATGAGAATTTTGTTAGGCAACTAAAGCTCCTGGACAGAACCTAGATCGACGTTTTGCGAGCACGAACGTAGCTTCGCCAAGCTCAGCGCTGGTATCATGGACGCGCAACTCTTCCATTGACAGTAACGCGACATTAGGAGTGGGCTCGTACGGACCACCTTACACCCTGACCCTGAACGCATCCTCATCCTTCACCTTGACCGGCCCTGATACCTCGCTATCTCTCGTTGATCTTCCAACCAACTCCAATGGCAGCACTACCACGTTCACCACATCCGACGGCTTCGAGTATCCTCTACGTTCCGTATCTCCTAGTGATGGCCACGACCCTGGACATCCGGGTCGCATATGGACCAACCAGACGACATCCTCCCATGAGCCTGCGCCGATTACACTGCCCGCAAATCTGCGCATTGAGACCGACGTATTGAGCGGTAGTCGCGTCTGGGTGAATGGTACATTCGCGGGGCGGTTTGAGGTCTTCGTGTACGGAGGGCGCAATACGCTGTTCAGCTGGAGTCAGATGGCTCTTGTTGCGCCGCTGGACTTGGTAGAGGGTGGTGTTCATAGTCTGATGCTTCAGACTGGCGTTGTGCTGGGTTAATCATAGTAGGATGTAATGCAGTCGACGCGATATAGAAGATGCGGACGCTATACACGGTATAATGGAACTTAGATACAGCAGGCTTGATGAGCTTTACACAGTCAATTGCAGATAAATCTTCTAGAGTGTCCCGAGCAAACCTCAATGCATATAAGAAGTTGTGACCATGCAGCAATCTGCAAACAGACGTCTCAGCACACACCAAATTCATCACATTGCTTCGTCCCTCAATACGTCGCCGTTAACCGCCCAATGATATAATCCCCACTCATAACATCCTCGTAATTCCTGCCCTTCTCGTATGTGCCTGGTATGGCCTCGATCTTGCGGTCGTAGTTCGGGTTGCAGAAGTAGGCTATCGAGTATCGCGGTGGGTATTCGTCCTTGTCAGCATCCTCCGGCTTTGGCGGTGGCTCCATGACGCGATGCTTTGTTGACTTGATGGTGTCGTTCGACCAGCGTGCTAGTAAGTCGCCAGCGTTGACGACAATGGTGTCTGCGATGGGGGTAGCGTTGACGAAAGTGCCCTTGGGGGAGCGGACCTGGAGACCGCCGCGGGCGTCTTGGAAGAGGAGGGTTATAGAGCCTGTCGTCGTGTCAGTCAAATTCTATTTCCGAGTTGTGATGACCACCATACCGTAGTCGCTGTGCTCTCCAGCGCGCACCTGCTCCTGCCCATCGTTCCTCTTGAAAATGCTCTTCGACACGCCCGGGTAGTGCAGCAGCCTCAGCGTATTATCGCCCGCATCCGTGAAGCCGTCGAACCACTTCTCATCGATGCCCATGCCCAGCGCAATAGCGCGCATGACCTGCATGTGAAGGTCCTTGCACGTCTCGAAGAAGCCCATCATCTGCTCCTTGAACTGCGTCGCGTCGTCGTCTCCACTCGGCCACATGTTCGGCATCTCAGGCTGGTCGTCGCGTCCGATCTCCATGCTCTCCTTCAGATCTGGCACCAAGGCGCGCATCTCCGCTTCTGTGCCTGTCTCTTCCAACACTACCAGCTTCTCCCGCCCTTGTGTGACATAGCCGCGGTTGGCGGCAGCTGAGTACCATGCCAATTTGTCTTTTTGCTCTTTTGGCCGCGCGAAGAACTTGGCGGAGTGCGAGAATACTGTGGATACGGCCGAGGGGGATATGCCGTGGTTCTTGAGGTAGATGAAGCCAGCGTTCTGGAAGCCTTCGAGGACGGCGTCGGCGGTTTGCTTCTTCGCATCTGCGTCGCCTGAGAGGAACACGGAGAAGTCGATGAGCTAAGCAGCGTTAGGTGCTGGCCGGAAAGCATGAATGAATGTAAAGTACCGGAATCTCCAGATCATCCTGCGAGACGGCTGATGTGATGTTCGCCATGTCGTCACTCCTTGTCGCGTCGTATCGGTCCGAGCTTGGAATGGGGTGCAGGAGAACAGCTGCTATAAACACACACTCGCGCGATGGAAAGAGAGACTCGAAGATCAGGCGATTTGCGCGTCAGCGGCCATCTCCGCCGTAGTTCAGCCATGATGGGACAGCTCGGTGTTGTAGGCGGGGTTGTTGCCGAACACAGAAGGTGTACACGAGCGCGATAAGGCTAATGGTGGGGTCGCTTGGCTGGAACCTCAACACCATGCGTGCATCGTGATATCCACCTCCGCCTATCATACAGCCGTCTCGACGAGCTCGAGCTCGAATCTTCTCAACATATCTCGTTCATGCTCAAACTGTACTGCCTTCCGCTTAGCTGATGGGTCTGAGATGATCGCCTTGTCGCTGGTCGCAACGCCACTTTGGACCCGTCATCATCAGTTTAGACATCGGTTGACTACGATGTCAGGGAATCTTAGTTGATTGATCGCAGGAGAACACTTGAAACATTGCTCTCATTACAACATCGGCAAGACGACGGAAGCGATCCTTGTTTGCGTAGTTCGAAGCAAGATATCCAAACGACTACATGTTTTAGGTTATGGAAGGAGCACAACAGCTCAGCTTGACGTCTATAAGAAACCTCAATAGACGCACGAACATATCAAAAGGCACGATGAGGAGTGCGCGGCAGGATGCCGTTTCCATTCGCTCAGTGAAAAGTATGTGAGTTCATCAAAGTCTTCTGAGAGTATCTGCCTTTCTTAAGTCTACTTTCTCGTCTTCTGTAATCGATGAACATCGTCAACAGCTTACAACGAACGATGAGGTCACTTCCCTTCTTTCCAATGGTCTCTCAAGTACGCACATATTCTATCTCTTCCTCAATTCCACGCATAAAGCGCGGATATCAATGAAAAGAAAAGGTGGGCCGTAAGTGAACCCGTTATTGCCAGTCCCAAGCTTCTCATCTTCCATTCAAGATCTTGTCTCATTGGTAAGAGGGTGATAAAAAATGGTAAGCGATCCACGATGGTCTGAACGCTCACGTCATCTACTAGAGATGTCAACCCAAACACCCAACGTCCCCAACGTTAATTTTTACCAGAACACCGGATTTGCTGAATGCTTGGTAAGTATTTCGTCCAGGATCGAGCATGTCATCAAAATGACGTAGCTCTGAGCAACGAGAGGAGCGGACTACTGCGCCGGACGGTCGCGATCATGACCAGCTCGTCGTTCTCGTACTGTGCGCGGATCCATACAAGTAGCGACGAGGCGCACCAGGTGCTCTGGCAGTGCTCGAATGCGCTTGAGTTGGTCGGGGTACTTGTCGAGTAAATCTTGTCGAAATCCGCCGTTTCTGCTGTGCGAACTGGGCCGGAGACTGTTTCTCCTGAAGAAGGAAAAGAGAGCAAGAAGGGCAGGGGAGAGCGAGATGATATACTCCTAGTAACACGCTAACAATCGCTCACGTGATGCCAGTAATTCGCGCGCTGGAGCCTAGAGGACGCAGAAACCGCGTAAGTAGTGAAGGGGAGAGGAGTCTTAGCTCCCAAACAGGTTAGTCCCAAGTCACTGCAAACACCCAGCGCACACAACGACAAAACGCGCTCACCCCCAAATTCTCAGACTCTCACTATCCTCTCCCATTGCCTACCATTCCGACCCGATCATGGACCCACCACGCATCCAGGCGCTCGTGGAGGAGCTGCAGGAAAGCATCAAGGCCTACAACCGAGAGAAAGAGGCCCACAGTGCGACCTATCAAGAAGTCATCAACCTCAGGAAGCATCTGAAGGAATCGGACCGCAAGCGGAAGGTCCTTGAAGGCGACGTCGAGCTCTTGGTCCTCAAGTGCAAGTTCCTGGAGGTAGATGGTGAAGACAAAGACGGTGGAAGCAGCGATGGCGACATGACAGCAGTCCATACTGACGACAAGGCGCTCAAGTCTGACCTACCCGACACCCCAATCCATCACCCAGGAATGTACAAGGCATTCTCGGCCTCCCATTCGGAAAGTCTGGACGCCTCGTCTTCGGCAAACTACTTGGACCACACCACCCACGCTCTCTCAGAAGACAACGTTGCCGGCTCTACCCACGGTACCAAGCGGACCTTCGATGAAGCCAAGTAAGTAGTCGCCACGATACCACAACCATTCCGCTAATTGCTCTACAGCTCTCAAGATACCACGCGCGTCATCGTGTGCATACACTGCTATCAACTCAAGCTCCGATGCGACTCCGGAGAGCCTTGCAATAACTGCACCACATTCAAGCGACTTTGCAAAAGGGCCAAATGCAAGGACTACGAGACTGGAGAATGCAAGCGAGCCAGCTGTCTGAGAGCACATCGCGAGGATGAGGAGGTATACGACAACATCGTCCGCACAGGACATATCCCGAGGGTTGATCCTTCCAAGCCCGCGAAGCCCAAACCAAAGAGGCGGCGAGCCTTCCGGTGCAAGAAGAACGACGATGACAAGAAGGGGGGTTCAGGAGACTCTGATGATGGTGGTGGTGGGGGTACTGGCTTAGCTCTGCGTTACTAGTCGTCCAGAGAGCGCCACGAGGATGTCAGGAGTGAGTTGGAAGCAATCTGGGCGGCGTTGTTGGCGGCGGATATATGACTCGTGTATTTTTCCGTTAGCGTTGCCCGCATCTGCACGCGCAAGCTAGGAGCGGACACTACGGTTGAAGCAAGGCCATTTGAGCATACTTTCAATTCATGCAGAATAACTCCGACAACCTTGCGAGCAACATGGTACTGTAGGCCGGTATTCGTCATACCTAGGGTATTAATATGCGTCTCCCGCGCCCTCCAGCACGTATCTCTGTCGTCCACATCATCTTGCGCCCTTACTCACCGCGGCCGTCAGCTTGTTGACTGTTTCCTAACAACAATGTCAATTCCACACCTTCGCAAGACCAGAACCTCAAGCCAGCTTGTCGTTGATGGCGAACCTTACCTCATACTCGGCGCTGAACTACACAATTCCACTCTCAGCTCCGCGAAATACATGGCCGATGAAAAGATATGGCAGAACGTGCGCGACATGCACATCAACACGCTGCTCGGCTCAGTGTCATGGGAGCAGATCGAACCAGTAGAAGGTCAATTTGACTTCTCGAACCTCGACGCTGTGATTTTGGCGGCGCGCCAAAACAATATCAAACTTGTGCTACTTTGGTTTGGCAGCTTCAAGAATGCGCTCAGCACTTACGCACCCGCGTGGGTGAAAAGGGACGTGAATAGGTTCCCTAGAGTGCATGCGCTAGAAGCAGGAGGCAAGAGAAGGACGGTCGAGCTCATAAGCCCTTTCTGCGAGGCGGCGTGGACGGCTGACGCCAAGGCGTTCGCGAAGCTCATGGGACATCTGAAGGAATTCGATGGACAGCATAGCACTGTTATCATGATGCAGGTCCAGAACGAGACTGGGTTGATGGGCGATTCTAGGGATCGCTCGAAGATCGCGGAAACGAAATTCCAGGAGCCTGTACCGAAAGCACTGCTCCAACATCTTCAGTCGAAGACTCATGAACTGCACCCAGAGTTCAAGAAACGATTTGACATCACCACAGCGAAAGCAGGCGAGACATCATGGACCGAGCTGTTCGGCGCCAATGACATCATTAACGCCGATGAGATGTTCATGGCAGACGCATTTTCGAAGTACATCAATCACGTCGCTGCTGCCGGCAAAGCGGAATATCCGATCCCCATGTACGCCAATGCCTGGCTGAACCTCGATAACCCGGCTGAACTGGACTTGACCGATACATCAGTGATGGTTGGCGGAGGCCACAGACCTGGTGTCTATCCATCTGGCGGACCAGTGCCCCACACAATGGATGTGTACTCCTTCAACGCGCCTAGCCTTGATTTCCTCGGCCCAGACCTGTACTTCCACGACTATGATATGACATGCCAGAACTATCGACATGGTGGTCAGCCGTTGTTCATCCCGGAACAAAGGCGTGAAGAGAAGGGTGCACGACGTATCTGGAGCGCGTACGCCAATTTTCTTGCACTAGGCTGCTCTCCGTTCGGTATCGACTCTCTCCTGGCATCCGAAAGCGCTTTCACAAAGCCCTATGGCCTAATGCATTCACTGCGAAAGCAGATTCTCGAAGCACAGGCAAACCGCCCTGAAGACATGATGGGGTTCTTCTTCGACGAGTTCGTCGATGGCCAGAAGAGCAGCGAGAAGCCGCAAACAAAGATCATGGGTGACTTCGAAGTTGTTGTAGAACGTGCCTTCGTCTTCGGTAAGCTGGGACCTGGAGCGGGTATGGTCATGCACCAAGGCGAAGGCAAGTTCCTTTGTGTCGGATGGGGCTTCAGTATCTCGTTCAAGAGTACTAATCCCACGTCAACTTTCACGGGCATTCTGCATGCAGAAGAGAAGGAGGTTGACCCTGAGACATGCGAGCTGTCAACACTGAAGATTCTGGGGGGCGATGAGACGAGAAGCGGCAAGTTCCTCATCATGCCGAATGAGCAGCCAGACTATGGAGGCTTCCCCATCGTAGTGACTATCCCTGCCAATACGTGCATTGCTGAGTGTTGGGCCTACAGTCTCGAAGAGAGCGAGAATGACTATTGATAGAACCTCGTGGCATGCATATGATAGATATGGTGCTGCATTATGTATGTTTTCATTCAATCTCTATAACACTCAGAACCCATTCACCACTTACGTTGAATCAACGGTGCCACAATCTTAAACTCTTGAGTAGGCCGGTAATGCCTCAAGAAACGTCCGGGGAGCCGTATAGTCAGCGGCGCGCTCATGTAGCTCCGTAGATAGGTTGTCAGCCGGCTGTTCGTTGGGTAGTCTGGGCGGTGTTTACCTCAAGTATTACTATCATTGTACTCTTGTCGCAGCGCTAAAAAGACGTCATCGGGAGCATGAATGAGTATAAATGAGCCTCGGTGGCCTGTGGAGGATGAACTACAGTGTGGATATTCGAATAGAATCGATCTGCTAGTATGTATGCGACACGAACTCTAGTCACCCCTGGTGCGGTTGGACTCAGGCAATCGCTGCTTGCACCGTGATCCGCTGATCAAGACTATCCAGCTTTGCTAGCAGCTTGTCCAAATTGATACTCGCCTGAAGACTGGGCCCTTGAGACCCGGTTCGAAGTTCATCAAGAAGTGCGCCGCCTATATCTCTGATCTTCGGCACAATGCTATATCCATTAGCGTCAAACACCTCTTCTGGCATGTTGTATAGGACGTCGAGCAATTCCTTCACCACGCGATGTCGCTCGTTGAAGATAGCATCCGGAGTGACCCGCATGTGCTGGTCTTGAGCTAATGCGTTCATCTGCTCTAGCAAATTTGAGCGGATGTGCAGTTGCGTAACCTTGAGATTGACCTTCTGCACGTTGAAAGCGAACTGTCCCAGATGCGGCGGTTGCCATGTAAGCTCAGATGGCAGGTCCTCAAGCAATCGCTGAGCTTGCATAATTTGGTCGTATAGATTGTCCATGGATTGAGTGGTGATTGCTTGGCTGGAATGCCAGATCATGAATAGCCTGGAGAGTGCGTTGAGCCCGGGGATATAGGAGACGGATGACCCCGCGCTTTCCATTGAGCCTGCATCAGCGCCGCTTAGTAGCTGTTCATCGGTGATCTCCAATGGAAGTAGATGGCCAAAAGCCTCATGCGCATGACGAAGGATCAGTAATTGTCTGCCATGCATATCGCAGGTGCACTGGTTGGCATAGATCAACCAATAGAGGCGCTTCAAAGTTTGCTGATCCATGAATGACATCTGCTCGAAACTCTCATGGATGAGATACTTGACGCTGATCGAACTTTCAGCACACAGCCGATACGTGAGCGGCGAACCGAGGCCATGCTCATGGCTAACGGCAATGGATAAGTTGTACAATGCCAGTGCTCTTTCTAATGTGATCTTGTTGGTCAAGCTCCAGATCCCGAAACGCTCGGCGAGTTCCAGGCACGCTTCTACTGACATACTGCCGTACAGATGGCGCCGTCTACGAACGCTGGCCACGGTGGCCGCACATATCGACAGTACCAGTAAGAAGAATGGCGTCGAGCCGTTGTCGTCGGATAATCTTTGCATAAATAGGTCATGATGAAGAAGCGGTGCCACCGGATGGATCCATTCGAACCAGTCAGTCATGACCTGGTGGATGATCGCATATGGTGCTATGAGATCCAGGCGGGCTTGCTCAGGTGCGCTCGGTGCGCTCGGTGCGCTCGGTGCGCTCGGTGCGCTCGGTGTTGCCAAAGTGTCGTTGCGATCCAGCCGCGCACGTAATGATTGGATATATCGATTTTTTGGGCCTCTCTTTTTCCGTGATCGCATGCTCGTACACTCGATGTTGAGCTCAGAACAGACAGAGCATTTGGATTCGCCGATTGGTGCAACGCACTGTGTGCCGTCAGGATACGAGCTGCATTGGACCACATTAGCGTACTTTAACTTTCCTCGTACGGCATGCATCACAGGCTGCCGAAACTCGCTGTCGAGCGCGTTCCTCGGTTCTCGATGGTAGCTCCATGTTGCAGAAGATGGTTAAAGCGCAGAGAACCTGGGCGCCGCAAAAACCGACGGATAATTGATGCATTAGCGCCGCGCCAACGCTAGCCTCAAACTTCAAGCACCGGGGCAATTTTGGAAGCCTTCCTATGTCTTCTCCGCCCGCACCTGGCAAGTCTCGACGTCTTACTCTACATCAACAGGGCACTGGACGCAGACATCACAACACATTGAGCAAGCATTGGCCGATGGTTGCCCTGTAGGCCGATACTGACTTATCTCACTCCCATGCGTTTTCCCTCTTGGTTGAGTTGGGTGACCGTAACAATTCTCGAGCGATTTCATTGAATGAACTGTTCGATCATCGGTCCTTTCTGTACGTATGCCTACAATATCTTGTGAAGAAGCGTTTATCGCCAACTCTTTCCCTACTAGGCAACGTTCAGATACACGAGTTGACTAGTCAAGGTCTTCAATCCACCTGTACAAGTAGATTTCTAAGAGCTCATTCTTGATCGTCCTTGTTTCCGCCTTGATCTTCCTAATTTCCGCGTTTTGCTTAGCTTCCCTGGCTTCTTGAACATCGCGCTCGATCTTCTGGGCCTCCGACTCAACCCTCAGAACAGCTTTCATCCGTTTAAACACTGCTGTTTTCTTCTCTGCTTCTTTCGCCTGCTCTAAATATCTCGCTGTTTGCTCCTCAATCATCGCTATCTCCTCGCGCCTTGCTTTCTTCCTTTCCTCCTTGGCTCTTGCCTTTTCTTCCTTGACTCTCGCTCTCTCCTCCTTCCTCTTCTTTGCTGCCTCTGTTGTTGCCATCCACTCCTTCTTTACAGCCTTCTCTTTCTGTATCCCCTCCACTAGACCAGCTTTCTCCTCCGCTACACGAGCTATCGCCTCTCTGTCCATGTCGCAACTTTGTTCCAAAAGCTCGATCCACTCTCTGAGGAATCGCTGGTGAAGATCCCGGTGCGCTTGCTTGAGTTCCTCATGATGATGGAGAGTGGAGGGGTCGGCGTTGATCGCGAGCGCAGCTTGGCAGTCGTGTTCGAGTTTGGCGGAATCGGCAACGAAGACGAGATGATCCTTTCCTTTTTCTGAAAGTTGTGCTTTGAGCTGATCGCGAATCTCGTTGAATGTGGGCGGACCGAAGAATGGAAGGGTTGTGGTATCTGTACCGTCGTCGCTGTCGGTAGGGGTGTTGTCAGGCTTGGTAGAAGACATCGTGAATCGCAGGTGACGACGTGTCGCGCTTGTGGAGCAGTATGTAGCCTTAGGTGAGAAGATAGATAGCGATGGCTGTAGTGGTGACAGAGTATGAAGCGCGGAGTTGTAGAGTTTGTGTGTTCCTTGGCAGATCTAGCTCGTTACGGATACGTCAGTGAAAGACACGGACGGCGATTGCTGGATATGTGACGACTCACCCAAGTCAAAATCGAGCTTATCGTTGCTGAGCAAATAGAAATGGATCATTTGTCGAGCGGAGCGTGTAGAGATACTGCCTTTTTCGGTGTCGGTAGCGCCAATAGAGCCCTGAAGGGGTAGGCAGCAAAGCATACGGTCAGGTGTCGGTGTATTTGAGCGTTTGATTGGCCTCTCCTTCCCACCTCGTTGTATCATTCGCTGATAAGGCCGTTTGGTTTACCTGAGTGACGTCGTAAATTATCGCGAAAATACGCACTGACTATATTCCACGCACTCACCTTTTCAAAGTCGTATTTGTTTCAAACAAATCTACTTATTTCCTACTATCCTCCTCTTCAAGGCCTACTTATCCCACCCAACGCACATCAGCAACTTTCCTGCAGCCACTCGCCCGCCCGCAACGAGCCCATATCAAGATGTCTTCCGTCGCAGATCTCGTCCAGCAGCTCGCCGATATGAAATTGAAGATGGCCGCCAAAGATCTGGCAATCGCGCATTACCACAAGAAGTCCAAGTCCCGCAAGTTTCGGATCGAAGAGTTGGAGGCAGATCTTGAGGAAGCGAAAGAGAAAATCGCAGAGATCGACCCCGGCGACTCGGACGCCACAAACGTCCAATATATCGAAGACAAGCCGAAAGAGGCCCCTGAGTACTACGACGACTATTACGGCCCCTGTATCGAAGCTCAGGCGCAGGTCCAGGTTCTCAAAGCAGAGATTGCCAACCTCAAGTACCAGTATTTCGTTTCCGGGCTTACCGTCCCGCAATGGAGCGGAGCCGTTGTTGCGCCTGCAGTCGAGACTACTTTCCCCAACGACGAGCCCTTGGATGGAACCACTGTTACGTCTGAAGCTGATATCGCTGTCCCCACTGACGAGCCATCGGATGAGACCATCGTTCCGCCTGCAGCTAATCCTACTCCCACCGACGACGAGCCGAGAGGCCACAAGCGTAGTCTCTCGCAGTCCGAGGTCGCATCAACTGAGAATGTCGAGAGCAAGAAGGCCCGCCCTGCATTCTGGAGTGGAGACCTGACGAGGCGACCTAAGAAAAACCCAAAGAGACGTCAAGCGCGGACACAGGTTTGAGGTAGACATACCCCCAGACATGTATTGTACAAAATGCTAACATACCTTTTAGCAGCTACATAGGCTCCCGTCGGTATCTTTAGTCACCCGGAAGCTCACTGAAGCTTGCCGGGCCTCATAGTTGGTCCTGATGTATGTGGTAGCGTTGGGGACGGGTTGCAGCATACTGGGCCGGATTGCAAGGTCGACTGATGTCGCTGGATAGATAGCGAGGAATTCGAAGCACTAAACTATTGAGATTGACAACATGATTATGACCTGACACCCTCCCTGGTGATGTATGAGTTGTTTGTGCATCCGCTGTTGATGCGATGTTGTCGTGAAAGAGACGCGAGAATTGAAGACCTGTGAGGTTGTAAGTTGCGAACCTCGGCGTTAAAGTGGATACCTCGATGCTTAACTCCGAGCTTGTGAGACGCAGCTTCCTCATACCGCCATCTCGTCTCAGAAACAACAGAGTGCACCTTTGACTCAGACTGCGGCCTGGTCCTGGTTCAGACCTATCCAGCACTACCAACAACTCAACATGTCGTTCCCGAAGTGCGCATCTCCGCTGTTCGAGCTTCCACAGGAGCTTCTCGAAATCGTACTCAGCTATCTTCCTCCGTCCGAAGACGTCTCGAACCTTTCTCGTACCTGCAAAGCCCTGCACGCAAAGACCATAGCGCATCTATATAGCAACATCAACATGCAATGGCAGGCCGGTCATGCAACTCGCCCGCTGAGTCATCCTGATTACCATGCGTGGCAACGCCGAGTTTTCCGGCCCAACTTTCTCCTGCAGACAATCCTGGCGAAGCCCGCCTACGCGCAATCGATCACTAGTCTCAGACTGCAGACTACCGGGCTTGGGGGTTGTTGGGGCGAGTGGTTTCGTGATCCACGCAGACGGGAGCCTTTGGAGAAGCGGAAACCGAAAGCTGCCCCGACTTGGACGGACGCGAAACAGCGACTGGCCCTGAACGCCGTACGGAATGCAGGGTTGGAGTGGCACCATAAAGGACGCGGAGATGCTTTTGCAGTCAGCGGCCGTTCTTGGTATGAAGCTATCCTAATGTACGATTTGGATGCTACCATAGCGCTGCTCGTGTGGATGTGTCCCAATCTTGTCTCACTCGATCTAGGGTTTCACATCGGCAGCGACGTAGTGTACATCCCTGAAATCTTGTGGAAGCTGCGCTCTGGTGGTGCGGAGTCACAAGCTCTCGGTTGTCGCAAGCTTCGAAACATTCATCTCGGCCGTGGGTATAGCGGTTATGTTAAGGAGGATCATCGGTGGCATAGGTGGAGTCGGATCAAGCATCTACACCCACATTTGGATTGGAGGGGATATTGGGCTTTCTTTTGGTGTCCGAACATCCAGAAGATTGAAATGAGCTTAATGGATGAGATTGCCCAGGCAGGTTTCCAGAAAGCAACATCTCTACCTGTCTGCTCAACGTTAACGACGTTGAGACTTGGCGAGTCTTCCGTGAAACCAAACACACTCGCTAAACTGTTGTCCTGCACACCAGCTCTGAAGATTTTGGACTACGAATACTGGGCTTGGGATGAGGCGTTCATCACCGTGGATCGCGCATCGCTCAGCGCCGCCCTAAACAGTGTTAAGAGCACTTTGGTTCATTTTCGATTCTTCTGTCAAACGCATTCGCCAGGGCCCGTGAACGTCTACGGGAAATACGATTTTCGGGACTATCCCGTTCTCTCCTCTCTCCACGTCTCGCCTGTCATGTTACTAGGCGGTGAGGCTTCCCTTTGGCCCCGAATCGAGGAAATCATGCCATCGAGCTTGCAGGAGCTGTGCTTGGTCCATGATGATCTTCTCGAGTTCGGGAGCCCGAAGGAATTGATACCGTTGCTAGACGACTTTTTCCAGGGCGATTGGAGAGCTAAAACACCAAAGCTGCAACGCGTATACGCGACGCACAACAAGCCCTGGCGCAAGGCGTATAGGGCGAACTATCTGCGGCTTTTGAGCGAACGAAATGGATTAGAATGGGTAAACACTAGCTGAGCAAGAGAATGAAGATTTTGTATTTACAACACAAGGATTGTCGGAGATTCTGACAGAGGAACTCCGAAGCCGAGACAATACGAAATGTCCAAGCGGCTGCAGTTGTTGGTTTGCTAGCAGTCGGAGAGAAATGTTCCGCCGTGTACCGACATCACGATGATGGCGATGATGTTCGTGCTGCATCGGGAGCTGGACCCTGAGATCGCGTATTATGGGATGACGTCTTCGATTGACGACAGACGCGACGCGAGACCGTACAAAGACAATGGCATACCACGATTTCTTGCTGAATCTCATCCTACATCTACAATCCCATTTCGCTGCATCGCATTCGTACACGTGACACTACGTGCATTCCCACTACAACTTCGAACCCCATCACAGCCTCCAGTATGGGCAACACACAATCCACGGTGCGCTACCTTGCGCCGGCATCCTTCATCTACGACTTTGCTCTGCAACAATATGGCATCTTCTCGTCGCCCAACATGATGGATATCCATAACCGGAATCTTGCCGCTTTCAGCCCGTACCCATACTTCATTGGCGCATTCTTCTTCCCACAGCAAATCTTCCAGCTGGTCTGGTTGTGGAAGCTATGGAAGCAAGACGGTAATGCGCAAGAGTGTGCGATGATGAACAAGTTTGCTTGGGTTTACAGTCTGGGCAACTTTTGCATTGGAAGTACGTATTATTGAAGTACCACGTGGTGGTGTAGGATGTATACTGACGTATGCGACAGCTTGGATGTTCTTCTGGAACTCGAACAACCTAGAGACATCGAACATCTTCGTCATCATCAACACACTGGCACAAGTCGGTTACATCGCTACAGCGCTTGAGCCGCTCGACACGCGATCAACACCCAACCTCCTCACCCACATTGTCTCGAAGACATTCGCGGGTATCGGTGTACTGGATCTCCTTCACAACACATCTGCAGCCTACTTTGTAGGTGTAGAGCCCAGTTCGCTGGTGCAGGTGGCTACCGGTGTTGGCTTCGCTGCGGCGGCAAGCATGAGCGACTGGATCTTCGGCGGCTGCTTGGTATATGACCTCGTTGCGTTGACCGTCGGACAGGAAGGCAACTGGTCGAGGCTGCTTGGAGGATACGCGGCCATGACAGCGGGTATTGTGGCCTTCAGGAACTTCTTCTAGTAGGTGCACTCGGCCGTCGCATGCTGAGTCGTGCTGACGGATCGCAGTCCAAGGTGGAAGGCGCAGAAGGAGGGAAGGTACGCCAGGGTCGAGAATGGCGGTGACGTGGTTTAGATATTGGGGGTCGCAGGTCGCGATACTTACCTTGATGCGGACATCTCAGCGATGTGCACGTTGATTACTTCCTATAATGATAATTAAACTTCGTATCACATTGTGGTCTCGGTAACACTCCAGTCTGGTTCGCTCTTATCGATATGCAGGTTCCAGAAGCTGGAGACACCACGATGCCCTCAGGTCCAGCCTCACTCATGGTGGGTTTCTGTTACGTTTCGAGGCAGATCTTAGTGCAGTGTATTAGTTGAGGCTTGGAGGCCGAAGCGACGGACCCATCCGATGGCGGAGAGGAGGGGCAGATAGGCATGCATCGTCATTACAGCTGGCGCGCTATAGGCCGACCCCATATTGAAGTTGATCGATCTGTGATGTGCGTAGATCTCGCGATGCCAGATTGGTGCTGCGAGATCCAGCCGGTGTCCCTTCCGCGTGACGTGCCAGCCTGATGGTCGCCGCCAAGGCCCGCGAACGGCGGCAAGCAGCTCGGAGACATGTGCGCTAGCATAATGCGCGTGCACGCCCTTGCCCTCGAGATAAGCAACTCTTATCAATCACTCATAGCATCCCACCCGCCCAAGTCACACTGCTCCCGTCATGGCAGGCCTAGCCGCAACGGATATCGCTTGGCCTAGCATCGGTCATGCGAGCCCGCCGGGGGATCCTCTAGCATGTGGAGATGCTTCCTTTTGGGAGCCTGCGGTTGGCTGGGGTGGATGACTGTTGACGGCCGTGAGCTGCTGTATGTCTTCTGTCACACTGCTCTGACGTCTCGTGTCTTTTCTTCTACTCTTCCTCTTCCATTGCCTGCATCCCGCGCTTCTCGTGGCTGTCATAACCTCCGTTTCTGCACGCCGAGTCTTATCAGCAACTGACCGGTTCAACGACGTCACAGCGCCGAGCTTTGGGACAGCGACTCTCACGCGACAACTTATACATATCTCTTGAAGGGCGGTCGCTCGGCCTGTACTTCAATTCTGACACCGACGTTACGCGTGCGTCGTATACGAGGTTGCATCCACGCCTCTGTGGCTGTACCAAGAGCCCGAATCAGCGCCTGACCACCCAGCCTGCGCTACCGAGACGTGAGGAAGAAGCAAGAAGCATCCGGGACCACGCGCGTTGGAGTTCCGGTTGAATCTCTACGGCAGTCACTGTCCAGGAAGCTGCGTCGTTCCTTCCCATCGAACCCTCGAATTCGACCTATGGCACCATGCCTCCATACCTATCCCCCCTACACATAGCTAAACCCACATTACCACCGACCTGCGAACCTGCGAACGAGTTCCTCTATCATCTCTCGGCGGCATTGCACACCTGCGTACCTACGAACCTCGCGCTCGTCTCGACATTGCTCGGTACGTGCAGCATCATATCATGGCTGTTCGCACAGCTACCACAAATATACAAGAACCATAAGCTGAAGTCAACATCTGGACTGAGCGCGTTCTTTTTGACGGAATGGCTCCTGGGTGATGTGACGAACCTGCTGGGCTGCCTGTTCACCGGGCAGGCGTCATGGCAAGTCATAATCGCAGGCTACTACGTCTTCGTTGACTGCTGCCTGTGTGGCCAGTGGGTGTGGTACGAGCTGTTGCACCACGGACGGCCGCTGAGGCCGATCTGGGGCCGATGGAGCAGCTCAGCTGGCAGCGGTTCAGGTGGTGGAGGCTCTGCCATGCATCAGGTTCTGGATGGGATGAGCATAGGCGGTACGAACAACGCGTCTAGCCCGCCAAAGTCACCGCAAGATTCAAGCGATAGGAAGAACATTACACAGGACAGCGCGGCCAAAGACGTACCGCGCTCGAACGCGAAGGAAACCTTTAAGATACCCAACTTTGCGCGCTCGCCCATGCCTACGAAGGAATCATGGCAGAGTACATCTCCGTCAGGCGCATCACCCAACCCCAAGGTGCGCATAGCAGCCTCGAGCTCACCTATGCCCTCGCCCAAGACCGTACTATACATCACTCTCATGATCGCAGTACTCGCCAACCCTACTACCGCAACACCGATAAGTCCTTTCGCGCCAGGCCTCGCCCGCGCTCGCAGCCTTTCCGCTTACACAACTACCGCGACCAGCTCGCCCAGTGCCTCGGAAACCGCCGGCAAAGTCTTCTCATGGATGAGCACGTTCCTATACCTCGGATCGCGCCTCCCCCAACTCTACATGAACCAGGTCCGCAAATCGACAGCCGGTCTGTCTCCCACCCTCTTCGCAGCAGCCTTCTTCGGTAACCTCTTCTACTCGAGTTCTCTCCTTACAAACCCCTGCGCATGGTATGACTACGCGCCAGGCGAAGGCTCCGGCTGGGTCGACCCCCAAGGTAGTGTAAGAGCAGACTGGGTCCTACGCGCCGCACCCTTCTTCCTTGGCGCAGCAGGCGTGCTCCTCATGGACGCAGCAGTCGGTCTGCAATTCTGGCATTTTGGCGACGCCACACCCCGGGGCCGATCGCCAACGCCCCGCGACGACGAAGTCATCATCACCGTCGACGACCACGGTAAGCTGGTGCGCAGGAGTATGCATTGGCGTCGTGTGAGCGGGTGGATGAGGGGATGGGCTCCTGCTGTCAGTGTAGCTGCTACGCCGAATGTGAGCCGTGCGAATACGCCGATGGATTCTCCGAGGGATACCAGTCCGGCTAGTACAGCTGGAAGTAGTTCGAGCAAGAGTATTCCCATCAAGGGTAGGGGCAGCGCATTGGATGAGGCGAGGGCACTTCTGGGGACGAGCAGACATGCAAGTCCGAGGAGCTATGGCGCCGTGGGTAGTCCTAGGTAGTGGATTCGTTGCATTTGCGGCGATCGATGGATTTCTTGAGTGCGTGGCATCTTGCATCTACGATGGGCGTTTGGGAACTTCGGCCTTAAAGCTTATACATATTAGCTTACGAAATGATCAATATTCTTACCACAACAATTCTACTTCACAAGCGGCTTGCAAAACAATCACCGAGCTAACACGAAGCCAGTGTTCAGATAGATGGTAGAGAACAATAGCTGTAACGTAGTAATACTGCAGTTGATCTTCCGCTGTTTCATAAAGGTTCCTATCTATCTACGATTGTCCAAAGAAAGCAACCAAGTCTAACCCGCCTCTGACTCTGGCAAAAGGGAAAAAAGAGCACCAAAACGCCGAGCTCGACTAGTAACAAGAACATGTGACCAGACCGAAAACCCGAAGAGCCGCCCTACTGCTGCGAGGTATCACACCCTTATACAAAACGTGACGAGTAATCGTACAGAAGAAGCCGGGAGGTGTGTGTGTGTGTGGTGTACATAGGAAACGCCGTGGATAAGCGCTTGCCCTTCAGGAAGTCGAACTTTTAGGGAATCTCTAGAAAAGGATGGGAAGGGGTAACGCCATTTGGAGGGAGAGGCGTTTAGACACGCGAGACATCGCGACCGAAGCACTTGGCCTTGGCCCAGTCGAGCATGACCAATATCCTGTTGCGGGTGCTGAAGCACATGCTGAGGTAGGCGGAGCGCCAGAAGATGTAGGTGATGGTACCACCGGAAGCGATGTTGCCGGAGAACCACGAGATGTCGGCAACGGCCTTCTCAGAACCAATGTAGGCGAGCGAACCCTGGTGAGAGTACTCAAAGGGACCGATGGATTTGATCCTCCTCAGCCTCTGCTGCAGAGCCTTGATCTCGCCGAAGACCTTGTCACGGGCCTCCTTGCCGGGTGCCTTCTCCTGGGCGACGGAGAGCTCAGCAAGCTCACCCTCAATCTCGGAGGTCTTGGCCATGTTGTTGAACATGCGGGCGAGGAAAGCACCTTCCTGAGCAGCGACCTGGGCAGTGGGAGCGTAGTTGGCAACAGCGCAGTCACCGACGGCCCATACGTTCTCAGTACCCTTGACGACGAGGTACTCATTTACGGCGAGACCGCGGCGGGAGTCCTTCTGTGCGGGGATCTGGTTGATGAGGTCCTTGACGATGGGTCGGAGAGCGTTACCGGTGGCCCAGACAAGGAGACCATAGGGGATCTTCTCGAGCTGCTTCTTGCCGTCGGGGCCAGTCGACTCAGCCTCGATGAACTTGGGTGTGACGTTCTTGACCATGGTCTTTGTGCGGATGGTGATGGTCTCCTCCTTGAAAGTCTTCTCGGTGTAGTCGATGAGCTGCTTGGAGAACATGGGAAGGACATTGGGGAGGGCCTCGACGAGGGTGACGTGGAAGTTATCCTGGATCTCGGGAAGCCACTTCTTCAGATCGGAGTGGAAGAAGTCCTGAAGTTCACCGGCAAACTCGACACCGGTAGGTCCACCTCCGACAACGACCATGTGCAGCAGGCGCTTCTTCTCCTCGTCAGACTGGTCCTTGAAGGTAGCAGTCTCGCAGCAGTCCATGATACGGTTTCGGATGCGCTGGGCGTCGCCGACCTCCTTCAGGAAGAGACCGTTTTCCTTAACACCGGGGATACCTGTTCCATGTTAGCTGAGTTCGGGTGAGAATGGGCGGATGACGCACCGAAAGTGGCGTTCTCAGCACCAACACCAACGACGAGCATGTCAAAGGGCACCTCGGTCTGGGAGACGTCGCCCTTGATGTCGGAGTCGTCGCTGATGTAGACGACCTTCTTCTCGTAGTCGATCTTGGTGGCTTCGGCTTCGTAGTATTTGACCTGGGCCTTCTTGTGGCGCAAGAAGTTGCGGATGGGCTCCATGATGGAGCGGTGCTCGATGGTGCCGACAGTGCATGAGGGCAGGAGGGGGGTGAAGAGGAAGTAGTTGCGCGGGGAGACGACGATGACATTGTAGTTTTCCGTGTCGAGCTTCTTCAGCAGAGAGACGGAGCCCCAGCCGGTACCTGTCGCGTGTCAGATGCATTCGATGCGTGCTGGGTCATTCGTCGCTACTCACCGAGGACGACGAGCGTCTTCTTGCTTGGGTCAGGCGGCGGCTGGTCGGCGGGGTTGCGAGTCTCGTAGATGCCGTATCCGACGTATCCCAGGCCGGCGATGGCAGAGAGGTACGTGAGGCGCCAGGTCCAGCGCAGGAGGCGGAACCTCTTGGCCTTGGGCTTGGGCGCGCTGCTCGACTGCTGGCGGACAGACTGGCGGAGGGCAATCTGGTACTGCGTGGGCCGGGGCGTCCAGCGCGCTCTGTTGGCGATAAGCGACGGGCGCTGGGTGGTGAAGGTCCTGCGTCCAGCCAGCTGAACCTGCGAAAGCACATTGGCAGCGGCGAGCGGCCTCATGTTGGGTGCCATTGCAATGGTGGAAGCTGCGGGAGAGCTTCACGGAGTCAATGGCTGGGTGCGGGTGGTAGGGAGGCGAGCGAAGGGATGGTGAGGATGTCTCGTCGGAGCGCGGGAGTCAACTTTTTCTTAGCGATGACGAACACCCTACCAAGACGCCTCGCTCGCAGGGGTCTTTGCTTCTGCGCCGAAAGATAAGCCTTGTTCCAATTAAAGCCCGCCCTGCCCTGCCCACGCCCACACGCGAATTATTTCGAGCGCCAGGACAGCTACCATTAGTTCTCGAGGCCGATCACCCGCTACTCCCACGCTTTCGTTGGGATTGTGCTGATGCTCTTGTGGCTGCACCCAAACCTTCACCTCCACGTCCAGTCATACACATCATCACATAGAGTGCAAAATGCCTCATTGCATTCTCAATCCCTTGCGCCCCCATTGCTCAGCTCAACAAGTTATGGCCTCGCCATTCCTCGGCTCGGCACCGACTCCGGTGGCCAGCCATCGGCATGCACTTTTGCAGTGAGCACCCGCATCCGGTACCGCGGACGCACACATGGTGGCTTCAAGTGCCTTTTAGCCGAGCCGCATGTCCCTGAGCCTCAGCGACCTGCATACTGGCCTCGTAGACCGACGGAATTCCTGGTTTTGCGGACCCGCCTGCCCAGGGTTGTGGTAAATAGTCATCATCCTACATCGCCCGAAACGACACGCGCCACCCGTGCACCCTATGGATGACTCAAATACAGGATCTGGCAGGACGTGAAACGAGGGATATCTAAATTCGTGTTTTAATATTTGCCATCTCAGTGCTGGACATGACCATCCGTTCCTGCCCCACGAAATGTTGAATGCTACCTACGCTGCTTGTGGACTTGGCAGGAGCTATTTCGCCAGCATGATCCATGCATGCTTCCCTGAACTCATCTTGAGATTCTAGTGCTCCGTTACACATACACATAGTATGCACTTAGCTGCATGCTCTAATCGATTTCGCTAATCGCTTATACCGGACTTGCTCAACAGGTGCGCTCTTCTAAGCATACAACAAAATCAGACCCTCTAAAAAACATCTTGTGAATATGTAGCTCGGGACCGGAAGAATGTCATTCTGGATCGCGAACAGTAAGCTCAATTTACAAGAGACAATCTTGGAATGATGATGACATGCATTCACCCCGCTCCTTTGCTTATCGATAGACATCCCCCTCACCTAGTAGTCCACTACACAACAGTACAACGATACTCATCTCTCTAAACTTTCCAGTATTCAGGAACTACCCGTGAATCTAATACCATTCCTTTCTCCAAACACTGAAATCTATATAAACCATGCCCCACGCAACCGCAACCGTAAACGGCATCCTAGTAGCCGAGACCGACTCCTACGAAGTCGTCGACGGAAACATCTACGTAATCAACCCTCCTCCTTTCTTGCCCATAATAAGCCCCTTCAATCCATCTGATCCATGCCAGTTCCCACCCGACACCATTAAGAGCAACCACTTCAGCCCCACTTCAACCAAGACGCACTGCCCTTATAAGGGGGACGCAAGCTACTACACCGTCACAGCCAACAAGACGGAAGTAAAAGATGCAGCGTGGTACTACCCGGAGCCATTGGAAAGCATGAACAATATCAAGGGTTATGTTGCTTTCTACAAGGGAAAAGCTGAGGTGAAGAGTGAATAGACGAAAGACAAAGTAATATGGTGGTCATGGGGTTACGTGTGGATATGGGTATATTCAGTATCAATTGAACCCCAAAGAAACATGATGCAAATGTTCCTGTCTAGTAACGCCGATAAATGCTCATCATCATAACGTCTGGACTGGCTGTTCTCAGGCTCATGCATCAACAGCCATCATCATCGTGTCGTCGCCATCGATGCCTACAGCCGGAGGCTCGATCATGACACCCCGTCCCCTTCCTTGAAGCAATTCCCTTCGTACCTCCGCGCTAATGCTCCTGTGACCTCTTGTGAGCAGCAAGTCAAGCAGCGCCTCTCGTTGGTCCTCGGTGATGTCGTTCCTGTATCTTTGCGCAAAGGCAAGCAAGCACTGATGCCAGATTACAGGCAGTTTGCCGGTGTTGCCAAGGTCGCCAGCCACAGACTCGGTGTCCATGGCGTCGGCACTGCTGGCGCCCACGCCGCGGAAGCGCAGGAAGTGGAAGACGAGCGCGTCGATGACCTTGAAGGGTAGGGCGTACTTCTTCTCGAGAAGGGTCTTGATGAAGATGTTGCAGGGGCCGGCGGCATCGGGGTCAGACGACATTTGCTCGGCGGCGATTTCACACAGACGGTGGAGGGCGGCTGCGGAGTGTAGGACGGGGACGGAGACCTTGGCCACAACGGATGCCACGATCGTGGCGTCGCGCTGTGTGCAGGTGACGTCCGTGAGCATGGGGAAAACGACACCCTTGAAGAAGGCGCTGGGCTTGTAGAGCGCCTTCTTCAGCGCGTTGTACAGATGCACATTGAGCTTGTGTGTCTCTCGGATGTTCTGTTGTACCAAAGGTAGCAGTATGGTGTTGAGGAAGGTCTGCGCCGTTCGTGGGTCTCTGGAGATGAAGATTCGGGTCGCAGCGAAGGTGGCGTTGGGTGTCCAGTCGTCAGGACGTGTGATGGCGACGAGCGTTTCCCAGGCGGGGATCGTGGGCAGGATCTTGAAGGGCTTGGGCAGCTTGCCGCTCTTGTAGCGGCTCAGAATTAATCCAATCTTTGAGTATACTGTGCAGGCTTAGTAGAATTACGAGATTTTGCAGTGAGGATGCTGTACCTTCGACGACCTTTGCTGGTAGTTCGATTGCGTCTTCTGGAGCACCACCACCTTGAATCTCTGGTTGCTGTACTTCGCCTCCGGCTTCATGCGCAGCGATCTTCTCGAGGATGAGGGCTGCCAGATCTGTGCCGGGACCTGACTGTTGCGCTTCCTCGCCAGGCCATACGATGGGGTTGTCGTCTGTTGGTATGAACTTGTTCCATGCCGCCAGATCGTTCGCATCGATCTCGACCTCTTCCACCTCCTCATCGTCCTCGCCCCATGCTTCATCGTCATCTTCGCCTTGGATCAAATCCTCTCCTGGCATATCATCCTCGCCCATGCGTGTCTCGAAGTCAAAGGCTGGGTTAGCTTCTTGCGGTCTCCGGACCTTGTTCTCCCTCGCATCCTCCTCTTCCAGCTCTCTTCCGATTTCCAAGATTTTGCGCGAGCTCTTCGAGTCTACGTATTTCTGCTCGTCGTCTTCCTTGTCGCTCTTGTTTCGCTTTTGTCGCTTCGGCGCCTTGTTCTTCCACGGGTCGGAGGGCGCATATTCTTCGGCTAGAGGGTTGTGTCGCTGGTCGCGCACACCCGGCGATTTGGGTGCTTTCGGCATGGTGGGTATGTGGTCGCGAGCGGAGGATCAGAAGAGGTGCGATGTCTTTTTCTGAAGTTTTAGTAGAGTCGTGGCTGTAGTACAGATGTTTTTCAGAGTTGGCGGCAGTGAGTAGTAAAAGTTCGAGAACGGGATAAATTTTGGTGGGGTCTGCCTAGCGCCGCAACTTGCATGTCCAGGGTCGTGTCTTCCAACATAGCAGCTACAAGCAGCTGTCGCGCTTTCCACTCCAGCTACCACAACCCTCACAATGGCCGACTCACACCCCCCTTCGCGTTCCAATACACCCACACTCGTGCCTCCAATGCGGCGGCCACTCGAAGGAGACAATGCGCCCGCCGTGTCGTCTCCGCTCAACCCCAATCCCGATGCGGCAGCGCGTGCCAGACCGAAAGCTCCTGCGCGCGAGCAGAGAGAGAAGCGTGAGACGATCAAGAAACGCGAAGCTTCAGCGTCGACGCGCCAGGCCACTCCGAGCGCAAAGTCTAGCAAGAAAGAGCGTCCCTCAGCCGACTCACCCATGCGATATTCCATCCCCGAGCCCAGACCCTCCGACTATGAAGCGCCAAAAGACAGCACGCTGGTGTCACATGAGCCGAACCCCATGTACGCGCCTGATGGCGTCACCGAGCTGAAGAAGCCACACGATATCGCCTGGAACAAGAAGGGCTACAAGTACACCCACTGTGTCGCCGACCCGCTCTTCCGTCATAAGCAATACTACAGGCAGAGCGACTCCAGGCCGTATGGACCGCGAATGAGCCACGAAGACTGCGACAGATGGTTTCACTTCGATAACAGCGCGACAATCGTATCGCAGGAGAAGGGCTGGCGCATGGGACGCGGGAACGTAGTCGCGAGAGAAGGCAGGATATACTATGAGGTCAAGGTGCTCAGAGGCATACCCAAAGACGGCCCAAAGGATCCTATCGACCCTAAGACGGGAGAGACGAAACCTGGTCCCCACGTGAGAATGGGTTGGGCAAGGAGAGAAGCGCCGTTGGACGGACCCGTGGGCTTCGACGGCTACAGCTACGGCATCACCGACGCGCGCTTCGAGGCGCAACATCGATCGCGCGCCTCCAAGATCTTCAAGCCGCTCCCCAAGAACGCAAAGAGCAAGCACATGAAGGCCAGGCCCCCGCATGGCAAGCCAATGCCTGTTGAATATGTTATAGATCAGCATGTTCAAGAAGGCGATGTGATTGGACTTGAGATTCAGCTGCCGTCGCTCTCCATGCATCGCAAGGTCGTCGAAGGCATCTACAACCCAGCCGTGGACCTAGGAGATGGATTCGATACCGTCAGTAACCAAGACCCATTCGACCGTCCCATCGACATCATCCGCGATCGCATACCCGTGCCCTACAAAGGCAACTTCTACTTCGAGCAGCTCGACTACCAAGTCACAAAGATGGTGGAGGCTTACCACGACCGCGGTCCCGTACCCAAGATACACCCCTCGCCGAATCACGAAGACGTCAGTGTACGATCACTACCACACTCGCACATCAAGGTCTACAAGAACGGTGAGGAGGTCGGCATCGCTTTCGAGAACCTCCTCGCCTTCCTTCCTCCTGCTAGTATACCATCAGTCGAAGCCATCAAAGCTGGTGCGCGAACAGGCTTCGACGATGGCATGGTAGGATATCTGCCAGCCATCTCACTATTCAATGGTGGTGTTGCCCAGGTCAACTTCGGTCCCGACTTCTGGTGTCCGCCTGAAGAGATGGTGCAGCAGCGCCAGAAGGATACCCAGATGGTCGATGGTGATACAAACGAGCAGCAGATTCCCGATGGCCGTAAGCTGCGGGCTATTGGCGAACGATACAAGGAGCAGATTGCCGAGGACGTCGTCTGGGACATTATCGATGAAGTCGACTTCTTCTCCCAGGACGGAGGATGGGAGTACAAGGGCGAGGCTCCTCAGGACGTGGCAGGCAAATCTACGCCTAGGGCGCGTGGCTTTGCAAACGCGGATGAAAACATTGGTGTTGAGGTGGCCAAGCGATACTAATGAAGAACAAAAGTTGTTCTGGTGTTCAGTGGATTGTAATCATAGCGAGGCGTATAGGTATACCCGTTATCAATGATTGATATGCATCTCTCGACGTTTGATCTGGCGCCATTTCCGAATTGTCAGTCTCTCCTGTCCGCACCGATGCGATCGCCACGTTTGCGCCTTTGGTCCATTCGACAGATGGCAGCCTTCGTCTACGGCACTACGGCTTCTTGCTCCATCAAATGGCCGCCTAATCGCGTCACGTATAGCTATGCTTTGCTAAGACATCCCGCGCCCTACGCCCTACGCGGTGTTACAACTATTCGCATAAATTCCGCCCACAAACGTACTCTGCCAAAGAAGGCAATTAGCGCGGAATTAGCGACATCGGGCATCCTAAACATTTAAACTAGCGCAACGTGACCGTTTGCGCCAGCATTGAATATATACCCACGTATCCTGAGACTCTCAGTTATTCACATTCATAAACCATAGTCTAGAGAAGTCAATTGCCTTCTTCTTGTCTTCTTGCACACATTACTCCTTATCCCACTACCCCGCCATGAATTCTTCACAATTCCGAGAAGCGGCCAAAGGAGCCATTGACGAGAGTACGTACTCCCAATCTCACCGGATAGAAGCGTAAATTGACCTACCCTCAAGTCGCAACCTACTACGACACCCTCGAGGAACGCCCTGTCCTCCCCTCCGTCAAGCCAGGCTACCTACGCCCGCTACTTCCCGTCTCCACGCCCGAAGAAGGCGAAGCATGGGAGACGATCCAAGCAGACATCGACCGCGTCATCATGCCAGGTCTAACCCACTGGCAAAGCCCCAAATTCATGGCCTTCTTTCCGTGCAACTCGTCCTTCGAAGCCATGATAGGCGACATGTACAGCGGAGCCTTCAACGCCGCAGCCTTCAACTGGATCTGCTCGCCCGCGATTACAGAGCTTGAAACTGTTGTCATGGACTGGATCGCCAAGCTCATCGCTCTCCCGAAAGACTTTCTCAGTGACGGCGAGGGCGGAGGCATCATCCAAGGTACCGCCAGTGAAGTCGTACTAACAGCCCTTGTTGCCGCCCGCGAACGCCTCATCCGCCGTAAACTGGGCGATATGCCTGAAGGCGAAGAGAGGATGGACAAGGCAGCCGATATCCGGGGTAAGCTCGTGGCGCTGGGTTCCGAGCATGCGCATTCGAGTACGCAGAAAGCGGCTATTATCGCAGGAACCAGATACCGCAGTGTACCCGCATCCAAGGAATCAAACTACAGCGTCACGGCCTCTGCGCTGCGTAAAACCATCGAAGAGTGCCGTGCAAAGGGGCTGGAACCGTTTTACTTCACCGTCACGATTGGTAGCACGGGGACGTGCGCTACCGACGACTTGGAAGGTATCGCGGCGCTCGCGAAAGAGTTTCCGGACCTGTGGATTCATGTCGATGCCGCGTATGCGGGCTCTGCGCTCGTGTGTCCCGAGTATCAGCATCTGTGCAAGCCGATTGCGGCGTTTGACTCGTTCAACTTCAATTTGCACAAGTGGTTGTTGGTCAACTTTGATTGCTCGGCTTTCTTTGTCAAGAAGAGGAGGGATTTGATGGATACGTATAGTATCACGCCAAGTTACCTGCGCAATCCTCATTCCGAACAAGGCCTCGTTACAGACTACAGGGATTGGCAGATTCCGCTCGGTCGGAGGTTCAGGAGTCTCAAGGTTTGGTTCGTGTTGAGGAGTTATGGGGTTAACGGTCTGAGGCAGTTCATCAGGAAGCACATCAAGTTGGGAGAGTACTTCCATGAGCTGCTGCTGTCGAAGCCGGAGTTGTTCAGCGTGACTACTAAGCCGGCGTTTGGACTCGTCACATTCCAGGTCAAGCCGAACATGGCTTCGGATACGGCGAAGGCGGCGAATCAGGCTGACCCGTCGCACGAGGCACTGCAGAATGACTTCCATACTGATGCTGAGGCCCAGTACAAAGAGATGGTTAATCAGAAGACGAAGGAGG
Source organism: Alternaria incomplexa (assembly GCF_024043165.1). Classification (NCBI taxonomy): domain Eukaryota; kingdom Fungi; phylum Ascomycota; class Dothideomycetes; order Pleosporales; family Pleosporaceae; genus Alternaria; species Alternaria incomplexa. The sequence goes on from NW_026249856.1 coordinate 183,542, forward strand.
TTTACGAGAAGATTAACAGCAAGGGCGATTTCTTCCTGACAAGCACGGTTGTGGGTGGACTTTATGTCATTAGGGTGGTCAGTGCGACGATCAAGAGTGAGGAGAAGTGGATGAAGCAGATTTTTGATGAGTTGGTGGAGGCTGCGGATGGCAAGGGCGATGATAAGGCAGCTTGAGTGTAGCTTGTGTTAGTCTTATGCTATCATTCCTCCTTCATTCCTTCCACATGCGATACAAAGCCATGGGTTTTATAAAGATTGAGAGAACATTTACACAACGCAGCACCGTATCTATCATATGCATGCCACCAGGGGGTCTACATGAGCGCTTCGCTACCTACGCTGCGGCCCGAAAGTATCTTGTGGGTGCCAGGCCTCTCCGAGAGGTCACGAACATGGCAGCGTTGATTCAATGTAGGAGGAAAAGAGGCCATGAAGCCCCAGGGGGTCACAGCGTCCACGTAGACCTCAGTGCGATGAGTAAGGACGTTAGATGCTTAGAACGTGGGAAATAGAAACGGCAATATATAGTAGAAAAACACGACATGGAGATCAAGATGTCATTGCATGAATGTGAAGTGCTGTTATCAGTCCAACCGTAATATCCGCACCGCATTTCCACCAAGAACATCCTGTGCTTTCTTGTCATCCGTCGAAAAGGCTTTCGAGATAGCCCCATAGTTCGCGTTTACACTGTGCCACTCCTTCGCGTCTTCTTCGAGCGGCGGGAAGAATGGATGATCAGTGCCTGCTATCGTTAGCTCCTAGTATCACAATTTCGAGCACATATGCTTACCAAACAACAACCGGTCCGACCCTGATGCATCGAGAGCGGCCTTCAACCCAACTTCCGAGTATATGACAGCGTCCAGGTAGATGTTCGTCTTCAGAATATCCCATACGTCCCTCCTGTTCTGTGTCTTGCCATGCTTCTTCAGGTGACCATCGTGCAAGATGCAAGACTCAATGCGACCTGCCAAAAACGGCATTGTACCTCCTGAGTGTGCCAGTAGTACGCTCAGCTTTGTGAACCGATCCCAGACGCCGCTCAACAGCATCCTCGTCACCGCAATGGTTGTCTCCAGGGGGAAGCCAAGTGCTAATGGTAGAACGTGTCCGTATTCGCTCGCGCGGGGTCCGTAGATGGACGTAGGTAGACCGTAGTGCGGGTGGAGGAAGATGAGCTGTTGGTGCTTCTCCAATGCTGCGTAGACGGGATCGAGGTTCTCGTCGTCGAGCCCTTGTCCAAGACCTGAGGTGCCCATGACGACACCGCGTGCGTACTTGAGCGTGCTTAGTCTCTCGATCTCGGCGGTTATGACTTCAGGCGATGCGGAGAGTGGGAGGGTGCCGAAGAAGTACAGTCGACCGGGGTACTGCGAGCATTGGTCGTTTACATCGTCGTTGATCTTCTTCGCTGCTTCGCCTGCTTCGTCTGCTGGGAGGAAATCTAGCCAAGGGTTTGCTAACGAGATGACGGACTTGTCGATCTTGTGTAGGTCCATGAAGGCTATCTTTTCTTTGATCTCGTAGTATTCGGAGCCAATAGGGCGGCCGCGGGAGGTTGAAGGTGTTGAAGGGTCATCTTCTCCGGGAAGGATGATGAGACGTGCTGAGTCTGGTGCATCGGGGAATGTTCGAACGTATGGTACGGTTGTTCGTGAGCGTAGTAGCTCCATGTATTTGGGAGGGTAAACATGGGTGTGGACGTCGACGATCGTCATGCTGGCTGATGGGACGCGTTTTACGCGTCAACGTATGAGTGAAGGTGCTACGGTGGTGTGTTGACACTTCAACCGCGTTATTGGGAGTGAAAGAGAAGCCAAAGAATTGTCAGGCTATTCGGTCTGACAGACAAGATGTATCGTGGATGTTTTGACCCTGGTGGGGTAGCTTGAACTGCCCCACTACCGGGCGTCCAGCATCCCACCTTCCCCAAGCGGCAAGAAGCTATGGAGCCGTTGACGGAGATGGCCGCGATGAATATGTGTCACTTTGATATGTCGAAATGTCCTGTTACGTACTGCATTCGGGACGAGTTTAGATGGTCAGTGGAACTGCGGCCGATCAAGCCCATGTCCTCAAGAAGACGTTCGGCGGCTTGTCCCAGGTCTCGAACTCTGCATCCACCTCCCACGGAATATCTCCTGTACCCTCATCCTTGAACCCCAGTCTCCTATACACGGGTCTTCCCATAGTGCTTCCCTCTGTTGTGCACTCCAAGTTGCCCCTCTTCTTTGCCTCCTCAAGACCGACCTCCACCAGCTTGGCAGCAATGCCGCGACGCTGGTATGCTGGATCAACAGCACAGCAGTCCAATGTGAAGATAGCGGGCGGATTGCGGCCTGACTTCTCGACTTCTCGCATGTATGCGATACGTCGTTTCCATAGTGAGTTGAACATTTGCGTTGCAAACCGCCGTTTCTGGTCGTCGTAATCAGTGAGAGCTTCCTCCATGTCGCCGTAGAACGGGTCGCCATAGCCTTCCACGAACGACAGCTGCTTCCAGATGGCAATTCCAGCAACTCGTCTTTCGCCCTGATTATCTGGATCAGGCACGGTGGCCTTGAGATAGAGGGCATTGCGTTGTCCGTCTTTGTTGGTGGTGATGGACTGCCATCTCTTCGTCAGGATCTGAGCTTGCTTCGCCTGCCCTTCTTCCGTGTCCCAGCCGGGTGTCATCAGTCGCCATAGGGCATCTTTGGCTTGGTGGCCGAAGGCTTCGGAAAGACAATGCTGCGCTTGCCTAAAGTCTCGTTCTGTCTCGCAAGGTGATATGATGACGTCGTTATTCGCGGTCATATTGAAGGTAAGCAGAAGTGGTGTGAGTGCAGTTGTACTTTACGTGGAGTATGTTGGGGAACACGGCGGATTTATGTCTGGGGTTAGTACACTAGAATCGAATGACTAAAGACCCATAAAACGCCATCGCCTTAAGTCTCGCGGACAACTCTGCTGATGCCTAGTTCTTGGCATGGTATCCCAATGTAGTATCGCATCCTGATGAAGAAGACGAGTGTCAGAGTTCAAAGGAAACAGCGTCATAACGCAAGTCCACTATGAGGCATTACGCTGCAGGCAATATTATAGAGAAGAGCTAGCGAGGAAGTTGAATGCACCTATTGAGATGAGCTCAGTGAAGGACCTTGGAAATCGACGTGTGCGCGTGGAGATGCAAAAGGGCGCAGAGAGGGTTGGGATGGGAGCGTGGATGGCAGGCGACGGCTAGCGTGGCGCAAATCAATTAGCAGGGATGACGCGCTCGCGCCTGCGACACGCTTTCGCGTTCTCCCTGGGCGCCTTCCATCTACTCCACCAACAACAAACACACACCCACCAATCCTCCCTTATCACGCGCTTGGGTGTTGTATCTGTCCTTCACATCCTCAAGATGCCAGGAGCCGTCACAAGAGCGCCGGCGAAGCGCGCCCTCGCCGAAACATCCAGCACACGCACCAATGTGCAGCCGTCGCCCCACTCGTCCAAGAAGCTGAAGCTCCAGAATGGCAATGACAAGAGTAGACCGCCAACCAAGACGGTCAATGGCTCCTTCAACTCGAGCCAGGTGGGCCCGAGCCAGTTCGAGGAGACGCTGGAGAAGATGACGCAGGACATGGAGACGCTGAAGAAAGACAACACAGAGAAAGACCAGCAATGGCGGCGGCCTGCCTTGCCCGAGGACTTCAATGAGATGACACAAAACCTTGTCTTCCAACAGATCGAGGCTGAAGAGGGCGTGTTAAATGGCGGAAAAACAACCGTCAAGCTCTTTGGTGTCACAGAGGTGAGAAGCGTGCACATGGCATACATCGACTTTGACTGACCGTATATCATAGACTGGCCACTCCGTTCTCATCCACGTCACTGGCTTCCAACATTACTTTTACGTTGCCGCACCCCTTAACTTCCACAAAGAAGACTGCGAACCGTTCAAGGTCTTCCTCGAGAGCGAATGCCAGAAGAACTTCAACCAACACTCAGCTGTCATCGCGTCGGTACAAATGTGCATGAGAGAGAACATCCTGCGCTTTCAGGGCAATCAGAAGAGCCCATACCTCAAGATTACAGTGACTGATCCGAAAATGATCAATCGCGTGCGGATGATGGTGCAAAAGGGCAATGCCAATTACAAGCGACTCTGGCCGGCCAGAGAGGACGGTATCCTCACATTCGACAACATCGCCTACGTACTGCGCTTTATGATCGACACCAAGGTCGCCGGTATGTGCTGGGTCGAAGTTCCAGCAGGCAAATACAGAATGATCAGCCCCCGCGACCGACACTCTAACTGCCAGATTGAGGCACAGCTACACTACAGCGATTTGATCGCCCACCAATCTGAAGGCGAATGGGCCAAACTCGCCCCCCTTCGCATCCTCTCCTTCGATATCGAGTGCGCTGGCCGCAAAGGTGTCTTCCCAGAGGCGAACGTCGACCCCGTCATCCAAATCGCAAACGTCGTTACAAGATATGGAGAACCAAAACCCTTCGTCAGAAACGTCTTCTGTCTGGATACAGTCAGCCCGATCGTTGCGACACAGGTCTTGTCATTCCAAGATGAGGGCGAGATGCTGATGAAGTGGCGAGACTTCGTAGAAGAGGTCGACCCAGACGTCATCATCGGCTACAACATCAACAACTTCGACTTTCCATATCTGCTCGACCGCGCAAAACATCTCAAGCTACAGAAGTTCCCGTATTGGTCCCGTCTAAAGACGGTACAGTCCAAGGTAGAGAGCTCGAATTTCTCGAGTAAACAACTAGGAAACCGAGACACAAAGACTACCAACACCAACGGTCGTCTCCAGCTTGACCTGTTACAGCTCATTCAGCGAGACCATCAACTACGCAGTTACACGCTCAACTCGGTGTGCGCTCACTTCTTGAAAGAACAGAAGGAGGATGTACACCACAGCATGATCACAGAGCTGTTCAACGGCGACTCCAACTCCCGGCGACGATTGGCTGTATACTGTTTGAAGGATGCCTATCTACCGCAGCGATTGCTCGACAAGCTCATGTGTCTGGTCAACTACACGGAAATGGCTAGGGTTACAGGTGTGCCTTTCAATTACCTTCTGGCCCGTGGACAACAAGTTCGCTTCATTAGCCAGCTCTTCCGTAAAGCACTCGACCATCAACTCATCGTTCCGGACCTCCCGAACCAAGGCGACAGCAGTGACCAGTACGAAGGTGCGACCGTTATTGAACCCAAGCGCGGCTACTACAAGGAACCTGTCGCGACCCTCGATTTCGCATCGCTATACCCCAGTATCATGCAGGCCCACAACCTGTGCTATACGACCTGGCTCGACAAGCAGACGGTAGAGAAACTCAAGATGAAGAAAGACGAAGACTATATTGTCACTCCAAACGGTGACATGTTCTGCACAGCGAAAACTCGGAAGGGACTCTTGACCGAGATTCTGGAGGAATTGCTGGGTGCGCGTAAGAGGGCGAAGAAGGAGTTGGCGATCGAGACCGATCCTTTCAAGAAGGCTGTGCTCAACGGTCGTCAGTTAGCTTTGAAGGTCAGCGCCAACTCGGTTTACGGTTTGACAGGTGCCACCAACGGAAAGCTACCGTGTCTTGCCATCGCCAGTAGTACCACAAGTTTCGGCCGCCAAATGATTGAAAGGACCAAGGCGGAAGTCGAGGCAAAGTACAACATCGCGAACGGATACACACACGACGCAGAGGTCATCTACGGTGACACGGATTCCGTCATGGTGAAGTTTGGTACGTCCGAACTAGCGGAGGCGATGAAGCTAGGTGAGGAAGCTGCGGACTACGTCTCTTCGAAGTTCGTGAAGCCAATCAAGCTGGAGTTCGAGAAGGTCTACTTCCCCTACCTGCTCATCAACAAGAAGCGTTACGCTGGTCTCTACTGGACGAATCCGCACAAGTGGGACAAGATGGACACGAAGGGTATTGAGACGGTCCGCCGTGATAATTGCCGCCTGGTCCAGACTGTCATCGAAACTTCGTTGCGCATGCTCTTGATCGACCAGGACCCAGAAGGTGCCCAAGAGTAAGTCATTCCGCCATCTCCGCAACTTCATCACTAACATCGGATAGATTCGTCAAGGAGACCATTGCGGATCTGTTGCAGAACAAGGTGGACATGTCTAACCTTGTCATCACCAAAGCCCTTACCAAGCAAGAGAACAAGGACGGGACAGGTGGTTACGCCAACAAACAAGCACACGTCGAGCTTGCCGAACGCATGAAGAAGCGCGACGCCGGTTCAGCGCCTGCTCTGGGTGATCGTGTCGCCTACGTTATGATCAGAGCCGCCACCGGTGCGAAGAACTTCGAGAAGTCTGAGGATCCCCTCTTTGTCCTCGAAAACAACTTGCCCATCGACACACGTTACTACTTGGACAACCAACTTGCGAAGCCACTGGGCAGAATCTTCGAGCCTATTCTAGGTGAGAAGAAGGCAGCCTCGTTACTCACTGGTGATCACACGCGTTCCATCACCGTCGCGGCACCCACGGTGGGTGGTTTGATGAAATTCGCCAAGAAGACATCAACATGCATGGGATGCAAGAAGCCACTTACCGCTGCGCATGAGAAGGACGGCGCCGTTTGTGAGAACTGCCGACCTCGTATCGCCGAACTCTACACAAAGACGCTAGGCAAAGTCAGTGAGCTTGAAGTTCGCTTCTCACGCCTTTGGACCCAATGCCAGCGATGCCAGGGCAGTGTTCACTGTGAAGTCATCTGCGCATCCAAGGATTGCCCCATCTTCTACATGCGCATGAAGGCGAGGAAGGATGTTGAAGACGCAGGCAAAGAGCTGGTGCGTTTCGACAAGGACGCGGCGCTGTGGTAATCGTTTGCTATCCTACAAATAGCATGTAATAAGTGTGTGGTGTTTTTGGCGTTTCGATGGCATGGATATCCGTCTGTACAAATATGGGGGCTCACTGAGCATGATTAAGATGCGTAGCGATATCAGCATGTATCTCAATGAATATTGTTGCAATCACTTGTTGCATTTTTTTTGTCTTGCGATTGTTCCAGTGAAGGCGCTGAACCGCATCCGAACTTCCTCGGTGCTCCTTCCTTCCTCACGAGCCGACTCTTGTCTGCGACGGTTTACTCACCACCTGGTGTTCTTTGCACATCGCCACAACACAAGCTCAATGCTTTGGACTTGAGATTGCAAAAGCATCAGCGCCACATGCCCTCGAAGCCCCTCGTCCCTCCACTACCGAAACCCTCCTGTTCACGCGCTTGCCCCTCGTCCAAATCATGCGTCTCGCTGCTCTCCAGGCCAGCAACAAACATCTGAAAACTCCAGAGCAAGGTTTGGAATAACATGACCTCCTTCTGTTGTCCGAGCAGTCTCGCAATGACCTCCTGCATCTCTGGAGAAGTAGTCCTAGTGGCTGTTGCGTACTGTGTCTCGAATTCGGTGTAGGCCACGACGTAGGCGTTGTTTTGGGCGACGTAGAGGTCTGTGAGCATGGTTTAGTGGGCGCGGAGGGTGGTGAGGAGGGCTGAGGAGGATTTGGCTCCTGGAAGCAGGGGTATTGCGAGTGTGATTGGGTGGCGAGCTGTGAGAGCTGGTATGCTATGTTGCGAGTCGGACATTGTGGCGGCGGTGGTGGTGGTGATTTTGAGATCTGGGATCAGCTTTGAAGCTCCAGGAATACCTGAAGGTGGCGAAAGTAGGCGATGTCACGGCTGTGATCGAGGCCGACGGGAGAGGGTGTGCGCGAACGCGAGAATCGGAGTGAAATGGTAGGACATGCAAAATGATCTTCATTGCCTGGCCAGAAGGGTGTAGGTAGCCGTGATGTATGTACTAGCAAGAAAAAAAGCCGGACTGCAGGCTTGCAATGATCTCGGTGAGATCTTTCAGTGCCCTCGTACCAGGATAGAAGGACGAGAAAACTTCATGTTGGGCTCATATTGGTCGATGCTCTGGGATTTCTCGGTGGTAGAGTGTCCATCTCTGAGGGAGTATCGAATTTCCTTCTTGGTGGTAACCAATCTAGGCTTGTCTTGTTGTCCGCCGCGAAATCTTCTTCGCTGCTCCGTGTAACATTCCAGTGCGTATCCCGCCTAGAAGTCCTATCCCTGCTACTGCCAGTGGTAACAGCATTCATCTTGATCGTGCCTGCGTTGTTCTGGTATGCTCCAGATCCACTCGGGCTGTGCCGCACGTATCCGTTCGTATCATAGGATATGCTAGGTGTGTGGGCACGGCGAAAGAACACAGCAAACGCAGGGCAGCAACCAATACAGATAGCTACAGATGACTCAATGAGCGTCCAGAACGCTAGCCAGGTCGGACTGGGTGCTGTGCTTTCTCCGGACTTTCTGCCGACCTGTATAACGCGTAGAGTGGCGAAGGTGATGCAAACGAAGCCAGATGCGAAGAGTGCGATGATAGCGATCTTCTGCGGGCGTAACATCTGAAGGTTCCAGACAAGTCGGATTGGTAAAAACATGACTGGCAGCATTAATACCAACATGTTTAGTAGGAGGATCTATCACATACTCATGAGGTCTGATAGGATATCGACAGCGTAGGACATGTACAGGCTAACAAGCTGGGCATGTATGTTTCGGGGGGTATTTGGGCAGTCTCCTCTGACTATCAAGGCGGTAAAATCGGTACAAGAAGTCAGATAAGAAGCGATACAGCCGAGAACAGACTACATCGGAGGTTTTAGTGTGGTTAAAGAGCATGCGATAATATAGACTTACAACGATACAAAATGTGAATACTGCCCACCAAAGTCTTGTCCATACACGCGGAAGGCCTTCTAGTAGTTTCTTGTACAATGCTAACAGAGACAGCTTGACCGACCATAGCGTTAACCAGAACAGTACAGTGGTAACGAACACGATCCGAACGTTGAGGACGAAGTCGGACTGGAATGTTGGCCAAGGTTCAAGTGATCCTACCAGAACCTTTGAAATGTCGAAGATCGTAGAAATGTTAACAAGATAGCATATCGACAAGGCGAGGAACAATGCAAAAGCCAGGTATATGAGATAGTCTTGCAACTCCATAGCTTTGCGCCTCCGCACCTGCACGCCTATACGTACGAGCATGATGGCTGAAGCTAATACCACCATAGCGTAAGAAGCCCGAAAGAACTCGGGCTCTGAGATGATCTCTTTGTACTGGGCAGACATGGCTCGGTGTCTGACATCGGACTGTATCGGCCGCTGACTGACCTCGGGTGTATAGAAGGGAATGCGCAATGATGATAGAAGAATGTAGTCACCACAGTAGACATCGTCCTTTTTTCTTTCTGCCTAAACAGCACATATCAATCCCCAAGGTGATCAATAATCTTATGCTCAAAGAGCGGCCAGCTGCAGCATAGATCTAGAAAAGCAGGTCCCCATAAAGTGCGGCACAGTACATCAGTGGTGCCCTCGCTGCATGAGGCATAACAGGGGTCGGACACGGCCCGGCGTGGGAAGCGAATTAGGTCGATTCCTCTCAGGTTGGGGCCAAATCCTTGAGGCTCGGTTAGCAGATGGTCAATCTAGAATTGAATCCTACGGTGGCGATATCTAGGTGTGGACATAACAGCCGTCCAAGAGCTTCGGCCCCGGCCGTCGCGAGCGAAAACTTAGTCTTGTTCGTATATGTAGAGCGTTCCAAGTCAAGCCAAATGATGGTTCTGAACGGGAGGCATTCTGGCATCCCAACAATATGTAATGGGGTGATGTGAGTCATGCTGCGATGCGTCTCGCATCGTGCTATGAGAGCGGCGAAGCTTAAACGCCACTTCGGATGTTCTGGCGGATGCAGGAACGTTAGTGCCGCTAGGTAAAACAAGGGGCTGTGCTGCACGGGCGGGGGCTTATCTAGGCCGTGGTGGCATTGGCGGAGACACCCCAACCTCACGAGCCAGCAGCCCACATATCATTTAGCCACCACTTCCATACCAGCACACGTATACGCATCTTCCCACGACTGTCGTCGCAAAACATGTATACCTAAGTTCTTTTTAATACTGAGTCATTTGCGCATTCACCGGTCCGAGCGAGCGTGTCTCTCCGCAAACTCATCTTCACCTGCGGGCGTCTTTTGAACGGGTGCTATGGTGCGAAGGATGCTGCCGTGTGCAGTGGGGTCATGCAGACCAGGGGAAGAGAACTATATGCATGTAACGTGAGCGTTGGCATGGATCTCGGTAATACCGCCTCTTCGTCATTTTAGTTCAGACACAGAAGCGCGATGTACGAAGTGAGTGTATGTCTCACACGCAGTCCGTACCTAGGTACATGGGAGATTTTACCCACGCAGGAACGAAGACCATGACTGCCAGACTTTTGGACCCGATTGACGAGCGTCGCAACTACGAACGTATAGAAAAGCACACCCATGGAAATATTTATAAGATGGTGTTTAGTTCATCTAAAACTACATGTTGAGATCTTCAGTGGATTAGAATCAGACAGGGGTTCAGCTGACTCATCCCGAGGTCTTCGATGTAGACATGTGCACTGCATGCCAGCTTACCCTTTCTAAGACTGAAGGCATATACAAGGATAGAACCGCCAACAAACCCGTCGATGTCGGGCTACAGCATCCCCCGCGCCCGGCAAGTTGGTGTCGCCGAGAATTTGCATGTAAGGTTGGCGTGATAAAAGGATCTCGTTCCCTACTACTGGGTCGCAACCACCATCATTACAGATTCCTTCCTGTAAATGAGCAGCGTTCTTCCTGTGCCCAGCACCTTCGTGTCACATTCGGGCAATTCTTTTCGTAAACCCTGTTCGTAGATCGACCCTGCTTTTCCGATCGAAAGGATGAAGTACGCCGTCTCATCTGCTGCCTTGGTGGCAGGCGTTGTATCCCAAGCTACTTTCGAACCCGCAGACTTCAATGTAACTGAGGCATTACTGAAAAACGGTGTTGATGTCCCTGCTTTACCCGAGCTTGCACCTCTAGCAGAGAGATCCTTATTGGATGGCTGCTCTATCGCCGTAAGTACTGATTAACGAGCATGCAAAATCCGTAAAGACTAAAATGTCGTCAGTGTAACTCGTTGAAGTTGATCTTTGGTGACGACCAAGTCGAGACACAGTCTGAGGCCGCATACGATGCGTTCATCGGCGATTACTGGGCCGGCCAACAAAGAGACATCTCTCCACAATGTGTCTTCAAACCTGAGAAAGCCTTGGACGTCTCAACTTCTATCCTTCTCTCACGTCTTACGCAATGTCCTTTCGCCGCTAAGAGTGGAGGCCACTCAGCAGTACCCGGCGGCTCGAACATCGAGGGTGGTATCACGATCAGTTTCGAGAAGATGAACAAGACAACAGCATCTTCCGACAAGAAGAGCGCTACGTTCGAGCCTGGCCAAACATGGTACGACGTGTACACCAAGCTGGAGAAAGATGAAGTTGCCATCATTGGTGGTCGAGTAAGTAGGACTCTGTGAGAATAGAGAGGCGTATCACTGATGATTGCTTAGGTTGCTAGTGTCGGTGTGGGTGGGCTAACTCTAGGCGGAGGTAAGAACCGATATGTCACAACACTACCAGTCAACATGCGCTGAACCAATCTTCAGGCATCTCATACTTCTCAAGCGAATACGGATTGGCATGCGACAACGTCATCTCGTATGAACTGGTCACCGCTTCAGGACTTATCATCAATGTCAGCAAGGATTCGTTTCCAGACCTCTACTGGGCTCTTCGAGGGGGTGGCAACAACTTCGGTATCGTCACCAAGTTCAACGTCAATGCTATTCCCAGAGCGCCAACCATGTGGGGTGGTATGCGAACATATTACGGAAACCAATCCGAGACTCTCATCAAGGCGTACTACAATCTCGGCATGAACGGAAAGAACGACGGAAAGGCACACCAGATCTTGTCGTTCGGCTATGGAGCTGAAGTCGGGGAGATTGCTCAGGTCGAGTTGGAATACTCAGACCCTATCACTGACGCACCAGTCCTTACCGAGTACAATAGCATCAAGGGAGCAATCTCGGACAAAGCTGGAATCAACAGTCTCGCAAACCTTACCTCGCTCCTAGCGGCCCCAGGTGCAGCTGCTCGACAAGCGTTCTGGACCTGGACGACTAAGCTTGACCTAGAAATGGCCACTCTGGCTAAAGACACCTTCTTCGAGGAGCTTGACACTATCCTCGACGTACCCGGTCTTCTTGGAGCCGTTTCGCTTCAGGTGCTGACCGACCCTATCATTGAGAAAAGTGCCACCAATGGGGGCAATGCGCTTGGGCTCGACCCTAAGGACGGCCCTCTCATGTTAGCTCTTGTCTCCATGAGTTGGGCCAACAGCGCGGACGATGACAAGATGAACAAGTTCCACGCACGCATCAAGGACCGCTGTGTGGCAGCAGCCAAGGCCAAGGGCAAAGCCAACGGATATCTGTACATGAACTACGCTAGCCCGTGGCAGGATCCCGTTGCTGGATACGGTCCCGCGAATAAGGCTAGATTGCAGGCCATTTCCAAGAAGTATGATCCTACCGGTGTGTTTGAGATCCTCCAACCGGGCTACTTCAAGCTCAACGGCCCACCACGGAATGATTTGTAAAGGGTTCAATTTTGCACATCTGGCACACGGTAGCCACAGTCAAACAATCAATGTTTTTCATATGATCTATTCTTCTCTCCAATTGCGCTGCTGTGATGAGTCTCTGCTTTCGTGCTCACTTCTTATCTTTTGTCTCGGTGGTGTCACTGCCGATAAACCCACGTTGGCGATTATCTCGCGTTGACTGGAGGTAACCAGTTGAAAAGAAATTTGATTGACGTCATGAGCGACGGTTGAATGGTGGTTGCGCGATTGGCAAGGACGTCGATACAACGAAGTGAAAGTGGCTTCACGTGACACCCTTCCGACCAAGTTATTATCGGCCTGTATCGTGCTGGAGGCTATCTCATGAGTACTGCGCATCTTCAAATGGCTCTTACTTATAGATCGCAGCAGCTTCGGCGCCATTGAAACATCAGATGGTCTGCAGAAGCGGTGTATAGCCGCTCAGTGAGCGCCCGCAAACGCGCAACAACGAGAAAATTTGCTAGACCCTTTTTCTTTACGCGACGAAATCCCACACTTTCTCAAGTCACAAAGTTTTTCGTTCGCCCGTTACCTGCATCTTCCCAATCGCATCCCCACAATAGTGCCCACCGCCGTCGCCCGATCAGTCAGTACATCAACAAGCCTCCGAAGCTGTCGCCACCAATTGCAGCCCCTCAAGACACCATGACCTCGCATTCCCGCCTGCCTCCCGCCAACCCCGCCCTCGAAAACGAGAAGCTGGTGGCGCAGCTCAAGCTCGCGCGCGATTAGATCGACGGGCTGAAAGCTCACAACAACAATCTCATCCAGTGTCTGCTGGAGAGCGAGCGAGCATTCGCTCGTCTCAAGGCGCTGAACGAGAAGGGCAGTAAGCGCAAGCGCGGGGACTTGCCGTCGCCGTTTGAGGAGGGTCCAGATGCGGACGAGAGCGCATCCAAGACGGAGGAGAGGCCTCAGGTCAAGTTCTTTGAGAACTTGGTCTGTGGTATGTCGAAGCCGCAGGAGGAGAAAGAGGGAGCAGAGGAAGAGAAGGAGAAGCCTCGTAAGAAGGCGAGGACTCGTCGTCGCCGTCACAGGTAAGCATACTCACTACGTCATTCTTTCATGCTACTAACATGTTAACAGAGACAAGCCTGTCACCAACGTCGAGGCGGATACGGCCGTGGAAGAGGTCTACGATACTGCTCTGTCAGTGTTAGTATACTTGCCGAAGAAACCGTATATTTGTCTAGGTCCTTCATATGACGTCGCTAACTTTTGCAGGGTCGAGAACATAGCTGACTCCATCCCAACTCCCTGGGGCTGGAAGGTCTCAAAGCAGCGCCTTGCTGTATGCATCCGCTGCTTCGAAAACGACAGGCGGTGTGACTCCGGGGAGCCATGCCAGAGCTGTCTGAAGAACTGTGCCAAGTGCCAGCGGGCGAGGTGTGCCAACTACAAGGCTGGCACTTGTTCCGTCCCAACTTGTACAAGGGTACATGAAGATGACGAGCGGAAGTACAAGAGGACCGTAAGTGCAGGTCATGTCAGCAAGAAGGACATGGTGGCCGGACCCTAGGATATCTGAGAAGGCATGAGGGAGCCTGGAGGTCGTCAGCTCGACGGCGGAGATAGAAGACACCGCCCCTGAACCAATGTAGCCACAAACATCATCGTAGAGAACTAGGTTTGATAGCGGAAAAGTACCCGAAGGACAGCACACCTCACCATATCATAACTTCTGAAGCCTCATAATACAAAGTAGCCATTATAACAATCCCCTCAACCCAGCATACTCCTCTTCCTCCCTCTCAATCTAACCCCTTCTAACCTCTTTAGGACACCCCTAGCCCCCTTCCCACACTCCCCATACGCCTTGAGCACTTCCTGGAACAGCGGCTCCGCGGCGGGATGTGTTGCCGAGAACGCCCTCTCGAGGACGTAAAGATCAACAGCCTTGTCCTCATCTTGTATACTAGCGGTTGTGAGACCAAAGTCGATGAGGAAGATGTCGCCAGCTAGCGAGTTGGTGTTGGATTCTTGCGGAGGGTCTGCAGGAGGAAGGTCTGGAGGTTCTTCGCCGTTCATGGCTGCTTCGCGGAGTGTGCTCGTTGTCTGCTTTCCGCGTGGTATTCGTCGTTGTGGTTGTTGTGCTGGCGTGTCCTGCGACTTGGGTGTTCGTAGCATGATGTTGCTTGTTGTGAGATCTCCGTGACATACTCCCAGTTCGTGAAGCTTGCCTACTTCCCGTCCGACTCTTCGCATTAGGTCTAGTATTTCTTCCTGTCCTTCCTGCGCTTCTGCATTGCCACTCGCAGCTGCATCTCCTCCTCCAGTCTCCGCGTCTTTCTTCTCTTTTTCTCTCTGCATGACTTGATGTGCCCACCCGTCCAACACTTTCCTCACAGTCCTGCCATCCACATACTCCAGCACCAACCAGCCCGCATCCCAGTCCGCGCCAATCACCCCCGGTACATTAACGCCATCCCTCTTGACCCTTATAAGACTTCGTGCCTCGGCTAGTAACCTCTGCTTTGTAAGGCGCTTGTCTAAAGTGGGATGTCTGTATGGCTTTGGTGGGCGGTATTTGACGACGACGGCCGTATGGGGGGTGAGAAAAGTGGTCTTGTATACAAGAGCCTCGGCGCCTTGTGTTATGATTTCGAGCGCATCCTGAGAGAAAGGCGCGGGAAGCGTGTGGAGGGGACGCGACGTTTCGGGCGGTGGTGGGGGTTCGATTGGAGGGACGACAGGCGGCTCGGCCATTGCGATGCGGTTTGTATTGATGGGCGTGGCTTGCTGCGAGTTGTTGGTTGTGTATGGACCAGAGGATGACGTATTGAATATGCAGGGCGTAGGCGATTTCGGGATGTGTGGTGTCGAGTGGAGATATTTTGGTGTTGACATTTGAAGCTTCGCAGTTGCCCCGCGATGCGACACCAGCCTTCAGCCCTGTCACGCTTATCGATTCTCTAGCTTCAACATCACGCGAGCATCTTGTCGATCACCGTTCAACGGCCATGGCCACACTGCAGTACCGAGATTAGCTTTTACCCTGACCGAGTCGCCGTTGAGCACAGATGGAGATTACTTCTCCGGATTTGCAGACTCATTTCATGAGATTGCAAGCTGTGTCACGGACATACAAGGGTTGCTGCTAGCCAGTGCCTGACTTTCTGGGGAAAGTAACCCTTGAGTTAAATCATGGGCCTCATCTCACAATTGAATAGCGTTCGTTTTGAAAGCGAGTGTGATTGCATTTAGGTATCTCATCCTACATGATCCACTCTTCCTTGTGCATCGCCTGGTTGCGGCGGTAGCGAATGGATTTGGTCAAAAGCACAGTATCTTCCAACAAACAATGGTAACACAGAATTGAAGCCCCAAGAAGGCAGTGAGCTCCAGCCACAGGCCATTGAGCTCACGTCCATAAAGCATATCCCAAGTCGCCCGCCCAAATCGCCGGGCCAAAAACCGTAGAGCGTTCCCGCCATGCTCATTAAAAGCAGTTCGCATAAGAGTCTGGGGAAACAAGAAGAAGGGGTGGAAAAGGAGATCTTCCCAATGGGCAAGAGACGAATGGTAATCGTGATATTCGAAAGATGGCAAAAGTGACCTTGGTCAAGTGCAGCAAACAAATGAACTAACAAACAAGGAAAGCTTCGTAATGGGCCGTAACAAGAGGCGTCCGGAGAGCGCCACAGTAATATGCACAGGGGAAGAGACTCCCGGTTTTTCTTTCCAATCCGTGATTGATAGCTTAGAACACGGTGCTCTTGCGCTTCTCAGCGCTGGTAAGAACAAGCTTGGGCATGCGGCGTTGGCCAATCTCCTCGGGACGGATGTCGACCAGGCCGCCTCCGACGGAAGCACCGTCATCGCTGCTGACACTGTTGGCGGTGTAGGAGCGGTTGATGGAGTTGTCGCGAGACCGCTCCTTGGACGCCTTGCGCTCTGAGCCGATGGCGCCGTTGGCAACAGCGCGGAGGCTGCCGATGCTGGGCCTGCCCGAGAGGCTGCCACTTCCTCCGCTGCGAACACTGTCGGAGTCGTTGTCGGACGAAGGGAAGTGGTCGCTGTCCGGCGAGGCGCTTCCGCTGCCGGTACGGTGAGCGCGGCGGCCGATGCCAGCTCGCACAAGGTTGCCCACGGCCTGGCGGCGTTGACGAGTGGCAAAGTTCTTGCTACCCTCATGCTTGGTGGTGGGACGCTCCTTGAGCTCCTCGATGGAAGGAGGGTTGCGAGGCTGACGAACTGGGTGTTCTCCAGCGCGTGCTTGACCAGGGCCGAATGTGCCAGTCATCGGGGTGGCAGGGAAGCCGACCGGGCGGGTAAAGGCAGAGCGAGGGCCCTCCTCGGTCTTGCCATCAACAGCAAGGGAAGACAGGTTCTTCTTGTGGCCGCGACGGAAAGCGTTGGCAGATGGCGGCGGGAGCGGGACTACATCCTGAGGTGGGGTGTTCGACTTCTTCGGCGGCGAAGTGCTGCGCGAACCCCAAGGGCTGGGATTGCTCTCGTTGGGAGGAGAGACGTGGAGCACTGGGGTGTCGACCTTGGGCGGCGAAGTAGCGAAGCGGGGAGTAGGCGGCGGCGGCGAGTGCGACAGACCAGACATACCATTCTGAGTCTGCATGTCGCCGTTGTCCTGCTGGTAGCTCGGGTCAACAACGTACTGGTACTGGCCAGTCATCTGGTTGAAGACAAGGTAGACACCAGGCTGATTGGTCTCCTGGATGGCAGCGGTGTTTCCAAACTGCTGGCCATAGGCGTTCATCTGAGGAGTGTATGGCGTGTTGGGGTACTGCTGTCCACCGCTCATGTTCATGTTGCCGAACTGCTGGGTCGTCAGAGCAAGGAGTTGCTGCTGGAGCTGCTGCTGCCTCTGGGCAAGGTAGAGCTCGGTAGCCAGGAGCTGAGCCGCAACATTGGGGTCCATCTCGCCGTCATCGAACTCGAATTGGGGAGGGGCCAGGACCTGGTTGTAGAAGTCAGGCTGCTGCTGTTGTTGCTTGTACTGATTGACACCGCTGAAGCCAGAGCCGATGGCAGTCTGAGGACCACCCTGGTTGGTTCGGTTGAACTGCCTGGAGTTGTTGGCGTTGTTGGCACCAATATTGTGCTGGCGCTGCGAGTAGGGAGCCGAAGCAGGGGGCTGCGCAGACGTGGGAGTCTTGGGCGCAGTGCGGAGGCCGGCCAGGAGGTGGGAGCGGCTGGTGCGAGGAGTCGCAACCGAGTCCTCGGCGATGGAGGCAACCTTGGGCGGCGAGGCGACGCTGAGACGCTTAAGCTGAGCGCCCTTGCCGCGAGAGGCAAAGCTCGAGGTGGGACCGCCAAAGCCACCCTGGGATTGGAAGTTGTTGTAGGTCATCTGAGCAAGACCGCCAGCGTCCATGCTCATTGTGGTGGTCTAAGAAGAGTTGCGAACAAAGAGTAAGGTGCAACAAGGAGTATGCTAGGCGCACACGGGGAAAGATACAGAATCGAAGAAGGCCGGAAGAGGGAGTGTTGGCAAGACGGAAACCGAGCGTGCACCGACGAGACGTTTGCTGTGAGGCAGGGTGCGATTTGGCTGGCGATTATGGGATTAAGGATCGTACAGATCGGGATTGTAAGGTAGAGTTGATATCGAAAACCGGCCGATGGGCAATGTAGTTGGAGCTATTAACAAGTTCTTCGGGCGCCGTGTCGTTTGATGTGCTGTCAGAAGGATCGAGTGGTGACGGCAGCAGGCGCGGTCTGGCAGCGGCGAAGATATTTATGAAGGGGAATAGACGAACAGGCAGCGACGGGATCACGGGCAGACAAGCTGGTGGTTGATGCGTCGGCTGGCGAGCTCTTCTTCTCTCGGGGGAGCGACGGGACTGGCGCGCTCGCACAATCTCAGATTAGGCGGGGGGTAAGTTGGTCCAACTGGGGGAGCAGGTAGAAGATGCAGAAGCGGCACTGTGCAGTCGAAGAGAGCGAAGGGAGAGAGGTAGAGAGGAAAGGGCGAGATGGAGGGGCCAGGAGAGAAAAGTGACGAGCAGCGGAGGAGCAGCGAGCCATGGACGAATGCGAGCGCTATAAGTGACGGGGGACCTGTGGCAGCGACAGCGACCCTGCATCGAGCCTAGCGCTGGCAGGCCCCCTGGCCGCGCTGGACGCACGCTTGAAACGCTGGGCCTGATGCGTAATGACTGCGCTTGGGCCGTTCCTGCGTGCGAAGGCCCTCGTGTGCGAGCTGGAGCACCTCGCTTTGATGCCGTGACGGTGCATTGCGCGAGGTTGAGTGCTGCTACTGTACACAAAGCGTTCGCTGCGCTCGCGGGTTTCAGGCGCTGGGCGTCATTTGCGGGATGCTCGCTCCTGCCGCACCGGGCGAGGGCCCTGAGCGCTCCTGCCCGACGCCACGACCGTACCTTCCTCGCGGCGCACCCAGCAAGGGCAAGAGCGACTGGCAAACAGAACCACCGAAACAGCGTCTTCTCATTGCTCGAGCCCCAAGCCCACGAGCACACCGCAAGACGTGATCCACTGCATCGATAGCGTCTATCTACGCCATCTCGGCCAGTCGTTCGTAGCGTCCCAGTAGTTACCAACGGCGGCTATGCGCCTGCGCGCTGCTACTGGCCAGTCCCATCGCGGCCACCGCAGCCCTTCAGCCACGCACACTCGCTCTAAATATACCCACCACCACCTGTTCACCAGCTCCAGCGACTCCTCTGCAAAGGCATTGGTGTGCACTCGTCTCTGCTCCGCAACGATGAACAGCGTGGCATGCGCATGAATGGACCCAAGCCCGGCACACTCCATCTCAAATCATTCACCTGTCTGTCAGCAGTCAGCTTCCAAATGTCCGCATCTCCCACGCGCAATCTGCAATGCATGTCGTGCGGGAGGAGCATGCTTGTTGGCGTGTGCCGACCCCGGACCTGGCTGCTGTCACGCTCCCACTGCAGATCCAGCGAGATGCTCGGTGCCTTGGGGCGGCCTCGCAATCGAGTCCCTTTTTTCCACCTTTTTTACACGCGTCGGCTTCCGCGGTCTTTCAATCGACTCGTGCCACTGCGCGTGCAGCCCCTTCTTCGCTGTCGCCTGCCGTTTCGTCCCGGGTCTACCCTGCTGTCTCGCTCTGAAACTGTCGCTCCGTCTCAACCACCGCAGCCCGTGCGTCGCTCCCTCATCTCGCTAGACTCTCCCTGCAGCAACGCCTGCCAAGCCAGACTTGAAAGCGTGAAACATGCTCTCGTTATCGTCACCT
This sequence comes from Alternaria incomplexa, assembly GCF_024043165.1. NCBI lineage: Eukaryota > Fungi > Ascomycota > Dothideomycetes > Pleosporales > Pleosporaceae > Alternaria > Alternaria incomplexa. The sequence goes on from NW_026249856.1 coordinate 203,298, forward strand.
AGCGTTTGGGCCCCCGAAGCTGTGGGATGCGGAAGGCGCGCTGTCAGGGCGATGCTTGAACGCTGATCTCCATTCGCGTGTGGGGACGACGCCCCTTCGTATGGAGAAGTCTGAAGACAACTCACAGCTATGTATCATCGTCCAAGCAAACTCACCAGTCGCGCCGCTACCGCCTGCTGTACATCGTTAGACTCGCTTGCCCTTCGCGAGACTATCGAATCTAGCACCGAGGCCATTCGGAGTGAACCCGGCTACCGGTATCGTATTGGCAGCCGTTCGGTCAGAGCCGCCGTCTTTAGCGGGCAGTATGACTGCTTACGTCCGAACCGGCCGATTGCCCTTCGAAAAGAACCTCATCAGAACGCTTTCGTTCTGGACCGGAAGCCAGCGGCAACGATTAGTGGGGCGCATGAGCCCGTTCGGGAGCGCAGAAAAAAGGCAGGAGTGAGGCGCAGGACTAGACACGACAAGGCAACACGAGTTTTATATGCCTCGAGGTTGGAAGGCTTGACATGTCCAACAGAACGGTGCATCGCAAAGTCAGCATCGTCACACGTCTTGTCCAGACGAGTTCCCTCACCAGACACACAGCTCCTGCACCATCAGCGCTTCAGCACGCGCTTGCGCAGCTCTGTTTCACGAACACGATCGTCGAGGCCGTTGGAAATAGTGTGCCTCTGGCGCCGCAAGGCTGCATGTTTCGAAATTTCCAAAGCTTCTCGCCCACACATCGCGTAGACCTCCAATCTTTGCCTTGGCTCACCAGTGCGATGTCATCCTCCCACTGGATCGATGCTATTAGACATCGTCCATGGTGTACATACTACTCTGGGCCCTCCATTTCCTTCTCAGCACCACGGGGTGAGAGACAAAGCAGCTGAGAAAGTCAGCTCTATCACCTTGTCCGCGCTCAGCGTAGTCACGCAGTCGTAGACTCATGGGGCATTCCAAAAGGTCTGGCCTCTTCCATGTGAGGGTAAGGAGTGCGCATCAATATGAAAGAGTTGACATGCCGTCAGCGCAATGCAGAGTAAGTTCTTCAGTTCATCTATCGCTGACGGATAATTTGGAAAACTGACGCTGTTTGACTGGTGATGTTCCCGTACTATTTGGAACATGTTAAACAAGAGGAACGACGCTGTTGCTTGAATTCGCACAGCCAATCGTCCAGTCGCATCTAGGAATCATCCTGTCACTTCTACCAGCCGTCCAGTCGCATCTAAGAGGTCTTTGCGAGACCCACTAGTAGTGTTTTCGCATGTTTGACACTTGGCATGAGACTCGGCACGAAACATCTGACACCACATGTTCATATAGCTCTTTTTAACCAGACTTTTCTCAAGCGTCGCGAACATCAGGCAAACTGTTTCGATCAGCGCCGTCGCCCGTTTTCCGATGTCTGCGGCAGCGTTAGTAACGGAGCGATGGAGGCTCTTAGGCACGCAAAAGAGGAGTATATAGTCACCCTCGACGCTGCGCATCTTCCAATAACCAGATCTGCAGCGCATTTCCCATCTTCTACTACCTTTCTACTACCATCGATATCCTCTACAGCATCCTTCTTAATATCCACTAATACTCTTAATTGTCATCCTGACATTTCGACTTAATCCAAATCATCTCAGCTTAATACAAATCATCATGCTTTTCTCGAACATCGCAATTGCGGCTTTGGCCCAGAGCTTGACTGCCTCCGCTGCCACCATGATGGTCACGGTCGCTGCCAACAACAAGTTCCAGTTTACGCCTAACTCTATTGTTGCCCAACCCGGTGACATGGTCGCTTTCAACTTTGTCAGCCAGGTACACAACTGCTTCCATCACTTCACCACTACTCCAACAGATACTGACTCTATCCTCACAGAACCACAGTGTCGCCTCCTCCGACGCAAACAGCCCCTGCCAGCCCCAAGCGAACGCCATCTTCTCCGACTTCCAGCCCATCCCCGGCAACCCCAACGGCTCCCCAGGTGCAGGTGGCGCTGGTGGTGCTGGCAATGCCGCTGGAGCTGCTGCTGCCGCTAACGGTAACGGTAAAGGCAACGGTCGCAACCGCAACAACAACCGCCAAGCTGGAAACACACCCATGTTCATGGTCCCCGTCGTCGACAACCAGCCCATGTACATCTACTGCTCGCAAGCCCAACATTGCCAACAGGGCATGGTCATGGTCATCAACCCGCCCAACGCTCAGGCCGTAACTCAGTACCAGAACCTCGCTGCTCAGGCAAACAACAACGTTTCTCCCCAGGGTGGCATCAGCGGTGGACAGGTCGTTAACAACCTCGCTGGAACTACTCCCAAGAGCGTACTCGGTGGTACGGCTGGTGATGCGGCAACGGCAGCGAAGGCGGCTACGAACGGCAATGGCAAGGGCAAGGGTGGCGGTGCTGCTGGTGGTGGTCTTGCTGGATTCCTTGCGGGCCTTGGTAAGAACAACGTCGTCGTTGAGACCAGCTCCAAGAAACTCTTCGGCTTCCCCGGTGCTGGCGCCCTCGGTGGTGGTGGCGCGGCCGCGGCCCTTGCTGGTGCTGGTGCTGGAGCTGGTGGTGCTGGAGGTGCTGGCGCAGCTGCAGGTGGTGGTGGTGCTGGTGCCATTGCTAAGAGCGGACTCAAGGGTTTTCTTAACGGACTTGCTCAGGGCGCCAACTAAGCATGCACATAAATAGAATAGATATATTTGGTTGAGTAGGAGGTCGTGGGTATGGGGTCGGAGGTGTATGGTACAAGCACGACGATATCGATGGTAGTAAAATAATGCTGGTCATTGAAATGTAAATAGTAGTAATATATGTCTTATGAACTTTGTTGGAATAGCTTCTATGCATCTCCGTCAGCGCATCGTGGGAAGTCGGGTTGGTAGCAGTGACGTCACTTTCATTTTCGTAAGTAGCTATTGTTCAGCGACGCTCCTTCACCCGGAAGTACCACATCGAACGGAGTATAAGACACATGTTCATAACGACTCCTATCGTCGGGAACGACAGTGCTTGATCGATACCGCCATACGTCGTCACTAACAGAACGCATGTCATCACTACCCAGGGCGAGCAGCAAAGTGAGAGTAAGTACACACTGTACCCAGAACAATAGCATGAAGCCGAAACATTCGCCGCTCTTTGTCCAGCACAGCTTCACTTGCCATGTTCTTTGCGACGATACAATGGTAAGCAACAACAATGGTAAGCAGGTAGACAGCTGGCAGCTCATTGTCCATGCATCCACATATACCTTGATATCGACTTCTTTCAATCTCCAGACACGACTCCTACTCCTCTTCCATTTTATCTCACGGTCCAATATTGCAGTAGAATCGACATTCTTTATACAAGCATCTTCTTCAAGCACTACCAACCATAACATCGCCACCAAAGTCCACAACCCACAACCCACACTCATCAAACACAACAACACGATGCTGGAAACCATCTCACAGCTGCTGCTGGCTCAGCTCTCCATCTTCTACCTCTCCACCAAGGCCATCATTCCCAGTCTCGATTTCCCAATTCTCAACATCTGCATACTCGTCAACGACACTACACGGCCCCCATTTTCTCTTCCATCCACCCAGTCCCGTTCTCAGCACAAGCCACACGGCATTAGCAGCAGCAAGCAACGGGCGCCAAAGACGAAGAAGCCAAGGTGCAAGATTACGCCCAAGATCAACGAGATGTCGTCTCCTGGTCTCCAGTGTGCGACTATGTGATCGATCATAGAAAGAGAGACTGGAGAGTGTTGAGCGCTGGTTCGCTGGCACATTGGTTCATCATGGTATGTGAACACTATCTCCCCACTTTCGGTGCACCTTTTACTGATCATGGGGACAGACTCGCAGCATCGAGCATCAATCAGCTTTTGATATCTGAAATCGGTCAAGGGGTGGCAATATGCGGGTTGTCACGCTTACATTACACGAAGGGTTGATAGAGGTTTTTGCGGTCCTTTCCTTCTTCTTCTTTGCGACGGGATCGAGGCTTCACATTGATTATACATCACTATCGAATCATACGGAGCAAGCTTGCAGTACGTTTTGTATAATTCCGATATTGTCCTAGAACTCGAAATCTACTATTGGTCTCTATATGCAAGCAGTATATGGAATCTATGTACTGGAACACGTCTCCCCCATCATGTCCCTGTGTGGCTTCATCGCACTCAACGACGCTTGCCCAGCATCTCCACACCTAAGCCATCCTTGCCTTCCTCACGTGTAATCTGCTCGGCAGCCTTGACGAGATCGTATGTTATGTCGTCTCCAACAACGCTATCCTTCTTGTAGTTTGGATGCGTTTGGACGAAATGCCTGATCCACTTGGCGGCAGTCCAGTATGTTCCATTGGCGCGTTTGCGGATCAGGTCCAGGTACGTGGCGAGATCGCAACGTGTTTCAACATCGACGTTCATGCTGTTGAGGTAGGATTCCACAAGCGGGATGAGACCCGGGAAGCCATTGCCATCGGAAGTAGTCTTTCCGTTGATGACTTCATTGATAGTCATCTGCTCGTACTCGTCTTCCACTGGGCCGGTGGGCGTGGCTGGGCGACTGGCATTTCCAGCTGGTGTAGATGTACCCGTTCCGCCCGACTTGTGTGCCGAGAAAGGGTCCTTTCGGAACCAGAATTTCTGCGTCGATACAGCGTCGCGGATGTGCGCAGTTTCCATGTTCTCGCTCACCAGCGTGATGGGAATGTAGAAGTTGAGGTTGAATGAGAGGATAGCACGGGTCAGTAGCACAATGAAGATCGAAAATGCAGCATTTTCGAAATCTGTGATTTGGATCTCCATGGGCCGGAACTCGACGCGCCAGCCCATGTCGGAACCAGCTGGCGGTGGCTTGAAGCGCATGTGTTGCCAATTGGTCGACTGCAGGTTTTCAAAGTGGTCGGCCTTGGTAAGGTCCAACTCTTGAAGATCTTCGGCGAAAACGACAATGGGGTCGCGGATGAACAGGTGAGCAAAGTGTGTCGCTAGGAGATCGTCCATGCCACCCTCGACTAGCCGTTGCTTGATGTCGCTGTCAATGATGAGATCAGGGTCAAGATATTCAGGACGTAGGCGAGGATCTTGGGAGATGTAGGTTGAGTTTGATGCGTAGCGAGATTTGGGTAGTCGCCATCGGTCGTTCTTGAGCGGCTATGACGTGTCAGCGGATTCGTGATACTCAACAAGCACATGACTTACCTTCTCCCCAAGTTCTTCGGGCGTACGATCATCGACCGCCCTGCTAATCTGGTTCCACCGCACATCGGTGTCGGCCAGGAAGCCCTTGTAGATGGGGGTCGCCGCCGTCAATGCTAGCAGGATAGGTGCTATCGGACTGAGCTGGTCGTACATCTTCCTTCCCTCTTCAATGTTCTTTGCTTGGAAAGTGATCTGCAGACAGCAGCTTCCCATGCCAAAAGCCATGGCATCCATGTGGATGTAATTGTCCTTGGCAGCGCCATTGCGCACGTCATCATCTTCAGGCCAGTTGTGCATGTCATAGTTGACTGTAGGATCCTTCCACGGCCATGGCGTGTTCTCGTCCTTGAACACAGGGACGTTTACTTCGACCTTCCGGCCCCTCCGCCAACGAATGTTTGCTGCCAGTGTGGGAAAGCGAATGTGTGGGTTGGCAATTTCGTCCGGAACAAACTGGGAGCGCAGCTTGGGTCCTGAAACAGGATATGATGGTACGATACAATCGGCCGATCCAAGACGGGGGAACGTCGTTAATGTGATTGGAAACTCGGTCTGTGCCATGTGATCCTTCGCTATGGTTCGTCTGCAAGAAAGGTGAGCAATCACTTCATCGACGATGAGGTGGTGTGATCTACCTCCATTTCATGTTTGGCTCAACGTCAAGCAGGTCCTTGAAGCCAATGCCCCAGGGCTTCCCAGGAGTTGCTTCGAGCATGAATCTGCCGAACTCAGGATGGAACACCGGCGCCGGGTTTTCCTTTGCGCTGCCATGGTCAGTACAAGACGTCCAAATTTGGACAGTCAGGCTCACTCGGCGTCTCCGGTTTGCAAGTCAGGCACTCCGCCGCCCTGCTGCAGAAGCTTCTCATCGTTGGCCAGCGCAGCTAGGATATCAGCCTGACGGAGCGACAGTCGGACCTTGCGGTTGTCCTGGTCATAGCAAACAACCAGGTACTCGATCTGGACGGCAGTCAGTCGCCGACGCTGCAACGGACGAGCGGATAGTAATCCTTCACCTCATCTCCCCAAAGAAGGGCATCCCTCTCCTTGCCTTTAGCATTGCGCCAGATAGCGAGTAATTGCTGTCAATCACATCAGTACGTAGTCCTCCGGGGTCTTGTCACGGAGCGTACTTCAATTCCCCATGACCTGACCTGGCCAGCGACTTTCTTGGCCTCTGGCCAGTCAAGAGGCGTTCCAAGAGCACTTGATATGGCATTAGCGAGGGCGGCGCGCAAAGTAGCACGGATCTCACAGCAGACCCATCCCCAAGTTCTGTAAGGCGTTGCGGTAGGCAGTCCAATGCGGGTTGGTGCACGGGCGGGCCGAGCAGACGTGTGAATGGGTGGCTTCTCGTCTTGAACGGCGATTGCGGGGAGGTGTTCGGGGAGCACTGCAGATTATAGGACGTTTAGCGGGGTTTGATGCAACGCAGGGCTTTTGCAGTTTTGGACGCGCTGCAGACGCCTCGGTTTCCTGCGTTATCAAGGGATCGTCGAATGGCGGGCGATTGAAGGAACGACAATTCCTACGCGCTCCGCTGGCATCGACGGGCAATTTGCAGAGCTAGAGTCGGGTGTATGGATTATTAATGCGCGATGCAGTAAGCAATTCCTGTGGCCCCTTCCGAGGAGGAAAGCCCCGCCGATGACGCTTGCCTCTTTGGTAAGCTGGTCACGACATCAACTCACTGTGACACTTCTGCTGTGCGCGCATTCCATCTTTCTTTGCGCAACATGGTTGGGCATCCTGACAGCGAGCCCGCATGTGCGAATGCGCACGGCGTAGTCTCCTGCTGTCCACAATGCGCCTCGCCTACCGCTGTCTTCAACCACGTGCACGCCTGTCGCTACGCCGCGCGAAGCCCTCCTACTGGCGCAAGACCACGCCGCGTACCTAGGTTGAGAATCCCGATAATGTACGTTGCGAAAGGGTCCCCTTGGATACCATTGTCGCGGGCCGCGGGCTCCGGTGGCATGATACCGACTGCGCCGCAAGTATTGGCTCCAAAAGCATCGACGACATGTCTCTTCTTCGCTCTACCAAGCCGGCTCATTTCTTGGGCGGTGGTGTTGTCTGAGCTAAGCAACCGCCACTGCGGTACTGCACGACCAGGATCGGCTGCTGCTAGGCGTGCCGCACACTTTGCATCGTCGAGGTGCACATCGCCTTGCATATTGGGGGCACCAGAACGCAAGGTTATCGTGTCCTCGCTACTCTGGGCCTTCTGCAGCTACTTGGGTTGCAAGGTGCGACTCCGATGAGTTGTTATTTGACAGATGATACAATATGCGGGCAGCCTGTTTATATTGGGACGAGCCTGCGTCAGTCGTGGGCTGTGGTGCGAGCACTGCGGCACCATTCTCCATACCCTCGAGGAGCAGCGGCTATCATACGGCTGTGATGCGCAGAGTGAAACAGGATATAAGGTATTAACTTCTAGATTCAATAACTTCTACGTCGCTGGGCCTGAAAGCCGGTGGTATCTCTTTGTAAACGCCTGTCAAAATCCCCAAAGACTCGCACACTTCTAGTAAAGTGTGTCGCGCAAGAATGCCTAGAAGAACAGTATTCGTGAGATGGTAAGCGCTTGTTTCGGCGCACCGAAACGCCCGACCTATGATCGAGCCATCCTAGCAGATGGTGATATACAGAGAACGCCTTCAGCCAGTCTGCGGGCCTGGAAACCCTTGTGTATGTGCCAAAATGCAACTACTACTACTAAAAGACAAGCAAGAAATAGACCGTAGTATACGTGAAGCCCTAGTGCCGAGCGTAGCATGATGTTCTGGATCCGTTGTGGGCAACATCGGTGTGTTGACACGGAGGCACCGGTTCTCCCGGTTCGCCGTCTCCTCCAGAGTCGACCAAGCCGTCTGCAAATGACGTCCCTAAAAATGGTATATGGGCCCGCCGAAAATGTGAATGAAACAGGGTCATGGTCTCTAGTAAGACCCGCCAGTAGGCATGGGCCCTCTTTGTAAATGCAAACAGTATCTGCGCCAACACTCCTATGTAGTGAAGATGATGGAGACGTGTGATGGTGGTAACAAGCCCCAGAAAGATATCGAAGCAAATATGTACGGCTCCAAGGGCGATATGTCGAGTTAAGAAATTACTGTGGTCGACAATCACATCGTGGGTGAACCATGGTCAATGGATTTGGGTCGTAAGTTTGAGCTGGTCATGGCTTGCTTGCCACCCATTTTGCGGGTAAGCTTTGCATAGTCTGAAGGCAACGTCAGTCTGGGAACACATCTACTATTGTGAGTTGACTACTTACGTAGACCGCAAGCATTGCACAAGGTCCTGGCGCCATCTGGCCCTCTTCGCCACTCAGGGGTCTCGGCTCTATTGCAGCTATGGCATCGACCTGGCGGCGCAGCTCGCTGTCAGGTGTGTCAGTAAGAGTAGTCAGTTGGTGGGGTGTGGATCACTTACGCCTCGTTTCCGAGTCTTGTTGTCGCCACCAGCAAAGCCGCCCATGCCTTTGTTGTCGTCACCGTAGTTACTTGCATTGTCATCGTAGCCATTCATCGGTCTATACCGTGGATCCTGAGGAGGCTCCACGATGCTCGCCTGTTGATGATTGAAAACGACGTCTCGCATTCGCTGGAGGGACATCTGAATCCTTTCGCTTTGCTTAAGCATATCGTCGACCTCTTCTAACCGGGGCATTGACTGTGGTGTCATGCCAATGCGTTGGTTCTCATGGGCGCGCTGTCTGTAGATCTTCGAAAACTCTGCAATGCGTCCAGACCCGTCGGCCATCTCGTTAAGGGAAGCCTCAAGATCGAAACTCTCCAGATGGCGCTTGACTGACTCGCCGTATGGAGCTAGACTTGATCGACCGATCTTCTTCTCTTCCAGGCGAGCCATTTCGGAGTTGTCCTGCCACGATTGTGGGGGATAACGGGGTGGGGCAGAGTAGGTCGAGCTTGCCGGTGGGTAGGCAGAGTTAGGAGCACTTGCTGAGGGGGCCGATGAAGGATAGCCAGGGGGATACTGCGTGTACGGGTAATGATGGTTCATGGGTCCCGTTGATGGAGGAGCAGGGCTCTCGTAGGTGGCTGGTGGTGGCGGATATGATGGATATGGGACGCTGGGGCGAGTTGCGCTCGGTGGCGGAGATTGTGCAGTCTTCAGTGGGTGAAGGGCAGGTAGTTTTGAGTTGTGTTGAGGGGTAGAATACGGCGGCCGTGGATCTGAGAAGGGCGGACGAGGCAGGGCTTCTGACTGAACCTGAGGCGGTTGTCGGGAGACTGTGGGTGATGCCGGGGCCCCGACAAATGGACTTCTTGGGTATGTGAATGGGTTGGAGGGTCCTTGGCTGGCGTGCTGGAGGTCAGATGGAAAGTGTCGTGGCCGTGGCTCGGCGGGAGAAGCAGCAGCAGACTGGGGATGATAATGCTTAGGAGCTGAAGTGATGGCTGAAGGTGGAGGCACTGTAGCTGGGAATGGCAGCGGCTGTTCCGAACCTAGGGCTTCATGTATCGATGGCAGGGATTGCCGGGCCGTCGGTCGTTGCGACTCTTTCTCGTCGCCAGAGGTCCTGCGTGAGTCGGGAGGAGACAGTAGGCCTCCAAGCGAGCCGGGTACTGCGCTGGCGACTGACGATTGGTGATTGCTGTGCAAATGCGGCGGCCCCGCGTAGGGGTGCAACGGGCTGGGCATGGTAGCAGTAGCGGCGGCAGAGTGTTTTCTTTGATACTCGACCTCTTCGCGCTTGACTCTATCGGCGTCCATGTGGTTGATTGACGGCAGACCAATGCTACGGCGGACAGTCAGCACCCGTACGGCGGGAAGGGAGCGGGGGGTCAAACAACATACCTTTGCCTGTTGCCGGCATCTATGGTTTCCATGGTGGGTCCTGTGTCGGACGGGTCGTGGTGGTGGGATGCGACAGCGAACTGCTGCGGCAACGCGATGGCGGGGAATCGTGGGTGCCGCGACGTTGATGTACCTTCCCGCACAACGTTGACCAGCACGGAGACCTGAGGTCGTTCCTTCCCGCACAACGTCAGTCGCCACGAAGCGTCTCACTTTGCTCTTTCCTCCGCAAGCGTGGCCAAGCAATTCAGTCCGATTCTTCCAAGCCCCACAGTGATGTTGCAATTGCAGTCAGAAGCCGGATTTCAGCAGTGGCGACGTCCGGATCTCTTTTTCTTCAACGAATGGATCGGTAGGCAGGCAGAATACCGGGTGTTGTTGATGTTGTTGTCGCTGCCGCTCTTTCTCTTGTCGATGCTGTGGCTGACGTAGTGTCGCGGGCACGACGGCCGTGGAAGGATCGCTTGCGTCGATACACACTCAATACCGCACTATGTGTCCGTCTCTTGCTGTGCGTCGCTCTTGGTGCTCCGAGGCGGCGCTGGTGTGTTGGATGATGTGGAAAAGAGATGGGCAGGTGTGACATGGGCGGAGGAGCGGCGATCAGACAAAACCCGTGATCTCACAGCACACTACGCGGAATTCAGCGCCTCCTCTATGCCTGCAGGCATGGTGTGAGAGGAGACGAGGGCTAAGACAACCGCAGCGGGCTAAAGCAGATGCGATCGGAGATGAACCGCTCCGGCAGCAAGTAGTCGCTCAGTGTGACGAGGATGTGCAGCGCGCGGACTAGGATGCTCTGGATACGGCACGTCTGTTTGCCCCAGCAAGGATGTGGGTGGAGAGGGCGGTCGCTGGGTGTTCTTGATGCAACACTCGAGCGCTCCAGCGGGCTCCTAAAGCGTCCACCCAAAGGGCAAGGATATGCGACACGCCACGCCCGCCCTTGCAACGCTTGCCCGATCAGATCGCGCAGCCCCCTAAAAGCAGCAAGTCTGATTTTTCAAGGCGCCATGGCGATGCTGCATGACGGGCCCACGTCCGTTGGGCGGTGGCGGCTTGGGCGTGGGCTGGCTCGTCGCCATTTCTTCTGCTCGATCCGCAGCCGTTACGACCAGGGACATCAATCGCGACCGCCATCCGCGCGAATGGGCACCCCGCGCACACGAGGTGAGATGCGCCCATGCCCGAACAGGAACAGCCCGCCGCCATGGCACGAATTATCGTTGTGGCATGCAATCGAGATGCAACCGAGCTTCCATCATGCATCCACCCCGGCCTGCACCCACGCCCGTCCTGTCACTCCGTCCCTTGGCGCCCACAGCCAGCGAACTGTCACCCACCAGCGCCGACGCCTCGCACAGCACTTGGTCGGTACCGGAGCCCTCCACTGCTGTCACTTGCGGCCGCCGCGCGCCAGAAGTCATGTGTTGGGCACCAACCCTCCGCCGACGGTCTATCGCAACTTCCTGCCAGGCACTTAACCTGACACCACTTCGGGAATCTCCATCGCCCCAGGGGTGCCCGCGCATCTGAATCGGTGGCAGTGCGATTAGTGCAGCGGGGCTGCGGACGCCAGAAGCGCCCTCACAGAAAAAGGCACATGGTGCCGAAGAACCATCTCAGCTCGCCAGATCCCATCGGCCCGACAGGCTTCGATTCATGGACTTCCATCAGACGTCTGAGCCAGTCTTATCGCGTGCATTTGGCCTGTCTATCCATCAGCCCATTTCCTGCCATCGCTCTGTCCCACTTCTGCTTCGCAAGCAGGCGTACCTCTCCGTTACGTCAGTAGTCGCTAAACCCCCTCAACTATTTGCACTGGCTCCATCCTCCTCCGAACCATGCAGCTCCAAGCGCTTGACCGTTGACGCCTACACGCGTTTAGTGTAACGCATGGAATCACCTCCTGCACGACGGCATCGTCGTGCGTTCGCGTCTGTTAAACGTCTGTGCTATGAACAATGCGCTCCGGCGCTGTCAAGTCGATATAATCAGACCGTAACCGACCCAAAGATCGCTGGTACGCTATTAACAAGTCTCCGTAGCGATCCAGCTGTACCAGTGGGACCGTCAGCCATCTACGCTCGTCATCTCCTACTACTTACGCCTCGTACCCTGCGAACCTTGATGCAACCATAAGGGCCTCTCGGAATGTTCCTCACGCCGGCTGACGACGGTCTGAGTATATGCGCAAGCCGAGTGAAGTGACTGTCGGCGTCATCTTTCCGGTCCGGTCACCGTTCAACACCGTTTTGGATATTGGGTGCAACGTGATTGTTGGGCGCCGCAGCATGCATCAAACCACATATTCCATGTCCCACAGCCTTTGAGTGCCTCTGTTCATCTTCACTATTCTCAGGGCCGCCGCTCGTCCCATGCTGTAGTGTCTGCGATATGGATAAGGCGCAAGCATGAACGTGGTATCGGTGGCTTGTAACGTTGAACCGGCGCAGACGCTCGGTTGCGCCATCGTTGAATCTCGCTAAAACATCCTTCTATGTACGGTACGCCTTAACACAACACAACGGCTAATTTTGGCTGACTTCTCGACACCACCTTGCAGCACGCGTCCGATTGACGAGTGTCCGATCCGGAGTCATGTCTGGATTTCCAAGCAGCCGGCATCTGACATGCGCCGGTTTGCGCAGTGTTACATGGCGCGGAATCCAATCATGCGCTGATGACTGACCCATGTACTAATGGGCAGGGTCAAAAGCTCTGTTTCGTTTCAAAACGCACATTGTGAGGGATGAATCGAGCTCAAGAATCAACTCTCATGTGGTCGCTTGTTGAGAGGAGCTTTTGCTCGATATTTTGAAGGAATTAGAGAGAGCTGGTCCTCATTCATCCACCGAACCTATCCATGGATCCCAAGCTCAATGTTCGGCTTGAGCCACATGTACCTGGCATTTCTGACCCAGCAATCTAGGTTCCAGTTGTGTCTTTCCTGTTGGATGCAGACACCCTACCCTTGCATGTCCGGCACTTGGTTCAACTTCTGAATTTGACCATGCAAAATGTATCGGTATATCGACTTCATTGGTCTTTTATCCTATCGGTGTGGCAGTGTGTGCCCCGCAGTGTCATATCTGACAGGCGATGCCCCACATCTCCTCCGTTCGCGACAACGCTGAGAAGTCACTGGTTTCACAATCTGAAAAGCAATCACGGCAGACATGCTGTATGGTACTTCTTCGGATTTTGCAAAGAGAGTATCCCACTCTTGATTGCGGTCAAGCCGAAAACGTGACGAGCAAGTCATGTGGCCGATGTGGCCGTTTGTTATCCGCGGCAAAAGTTGACTCAAAACTGGTCCGCATGTAAATATCGGTAAGCGACGAGATGGTCCATGCGTGATTCACATGCTACTCTCTCGGTCAGTCACCACTAGTGAGGCGAATCCTTACCAGAAGCACATGCTGCATGTCCCAGAAAAAACGCATTGGTGCTTCTCGAAGTCTGACGCTGGACAGCGAATGGAGCCGGCAGAACATGCGACACATGTTATCCATATCCTTGCAATAGCATTTCTGTGCTGACTCGAGATCTCAATCATCTACCCTGGCTCGGCGGGATCGTGATCTTGTTTCGGGCACACCCTTTTCGTCTGCTGCACCTGCAGCTGCATGTATCCGATTCTGTTATCCAGGCTTAGCGGACGTTGGCCCAAATCGGTCTAATGTGTGCTGGCCGATTCGGTTTCATGCTTAAGCGACATGGTACATCACCCAGCACGCCGGTTCAGATGCATCAAGAGTATCGCATCGTACGACACCTGACGCAAGCTGCCAATTGTGTTTTGAAATCTTCTCTTCTTCAAGCTCGAGCCTTGTCCGTCATCGGGCTTTTACTCCAACCAGGATATGATCACCACGCCCATGATTCCGGTTGAGGAGCCCGCGAGGCGTAGCGATTTTCGCTCGGCTCGTCGCGGAAAAAAGTAAACGTTTCTTGTCCCGCTCTCTCAGGGTCCGCATGGCACATTCAACCTCTTTTTGGCGACCCGCGTCAAGCAATGGTCGATCGAAATATAGAGCCGGCCATCTCTCGTATTGATTGGAGATCTTATGGAGAAGTGGGCCTATAGGCGCGTACGATCATTTCGCATGGCCACTTTAGGGAAGCCATTGCCGCAAGGGATGTCGATTTACGGAAGACCCTATTTTGTTGACGGTTGTCGACGATGCGTTGCGATCCTGCAGTCGGACGGCAGGAGATTTGTAGGCCGCGGACCTTCAGGCTGAGCACGTTCGTAGCGATGCTCTGAGACTCCGCTGTCACGCACGAGCTTTTCGCGTGCATCGCTCATCGCTTTCGGTCTCCAGGAGCAGGAGCGCGGCTGATTATGCCAAACAAGAAAGCAACATACCTTGGGGTAAGCCTGACACCACCAGACTGCATTGTTACAAGGATCCTGCTGAGTTGTTTTTTCGCAGCCGCCCGCAGTCTTCACAAAAGACACAACAGGCGCCAATGAAATGCGACAAGAGGCGGCTCGGGACTTTTCACGATATCTTGCTGGCCAACTGCCGCCGCACTTAGATGCACTCTACAATGCGACTAGCTTACTAGGTGCGCATCGTGAAGAAAATCCTCGTGTGGAGTTGTAACTGGATCTGCAAAGAGAAGGACCGATTCAGGTAGTCATTCTGCGGAGTTCGACTAATCGGAACAGGTGGACATTGTATGTACAGCAAAGTAGCACACCTCTACTGCAGCTGCTAGCAGTCCAACGGTGTGGCTCTGGTGTACCGGCTATCATGAGAATCGCGGCTTGGCTCTAGATCCCTAAATGGCAACAGGGTCTAGCATGCGAAACGCAGACATGGAAGCCATGGTTGCGCATTTCAGATGATCTTGCGTTCGCATGCGAGCAGCTCGTTCTGCCAGATCTATGACGACATCGATCTGCCCTCCCGCAGTCAGAGATCTGGCTGGGGCTGTAAGATCAAACCCACGCACGCCCTTGCCCCCCAAACATAGTTTGACTGTCATTGGTGAACTGCCACTTCGAGGGACACCCGTCATTGCTCGAGTTTTCCACGGTAAGGTCCCGACGCCTCACTTCATGCGAGATTACCCTGTCGCTTCACCTTGAATTCCCGGATACTGGAATGCGAATGCGAGACGTAGATCTCTGGATCCTCCCGCGTCGGCACGCGGCGGCAGCTCCACCACAGATCATTCGCCGCTTTCGACAATGATGGCTGCCACTATTCCGTGAAAGACGGCACAGGAGCAAATCAGCATAAGCCGACAGCTCACCTCGTGCAGAGCCGCCTCTGGCCCAAGTTGGCATTTAACGTTTAGAAGGCAGCGCTACGCTTGTCACGAAACGCTCTTTTCGGCACGTTACGCTACGAGAGGTAATAGCCAATTCACGCGCAGCCAGATAAGCGCTCGTTAAAGCGGCACAAGATCACCAAACGGGATAGAGTTTCTGACTACATGCCAAGCTCAGACGAGTTCGCGCCATGAGGGCGCCTCGGCAAACAACGGGATGCTGTCGACGCCATCGCCATCAGATGCGATAGGCAAAAGACCTCGCATGTGTGGAGGGCTAGTGTCTCGAGTCGGCTGCCCTTCTCTTCACCGGTGTAGGAATACCTGAGCTTCGAGTATACTAACGACGTAGTCACGGTGAAAGCCACGTCGCCAGCGCATTGAAGAATATTCCTTTCGGGTTCGAGGCGCTTGCGGCCATACTCCATTGACCTTCGCGCCGGCTTTGCTTTTTACGAAAATCGCCTACCGAGTGGACTCTCGTACGACGTGGCGCTGCAAACCTCCAGACGCTATTAGGGCGTTTCGGGTTGCCCTGCAGTAGGAGGCTGACTAGCCTCTGCCACTTACACGTGATGAACACGGTGGACTGCGAAGTTGTCTAATGGCTAGCGAAGACGCGTCGATCCCACACTACACCCGCTATAGCCGGGTAGGTAAGCCTCCGCGATACGCTAGGTCGAGGCTACATACCTAGACAAACCCGCTCGTCTCCTTGATGTCGTGAATATGCGGTCACCGACGCATCAGGCCGAAGATGGACGGCCAAATGCGGCCCCATGCTGGTCCCTGTTGCAACACTCAAAGTGGATTTCTGCCCAAAGAGAAATGGCGGAGATACTGATCAGCAGCCTGGATGTCTACCGGAATACTGGATGGGCCGTCGCTACTAATGAGAAGTGGCAGCCCATCACGAGGGGAAAGATGCCTATCCTCTGGGTATCAATTCAACAAGCCTCCAGGCCGAGGCACAATACTCGATAGTTCAGCATGAGATGAAAAACAGGTACGCCATGCCTCTTGACGTCTATCTCCGTCACTAAAACGTACCGTGGGCGCCTGCGAACTCCGCTCCGACCTTCAAACTTTCCGTGTGCCTGGGACCGCTACTACATACCGGATTAACATCCGACAAAACCTGCCGCTCACGTTGCTTTTCGTCGCATGCACATACGTTGAGCTGTGGCTGTGGGTTCTAGAATCGTCAAAGTGACAGGGTCGCATTCTAGGGTATCAATTGTCGTGTTCCTCACCCGTATTGATCGACAGTCAGGTACGGGCGGTGAGTTTACGACAGTGCTTTTTTGTGAGGACGTGGCATATCGATATTGCGACAGTGGATAATTTGCTTCACTTTGGCCTGCTGTTACTGCTAATGGCAGATCATTTCTTGCATGTTCGGCACACGACCCATCCGGAGCTTCAGATGTTTTACCATCAGTGTAGTACCGCCTGCCAGCCCTGAAGCTAGGCAATATTGGCTGGATAAAGGGAACTCTTGGCCGCTTCTCCTGAGATCCCCACGTGAGTAGTGCTCGATTGCGTTTGCGGCTGGGTAAACAAACAGGGTAGTGCAGATCGTGAGCTCTGAGCTGCTTCACTTCCCACGTGAGCAAGTATTCTAGATGAGTCATCTAGGCTTCCTGGGGAATTCGGTTGCTCCTGCAGCCTCATTTATTGCTAGGTCCATAGCCTGGCAAGAGAACGCTGGTTGACCGGGTGACAAGGCGAGGCGAGTGGGAGTACGCTTGATGTAGCCCGATGGGCCACATGTCACTGTCGCTGAACTGATGGAAGGACTGCCACAATGACTTTACCAAGAACACCGATTACTCAGTTACCATCTGGAGACATGAAAGATTGGATGAACCGGAACAAAGTATCCTCACACACGCATTTGCCTATGAGGTATGACACGGCATAACAGGTATGAGTGGTTAATGCAGCGCACACTTGCTGTGCATACGTCGAGAACCACTTGTTCTCAACTGGATACCTCAACACTGACACTTACTCCAAGTGTCACAGCTCATGTTCCTTGCTGTCTGCTTTGACTCTGACGACCCGGTCTCAAAAGGCTTCCTTGATGCACTGTCCTCCTGACCCGCCTTTGTTGAGATCTCACAGGAACTTCTTACTAACACAGTGCTATTACGGTGGAGTGTTGATGCAGAGCAGGGCATCAAAACGCCTAATACAGGGCTATAATGGCACTGATTCGAAGAATGCGCGGGCATACTACTTGCATGTAAACGCCAGGTTGCTATCACAAACAAAGATGTGATGATGTAGGTGTTTACCTCTGTCGTATCCGCGCAGTTGACATGTCTTGATGGCAGTCTGCATCTCCCGTCTTTCCATAAGACTCTGACCGAGGATTGTTGGAACGCCAACATGTACAAGATTTCGTTTTGCAAAACTTGTATTGACAGCGCACACCATTGATCGTCACGATTATGGGTACTTTTCATGACCCATTCTCCGCATATACTGATCGCAAAATGGTAGCGAAGACCGCATGCAGAATACCCCCGACCAAATTTTCGTCGAAGTAGCAAAAGCATGGCATGCACACTCGGATACCGAGGTCAGTTCGGGATGGAGATAGACGCATACACATTGTGATCTTGATCATTTCAATATTACCGTATTGATGGATGATCTCATTTTGATCTCAACAAATTCCGGTTGAAGTTTGTCAGGAGGCAAAAAAGTGTAATATATCAGTAATCGGAAATAGACGCAGAGGTAGTAATGCTAATTGTGAATAGGGAGCGAGCGCATGCATCAAGCTCGACAAAAAAACAACCTCTTGCATGAGCGGCCAGTCCTGATAGAAGAGATGAGGTTATTCTTCGCAGTGTACCTCTTCGAAATATAAGAAGGTGACATCAGGACAGCTCACTGTTTCGCCACTTGGGTACGCTGGGAAAGATACTACTATGACTAGGACTTGGAACAAGGGCATGTCTGGGTCGTGGCTTTGTCTCTCAGGGAGAATTGTTCCAGAATCACAGTCGAATGTGTGCGTTCATGAAGTTCGGCTGCGGTAGCGAGGGTCGACGATCTAGATACTGCAGCTGTCCGTTGGCGCTACTACCACGGTACGGTAGTGCATGGCGGAGACATGGACGCGCCACAGAAGCGGGAGATCGTCCAGGGCCCATCTGTCATCTCAGATCTGCCACATGTCACAACAATCCGATGGAAGCAAATCTTTGACGGCACCAGATTCTTCCGACGACAGCTGAGATGCAAGAGGCAATTAGCGAGGGCGGAAACTTAGATGAGGTGCAGCAGGAGTCATGCAGCTGGGACAGGGGTTCGTGGTTGCGCAACCCAACCCGCCTCACGACGGTCCACGATTGAGCCTGAGCTGCAAACCTCACTCACACAAAAGTACTCTTCGCGAGCATTCCGAGTCCCCTTCTGGCGCACACGATAATCGGCGAGCGACGCAACACGACCCAGGCAGCGCGTGGTTGCACGGAAGACAGTACCGCGATCTCCAGACCTTGCCTGTTCGGTGAGGCTTGCGGCTAGCCCCCGTCGACTCGAGCAAGATCATACGACTTGTCGAACCACCCCAACACCCATCGACACGCGCAAACAATCACAGCCCCGGCCCCGTCGCACGCTTCCTGCAGGCCATTCGCTTTGACGGTAGTGCAGCAAATCCCGGCGCACACTGAGGCAGAGGCAGCCCGTCCGATCTGCCGCCCGCAGTCGCGTCGTGAGCCTGCGAAGGAGTGGCATGATTTCCATGTGCATGTAGTAGCTGGTAAGCCTAAGGCGGAGCCCTCTCTTTCTCTACCAGACCCGTACTCTGTATACACTGTCCCTCTTGTTCGCCGTCTGTCGCCGTCGTCGTCGCCGTCGCTCCTGTCGCAGCTAGCAGCCCGACGCCGTTCTAATGGCTTCTGACCCGTACGGCAGCCCCGACGATGGGCTGGAGCTGGAGCGAATCGCCGTGCGTGACGCAATGCTTTTGCACTTTTGCATGTCTCGAGTCTCTGCTAACATGGCCTTGCACCATCCAGGTCGGCCCCTACTGTGTGTTTGACGACTTCCGCCTGCCTCCAAGTCCCCCGCCCATCCACCCGTCGGCTCCCGAGGCCAAGCGACCCACGCCCCAGATGGAGGATCCCATGCTGTCGAGCGACTTCCCCTTCGCCAACATGCGCGGACCGTGGCTCACCACCGCTGGCGACGACATGCCCCTCACCGCGCCCGCTGACGACATGACCAACTGGAACGAATGGATGCAGTACGATCCCGCCCAAGCGTCTCAGAACTCCCAGAACGTCGACCCCAAGCCCGCGAATCCGCAGGGGCCTGCCGCATATCTCAGCCCGGATCAGCAAACCTCTTCGCCCCATCTCCTTCCTCACCAACAATCCCAATCGCTGCAGTCCAACACCGTGCCGACTACCGCCCCCATGTTCGCGCAATCGCATGGCGTGCCCTTCACCTTTGGCCAGGGCGCTGACATGCCGCCGGCCTTTGACTTCAACAGCGCTGACCTCAGCTCTCCACTGACGGCTGAGATGCAGCAGCAGCACGCCTACTACACGTCCCAGCAGTGGCAGCAGCAACAACAGCAGCTGGCTGAAAACACCCTCTTCTCCCCCACGCAGTTCGACCAAACTGGCTTTGTCGCACCGCCCGCCTCCACGCCCAGCCTCCACCACAGTCCCACCTCGCTGACCAACGGACGAGCCAGCTCGACCTCGTCGCATTCATCACCAGAGCCTGCGACGAACAATGCACGCAAGAGAAAGTCATTGGCCGACTCGGAGGAGCTCGACGACGATGCCCCGTCGAGCAAGAAGGGCGGCCCGCCCAAGAAGACCGCCCACAACATGATCGAGAAGCGCTATCGGACGAACCTCAACGACAAGATTGCTGCTCTTCGCGATAGTAAGTCACTTTTCCATGCGCAATTGACATTAGCTGATCGACATACAAGGTGTCCCAAGTCTTCGCGTCATGTCGCGGCCGAACGGTACGGAAGAAGACGACGACCCTGAGGACCTTGAAGGCCTCACGCCCGCACACAAGCTCAACAAAGCGACCGTCCTTTCCAAAGCCACTGAGTACATCCGACACCTCGAAAAGCGTAACAAGCGTCTACAAGATGAGCTCAACACTATGAAGGGCAGGGTCGAGAGCTACGAGAAGATGGCCATATCGGGTCCCATAACACTACACGGCACTGTCAGCACACCAGATGGTTCAAGATTCCACAAGGATCCTTTCACGCCGACACACAGTATGCCCATGTCAGGACCACCACAAGGAATGATACCAGTCCCAGAGAACATCAGCGCCCTCCAGCGCGGCATCCCACCTCAACAGCACTATGCGCACGCATATCCTCCCGGCTATGGCGGTCGCCCAGCAGTGGGCGCGCCTATGGTCAACGGACGACGCAACGGTGCTATGATGGGCAAGCTCATGGTCGGATCTCTTGCCGGCCTCATGATCTTGGAGGGACTTGCAGAGCGCGAGCAGTCACAAGAAGAGCCAGCTGGACGCGGTCTATTCGCCTTGCCTGTCAATCTCGTCGGCATTCTTGCTCCTCGTGTCTCCCTGGGTGTCTCCACAGCTCAGATTCCTTTAGCCAAGCTTCTATTGGTATTCGCCGCCTTCTTCTACCTCGTCGCGCCGCTGCTCGACTTCAAATCGAAACCGAAGAGGAAGTCACCGCCCGCAGTTTTGTTGACACCCGCTCCGTCACTGGCGTCTCCAGTCGAAGTACGTCGAAAGGCATGGCTCACCGCAATCCAAACAGTCTGGGTCCCTCAACACAACTTCATACTCGAGCTCGCTGCTCTGGGCCTCAAGACCCTCAAGCTCAGCATGCGAAGGCTCATTGGATGGGAAGGATACGCCTATCTCACCGGTATTACCAAGGAACAAGAAGCCGCTCGTGTCAAAGCTTGGGAGATCGCATTGGATGCCCAGCTCACGGGCGGTGACGCTGAGATCAGCACGAGCCGTTTGGTGCTTACTTTGATCGCTTCCGGTACCTTGCCCGATACGCCCGCGAGACTCATGCTCAAGGCCATGCATATCCGAATTGTGCTTTGGGAGCTTGGAAACGCAGGTCATGGCTCGTGGTGGATGCTCAACGAGCTGAGTGCGAAACTGGCCCGAAGCTACTGGAATATGGCACGGAGCGAGCACCGCATCGCCATCAACACGTCGAAGCAGAACAATGAAGCTGTACCATTGCCAGAACACCTAGCAGCACTTATCGAGAGGGAGTGCGATGAGGTACTTGTTCCTGCAGTTGTGCAGCGCGCATATAACCTGGCTTGGAACAGGCCAAGCGCAGAACAGACAACTGTAGACACCTCCATGGACGCTGTTGTCGAGGACTTTGCCATCTGCTCTCCATTGGATGCGCTTGCGGCCTGGTACTCTAGCCTTGTTCTGAACAAGGGACTCGCAGCCACACTTGGTGCAAAGAACAGCTCATCCAAGGACAATATCGTCTCTGATCTAGCACTCGCTCTCTGCGCTGCCCCACCGAACTCACAGGCCCAGCTACGTGCGCTAGTCGCTCAAGCTGTTGTACTCGACGAAGACCGAAACACTCGCATCGCAGCAGCACTCGAAGCCCTTCCATCGTCGCCTAAGCCTGCCGATGCCGGCTTCATCAATGTCGTCGGTAACGGCTTCGTTGCAGTCGATGTGCGGAAGGGCCTCACCTTGGCCAAATGCCTCTCGCTGGCCGCTTCCTCGAATCCCGAAGCCCGCCGCCGCGCCATCTTCGTTATCAACAACACTTATCTCCCCGAATGCACAACCACACTGCTCAGCTTCGTTGCCGCTCACAAGGTTCTTACGCAGTTCATGGCAGACGATACGCTGAAGAAGGAAACTAGCTGCGGTCTAGAGAGGACTGCAAGTTCCCTTCGCATGTGGATCGGTCACGAAACAGGCAGGAGAAGTGGGCTGACCAACAAGGTTCGGAGCAGGATCATAAGCAGTTGTCTCGACGCGAGCAAGATGCTAGTTGGACTGGCCGAGAGCAAGAAGAAGGATGACGCCGACGTGGATGACGGGTATGCTAGTGCGAGTGTCAAGGATGACTGAGGGGTTTGTATCTATGACTTCCCATCCGATGGGATTGGCGTTTTGGGATTGAACGAGGTGGCAACATTCACATCTCACTGGCGTTTATACGGATATTTACACGGCATGGATATGCCTGATGTATAGTTTTATCTGGCTTACGAGCCTTCCTTTCTTTGTAGCATTTGTCCTTTTTGTTAGGCTCGCATGGTGTATCCCCCATACACTTGATAGTACTGTGCAATCGACTTTGTTCGGCGTTTCAGACGTTGATCTTCTAACTGCGAACATGCATCTTGTGTCTGGATTTTGATTGTTCAATTTGTTCGGTCTCGGTATAATTAATTTAGTGCTGACTTGACATCGGTTCAAGGTCGTGCTTCGCGGCAACGCTGCTATGACCAAAGTACACTTTCGCATGTTTCAGATAGAAACACTGTAATAGTTCCGAGATCGAGCAAGACACAGATCAGAGATTGCGAACGTTTGGGGAAAAGAGATATTGTGCAGACGATAGAGGCAGAAGATTATCTTTTCTAGACCATTCTGAAACTTGTAGTATACTTGCCAGAAGACCGCGGAGAATGGTGTAACAATGGCTTCGGATTACATGAATATGAACGCAAAATTACTGGAAAAAGGCCACAACCAACAGGTGTTGGAAACTGATTCTCAAGTGATTATGATCCACCCGGGAAAGCGCATCTGCTCTTCCATGTCAGGCCTGATCCAAGCAGGCCTGGGGCCATGCACCGTTCTCGAAGCCTCACCAGAAGTCTCCTCGTATTGAAGTGCTTGTTGGATACATGTCACAAGCGGAACGGCGCCGTGTCGAATGAATAACCTATGCATGAGACGTCTGCCAGCTAGGAAAAAGCGGAGCTCTTCTTGACCGTAAGTTTGACTGATGTATCGGATCGGGACACCCTGTCTGTGCGTAATTTTGCCACTTGCAGTAGTCCACCCGATGGTTTCCCAGATATTGTCCCGTTTCCAACGGTCCGCGATGGTCTCCTCGATGGTGTATGACATTGCACCCTTGTCCACGTGCTGTGCCATGACTACTGCCTCCATGGAGCTTGTCCAATCTACCCGAACCCGAACATTGGTTCCCGGGTGAAGAATGCTGGTGGTAATCCAGAGAATCTTTTTGTCAACTGCGAGATGATATTTGATGCTAGCTTCTTCTGGGTCTGGAAGGGGCACCAGACCGATGTATTGGCCAGCCGGACCGTATGGGTCAACTGTGAGGCTCGCCGGAGTTGTCGCTACACCCTCGTCTCCGCAGGGCTCTGTGTCCATGAGACGCTGTAGGGAAACATCTTCATTTTCCCATCGTAAATAACCCGCAACTATCTCCACAGCCAGACATTGAGGTCGCAGTGTCGTGATAGAATTGATCGACGAAGCCACTGCAACGTAGCCATTTGTTGCGTAAACAAGGTCACGTCCTGAAATGCCCGATTCATATGTGCCTGTGTAGCCGATAGCCATCGATGCACCTGGAAGCAAAGACGCCATTGCTTGTGCACGGTATTGCGTGATGGTGATCTTGTTCATTGGATTCATCATACTGTTGGGTTTAATTGGGGGAACAGAAGCACGCATTGCCGCAACAAGAGCATCACTGAAGACGCTATGCAGAATGTGCATGGCATTATCGGCAATGCCAGCGAATTGGCCAGTTCTGAAGTAGCGAGTTCGCGCGAAACGGGTGCATGTCGCCGAATAAGTAGACTCAGCGGCCATGTAGCATGCAGCCTCAGCGACGTTGGGAGAGATTTGATGAGCCGGCGAACCGGAACGAGAACTGCTCCATTCACTGACGCGCTGAAGTACCCAGATCAGTGCATTTACCGGTTTCATGAAGAGCGGATGGCCAAATCCCTCCTGTGGTTGGCCTAGGTTCGGGCATCCAAGCTCCATCCAGTCCCTGTAATCTTTGGCGTATCGCCCGATAGTTGCTTCGTCGACTCCTGTTGAAGAATCCCAACCGTAACACTCCATAGAATTCCGGCTTGACGTGAGGTAGTTATCTTGCGATACGTGCTGCAACTTAACAGACCGGGGCGTGATACCGGCGGCGGTCATGTCCGACATGATTTCGCCCTTTTCCAAGGCGAGCTCAACGAGCGCTGCCGCCATGTGTCCCACCAATCTGAGATCAGCGGCATCAAGCGAGTACTGGGCTTGCACAATACTTCTAGCACTTGGGGCAGGCACGAACCCGGAAAACTTCTGCACTACACCATCTTCTTCCCTCCTCACAACCACGGTAGAAACTATTTTGGCTTCCTGCCATTCTTGTATAGTCCACTGTCCCGATTGCTCCGACGTACGTATATCAAGGAGTATTCTTTGATGACCACTGGTGACAATGTTGGGCTGATCTACTGCCAAGTGGACATCACCTTCCCGAAGCCACATGAGCGATGACGCAATCATGATGCAACTGGCTATACCGCGTAAAGTGATTATGTTGTCTTTCTTTTCCTCGTCTTGCAGAAAGGCAAAGACCCTCGAGTAGACTTCCGCAATTTGTTTACTATCCGGCTCCTGGAACGCCAGGTTGAGGTGCCTGGGGTCAGTCGTGACTTGTCTGACCCTACTTTCAACTGATTGAAACAATTGCGTAGGCACTATGACGTCGCTGAAGCCAGACAATGCGGAAACGACGGCAGTAAGCTCACGGCGAGACGATCGGAGGTCCGGGTTGCTTGACAAGCCCTGCAGAGACAGCATTTCAAACAGTATGGCCCCGATTGCGCTGTCATCTAGCATCGTTTTGAGGCTAGTCGCAAGGAGAAAGGCTGGGACGCATCGCTTTTCCTCGTTTCGTATCAACGTAGCGATACCCCCGGTGTGCAATCCAAGCATGATAGCGAAGCGTTCAAGATGGAAATATCGTCCTCGGGTGTCCAGCGCGTCGAGTCCTTCGTCGATCCTTTCTGGCGAGACGAGAATGCTCATGCTGAGAGCGGAGAAGGCCATGACGGCATTGCTTTGGGCTTCATCCTGGCGGACAGCCCTGGCCAATTTGAGAAGGGTACTTGTAAGCACAAATGACGTGTTGTCAACCGACCACTGCGTCTGGACGATCTTGTTGTCGTTGGGCATGATGGGCTGTTGGAAACCTAGAGGATTTGGGGTCAGGAACTCCTAGAAATCGTGTTGGTATCAGGTCTTTCCGATTGTGTAGCTGAAACGAGAGGCAGGCCTTCATCATATCATGCCGATAAGACATCTTCTATCGACGCGGGGTATTTGTTTGCCCTGTTGCCTGCGGCTTCCAGTCAGCCTCGTTAGATGCAGCAATGCGATTGCTTCGTTGGTCGCAGGGTTCATTCTGCCTCGTATCTCTGGTTTAGCCGGAAAGTGCATGAAGTGGTCCTCCAGCAGCGCGAAGAGAAATTTCTGGAAACATCCTCTCTATTGTCGAATCAAGTCTGAGATGAAGATGGTCAGGCTCTGATAAGCTTCCGAGGCTGGTGGTTCGCAACTGCCAGGTTGTTGCGCCACCAACGACATTACGCGTCCGTGGGGAGGGGTATGTCCATACACACAAAATGAGTCGATTCCTATACTTATTCAAACCTTTACATACTACATTGCACATAGATAGATCGTAGAGAGTTGAATCTCTACGACGCTGCCCATATCCGTTGAGAAGTAATCCCAAGCTTGCTCTATTCATACATCATAATAGCATAAAACAACTAGCAGCAATGCGTAAAAGAGCTGCTACCGCTATGTTCAACAATACCCAGCTCGCCTGACGATGATGATGCGGATGAGTTTCCGGAACTGAGAGCCCCGAAGATGGGGTCTAGCCACTTGTCGACAGTGTAGATGCATGCACCAGGGACGCAGTAAGCTTCGCCCTTGACAGCAGCGTTGTTGACGCTCGTGATAGCGCCTTTGATGTCCCTTCGGACGGTCGCGGGGAATCCGACAATGGACTTCTCCTGGCCGGTCGATGTCGTGTCGATGAAAGGGTACTTAAGCAAGTAAGAAGACAGCGCGTTGTTGCTTGGCTGAAGAGCCTTTGCGCTTTGTCCAAGTGCAGTGAGTGCCCCATTGCTCGGCGCGAAGATGGAGAGGTTCTTGCCTTGGCCGAGAGATCCGCCAAGGAGGTAGACGAAATCGGGGGATGTTGCGTTCAAGAGTTCCACGTATGTCGATAGGTCTTTTTGCGTAGCTAGGGCTGATGCAATGGAGCCTTCGTTCTGAGATGCTGGGGATGAGGCAGATGTAGTGTTGTTGAACTCGTCGGTCCTGTAGAGTCCAGCGAAGGAATCGAGTACTGAGGTGATTTTAAAGATGGCTCCGTTCCCGACTTCGGTTCTCGAATCAGAGACTAGGTTGGCTTGCTTGTTGACTGAGATAGTCTCTCCCGCCGAGTTGAAAGCAAGAGGTGTGCCTTCGATGGCGGTGACAGACTTGCCCGAAGTCTTGACGTCTTCCGTAGTGATCGATCCTTGTGCGATGTGGCTTCGCAGGATGAACTCGAGTAGTGGATACGATGCCGGTGCCGTCAAAGCTGTGCTTAGTTCTTGGGGTAGATTCTTGAAAGCCTGTACAGGTCAGCAATCCAGAAGGCAAGGCATCATTCGGTATCATTGCTTACCGAGTTGACGGGTGCAAAGGCCGTATACTTGCGTCCATCAGTGAGGTTGTTGAATCGCTCTTCGAATTGCGGACCAGGAATGCCGCTGCTACCACCCGTGCTCTTGATGAGGCTGTAGAAGACGGAAAGGTCTGGGTCGTTTGAAATGGCAGTCAGGAGAGGGGCAGAGTCCTTGGTGGCTCGTTCGACTGCAACCGGAGAAGAGGCTGCGAGGATGGAAAGTAAAGCGACCGGGAGAATGCGCTTGGCTAGCATCTTGATATCTTGATGTATAGCTTTAACTTGAACTTAAGGATCGATGAACTGTTGGCTACGACTTGTTTGTCGTTCACTTGATGCTACGGACGGTCAAGCGAGGGCCTTATATGTTTGTGTACGTCCATAGCTATACTAGCTTTCGGACCGTGTTAGAGCAAATTGTTTCGTTGTCAGAGGTTTGAGTTTGCCGTTAGGTAGTCCGTAGTGTATGATGGAATGCTACCAGATGGTGTAGCTTTCGGGCGAGCCAATCAAGATAGAAGAATATCAGCAGCTAAGGGTCACTGTACCCGAAGGCGAATAGATCTTGACTACATCATCAACGTTGCATCACTGTTCTTCTTCATCAGTTGTTGCCTCTGTAACATCGGCAGGTATAACGGCGAGACATTTCGATACTGTGATGTGGATCAATATGTGGGGAGTATGAGGTTGATATCGGGGGGTTGGAGAGGAAGCATAGCAAATCCTGGAGGCGCAGTGGAGTGTAATGAAGGGGAGCGCCACAAGGAATTCTGCCGATCTGATATCATAAAATACCCGACGCGCCAAGAGCAGCTAACGTCTTGTGGCGTCTTTGACGCTGTCGGTAGAGTTGCATCACTACCTAGGTAGGTGCCACAATAATTCGTTCCGGAATTTTGAGTGACGCATGCTGAATGACCCTGCAACGGATTGTTATTGCGCCATCGTGACATTTCTACCTGAGTTGGTGACAGGATGAATGCGGCGGGAATATCATCCCTATTGGAGATCTCCCGAAGACCAATCCATGACACAGACACGCATGCAATCAAGGCCGCCCGTGCTACGAGTTAGTATGCCGAGTCGTCATGCACGAAGCCCCAGCGCGCACTAGTACACCGGTGTAGGAGGAAGATTGCATCATTTGCGCGTGTGGCAGATAGGCTAATCTTGACGGAGACCAGTCCGCTGTAAAGCTATAGTCGAGATTCCTGCTCACCATGCAAACACTGCTACGTGGACGACAGGCCAAAAACGTGCTGTAAACATGACAAGAGCGTCAAAACACCGAGTCTTTCTACCGCTTCAAAAGGTAGTAGGGAACAATAGCAGCTCCCACCATAGCAGAGATAGCTAGCCATCTCATCAGACCCTTGTTAATCATCTTTTTGGCTAGTCTATCAATCGCTTCTCCGTCGTTGATTCTCGGGAAGGGAATATCCTTCGGGACATCCTTCCCCAGCGCCTTACACAACGGCTCCCAACCCTCTCTGACATCGAAGAAGAACAGTCTTTCCTCGGGCACAACCCTCTTCAAGTAGGCGATGTGCGCCTTATAGTCTCGGGTGGAGACCCCATCATGCTTTCCATACAACTCTACCCATTGCTTCCCTAGGCCGTTGGTAAAGTCGACAAAGTGGCGCATGCCTGGGAGAGGAAAGAGTACAAAGCGTAAAAACCACTTTGTCGTTGCGTTTGTTATGGTTCCTATGCTCTTCACCCACGCATCTGGATCCCGAGTCGTGCATATGACCAGCGCATCAGGATAAACTTCGACTAGCTCTTGTACCAGCCCGTTGAATGGCATGTCGGTGGCTGCCGCATAGCCGTCCAGGCGCTGCCTCAGCAGATCGTGTACAAGCTCTTTCTCGGAGGGCGACTTCGGTGGTGAATGATCAAGTATCTTGATCAGCGGCTTGATCTCTTTCTCAGCGCCCAGAGTAGCCTGCGTACCACCATGATAGACAGGCCCATTGAGTAAGATGCGCAATGCTTCGCTGAAGGAGGAAGTTCCGGTGCGTGAGAGGCCAGCGCCGATTACTTGGAACTTAGTGCCTGGCTGAGGAACGGAGGGTTGGTTGCCCATTGTTGATGCTAAATTGGTATGTTACTCACGAGAACTAAGTGGTTAGGTAGCTGATTTATATAGGTGATTGGTCGATCTCGGATCTACTCCGGTGTGAAGCGGCCTGTAGCGCTCTCGGACCTGCAGACGATTGCTCGCTTATCGTTAGCCCTTCACCGTAGCCAGCGGGATCGTCCCCGGGAGTGATACCGTCTTTTAGCAGATTTGACAGTACTGTGAGAAGGTTGGGTATCATGACGGTGCGCCTCAAAGGAGCAAAATTTTGTTCAGACTATCAGTAGGTTCTAATTGTGGTTGTTCGCGCGATGAGCCGCTGTTTAGCAACTTGTCGCCGGCTTATGACCGCAAGCGGGCCGACGATGAGCTGTCAGTGAAGCGCAAAGGGTTTACAGAGTATTGAAAGTAGATTGATGGTGACCAACAAGCCCGAGGAATCGACAGGTCAGCGAGCAGGCAATGGCGTTGGTGCTGCTATGTACAACAGGGTGAAGCTCCGGTGAAGGTCGAAGTTCGTTGTCGCCAGGTGTGATCATATTTCGTGAGACTCTTGGCGTCACCTTACACTTGGTGTTGTGTAACCCTACAGATGTGGGGCGCGTGCCGCGTCTGGTCCATCCTCGATTCCATGACTATGTAGCGCCCTTTGATTGACATCAACCTTGAAAGCCGCAATTTCTTAGGTTACAGTGCTTCGTCTAGATTGTTCGGTCTTCGAGTTGGGCGCACCACCGGGGATCGGATGGGACCGACAGACTGCCAAGGTTACGGGTAAGACTAAACGTAGATGTACGAAGTCAGCGTAGGCCTCACATGCAGTTCGCACAGAGAGACTTACTATGTCGAGATAATTCTCTCATGAGAACAAACCATAAGGGTAGTTTCGCAGTTCTCTACGAAGCATCTTACGAAACTGGTGTACACCGTGTGCGCAGGGAGTCTCGACTCCTTGTACGGGATCTTTTGAAGTCGCCGGTCCTTTTTCTGTAGACTTTGCTGGACATAGATGCCATCCGTGCGGAGATGTGGACACAGGGGCTGAGCTAGTTGCTTCAAGTGCTGTTGGATATCGATTATGCTCAAGTCGCCAGTGCCGGCAATAATGGTCCATGATGGGTGACCACTAACCCTCCAGGTGTCGTCTGCAAGATTCTGTAATCGAGTGCAACAATACCAACTTTGTTCAAATCTCCAATCCGACATGCGTGATTTCAGTTGGTCGTACGTGAGATAATAGTGAGAACAGATACGAAAAGCAAGATTTGCACCATGGCATCTTCGTATGTGAGGGGATCGCAGCATTTCCGCTGCAGTAAACATCCGCTTCGGATGAGTTGCGTGACAGGCTGAGCAGAGGAGCTCGGCTTGTCTTTCTTCTTCGGCCAGCTTAAAGTATCGTTCGTTTTCAACGTCCCTCACAAGTCTTTCCTTCAACACCTCCCGTTCGTGTACCTCCATGTCAACATTCTGCACGTCGTGCAAGAGCAAGGCGTATCGTCGACACGCGAGTCGCAGGCAATATTTGTCGCTAGGTTGCATCCGTTCTGCAATATCGAGTACGAGTTCAGGGGGCAAGCGGTATATGTGAGAGTTACTGGCGTTCCGGATCTCGATGGACTCTGCGAGCTGATTGGCCTTCTTTCTGCGCTTCATTGTTGGGGGCCAGCAGTTGTTCTTGTACTCTGTCAAGAATCTGGATAAGGAGACGTGCATGGTGGGCGTCCTTGCTGTCATGCGATGGGCGTCTGGCGTGGGCATTGCAGATGCTGATTTCGTTGTCGCTCACGACAGCGACGACGGGAAGACACATAACTCTGGCTCTCTGACAACACTTCGGTAGAACGTCAGTCGATGGGTAATGAAAGACCCTCGAAGGGGTATTGTCTACGTGGACTCATGGTCCAGGGCCAACAGGCGTCCTCGGTAGCCAGTACTTGCGCTTTATTCACCGATTTGAAGACGATATTAGACGCTTATTACGGGAAGACAACGTCATCATTTGAGGTATCCCAGACACAGTCTATCACTCCACGGCCAGCGGCGATGTGCCTGTAATAATGAAGCGTTGGCGCTCTCAGTGCCCAGCCTCGTCATGGCTGTCGCTCGAGTTGTATGCATAAAGTGAACGCGATGACCAGATTCCCAATGCTGAATGAAACGAACGAGCAGAGAATGCGTGAGAAGAGTTTGGGCATCATTGAGAGCAGTTGCAGGTGTAATGTTCTAAGGCCTGCCCAAAGCACGTGCAGCGGCGCTAGTGGCCCTTATGTCATCACAGATTGTGCTAACTTTTTGATAGTAGGGCAACCATCGTCACCAGCAGCTCGAGGCCCAACACCACCAATCTATTCCGACGTGCATCTGTCGCTAACGCCCTATACCCTAACCACACCAATCGCACACCCGAACAACCGCCAAAATGGTCAAGCTCGAAGAGGTCATGGATGAGGAGTTTGTGCGCGAGCAGGAAGGCCCGCATGACGACGATGAATGGGACACCGATTCTGGTACGATACTGCAAACCGCTCCCTAGATGCGCCTGGCGCATAGAAGAAAGCATAGGAATTGCATACAAATACTAAACGTACCACTGCAGAGTCAGACACATCCTCCATCCACTCCGTAACACCCGACGAGACCCTCTACGACCGCATCATCGCCCTACAAGACATGATCCCCGCCAGCACACGCCGATCCGTCTCCTCAAAAGCCAACACAATCACTTCATGGTTCAAGAGCGGTCTGAACATGGGCGGCAAGACTCTTTGGGTAGTGAGCACAAGTGCGCTGCTGCTCGGTGTGCCCTGGGCATTGGCGTACAGCGAGGAGCAGATGATTGTCGAGCAGGAGAGGGCTGAGTTGCAGGCACAGAGGGCGCAAAACGAGGTACGTGAAAGCCGTTCCGCGACGAGCGCTTTGCAACGTCTTGCTAACTTTTGACAGTTCATGGCTCCCGGAGCGCCCGTACCTGGACAGCCAACAGGCGCAAAGCCTGCTTTGTAGACGACGAAACTTTCGATTTGGCGTTTCGACTGAAAGCGACTCAAACATTAAAAACGTTGGGCTCTTCACATCTGTTTTATTAGGATGACGGTGCATGGAACGGGCTGAACCTGTACATACAGCGGCGAGAGTTTTACGCCGTCACGATCTGTACTATATTTCTCGACTCCACGATAATGTATTGCGTCACATATTCATCTTGCAAAAAACCCAGTTGTTTCTGTACATTTCATTTTTTTGTGCCCACTGGCTATGCTACTATATGTACAAATACATCGTCTCATGTCGACATGCAAACGTCTGGCGACATAGATGCTTCGCGAGATCCCGGTCTACCAAAACTCGTATCCCATCAGATGTCAACGTTACGCCTTTTACATTCATAAATCACCCCAGCCGCGCGCATGCAGTACCGCGATCATTCCGCAGATAGTGGAACGAGACCAGGAAAGCGGGGACGCTGGGTTTGCAGACGACGCTCGCTCCAAGAAAGGTGGTAATACAGCAAAGAGAAGAGTCATGGTATTATAGTCGATACATGGGTGTGTGGAGAGGCGTTTAGAAGGGGATCGAGCCGGCTGACATTGCGACGCCCTGTTGTTCTTGCTGTTCCATGACGGCCTCGTCGGCGGCTTCTATCGCAACGGCCAGACCAAGCTTGGCGGCGTTCTACGATTTTGTCAGTATTTGATATCAGGCTGGGAATCGGCGAGACTTACGCTCTTGTGGTCGATTTCACCTGAGAAAGTCACGCGGATTGGGGGCGCAATCATCTTCTCCAACAAACACGAGACCTTGCCCTGGTTGTCGATCTGCGCCCTGTACGACGATTGACGGAAGTCGTACTTGGCACCGATTGTGACGTTGCCCTCCTTCTGTGGTCCGGCCATGGGTCCTCCGGGGCCAATTCCAGCGAATGCGAGGTTGCAGTTGATACCCGTCTCAACCTTGTCTGTGAGCCTGCGCCAGTATGAAGCCTCCAATACACCACGGTCGGGAATGATCTGACCGCACGCCATCCAGTCGACAGCCCTGTAGCGTGCCGCATACGAGACGTTCAGCTCTGGTGGGTATGCCATAGCGGGGCGGGTCCAGAAAGCATCGATACCGAGCGAGAGCTTGGGGGTGACGGCCTGGAGGTAGCTGGCCATGAGCATGCCGGTGATACCGCCATCGAGTATGGAGGGGTTGACAGCCTTCAGCGAAGCGGAGAAGTCGGCGCCGGTGTAGTCGTTCTCGAGCGACACCATGTTGCCTTGTGATGTGAGCTGGACGGCGGCCTTGGAAACGAATGCTGACGTCCAGCGCCAGTTGAAGCGACCGGAAAAGGCAAGCTCGTTGTCGAGGTTTCCTTGCATGAACACCTTGAAAAGTCAGCGTGAGAAGGCTGCCGACGATCTGAGCGACAAACCCGTGGTGATCCATAGAGAACCATGTATGAGTATGGTGGCATGACCTGCGATCCCATGGACAGCGAGTGCGCAACCTGGAATAGAGGAGCGGCGCTGAAGGCCTTGGTGAGCTCGGCGCGCAGGCCTGAGAAGCTGGAGTTGTTCAGGAAAACATCGCGCTGGACCTCTCTCGCAATGTTCTCGACTGTGCCCGGGTTGCTGAGGCCCAATGCCTCTCTCCGCTCTTGGAACGCATCGTATACATTTAGGAATTGTGCGAATGGACCGGTGTTGGCGGCGCGAGGGCGTGATAGGATGTCGGCGACAGCTTGTTCCTGCGCTGGGTTGAATTGCAGCGGAGTGGCCATGGCGAAAATATGTGCCGAGGTCAAACTAAAAACTCCCTACGGTGTGGGAGAGCTTGCACAAGGTGGGATGGAAATGGCAGTAAACGGTTGGAGGGCGATGTTGGGTCGCGTTCGCTAGCATGACGATATCGAACAGAAATTCTAAAGTCGTCACGTGACGTGACCTGGTGCCGCTAGAGCTTATCAGATCTCTAGTACCCAGGACGTGCCGCCCGTTGATACCATGATTGCTTTTTGGGATCATTGACTACCTAACCCCGCAAAGTACTGCCTGACTACCTCCAGACTCCAGACCCTTCTGCGACACTGTTACGTGGAACTTGCTGCACTTGACTGTTACGGGTTGCCGCACCTTGTTTGCTGACATCTCTCGGCAAACGCTATCATCGCCGGAACCTTGGAACTGTGACCTTGAACCGAACGCAACTCTATTTCATTGACATCCGACCGTTTTTCCTCCCCTGCATCTTGCACTTCTTCCCTTTTCCATCACACTCTTCCAACAACCTGAAGAATTTGCAATTATGGATACCCTACTGTGAGTGCCATGACCCCACTTTCCGCAGCGATGCGAGAGTACCAACGCAGGCCACCTCCTGAACAGGACATTCACTTATCATGAACAGTACTGCTGAGATATACGCAAACTCACCCCGCTTCCGGCGGCGGTCGAGTACTTTTGTCGACGCAATCCACGACTTACCCACCAAAGAGGAAATGGCTCCCGCTCAACTCTATAGCACAGAGTCAGGCCGCCTCTTCCATTCCGGTCGCATAGTCATCGCCACCTGTGGACTACCAGCTCGAGGAAAGACACACACATCTGTCGCCTTAGCCCGCTACCTCCGGTGGCTGGGTGTCAAGACGCACGTGTTTCATCTTGGCGACTACCGCCGCGCTACGCTAGGTCCGGATAACGATGTCCCCGACGACTACTTCTTTCTGAACGCATCGCCGCAATCTGTCCTACTACGCAACAAGATTCTCAAGAAGTGCCGTGAGGACATCTACCACTTTCTGGAAAATGACAAGGGCCAGGTCGCTATTTACGATGCCGTCAATGCAATCAGTCAAGGCCGTAGATCTTTAGCGAAAGAGTTCGCCAAGAACGGGATCCAGACAGTCTTCATCGAATCACATTGTACCGACGAGCGCATCATCCAAGAGAACGTCCGTCGGGTCAAGATCTCTTCACCAGATTACCAAGGATGGAAAGACGAGGATGCGGTTCACGATTACCTAGCACGCATCAACGCGCGGATACCGCATTTCGAGACTATGGAGGAGCCGGACCTACACTGGATCAAGATGATCAACGCTGGCGAGCGAGTGGTAGTCAATAATTGCGCATTCGGATATCTCTCTCAACGCATCGTCTTTTACTTGCTCAATCTTCACATCAAGTCACGGCAGACGTACTTCGCTCGGGCCGGAACTACACGAGAGGAAGACTCGTACAAAGCGGACGCAGATCTATCACCAGCTGGTCATGAATACGCTAAGAAGATGAGCGAAGTGCTTCTAAAGTACCGCGAAGAGGAGAAGCAGAAGCTGATTGAGTCGGGCGCAACTGATGCATCGCTGAAACCGTTGACGATCTGGACTTCTACGCGCCGAAGGACTGTCCAAACATCAGAGGTTCTAGCCTCCATGGGCTACCGCGTCAGACAGCGATCGCAAATGAGCCAGATGAACCCCGGTGTATGTGAGAAGATGTCAGAAGCCAAGATCCGCCAGGAATTCCCCGAGGAAGTCAAGAAGCACGAAGCTGACCCGTACCACCATCGGTACCCGCGCGCAGAGTCATACCACGATCTTGCCGTACGCATGGAGCCCATCATCTTAGAGCTTGAGCGTGAAGAGAACGATCTTCTCATCATCGCTCACGAGTCTGTCCTTCGTGTGCTTTATGGATATCTGATGGCATGTAACGCAGCCGACATACCCAAGCTCGAGTTCCCTCGCGACGAGATCATTGAGGTAAGCTTATCCATCGTACTCGCTGCCATCCCTATCCTTATATTAACACCTTCCCAGATCATACCCTCCTCCTACAACAACGTGGCCAAACGCATCAAGATCCCCGAGCTACCCGAATCCATGGTTCCCGGAAGCCCTGAAGACATCAAGATCCCCGTCCCACCCAGTGGAGCCGTAAGTCCACTATCCGGAATGGGTACCCCTCAAGCTGGCTCCGGTACCGCGACACCCCAGCATGGTGTGCAACCCCTGAATCTGAAGGCACATATTAACCCTTCTTCTTGATCAGGTGCGGTATCGGTGTCGATACGGCGCTACGTTTGATAACGAGCGATCGAGCCAACAGACGGACTATGACTCGGATTGAGGAACAACTGTGGTGCGTGCAGCGCAACGAATGGCTTGTGGATAGGCGATGAGGGTTTCGGCTTGAGTACACGGACGGACACTTGTCTGGGCGTTGGGGTGCGGTGTGTTGAAGACCGTCCTTAGATTACACTTGGCTTCTTGACCTGTTATTCAATATCCTTATGAACATGACCTTCTCAGTCTCCATCATCACTTTGCTTTGTTTGGTAAGTTCAAGGCGAACAGATCTTGGGGTTTATGTTCTTCATTGCTTCATGTAATGATGGATGATGTCTTCGTTACCGTCTAACGACAGTTCTTCACCCATGATCATATGTAAGCCTTGATTCCCATGCCGACTAACAAGGAAGACGTCGCAGCAATACCGTATCGCCGCCCGCCGTCCCTTCGTCGACGTAATATCCAGAGAGTTCCTGACCGTGTCTTCATCACACTCCAACGTCCCCACCATCCAAGCCATGTTCGTTACTCATTGCCTAGCGTTCGCACTCGAATATAGGGTCAGTTCAGATTGCGTTAGACATAATCGCAATGACAGCTTACTCGTTGCCCCAACCCCTGTCGATGGCCCACTGCCATCCACCCCAACCATCATGATCACGGGGACGGACCCTGAACGGCTCGTCCTCACGCGCAGCAGGACACGCCCAAGTATCGCCTAAACCGATGCCGTAGTACTTGAGGCCATAGCGAGTACCGTCGTTCTGACCAGGAGTGAGGGGGCGCGCGTCGGACGGCATCTCAGGTAGATCGAGGTCAAAGAGGTCGGGAAGAATACCCAGGAGGCACTCCATCTCAGCGTCAGTCTCGTGGATGTCAGCATAAGTGGGGGCATGGTGGTTCTCGAAGATGTCGAACGGCGGAGTGGCAGAGGGAGCGGGAGCCGGGAAAGTGAAGGCAAAAGGGTGGGAGGGCTCTCCGAACTGCTGCATGTAGTGAGCCATGGAAGAAGGTTCTGGTGGGGACCAGCGTACTACGGGCGCGGGGCTCTCCAATGCTGGGACATGGCGAGGGAAGCCGCTGCGTCTCTGTTGGTTGTTAGGCTTCTGTGCATGCATTTCTGCGGGAGTGGGCCAGACTACAGTGTTCTCTGCACGGAACGGACGCTCGGGAAGCGTCGCCGGCATGAAACCTTGGAACCTCTCTGTAGGCTCTGCTTGGTGGGACTGGCGGCGCGGCATGAAATTCGCATCGTCGGGGTAGATGTCGGCGTGCGAAGGCTCGGGTCCTTGATCGGTGCGCTTGGTACGGGTCAGCGCGCGTGGACGTGGACGGTACTCTCTTGGACTAGAAAGCTCAGGTACATGATCACGGCGTGACGGCCAGTTGGGCGTCTGGAGGTTGCTGAAGCGACGGGGCTGTCCGAATCCCGCAGGACCTGTAGGTACTTGCTGTAGTGGTGACTGCATGACCGATGGGCTGATCGAGCTACGCTCCTCCGCGAAGATCCTACGAGGACGTTCGCCCATGAAGCCAGGAGGCGCGGGAACAACTTTGGTAGACTGGCGTTCTTCATCTGCGCGCTCTGGATAGCGATCTTGGATGTAGCTCTTGCGACGTAGAGGTGTCTTAGCGGCGTCGTCCTTGTCCTTGCCGCTGAGGTATTGGGCTAGGTCATTCGCGGTTAACGGCTTGTCCAACGCCCGTCCTATGAGCTTACCCAATACGCCTTCTGAAAGGCCTTCAGAGCCGTGAGACTGGAGGAAGCGTGCTGAGGAGTCGACGTTAGTCGTCTCGTTCTTGATACCAGGGAGAGGGAGGCCCGCACTCAGCTCTCCGACGTCTGGCGCCTTGGAGTCGGGGTTGAGTCGCTGACCAGGGAGTAGACCACGCGGACTGTTGATAGGGTCTCCTGTGAGGTTACTGCGAGAGATTGCACCGGGTCGTTCACGGTTCGCAGTGATGTGGTGGTCTAGATAAGTCAGCTTCGATCTTCGCATTGTGATAAGATTGACGTTACCTTGTAGCATCTCCTGAAGAGAATTCAATGGCATATCCTGCTGCTTGAGTGGCTTCCTCGATGACTCTCCGAACTTGAGCTCTTCGTAGCCCTGGTAGTTGGGTCGCAGATCCCTAGTAGGCCGGAAAGG
This sequence comes from Alternaria incomplexa, assembly GCF_024043165.1. Taxonomy (NCBI): domain Eukaryota; kingdom Fungi; phylum Ascomycota; class Dothideomycetes; order Pleosporales; family Pleosporaceae; genus Alternaria; species Alternaria incomplexa. The sequence goes on from NW_026249856.1 coordinate 241,592, forward strand.
CGAGTCTTCTGCTATCCTGTTAGTGTTGCTAGAGGTGCTGGTGGATGAGAAGACTTACCATCAAAGACGTCTCGCATCTTTGCCTTCTGTCGCGGGCTGGTAGGCGGAGTTGGTCCTGCAAGTCCACCGGACATGCTGGTTTCGGCCGCAGTTGGACTGAAGGTTGGTGCTTCTGGGTTGAACGAGACAGACCTTCGCGAGGCTCTCGGCTGCTTCTGCTCCATGTTGTGTCTTTGTTACAGAAGTATTTGCAAAAGAGAGCGTCTTATATGAGCGTGAGATGGCGGTGCTTGGGCATAAATGCTTGAACCCAGATACGACAGTGAATGCTGCGGTGACTTGCGATTTCGATCGTCCGTCACCTTCGTTTACAGCGAGTCGGTCGGCAAAACCAGCCTGGATTGTCGCAGTGAATAGCGATTTACACGTAGCAATAGTTTCGTAATGAGCGACTGAGTTAAGACTGTCGTAGATATTCGAGCATAGCTGGGAGAGGAAATGAGTGTAGATGGTGTCGTTAGATTGACCACGAGAGACTGGCTTGGACTGAGCTCATGGTTTCTACGTCAAGCTGCGCAAGTGAAGGTGAGTATGGAGCGCCACACAGTGTGGCTTGCCAGGCTACCTAGGTAGCGCCTGATGCGAAGGTGAAGGTACGCACCCTGGCCTATTGCGATGATCATGGCGAGGGCTGTGGTTTGGGTGGCAAAACATGCCTTTGACTTCCTATAGCATATGCTCTAGCATCGGCTCCCGCGGTTTTTATGAGGTTTGACGCCCCCACGAAGCCAGTCAGCGTGTGGGTGATCGTAGACTAATTGGCGCACGGACGGTCTCGATGACTGCTCGCGTGAGACTCCCAGGACAGAACACCAATCAGAAGCGAGCACGATGACGCCCTGACGCGCCTCATTGAATAGGCTGGAGTGCAACCTGTGTTTAAAACCCTCGCACAACACGCCCCTTTGCGCCTGCTACATTCAAAGTCAGAGAGCTTCTAATTTTTTTTACGTTCATAGCCCCCAGCTCACATTACGACCGCGCTCGCTAATCTGTGGTAAACCACAGCACGCGACCCCATCTTTACCCACCACAATAATGCACACTAGCTTCACCAGCATAAATCAACAAATACACCAGCCAGACCATCATACTCACCATGCCGATGATGTTCACCCCAGACGACACGTTGCTGTTCTCACCTAGCAAGAAACAGCCGTTTGCTCACTCACCTTATGGTCACGAGATACGGACTGCGACTCGATGTCACCATGGACTCCACCCCTCCAATCCACAACATACTCCGTGGTGTTCCAAATGCACTGTCTCGCAGGCTAGAGCAAAGTCCGACGTCGCACTCAAGAAGCTGGTAGCCGAAGGCGGATTAAGACCTCCAGTGTACATGCGCGACCGACGGTGGAACAGGGCAAGAAACGGGTACCTGATAGCGAAGCAGCGACTCGAGAAGACACGCAAAGAGGAGCAGCTGCGCTGGGAGCGCGAGCGGGCGTGGGACGACGCTCACAGCCAGTTCAACCCCAACAACATCCAGGCAGCAGTCTTACCCAACAAATCACCCTCGTTGTGCCCCGTCTGTGACTCCTTGGTATCATCTTACCCCACAACTATGCCTGAGGCGCAACCCACAAAGTACGAGGCTTGGTGGGAGAGACCAAGCGCTCTTGCCACCTCACACATACTCGTGCGCCAGACACCACCACGTTCGCGCAACCAACGTCCTGTGTCCACGCAAACACAGAGGGGCAACCCCATACTGCGCCAGATAATAGCAAACAAGCGCAAAGAACTGCACTCAGACGCCAACTTGCGACGAGCCTGGGAAGCCCGAGACAAGACCGAGGCAGCGCTACGTCGCAAGCACGGCTTGGGCGACATGCCCATCAACAAAGATTTCTGGGATTATCCGATATCCGGCTACTTCAGTCGCCTTACCCACCAAAACAACAGAGAAATGGTACGTTCGGCGGAACGGCGCGCGCGCGGTAATACTGCACGGCCCCGACCGCCACGCAGCTCACTGTCTTACTCGGAGACGACGGACGACGTGGAAGTCGAACCGGGCTTTGAGGAAACGCTGAAAGAGAAGGAAGAGCGCGAAGAATGGGAGCGACAGGTTCGGAAAGTAGCAGGCGAGGTTGGATACCTCTATTTCGTTGGCGGTGGCAACAACCTTTTGGAAACGTGGGAAGAAGATTACGAGCGGAGTGCCGATTATCTCATTACGAGGAAGGAGACTCCTGTAGCGGAGACGGCGAATGAGGGCGTTGTCCAGGATGGGAGTGAGACGACGGATGGTGATGCCAACGAGGAGGACTGGGGTGATGAAATGGATGTCGATGACGCTTAGGAGGGTGATGATGCATTCTGTCATATCAACAGCGCTTAGATTGCTAGTTGGGTCGTTGTATAAGAGTTACACAGTGTACGGTTATATTAATGAATGAGGGGTTCAGACACCTCCATTGACATACGGTTGACGTGCTGTGTGAATGGGCGCCGTATGACGGATGTCATCGCTCGTGGGGTCGCTGCGGATCAACCTTGTGGCGCTTCTGGAGTGCGTCGTGTATAGATGACATCGAGGCGTGGGTTGAGCGGACGATGCACAGAGCGTTGACGACGCCGACGCGCGTGTGAAAAAGCTTGTCTAGCGCTAACCAATCTAGGTGCCTCTTGTTGTCGATCGGGAACAGGAGCGAAATCACATTATGTTCTCCGAAAATTTCACTTTTGTTACTACATCATAGCGCTGTCATGCGAACTGTATGTCTTCATGGCTGAGCTAAAGGTCAAGCAGTACAAGGCCTCTCATCTGCTGCTCGTACATCACCACCATCACCAGGCAGCTCATACATCACATCACTACCCTCGACTTCCACAACGCCTACTTCACCCGAGCCCTTCAATTCCCAAGCCTTCTCCACAGTCTGGAGCTCAGATGCTTCTCTGTCCATGGCCTCGTGCTTCCCTGAACCAGCATCTAATTCGAATCTCTCTTTTTCCATAGCCTCAATTCCCAGCTTGTGCTCGCCATGTAACTCGGCTTTTTTGTAGTCATTCTGACTGTCCCCGTTCGAGGTCTTGCGTCGGAAAGGCCCTCGTCGCTTCTTCCAGACAATGATTAGGCACAATGCTGCAAACCCCGCGATGCCTGCGCCTACTCCAATCCCAGCATATGCAGCTGACGAAAGGCCTTTTGGGCTATTTGTAGCTGAAGGTAGAGGCGGATCCGGTGTTTGGGTGGGTTCCATCTGTGAAGGTATAGGTACGATGTTCGCGGCGCTATTACCATGAGACGCTTGACTTAGATTGAATATCAAGCGTTCGTAGTCCACGGATATGTAAGTTTCTTGCAGGAACGTCCGACCGAGCATGTACTCTGCGGAGCTCGAAGCCCTTTTCAATGGGAAGTAGTGAGTAGAATTGTCTCCGAAAGGAGGAGTAAGCCGGAGATCGAATGCAGAGTAGGGAAGTGTGTAGTTTACTAGCTGTTCCAGACTTGAGACCCCTGTTGAGAACTTTACTTCAGGATTATCGCTTAACAGTCGTGCATGCGTCGTGTCGTTGACGAGATACAGTTCCAAAGTGTCGTCCCAGATCAGTCCGAAAGCTGCTTCGAATAGTTGACAGCCTTCTTGCGGTAGCCAGATATGTGGAACATCGGAGTCGATTGTAAAAACAGGTGGGCGAGAGAAATTTCCTTTATCCGGCTCCCACGAGGCGCCCCCAGTTATACTAATTGCATCCAAAGTTATACCGAATGACCAATTTTGATCGATAGAGAAACCCAATGTTGTAGTCGTTGTAGGATCGAATCGTGCAGCATCGTATCCGCCGAGGACCAGACTAGCTGAGCTGTTGCCTACCAGAAAACTTTAGTTATAAGCCATGTATCCGCCCGGTCTAGTTCTACTTACGATTGACAGAGCCCGCTGTGTAGCCAATACTCAAACTAGGAATAACACCTGACTCCCAGAGCGACGAGAGGAGTGAAGGATGTTGTGCTCCTGGGGGCCCGACCGATCCTGGAAAGAGACCTAGAGTCCCAAGTCGGAACCGCTTCCGATCAGTTTCAGCAACGTACTGTGAGGAGATTTTGCGGCCTTGCGCAGGCTTTCCGAGGTATGTATCATCGACGCCAAAGTTAGGCTCGTGTATGGCGTTGTCTTCGCTAACATCGGAGTAGCTGTTGATGTATTCCCCGATTGCCAACGGTAAGAGATGGCTAGGTGTAAATTCCCAGGTCTTTGACGAACCGCCGTAAAAGAAAGCGCATGTATCGTTGCACCATTCGCTCTCATTTGGCACAATGACAACCGTAGAGGTAATGCCAGCGATGCACCGAAAAGACTGAACTGGATTACCCACAGAGATGTCAAAGGTTGACCACGGACCGTCTGCGCCGTCCCTGTTCGATGATTAGTCAAACCTTAAGCTCATGATCATGAAAAATTACCAATGTCCGCTAGGCGCAACGACCAGCGGCGCCACAGAGGCTGCCAGACCCAAAGAGCACCCTAACCAGACTGCTACAAGCCACATACAAGTGGGAACGGGAAGGCGAAATGCCATGACGATTTGGTTCTTGTGCCCGCTTTTTTGTACCAGCACATTCGTCAAAGCAATGATGTTGCGGTTCGGGAGTAGAAGAAGTGGACCTGAAACTGGCTGAAGCCTCGGGAAGTAAGCAGTGGCGGGAAAGCTAACGATGCGGGGGCCATAACGACTGCTTCTCCCCGATGTAGAAGAACGACATGGGTTTTAGATTGGCAGACGGGATGTCAATCACTGTTGGGGGCCAGTATGCGCCAAGTAGTCCTTACCGGTCTGGCCCTGTTAAGCTAACCTGCAACAGAACGAACGCCGCGCGGGCATGCAATGTAAGCTGTGTATCGAACTTCGAAACAGGCACCTCGGATGTGACCTATTTGAGAACTTGAATATGCTTCGCTCTTGCTGAGAAAAGTCATGTATCCATTCTCCAGATCAAAGGGTATACAGACTCACGAAACAACCCCCCACACTCCTCACAACTCCCTCCTCTTCCTCGCCTCCTCGTCCCCCTCCGCAACCTCACCCGTCCTCTTCAAGTCCACAAAATCGCCCTCCTCCTCAAGCGCATCAACATCACCCTTGTCCTTCGCCTTCTGTAGTTCCTCCGCCTCTTTCCTATCAGCCTCCTTCTGCATCTGCTCATCTACCTCTTGTCTCTCTACAATCTCCGCTTCTTCACCAACTTCTCCCGTCAACGGGCCCTCGCTCTCTTCGTACCAATCCGTCGACTCTGTCCACTCGATGATCTTCTCCTTGGCTGTCTCGCTGAGGGTGTAGTAACCGGGGTTGTTGCGAGGCTCGAACATGGAGGTGTGGGCCCAGGTTTCTGCTGTAGCCTTGTCGTTCACGGCGGGCATGAAGAAGTCCTTGAGAGGGCCTTTGGGTAGGTTGCAAAAGGTACGGTCTTTGCCTGCGACTTTGCCCGTCCAGCCGTGTTCTTTATTCTCACTGTTGACGGCGTGGCCGAGCGTGGTGTGCATATTGCAGAAGCCGAGACCGTGGCTCGTGGTGAGCTTTGCAATCTTCTCGAGTCGCTTCCGCATCTCTTCGGGGCGGGCTAGGACTCCGACAAATTCCAGATGTGATGTGGCCCATGAAACACCCTGAGTGATCTGGTCTTTCTTCATGTAGGCTGCTGCGCCTCCTGCTGCTATCGCACCCGCTGCACCGGCGAACATGGCTACCTTTCCGTAGCGTTGCCACAGCGGTGCCGATGCTGCGTCACCAGTAGACGAGGGCGCTGGCAGCATCTTGCTCGTATCGACTGCACCAGCCGCAGTGTCCTTGCCGCCCCATCCGAACGCGCCTGCGAGGTTGTTATACGCCGAGTATGCCGAGCTCGCGGTGTTCCAATGCTTCTCCGCGCCATGTGCCACTACGCCAGGCGCTATACCGAGGTATGGTGTGTCGAAAGCGAGGATGCCCTGTATGTACGGGAACATGAGCGCCGAATGGTCGGCAAGCGAGCCAGTAGAGCCGGTCTGCGAGTTGGACTGCGAGTGGATCGGCTGTTCAGCGAGGATGGAGAGGAGCGTCTCAGCTGCAACGATGCCACCCATAGAATGGCCGACGAGTATCGTGCGCACCGAAGGGTCGACGGTGGGCGACGGCGTCGAATTGGCGACCTCGAGGTCTATGACTTTGTTCTGTAGCCATTCTTTGAAGCGGCCGACACACTCGTGCAGGTCGCCTCGCGTCTCGAACTGGGGGTACGTGATGGTGAGGACGGTGACCTTGGGCAGCGCATGCTGGAGGAGCGCCTTCACGTGGCTCGGGAAGGTTCTGAATGTTTCATCTCCACCCTGTAGCACGTGTCAGTATCGTTCTCGCATTTGTTCGCATCGCATTGGGCGTCGCATTGCACATGGCTGGGCCTGAGACATGGAGATGCGACCCCGGCGATGACGTAATGAGGATATCGCGTAAAGGCTACGTACCTTGAAGCCGTGGATGAAACACAGCAATAACGTCTTCCTCATGGTCCTCGACTCTACTCCTGTGCTCCTGCATGGTGGTGGGGCTGGGTTAGTGGAGGGCTGACGATAAGTCGACTGGGCGGGAAGGCGATTACGTCTGGGGTGCAGCTACGCTCGCTTACCTGGCAGGGGGCTGTTGGCCGGAAGGGTTGATTGCCGTGGAGCAGCACGGCGGCATGAGAGTAATTTGAAAAGGTTGGATAAATGCGCAGGCAGGGAGAATCACATGCAGGAAATTGAGAGAGTGAGGTATTCATGTGCTTTGATTCATCGTTTCACGCAAGCTTTCGCTGCTGTGAGTGCCCTTAATTGTGTCCACCTATGCTACATGACTACTCCGTGACACATGGTCTCTCTGACACATCCGGCTGCTCGTGCCTCTTCTCTGCCAATCCATCAATGCGGGTATAGTACAAACAATGCAAACTCCAACGCCATATCGTGAGCCTCTTCGGCAATGCATAAACACAAGAAAGGTGTAGATAACAGTGCTACCAACTGCTAGTGAGCAGTGTGATGGCTACTGCAGATAGACTTGCTATCGACAGGTCCGAAGCCTTGAGCTGCCATGATGCGCCTACCGCAACGACATCGAACGGTGAGCCACCGCCCGAGTCAGTGTTTGACAGCTGAGCATTCGGTGCTTGTGTGGGATCCGCCGCCTGCGCAGTGTCTGTGGGTGGTGCGACAGAAGTCGTGAACGTTCCAGTGGCATTCGGATCCAGCGTCAAGCCCCCTGTTGACGAGCTCGTAGTTGTCGGTTGCGCTGAGCTGGTCGGCTCGTCATCCCCATCGTCCGAATCCGCAGTTGAACTTGACGGAGTTGACGTCGCTTCGATTGCTGAGTTTGTGAAACTTGTAGACGTCAAGACCGCCTCGGTGCTTGTCGCTTGCTCTGATGTCTTCGTGCTCGTCTTTTGTGCAGTATCGCTTGAGGTCGTTACGATAGTTACTCCTGGACATAGACTCTGGATACCCAGTCCGTTCTGGAAGACGCCGATGATGCTCAACTCGCCCGCATCAACGTCCGCGCACTTGTCTTTCACCTCCTCCGCGAGCGCTGAAAGACCCCGTACGCAGGATGCGGTACATGTTGCGCCAGACTTGAAGTCATCGGCTGAGCAACCCGAGATGGCGGAGTTGTAGACGGTGTTGCAAGATGTTGGGAGGTTTTGGATCCGCGGAATGAAGGCCGAGAGTGACACTGTTGTCGCTGAGGATACCGACGCAAGCGTGAGCGCCACCAAGGCTGAACGTATTGAGGCGGGTAGCATCGTGAGTGTTGTAAAGGTTTTCGTGAATTGGGGTCGGCGGACCCGTAGGTCTCGAATGGAGAAAGGGCCGTGACCCAGAGTTCCGAGTGCCAATCTCGAACTTCGATCACGAAGCCTGGATGTCCTGGTGGAAAGATGTCTTCCGGAGGTGGTGAGACGACTTGCGTTTGAACAGGCGGTATGACGTTTTCAAGACAGCGGGTTTGTTTGCGTCGTGTGAAATTTCGAGTGCTGTCACCTGCGGACTGCACTGGGGCTTTTTGCTGAGATGTTCCGGTGACTGCGCGTTGCCGTGGACAACCGAAGTTCAGATCTCTTGCTGTTAACACTCTGGGAAAGATGGTGATGCGCCCCACTTCTCACGTATGGGGATGTCGACAGAACTGTTTCGACACAATGGTGTAACGGCAGTGCGCGGATATACCAAAGATCGCCTTGTCTATACAGAAATATCCAGAAAAGCTGCAATAAAGAACGTGAATGACGCAACACGCAAACGAGGGAACGACTGTTGTTTCTTCCTGGCACCGGGCCTGCAAAAGAGCGAATGTACTTCCGAAACGAACTGTTGGGGAACAAAGACGCACAGCGTTAAGAAAGAAAACAGTTTGCAAAAGAAAGGAAAGGAGAAGGGAGGAGAGCCGCGATCTTCGTGATATTCAGTCGCTCAACAACCAAACTCAGGCAGCGTTGGGACCAGGCGGCGGGACCCGCCACATCTTAAGGTAGATCTACAAGGACACCCGTCCTATCCGCACACAGAAGACCCTTACCTTGCCTTTGCCTCATCATAGCTCAAGTGGGTAGCCACGAGACGGGCAGTCCTTGTACAGCTATCTGAGTGTCGCAAGTGGCCGTTATTCAGTTTTCTGAAACAACGGGGTAGGCGGTGGTTAGTGTCGCTGCGGCGTTGCAGCCGCCCATTGGCTGGGCGAGCCAGCGCAGGCGTTACATGTCGCGACCGCGCTTCAGATGCAGGTACCCGGAGCTGGACAGGAGATGTGTGAGAGGTGTGTGTCGCGCGTGTACTTAATTGAGCTGCCTCGGCGGCTGCGTATGGACTGGCGGGCGAGGCGCGAACCACAATCGCCCGAGATGAGACGGTTACGGCGCCTGCGTGGCTGAGGCGCGTGGATGCGTTCGCACGTGGAGTCTAGGAGCCTAGAAGAGAGAAGCTATCAAGATGCGGACTTGGCTTTCTTGGAGTGTACGTATGACGGGTTTGACGTGTGTGTGATGGTTATAGATGCGAGCTGCGTCTACCCTGATGGCCGCTGTTCGTGCTTTAACTACCTCGCCGCCGCTTCCTTGCACGCAAACCTCCATCATCCCAGCACGACCACGAGTCCATATGCGGGGCTTCATATAGCAAGACACTTCGCATGATGGCAATTGTTTCATTGTTTCAATCATCTCCTCAGCTATAGTTCCTGACGTTTTTCTATAGTTTCCACATCCGCGCTGACCGCGTCCAACATCCTTGCCATGCGCAGTACTGCTTGGTCTGCCTACTCCATAACGATGACACTCCTGAACCTCACCTTTCCGCTTTCCATGTGCTTGACAGCATCTTCGACCTTGTCGAATGGGAACTTCTCGACCATGCACTTCACGCCCTGTTTCTCCGCAAAGTCAATCGCTTCCTCGCTGTCCAGCGCATGTCCGGATGGCCATCCATGGACCGATTTGCCCTTCATGATCAGGCTCACGGTGTTGACTGGAATATCTCCCACGGGTGCAAGGACAAGCAGTTTACCCAGAGGACCAAGTCCATCAACCAGCGGCCCTATGATCTGCGGGTTTGGTGCCGTGACGACAATGAGGCTTGCGCCACCCATCTTCTGTAGTGCCTCGGCGGCATTTTCTTTCGATGTGTCGATGTAGTCGTTTGCGCCGAGCTGGTGAGCAAAGTCCTTTTTGCTGTCCGAAGACGATACAGCGACCGTGCGGTAGCCCATCTTGCGAGCGTACTGGAGTGCCAGATGACCTAGGCCACCAAGTCCTTGCACGGCGACAGTGTCCCCCTGCTGGATGTTCATCTTGCGGATGCCATTGAATACGGTAACGCCGGCGCAGAGTAGAGGAGCGTACTCGGCGGGGTTGGCATCGGCGGGAATACGCACTGCAGCCTCGCTGCGGAGGGTACAGTACTCGGCATCTAATATCGCGTGTCAGTCCACCATTTTGGATGTGTCGATATTCCAGCAAGAAGGTAAAACTCACATCCACCATCCCTACTAACTCCATTAACAAGCTCATTCTCGCACATCTGGAACATTCCCTTATTACAGGACTTGCAGCTTCCATCATGAGAACCATGCCATCCTCCACCAACACGGTCTCCAACCTTCCACTTCTTTTCGCCATCGCCAACTGCGATTACCTTCCCAATAACTTCATGTCCCGGGACACGAGGGTAGACGTCTCCCAGATGGCCCTGTTGCATGAAGCTGTCCGAATGGCAGATACCACACGCGAGTACCTTGATCAGGACCTCGCCCGACTTTGGCGCAGAGACGGGGACATCTTTGATCGTCCAAGGCGCGCCCTTCTTCTCAATCACGACGGCGCGGCAAGAGGAGGGGATGTCAGATGAAGACATGATGGTATTTGGTGCACGAATGGTGTTGAGATTGGGCAGGTAAAGTGCAGAGATCAAGCTTCCTTAAGCGTGGATGCAAGCGTTTAAAGGTGCAGTAGTCAAGACAGTGTTGATCTGTGATGTCAACGCGCTGAGGTAGGCGCGACCTAGCCCTCTTTTATCTCTACCTCCGTCATGCACGTATGCGTATGCATACATCATCGTTATCACCTATCACCGTTCCTTTCTTCCCCGCATCAGCCAACGACTAAACGACTAAACATTTTAATACCTCCCTGGTCGACCAAACTACCTTCCGCAACGTTCCGTACTTACACCCTGTGCATCCGGATTAGAAATATAATTCTCAATATGACAACAACGCGTGTCGCGGCTGTTCGTACCTTCTCAACTACAGACACCATCACCCCACCTATCTCCGCGCACGGCACGGATTAGTCTGCGCATACTCGCTCCTCGCACACCGATTGGAGATGATGATTAGCCCAATGGGCTTTAGGCTAACGCCGACGGAGCCGAGAGTGTTATTTGGGTGTTATATACAGTCATGTATGTAGTCAGCGAGTTGCAGCGGACAGATTCCGCGTCGTGCTCGATTGGCGCGGGGGTTACGGGTGTTAAACGCGTCGTGAGGATGAACAACAGAGGAGACGTACAACCATCCCTGCGAATTTGCAAGGCAGAATGCATAGGGGTATCATTTTAGTGCTGTCTAACCACCAGTCAACAACTCATGAACACCCTACCAGGCGTCAAAGTTGCCAAAACCACCAGTCTTGGCTTTCTTCTTGACGGGCGCAACATCCTCTTCATCATCCACGTATCCCACTATCTCATCCTCGCCCTGGTTCTGTATCTCCTGTTTCGCAGCTTGGAGGTACTTGCCTACGCCGAGACCTTCACCCGTGCCGTTCTCCACAGTGCCATCTGCGCGTATGCGCTTGCCTGTCCATGTAGTCTTGTCATCGGCTGTGCCGCCTTGCCTCTTGATCTCCTCAGCCTCCAGCTCTTTGTTCTCCTTGTCTTTGCGCTCCTTCTGCCATTCTTCGAATGGGTCTACAAAGACCACTACGTCTAGTATCTCGATATCGTCGACAGGCTTGTCCTTCTCCCCGACCTCTGCGACCTCCATAGAGCGTAGTGTAGTATCTAAACCACCGACTACTCGTGCGAAGATTGTGTGTTTACGGTCGAGATGCGGTACGGCGCGGTATGTGATGAAGAACTGGCTCGTGTTGGTGCCTTTCCCCTTGTTCGCCATACTGAGTACACCTCTGGCGTTATGCCTCTCTGGCCCCTCAAACTCATCTTCAAATGGCTTGCCCCATATGCTTTGCCCGCCTCTTCCAGTACCTGTCGGGTCACCACCTTGTATCATGAAGCCCTTGATGTTCCTGTGGAAGATTGTGTGGCTGTAGTATCCCTTCTGTGCCAGCTTGACAAAGTTCCATACCGCGCGCGGTGCGTATTCGGGGAGGAGTTCGACGTTCAGGTCGCCGAGGGAGGTAGAGATGCGTGCATAGCCCTTGTTCTTTATCCGCTTCGGCTTGAGCATATAGTCTTCGTCGGAGAGGAGGGCGCGTTCGCCGGAGGTATGCGGGGTGACGCCGGTTGAGGTGAAGGACGCAGCAGCTTTACCGGAAGTATACACGGCGGCATTGTATGCTGGTTTCTTGGGCTCAGACAATGTCGATGCTGTTGTGCCATTCCTGGGTAGGTTTGCAAGCGCTTTCGATGTAATTCCGCTCTGCTCCTTGATCTTCCTATTTTCGCGCGCCTTCGCAACTGCTTCTTTCGCCTTTAGAATCTTCGCAGCGTTGCCCAGCGCCTCCTTGTTCACACCGGTCTCCGCCTCTGCCACCACTGTGTCTCCGTCCTTCACATGCTTGTAAGAGCTGAAGTCCCTTGACTCGATGCTTTGAGGGTCCTGGAGCGTGATGATGTCCTTCCTTGTAAATGGGTCGTCGCTGACCAGATCTTGCCAGTTCTTCGCTTTGATGTTCAGCCTCTCAACCGTGTCCCATGCGAAGACATTGCCGCTCTTCCTCAGCGCAACGATGTGTGTGTTGTCTGTGAAGACCTTGTATGTGACTGGATCAACGAATTCACCGTCCTCGTTCTTGGTAAAGTTGAGCGTGATGAGGTCGGCACGCTTCAATGGCGTTCCGTCGACGGGATTCGTGTCGGGGTGTTTCGATAGCCATGTGAGGATGTGGGTGAGATCGAAGATGGTGCCCGATAATGTGCACACGGGATCTGTGAAGGGCTGTAGGGAGACGGCGCAGTAGTTGAAGGGCAGGCGCTTGAAGGTCGAGGATAGGCCAGCAGCGGAAGCTCGATTTGCGCTGTTTGCGCCGCGCGCGTTGCCGAATGCATCCGAGGATGACCACTCGGAGTGGGTGATGTATAGCTTGTCGGTTCCTTTGCCCATGTCGGATATATGTAGCGGAGGAGGATGTTGTTAGAGAGGCGCTGCGTGAGGCGCAAAATGTCTGTTAGGTAGGAGTGACGCGCCGGCGATGAGCGACCCTAGCACAGCTCCACACTCCAGGATCCACCCTTTCGTAGTGCTCTTACCTCTGAACCACGCGTTTGTAGAAGGATATTCCCATCATGCCTGGACGTTTACCCAAGTACACCAAGATGACGCGCAGATATGAAGGAGAGGACTATGCCGCGCATCGAGCCTATCATTGGCTAACACGAAGACGCTCAGCCGTATATAAGTAGGCTGCCGTCTGCTGCGAAGGCGTTTCAGCCTTCTGAACACCTTCTGAACACAACTCATGTACGCTGCATACAAAGTTCTTGGTTGTACTTATCATCGTGTTATCTGGGGATAGAATTGTCCTTTCGTAGTAGGATCAATGTACGTACAAGCAGATACCCTGGGAGTTTACATGGCTGTTGAAAGGTTCGAGTTCTTTTCGGACCATGTTAGCCTGCGAAGCACATCAAGACCTACAACACTTACACCTATGTAGTTCTGTCCCTACATAGAGAAATTCGCGTCAACCTTGGAAAACGTCCCAAACCGCGATGTCGGCAATCCATCAGTCTGCTCCGCTGGACCTTAGCCCTACGATCAACACGCGACTGCTCAAACTTGAACTAGACTCTTCGACCGCCACACCCTCATCGAAGATTTCCGTACGACTCCATGTTACGTCTCTAGAACATGCACCGCACTATACCGCCGTTTCATATGTGTGGGGAGAGTCTTCGCGTACAGAACAAATCCTACTCAATGGACAGCTATTTACAGTACGGCAGAATCTTTGGGACCTTCTTAATCGGCTGCGGGATGTGAGACACGACGGCTACCTCTGGATCGACGCTCTCTCGATCGACCAAACAAGCGACAGCGAGAAAACCCATCAAGTCGCCATCATGGGTTCGATATATAAGCAGGCGAAAACAACGATAGCTTGGCTTGGTACGGCGAGTATGGAGGTTGAAGAGCAGTTTCGGGCCTTGAAAACAGAATTCGCAGTGCAGGAACCTTTCGACTCGGGAGGACAGCGACCTGCTATCGAAGACCGTCTTCAAAAGGCGAGCTTCAGATACATGTTCGCCCATCCATACTGGACCCGTACTTGGATCCTCCAAGAGTACTTGCTCTCGTTGTCCGTCGAATTTTGGTGCGGGAATGAGGTCTTGTCTGATTCGGAGCTAGTGTCTAGAGTGAAAGACTTGTTAGATCTCGACTTCGCGGACCTCTTCGAGACAAGTGCGCAAGAAAGGGCCTTCTATATTATTCAGTTTGGGACTAGATCAGATGTCATCACTTCCAGCTTAACCTGGCTGGTGAATGTATCGTCCGAAAGCGCCTGTGTCGATCCACGCGATCGCGTATACGCATTACTCTCACTGATGTCGCCACGGGAACGAGGGCTATGGGCCATCACGCCGGACTACACAGCATCGACTCAAGACCTTTTCGAGCACTTGTGCAGTGTTTTCCAGAACACTGATCTGGATGTTGAAAGATGGGTGTGGAACCTGGAACGATGGAGAGCGTGGCTACGCCGCACATTTCTCCTGGACGCTGTCGACGAAGATGGCCAAGATAAGACATTTAATCCTAGCACCGACGAAATGTGATTTCTGTTTACTAGGGTATTTTACTCAGATTAACGTCGTTGTTACGGTGAATTTGAGTGTTCCAGTATACAAAATCACATGTCCCGGAAGTCTGCATTAGGGCCAAGTCTTCGAATCTGTCCAATCGTATGCCTTTGTAGACTTGAAAACAGACGTTTCAATATAGAAGAACATTATATTTACAAGGTATACAAGGAAGCTCAGTGGTCATCTACCAGAGACTGCGAAGCCCGTTGCCCTCTAAATACAAACATTTCCCATTCATCAGTCAGTCATCTGGTCACCAAAGTCACTCATGCAAGACCAAGAAGTTTTAAACCAGACTCGCTAACATTCATCTATATACAGACCCAGACGAAACCTCCACGAAAAAAAGAAAAGAGCTGCTCCCATCCAAAAAACCGTCAAGGAACAACCCCTTCTCCTTCCGCAGACCCCGTCTCCCATTCCATCCATCTAATTACAGTTTATATAACCAAACAAACTAAAAGAAACAGCTCAAGTAAATGAGTGTATGGTAGGTCAGTTATGTACAGAACTAAAGGAGTGGCACCAAGACCCATCATAAAGAATGGATCTTGAAAAGCCGAGCTCACTCTATTCATACTCGTATGTACTTTAAAAATCGCTTTCTCTCTCTCTTGTTCTTGTGCCCAAAGTGGAATTGCCCAGCAAAACCGCAAAGTTGTTCTTCATCTCTTATTATATTATATCCAACTCTTCATTTGTCGTGCTATCCGAGGTTGCTGCTGTCGTCGTTGTATGATTCCGAGGGGCCATGTAGAGAAAGCTTGATGGATGGTGAGAAGCTTACTCGGGCTTTCCGAGGATACCGCGGGCCATGTGGCGCTTGCGGAGGTTGTACTCGACCGCGCGCTTCTTAGCAGCAGTGCTCTGGGTGAAGGCAGCGGAGCCACCGAAAGGACCGGCAAGGGCAGCGTTCTGCATGCGGACGATGCAGACGTTGGTGGCGCCACCGGCGGTACCGGAGCAGGTCATGCCAGCGGGCATCTGGACCTTGACGGGGAAGTCCTTGACGGCCGCGGCGGAGAGACCTCCAATACCGATACCGGGGACGTTCTGCATGACGGTTGCGTCCTGGAAGGCGGCGGGGTCGGTACCAGCGGAGGTGGCGTCGATCTGGGCGGTCAGGGGACCGGCACCGTCCTGGTTGACTTGGTGGAAGGTCATGGTGATGGTGCCGTCGTCGGCAGTGGTGGGCAGACCAGAGGTAGCTCCAGTACCTGCGGCTTTGGCGACACCACCCTCAGTTCCTGTGGACTTGGTGCCAGCAGAGGCAGCACCGGCACCGCCAGCACCGCCGCCGGTAAGAGCATCGAGGAAGCCACGCTTGGCACCAGCTGCGGCACCGGCACCGGCACCAGCACCTCCCATGAACATGGAGATAGCGGCACCAGCGTCAACGGCACCGCCACCCTGGGTGCGTCCAAGAGCAGAGGCCTTACCACCCATCTCGCGGGTGCGGATGATGGAAGTATCAGCCTCGGAACCGCAGAGAGGAGAAGCGCAGTTGCGAGGAGTACCGTCCTGGACGGAAAGACCAGGCATGGTTACACCATTGGCACCCTGGATCTCAGAAACGACACCGTGGGCCTGGACGGAGGCGGCAATAGCAGCAATGGCAGCGAGAGAGTAACGCATCTTGATGGATATGAAGTTGGTTGATAAAAAGGGTTAAAAAGAGTTGAAGATAGTCGAGAGTATTGAGTGAGAAAGATGTAATGAGTAGTGAATTAAGCAAGCGACCGGCGCAAGAAAGTAATTAGAAGGATGGAAGGAAGGGAAGAAAGCGAGTCTGGTTGGTTTGAATGTTGAGTGATGGTGATGTCGACCTTAGGAGGACGAGCAGTGAGGTTTATATACAGCTTTCTCGCAGTGGCTTGTCAGCGTTCCAAAGCTTAGCATAGACACAAGCATTCAGCGGTCTGCGTCTCCGATCCACCAAGGCAAGATGGCGCCCGCGACCCCTTGCTGCCATGGCCAAACACGATGATGGCCGTCGAGGGAGGCTGTGATACCGAGAGCACAGACCCTGACCGGAGAGCTGAGACGATGCTGGTCGAACGATGGTCATGGTTACTCCACTAAGGCCAATTCCGCTAGGATATCCACTGCGGGACGATCATCTCCAGAAGCTTGGTTTGGGATCTTCCCAAGGCTGCTTCGGAACAATGATGTCGCGTTGTGGGAGCGTGCATTGATGTTTGGCATCTGAGGAAGCATGTCTGCAGATGTGTATCAGCAGCGAGGTTTCGATTCAGGCTCGGCGATCGAAACAGCATCGAGAGAACATCGTTTCGCTCTTGCATACTCGCTTTCGCATTCTTGTGATATCATTCGGGATTGCGCAGCCATTTTGCAGGTCGTGGTCATACACAAAAGTAAGCAACGAAATAATATCCCTGGCCGTTATCGGCAGCTATCCACCGCTTGTCGTTCATGAACGGTTAGCCAGCAATCCGGCCGAGGTGAAAAGGCGATGGTTGTTTCAGTAGCGGGTTTTGAAACTCTAAAGTTTGGTATCGTTCGAGGGTTAGCGCGTTGCTTCTTGCCTCAGCTGCAGTCCCGGATATTCCCGAAACCTTCAAGCCGCCTCAAGCACGACCATGACTTGACGTCGACACTTCCAGGCGACTCCACTGTAGCACTGTAATAGAGAAGAAGGTTGAGAATGACAGCTTCGAAAACGCGGAGCGGTGAGATTGTCGAACAACATGCAGGTTCTGGACGCGGATCTTCATGCTATCGGCTTCCAGTGTTTCGCTATGCATGTCGGTCACAGCAAGACTTGCCACATCTGGACTGTACGGAGCAGTGGTCGCAGTAGCTGCATCGTAAGGCAAACGCTGCAGTCGCAGAAACGGACCGGCCAACATCGAAACATTGGTATCAACGACACTGGCCGTCTACAAAGGAAAGACCTGAATCAGCGTATCAATACACCCTGCTTCTCTCTAATGATCAGTCCTATCGACCTCTAACATCCACAGCCTCTTTGTACCCGACCTGACTGCCTGGCCTTCTTCGACTTCTTCTTGGTAAGCTTCTAGTTGACCCCAAACTGTCCTTGCGTCCAAGCCTTGAAGTCCCTGACCTCTTTTATCCATATGTATCGAATGCATATTTCCTGAAGCTCATAGAAGAGCGCCCCCGCTTCAACGAAGCCTTTGGTGATTGAGCTTTTGATGAACAACAGCAGTATCATGACAGCGCGACGTTGCGCATCCTTTCCGTATTCAACGATCGGGGTACCGTTGCCAACACCGTTGGTGTTTCCATTGGTGGTTCCGTTGGCAGTACCGTTGGTCGTTGTCTCCTGCGACGTCGGAGGGGGCGCCTCCATCTTCTCGATAAGCCGCATTGCGTGCTGTATGAAATGGATGGTAACGTCTTGACCATCAATCCCGCTGTCAACGAAGGTGTGGTTGGTGTGTAGTTTGGTGAGGAATTCTAGGGACGATAGCTCGAGTGGAAGATGCGCGAGTTCTCGCACGGCTTGTTCGGGTTCGAATTTGAGCTTTCGGGTTATGACTTCATCCCATGACTGTGAGCTGTTAACTTCTTGCGCCTGAGTAACGTGCCGTGACTCCTCGTCTTCCGCTGGTGCTGTGGGCTTCTGGACGGGCTGTGCAGGAGCTCGTACTTTCGGCTCTGGCAGCACGTCCCAAACCTCGGTCTCAACGAGCATGCACATATACGGTCCCAGATCGAAGGTTGCTAGTGGAACACCATCCATCTTAAGGCGGTCCAGTATCAAGTGGGGTGAGGCTTTGGATGACGACGGCTCCCACAGCAGGAGCCCCATGATGTATTCCGCCCTGGTCTTCCGGACTTCCGCAGCAGTGACAGTGTCGTTGCTGGTCGCCTTGTCTTCCTGCCCTTCGGCTGCCTCGTTATTGTATTCCACGAGAGCCTCTACCCAGTGCGACAAGTAAACTTTGTGCTTCATGGGTGTCTCTTCGGCCAACTTCCACAGTTTGTACTCGCAGTTCAAGATGAGCCTGAGCACTGGCAGAGTCGGCTCAAGTTTGGCCCGTTGGACGTACGCATCGAGCGTGTTTTTGACCCGGATCGATTCGATGAATGAAGTAGGGTCGGTGTTTAGCGAGCGCATAATTTTGTCGAGCTTGCGGATCGCGCCATCGTGGTCAAAGGCTGAGGTGCTAAGCGCGTCGATTTCGGCGTCTGTGAGCGTGGCAGTCATGAGGCTCATACTGGGCGGTATTTATATCGCGCCTTGCGCTTCGAACGATAGGAATGCGGTGAGTGATACGGTTTGGAGTGGAGGGAATACATAAGGGTCGAAGTGGGCGCGAGGTGTGACGATCGTGAGTGCTGGTGCGGAGCGCGTGAACCTTGGAAAGAACGGCGATGCACGTGCCAAGCATAGCATCGTGCCTCTGGTTCAGCCGCACATAGGACTGGAGAAGGATAGCACACCGACTCTGAGTGGTTGTCATGAGACATATCTGCTAACCCCGAAATACATTGGTAATCATGAGCTGCACATCGTATTTGCGACCTTGAGCCCTGGCACGACCCCCAACGCCTCGAACGTTCTGCGTCTGTTTGTACTGATTGCTTCTAGCCATCTTGACTATTTAACCTTTGCAATATCACACATGACGTTCATGCTTGCACATCATAGCAATTGGAAAGGGATGTTCGTAGAATATTTGATTATATTCTCATTACAGCACGCTCGTAGAAACGCGCCAGGATGCTCGCGAGGAAACCTGAGATTGTCCCAGAGAACCAAGACGCCAAAACCTGAAGCTATTCATGACATTACAGACGGAGCCAAGCCAAGGCCACCTTCACCCGACCGGAAGCTCCGGCATCCCTAAGCGACACCATGCGAAGTGTATCCTGGCATCGGAGATATCGGTGAGTGTCGGGTGTTGGTCAAGCTTTGACAATGGCGGAAAAAGAGGAAGATGGGTATCGTGATGTGACGTTGTTCGTCAAGCCGTTATCGCGGCATCGTGAAAGGTGTTTGCGCGCCCCCGCTAAAACTTGAATATGATGTACAGAGCGTGGATGATACCCTGGTGATGTTGTTAGTGACAGGGTCGCGGGTGATGATGTGTGTACCGGAACTCACCGGAATGTAACCAAGAACGGTCAACAGGATGTTGATGAGGAAATCAGCGTTGCATCCGCGCTCAAGGAAGACACCCAGAGGAGGCAGGATGATGGCAAGGAGGATCTTGCAGATGTCGCTGGTGATTGTTAGTGTCTACGTCTTCAGGTAGGCTGATTGCTGCTGGAGCGGACATACCTGGCGGTGAAAGGCATGTTGGAGTGTTGGGTTGTTCTTGCGTGTAAGAGTTGGAAGTGCTTGTAGTAGAGTGCGGATTGATGGTGTGATGATTTGACAAACAGCGGGAGTCTTGCTTAGTATTTATGGCAGGTGACGAGGGCAGCTCATGACCATGAGAGTGACGTAGCCGGTGAAATTTAGCAAGGATGGCAGGCGCTGCCGCGTACCCGCACGCGCCACACCTTCCGTTGTGGCGTCATAGGTGTCCGAGTGACCCGACAGCAAAACAAGATCGCGCTCAAACTTCCAAGCAGAGTTTCCACGTCCAAATTACCTGTCAAGCCCTGCGAGTGACGCATGCCGCGTTCTGAGGCTGGGGGAAATTGCGTGCTGCTGCTTGGTCAACCCCGGACTCAGCAGCGGCCGTGTTTCCGAGCCTCATTTGCCAAACGTACATGTCTCTAGACGGTGAGGGTGCTCTTGGCTGGCAAGGTCTGGATCGCCCACCAGCCACAAGAGCTGCGCAAGCTTCATGGGCTTGTGCCGTCGATCCACCTCACGTCACAGCAGCCGCCCGCCACCATGCCGCTAACATGATGTCAAGCCTCAGTATGTGGCGTAGGCTTCTATTCATAGTTAGTTGTGGCTCAAACCTGGGGGTTAGGTCAAACTACTGGAGCTTTCGTTCCACCTTAGCTGCGCCTGTTGAACCCTCGGTGGATTGGCGTCAAGCGACGCGCCCGCAATTTTCATCGTCGAAGTCTCTAGCAATGCGTAGCCCAAAGTCCTGCACGGATAGATCGCCGGACAGCTTGGCATGTGCCTGCGTGGACATGCGTCGTGGAAGATGCCGGTGTATGGCCGGAATCGATCGGAATTGGTTTGCCCATCGGTGGAAAGAGAACAGGCACAGAAAATGGAAGACCTGCGATCATTTGATCATCGCAAATGGACAATGACTCTCGTTTGAACCGACAACCAAGCTTCCCCGGTACAATGATCACAATATCATCTCATACAAGGAGAAAATCGAACGGGGACGCTGAAGTCTACGTTCGTGTAAAAAGAAAAGTTTGCAAAACCCCGAGGTCATGTAGCATTCTTCTTTGTTTTGCTTCTAATCGGACTTTGTAGGAGATACATGTCTACTTCTTCCCTTGAATGGGAGTGATGCGACCCGCTGTATTGTTCTGCTATAACTATCCCGACAGTGTTTTCCGTATGAATCATTCAATTATCTTCATAGGTTCTGTAATCGCGCAAAAACCCAATTACTCGCGTTCAAAATACCATATTTTTCAGTTTGATAACGCGTGAACAGCGACAAGGAACACACGATACGTGCAGGCAAAAAAACGCGACAAGACAGACCACTCTTAGGATAACATAATATCATTCATCGGGTATCATCTTAAAATCCGTCATATGTGCCCCAAGACTTTCTCCGTAGCATCATAACAATCCAGCACTCAAGACCTCTTCTCAGCCTCAACCTGCTTCTGCAGATCCGCCTCAACACCCCTCTGCCGCGCCTTCCCCTCATCGTGCTGCTTCTGCGCCTCCTCCTTCTGCGCCGCATTACCCGTCAGTCCCGCAACAGCACCACCCACCGCACCCCCAAGCCTATCGCCAATCCCCTTTCCGAGATCGTTGACCTGGCCCGCAGCTTCCTGCTCCTTGCCCTCCTTGTTCTGCTGGATGCCCTGCTGCTTGAGGCCCTCGGCGCCGGTGAGGCCACCGAGCGCTTCCTTCGCGGCACCCATGTTTTGGTTCCATGAGCCTTGGGTGCGGTCCGAGTTGTCTTTTGCGACGCCGCCCGAGGGGGTTACGGAGAAGGGACCGGCTTTGGCGGCGGAGTGGGAGAGGTCGTGTTCGGCGGCGGCGGCATCTTTGCGGTTTTCGCCTTGGGCCTGCGGTGGGTTAGAAAACGACTGCGGGGATTTGGAATGAAGAGACTGACCTTGTCGGCGGTGCTGCCTGTGAGAGAACCGATGGCGCTCTGGACTGCGCCGGTGGCTTTGTCCATGTAGGACTGAGGGGTGGAAGTCGCGTCCTTGTTTGAAGACATGGTTGTGTTATTGGTTTTGTGGTGGGTTGAAGAGATTGTGGTTCGGTGTAATAAAGCTGCAGCTGTAGTTGTAGCTAAATGGTATGTTGGCAGCGAGTTATATATCACTTTGTTTGTATGGAAGTTCAGGTGGAGCATGTGAAGTATGACGTCACGCCCCACGTTGGGCACTCGCGACGCGCGCAACTTGGCCTTGCGCGGGAGATCTGACGAAGGTGGCGCATTGGAAATCCGAGACGCTCGACGCTCGTGGTCTGGTTCACAACCTCGTGGGTCTTGATGACATCGCTTTGGAGATCAACTGATCGTTCTCACCTGTATTATGATGCAATGAAGACATTTGACCGAGCAGACACCGATCGTCTCAGTCATCCAGGGCGACTAAGATTGCAAAAACTTGAGTCGAGAGTGTAGTTGCTAACATGGATATCTATTCGCTCGCACTGCCGTGTCGAGAAGGGTATGTTCGTTTCAAATCCAAACGCCAGAGAAAATGCTTTTGGGGTCATCGTGGTCTCATCCATCACCAATGACAGATACCTCCCTCGCTATCATCGACGCTCCAGGTTCCCGCAAGACCGACAATCTCAACCTGCCCGTTGAAGGCTTCCGATATCTTGCCTAGCCGGGCAACGCCATCATCGACGCCAAAGGACGCTCCAATCTCTGCAGGCCCGTTGTTGAGCAATCGCTTTGCCCAGGCATCGATTGCAGGCTCGCCAGTCTCGTCGCGTGCTTGTTTCAGGAAAGGAATCAAAGCTGTGCCTCCTGTGCCACGAAGTTTCTTGCTTCCCGTGCGAGCCATGGTGTTAGCCAAGTTGACACGTTGTGTGTTTGCTGGCTTGGGTGACAGTGATCGGGCAGTTGACTGTGTCTCGCGCGATTTGATGATAATATACCGCGATACAAGCTGGATATGCTTATCGCGCAGACTCCGCAGCATGGCTAGGCATGCATCGTAGGATGTCGTCAAAGCCCGATCTCTGCGATTCGACGTGACGTACTCTCGAATGTTTGCGACGCTTTCCATATGCTCTAGGAACCTGCGATGGGGTCCGGGCATGTAGTTGCGCATATCCTGGATGAAGCCATGCGAGGGTCCAGATAGCGCAGGCTTTCCAGTGCCATCCCTCTTCTCGCCGGTGGGTCTGTGTTCCACTCCTAGAACAATGTCGAAGAACTGGATAGTGGAGCTCTGCGCGTTGCTGCCGCCGCTGAACTGCACATGTGGTTGCTGGCCGGTACCATCATCAAACATGACACCATTTGGAAGACCAGCGTCCGCCATGTTCTTACTTCCAGCCAGAAAGGGTCGAATGCGATGGTAGAAGACGTGTGGATCACAACTCTCGTACATGCGCTCCAAGAGAGCGCCTAGCTCATCGAGTCTCCCGGCAAATCTCTGAAGGCAGTCCACGACTGTCTTGCTATCGTTGTCCCTAGCAGCTTCAATAGCACGAATCATCATCGGAATGACTGGTCCAGCTCTGGCTTCGATCGCTACAGACACTAGGTAGAACCAAGATTCGTCCATCGAGCCAGTGA
The DNA here is from genome assembly GCF_024043165.1 of Alternaria incomplexa. Taxonomy (NCBI): domain Eukaryota; kingdom Fungi; phylum Ascomycota; class Dothideomycetes; order Pleosporales; family Pleosporaceae; genus Alternaria; species Alternaria incomplexa. The sequence goes on from NW_026249856.1 coordinate 265,020, forward strand.
AGGTCATTTGCGTCGCGAGGTTGTCCAAGGTGTCTGCAGGTTCCCAGTCGAATAGTGGTCGCCAGTTCCACAGGCAGACGGCTGCAAAGGTTGCGACTGGTGGGAGCTCCAAGTGTCTACATGTCTCCATGAACGGTATCGAGATGGATGGCGGCACAATCTGAACGGGGTCGTTAGCTATGCATCGCTTTGGAATGTGTGGGTTTTCAAGGCTTACATCAGATGGTCTGTCACCGCCCCAGATGTATGCATGGGCGATAAACCCCAAGATGGAGTAGGCTCTCCGCCATTCAGCTTCTGTGAGGAGAAATTGGGTTCCCAGCACTGGTAGTGTGTCGACTATCCCACGTAGCCGCTTGGCAAGGATCAAGCTTTGGAAGTTGCGCACGATGGTCTCCCACGGTTGGTAGTAGCGATCCGGCAGAACATCGAGCGGTATCTCATCGGGCAAGAAGCCGTTCTGAGGTGAGATGCCGTAATCGGCCAACTGAGGCAGAGTCGGAAGCATTGTGATGGTAAGCGGGAATAGAGTTTGGGTGTATTTGACTGTTAGAGGGATGGAGGTGTTCTGTTGTGCTCGGTGGTCGTGGGAAGCTGTCGGAGGAGTGTCGCGTGATTGAATCGGAGTCGGGGAAGGAGTACAACTCGACTAACGGCCGTGGAGGTAGTCGCCACCAACAATTACCCTTGGGGTGATTGCTCAAGGGATTCCCAAATCTTTTAAGGAACGACGAGCGGAGGGTGGGGTAGAAATGAACTAAATCCGCGGTGCTTGTGTGTGGGCGAACGGAATCTAGGCGTGTCTGGTAAGTTGTCTCGGAGGTGGAACCCAGGCACCAAACGAGTTGGTTCCGAGTTTGGAGGAGCCCAGTACTAGAGGGGTCTTTGCGGAGACGCGGACGGTAGGCTAAAGACGAATGGTGAAGAGCTGACTCGATTAAGCAACTGCAACACGAACAGTAGTAAAATGGTCAGGGAAGTGGCGTGAGAGAACAATGAGCATTATAACTGCCTTCCGGCCGCGGCTGCGAACCTTGGTGGATAACGTCAAAGAAGCAGGCCGAAACGCGTAGTGCTCAGTAATTGCCTAAGAGAAATCTGCGAGCCGAGTGCTCCGCGCAATCGGTTTCGTGGGCGTCACTTGGGTCACATTAGCAATCAATTCACTCATGGATTCCATGATTCTACTATAGCGGAGGTAGCGCGGCTGGCCGACGGGCTACTAAGTGCCTCCACACTAGCGTAGCTGCCCTGCATGAAACGGCTGGCTGCCGAAGTCGGGCAATCGGCCGTTGGGGAGCAACACGGGTTAAACCCGCAAATAGAGGCCGGTGCCATAGAATGTGAATGCTGAATGATGGTTTTTGCCTCTTGTGATGAGATCACGACGCGACAACCGAATCTTCGAGGACGGAATCAAGCAGCCAATCCAGCCTCACGCACCGTCGCCAACCCCGCAAAATTCCCGTTCCTGTACGCCGACGCTACTGCAGTGGCATCAAGCTAAGAGTGCAGATCAGGAACCGCATGTTGGCTGTGGAGTTGCTTGTACATACATACAATGAAGTTGTCCGGATTGCGACGATTAGTGTTGCTGTGTAGGCAAGTTTACTGGTGTGGAATGCGACGGTGGTGATAGTTTAGATGTGAACACACCAACGCTGCAACATCGATGAAGGAAGCTGAAAAGAGCAGCAGCGGGGTGGATGATGAACACCACATATGTACCCGTGTCTTTCCGATATTCTACGACTACTGGCCCTCTCTCCAAGGCATCCTTTCAACACCCCTCACCCACCTCCGTCTCCTCCACTCGCCCTTGCGACTCGGTGCATGGCTCTCCCACGCCCGGCGCAAGACCTCCTTTTCTTCATCTGCAATATCCCTGCTACTTCCCTTTGACCCGCTCCGTTTCTTGAGTTTCGCCTTTGCGGCACTGGCCTTCTCTCCTTCGCTCTCAAGGACTTCGTAGTGCAGATCCGTCACCCATCGCTCACCCTCGACCTCAACCTCTACGCCTGTAACACAGCGATCCTCAACCCATTCACGAGACAGCAGATCGAGCGTCCACTTCTTGTCGCTCCAGCGCCAGCCGCGGGGTGGAAGTACATCTTCGAAGAACGGGGTACCGCGGGGTCTGTCACCGCTGATTCTAGAAGGCGACAAGGGCGAGTAAGGCGATGGAGAGAACATGAAACCTTCATACTCGCCATGCTCGTCATGTAGGGCGCGGTGTTGAAGTTCGAATATTTCTACCTCACGCGTCTCCTGGGATGTCTCCAGTTCGATGTCTGCGCGTGAGATGGTCAGGAGGAACGATCGACTTTCATGTTCTGCGTCCGAAATGAACTTTTCGGTCTCGGGCATTGTAAGGAGGTCTTGAACGTTGGGATGCCCTAACGCTGTCAAAGTGTATCCAAGGACGAGGAATATTGCGCGCCACGGTAGTAGGTGCGCCGATATGAATAGCAGCACCGATACAACGAGCAGGATGAGGTAGAGCATAGATGAGAGGTTCTCGTTCTGGAAGTTGGTGAGCGGCGTGATGAAGCTCAGTACAGCATCGTGGCCACGGCTAAAGTCCTCCATGCAGTTTTGCAGATCGCGCATGTTGCGGAAAAAGTCCTTGCTGAACTCAGGCGCAGGCTTGATTGTCTTCGCATCGGCCAACGGTGGTCCTCCCAAGCTTCCTCTCCACAGATCGCCGTCGATATCTATCGTATTCGTCATGGGCTCCGGATGACGGGTCAGAAATGCAGGAACCATGACGAAGAACATGCCACATGCCAACGGGAGTACAGGTGCAAGATACGGATTGACGCATACGAAGGTCCAGACGAAGAGAAATGAGAGGGTTTGCGTAGGCTGAGCCCAGGTGAACAGCCGAATGAGGCGATTTTGAGCAACGAAAGCAACGCCGATGCGCGAGTTGAAGCGACGGAAGTTGGACGACATGGTGGGGATGCTGAAGTTGGGTCGAGCAACATAGCTTCGAGAGCGCCGGTCCTTGACTTGCGGTGTGTTCCCGCTTGGTGTCGAGGCTGAATCCGGAGGCGAGCCGTCAGAGAGGTCTTCCGAGGGCAGAACTTGTGCCAGTAGCCTATATAAATCAGCTCAATACATCTTATATTGCACACTCCTCTTATAGTCGAGGGTCGCTCGTGATGTTCAGCTTGTACAGCAACATCTGGGTTCGGATAACTTACATGTTCATCATCTTGTCTCCCACCCTACTACTCGACTCGCGGCTTATGTTATCACCCAGCGACTCCAGTTTGTCTTTAAGCCTGCTAGCCGACAGACGGCGGGAGTGAGGCCTCTCCGTGGTGGGCGTGCCGTCATTCGATGCATGTTGTACTTGGACTACCGGAATGGGCGTGCCGCGGTTCACCAGCGACTCGGAGTTGTCTGAACCCATGGCGGGACCTGCAGTGTGATTGTCTTGTTCCTCGGCAGGCAGGCGACCAGATTGAAGTGAATCAAGGCCGAAGTGGCGTGTCGATCTCAGAGTGTGTTTAGGGAAGTCACACTTGTGTTGCGTGGTTTTGGAGGTGGGCGTGTCACATGTGGCTGAGTCGCAACCTTGGAAGTTCCTAATCCGTGTAGACGTCGAGCAGCAGCCTAGACAACATCCAGATGGTAACCTATCCCTCCTCTTTCGGTTCCGTGATTTCAGCGCATTCCCAAAGTTTGGCGTGGAGGGTCTGAAAGCAGGTGTTGGCAGCAAACGGATGACGCACGCGCATGTGAACTCGTGGCGTCGAGCTTGCGCCGTGGTACGTTGTTCGTTCCGGCGTTTCCCCACATGTGGCCGTGCACGTGCGCGATTGGGATGGTCAGGGACAAACAACCTTTGGGACTTGGAGGACCAAGAAGCTCTTGGAGATCGCTGTTACATTGTGAAGTCTCCGTTACCATTTAGTGGTGAGACGAAGAATCAAGACTGCGGAGAGCTGCGGAGTTCCCGCTGTCATGTTTCGGGGCCGTAACCTCCCCTACATAGATAGCTTCCAGAGCATGCACGATTGAGGGTTCAGCATGCACATGCTGAAAGCCGTGCCATGTGCAGGCGGGCTAGGGTAGCTTGGGTGGTGCAATCATGGTTGGCAGGTGATGGTCGTACTGCCTGGTGCACAGCTACTCTGGACAGGAGCGTGGCAGCAGCGCTGAGATGACAGCGAGACAGTAGGGCCGTTGGGCGATGCGTCCGTTTCCTGGGAGAGGAGAGTTGTTTTGATAATACCCTATTCGCCGCAAGAGGCAGATATGGACAGGGGCCGTGGGTCCTTGTCAACTAGACAACCCTAGTGCCTTGGTGGCTTTTGCGGGCGACCCTCATTGTGACTTTGACGAACGTCGACTATCGTGCACCTCCCCTTTGCCGCAACCCAGCGCCGTGCTTTTTGCGCAGCCCATTGCCTGAGCCTGAATCCTTCCGATAGCCGTTCGCTCGACTCATTACCGACCGCCGATCGCTTTCACCGCTGTAGCCGGGCCCATTCGACATGTCGGCATAGTCTCCCTCGGTGCCCAAGCTCGACGCTTGGAGACCATCCCGGCTTTTTGAAAGAGGGAGACTTTTTGAAGCATCCCGTGACAGCAGAGCGTCCATTGCCGGTGTCGTAATCACGAGCTGCGGAGCTGGCCATGGCGACGCAGCCGCGAACTGCAACTCGGACCATGGAGACGACCAACGTGCCCGAACGGTCAGGGTCCAACATGTCGGAGGACTCTAGCGGCTCCTCAGGTACGAAAAAGCATTAGGGTGGCTGTCGCATTACGCGACGAGGTGTCATAGCTAACCCGCGCTGCAGAAGACCGCGTACGCAAGTTCCAGAAGACGGGCGACCAGGGCAGCCGCCTGCGCAAGACGAGTGCATCCAATGCCATAAGCGCAGCCCGCCCGCTGCCTTCCATCAACAACAACGCCGCAGGACGGGGCAGGGCCAAGGTGCCGTTGGGCCCCCGCGAGCGGCCCCAGGACTTCACCAAGCAGAGGTACGACGCCGCAGCTATGGCGACGACAGCACTGACGCGTGATGCAGCAGAATGGCAAGCGGCGCCAGCGTCGCTTCCCTCGAGACGCGCTCCTTCCTGCCCACGCCCGCGAATGAGACGGCGGCCACGCGTACCGTCCCCTCGAATCCACGCTTCAGCTTCACCAAGCAGCCGCAGCCCGGGCCTGCAAAGGAGGAGCCGACTGAGAGCACCGGCTCGTACGACTTCCTGCCCGCCGTCAACTTCGACGACTTCGCCAACAGCCTCGCGTACGAGCCCGCTCTAAGCGACTTCCCTGCGCCTGGCACGTTCAAGGCCAACGTGCCTGCCAGCACCACCACGCCCAGCAACAACAATATGCCGTCATTCACGGGAACGCCCACTGACAAGCCGCCCACACGCAGCAGCGACTTCGTTCGCCGCTTCAGCCAGTCCACCGCGAGGAAGCCAAGTGGCGCCTCTACCGCATCGGGCTCTGACACGAACATGCCAGCGCCGCAGAGCAACATGGCCATTCGTTCACGTCGCCAAAGTCAATTCCCCGCCCAGGCACCCCCAAATCCAGCTGCCCGAGCACCGCGGAAGAGCGTTGGCCCTGGAATGCTGCCTTCAAGTAGCTTCGAGCGCCAGGAAATGGACAGACTGGCCAACGACAACGCAATGCCCCAGCTCGGCCGTGCGCCGTCACTGAACAAGGGAAACAGGCGAGAGACACTGTCTGCAAACATCAACACAGCTCCTACCACTGGAGTGCCCAGGCTCCCAACTGCCGCACGCAACGCCAAAGCAAAGTCCTTACAACCGCCTTCGAGACAGCAACCGGGCCACCTGACTGTCTCATCCATGACCCCCGATCCAAGCTCAATGCCCTCCCCTGGCAGGTCTCCCGCTGCGCAAAGATCGTACACACCTTCGTCCTCATCCAGCAAACGGCAGTCGACGGCTCCACATATCTCTGGACTTGGCGCGCGAACCATCAGCCCCACAGACGCTCGGCGGCTAAGGAGACTGTCCATGAACCCAAATCATCCGCCAGGCGGCCCAGTGGGTCCTCCCACTCCCCAGGGCGATCAGACATTCGACGAGCGAGCCTTCAGCCAGTCCCCAGCCTTGGCTGTGGGAGGCAGTATGACACCATCTTCGGCGCGCGCGACGCCCGAGCAGAAGCGCAAGTCTTATGCTTCTGGTATATCGCTCTCGTCGAACTCGAGCTTGAACTCGTTGAAGGTTGGTCCTTCATCAATACCCTTGCGCACCAATACCGCTCCGACAAGCTCTCGTCTGCCTGCGCCAAAGCCACGAAATGTGCAAAGCTCAGCTGGTGGGGAGCAAGAAGAGGTGCCCCCTGTACCTGCCATACCAAAAGCGTTTGAATCTCCCAAGGACCCCGAGCGCAGCAGCTTTGCATTCACAACACCAAATTCAAAGATGAGCGCGCCTCCTCAAGCACCTCAAGAACCAGTGTCAACACCCGACACGCAACGAGCCGAGCCTCGGCAGAACGAGACCCTGGAAGGCGGTCTTATGAACAGGAGCACAGGGTCCATTAGACATCGACGGGGACTAACTGTTGGAGCTGGTACCGAAGGTGAGAGAACGCCCACGGTACAGCAGTCCAGCAAGAAGAACCTACAGCCAATCAGACTGCCGCCGCTGAATCTGCTGCCGCTCGGCACACCATTCAACAATCGGATATCGTCTTTCCCTGCACCCTCTGGTGAAGTGGACGAGCGTAATGTAACGCCACCACCTAAACGTGCTGCCAACAAAACGCCTAGTACGCCCATGACAGCCTCCAAGGCGAACTTCTTCGCAAGGAACAACCATCACGACGAATACCATAAACACTTGCGTAGCAGTAGCTCGGCCTTCAACCTGCGTGCTGCAGACTCCTCGCTTGATACCCACCCGAACATTGGTTCGATTCCCGTTCCGACCTTGAACCCAACACGTCAAGCCACCACGCCTTTCTCATCGAATTCGTTGCCAAAGGGTAGCGGGGAGTTCGCCCGCTTGCAGCCACGACCTAGCGGCGAATACAAATCCTCTGCCAGGGATGTGGAGATGCAGAGTATGGTTGCTGGCCCGCGGCCATTACAGAAGAAGAACACGTCAGATTCAATACAGACGTCCACGTCAACCGAACCTGAAACGCCTTCTTCTGGCTCATCTTTGCGGCGAAAGCTCAGCCTCAGTGGCTGGAGAAGAGCTTCATCTAAAGCTGCAACACATCAATCGCAAAATCTGCAGGTCCGAAAACCGGGCCCTCAGGGTGGTGAGCCAAGACAGCAACCCCAGCCTCCCAAGCACAGCGAGATGCCTCCACCGCGGCTACCTGCGTCTGCAACTTGGAGCGGTGCTATTGGCACAAGCCCAAGTCCCGCCAAGAGTGGGAGTCGACCATCCCTTGATTTCGGGCGCCGCAAACCCTCTGCAACAGCAGTTGCAAGCGATACAGAGGTTGAGAAATTAAGTGCTCGTAAGCCCGTAGGGAATGTTGGAACACGTGCGGTATCGGGCCACACAGACCAGGCTAATAGCCAGCCGACACAGAAGTCAACGTCGATCTTGACACCAATGCAGCGAATGCTGGGTACGAAGAGCTCATCGAACATGCTCAAAGCTCGTAATCTCGATTCAAACCTCGATAGAGATGACATGTTGGCCGACGAAGAAATGAAGAAGCTTGCTTCGAAGCGGAAAGACTTTGAGCATGCGGCGCGCGACGTCGACGAGCTCCGTAAGCGCGCCACAGCCAAGGAGCGTGTCAGTCCAAGTGATGCTGTGCGCATGGCCAATTTGAACATATTCGAAAGAGGCGAGATCATCGATTACAAGGAGGTCTACTTCTGTGGAACAAAGAACGCCAAGAAGCACGTTGGTGATCTGAATGCGCAGACCGCAAACTTTGGCTATGACGACGAACGTGGCGATTACAACATCGTCTTGGGGGACCATCTCGCATACAGATACGAAGTTGTTGATGTTCTTGGCAAGGGCAGCTTCGGACAGGTTGTGCGTTGCGTAGACCACAAGACGGGAGGGCTCGAAGCGATCAAGATCATTCGTAACAAGAAACGGTTCCATCAGCAAGCTCTGGTCGAAGTCAACATTCTCCAGAAGCTACGCGAATGGGTAAGAAAGATGCATTCAGTGTACAGAGTAAGCTTGCTAACGATATCCAGGACCCCGATAACAAGCACAGCATGATCAACTTCACCCAGAGCTTCTACTTCCGTGGCCATCTTTGCATCTCGACCGAGCTTCTTGGCATGAATCTGTACGAGTTCATCAAGGCACACGAGTTCAAGGGCTTCTCCCTACGCCTAATCCGTCGATTCTGCAAACAGATGCTGGCTTCGTTGACCCTCTTGAAGACCCAGAAAGTCATCCATTGTGACTTGAAGCCGGAAAATATTTTGCTTGCGCATCCGCTTCACTCGGAAATCAAGGTCATCGATTTCGGATCCAGTTGCTTCGAAACCGAGAAGGTCTATACTTACATTCAGTCGCGATTCTACCGATCGCCGGAGGTCATCCTCGGCATGAGCTACGGTCTGCCGATAGACATGTGGAGTTTGGGTTGCATCCTTGCCGAGCTGCTCACCGGTTACCCCATATTCCCTGGAGAGAACGAACAGGAGCAGCTTGCTTGCATCATGGAGATATTCGGACCTCCAGAGAAGCACCTCATCGAGAAGAGCAGCAGGAAGAAGCTATTCTTTGACTCCCTTGGCAAGCCCAGGGTCACTGTTTCCTCAAAGGGCCGCAGGCGACGACCCAGCTCGAAGACACTGCAACAAGCCCTGAAGTGTGACGATGAGGCCTTCCTTGACTTCATCACGCGCTGTCTGCGTTGGGATCCCGAACGTCGAATGAAGCCCGATGAAGCGATGCAGCATGAGTTCATCACTGGCGTACGCAAAACCAATCAACAACGACGGCCATTCAACGCCCCGTCCGGCACGTCTTCACCTGCGAAGCGAATGCCGCCCCCACAGTCGGCACAGCCACGTGTCCGACCTCTTCCCGAGCCTCCCGTGTCTAGCTTCAGAAACGGGACCGCAGCCAGCGGACAACGTCAGGTGTCGAACAGCAACTCACCTGTGAAAACATCTGCTCCCGCGAGACGCCACTCCACCGTGCAAGGACTTGCACCTGGAACAGCAGGTACTAAGCGTGCAGCAAACGGAGCGCCACTCAATGGCGCAGGTGGAAGTGGACTGCCGCGCGCAGCACAGCGCAGTGTGTCAGGCAAACCAGACCTCGCTTCGGCGGCGGCTATTGCCAGTCTCGTAAGTTCAGAGCATCCCGGCCAGCTTGATATCGATGAGTAGCTAACAAGGCTTCAGAAAACGCACACATAACCTTACGAAACCGAGAGATATTCTCAATATAGATTAACGATTACTGGGCATCTCATGAGGTTTCTACTATCTAATATGGGGTCTACCCCGCTGGCGGCTTCGGGGTTGGGGCTGATCCGGACTTTTGTGCAGATGTGGTTGCGAATGTTTATGTTTTCCCATTCAGCGACGTTATACCCCCGAAAAAGTCTCTCTTTGGAGCATATTTTCAACAAGGTGTATTGATTGGTTTATTGGATAGGAGGGAGGATATTGAATCTTGATATGAACAGCATTCTAGGGCGTTGTAGCAAGATAGACATCTTCTAGATATCGTAATGTGAGGGGTGCTGGGTCGTATGAAGTTGAGTATAAGCATTGCCTATCTGCCTGAATGAACGCATGAGTGATGGCGAGCTGCAGCCTTATGTGATGTCAGTGCGTTATCGATAAGGGCGGTCGCGAATTTGACAATGCTGGCTTTCGCACTGCAACCATCAGCACTCGACTAGCCTTCTTTGATACCCCCGTTCTTCCTTCTTCACGTTCCTTAGACATGCCTCGCGACCCGCTAATCGGCCTCGTCGGCAAGCCTTCGTCCGGCAAGTCGACTACACTGAACAGGTGCGCAATGCCCCTCCACCCCTCTTTCGTGGATCTTTCTAAGATGGATTTCATGGCAGCTTGACAGATGCTACCTCCAAAGTCGGTCCGTACATGTCTGAATACGCTGGGAGCTATGTAGGCTGATTATGAGTAGGTAACTTCCCGTAAGTCATCCCTCTCCGATCCATGGAATGCGACTGCGCAGCGCACACCGCGCTCGATTCTTCGTATCGTCAGCTCCTAATGCTACAACCAGATTCACCACCATCGACCCCCAGCGCGCCATCGGCTACCTCCAGATCGAATGCCCATGCGCGCGCCTCGGTCTCGCTGATCGCTGCAAACCCAACTACGGCGGTTGTGTCGAAGGACGACGATCGGTTCCTATAGAACTTCTCGATGTCGCTGGTCTTGTACCAGGCGCGCACATGGGAAAAGGCCTAGGAAACAGGTTCTTAGACGACTTGCGACACGCAGATGCGCTTGTCCACGTGGTGGACGTGAGCGGGACGACCGACGCGGAGGGCAAGGCGACAAGAGGCTACGACCCAAGTCAAGACATTGTCTGGCTGAGGAGCGAGATTGTGCGATGGATACAAGGCAACCTGATGGAGAAATGGGGCAGTATCAAGAGAAGACATGTCGCTATCAAAGCCACGGCAGTCGAAACACTACAGAACCAGTTCTCAGGTTACGGATCCACGTCGAGCGTCGTTGCGCGCTGTCTCGATCGCCTCGCCCTCAAGGAGCCACTACAAGACTGGTCAAACGAAACCATCGAACGAGTCGTAAACGCCTTCACCGACGAGAAGTTCCCTACCGTCATCGCCCTCAACAAGATCGATCATCCCGACGCCGACAAAAACATTGCGAAGATTGCGAAACAAGTGGATGCCAAGAGCATAGTGCTTTGCAGCGCGATATCTGAAGTCTTTCTGCGGAAACTAGCGAAACAGGGCTTCATCAAATACACAGAGGGCAGCGAATTTGTCGATACAAGAGAAGACCTGATTGAGCAGGGCGACCCTGATGGAGGCGGATTAAAGGAGCTGGACGAGAAGCTCACAACACGAATCGAAAACCTCAAAGACATGGTCCTTTACCGCTTTGGCAGCACAGGCGTTGTACAAGTCCTGTCGCGAGCGGCAGAACTCCTCGGTCTGGTTCCAGTCTTCCCGGTCCGCAACATTCACGCGTATACCAGTGGTAGTGCGAGCTCGACGGCTGTCTTTAGAGATTGCGTGCTTGTTAAGAAGGGTAGCACGGTCGGTGATGTGTATAGGAAGGTCATGGGTGATGCGCCGATGGCGTATGTCGAGACGGAGGGTGGGAGGAGAGTGGCGGAGGATGATGTTGTTGCTGTGGGAAAGAATGATGTGAGTATGATATGAATGTGCAAGTAGACGAGTCGCTAACAAGGTGCAGATATTGAGCTTCAAGGTAGGAAGGGCATAGTTAGGCCTAGTCAAGGTCTAGTCGAGATTACATCGGAGATGCGCATAGTGTCTGGCAATCGATGAACTTGAGCGGTACAACTTGTCCTAAACTGATAAATCTTACTGCACCTGCATTGATAAAACTGTGACTCCCTGTGTTTGTGCATCTCTAGATAGACAGTGTAACGGATATCTACCGAGTAAAAACAATTGCGCGTTGTGTTATTGTGACGATGTTCTCTATACTTCGTGTTTCCCCGCTACACGCTAGCATCGCAGCCACGCACATCCTCAGCCAGAAAAAAAAAAGCTCCAAACCCCATCCTCCCCTCGAGCACTCTCACACGTCAGCACCAACGCCCAGCAAAAAGTAATCCTCCTCCGGGAAGGCTCGAACTTCCAACCTCCTGATAACTAGCTACTGGTGTAGTAACAGTCAGACGCGCTAGCCAATTGCGCCACAGAGGATTATCGAAATGCGCTGTTGCACTTCTTGATGGAGGATTCTGAAAATTGCATCGTACTAATTGCCTGGCAAACTTCACGTGCCCGTGTTTGAGGCACTTGAAGCGAGCAAACATCGGCAGCATCGGGGATATGTATGTTATAGTGGGGGATCTTGTGGGTCTTGCTCGCTTACCGGAGCATAGAACGGCAGTGATGCTCTGATAAGCGTGGTATTGTAATTTGTTTGATAGTATTGCTACTGAGTTTGTCTGCTACGATGACGAGAGTGGGTATAATATGAAATAAAGGAATTACCGCCGTACCCTCCCCTGGTATGGGTCCAAAGAAGCACCTGCTCCGCGCGCTATGCAGTAAAACATGTAGTTAGGAAAACCATGATTCCAGGCCCGTCCTTGGCCATTGTCTCCTCGGTACGTGCCTAGTTACTCTTCCGGCCGCGTTTCTTCTTCTGCTCTTTTGAAGGTGTCTCGCCCGCTGCGGCTCCTTCGATCTTGAATTCGTCGCTCTCGAGGTCAAAGACGCCCCGCAGGATACTGTATGTGAAGAAGTCCTTTGTGTAGCATGTTATTCCTTCTTTGATCAGTTTTTGTGCCTCCACATCATCTTTGTCTGCAGCGAGGGCAATGGTATTTCCTGTCTTCTTGAACTTCGTCGCACCAGTCGTCACGCTCGTCGCGCCCGCGGCTTTGCAGACAGCCTCAATGTCAGAGAATGAAGATGCGTATCTCGTCTTGAGGCTTTTCGTAAAGTGAACAGCGAAGTTGGCGAACGGAGTTTGCGGCTTTTCGAGGATGTCGTCAAGCTTGATCTTCCACTCCTCTTCTTGCTTAGGTATGGATGGCTTGAAAGCGGAAACGGCAAGCAGGCGCTTAGCTGATGCAGATTCCAATAGCCATTGGTCTGTAACGATAGGAATGCCGCGTGCGATTGCGTAAAGTACTTTTGTTGTCTTTTGGAGATCACCATCTCGTACGCTTTGATCGGTTAGCATGGTGACACAACAGCAAAGACAGTGTAGTACTTACCATAGTACATTGAAGTCATCAGCCAGATTCTCTACAAACGCTCCACCTTGTTTCTTCAGGAACTTGACAGCCGCACTTGCTTTCGTAATGGTGGAGTTGCTGCAGGCTACACGGGAAACCGGGCCATCGTAGTCCTCTCTAACTGTAGTAGTAGATATGGATCGTTGCGAACCCCTCTGCGATCGTGGTGGGGCGGACTGTTCGGGCTGAGCAACGTCGACGTTGCTCAGGCGACTGTCTTCTGTGTCGCTATCGCTTGTTTTGGCGCGCTTGCTAGGCCCAGCAAATGCCCCGTTGTCAGACTTGGATGCATCTGCGTCCGCCTCATCGGCTAGGGACCGTGTTCGTTTCTTAGCTGACCTCGATGGTATGTGTACTCGCGGTGAAGATGTTCTAGCATTCAGAGGCAGCTGTGGTTGCATCTGATCCTGTGCCTCGCCAGTACGGGCGGTCGAGAAGGCCTCTGCTTCCTGAACGTCTGCTTCGTAAATATCTGTAACATTCCCTGTACGCGCAGCGGTTGGGGTCTCCTGGATCACAGTAGTTGATCGTTGATTCGAAAGCTGAGGGGTTGCGCGAGGTTGTGACTTTGCTACATTGACAGCGGGATCTTTCGTACCATCGCCCTCGCTCTGGGCTTCTTCAGGTGTCACCGCGATTCTCATAGCGTCAGCAGCCGATGAGTTGACCTGGACCTCTGAGTCTGTCCACTGACAAGTCAGGTAAGATTGAGAGTTTGGAACATGGATCTGATCGCCATGACGCAGGAATATTGTTTCTGAGCGTCCGTCACTCTGTGGTTGCAACTCGTATCTAGCCGATGATAGACTGTTGGCGTGTGCTTGGCCAGGCAAGATGCTTAATGAAGCTGTAATGGCTTCCAGTTTGACGCCACATGGCCCAGAATCTACCATAGTCAGTGGATGTCTCAAGCCTCTTCGGCGAACCTACCGATGCGACCGAGCTCAGGTATGATTGTAGGCGCTGCTATAATGCGAACCACGCCAGGATGTACGTTGTTGACGATGTGTACTGTTCCTTTTTCCGGCAGGGCGTACTCCGAGGACCCCGGCGCTCCCGTAGTATGTGACGAGATCAATGTCCACATCCTGGGCCGGTTGACGCGTCGTGGCGGTTGCTTGATCGCGAATGTTGGATTTAACGCGTGGTCACGTTTGCGGAAGGAGCAGCCCTGGAGCTGGGCTAGCGGTGACGCGCATAATAAGTGGGGCTATCTACTGATTCGCCACTCACGCTCACGCTTACCTTCCCTTTCAATGTTCTGCCTGCCAGCCGTACGCCGCTACCTCCTCTGGTTACAGCAAGGATATGGATTCGAAGGACGATACCTGTACAACGGTAACTCGTGTACTTAATTTGGTAGCTGTGCATCTCAACTACCGTTGGTCCCAGTTCTCACGAACACCGCCGCCCAACAGTCTCAAAGCTCAGACAGTCGAAGATGGGGAACAATAGTAAGGAATTCGCGCTATCTCATCACAACCATCGCACACTGCAAACAGCGCATCTAGCAATTATCCAACTCACTATGAGCGACTCTGCGACTCACTGTAAGACAGGAGAAGAGTGCCAGCGGCGAGCATTGGTCAAGCGTTTACAGATCGAGGCGAGTATCCGGACGCATGCAGGTGAAGGGACCATGGAACAATAGTAAGGGCTTCAAGTAACTCTAAGACCTCAACTTCGCCTTCGCTTTGGCTAGCTATAGTTGTGAGTGGGGATATCGAAACAATCGCATGCTGCCGCTGCTATTATCCGCTCGGGATCCGAAAGCCATCACTCCCCGTCACTTTCTCGATGACCCTGCATGCCACCAATCTGCAGCGCGGAACAGACCTTGCCATCTAGCTATTATATAACGCTGATATAAACGACACAGCTTCGACTTTCGTCGCTGCTGGACTCCTTCATTCCTTCTTCAACCTCCAGTACTTTCTATCATTCTTCCAAATTGTCACCTCGAGCCCCAACTCCGTCAGACTCTGTTCGTCTCTGAACCTACGGCCAAACAGCACTATCTCTATAACCTCCAAAGACTGCTAGCAGTAGGAGCCGTTATGGGACCTGACGACTTCCACGCCGTTGACCTCCCGTCCAACTTCCAGGTTCCGCCCGGCTTCGAGCCATGGACTCAAAACTTCACCCTCATCGTGCCGGTTGTGATGGGCGACGAATCCAAATGGGCAGTCACCACAGTCAACATGGCGGATGTCAACTATTGGAGCGTGAACACCGCCCGCCTTGCTACCAGTAATGGGGTAGGTCTTGGTGTATCGATCATGCTTCTGGTTGTTCTCGTCCTCTTGACCAAGGCTGAGAAGCGGAAGTCCTTCATCTTCTACCTCAACACCGCTTCCCTCTTCACCAACACCATCCGCTGCCTGCTTCTCGCCATGTATCTTAGCAGCACCTGGAACGACCCTTACAGCGATGTTACCCCATACTCACCACCCCTGACTAATGCGGACTGGGCTATCTACGTCTTAATCAACGTTTTCAGTCTTATCGTCGCTATCCTAGTCTACGCTTCACTCAGTCTCCAAGTCTGGATCGTATGCGTCACTACACCACCTCTACATCGCACCATCATCATGGGTGCAACCACCACAGTGGCCTGCGCTGCTTTTGGAGTCAAGTTCGCTTTCGTCTACCTGAATACCAAATACGCATTGGACAATGTGGATCCCGATTCTCTGGCAGCACTGAACGGGATGACCTACATCATGCAAACTATATCCATCTGGTTATTCAGTTGCGTGTTCACCTGGAAATTGGGGCATGCCATCCTCCAGAGGCGGCGTCTCAACATGCCTAGATTTGGACCGATGCAGATCGTCTTCATCATGGGCTGTCAGACAATGTCAATACCAGGTTCGTCTCTCTTTGCCACGCTGAACACTGAAATTTACTAACGTACGTGTAGCTATTTTCACATCTCTCCAATTTGTTGAGAGCATCCCCCCTGAGATTGTCTCCCACGTTCTCACAATCGTCTGCATCTTCCTTCCCCTCTCGGCTATGTGGGCGGGTGTTGCCCACGATCAAAACGCTACTCCCAGAGGCCTACGATCCACCAAGAACAAGCTCCATGGCAAGCCCGCAACGTCTACTTTGACGGACAGTTCCACCGCCTGTGGAAATAGTTCTCAGATGAGCTCGTGGTCGGATACCATGAACAAAGATCATATGAGCTCTGCCACTGCTCCCACATACCGTGACCACCGCACGAGCGTCGAGGACAACTGCATCCGGGTAGACCGCAAATTCGGTTTCTCGCACGAAGACGCCGCGGACCGAGTCTGATAGCGCGCAGCTGCACATCTGGCATGTATCGATTTCTTTGCAGCGCCTCGAAGATCATGCTTGATGGAGAATACTGAGTGTGTGTGGGGGGTTATTATGAAGCGGCACGAGTACACGGAGTCGGCGCAGCTTGCGTCGCGTGTGGTGCCCATGAAATCGGCAACGTACCCGGGGACCATGCGCGTCCCAACATTTGTGACACCGGAGACATGATTGGAGATGATATGGATAGCAGTTGGTGGATCTCCTACGTACGGTTGCTGCGTGTTACCTTATCTGTATCCTTAGCCATTTTTTACTTTCTCCAGCACCTTCTCTTAGCAACTAATACACTCGCTGCAGACCTTCCGCTCGCATTCATTGTTGTGATGACAGACTTTGTGTTCGCGCTGGGGTCAGGGTGTCATGGTAATTTGGTGCAAGCATCGGCAAGGTGTCACGACAGCTATTTAATATACGTGACGCCATGTCAAGGGCTGCAGTGACAAGGACTATCGTCGGACTCCGTACTTTAACATGCACAAATCGCTGTTAACCCCGATGCCGTACCGTGATCTTGCGATAAGGATACACATTCCTAGCTACAATTTCCGGCTATGGAAGCATCGTTCTCCGAGCGTCGTACATGTTCAAATCTATGATGGTACCGGCTTTCATCGCAAGGAAACGCTCTAGGAGTCTAAGGTTACGAGCAGCTTCGTATGGGGCAGCCCATTGGGTCTAGCGCAAAGCCCAAAACGATTCGGCTCATCGGGGGCAGGCACCCCGCTTGGTCTCTCTACGCCAATGATCACCCACGCCGACACGTCGCTCAGCGTCTGTTATGCGACTCATCGATCTCAGAACACTCGAGCTCAGATGGTTCAATGATGACTCTGTCCCAAAATACGCCATCCTTTCTCATACCTGGGGCGGAGATGAAGTCAACTACCAGGAATACGTCTGGATTAGCAGAGCTCGAGCATTGTCCGCTTCTACCAACTTAGCGTCGGCATCAACAGGCAACCAGGATGCGCGAACTACACTGATGTTGGCATTGGAGATGATGATTAGAGGTAGTTCCGAGATGCCTCTGGGAGGTTTATCGGAGAAAGACCTTATGACACGCGTTGGCTACAGCAAGATTGTGAACGCAGCTGAGCAGGCGCAAGGTCAAGGCTGTCACTATCTCTGGGTTGACACGTGCTGTATAGACAAGACATCAAGTGCGGAGCTACAAGAGGCCATCAATTCCATGTATCGCTGGTACCGAGATGCGGAGGTCTGCATTGTCTATCTGGGCGACATTCCCAAACCACGTCCAAACGGCTACACAACCGCTTCCGAGATTGCAAGATATTCACTGAAGTCTTCTCGGTGGACACGTCGCGGTTGGACCCTACAAGAACTGATTGCACCGGTTCTATGTCGCTTCTACTTTCAGGACTGGACCTTGATGGGCGAGAAGGTGGAGTTTCTGGAGGAGCTATCTGACGCCACTGGTATACCAGTTCGTGTACTCGACGACAGAAGTACTATTAGTGAGTTCTCTGTGGCGGAGAGGATGTCTTGGGCAGCACATCGGCAAAGTACTCGTGTCGAAGATGTTGCTTACTGCTTGCTCGGCCTCTTCGACATTCACATGCCCTTACTTTATGGAGAAGGTGCGAAGGCTTTTATTCGCTTACAAGAGGAAGTCCTAAGGACTACCGACGACTACTCCATATTCTCCTGGTGCGCAACTTCATCGGAGCGATCAACGTACCGGGGTTTGCTTGCGCGCCATCCCGAAGAGTTTCAACACTGCGGTTCTATCGAGCGCGAGAATGTCATTTCCACTTTCCCCATAGGCCTTACCCCTATCGGTCTACGTGTGCAGCTCGAATTCTTGCCTGACCCCAAAGACAAAAGTCGGGTCTTAGCCATGATACGGTCGAGCAACCAGCTCAACCAGCGCTTGGCCATCACATTGAAGTGCCTGGATGGTGGAACGCAATACGCGCGTGTTGATGCTGGCTCTTTGGCTTTCATCGACGATTGGCCTACTGGGAAGCTCCATACCATTTATGTACGGCAGAAGCTGTCCATACCACCTGATTTCACGACTACCGAATTCAAAAGCTTTCATATACGACGACGAGTTTCTAGTCACACTACGCCGACAGTTCGCATAATAAGTGTCACGCCTCGTAATTCCTGGGACGAAACCACCCACGAGCTACGGATACCAGGCAATGTTACGGAGTTCTGGGGGGCTGTTCTACTCCGGGTCCAATCAGCAGCGTATGCGCATTCTCTAAACTTCCCCGTCGCGTTCGGATTCAACCGGTCCACTTGTCATTACTGGTGTAAAGCCATTTCGGACTTTGACCCCTCGCAGGATGGTCAGGCCAGTGGGACCTGGCCACAAGCAGTGAAAAGAAGGATACCTGACGAAGTGTACGACCCATTGCGAGGAAATGACGCGCGAAATGATATGTTTTTGGTGCGTGATAGCGGGCTGGCCATAAATGTTGGCATCAAGGCAGGGTTGTGCGGCGATAGCATTGCATTGCAGGTACACATCGATGGACTTGTTAGATGGGCATGAGATGAAGCCCAAACTTAAACACCTAGTTGAGTTACGCTGCTTGAGTCCCCTGCTGTTGTGCCATACATATGTGACGATGTTCTGTTGGATGGCAGATGTTGTATGCAGGGAAGGTGTTTAATGTCAATTTTGTCCCAAAAATGCGCAAATCTTACATAGTATATGACATTCTCTTCCCCCGCGGCTTGGTACTTCTCTTTGTCCGATTAGTTCGCTTGCCCCACTTGTAAGAGCCAGTCATTCGGTTCGGCTGCCCTGCCATGGCCGTCCATACCCACCAAAATCCTGCCAACTTCTCTCCTGGCTTGCCAATGTCTGGTGTGCTCACATTATATTGTGTTCACTGCTCTAAAACCTCATCAAAGGACAGATGGCCGAGCGGTTAAGGCGCTAGCTTCAGGTGCTAGTAGAGAAATCTGCGTGGGTTCGAATCCCACTCTGTTCAACATTCTTTTGCGTGTGTGGTTCAGTCGAATCCTGCTGCGCTCAACACCTTTTTTGCACATGTAATAGTGGCTGGGCGATGCTGTACCATTTTGCTACTCTGGTGTGCTAGGTGCGGTCCGTGCGAGCAAACCACGCGCGAACGGGAGCGGGGCAGACACGCGATTTCACGATCCCAGGGTTCAGGCTTGGCGTCATCTCATCTCCATCACGCGTTGCCTCTGGGGAAGCACCAATCTGATCGTGTTTACGTCTTCTTAACCATTGTGGTCTTATTGCAACTACGCCTCGCGCCATTTTATATCCCATCCGCTGCTACAGGCCATGGGACAGAGCTCTCAGGCAAGAGCAGCTGTCCAAGCCGGCACGGGAAGGTGGACTTGGCCAGGATCGTATGCGCCTCATGCACTTGCGGCACATGCCTCCTATAGTATGACCGTCACAGCAGCCGATAAGAAGCCTTTGATGGTCATACTTATCGATCCTATATGCATACCGCATTATTTCTAACAGTAGCTCGCGCGCAGAGCTGCTCCATGAACTGCTTACGCGTCGCATAGCACCAAGTCCTCCCGAGGTCATTCAGCGCAATACCCAGTCCAAGGTCACAGCATCCTAGGCTTCGCAATGGGATCGCTGCGTGTCGCGTCGCTTTGGAGACTATGTTTATCGCTTTTACTGCTTCAATTCGCGTTTGCGACCAGCTCAATCGCTAGTAATGCGAGATCACCAACTGCACAAGGTATGGCTGAGAGATGCTACCTCCTCAAAGACCTCTCACTGACATGTCGCAGAAGCAGATCAACCGGTCTATGAGCCCGAGAACCAGAATGTTGTCCGCTTGCTGACATCGCCTGTCTCGTCTACATCCTTCCCCGATTCGTCCCAGACATCATCGAACGAACTCCCGACCAGCACAGCCAGCTACTCACTCGCCGAGACCAACATCCTCCACGATCTCCACTCCGCTCTATCTACAATGCAAGACCATTACTTCTCGGTATGGCTCGGCAAATACACAACAGCGATAGACTGGACAGCAGCCGTCATGTCGACCTACGTCTCAGCTACCCTCTCGTCGCTCTCCCACTCGCTCTCCTACACAATGCCAGGCACATTTGACAAGAGCCGGAAAATGGACGTCGAGGCACAAATGGTGGAAAATGAGATCAACAAGTACTTTGCGCAGACCACCGCGTACTACTTCGGTGAGGATCATTTTGCAATAAGAATGCAGGCATTCGATGATATGCTGTGGGTGGTATTGGGCTGGCTGGAAGCAAGCGGTTTCGTCGAGAGCCATTCTGCTGAACACTACACGTCTGACAAGGTTGGGGCAAAGGAATGGCATGCCAGGCAATTTGTCCCTGCTTTCGCCCACCGAGCCCGTGTCTTCTACGAATTGGCTGAGAAGGGATGGGATTGGAGGCTCTGTGGCGGCGGCATGACTTGGAACCCGCGCCTGTTGCCGTACAAGAACGCCATCACAAACCAGCTCTTCATCTCGGCGAGTATCAGCATGTACTTGCACTTTCCGGGCGACGATAATTGTTCACCGTTTCTCTCGCAACACAACAAGATTGGCCTACAGCAAGACCAGTTATTTGATGACTGCGACGAGGGGCACCGGGCACGCTACGATCCTGTTTACCTCGCGAACGCAGTGAATGCATACGAATGGCTGAAGAACATCGGTATGACGAACGATCAGGGACTTTACGTTGACGGCTTCCACATCGGGGGTTACCGCACGAATCATAGCAAGACGACATGCGACGAGCGGAACGAAATGGTGTATACCTACAATCAAGGTGTCCTTCTATCTGGACTTCGCGGGCTATGGGAAGCTACCGGCAAGACCTCATATTTGGAAGATGGCCATGAACTCATCAGGAACGTCATACGTGCCACAGGCTGGAAGAAGTCTCAACCTCATCGAAGCAATGGCCCAGAAGACGAAAAGGAAGCACTACCCACTGACTGGGCGGGACTGGGTTCCAATGGTATCCTAACAGAGTTCTGCGACCCCTCTGGTCGCTGCAGTCAAGACGGCCAAACATTCAAAGGCATCTTCTTCCACCACCTAACGTCCTTCTGCGAACCTCTTCCATGTCGACCAGCTAGACCAGGGAAAACACATGCAGCACCTAAAGAATCAGCCATGTTACACTCAAACAGCTGCAGAGAATATACCGCATGGGTCGTCCACAACGCCCAGGCTGCGCTCCGAACGCGCGACCAAGACGGCCGATTCGGCGCATGGTGGGGCGCACCAAAGCCTTCATCTCCATCCACTTCCTTCCATGACAACAGGAAATCGGCGTCTCATTCTCACCCAGTTCTCGCAGAGAACGCGATAGACTACCGCAACATCTACCCAGACCCTTCCGATGGCGTGTACCTAGAAGACGACCTCAAAAAGCCCTTCAAGCGGTACGTCTTTGACGAGAATGACGAAGACGAAACGACGAAGAGAAGCCCAAGCGATCTAAATGACCGAGGACGCGGGCGCACCATCGAGACTCAAGGCAGCGGTCTCGCAGTCGTGCGAGCAATGTGGGAGTTCCTCCGTCGAGCAGAAGGCGCAGATGGGTATTTGTCGTGAGTGGTCAGCGATGGAGTTGTTACTCTCTACCCATCACAACTCACACCACGAGCTCATCAAGAGTGTAACCAAGTTGTTGACGTGTCAGAACAGAAACGCTGGCCCATCCTCCTTCTCACAATGGGAAAGCGACGCTCCGCTCTCCTGCCCCAACACCATCGGCAGGATACAAAGAGAATGGCATGAGACTGCCGAGAAATGGCCACCGACAGTGAGGTAGATGCTCAGTGTCGTGGAACTGTACGTGCACATGGAAGTGTGTTGTCTGACTGGAGGAGAGGCATGCTGTTGGTTGATGGGGCTGGAGCTCTTCTTTGAAGCGGAGCATTGGTGATGGAGAGAGTTGTATGCTGAGGGCACTGTTGTGGAACGAGAGAAATGGTTGGATTCGGTATAAGGAAAGCGGGCAGATGGTGTTGGATTGTTGCGGAATCGGTAGATGGCGTGGGATATGTCAGATTGGAAAGCAGTTTTGCAGTAGAAAGCTAGACTTATGCTGGGTTAGATGCTAGTTTGGAAACGGCTTTGCAAAGCTACTAGTTTCACCGTCCATTCTCTCCATCTTTGCTCACGACTAGCTCGTCACTGTTGCACTCCTTTCTTTGGAAAAGATATTCAAAACCTTGACTAGGCTCCTCTTGTGTCCTCTTGACCTGTCCATCCTCTACAGCCATTCCCCTACCTCACATAATCCCCAACTCCCCAAACCCTTTGAGAACCTCTTTATCCACGCGGCTCAGCCACTCTTCCTGGAAGGCTTGTTCTCCACCCACTTGTTGGATGACCTGTTGAAGATGTTCCCTAACGAACGCAACGAGATTGATCTGATGCACAGGATCAGTGTAGATGAGTTCGCGTTTGCGGATATCCTCCGGTGCCTCTGGTTCGGTAGGATGGTAAGGTTCTGGAGGCCAGAAGAGAGAACTAGAACGAGACATCAGTATGGGTACGAAAACAGTGAACGGAAGGGTGTACGCACTCTTGACTTCGGTCATCCATGCCATCCAGCAATTCCCCGAGTACATCCGTCCAGATCCCTATCAACGATTGCAGCCTGCCCAACATCCAAGGCTGCGCTCCTTCTAGGAAACGTGTGAGAACGAGACACATGAGCTTCTTATTTGGCGCATCGCCGATGTTCTCGATATGGCCGAACCACTCTTCCAATAACCAGTCTAAAGTCTTCTCTAGGCCTTCACTTGATAATGCGGACAGGGCTTCGAGGAGTACAGAAGGTGAAGCCATGCCGATACGTGCTAGCACGGTGAAGTAATCAGTTTCCACGACACCATCCACGGCGCGGGAAGGAAGTTCGCGGTAAGGGCCGTGGGACTGGTGGTGTGTCCATGCGCCGTGAAGACCCTCCAAAACCTTTGCTAGAAATCCGGAAGAGATCAAATCACTAGTCAGAACCTTGACAGCGTTCTCACCACCTACACCTTCCGCACCTCGAATAATGCATGTAACGAGATGTGTCATTATGCCGTTGGCTTCGGGCTTCAAGTTGCCCAGAAGCTCGGCGAGGGCTTGGAGGATTGCGGGGCGGAAAGAGTCTGCGAGGACGGCGGAGGGCGCAAGGAGCAAATAGGCTTCTGTAATCTCGATGGCTTTTCGTAGGGTCTCGTTATCCATGGAGAACAGAGGTAGCAGGTATTGGAGCAAGTTGAGCAACTCAGGAGGTGTAGGCTCTGGTGCTGATGGTGTTTGTGCGATGATAGATGCCCATAGATCGAGTGCATCTTCAAGGAGGTAGACTTGGGTTTCTGAACCAGGCTCGATGGCACTCTGGATGATGGGTAAGAAGGAGACGTGGAACGAACGTGACTCGGCTTTCATAGCGTTCGTTAGACGAGCCAAAAGTGTGAGAATGGCTTGCTTCATGAGATGCTCTTCGCCAGACTGCTCCCACAGCGGTGGGAGGAGTGCGATGATGCTGTTGGCGTACGGTGTGATCTGCATCCTGTCAGTCCAGATACTTCGAGTGCTCCCGTCTCTGACTTACGTGATGCTCTAACCTGTATACAACAAGACTAATGGTGTTTAGCAGTGCCATCTTCGTTTCTGGAAGTTCCACCTCTTGGACCAGCGCCATCAACCTATCGAGCATAAGCTGCGAGTACGGCAGGAATGCATCTGCCTGAAACTCCCACTCGTCGGCGACGGCATGGAATTTCCTTCCCGCAGTTATTCGCACCACTTGATCGTTCATGGGATCGCTCTTATCAAGAAGATGTTGGAAGATCTGGTAAACGATAGGCTTCTTCTCCTTGGCCATCTTAATAGTTATCCACTGGGAGATGATAATGGCGATGCGGCGACGAATGATGTTGAAGCCCGGTGTCTGCTTCGCTGCCTCGACAACCAACGTCTTTTCAAGGAAGGTGTCGAAATCAAGTTGATCGTGCAGAATATCAGCTGCCAGTCCAACGGCGGTGTAAACAGAATCCTTGAAGAGGATGTCTTCGTTTTCCGGTGCTATGAAACATTAGCGAGGGTCATCTTCTCCTAAAGTGAGTACTCACTCGCGACTGTGTAGAAGACTTGGAGCAGAGGCTGAATGATCAAATTTTTGAAATTCTTTGCGAGGTCTAGGAACAGCTTCTCGGCACAGGGTCGGATCGCAAATTCCCAGTCCTCTGCTCCCTCTTCCATCTTCTCCCACTCGTCGGGCTCTTCCTCCCACATACGAAGGTCGCTGGGCCGGAAGACGAAGAAGCGCTGTACAAGTGCTGAGATCATTTCACGAACGAGGTCGTCAGTGAGTAGGTCTGTCTTGACCTTGTGCGTGGCCGCATTTTTCTCATCCTTTTCCTGCTGGTGCTTGAAGCGGAAAGTCTGAGTAGGGAAGAAGACCATCTTCACGCATGCACGAATCAGTAGCAAGCCTTTGAGACCCAGACGCTCGAGGATGGGTGCTTCATCTTCGGCATCGCCATCAGTACCGACTTTGGCGCCCTCAATAGACTTTGAGCCCCATTGATCCCCTAGTCGTGAGATGAGGCTCCAGTAGTCGCGCGCAAGCTCTATCGAGTTGGGTAAAAGGACGAAATCTGCTGGGTGAGTCGTGGCCATGTTGAGGTGCAATTTTGAGAGCTGCATCAAGTGCCTGCCTATCTTCTTTTGAACTTCGCCTGCAAGCGGTGAGTTCTCCGATATCACGTATTGCAGGAACTCTCCGAGATGAGTACGGGTCAGTGTCCAGAATTCTTGCACATCCTTATCTCTGCCTGGGAACTCGTAGCCGGCGATTATAAGTCTCCGCATAGTCTTGATAGCAAGCAGACTGTTGTCGATGCTCTCAAGCGCACCGCCTTCGTCGTCTCCGCCATCGCGAAAGAAGGCTTGCCATGTTTGGACCTTGTTCACATAGATGGTACCGAGTACGTTGAAGACCTCCGGCGCGACAGTCTGTAAGCTCTGCCGTGTTCGTAGAAGTCTTCCAGTTGACAGTTCCTTGACGATGTATAGCAAGACGAGAAGGGCGCGAGGGAGTTGTAAGCGGTAGGCGTTCGGATCGGTCGAGGTGCGAAGGATGTGGAGTAGTTGTTGGAATAGATCTGGCCTAGAAAGTGTTAGAGTAGGGAAGTCTATGTCGGGTTGGACTGACCAGTCATTTGGGAACTCGAAACGGACGATCTTAGCGACGACGAGAGCATTCTGTAGGGCCAGGCGATGGTCGGCTTCGTTGATGGCGCTTTCGAGTAGACGGGCCCGTATGGTAGCCTTGTCTTCTTTGCTTACAGCACTGCAGTCACGTAAGCCTATGCATCTCTGCGGCTTTATGTGGAGGCGTACTTGGTGGCAGTCTTGCGCCAGTACTTGTCGATGCCGTTCTTGAGCTGGATGATGGCGAGGTAGCGCACTTCGAGGGGGAGAGATTGGTTAAGGAATACCGTCTACTAGTGTCAGTCCGGTGTAATTCAGTAGGCTAAGATATGCATACCTGCAGCAGAGGATAGAAACCCGCGGCCTTTTCCCATTGCTGGAGTTGCTTGGTGCCGGTCTGGACTTGGGTTTGATCTGCTGAGGACGCTGATCGCAGGACGTGGAACAAGATGCTCTCAGTCAGAGGATTCGCCTCCGCCGGCGCTTCAATGCTGAACTCTGTATTCATGCTGTGAGTGTTGACGGTCAACTATCGCGGTAGTGGGGCAGCCGCAAGTAGGTGAACTTTTGGATATGGCAGGAACAGGCAAGTAGTTGGGCGGAAGTGGCTCACGGCTCAGGCTGAATGTATAGTCTTATGGAGCCTGCTCACCCAGGCTGCGATCAGGATGCGGCAAGTCTTGTTTGGGAAGTCTATCTTGGTGTTTGGAAACAAATTCGAGAAGCTCCCCGCCTGACAGCTCGGACCTCCGAGACACGAGACAGTGATTCTGGGGCACCTTGTTGGCAGTTGACATATACTGCATAAGATGATCAAGTGTATGTCATCTGTCTAGCGTGTACTTGAGTATGGTCTCTCCACAGAAGCACTGTTATGGGCGTGTCTGAACATGGCCCCGGCGTGTCTGGAGAAGGCGTCGCGCGCATCGGCTACTCCCACGCCTTCCCCAGCCAACCTCGGTCCGTCGCAACTCGAGCCTCGTCTCCCCATCACGCTGTCACGTTGCAGCCACATCTCGCGCCATCGCCAACCACGCCCGTAACATCAACCCTCCCAATGCTCCCAAATGCCCTCCGCAGACTTCGCCGCCGCCCAGCAACGCATAGCAGCCCGCCGCGCTCAACGCGCCCTTCAACAGCGCAATCACCATGAGCCGCCGCCATCAACCGCACAACGCGCCCTCTCGCGCCTGCCCTTCCCCTTCAGCAGCGTCTCCTCGACCGGATTCAGCGTCTGGGACGCGATAAAAGGGCGCTCGGGAACACGACCAGAGTTCCGCGTCGGCCAAGTCGATGCCGAACTCCTCGATGAGGAACTCCTTACCCTGATGAAGGGCCAAGTCGGCGAGGGCTTGAAGTACTTCGGAAGCCATATCACAGATCACTACTCAGCCGAGATATTGCTGGCATTGAGGGCTGTGCTGTGGAAACTGAGCATTTGGGACCAGAACGCGAGTTATGGCGCGCATCTACAGGGGCTGCGGTATACGGATGCGCGGAGTAGTGCGCCGAATCGCCCACCACCCAAGCCATGGCAGAAGATTGCATACGGCGCTGTCACAGTGGGCGGACGGTATGCGTGGACGAAATGGGAAGAGTACCTTTTATCCGCTTCAGAAGACTACACCCGGCCCGAGAGTGCGCGATTGAAAGTCCTGGGACGATTGAGCGAACTGGCCGGAAACGCACACGACGTCCTCGGCCTTGCCAGCTTCCTCGTCTTCCTCGTCGACGGCCGGTATAGAACGATAACCGATCGCCTCCTCCGTCTCCGCCTGACACCAACCTCGCACTCCACATCACGCGAAGTCAGTTTCGAGTACCTCAACCGCCAACTCGTCTGGCACGCCTTCACCGAGTTCCTCCTCTTCCTCCTCCCCCTCGTCGGCATCTCGCGCTGGCGCCGCATCCTAAGCCGCACATTCAAGAAGCTACGCACGACCGTCCTCTCCCTCCTCGGCCGCTCGAAACCCGCCAGCGACGAAGACGACGAGGAGAGCAAAGCAGCCGGCGAACTCGGTTTCCTCCCTGAACGCACCTGCGCAATCTGCTACCGCGACCAAAACCCCACAACCACCACCGAAGCCGACATCCTCACTTCCTCGGCTGGCGGCGGCGGCGTCGTCGGCTCCGCAACAACCGACATCACCAACCCCTACGAAACTATTCCATGCGGCTGCATATACTGCTTCGCCTGCATCGCACAACGCATCGCAAACGAAGAAGGCGAAGGCTGGATGTGCCTCCGCTGCGGCGAGACCGTCAAGGAATGCCGGCCCTGGAACGGCGATGTCATTGAAGAACAGCCCCGTCGCGTTGAGCATACCGAAGTGCATGAACGACCCAGCACAGCCAAGTCTGTTGGTTTCGCCACTGCTGGCGATGAGCTGGATGAGAAGGCGCTGCTGAGGGAGGTCGATCCCATGCCGGAGATGGAAGACGCCGCGGATAAAACGCAAGAAGATGAGGAGGGTATTATGGGCACGACTCACACGCGCGGTCTGGATCTCGGAGAATCCTTGTTCACGGAGAGTTCAGAGTGGGCGCGTGCGAGCGAAGATCGAAGCAGCGATGATGAGCAGAGTGAGGAGTACACTGGAGAAAGTGAAGAGGAAGAGGAGGGTGATCAATCGGGCTTTTACGACCGACGATAAGACTTGGGAGGGTTGGTTTGGTTAGGTTGGGGCTACTACACGACTGTTGTATAATTACTGGATGCGTTGAATTGCAAGATACCCTGATTTCTCAAGCTTGGTTCGTTCCATTGTGCTATGCTATCAAGTGTCATTGAGCTATCGTGAGACCAGTCTGTTATTGGACTCTGACGTTGTGATCTTGATATTTGGTGAGTGATCGATCATAGATGGATATCACATGCAAAGCCAGAGTCTCTTTCGCGCCGCAACACCTTGATTGATGCGGTCCGCCCTGCCTCGTGTAGCATCTGTCGGCTCTTGCCTTTGCGCTGGCCTTACGCCCTTTAGCGTAAATGCCAACGTGCATAGTCGCAACCTGGCCTTCTCTCGTTATACACAGCAACCCGCCCATTGTCTCATCACGTCCGCATGAAATCCGCAAACCTCGGCAGCGCTGCCATCTTCTCCTCGGGACTCGTTGTCTCGGCGAAAAAGATGAGGCGCTGGTTCTTGTCCTTTTTGCTCTTCTTCTCTTCTTTTGGCGCGGCTTCTTTGGTCACTTCGTTGATCAAATCGTCGACAGAGTTGGATATGTCGCCGTTCTGACCAGACGGGTATGCACCAGGTAGTGGAGCGCCGAAACCAGGTCGAGGAGGTAACGCGCCAGGTTGACCGGGTATACTGCCAGGCCGTGGAGGCATGCCACCGTTGGCGGGCGAGAAAGGTTGCGGGACGCCTTGAGGAGGGTATGCGGGCGCGCCGGGTGGGAAGGCCACGGGAGCGCCAGGGGGTGGTACGCCGTACGGTGTTTGCGCAACTGGTGGTGTCTGTAGATGTATTAGTCCCATATCCTGTCTCTGTCCAGAATCTCGAATACATACAGCAGTCTGTACTGGCTCCACAGGCGCGGGTAGAACGCCGTTCTTTCGATCTTCTCTGAACTGGGCCGCCCTCTTCTCAATCTCCTCCAGACTCTCGTTGATCTTCGGCCTCTTGTTCGGTGCAGCTTGGCCATTGACGTACGCTCCACGCATGGGATTACCGGTAATTCGTGCGCGCTCTTGCTCCTCGGCGAAATGTGCTTGTGTGACTTGCTGGTTGTGCTGGTCTATTATCTCGGCGGGGACACCTTCCATACCGAAGATCTCCAGCTCGAGACCTTGACGGCCGGGATTGGCATTTTCAACGTGAGTGAGCGTCTCCTTGTGGACCTGGTTCATATGCACGGAGAGACCTAAGAAGCTGTTAGTATTGCTTCTGCAGTGCGCGGAGTTGATTCAAGCGGTGCGTACCTCCGGCAGTATTTAACCGTCTTCCACAGCGGTCGCATTTGAAATGTTTGGCCTTTTGGTGAGAGATGAGAATCTTCAGGTCGTCGAAGTCGCGCTCGCAGTAGTAACACCATGGTCGCTGCAGACGTCAGTATGGGCGCTGTATGCGGTTTGGGTGCGCATATCGTACCTCGAGCTTCTGGTTCAAATCCGGATATCTTCTGCGTTTCTTCGTCATGTTTGCGATTGGTAAGAGGCAAGTGGGGAAGGCGTGGTCGCGCTCGCGGTCGGTCGAAGTGAAGCTCAGGGCTCGCGGTTCCTCGAGAGCTAGCCTAGCGCGGTGGTCCATGCGACGAACATCTCAACTTTTCTTTCCACTCACCCACTTTCACCTACAACATCACAATGACAGACATCGTCAGCCTCTAATGTGAGGACGAAACCATGTCGGAGTGTCATTCTAAATACCTCCCTCCATTATAGGACGCAACCCGCACACCAGCCACTTGAGTCTCCGACACTTTTACGAGTCCCTTTCGGGGGAGCATCCCACAGCTTTGCGTCTTGCTCAGCTGTGGTGTATGCGGCTGTACTTCAGTACGTGCATTCTTCGTCTGACGAAGTCCGTTGCAAGAACAAATAAAAAGGTCCTTCATAGTTCACACTTCCTCGCTCTTCGGAGAAATCCTACGAAGAGTGTGACTCCTTGGCTACCTACATATCTGCTTGCTCTACCAGAGCCATCAGGCTGAAGTTGGGGTTCTCGTCTTCGCTTGCCATCATACCGCGAATGACGCCAAGGCATTTCTCGGAGAGAACGTCTTCACCTGCTGTGAGCGTCCCGAGGTCTATCGGCCGCTTACGGTCGCCGTCAAGTTGGTATAGATGGCTGTCTTGGGCTGATTTGACAAAGGCGATGTAATGATAGTCCACCTCGTCTTCCGCGTTGAGGGGCGCTTCAGTATCTCCCATGCTTGCTACTCCAGCATATGTCCGTTCGAGCCCGTCGTTCTTTTCCAATGCCTTCGCCAGCTCCTCTGAATCAGGCGTCAGACTAGCATCAAGTAATTGGGCGATGATCGAGTCGCTGTCTGACCGGCATCAGTACGGTTGTTAATTAGGGACATGGCTATCACACCGATCCTCCGTCGCGCCTCGCCATTACAGACAGCATGCAGTATCGCATAAAGACCGCATGCATTATTGATGGTCTGCTTGAAGAAGATCACGTCACCAGCACCTCCAGAGGTTCGAAACTCCTCAAGCTTAGCGTCCTCGTCTTGAACTCGCTTTTCATAGTCGTCCGTCGTCGGAAACACCAGTATCAACGCAAAGGCGGGACGCGGAAGAAAGCCAAGCAGTTCTGGGTCGTCCAAAGAAAGCACATCCTCAAAGACTAATGAGGTGGATAAACCGAGCTTATGCGCAAGCTCGGTGAAGACGTCTGGATTTGACTCGAGAGGAATGAAGTGCTTGGTATATACCGGTCCGCAAGCTTGGTCTGCAGTGGTCATTGTTGGTAAAGACATGTTGTTGTGGTTTTCCTGCTGTCATGTCAGATGTGCTTGCCACTTCGGAGTTAAAGCTGAGCATCGCGCCTGCTTCGTTGGCTACGCTAACCAGGTTGGGTCAGTTCACAGTATAGCTTCAGTCGTACACGAACACGCATTCTAGGGGTACAACTACCTCATTGTATCACTGAAAACATTTTGATTTCTCTAGCTCAATCCAATACCATCTTCATCTTCAGTTTTACTCCTCTGGACCTCGTCATCTCACGGGCATGTTGAATGCCAATGATCCTCTCAATTCGCCAACTACTTAGTACACCCATAACATTGGTCCTTGTAGCAGTATTTGAATCCTTTACAGTATTGGTCGGTATTACATTCAATATAATTGTAGCCGCTGGGGTCATATGTAGCCCAGCACCAGTCTCCTCCTGGAGTGCACTACGAGGGTTGTTAGCATCGCACTAACAACAGTAAGATGCACGAGGTTCAGATGTACCTTGAACCAGCAAGAATGCTGGCTACATCCATAGTCCGTGTCTGCACAGGTCTTGACGCTGGAGTCTTCGAAGAGATCTTGCGTGATCGTGATGCTGATGTCTCGGGGGCGATGGCTATTAGAGATTCTGCCTGGGGCTTTCTCTTCGATCATGGATCGGTCTTCGATAATGGCTCGGGGTGCACATGCTGCGAGTTGGGCATACATGGCTGTGGCAACGAGTGCAAGGATGATCTTCATGTTGGTGATGGGTGGCTTGGGATGACTAATTGTACTGATCAAAGTCTTTGTGATGAGTACTGTACTGGCCTGCAGAGTGTTCATATACCACTGCTGAGAAGGTTTCCGGAAAAAACGTTGTCGTGGTGGTGGTATCTTGGAAAGCAGTACCATATCGATACTGCGTTGTCTCGAAACACCACAGTATACCAAGGCTTGAGTCTTCGAATTGGAATCACAGTAGAACGATTGACTACATACTCACTGGAACATCTGGGCCGGCTTCCTTTTACTTACGTAAAAGTGAACGTTGGAAACGCCCAATGCAATGAGACCAACAGACATATTCGCTGCCGTACTCGAGTCCACGATCTCATGGCTGCCGTTGTGCGTGGCAAAGCGGAAATATCAATGGATTGCCCGGGTGATGTCCGATCTGTTCAACCGTGGCTGTGTCGTACATGCATGAGCTTACCGCCCTTGTAAAGGGACGACCTGTGTCACCCGAACAACACCGACTGTTGATCGCCGAGCAAGAGCGACACAAATAGCTTCAGGTGACTGCAGTGGCTTCCTGACTGGGTTGTGGTAAATCATTAGTTTCCGTTGCTGGAGTTAGTGTGAACCTATTTCGAACACTCTACAATGTGCATTTAGGGATAAGATCGATATGGTGGATACGAAATAACAAGACACATTGCATTGATCATAGAACTTCTTAATTAAAACTGGTTGATGAGCCACTTGCCATCTTGTGAGCCAAAAAGAAGAACCAGCCAAACAGCAGGCAAGAGGCTCAGTCATAGATCAAGATTGTATAAGCTGCGCAGCTCATCACTTATCAGCGCAGCCGTCAGGGCACCCATTCAACGGGCACGCAACTGCAACCATGGGGCAATCAGCAGCAGTTTTACATAAGGCAGAGTTGCCATTAGAATCTCTTCCCCAGCACCAATCTCCAGCACACGTACACTAACACATGTATCAGCATCGCGACGATATAATTTCTCCCTTAGAGATGGGAAGATAAAACTGACTTTCCTCCAGCAATAGCCTTGTTCACAGCCAAAGTCTTCTGTGACACAATGTCCCGCCGATGAATCATGGAATGGGGAGTACGCGACATTAATCGTAACGCTGAGCTGTTGCTGTGGGCGGAGCGAGAGACGTTTGTCGGCGCCTGCCATGAAGTGTTGAGGCATACCACTACCAATGCGGGCGTGTAGTCCCACTAGAAGAAAGCTTATGATAGTGCTCTTCATGGTGAATGATATAGCAGTTCCAAGGTTGTGAGTGAGGGATGGAGATAAAGAAAGAAGATTTGGAGAGTGCGAGCAGGCAAGTTATACTGTTTCGCGTGCTACAAGGTATTCTGGTCTTACGTAGGCCAGTGGCTTCGTGGTTCTCGTGGTGCATGCGCCTCGTGGCATGAGGCGAGCTACGCATCCTCCTTGAGGTCGTGAGGTGTCATTGTAGGCGGAATTTGGGGTTTAGGGAGCAAGGAGTGAGAGAGGCACATGGGTGTATTGAGGGGGGGCAAGAGTGTGGGGAAGGTTGTGCTGGAGTTGGAGTAGATAGTGATTGATATTTACGGATACGATCGTGGATCCAAATGATATCTTGCTATGCCGTTGGTAGTGTAGACATCTCGGCTACCTTCGGGTGGGTGAGATGCGGAGCAGAACTGGTGGAAAGGTGTCAGTGCTTGGGAGACGCGAGGTAAGGAGTCGAAGATTGCGTAAGGGATTGGGTGTTCGATATCGAGGGTGAGTAGTTCGTCACAGCGGAATCTTGAAAGGTACGCCAAAGTGAGTACATGTGCATTGCACGAGACCGGAGCTATTGGGTGCAACTCTAGCTGCATATTGCAACGCGTCCAAGGCTTTCGATGTTAGAAGAGACTGCTTCTCATTGGCTCATTGAGCTCTACTCCCAGTCGTAGCTCATGGAATGCAATATGACACCAGAGTTGCAGGCGACTATTTGATGCCCGATCATGACTAGCTGGATATAGTGCTATAACACGCAACTCATTAGTCACTCGTTGTATGAGTCGTATCAAACAGTGACTGTACCTGACTATAAAAGATCCAAAGCAACAAACGTTGAGCACTTTTCCTTTAACAAATCTCTCAATAAGCTAAATCGGCAGCGAGAACTAAGTTCCCCGCCCACCATATTGCATCTTATATGTAGGGCCTCAAAGACTATGACCGTCACGTAGCCAGATCTGGACCGGGTATCCAACATGGCATCAAAATGTCCGGAGCCCCAAGATTCACACTTCAAAGCCCAGTCAAGCGATCGAAGAAAGGAAAGAAACCGGAAGCGTAGAGATCATAACACTTGCTCAAGACTGCCTATCCAACTATAAAGACGTTAGTCTACACTTTGACGCGGCGAATGAAGCAATAAAAGCGAATATATGTATCCAACCCACCAAAGAGGAAGGCGACAATCTATACCACTGGAAAAAGCAGTACGAGACCCTTCCGGATCTTCCACAAGTACCATCTTTGGGACCACCTTGATCTGGAAGACCCTGAGGCACGCTTTGGGTTTGCAGAAGCAGTTCAGCAAACCAGATCTCGAGTGGAGAACCTTGGAACAACCTAGTGAGGGTACTTCAAAGGGTCAAAGACACTTTGAGAAACATCCGAGATCTTAAGAGGACGTGCTCCAAGGGAGGATATGCGAGAGACAGGGTCATATACTGAAGCAGACGGTCGTAAAACGATGGCTGAGCCAGAGTTTCAGGAGAAAGTGGAGGTCCTTACTGAGTGCAACAAATTGTACTATTGACCGAAAGTATTGGAGCTGAAAGGTTTGCTGAAGATGGTGCGTCACTCGGTCAGGCAACCGAAGAACCCACGATGAACATCGAGAACACTACTATCGAGACTCTTGGTCGAAGTTGCGGCTGCGACTACCTTAGGGTCGAAAAAGAGTTCTAGGCCGTAAGCCACCACGTATACTTCCAAGGTTATCTTGGGTGGCATCACGCCACAGGTGGAACCTGATGAGGGAAAT
This sequence comes from Alternaria incomplexa, assembly GCF_024043165.1. Lineage (NCBI taxonomy): Eukaryota > Fungi > Ascomycota > Dothideomycetes > Pleosporales > Pleosporaceae > Alternaria > Alternaria incomplexa. The sequence goes on from NW_026249856.1 coordinate 299,613, forward strand.
ATTAGACCACAAGACGACCCACGCGGCCATGGAATGAAGGAGTTCCTGGAGAATAACGTGTCATATTGGTCCGTCTTCGAGCAATGCGGAAATCTCCGTAAGTGGGCAGTTTGGGACGGAGAACACAAGAAGGGTGACGCCTCTCTCGATTACCGAACTCGGAAGCCTATTCCAAAGCAAGACGACCTGCTCAAATATCAACCGCGAATAGAGAAACGCCAGAGGTATCCACGATAAGCTAGAGATCAGATGGGAGGCGTGTCGTAGTAATGGCTGTAATATATAAATTTCTATTCAAACGTCTCACAATTACCTCCTGGTATATGCTGGGGTATCAAAATGCTTCCAGTACGCCGTAGTGTCAATGCCGTAGCCCAACCCAAATCCCCATATTGTAACAAAAGCGCTGTCCAGTGCTGCAATTCTGTAAACCAACGCCATATATGCAAGACCGATTATTACTCGAAATTGAAAAAGGCGTCGTCGAATTGCGACTGTTCGGGGTTCTCGTACTCGTCCATGTTGAAGAGGTCCTCGAGGTTGTCGGTGGTCATGGTGTCCATCATCTCGTCGTTGGTAGTAGTGATCGGCTCTTCCTTCTTCTCCTCGACCGGCGGCTGTTCGGCGGGTTTGGGTTCCTCGGCCTTTGCAGGCTCAGGCTCGGGTTCCGCTGGCTTTGCGGCCGTCGCATTGTCGCTCGTATTTGCGGTCGCATCGGTATTCATGTCCAAGCCTGGCAGATCTGACATGGTGAAGTCAATGTCCATGGCCGAGGCTTGGTTCGCGTCGTCATCGCTGTCCTTGGCGAAGTCCTCGAGACCGCGTAGTAGCGAGGGTCCGTCGTTGCCGTCATCGAGGTTAAAGTCCATGTCGCCGGAGGTATCCATCATGTCATGGTGCGGATTGTCGCCCGATGTGTCCATCGCGTCGCCGAACATGGCATCGAAGTCGAACTCGGACTCTTGCGCGTTGCCGGTGGTGGGCGTGCCGTCGAAGAGGGGGTCTTTCGGAGGCTCAACGTCGGTCTCGATGGGCGGCGGCGGTGGTGCTTTCGCGTCTTTCGCGTCGTCTTCTTTCTTCGGGGGTTCTTCTGCCTCGGGCTCCTTTGCGCTCGCTGCCTCGGGCGCCTGTTCTGGTTGCGACACGGGTGGCTCGGGCGCTGCTGGTGTCGCAACCTTTTCCACCTTCACAGGCTCTTCCTCAACTGGAACCGGGACATTCTTCGCCTCCGCTGCCAGTCGCGCCTTCTCGACCTCGTGCTGCTTCGCTGCGGCCTCCTTCTTCTTTCGGTCCTGCTTCAGCAGCGCCATGTCGCGGCGCAGAACGGTCTGCGCCAGGCGGACCTCGTTCTCGAGCTCGTCGAGCGCATCGTGAAAGCGCTCAGTAGCAGACGGCACGACCTTTTGCAGCTGCTGCCTCATGCGCCCGGTGCCGCCGCCCGCCTGCTCCTCTTTGAGAAAGCGCCCAGAATGGAGGAACTGTGGATGTTAGCGCGATCGCAGAAGCAGACACGTGACCGGACATACCACAGCATTGAGCATGCTCTGGAGCATGTCCAGGTGCTGAGTAGAGTTTACGGCGGTGGCCATGATGGCATGCAGGTGCTAGGCAAAGGTACGGCCGTGTGTCAGTGATGAGTTCGGCGCGGGACTGAGAGAGGGTCCGCTAGCAGGCTGGGCTAGCGGCAGTACGGTACTACGTTCATAGCTCCCGCTCCTTCGGGTGCCTTGTGGCCTGCGGCGCTAATTCTTCGAACTCGCCCGCTCACCTCTCACACCTCTCCTTCTTCACCCCACAGTGGAGATTATAGCTTTGCCGTCACAGCTCGGCGCAGCGCTCGTCTCTCCTATCTCTCTTCCTCTTGTTTTCCCTTGCCTTTCCTAGTGCTGTCCGCTCTCTATTGGTAGCCCTAGTCGCGCTTTCCATACTGACTTTCCTTGCCGCCTACCCAGCTGCCACCACCCCGCCCGCCAGCCTCGACCTCCCCGTGGTCTCGTCGCCCTGACCGTCGCATCACCGCCGACGTCTTCGATACCCGCCGCCGCCAATTGCGCCTCTTGCGACTCGTTTCTTGTGCGCATCCCCGCGACAGCAGCCATGGCCGACCAGCAGAACCCCGGGGCACAGCTGCCTCCTCCCCCTTCCGCTGGCGCTCCCGGCTACGAGAACCAGGGCCAGCCGCAGCAGCACATGCCGCCGCCGCCGCTTGCACCCGTCATTATCCCCCAGAACAACAACCCCATCCCGACCGCCATCAGCTCGCCCATGTCGGGCAACCCCATGAGCCCGACCAGCGGCCAGCCTGGCTACGTCCCCCGTCGCGCCGCCCCCGAGCCCAACAAGCGGGCGCTATATGTTGGAGGACTGGACCCGCGGGTCACCGAGGACGTGTTGCGTCAGATCTTCGAGACGACTGGCCATGTCCAGAGCGTCAAGATTATTCCAGACAAGACTGCAAGTTCTCCTTCTGTAAGATAACACTCCGCACCTGCTGCATAACTCTTGACAGCTGGCCGGGCTTATCTTGCAAGTGTTGCAACATTCATGTGCCGCTGACCGCTAACAGTTCAACTCCAAGGGCTTCAACTACGGTTTCGTCGAGTATGATGACCCTGGCGCCGCCGAGCGTGGTATGGCCACCCTCAACGGCCGCCGCATCCACAACAACGTAAGCGCGCTCGACAACTACGTGCTGGCGGTTCTGACAGATACAGGAAATCCGTGTTAACTGGGCCTACCAATCTAACAACACAGCCAAGGAAGACACATCTAACCATTTCCACATCTTCGTCGGTGACCTTTCCAACGAAGTCAATGACGAGGTTCTCCTCCAAGCTTTCTCCACCTTTGGCCCCGTTTCCGAGGCTCGCGTTATGTGGGACATGAAGACGGGCAGGTCGCGTGGTTACGGATTCGTCGCGTTTAGGGATCGCGCCGATGCTGATCGCGCTCTCAGCTCTATGGACGGAGAGTGGCTTGGCTCTCGCGCTATCCGCTGCAACTGGGCCAACCAGAAAGGACAGCCTTCCATTTCCCAGCAGCAAGCCATGGCTTCCATGGGTATGACGCCGACTACTCCCTTCGGACACCACCATTTCCCCACCCATGGCGTGCAAAGCTACGACATGGTCGTTGCTCAGACTCCCCAGTGGCAGACAACGTGCTACGTCGGCAACCTCACTCCTTACACTTCTCAATCTGACCTTGTGCCGCTTTTCCAGAACTTTGGTTATGTCACCGAAACCCGCTTCCAGTCTGACCGCGGATTTGCCTTCATTAAGATGGACACTCATGAGAATGCGGCAATGGCCATTTGCCAGCTCAACGGCTACAACGTCAACGGCCGTCCTCTGAAGTGCAGCGTAGGTTGAGTCGTTCTCTTTTGTTATTTCTTAGCTCACATTTTTAATCTAGTGGGGCAAAGACCGTCCTCCGACTGGCCAGTTTGAGGGTTACTCGCCTGCGGGCGGGCCCAACTCAGCTTATCCTCAGACGCCAAGCGCGTACTTTCCTCAGTATGGTGGTGGGCCACAAGGTGGTCCCATGTCACCCTCAGGTGAGCGGCACCGGAGGAAGCTGCAGTATCGAAACAAGCAATCTAATGCGCGGGCAGGACCCAGCCCCGGCGGACAACCCTTCGCGCAGCAGCAGCAAGCCTTTGGCAACCCTGGCATGCCTTACCAGCAACAGATGCAGCAGCCAGGCAGCGCTGGCGGCTACGGCCGTGGCGCTCCCCAACAACCTCAATGGGGACAGTCTCCTCAGGCAGCCTTCAACCAGAATGGCTTTGGAGGATACCAGGGCTAAGCACCTCGTTTGTTAGATTTGTCTCTTCAGCGCTGTGCCCTCTATTGTCCCAACACGCCTGTTTGCTTACGGGGGCGCTGTTTTGGATAGCTCCGATTTCTGGTCATATTTCATCAGCTACTCGGTTTTATGTTCTTAGGGAGTCGTTATTAATTCCGTTGTCCAAAATGGTGCAAGCGTTGTTGTCCTATGGCATGGCTGGTACATTTCTTGTGGGATCTGGTTCACGGTCGTTTGGTTCAAAATGAATCTCCTATCTCGTGTTAGTTTTCTGTTGCTTCAGGCCTCGGCTCTGATTACCCCTTCACTATCTATTATGACGTTGAATCTTCTCCTTGATACCAGCGAATTCTCTTCTTGATACCAAAGCGAGTTCTTATGATACCAGAAGTGGATTTCTTGTGGCGCGCGCTGGTCGTCGCGGTATGACTTTGGATAGTATACTATACTGTGGACTAGATGGTAGTACTGATGGTGATGGAGACGTAATAGAATGGTACGAGGCACTGAAGCCACAAGCATACAAGACATATTCTCGCCAAAGTGAGGTCTGCACCAGTACGTCATAGAGCCGCCTAGAGGCAGTCAAATTCTGTACCTGCGTCAAGGTGCCTGGGATCCTGCAGGTTCCATCAAGCTTTCAGATACACCGCAGAAACACCGTTGTGATGACGGCACGTGACGTACTGTTCTAGCGCATCCGCATTGAGATGTCGTGTCGCGTTTTGTGGGCCCGTCCGCTAATTGATGCTAACATTCACACCCCACCGCGCCGGATGGCATGCACACACTCGACATCATCTCGGTAATCCTTTCTTTTGTCGGCGCTCTCTTTGTTTGCTGTATGCTTGCCACCCTCGGGGAGAGAGGTGCGTCGCTTAAACCGTACAATCCGAAACGGTCGCCGCTCTTTTGCATCCCACATCCCGCTCGGACGTATTCGCCTCCAACACGGTCCCTCACGCACCTTCCGCGTACGCGTTTCTCGACATCACACCTGCAGCCGCCGACCGCTTCGCCCACAACCACACCCCGCCACTACTTTTGCTACCTCTCCACTCGCCTGCACACGACGACCACCATGTTCAAGTCAGCGGTGCAGAACCACAATGCCATCGCGTCTACATCACCCCCGGACAACGCCTACAAGCAGGCTTCGCTCGGGAACGCCTTCAATCGCACCGGGCCAAAGACATCGTCGACGCGTCCTGTAGGAAACGAGATGAAAGCGGCCATTGGAGCAACTACACAAGGGACCAAGCGGACGTCGAATGGGCTGGTCAAGTCGCTGAACTCGCAAGAGGATAACTTTGACTACCCCTCACTCAACATTGCTGAGATTGACGAGAAGGAGAACGATCTGCCGGCTGCATTCCACACATCTTCGCGCAACAACCCCGGCGTCCTAGCCCAGGCTTTGTTTGATGAGGACGACTTCGATAGCGACATAGATCTCGATGTTGAAGACCCAGCGACAAAGGGCACTGTCACATATCCTACGTTACCTCGCGTTGGTTCGGGAGGCTCAGCCGATTCGGGGTACAACTCGAGAGCGCACACTGCGGATCTCAAGCCAGAGCAGCCTAGTAGCCAGCCAATACCGTGGTCTTCTTCGCCCCTATCGCACTACAAGACACCGCAGAAGCCCGAGCCGCCGAAGACAAAGCGTCGTACTCTACCGTGGACACAGGCCCAGAAGCAGCAATCGATACAGGAAGAGGAGGAGGAAGAGGAGATTGCGCCACCTAGGAAAAGAGTGGTCAAGGAGGCCGACAAGGCAGTGTCAACACCAGTGAAGGAGTCGAAATCACAATACCCTTGGAACACGACCCAGAGCGCGCTGAAGCAGCAGCAGAAGACTTTTAGGGAGACCAACAAAGCTCAAGCGAAGGCGAACCTTGGCACAGATGAGGACATGAAGGAGGCCATTAAGAAAAAGAAGAAGAACACCATCCACAAGATCTTCCTCAGTGAAGAACAACAGAATGTGCTGAACCTGGTGACGGAGTACAAGAAGAGTGTCTTCTTCACTGGATCTGCTGGTATGTGTAGTGGATTGTTTGTAAACGCCCATGCTGACAACGACAGGTACTGGTAAATCAGTCTTACTCCGTGAGATTATCGCTGCGCTACGACGGAAATACGCCCGCGAGCCAGATCGCGTGGCAGTGACAGCGTCAACAGGTCTAGCAGCATGCAACATCGGCGGTGTCACCCTACACAGTTTTGCAGGCATCGGCCTTGGCAAAGAGCCTGTAGAGGACTTGGTCAAGAAAATCAGACGGAACCAGAAAGCCAAGCAGCGGTGGATGCGTACCAAAGTACTGATCATGGATGAGGTGTCGATGGTGGACGGCGATTTATTCGACAAACTTGAGTCCATTGCGCGGACGATTCGCAACAACGGCAGGCCGTTTGGCGGTATTCAGCTTGTCATCACCGGCGACTTCTTCCAATTACCCCCAGTACCAGAATCTGGACGGCAAGCCAAATTCGCCTTCGATGCAGGCACCTGGACTACAAGCATCGAGCACACCATTGGTCTACACCACGTCTTCCGTCAAAAAGACCCAGTCTTTGCGAACATGCTCAACGAGATGCGAGAGGGCCGCCTGACTCAAGACTCAATCCAGAAATTTAAGCAATTGGAACGACCACTACCAAAGGGAGATGAGAGCGTCGAAGCCACAGAACTTTTTCCCACGCGCCAGGAGGTCGACCGGGCAAACACTACGCGTATGCAACAACTTCACGGCAATGTCTTCTTGTTTGAAGCTCGCGACGGAGGTACGATCACGAACAAGGAGCAGCGCGACAGACTACTACAGAGCTGCATGGTACCAGCGCAAATACACCTCAAGAAAGGCGCTCAGGTCATGTTGGTCAAGAACATGGACGACACACTAGTGAACGGTTCGCTGGGCAAGATTACGGGATTCATGACCGAGCAGATGTTCAACGTCTATAAGGAGGACGAGGAGGCCTTCCTCGAAGGTGGACCCTCCGAGGCCGCCATCAAGACTGAGATGATGAAGAGCTCGCTCGGTGTAAACAGCAACCAGGTATATCCTGTCGTCCGATTCGCCATTGCAGACGGCACCACGCGCGATCTGCTATGCAAGCGCGAAGACTGGAAGATCGAGCTGCCAAACGGCGAGGTACAAGCCTCGCGTTCCCAAATCCCACTCATCCTTGCATGGGCGCTCTCCATCCATAAGGCGCAAGGTCAGACGCTGGAGCGAGTGCGCGTCGATCTCGGTCGCGTTTTCGAAAAGGGCCAAGCATATGTCGCGCTCTCCCGTGCCACGAGCATGGCCGGTCTGCAGATTTTGCGATTCGATCCCAGGAAGGTTATTGCACACGAGAAGGTGCGAACATTCTACGCTGGTTTGAGTAGAGCGGAACAAGTCGAGGGCAAGGCGAAGAGCAAGACTATCCTCGGCAAGATGCAGGCTGCGAAGAAGAGGAGTGGTGATGACTAAGAAAGGTGGCTATGCGAGGTAGGATATGGTGTATATCGGGTTACGATACGATGGCGTAGGTGGTGTTATTACTTCTGGTGTATCAACGGCGTTTATCGAATCTCGATGCTTACATGGCTAGAAAGCATGGTTCTCGCGGTCTGTAGCGACCTAATCTTCTCTCACGCGGCGTCGTCTGGCTAGGGGCATAGAAAGATACCAAATCACATCATTGGACATGATCGAGATCAAGGATACGTGTATTTTCTTTCCTGGTTTCCACCTCAATGTTCTACTTAATCATCCTCAGTATCTAAACGCCCGCGATCTTCCCAGGCTCCCTTGGCTGCAACCCCAGCCGCCCCGCTATGTCACTCATCCTGTCACAGTTTGCAGTCTTGGTTCAAACAGCATTAAGGTGTTCGCGTTCCACCCCAAAAAGATTACCTTAAGCTGCAATGATCTACAGCACCGACGCCCTAGACAGATAAGTATGGATAGCCGAGGCGCTGACCCACACCGCCCACCTTCCGTCTCCACCACCAAAAAAATGGCAAAAAGAAGCCCAAAAACATACAACAGCGGGGATTCGCTAGTGGTCACCCACCTAACTACTAATCCGCCGGTATCATGCTTGTATATGGCTGAGCGGACGGGAAGCCTAATTTTCATGATCCTATGGTCGTATGTGCAAGATAAAGCGAGTCTGGGTATTATATACTCATCACAAACGAGCTCACCGTATGTTGGCGGCCATGTACACTACAGCTACTCAATGGACCATTGGCGACTGTCAAGTACTCCACGAGGGCAATGGTCTCTATCAACAAACGCTTAGCAGCTAGCTCTGAGTAGCTGTGCCTGATCAGAGTACACAGCAAGCAGTGTTACGGTGGAATGTTGATGCAGAGCAGGGCACCAAAACGCGGTCAAGTATATAATAATCTAAATGCGGGTGTATTTCCCAAACACCTTATATTCGCTGTAATGCGGCAGTAACAAGCAGATTCTAACCGAAGACAAATCAACAGCTCTTTCGACTTCTAGCTGTACCCTTGAGAGTTATACTCTGCTGTTGGAGAGAGGAGAAACACTTCTGCGGCTCCCGTCTGTATCCGAATCATCCAATGGAACATTCACGTAACTCGAATTTGCCACCGACGACGCAGCAGAATCCCCCCTTCTCTTTACACCTTTCCCAGCCATACTTCCCACAAAGCTGACTTCCTTCAGGTACTGCACAAAGGGCATCTTCTCGATACCTACATGTACAACACTGTCCTCACCGCCTACATAGCTGCCGTACCCGTACCTGCAGCCCAACTCTTCAAGATACTTCTCGCGCTCTTTGTTCGTCATGTAAGCTGTACCGCGTAGATCCTTGACAGCAGCGCTTGAAGCAAAGAGTGCAATAACCGCAGCGAGACTGGTAGGCATGCGCGCGAGATAGCGACCTGGACGGCGCAAGTAGACGATGAGAGAGACGACAATGTAGATGCTGAGGATACACTCCGAGATGATGAATAGGGGAGTGACAAATAGCAGGCGTTCTTCAGGTGTTATGACGATGCCAGAGACCTGTGGCGTTGTTGTGTTGTTTGCCGGCACGAAAAGAAGCTCCCTGTTCACACCGAGCCAAATGGCAAAGAGTCGTGAGTATGCTTGGTTCATTGGCGTCTCGACGTCTGCGAATGTGGGTAGTGGCATGTTTGGGTCCGTCAGCCGTAGCGATCCTCCAGCTCGATTCATGAAGTAGTGGATGAACTCGCTGGCGAAGGTGTCGTTATGCCACAAGGGCTGTAGAGTTCGAAAGATGAATAAGCTCGATTGTGACATGAGTTCGGCAGCGCCGTTCGAGAAGTATTTGTCAAGTGCTTGAGAGCTTTGATCCTGATCAGGTGCGAGATCTCTTGCTGGCTGTGTCAAAACGCCCGTTTTGTCGACGATTACGGTGGCATCACCGACTTAGATCTCTGGCTGGCACAACATGAGGAAAGTGTTGTTGCTGGCAGCATCCTCAAATCCCGGATAAGAAGTCACTGGATGCGCGTCCGGGTCTGTCAGGATTTGTCTTCGCCGAAAATCGCCCATACCAAGTGGTCCATCACAGTATTGATGCGTAGCCCGAATCCATCCAACTGCGACTGCAGACCTGCATATTGCCTTTTCTTCTCCGGTGGCGTCAAGGTCGGCCTGGAGAGATGTCGCTATTTCTGCTCCGACTTTGCCGTCACGACAGAGGGTTGCATTATACTGAGCATGCCAACGACTGGTTGATCCGTAGTTTGTGGCGAACAGATTGCCATCCGTACCATAGCATGTGGTTCGCCTTCCGCTTGTAGATGTTACTGTGACATTGAGAACTTGTTTCCAGTCGACAAATTTATCGGTCCATAGATGCATATGATAGTCTTGGTCGAATGTGAGAGGTTTGCATCTTGGTTCTGCAGCAAAATATTTGGTACGAGCTTGATAATAACTCTCTGTGGATAGACTGACTGTTTCGCGGTCTTTGAATGAAGCGTAGGTAGCTTTCTTATCTGTCCAGGCTGGTAAGGGAGTATGACGTGTCAAGTTAGACTCTGCCACCAAGAAATGGCTCTCCCCCGTGGACCCCTGGTAAGCACCTGACATCTCGGGCCTCCAGCTAGCTGAGGCCAAAAACGGATTTTCCATAATTGGTGGACCTGACGAGCCGTTGATGTGTATAAATCTTGCCTCGAAAGGTGGCGAAAATGATGCTGACTGGGGGAGTGACAGTGTTGCGCTGAAGAAAAGACCCGCGAATGCAGTTGCTAATAGGTTTGCTAATAGACTCATTGCACAGACTGCTGCTAATAGGTAATGACCAGCTCGAGCTGCTTTGAAGAGTGTAAGTTGGGGAGGGAGAGAACCATAACTGAGAGTTATGCTCCGGGACGCAGCTGCTCTCGGGCCACGCATTTGCTCTATAGGCTGTAAAACACAAAAGAGTCTGTTGATCATAATCCAAAGCGGTTCGATGAGAGTAGCAATAGCTGTGGGAAGATACTGGGTAACGATGTTCTGAACGATGCGATCATTCGACGGCAGCGATAGCCCTAGATGGTATCAGTAAGAACGATTGCATTCAATCAAGTCAGGGTCATTGTATGTTATGGATTGCGCGACACCACTTACCGTATGGCCGAGATCGAGTGAAGAGAACGGTAAGGGCTATCACTAAAGCCACAAAAAGGCTGATGAAAGGAACTCCAGTAACCAAACGGAATTCCATAGGTCTCATGGGCTTTGATAATCGTGGTTCGTTGGTTCTGAGTGAGGGCTGTTGCAGCTTCGAGCTGAGAGCTACATTTCTTATGCTGCAATGTGTGAGTTGTGTACGCTGTGAGATGCTCAGAGTACTGACCCATGATCTTTTTCGAGTTTGAATCCGCTTGCATGGAGCTTTTGATTGAAATATTGCGTTGACGCACAATCTAGATCTCCAAATCTGGCAAGTAGATCGGCATTGTCTGCCATCATCGACATGATAGAAGCCAAAGAAGCTGAACATGAGTAAGAGGCTATGAATACGATAGGTGTCATGCTTACCAGGGTCGTCAACTAGTGCTCTTTTATTCTGCCCCGCATGCCCAATACAAATTAGAGCTATCGCTGCCATTGAGATTACGGCAAGAAACCCCTCAACCATGTACGTGAAGATGGGTTCAAGCACCACTGCTTCCATTTGCGTCCGGAACGACCCTGGCGATTTCGTACTAGTTGGTGTAGAAACATTGGGGTTGAGGATGTCAGCCATTGCACGAGCGAAGAAAAGTTGATACACAATCTCATATGCGCTTGCTAACTTTTCCGAGTCCAGTAGCTCTGGCAAACGATCTTTTGATACGGACATAACGGTTGTCATCATAGGCGAAGCTGTAGATGGTGTCAGGTCTGTATTGTACAAGTTTTCGAGGTACCGAGGCAAGGTGCTCATAGGCAAATTGTCTTGTCTTGTCTGAAGCAGGCGAGTACCAGAGGCGAGTGTTTCCTCGAAGACGGTAGCGTTAAATACCTCTGCGGAAATCTTGCGCCTTGTACTGGAAAGACTAATGTTTTGCGGTTTTCCAGTTGTCGCATCCACGCTTGCCTCAACATCCTGCTCATAGTAAACTGGCTTACAAAATATGTCCGTAATGTTGCTGGGCGGATCCTGCTTTCTTTCTTTGTTTTGGGTGAATGCCGCAAAGAAGGTCCCGTTTCCCCGAAATCGACACCACCGCTGGTCTTGAAGAGATTCGATTCCGACCGAAGATGCTGCATGAACTGGAGAGAAATAGCCCATATACGATGCAGAGAACTTCTTGAATCGAATCGACTGCTGCCGGCCTATGATGTCTCCAACTACGGCGCCGTTTTGTTGTGGCGAAGACACGTAACAGCCAACAGAATTATTGAATCCGGCTTCGCTTGAAAAAGACCATGTTATGTTGCGTAGAACGTTAGTCCCTGGTCCAGCCTGCACAAGCCCCTCTTCTGACGAGGTTTCGTTTCTTACTCCTGCTTTTTGCGCCTTTCCGCATTCAAGATTCATACTGTACATGATAGTACGTGCTGTCCAGGAGTCTCCAGTACTGGGTATGAGACCTTGAGTAGTGAAAGGTCGTAGGGTATAATTGCGAGCGGTAAAGGCTGGCATTGTTTCGTTCAACTCCAAGATGCCATATACGGATTGCGCATAGCTCAAGGTCACAGCCTGCTCTTGCATTGAAGAGTGTATGAAATCATCCGATGTGTCGAAATTTTGCACGAAATCCCTGGTGATCGGCCGTGTCGAGAATATACCTGCTTGTAATGGTACAACGCCGAATGTAGTAGGAACGGTTGCCAATGAGGCCCAGAACACAAGCCAATGCCTATACAGACTTCGTCAGCACTTTTGAGCTCTTTATGAAGTATGGTGTAGGACTCACCTCCTTTTAGCTGCTATTATAGGTACAATCGGGATGTAGTCAAAAGGATAGTGCAATAGAATGGAATTTGCCGCTGACGCTCCACATGGCTGTGCCATGTGCCGATAGGGCTCATAACGCTTAGCATCGTGGTCGATCCAAATGATGAGGATGCTGAAAGTTACAGCAATGATCGTTGGCAGATAGAGGTACCAGAATGAGCGACGTAGGGGAAGTGAGTTCACCGTTGTGGCAAAAATCACCCCACCTTGAGTCTGGCTTCTCTGGAGACAGTATTGAAGAACAGCAATAAAGGTCCAGCAGAGTAGTGCAGTTATGGCGAGGGTCCACCATCATAGCGCGGGAGGGTACCAGCTTTGACGGGATTGCGGGCCATCCTTTCGTTTTGGGACTAGCGTCGAAGGGCGGAATCTGAACGCTTCGAATCGTACCATTTCTTTCTACTGCAACAGCGTGCGTTAGAGAACTTCACCTTTTTCCTCCGCCTGGATATCGTTGAGATGACTTTGGAGTGCTAGTAGTGGTGCTGTCGAAGTGTACCTTTTGGCCCCCATACGCGGGTGGAATTGATTGATGGTGATAGTTCGCCGAGGCGGTAGCATGTTGTCTTATCTGAAAGTCGTCAGCGCATAAGAGACGGAGTCGCCTTGCGCACCAACTGGTGATACCAAGGCGATGTGCGGACTGGTAACATCCTATGGGGAGCAGCCGTAAGCAAGCGCTGTGGGGCGGAGTCAGCTCGGTCATTGGTCATTGGAACATGGCCCTGTCCTCCACCTCTGTTATTAGAGCGGGCTGTGACTTCAATTCGCCCAACAGAGATCATCTGCTTTGCGCATGGTCGTATGTACAGCACAAGGTGTTTTGGCGTAACAAAATGTCAGCGGCGGTAGATCTGGGGTCCAGCAAAGTGCGCCTTCTATATACAGGAGCTAGATAAGCACCTCATCTGACGTGCAGTCGTTCAGCGAGGGCAACGCTGTGCAAGCCGAATGTTGGCTACCAGTGGTGAGTGTCGGCATACCACTGGCCTCCGATGCATCACCACTATCCGACAACGCCCTTCTTTCTCGGCACAAATCTACATATCACGGGTTCTGCACACTTAAGGTTAAGCTCAACCTTGATCTTCATCTCCTCTGATCCATTCTTCCCACCACCAAGACCACACCACTCTATCCCCTCGAACTCCTGCAGCGACCGAACGAGCACATACTGAATCTGAAACCTGCCGAACACTCTCCCAGGACACTGTCTCGGGCCAATGCTAAAGGGCAAGTAAGTTCCATATTTAGGTGACCAGGACTCCCAGCGCGATGGGTCCCAGATGTGTGCCGTGGGGCCGTATAAAGTGGGGTTGCGTTGTAGGCCTGCGACTGAGTATACGATGATCTGGCCTTTCGCAACGGAAATAGGTTCTTTGCCTTCTAGACCGCCGCCGACGGGTAGGATGGCGTCAGTGCGGGCTTCGCGGATATTGAGACCGAGGGGGTGGTACATGCGCATCGATTCTTTGACGGTGTTGGCGAGGAGGTCGAGTTTGCGGAGTTGGGAGGTCGTGGGAAGGGTGTCCAGACCGATGCTGTGGAAACGAGGTCGGTTAGTGGTATGTCCCTGTCTTTCATGCTGCCGTGGAAACAGATGATGCACTTACTGCTCTTCCACCTCTCTCTGTAGTTTCTTCCACAACACTGGGTCGCGGGCGAGGTGGTATATCGTCCAAGTCGTCAAAATAGCACCAGGGTCTTTGGATGCCATCAGGACGGCAATGAGCTGACCGCGGATGAAATAACGATCGTTTGGATGCGTAGAGACAAGATCTTCGACTAAGTTGAACTCCTTTTCTGTTTTCACGTCGGTTTGGTTGTTGACTGGGAGGGCTAGTGTCTTTTCGATCAGATCGTCGATGTAGTGTGTTAGATCGCGGTATGCTCTTGGTGCAAAGAGCCAGTCGGGAAAGAGGTTTGCGAGACGTCCGAAAAGGAGACGATTCGTATTGAACGTAAGGAGTTCTTCCATGGCTTTGCGAAAGGGCTGCTCGTCTGCGGAGAGGGAGTTTGTGGATTCGCCGAGAAAGACTTGGGAGACTAGGTCGAGTTGGAACCTGTCGACCATGTCGTACACATCCACCCTTTCTGGTGAGTTCTCGATCAATCTCAAAAGCTTCTGCATGTGGACTTCAGCGGTAGGAATATCATCCGGGCGCACTCTCGACACGTGCGGCTCCAATTGCTCCCTACTCGTCCTCCACAAAGGCCCGTCCGTGGTAAACACTGAGTCCCCCAAGATACTGCTAAACACATCATGTGGCGTCTGGCCTTTCGCGAAGTCCGTAAACTGATCTGCCTGGATGGCCTTGATGTTCTCGGCTCGGTCGGTAATGAAAATGTCGCTGCCTAGTAGGTTCATTTCGACTGTGCGGCCCGGTATAGAGAGGACTTCGTCGCAGATGTATTCGACGAAGGTGTTGGAGTGAAGGCGCGTTATTAGGTTCCATGCCATGTCTAGTCCTGTGGTTCATGAGGTGGTCAGTCTCACCGTCATATCCAAGTGACGCGAAAACTGCTAACCAAAGGGTAGTTTGTACGGGAGGCGAGGAGCATGCGGAATTGAGGATCTCGTCTTGTTTCCATCTTTCAGTTTTGAGGCTAGAATAATAAGGAAGACAATCGTCACTGCGCCGTACAACAGCAACTTTGAGATATCGTCCTCTATAGTAGTTAGAACGCCCATCTTCGTGGTTGGTTACTGGCCAGATGAAAGTCTTGATGAATATAGGATGCAACGTCTTCCTCTAGGTGTGCAAGGACCGGCACACGATGTATGTGCTCATCTAGTTCGACTCCAGCGCTAGACTCGCTAGGAACTTGGAGGGAACCAACGGATTGGACCACGATCAACAAGGTACTGAGGCTCCAAGTGGGTTATGGATTAGTCAAAATCGTTCACCATGGCTAGATCAGAGATGAAGCCGCTTGGGTGGGCTCCAGGTGCGTCGATTCGGGGTGACGTCGGATCGGCATGACTTCGGATAGGCTGATCTGGGGGTACTGCGGATGGAGCTAACGGAACGACTTCGGATAGGGCTATACATAAACGTTGCGGTAAGCTTTCTGCCGTGCAACGGCAAGCTCCATGAAGCCAGTGAATCGTGTCCTAGCCACAGTACTTTTGTACTAGCCTCCGGCTCAGGTTGTAACACTCTAGCTCCGAATGGTCGAGGATGTCAGTATTCTGGTAACCATCTCTATCTCCCGGAACAACTGCTGAGCCATCCATGGCTGCACTGGGCGACTCCCCCCTCAGAGGGCTAGCTCTCATTGCCAAATGCGCCTTCGAGCCCATCGTTACCGGCCCTCTTTTTGGCTTATTGCTATACGCCCCAGAGAAGACATGGAGTTGCGCCTTGGAAGCAACATCTCTTTCGCATATCGTCGATGAATACAACTTGCTCCGCGTACTGGGGTTTCTAGCTGCTATCGGTATAGTCAGGAAGACCAATGCAGCTCTGAACGCGTGGGCAACAAATAACTGGCAAATATATGCCGGTCGTGGCTGGAACTGGCCTACTGAGATCGCAGTGGTCACTGGAGGATGCAGTGGAATTGGCAAAGCCATCGCAGAATCTCTCACTTCTCATGGAATTCGCGTGGCAGTGCTGGACGTGCAGGATGCGCCCAAGATATCCGCATCGAACAACTTGTCGACATACTTCCGGTGCGACATCTCCAGCCCTGAATCGATAGCAAAAACAGCCGAGAAGATTCGCAAAGACCTTGGCAGTCCCTCAATTCTCGTCAACAACGCCGGCATCACGGGTTCTCACACCATTTTGAAAACGCCGAGCGAGTTCCTCAGTCGTATCTTCGACACGAACATTCTTTCCCACTGGCGGCTAGTTCAACAGTTTGTGCCGGACATGGTCGCAAAGAACAAAGGCCATATCGTAACAGTCGCGAGCGTCAACTCGTTCCTGACGAACTCGGCTAACGCGGACTATGTGGCAACCAAGACCGCGGCTTTGGCGTTCCATGAGGGTCTTACGAGCGAGCTTAAAATCTGGTACAAAGCTTCGGGTGTCAAGACTACGATTGCGCATCCGAGTTGGGTCCGCACGCCCCTGATTGAGGAGATGATCTTGAGAAGTGGCCAAGACCCAAAGATTCTCGAGAAGATGTTGATGCCAGAGGAAGTTGCTGAGGTCATAGTGATGCAGATCATTAGCAGGCGTGGTGCTCAGTTGTTCATTCCTAGTATCGCGGCGCCTATCTCATGGTTGAAAGGGTTGCCGAACTGGGTACAGGAGCTTGTGAGAGACGCGTTTGGGAAAACGAGTGCTGTCACCAGTAGTTCGATGATCGCGTACTAGATGTCAACACTCGATTAAAACGTGTATTGAAGCATGGACGCCAGGTTGACGTTCCAGTATTTCCAGTTTCTTTCTTATGCCAAATTTGTCGTGAAGGCGGTACCAGTCGGACGGAATACTACCAAGTGACATTGGTTGCGTCTCAACCCTCTAGACCGCTACAATTCTTCCCAGGTACATACAACTGCATGCAGGAGTTCTGATACGTGTCGAGAACACGTGGGAGACTTGTTGCGGTGAATCGAGCTAGAACGGGTACTGCCGGTACGAAGAAGGGCCTTTTCGGCTGCTTGGGGCATGGGCCCATGTCTAGTCGAGAGCTCGGTAGAATTCCTATGGCTAATCTCGTGGGCTTCTGATTCGTGTTTCATTTTGGTACGATACCAGGAAACCTAGCTGGGCTACTGTAATGTCGAGTGCGGTCACTCGCATGACGGGAATGAGGCGTTACCAGTACAGGCATTCCACACAAACCTAATTCGCAGGACCAGGACTCTTGCTTATCGTGCACGATCTCTTGGCTCTGTAGCTTTATTCGACGTCTTCGCACAATCGTGGATTCTGGTGACCAACCATCGCGTTCCGTTCAGTGTTGCCTCTCATTCATCCAGTACCCAAACATGGCTGCCGAATTCTCTCTGGCCGAGACGCCAATCGGCAAATACTTCACATCCATGGCGGAGATGGGCGTATTGCGCGTCTTCGTTGAGCACGGCATCTTCGACGCCATTCCAGAAGAGGGAATCTCTCTCAAAGACCTTACGGAAAAACTGAGCATAGAGTACAAACTTCTGGAGCGCTTCACGGCCTTCTTTCTCGCTATTGGCATGCTGACTAGCCCGGAACCTGGCCGTGTGGCGCATACACCGGCGTCAAAAGCATTCACTGACCCCCGCGTCGCGCAATTCTATTCGTACCTCTTCGACTTCTTTATGGGGCCAACGACGCGGTGGACAGACTACTTCGAGGCGAACGGGCTCGCTGAGCCGGCTAGATCGAATCGTTCGCCGGGAGGGTTTGCGCTGGGCATGCCCGATAAGACAGCGTATGAAATCATGGCGGCGATCCCGGGGTTGGCCACAAGGATGAATGGGGCGATGGCCATTGACGGTGATATTCCTGTTACGGGAATGTATGATTTTGGCTGGGTAGCTGCATTTGCCGCAGGAAATGTCGGTTCGGAGAGGGAGCTGATCGTTGATGTTGCGGGAGGGAAAGGTCAGGCGTTGAAGGCTATCTTGGAGGAGACGCCTGCCATTCCTGCCGCCAGGTGTGTCCTGCAGGATCAGCCGCATGTCATCGCTGAGGCGGAGGAAGAGCACAAAGATTCTGCTGTTTTGGGTCCGGTGAAGAAGATTGGGCACAGCATCTTTAGAGAACAGCCCACCAAAGGTACGGAAATCGAGTTCTATCCTCTCAGGATACACGATACTTGCGCCATGAAACAAGCTGACGGACCACTCTAGGTGCTCTCGTGTATTACATACGTCGCGTCCTGAACGACTGGTCCGATCACGAAGCTCTTCAGATTCTAAAGAACGTGCGCGCGGCTTGCGCGGACGACTCGCGCGTGTTGATTGCTGAGTATCTGCGCCCTGAACAGCCTAGTGTATACACTAGCACGGTCGACATGTTCATCTTAAACATCGGCGGGAAGGTGCGCAGTGAAAAGGCGTTTGCCGAGCTTGCTGCGAAGGCGGGGCTGATGATCGCGTCGGTGGTGAGGCATGGAAAGACGGAGTCGGCGGTGGTTGAGATGGTACCCCAGCCACCGCCGATCTAGCTGGAGGGTGTCGCGTCCGTGCGCACAGAGACCGAAATCCCAAAGCGTACTAGTGCAAACTGCAGACATGCTCGGGCCGTTCCCTACGCCTCTGTCACTCTAGCCGTAGAATGCAACTAGAAATCTACCGAGCGTGTATCATCGTACTCAAACTGCTAGTTGCTGTTGTCGGAACGTTCCTCGGCCTTAGCCTCACACCGCCATGGTTGATCTGGATTCTGTGACCAACTCGTCCGTCGGCCGCGTCGGCTCCTCTGTGGGTACCTTAGGTGCTGGCTGACGTGCAACAACGGCGACCGGATATCTGTAGTCGGCAATGAGTCGAAGGGCCCACGGAGCGTGGGTGGGAGCATTGCACTACTCCGCCGCAGATGCATGATCCTGGCTGGAGACCACGACTTAGCCGCTATGGGAAGGATTGAGACGGCATGCAATGTAAGGGCCGGTGCAATCGTCTTCTATAGTTGACTTCGCAACTGCACGTGTTGAGCTGTCAACCTCGGCAATCATCTTCTCCAGTGCATGGGATGCTGACACAACCCGTATTTTGTATTCGTATACACTGCCAAAGAGCGTTGATATCAAGCTTTCTTCATTGCGCGCACAATGGGCTCCGCAAGGACATGGCCTATTGATGCCCTCACGGAGCATCAGGAGCTCCTCTCAATCTGGGTATTGTTAGAAGTAGCCCTATGCGCCGTATTAACCCCGGACAAATGACACGTAAGATACCTCAACTGACGTACGCTACAGGTCTTTGGGCATACCGTATGGTCCGTCATATACAATCTCTACTTTAACCCACTTAGGAAAGTGCCCGGACCTTTCCTGTGGTCTGTATCGCCACTCCCACTCCTGTTGATGTCATGGTCGAGCACGCCACACAAACAGATCCTGGCATTGCACAGGAGGTACGGCGACGTTGTCCGCACAAGCCCAGACTCAGTGTCATGCCTCCACGCAACAGCATGGAAAGAAGTGTACGGGCATCGTAAGCCCAGTCAGCCAGAGAACCTCAAGCACCCAGGCTTCGTAGCCGAAGTCGCCTCAGGTATCATCGGGGCCGACACAGAATCTCACACATATCAACGTCGTCTGCTAGCGCCCGCGTTCTCCGGGCAAGGCATACAGCGCCAGGAGCGTATCATCCGCCACCATGTCGACCAACTCTTCAGCTGTTTTGGAGAGCACTGCGCCGAAGGTCGATCCCTGGATCTGGCCAAGTGGTTCAACTTCTTCTCATTTGATGTCATTGGCGATCTCAGCTTCGGCGAGTCTTTTGCGAATATGGAGCGGAGGGACTTTCATCCATGGGTTGCGACAATATTGGAGTTCTTCGTTGCGCAACATGACATGGCACACTTCCGGCGGGCGTATCCGTTGTTGGAGGCGATGATAAGCCCGTTTGTTAGAATGTTTGCCAAGAAGATCATTGCGAAGCATAATCTGTTCATGCGTACTCAAGTTGCGAAGCGTTTAGCTTTGGAGCCCAGCCGGCCGGACTTCATTGAAGAGATGAAATCCGACAATACTCAGGGAAAATGCGTGAGTGCATCCACAATGCTGTCTTGGTCCCAATTCCGCTCACGGATCTAACGGCTGGGCGATAGGGCCTTTCCCTTGAGGCAATCTGCCATAACGCGAGCATCTTCGTCGTAGCCGGGTCCGAAACAACTGCAGTTGCGTATGACGAAGCTTTCCTCTTTTGTCCAACTTATTTGGAAGTATCAATGTACTAACCATCTCTTGAGTCAGACTTGCTGGGGCAACTTATCTCCTCTGCACCCACCCTGAGACGCTCGCTAAGCTGAGGAAAGAGATCGACGCATCTTTCGATAGCGAAGAACAGATCACACTCCTCAGTGCGCAGCGTCTCAGATACCTCTCGGCTGTCATAGACGAGACCTTGCGTATTCATCCGGCTGCCGTAGGCTCAGTGCCACGACTGATTCAGCGCAATGGCGAGGTCGTCGGGGGGCACTTTCTGCCCGGAGGGGTAAGTATCCAAAGCATTCCCGCAAATCCTTCTGTGAAATTCTGAGCACGTCGCTGATTGCAATGGGGAAAACCTAGACCTGCGTGGACATTTGGCACTGGGCAATGTATCATAACCCAGCCAACTTCACGGAACCAGAAGTTTTCGCCCCAGAGCGCTGGCTCGGAGATCCTCGCTTCGAAGCGGATAAGAGAGCGGCATTCCAGCCCTTCTCGACAGGAAAACGCAGCTGTATCGGTCAGAAGTACGCCACGTCCTGTCCCCGGTATCAATACGAAAGATTTCGCTGACTGAGAATTCGCGACTAGCTTGGCACATTCCGAGATAAAGCAGATATTGGCCCGGCTGCTGTGGAAGTACGATATTGAGCTTGTGGACCGCGAGTGGCTTGAACAACCATGGCACGATCAACGCGTGCGCGCATCTTACGTGCAACCGCCTTTGAACGTGAGGCTTATCCTCAGACGAGAGAAATGAGATCCGGAGTAAAGATGTAGTGTGGGAACAGCTGAGGTTGCATTGATGATGAAGCTCAGGTGTTCTCTGCCCATGGGCAGGCGGGAGGCAGGAACCTCGGAGGCTGGAGCCGAGGCTCCGTGGGCTTGGCATTGATCTCGTCCCGCCATCTGTCACGTCGCGTCGCGTCGCGAACAACAACATTTCCCTTCTTCAATTCTTCGAACGCAGCTACCATTTATTTTACGGGCTAGATTGTAGCTACATAAGGTATCTTCGACCAGCACAACTTCACCAATAAGAAGACTTGATGCGGAAAGAGCTACCTGCGTTTTGATGACGTCAATATCTTTGGCACTGCGATATGGCAGTTTAATTTGACCCCCCCAGCTAAAAGCCTTGCATTGCGCTGTGCGAAACGTTCATGGATTCCAAAATCTGCCTGGTCTCGCTCAGAACCTTCTTTTCCAGATCGTCACCACGTTTCGAATACATCAGAACGGGATAACTACGACAGTGTCAGCGAAAACCTCAGTCAGAGTGCATCGTTGCAGTTTCTCGACTTACGGACGTACTCCCCACTCACTCAAGAAGCCCCCATGGCTTTCTCGGCCTGCTACCACTACAGCATGAACATATGTACTGGCACCTTCTGCCAAACTTCTACCAAACAAAGCGAAGTACACTATCAACATATACCTCATGACAGCGTTTGCGTTCAATGTACGCCAGATCTCCGTTTCTCCTACCAGCCCAGGACAAACTGTGTTGACAATCACCTCATCGGAGTTCACAAGCGATGCCAGCCTCCTCACAAAAATCATCTGTAACAACTTCTCGCGCGCATACCATTTCGTAACATCATACTTCTCGTCGAACTGCGGCAAGATTGGTTTTCCTTGGTCGAAATCCGCAAAATATGCCGTCGTCGACGTTACAACTGTGAGTCTCGCCGGCTTTCCCACCAACCCGGTTCTGGCTCTCAATATCGGCAGGAGAAGCACCGCCAACATGATAGTCGAGAGATAGTTGACCTGGAAAGTCTGCTCTTTGCCTGTCTTGGGAGAGACAACATGGTCCTTGTTTTGCACACCGGCGTTCAAAATGACCATGTCCAGTCTACCCAGAGTCTGACATAGTCTGGCAAACGCCGCGACAGATTCGGGATCTTCCATATCTAGGATCCAGACTTCGACTTCAGCGCGTGTAAACTCCCTGCGGAGGGCTTCTGCTGCAACGTCGCCTTTGGCCTGGGATCGGACGGCCAGAATGAGCCTAGATAGATCTAGCTGTAGGAGCTGTCGCGCTGCCTCGAACCCCAGGCCGGTATTTGCGCCGGTGATAATGGCTGTTTGACCTTCAAGAGTGGTTCCCGCTGCGATTGGCGGAGAGTGCATGAACAGTTGGCGGTACATGAAGCCTATACCGCTTTGGAAGGTGAGGCGACTGTTGATTCGGTCCCACAAAGACATGTCGACTGCGTTGTGTTGAGATTCGGAGATACTGTTTGTGATCCATCATCAGAACACGTTACTTTCTGGAGGACTTTAGTGGCAGCGGTGAGCTCTCGAAGGTGAGGTGTTTGCATTTGTGGGTCAAAAGGGTCCCTGAATCGTGCTCGTATCATACGTAAAGCCACCGAGCTATGGCCTAACCACCGGAGTAATACCTAGCCACCGGATTACGCCCTAGCCACAGTTCATAGAGTCCGGCCGGTTCAACAGCCACCGAGGTGGGTACAATCGCATGCGGTACTGACCGGATTAGCGTCTCCACAAACGGTAATGTGCCTGACACCATTGTAGCTACTCTGGTCCTTTGAGACAAGGAAGGTACTCATGGGTCATGACCATGATGGAAGCGGTTTTCGGCGAGACGCCTGTTGTATTTAGCAAAGCTTGGTCACTGTCTTTTCAACGAATCGAGCTTCTACATGTCGAATTCCCAGACTTGAACTGTACTTGCGACCATCCCAGGTAATCTTCCACGAACTTTATCGTTAAGCCTAGAAACATCTGCGCTTGGCAAGAAGGTTACAGGACGTTGAAAAGCTTGTATTCGTTAAGCTTGAATACCATACCAACTACCGCAATCATGGCTACTATCGATAAGACAACACCCATAGCCATCATCGGCATGAACATGAAGTTCCCAGGCGACGCCGTATCCGCCTCCTCCTTTTGGGAACTGATAATGAGCGCTCGAAATGTATCCAAAGAGATCCCCGCCGACCGCTTCAACATAGATGGTATACAACCATTTCCTCTACGGAAGTAAAAATGAACATAAGCTAACTTGAACGAACAGCATTCTACCACCCCGACCCAAACCGCCTAGACAGCCTACGCATCCGCCATGCGCACTTCATGGAAGAAGATCCCCGCAGTTTCGACGCCCCCTTCTTCAATATGTCCTACGCTGAAGCTTCAGTCCTCGACCCGCAACAACGCGGCCTCCTCGAAGGCGCCTACCGCACATTCGAAAACGCAGGAATACCTATGGAAACACTCTCTCGCTCCCCCACATCTGTCTACTGCGCTTCATTCTCACGTGACGGCGAAACAATAACAGGTCGTGACTTTAGTGCGCAGTCCCGGTATCATGCCACAGCAAATGGGTCGTCCATGCTGAGTAATCGCATTAGTCATTTCTTCGATCTCGCAGGGCCGAGTTTGACGGTCGATACGGCGTGTTCATCAGGGTTGTACGCGCTGCATCTTGGTGCGCAAAGTATTCTTGCGGGAGAGAGCAAGATGTCGCTTGTCTGCGGCGCAAACACATTCATCACACCCGAGAGCCAGGCGCTTGCGCTCAGTAACGGCGGGTTTCTGAGCGTGGATGGAAAGAGCTATAGTTTCGATGCCAAGGCGAATGGCTACGCGAGGGGCGAGGGGTTCGGCTTCGTCTTGCTGAAGCCGCTGGATGCGGCACTGAGGGATGGCGATGTTGTCAGGGCGGTCATCAGGGCGACTGGTGCGAATCAAGACGGGAGGACACCGAGTATCACACAGCCGAGCCAGCAGGCCCAGCTAGATTTGTTGCAGGACACGTATCGTGTTGCAGGGCTGGATGTTGCTGATACCGACTACGTTGAAGCTCATGGGACTGGTACGCCAGTCGGTGATCCTATTGAGGCGGCTGCTGTAGGGCAAGCTTTCCGCGATGGTCGAAATGCGGACAGGCCGCTTTATATGGGGTCTGTGAAAGCGAACATCGGTCATTTGGAAGGCGCTTCGGGTATGGCTGGTGTCATCAAGGCCGTTCTTGCGTTGGAAAACGCGATGATCCCGCCAATCGCCATGTTCGAAAAGCCGAATCCTGCTATCGATGTGGCAGATTTGCAGCTCGCGTTCCCCAAAGAGGCAGTCCCATGGCCAGCAACGGAAACCCGCCGGGCATCCGTTTCCTCCTTCGGCTACGGCGGTAGCAATGCCCATGTCATCCTCGACGACGCGTACAACTACCTGCGCACCCACGACCTTCAAGGCTTGCACCAATCCGTTGGAGAGTCCATACATACCAACGGACAAACCAATGGCCACACAAACGGCAACGGTACCCTCCCATCCACAACCCCCTACGCTATCATCCCCTTCTCGGCCGCAGATAGTGACGGCACAATGCGCCAAGCAGAAGCCCTCCAGACGTTCCTCTCATTGAAAGAGGTCACGAACAGCGCAAACTTCCTCTCAGATCTAACACACACGCTCTCTTCCCACAGATCTCTTCTCCAATTCAGGTCTTTCGCCGTCATCTCATCCCTCACCGACGATCTCACCACTATCGTCTCGCCCAGCGTCTTCAGCAGTACTTCCTCGGCCCCTGACTTGTCCTTCGTGTTTACAGGGCAAGGCGCACAGTATGCCCGTATGGCGACCGGTCTCCTGCATTATCCCGTCTTTCGTCAGAGTCTTGAGGTCTGCGACGCGTATCTTGCTACTCTCGGTAGCACCTGGTCTGTGCTAGAGGAGCTCGAGAAGAACGAGGACACGAGTCAGGTGTCCAAGCCAGCGCTGTCACAACCTCTCTGTACAGCTATTCAGGTGGCGCTCGTCGATCTACTTCGCACATGGGGTATTATCCCCCGTGCGGTAGTTGGCCATTCGTCGGGTGAAATTGCAGCTGCATATTGTGCAGGTGGACTGGATCGCGAGAGTGCGTGGCGAGTGGCCTACTTCCGCGGTATTGTCGCCGATAAGCTGGCGTCTGACCCACCGAGAGAGCCAACGACAATGATGTCTGTAGGTTTGGGAAAAGAGGCTGTCCAGACATATCTGAAGGCCGAGCCAACGGTGACTGTCGCTTGCGAGAACAGTCCTGTCAACGTCACGTTGTCGGGTCCCACAGTGGCTATCTCGCGCTTATTCGACACGCTGGATGCTGATGAGGTCTTTGCACGGAAGCTACCTGTGAAGATTGGTTATCATTCCGAAGCGTTGCGGGATGGCGCGGAGGAGTATGAGCGTTTACTGGCTGGGATACGCGCACCGGTAAGGGAAGGCAAGGAGCCAAGTGCTGTCGCCTTCTTCTCATCCACCGAAGGCAGCTTCATCACACTAGAGGGTCTTGCGAGTCCGAGCTACTGGGTGAAGAACCTGCTCTCCCCAGTCCTGTTCACCGACGCAGTAACAGCGCTGGTAAGCGAAAAGAAGCAGGTCTCCAATTTCTTCGTCGAGATCGGTCCTCAATCCGCTCTTCGACGCCCCGTCAAAGATACTCTCAAGCACCTAGGCGAAGGCGAGGAAAAATGGTCGTACGCAGCTGTGCTCAACCCTCGTCAGCCTGACGTCCGCACCCTCCTCGAAACCATCGGCGCTCTTTGGAGCGCTGGCCTCCCCATCGACCTCAACTTGCCCAACCAAGCCACTCTCAAGCCTACAGCCAAGCCAAAGCGACTAACAGATCTTCCCGCCTACCCCTTCTCCCGGGCCAAGCTCTACTGGGACGAACCCCGTCTCAGCGCCCTCTACTCCCAGCGCCCCTTCCGGCGACACGCTCTTCTCGGTCTACGCGAAAACGACTTCAACCCTGCTCAACCCACCTGGCACCACAAGATACGCCTCGCGGAAGCTCCTTGGATCGTTGACCATGCGCTCGAAGGCTCTCCGCTCTACCCCGGCACGGGTATGCTCGTAATGGCCATCGAAGCTGCGCGTCAGCTGCTTCCGCCTAGCGCAGCCATCAGCGGGTATAGACTTGAAAACATTCGCTTCATGCGCTCTATACCCGTGAACGAGACGGAGAAGGGCACCGAGGCGAAGATCTACCTCCAACCGCGCCGGCACACTGCTAAAGACGCCGCGCAAGGCGTGTATGATTGGCGTGTCTTCACTCTCGGCGGAAATGAGTGGATTGAGTGTGCATTCGGCAGCATTCGCGTCGAGCTTGAGGAAAGTGAGCCTTCTCCAGAGACAACTGCACGCAAGACTAGATGGGCAAAAGCTGTGGGCGAAGAGCACGCGAGCGCAGCGAAGCAATGTACGCTGAGTGTGCAAAGTGCGCAGCTGTACGAAAATCTGAGTAAAAAATCTGGATTCGATTATGGACCGTATTTCCAGGGCTTGCGAGACATCAAGTACTCGCGCAATGGGTGTGCGACTGGCACTCTTGCACTGCGAGATTATGCGAAGAGTATGCCGTATGCCACCGAAGACCCGTGTGTGATTCACCCCACAACGTTTGACTCAGTTTTCCACGTGGGCTTTGTCTCGCTGAGTATGGGTGGTTGGGAGCCAATTCCAACGCTCATGTTCAGTAACCTCAAGGATCTGTGGGTGTCGCACAAGCTATTCGCACTCCCTGGCAATCCGCTGCTTCATGTGGCGACGAAGGAAGTGGCTCGCACATTCAGAGAATTTGAGTGGGATGCTAGCACGTTGCTTGCTGAGACAGGCGAGCCTGTCATGGTTGCCAAGGGTGAGCGTGGAACTGTCATTGCCGGTGCAGGTAGCAGCACGCGTGACGATGATGGTGCAAGTCGTTTCTCGTACGGCATTGATTTCAAGCCCGACCTCTCGCTGCTAAGCAAAGCTGAGACAGAGACATACTTGAAGGCGGTTTTCGCACGCGACCCGCAATTCTCACCTGATCCCAAAGACGCTGAGGCTGTCGACCGCGCGGACGCTATTGCACTGTATTTCATCGAGCAAGCGCTGGATAAGATCGAGAATGGCGAGCCGGTGACGTTTGACAACCACCTGACCAAGTACGTGGACTTCCTCCGCAAGGTCCGTGCAAATAGGGAGAAGTACACATTGGCGTCGCGGGGACTGGAGCACTTGAGCATCGAGGATGTCTTGCGTGAGGCGGACGACGAGCCGACACAGAAGCTTGTGAAGAAGGCTGGTGAACATCTCTATGGGATATTGACAGGAACGGACAATGCGTTGCAGATTATCTTTGAAGGCAATCTTGCTAATGGTAAGTTCAATAACACATACTGTGGAGATAGAAACAAAAAGACTGACATGGTGACAGATTTCTACCACTGCGACTTCTACTCGCGCCACTACCGTAAGGCTGGCGCGTATATGAACATCCTTGCACACGCGAATCCTCAGCTCAGGATCTGCGAGGTTGGCTCAGGAACTGGCAGTGCCACCTCCAAAGTGCTACCGTTTCTGGTAGATGATGAAGGTCTTCAGGCTGATCAGTTGGTGCGCTTCAGTGAGTACGCCTACACCGACATCTCAGTCGGCTTCTTTGAGAAGGCTCGCGAGAAGTTCGCATTCGCAGAGAAGCATATGCGCTTCGCCAAACTGGATTTAGAGATCGACCCCTCTCTCCAGGGCTTCGAGCTCGGCAGCTACGACGTGATCATGGCCTGCAACGTGATTCACACCACATCGGATCTCATGAAGTGTCTCCGCGATCTCTACGCTCTCTTGCGCCCTGGCGGAAAACTCATCATGATGGAGACCACAGTCGACAACATCCGCGACGGCATCATCTTCGGCTTGCTTCCAGGGTGGTGGATGCGCGAGGGCCACTGGTGGGAAGGCGAAGATGTTGACGCCGTACCCGGAGAAGACGAGGCGTTGGGACCAATTTTGACCGAAGAAGGATGGGATGCTGCGCTGAAGACCGCGGGCTTCTCAGGTGTCGACATGGTGTTTAGGGACAACGAGTACAAACCTCGGCACCGTGTCTCAACGCTCGTCGCAACGAGGCCAGAGGAGGCTGAGGTTCAAGCTGCGCTTGAAAGGTGGGTCATCATCGCGGATGCTGCGCAGGCTACTTCTGCCGATACGCTAATGGCGAGGCTCACTACATTGCCGTGGATTGGCAAGACCGAGACACACACTCTCGAAGGTCTCATTGCCGCTGGATTGGATTTGAGCAGCACCAAAGTCATCAGCTTGCTCGAGCTCGACACTTCCATTCTCGGCACCATCGCAGAACCCGAGTTCGAAGCCCTCAAAAAGATCAGCTTGGACGCCAAGACAGTCCTCTGGCTGACACGCGGCGGCAGTCCTGGTGCTGGGAACCCCGCCGCTGAGATGGCAGTCGGTTTCTCGAGAAGTATTTGCTCTGAGCGGGGGGATCAGGCCTTCGTCACTTTGAGTTTGGAGACCAATGACCCAGCTGAGGGAGCGAGCCATGTGGTCCGTCTCCTGGAGCACTTCCACAAGATAGGAGACAAGAGCGCAGACGCCGATTCCGAGTTTGCAGTGCATAACAGCCTCATCCACATTCCGCGAATCGTCCCACAGAAGAGCGTTAATCAAACCCTTGCCGCGCGCGCCAAACTTCCCGACAAAATCAGCTTCACACTTGGCCAAGCATCCCCGAAACCGCGCATCAACTTGACCATCCAGCAGCCTGGTTTGCTCGACACCCTATACTACACCGAGACCATCCCTTCCAGCACAGAGCTGCACCCCGGTGAAGTTGAAATCGAAGTAGCAGCCGCTTCCCTCAACTTCCGCGATGTAATGATATCCCTGGGTCAAGTGCCAGGTGATGGTCTCGGCCTCGAAGGCTCTGGCAACGTCATCCGCGCTGGACCAGACTGCACGTTGCAGCCTGGGGACCGCGTCATGTACTTCATCTTCTCGACGGGTGGCTGCTGTGGAACCTATGTACGCTGCGACGAGGCATCGACGCGTAGGATCCCACGCGAAGACATCTCGTTCTTGGATGCGGCTGCCATTCCTGCTGTATGGGCTACGGTTGTGTATGCTTTCGACTATGTAGGCCGGCTGCGCAAGGGCGAGAGTGTATTGATCCACGCTGGAGCTGGTGCTGTGGGGCAGGCTGCTATACAGCTCGCGCAGCTGCGTGGGGCGGAGGTGTTCGTCACGGTTGGAAGCGAGTGGAAGCGCCAGCTGGTCAGGGAGCTTTACGGCCTCGCGGACGACCACATCTTCCACAGCAGAGAGGCGAGCTTCGTCGACGATGTGTTCCATGCCACGGCCAACCGCGGTGTTGACGTCGTCCTGAACTCTCTAGGAGGCGAACTTCTCCAACACTCATGGCACTGCACAGCGCCCTTCGGTCGCTTCATCGACATTGGCAAAGCCGATATCCTCGCCAACAACACGCTTGAGATGGGCCACTTCCTGCGCAATGTCACATTCGCGGCCGTGGACGTCGCGGGTATGTACGCCGAGAACAAGCCCCTGATGCAACTCGTGCTCGACGACGTCTTTAGTCTGTTCGCGGCGAACCCTGGGCTCCACAATCCCAAGCCGCTGCATGCGTTTGCGCCGAGTAAGATTGAGGAAGCGATGCGCGCGTTGCAGGGCGGTAAGATTGCAGGGAAGGCCGTCATCGATTTCGAAAAGTCGGGAGATGTGGTCGTGTATCAGCCCGCGCAGAAGCCGGCGTACGCATTTGAGGAGCAGGCTACATATGTCATTAGCGGTGGTTTGGGCGGTTTGGGGCGCGAGATCATGCGCTGGATGGCGTCCCGCGGCGCACGGCATTTCCTCGTCACCTCGTCGCGAGGCGTAGCTGGGCGCGCCGATGTGATCGCCTTCATCAAGGAGATGGAAGCCCAAGGCGTCGTAGTACACGCCCCGGCGTCGGATATCTCCAACCGCGCGGTCCTCAAGAGCACCCTCGAGGAGGCTAGCAAAACGCTGCCGCCGATCAAGGGCTGCATCCAGGCAGCGATGGTGTTGTCGGACAACATGCTCTCCAACATGACCGTCTCGCAATTCCACCGCGCCCTGGCGCCCAAGTATCAAGGCTCGTGGAACCTTCACGAACTCCTGCCCAAGGATCTGGACTTTATGGTCTTTCTCTCCTCCATGAGCGGCATCATCGGCAACCCCGCGCAAGCCAACTATGCAGCCGGCAATACTTTCGAAGACGCGCTCGCGCGGCACCGTGCCGCCAGTGGGCTGAAAGGCGTTTCGTTCGATCTCGGCTTGGTCTTAGAGGCTGGGTGGGCGAGCGACAACTTTGAGGACGTGACGAAGAGTCTGCGCGCTGGGCTGGGTGGGCTGACGCAGAAGCAGCTAATGGCGATATTGGATGTCTTGTGTGATCCCGGTTACGATTGCGCCGGCGGCGCAGCGCAGGTGGTGAACATCCATGATAAGCCTTCGAAGCTGTATCGGATGTTCCAAGACGGCGTTTTGCACTGGGTGGGTAAGCCGCTGTTCAAGAATCTCCTTCGTCTGGGTCAGGTCGAGTTGGTCAACGGCACCGGGGCTGGCGGCGAAGGCGAGGCGGCAACCGTCGACTATCTCGCTCTCATCAAGGCGGCCGCTGGTGCGAAGGAGGCTGCGCAGATTGTAACGTCGGCGTTACTTGGAAAGCTGAGTAAATCGCTGTCGATACCGGCGGAGAATCTCGACGTAGGCAAGCCAGCCTATGTGCTTGGTGTTGACTCGCTCATTGCGGTTGAGCTGCGGTACTGGTTCCTCAAGCAATTCGGCGTTGAGGTTCCTGTGTTCGTCATCTTGAAGAAACAGCCGGCCGTTGAGTTGTGCCAGCATGTAGCGGATCAGGTCATTGCAGCTAAATGAGGTTTGTAAGTCGCGACGCGACGCGACGCAACGAGGTTGGCGTCGCTAGCTGCGCGGGGCAGCCGCTCACGACTCCGACGCAGCGAGGCCCACCACCTTCGATAGAACATCAACATATTTGTGAAGACAACACAAGTTCATTTTGGAATAAAACAGATTGCACATGATTCCAAGGAAGCCATCATACTGATCCGTTTGCCGAGCTTTCAGTTCCACGCGAAGCCGATTCGATCGACCAGTGAAGTTACGTGCTGATCCATAGCGGGCGTCCATGGCAAACCTCGCGCCGACGACAGCAAGGTCTCCGGGCCCTCCACGACGTGCAACGCAAGAAGACACATTGCTATGATCGACGCTTTCTGCCACCTTCCTAATCGGGTAATTTGTTTGAGGTTTGTAGGCTGTTGTAGGTTTGTTAATCCTACACCTGAGAAATCTTGAACCCGCCCGGCAATTGACTCTGGTAGACGCCTGTCGGGTCGTACTTCTTCGCGACCTTCTTCATGAATGCCACCTTGTCAGCGCCATAAGCCGAAAGTGGATCCTGGTCCTTATCGGCATAGTTGAGGTACAGGTACTCCACCGCTGTGCCTTTCTCTGTGGCAAACTTCTGAATGCCGGCGGTCAGCATCTTGCCCTGAGTAATGAACAGGTCATCATCCTTCGCCTCGGACCAAAGTAGGTATGACTGATACATAATGAAATTTTCAGTGTAGCGTTCCAACCCAAGCACGTTGCCGCCTCTGGCTGTACTGTTCGCCGTGTAGCTTGTGGCAAAGACCTGGTGCAAGCACGAGATGCGCCATTGTCCAGAGGCCTTGGCTCGAAGCTCCGTCAGCATGATGTCGTATAGACGCGCTGTCTCCTGAAGAGTCTCATAATCAATCTTGTATGAGAGGGTACGGAATTGAACTCTAGTTGCTTGTATTAGCGACAATCGCACATTGAAGTCAGTGGGAAAACGTACCGTTTGGTTGTGTCACTACCAAACTCGGCAGCAATCGCGTTCATTGGCTGGATCTTGGTAGAATCGCTGAGGGTGTTGTTGACGGCGAGAAACTCGCTGTAGGCATCCGGGCGAGCCACGGGTTTGGTGTAATCGAACGCAGCTCGTACGACGTTCACGGGACTCGCTGTTGAGTATCCTTGGAAGAGGATCAGAGCAGCGTTTGGATCTCTGTTCGGGTCGAGACCAAAATTGACAAGCGACTTGAAATGCTGGCTGACGGTGGATGCAGGCCACGAGACGATACCTCCCCAGAGATCTTCGTTCTCAAATGTCTCCATGTCATAACGCGTTACGATGCCAAAGTTGCTATTACCCCCTTTGAGAGCAGTGAAGAGATCAGCATTAGACGTCTTGTTGGCATTTACAACGCGACCATCGGCAAGAACGACCTGAAAATTGATCACGTTGTCACAAGACAATCCAACGCGAGGTGCGTAGTGAGATATCCCACCACCTAGTAGGTAGCCACCAACGCCGACGGTACTGCCTCGGCCTCCGGCTACCATACGTCCTAATGGCTCAAGAGCTGCGTAGACAGAGCCCCATCTCGCCGCTGGTAAGATGCTTGCTACCTCGGAATCAGCATTGTAGGTGGTTCCATTCATGTTCAGCAGATCGATTGTGACGCCATCGTCGACGTTGTTGGCGCCAGGAATCGGAGTATGGCCACCAGATCGTACGGCAAATTTGCAAGTCTTCTGTATGCTGGCAGTCGTAAGAGCCTTGACAATTGTAGCCACTTCCTCGGCGTTTTTGGGCTGCACGATACAGTTGGGCGACAGTCTGCTCTTTCCATCGAAATAAGAGGCGATACTCGCGTCGTACGCATTTTGACCAGGGTAGGTTACGCGCTTGGCTACAGGACTCTGGGTCAGAGCTGTGCACTAAAGAAAGTCAGAACAGCATCACTGGGCAACATGAAGCTTACACAGTAGGATTCGTTTTGGGCGCGCGTTACGCTGAGCAGGGTCGCGGCGGCCAGGGCCAAGCTCAGACAAAACATGATGCAAGAACAGGCGGTGAATGGTCCTTAACGAGGACGAAACAGCTCAGAAATTTGTGACAATTCGGATCATCAGCCTTTTGATACTGATCTCATAGGTGGACCAGATGCCAGCCGAAGATGTGAAAGCTCATTGACCGAGTCTGCAAGGTCGCGGATGGCTGCAGCCGAAACTGATCTCTACGCTCTTTGAATCATTGCGGCAGATGCCTCCGTGCCGACGGCATTGACTCGACTACATCGAATCTGGAGTCTGCCGTGGGGTTTATGGCGAGTCTAGGTATCGTGTTCATGGAGAGAATAGGGCAGGAGCAGCACCCATCGGAGAAACTTACTAATGGAGCTCGCGCTAGTTCCAATCAAGTAACGCGCGGCCATCTCTTGGCGTCCACAGAAGCACGGCTGCGGGCGGCATCCCCATGGAAGAATAACACCGTTTCGGCTCTGCCGTCTATCAAGCGACACAACCCTCGATCCAATGAGATCGAGTACCGACACGGCTGAGTCGATGATTGACCCGCAACTCGTTCGCCTGCATCCTTCGCGCATGTTCCCCTTTCCTGGCCTGGTCCCGCAGGATTTCCCTAGCAGCGTGGCAGCAATGCCACGGCAGTTCGGCTGTGCGACACATCGGGACCTCTAATTCAAGTCACCGTATATCGCCTTGTAGTAATTGAAAGGCAATTCGATACGAGTAAAGTCTAGGTACTCGATGGAGATGGCCTTGAGACAGGCGCACCAAGATGTGATGGACGATACTGGGAGTCAACGCGTTGCCTGCAAGCTGAGTCGGAAGGATTGCGCTATCGATAAAGTTAGATCGAGATTCATCATTGCCATTACAGGGGACAGTATGGACGGGACGCATTGCATTATGCTTTCAGCCTCGCTCACAATAGCGGCACATGAAATGTCCGGATCAATCAACCTGCTTCGCTTAGGTGGATTACCATTTGGCTGGATCTACCAAATCAGCTTGTTTCGAATCCTGCGAGACAGTGAGACTCAAATCGAAGCAATGCCCCCGTCTTGCTGTTTAATGCACCCCAACTGAGGGCTGCCTCCACAGCAAGCAATCTCGCAGGAAGATGGCGGATCTCACCCAGCCAATTGTACCCGCACCAGACGACTATGTGGTAGATCTCGAGAACTCACAAAGACGAGGTGAACTCATTATCCTCTGGATTGGAATCGTGGGAACGGTTATTTCCACGTTTCTGTTGGCTGTTCGAGCGTACACCAAAGTTGTATTAGTTAAGAAACTGTCGTCTGACGACTGTAAGTCTTCCCCATCCACGCAGTGCATCCTTACTAACAGCTGCGCCAGATTGCCTGCTCCTTGCCTGGGTAGGTGGTCACGATTCTTCTGTCGATGAAAGCTCATGGCTGACATGAGCTGGTCGTCGATTGGCAGGTCCTTGCCATACCTGTACAGTCACTCATCATTTGTAAGTTCTGCCCGTTGCTTCTTCGTTCTATAGAACGAGATTAACAACAGCATCGCAGATAGGGCACCCGCAGGTTTGATCGGTGTACATGCCTGGGAACTTACCGGTCATCAACTGAACACTATCGCAAAAGTCGGTCTCCCGTCGGCAAGCTCGGCAGCATCGTTCGCTGACTTCCAGGACTCTAGATAACGCTGACGACCACTGTGCTGTACTCGCCAGCTCTCGCCTTCGCAAAGTTGTCCTTCCTCTGTCTCTATCTCAACTTGAGCCCCGCACGCAGCTTCCGCGCTGGAGTCAACTTCACCATATTCGTTGTCGTCGGATCCTCTGTCAGCATCGTCATCTCTTTACTCGCAGCATGCGAACCGTTTGCAAAGAACATCGACGTGACCGTCACAGAAGGGCAATGCTTGAACAAAGCGGCGTTGTACATCGCTACTGGGGTACTGAACATCATCACAGATATCATGGTCATCATCCTACCTATACCCATGGTTTTGCGACTGCACATGTCGAAGGAGCGGAAGATCATGGTGATAGGTATTTTCGGTGTTGGCTCGATGTAAGCTTCCAGCTCCAGGTACGCGAGTATGACTGACTCATATGCTAGTACATGCGTGACGAGTGCGGTGCGCGTCGCATTACTTCCTCCAATGTTGACTTCCAAAGACGCCTCTTGGGACACTGTTTACCCTAGTCTGTGGATGTAAGTGCGCGGCTTTCGCCGAGCATCAGCTCTTTGCATCCCTCGCTGACAAGCTCCGCTAGCCTCATCGAAGCTAGTCTTATCATCATCACCGGTTCCCTCCCAACCTTGCGGCTCTTCCTCAGGCACGTCGCCCCATCTTTTGTCGAAAGTTTTGAAGCAACTCGACCATCGGCAACGCGTCAAGACTTCGAATTCGAACTACAAGAACACGGAATGCTTGATCCCTATGAGGTTGAAGATGGTGCGTCTGAGAGGGAGATACTGGGAAAGCAATATGACGGGAGTGACAGGTTACCGCCGTCTCGGAGCTCGGAGCTAAGACGCTTTCACCAACAGCAACTACTTGGCTCGGAAAATAAGCTTCGATAAGGGTCTGGACGCATTTTGCTTAGATGCGAAGACTATGACATCGCTTTCACGAAGTAGATTCTGTGCCAGCATCTTTCACTCCACATGGTTTATTCCGAGCCATGCTTTTTAGTTTGTGCTCTTGGGCATTGCTTCAGCTGCCTTCTTGATATAAAATTGCGAGACTAGCTTCTGAGATGCATTATGTCGGGTCTTTCCAGCCTGGTTGCACAGCCACTCTGATCAAGGCGCTGGCGCACTAGTGCTATTGACAACCAAACTAGGCCACACTCCAAGCTAGCCGGCCGGGTACCTTGCATCCGTCCGCGCTATAGTGTTGCGCCTCCTGAGTTAAATGACAGTTGACTATGAATGTCGATATTTCTTGTTAGATGGAAAGTCACTCAGGCGGTTATCAGCAAAGCAAGTCAGGAGAACGATGAAGTAGAAAGAATGTTTTGTATTCATCAATCATATATCTGATGCGCTTGCAGATTTACAAAGAAAAGAACTCCTACAAGGGATATATCAAGGCCGTTAAATGAATGTTGCAGAACTTATCCGCATCACCCCCAGATCTACCCATACAAAACCACCGGAGTAGCAGCAGCAGCCTTTGCGACCGTAGCCAGAGTAGAAAGGGGCATCCACCTAGCAGCCACGGAGGCCTTGCTCTGCACCGGCGCCGCACCACCATCGTTGTTGTTCTGGCAAGTGCCGCCGGTGCACTTGTGATAGATGCTCATCGCATTCGCACCACCACAGATCTGGTTGACATTGCCGACACAAGACTTGGTGCATGAGCCCATGATACCGGCCTTGGGTGCGTACTTGGGGTTGAGGCTGTTGTTGCAAAAGCATTCGTTGCCGTTCTCGGGCGCTGCGTAGGTGAAGCCGCGGGCATTGCAGTAGTCGACGCAGATCTCAATGGACATGTAGTCATTGAAGGTCCATGAACCGTTCATGGCGCGGTCGCTCACGTTGTCGGAGCCACAGCCAACGTACTCCCAGCCCTGGATGGCGGTCAAGTCGTCGTGATCGGTAGAGTCGCCGTCTGTTGATGGTGTGGTGCTGTCTGGGCAACTTCCTGGTGTAGCGCGTTGCGGGCCATAGGTGACGGGGTTACAGCCGGGGAGTGCAGCAAGCTTTCCACTAGTCTTCTCGTTGACGGATACTGGGATCTTGCAGTCGTTGCACTCTCGGTCGGTGAACATGGTTACGGCTGGGCAGTCTTCCACGGCACCCCCGGCATCGTTGCAGTTGTCGACAGCGTTCTGAAGTACCTTCACATCCCATCCGTTCAGGAAGTCGCCGTGGAGGCCAAAGCCAGTTGCATCTCCTTGAGCGAAGACAAACGGATGCTTGCCATCTACCCACTGGTCCGCGAACAGGGCAGTGTCGTAGAAGATCTCGAAGAAGATCGATATCATGTGGACAGGATGCGAGGCGGGGCAGTTGCCGCTGTTGTATACGTTGCCCTCTGGGTAGCTCATATGACTCTTGTGATCGGAAGGGTCAAGGGTTTTGCCGTCCCAGCACTGAGGAAAGTAGACTTGGGCTCGCAGTCCACCTGGGCATGGGTAGTCGGGGAAACCGTTAGTTTCCGGTTTGTTCGCACCAAGGCAGTTGAAGGAGATGCCCTGGGCGGCAAGACTGCCGTCGTAGCTGCGAGTGAATGGGTCACCGGCGACCATGCGGAAGCCCTCCGGGAAAGCGTGGAGTTTCTCAGTCTGATTGTTGCCTCGACGCTGGAGGTAGTAGACGGTCATGCCGCCGTTGGTGTCGTCTGGGTCACCCATGACCGGGACAGGAGCAAAGCCGGATCCGTCCTTGTATTTGACGTAAAGCTGCGGCGTCCAATAATTAGACATGTCCTCCTGCAAATCGTTAGTCATGTAGCACCAAAACGAGGTGACTGTCTTACCTTGATCGTGCATGACGAGCACTTGGAAGCTCGGGTGTCTGCGTAGGTCATGGAGGCTTTAAAGGCGGCTCCGCCTGAGATTGTGTGGACATGGCCAGAAACGGCTCCAGGGTTGACAATGGGATCAAGTCGCTCTCTGACAGTTCGTCCCGGGCAAGACATGCGGAAGAAAGCATCTGAGGAAGCAGCAAGCCCAAGGGCAAGAAGAAGAGTTTTGGTGCTGAACATGTTGGAGATCTTAGATAAAGAGTAGAA
Source organism: Alternaria incomplexa (assembly GCF_024043165.1). Lineage (NCBI taxonomy): Eukaryota > Fungi > Ascomycota > Dothideomycetes > Pleosporales > Pleosporaceae > Alternaria > Alternaria incomplexa. The sequence goes on from NW_026249856.1 coordinate 337,098, forward strand.
GAGAGAGGTGAAGATGGTAGAAGTGAAGTGTTGGTGATGATATTGATGCGTTGGAGACACGAGCTTTATACCGAAGTGAAGGTAGATACTGATGGTGAATGCTAGTCCTAATCCTGTGTGACAGATGTCAAAATGGAAAGCGTGGCACACTAGAAAGGTGATGATGTCGGATGTCTTTGTTAATCAGTAGCCCCGAATCCTTAGGTCAAATATATCAGTCTAGGCGCAGAGGTAGTATGTATCGGGCAGAAGATGTGAATTCTAGCCGGTGGGCGTTTGTCGTGGCTGTTTTCTCGATCTCAATCATCGCGCGAAGTCGGTTTCTGACAGCCGCCAAACGGCGTGTCGCAGTCCCACATTCATTACGAGTGACCTCACTTTCGAGTTAGGAAATTAGATGAAAGAACAAATCGTGGCTTCCAGGATGGCTGTGAGACCTAGCGTCCAAATGCACGCTTCTGGACGTGTATCACCTCGCCAATTTGAAAGAGGCCATATTCACACGCCATTGTCTTTCGCCGTCGGTCACCGAGATGCGTCCATCTCCGAAAAGCGACACTGAATAGCGCGAATTGCTGTATGCGATAGCGGTATATACGAATTGGTGTGCGGTCTAATCCCGCTCATGCGAAAGGCACATGACACCTCGATTGAAACCCATGGATGTGAATGGCGAGTCCTATTCGTCCGCCGCCGAGAGATGCCCAGCATGGTGGTAGCTGTTGAGAAATCCTGGTCCCATCGACTATTAAGCTTTGGTCCCTGGGGTGAAACTATGTCTAAGATGCGATTCTTTAGCATGAACGGGGAATGCGGAAGTAAGCCCTGTGACAATATCGCCTTTTCGTCCTCTTGCCGGCTACAGCACCGTGAATGAGATCTGATGGAAAAGGAAGCTATACTATAGAGTAGCGCTCATCGAAGGCCTCTTCGAGAATTCCTCTTAGATTATTTGTTGCTGATTCAGAAAAGGCTACCCCGAATCAGCTTCTTGTGGTACTGCGATGAGCCACTCACCTCATGACATGTGGGCGACAAGCCACTCGCAACTTCCGCATCGCCAACAACAAAGACGATGCCAATAATCCCCTTCATGCGATTGATATCAGGGACAACACGGAAGCTCACCGTTAGCTCTATTCCAACTCCCGCGATCGTGCTAGAGGCAGTTGCCGGGCGGCCGCATCCCCGGAGTCGAGATGATCGATAGCGTTGGTGCTAACCGAGAACATCTAGACCACGTGAAACGATTGCGATTGCGGACCCGGCAGATGGCCCGGGAACGTCTCGGAGCCCTCCCCACGCTCCCCTGCAGGACAAAATCCCATGAACTCCTTCATGAACATATACACTACCCTTCACTCACATCTGCCGAACGTGTTCCTGCGTCCTGAAGTCTCGTCGCCGACTCGTACCTTCCATCCACGGGACATGCCGACCAGCGCAATTTTACCTTTCACACAAGCCTCTCAATCTCTTCTGACCTTTGCGCCTAGGCCCTGATGTACTTTCATGCCACTCGGCCCCCATCCCCACATTTGGCCTAAACATGTCAGTAACACAGCATCAGTATCAGCAGCCACCGACCGAATTATCGCGCTGATAGTGCTCTGTACCACGATGCAAGTGGGGTTGATTAAGAGGCGAGACAAAGACCGGTATCCACCAGGTGGCGCATCACTTGATATCTACGAGAACTTCAAAGTGCATAGCGCATTCGGACCCCAGATTTTGGCGCTGACTTCAACGAACGGGGGTTTCTCTTTCCCATGACATGTTCCCCGGTCTTCTAACGCGACGTGGTTGCTGGACCGAGCCGGAATCCCGAGTACCATGGTACGTTCCTGCGTGCGGACAGGTCACGACGCTGTTCAAAAGACCAGGTTGATGGGCCTGCAGGAACCGTCAGTCCAATACCAGGACTTTCGTCGCATAGAACGTTCCCGACGATGAAGTTCAGCAGCTGAGAAACGCAGTGGGGGGCCGCCGCCATTTCTCGTGAAGTCGAGCGGCACTATCACTGTGCATGCCTCAAGAGCGGATGACAATTTAGACACTACTATGGCCTGCTGTAGTGTATGCGCCGCATGCGGGAGGTGATATTCCCGGAACTTACGAGAACAGCTTGTCTGAGTCGTCCGTCTCGCTCGGAGCGTCTTTCGTGAATCGTGTCGTCGGGCGCTTAACAGACACAGTCAGCAACCGCACGTCGATTTAGGCCTCAGATTTTGACATGTGCTTTGCAGGCAAGCGCGGCCCGCATCTTTGCGCCGTTGACGGCGAAGCTCAACGTTAGCCTGCCTTCCGTCGTCTAGACTACACCGTATGGACCACTCGCTACTCACTACGTGAGAACGCTACACTCGCTTCAGCAGTTTACGCGATTATACCCAGAGCTCCGGGAATACGCATACGGAGGGAGCAAGCGTTGGTACGGAGCGCGTGTCTCGGCATTACCAGGTTAGTATTTACCCCTCGATACGGTGGAACCTAGTAACCATCAACTCTGGTATTTCAAATTTCGGTCGGGTAGGCTGATAGTGCTGTAGATCTACTGACCACGCGTCATTCCCTTCTTACACAACACGTGCTGGGCTTGTGCAGGCTCCTGCTGTTCGCTCCTGCTGACAACTCATCATGCTAGCTGGATGCAACGACTATCGTCTTTGTTGCACAATATGGTTGAGTTACGCCATTACCCACTTTTCACGTGGATCATGGCCGCCATGTCGTTAAACTCAGCCAGTATCGTCTTTCGAATGTGCATTGACACCTCATCGTACATCAAATCGTACTGATATGGCACGAACCTCCACCCGTCCAAACTGTCATCCAATTAGCGAATGCGGCATTATCCCAGTATTGACAACAAGAAGTACCTTGGAGTTTGGGCCCGTCGAACCTTCTACTATCAAGCAACTAGCAGGGACTTGAGGTTGATTAGATGCAAAGATACAAGAGATGAATGACATCAAGGCTTTGAGCGAGGATCGCTTGGCACTATCGCGATGTGTTCACGCGACTATCGTACGACCAATTCTTCATATCGGTCCTTTTGTGAACGAATGAGCGAGTTTGGCTTTCTGGTTACAAGCAGCCGAACACTACACTTATCACTACTACGGTTATACTCGGTTACTCAGGAAATGGGTTCACGATGGAGGTGACCAAAGCCGGCCCCACTAAGTTCCCCGGCGGCTTTACTCTCTGTTGTCGATAAGACCACGCCAAGCAGACCCCTTTAATGATTGGCCCTCTAGGCTTAAACTTGCGTTCACTACAACCTGGGTAGACGGTACGGGCGATCGGATAACGCGACGATATCCCAGCACCCCATATCGACGAGACCTCCTAACTGGAAAGCCACCAATGAGCTGATTGTCGAATGGTCGAATCACAGAGTAGCGCAATCGGGTCAATTCTCGCAACTGAAACGAGCTAGCACTTGCGGTCCCAACGTCCACTTCAACAGCTTTCAGCCACCGAATTCCAGACTCTAGGTCTCTTCGCGTGATAATGGGGTGAGCTCACCGCATTTCCCACCATGAGCCACCACGACACCAACGGGTGGCGGAAGCTATGCGGAACATAAGCCCTCGTAGTACCCGGAGCAGCTGTAAAGCTAACAGGGAGGCGGGCCTGTGGTCGCGTACAAACTATGGACTGACAAAGCGCTTGTGTCTGGTCGCGTTGAGGCTCATCTGAGGGGTATCAGGGGATGCCAGGCTTGTTGTCGCATGGCGTGTCTACGAGAGCTTATTGTTGACAGATTAGAATCAACACCCAAAGCAGTAGAATACGCTATCGAGCGTACGATCTGCTTGGTAAAAGACTGTACCATGTATGCAGCAACGCGACACATAGCCTGTTACCCCCTGGTGGGGCCCTCGAAGGGAGAGGAGGGGCACTGCTTGGTAAAGCAGTGTTTTTGCGATATGACGACTCTTCGGCGTCCCAGATCGTGGGAAGTCTGCCGGGGCGGCAGCGTCGGATCTCGCACCATCGGCATCCACAACACGATGTCGCAGCGGTCGACTCGCTCCCGAAGCGCGTCTTGAACGGCTGCCATTCTGCGACATTGGGACAGGCGACCCACGTGTACCCCGCGGAGCAAGGTCGCTTACACCTAGTCCTAGATCTAAAAAGAGTTGACAGGCTATCTTGAGGCCCAAGTGGCGAAGGCATCTACATGGCCAGTGCACATGAACAGTTCTTCACGTGCAGTAAGGCGGACAAGAAATGCGCGGGCACGTCAGATGTCAGATATGCCAGATCCGCGGGAGACGGTCATCAGCTAGGTTTGCTAGTTTCGAGACGATTGGTCGACGGGAGTCCGATCCGGCGCAGACTCATCACGACTTTTGGTACACTTGGGATATGCGCTAAGCCTCACATCATTTCTTTCAGCCTGAACATTGCGGAACCACCATTCTCCACCACGTTCACTCCCATCCGCGCTGTTTCAACGGCTCACTCGGCGCGTGAAGCCACCAGCATCACTAAATAAGCTCACGGGTGCTAAAATACATGCGCTTGAGTAACTTCCACCAGTCTGCTCGTCGCGCAATCTCTACCACGACCAAACTTGTCGGGCCTATACGGACGTGATTAGTCTTCGTGTAAATACGCCAAGAACGAAGACTAAGACAGTAAAATTTCGGAGTGACCGACGAAAGAGGGGACATGGCATGATATCCGTACAAAGAGACGCAGGGACTATTGCCTGAGGAAGGTTCGGCGTAAGAGGGAGGAAGAAAGGGCTGAAAGTTTCGCGCCCAAGACCCTAAGCGAAACGAGCCTGTATTCTCTCCCATCGATGAATCGATGATGGCCTGATCACCAAGAAGGAAGACAAGGACGAGCTGAGACGTTTTTGTGCTGACAATCAAGGCGCGGAGATTTAGCCACAGGCTACGGGTTACTGTTGAGTCCAGCTCGGTACCGACGAGAACGTTTCCTACTCGCCCAGCTCAGACACCCTGTATAGGAAAGAACGCGTCTGGACCGTTTTGCATCGAAACACCTCGCTGCGTGGCAGAGGGTGTGGCTGTTCCTTTTGGAAAAGGCGTGGCGGGAGAGGCTGAAATCTCGATGCAGTATCGCGGTGAAGGAAGAGTCAACAGCTCTCCACCGTCCACGCCACCCGCAGTCTGAGACAGCATGAAAGCACGTGGAGACAGACCAGTCGAGACGCTTGCTCGCACTGACAGCTGTATTGAGCACATAACCCCCGTTTGGCCCTCTCTTCGTCTTTCCCGTTCCATTGAAAAAGCGCGCTAGAGGGGGAAAAAGCAAGCTTCTAGTCACCTCTCTCTCCGCTCGGTGCCTCTCAAACTCCTAGCTCTGCTCGCGAAAAGAAAAAGCAGCATGCTAGTCGCCCCGAGGGGGAAGTAGGGTCTTGAACCTTGTTTCCCTGTCGTCACATCTCGTTGTAAGGTACCGAGCAGACGTAGTCTGGTCAGTTTCCCGCGGAAGCAGACACCCTGAACCTGGCTAACGTTTGTCGCTGATGGTGGTGAGGCCAATCCCAATACGGACGCGTTGCTTCTGATGGAACTACGGTGGGTATGGGATGCTGATCGTTACGGGCGATCGGCGGTGCTTTTCTCATCGTTCGTTGATTGCGACGATGCGCTATTCTTTTGGAACTGGGGGGTTCAGATTTAACCCCTTGATTGGTGTTGAGGACGTGTAGGGGTGCGTGTGTATATATGGAGGGTACTTTTCCCTTGTAGATGATCGCCATCCAACCATCAGCTTTCATCACTCTCATCAGCTTATCTGATTCAACAACCTCTCTACATCTTCTACAAGTCTCACCCACACTTCAACGACTTCGTCAACTGCTATCCACACAGCAGCCAAATCATACATCACACACTGAGGTCTCACAACCTCGCCAACCAAACAACCACCACACACATCATCAACATGCCATCAAAATACTTGACAACGCTTCCTCCCTGCCCGGGCCCACCACCAAACCGACCTCTTCCCCCGCTACCCTCATAACGCACAACACACACTTGAGCGGCAAAAGGACTGAGTGCGACATCGACACCCTCTTCACCGTCGAGTCGAGAGGCAGCAGGAGAGCAGAATACCCAACACATGTACGATTACGAACACCGATACGAAATGATACCGAAGCCGCGACTTCAACTTGCAAGGATTTGCGAGATGGGATGGGAGAGGGTTTCGATTCTGCCGACTTGTTAGAGTCGACATAACTCGTTGTACGAGATTCTATTCTATGGAGAGAAGTTTGAGGAGAAGGGACGGGTATGGTAGTAGCTTAGACAGCGAAACAACCCGGTTCAATTCAATGATGAAGTTTGTTCACTACAATATTGAACCTGCGCATTCTCTTCCGTGACAGTCCCGCAAGATGTATAACAAATCATCACCAACACAACCTTACCTACCCACCACTGTCATTCTGCATCCTCCGCCGTACATAATTTACAGCGCCTTTCCTTGACAACTCCACAGGGAGCGCGTGTGAAGCCATCACCCAATACTGTCTTGCACCCTACCCACGATCTTCATGCCAGATCTTCTGCCGTACAGACAGCATACCGCTTTTTGTGACAGCTTCGCATGCAATGCGTATCAAGTGACTTCCCATACAGCCTTACTTCCCACACCTACCCTGTCAGATCCGCAGGCGCACATGCCACATGCGCGATGATCTACTCCAGTATGTCGTGCAGCCTCGCCCCACTCCTACCTTCGGCTTATCAGATCTTTTAGCCTCTAGGTCACCGATCCAAGAGATCAGCATTGTGAACACCCTCCAACGGACCGGGACGTGTATCTTGGTATACTACGGCTATCCAGCTGGAGTAATATTAACCGACGGAAGCATGTAGCCTACGAAGGAAGGAAGCTGTGGGGGAAAGAAGGAATGTGAGAAGTGATCACATGCGGATGTTACTGTTTCCCATTTCGAATACCATGGCAATTCTCCTAGCTGGCTCTTAGTTTCCGTCTTCACCGATGGGAGTGAGCGATCTAGGAGCGAAGGAAGAGAAGAAGTAATGTTGGAAGTGATCACATGCGGATTTTGCTAGTACTGTTTCATCTACTACTCCAACTACCTTCACCAATTGAAGCATGAAGGGGAAAAGAACTGGTCAGCCTGTTCATATGCAGATGTTACCATTCCCGTTTCAATCACCATGCCGAAAGCGGCATGTTCATCGGCAGGATCAGGCAGTCTGCTAACGAAAGGACGAGAAATGTCGCCTCCCCCACCGCCCCTCCCCCGCCCAGTCAAAGAAGCAAACCTGAGGGAGCGCATGCAGATGGTACTATTCCTATTTCAGCCTACTATACTAACTGTCTTGACTTCGTCTTACTTTCCCCATGTTCACCGGTGGAAACATACAGTCTAAGCAGGGACGAGAAGAAGGAATGGTCAAAGCGGTCACATGCGAATGTCGTGATTGCCATGTCGATCATCTACCACACCTAAAGAGCGTCTCGGCATGCTGGCGCAGACGAAGCTATTCCCAGATGATCATCCACACCAACTACCCCAGCCTCGTCTTGCTTTCTCATGTTCACCGGTGGAAGCAAGCAGCCTATGAACGAAGGATGGGAAGAAGGAACATCCAATTGATCATCTGCAGATCCATATATGCCACTACTTCCATCTACCACTCCCCGCCTACCCCAAACACACATCTACTTGCCCCCAGGAAATATGAGACCGTTATCATGTCTCACCTTCTCCATAACCGCCAACGTATCTCTACTGTGCTGCTCCAACCTCTTCAACGCAGCCTCATCCTTTTCTTCAATACACCTCGCAAACTCCCTCGCCTCCTCCGCCAAGTTTAACTTCTCAGGCTCCTTCACTCCCGCCACATCCTCTCTCGTCTTCTTCTTCGGGTCCCAGAAGGTAATCTTGTTGATATCCGTAATAGTGGGTACAATCAGCGTGCCCTTCTCCCCGTAAATCTCAGACGGGGCGTCGGAGTTGTAGATCTTGCTGTGGCAGAGATGCACTGTGAAAGTGGGGTATGCGAGGATGAGGCGGCCGCCGCCGTCCGCGCCTGTGGCGATCTTCACGGGGAAATATTGCGATGAGGTGGGTGCGCCGAAGAGGTCGATGGCGGCTGCGACGCAGTACACGCCCAAGTCTACGAGCGCACCACCGCCCATCTCCAGGTTGAAGATGTTGGGGACTTCGCCTTGGAGTACTTTTTCGTAACGGCTGCTGTACTGCGCAAAGGTAATGGATGCGCCGTATAGCGGACCCAGGTCCGAGATCTTGGATTTCAGCAACTTGAAGTTTGCTTCTTGAATGTGACGGAAGGCTTCAACCAGAACAACCTTCTTCGACTTTGCTAGTGCAAAGAGCTCGTCGAGTTCGGCGACGGTGCTGCACGATGGCTTCTCGAGGATTACATTTTTGCCCGCGTTGAGGAGCTGCTTGGCTTGCTCGTAGTGTAGGATGTTGGGGCTGGCGATGTAGACCGTGTCGATCTTATCTTGGGCAAATGCATTCAGGTCGGTGTATGTGGTGATTTGCTTGTCGGAGTATTTGGATGCGAACTCTTTCGCGGTCTCTTCCTTCCGTGAGTAGACGGCGGAGAGGCTGTATTTGCCTGTTGCGTGCGCAGCTTCCACGAAGGAGTGCGTGATCCAATTGGTTCCGATGATTCCGAGATTGATCATGTTGGCGGTGTCTGTTTGATGGATGGTTTGAGTATTCGTTTTGAGAAGGAACTGACCTGGTATAAATACGTCGCTCGCGTCGAGGGGCAGTCGCGTTCAACCCCACTAGGAAGCTTCAGCTCCAAGCTGCTAGTGTGATGTCATTGGCCGACTGTTCCGACTACCCAAAGCGGCAGTAGTTGGCAAAACTAGACACTAGGGGCAAAGGTCAACAGATGAGTAAACAGTATGCTGGATCAAATCGGTATTGTATTGCAGGTTACTATATGCAGTCATACTATAGGATAGCCTCGGTGCTGCTGTGCAAAACTATAGTTCCTGAAGAGGGTATCATGCTGCGACCATGTGTCGTGTCGTTGAAATGTATCATACCATATGCGTGAAAGAGACGTGCATCTTCGTCCTATCCATGAGCATTGTTCCGAGCCGTGTTGGATGACGATCATAATGTGAGAAGGAAAAGGTGCAGGACCAACCGTACGCCGAAATCAAACCCCAAAACTCCGTACGCTCAAAGTCGCATACTTGAAAATGCAATGACGCTGAAAGTACTAGAAGGGAAGTACTCATGTGTCGTTTATTCAGTCCTCCCATATAGTGTCCAGGTCCAGGTCGACGCGTCGTTCAGCTCCGCAGACACTCCATCTCTTCCGTGAGTCGCGCTTGCCGAAGCCGAGACTGCGCCCACGACTTTCGGGCACATCTAGGCTGGACCTCCTGGCATCTCCGCCGTCCTCACGGTCCGCCGCAGCCTTGAGCCGCCGTAGGCGATCAGCCTCTATGGCTTCTTCTTCTGCGTCTGGGCTGTCTTCGATGGTCTCGAGAGACGAGATGGAAGGGCTGCGGGAGCGCATCGAGGTCGGGGTGGATGGCACGGACGAAGAGGCATGGGACATGGGGTAGTTCTCGTTGAACCTGGAAGGTGCGAGGAGCGGTGAGGAGGCAGTGGAGGTGGGCGTGCTGACAGAGGGGGTGCTCGTGGGTGGTGCGCCAAAGGGTACGGTAACCTGGTATAGCGGTGAAGCTGGTCGGCGTCGCCGGGAGAGCGAGCCTGTGCTGCTGTGGAGGCTCGACACGGTGGTGCCAACGCGCGGCGTGAGTTCCAGTTCGGCGTCCTCTGATATGTCGCACACGCTCGGTACGCCCTCAAAAGAGCCGATGGAGGCTGGACGAATACCCGAGCCGTACCGCTCCATGGTTCCTACTGAGTGCGGCCGTGGCTCCAGTGCTCGTGGGCTGCGGGTCCGCTTGGGGGAGCGCAGAGGAGAAGCCGGGCGGGCGAGCGGCATCGGGCCAGGCGAGAGCATCAGATTGCCAGAGGGTTGCATGACTGTAGGCAGCGAATGGGCCCGTGTCATAGGCGGCGCATTCGGCAACGCAGACCCGCTCTGGGAGCGGAGGTGAGAGCGCGAGTAGGGCGAGCGGTTCCGTGGCCGGGTGGTGAGGGCTGCCAGAGACGTGAGCGTGTCAGGCTGGGGGTCTGTCTGGGAGCGCGGTGTAGAGGGCCGGCGCGAGGTCATGCTGTCGTCGGACGCGTTGCTGAGCTGGCGGGCGAGCGTGTTGCTTTCTCCCATGGCGGCGGCAGAGGGCGGGCTGGAGCGTGAGCAGGATGCGTCTTCTGCAGCGGGCTTTGTAGGAGCCGGTGCCTTCTTCGGGCTCTTGAGAGGTATCGGGCCTGTATGGGCGCTCGTGGTGGGCATGGACTTCAGGCGTTGGACAAGATCGTCGTGCTGCAGATCCTCATTCACATTCAGCGGCGGCGAGAGATTTGAGGCAGTCATGGCGGCGGGCAGCGAGTATACATAGTCTGCGCTCACGCCTAGAGAGTATGGACTGGAGAGGCCGAGGTGGAGCTAGGAAGCGCAGGGGAATAGCGTGGTGCCCGTGTTGCTCTGGGCGGTGGACGCACGCTGGACCTTGCAGCGTTTCAGCCGCCGGAAACTGACTTTGAGCGCGCGCTGACTGGCTGGCGGCGGCCAAGGTGTGCAGCGACAAATAAGAGCGACAGATAGTGTGCGAGGACGACTCTGTTGGAGCCCGGAGAGTCAGAGCAGTGCACGAGGACGGTCACGATGCTGCTGCCCTGCGACGACAGAGGAGGGAGGGGCCGCGACGTTGGTAGTACTTGGTACCTGCCGCCGAGATTGCCGCTATCGATCTGGGGCAGTCGCGACCGCCTCCATAGGCAAGGGCTCCCAACAATGCCGCCACCCTGCCATGCAAACAATACAATGTCCTCTGTTTGCTGCACAGCCGCCCCATTGACACTCCCTACACATTAAACTGTCATCACCACGCCCGGCACCGTCGCTCGCCACACCTCTCTCCAGCCGCCATGTTCCCTGATCAGCGCCGGACAGGACTCTAACGGACCCTGAAATTGCCTGCAGCTGACTAGCGCAACGTCTCCACCGCCCAAGACGACAGGCACAATCCAATCACGGCCGGTTCTCGTAAATTAAGACGCTACCCGGGGCCGAATTGGGACCTCGCTGCTAAATGTGGATGCCTCAGGCTTTAATCCACGACGGCGTGGTTATTTATGCCTCTTCCCCACATAATCTCTCGCCCACGCCCGTGTATTGCTTGCATTAACTTCACCACCATTGTCTATGCTGCGCAGGGGTTTTGATTATCGATAATGAATGCGCGATTTCGATACTATCGATAATCTGTCTCTCTGGCCGTACTTTAACCTTTTCCTTGCATATGGAAAAACCTCTCTGTAACGACAGTGGACTCCCGAAGAAAACAGGAGCCATAAACACACACTGACTCGCTACCTGGGTCCTGATGAGACAAACTGATGCTCTTAACCGAGGCGGTCCCCTATCCGAATTTACACTTTGATATCTAGGAGATGAGGTGTCTAACAGAATGAACAGACGATAGCTGCCACAGGCGGAAGCCCAACAATTCCCACCATGTAGTCCGCAACCATGCCGCTAGCCGACCCACAAAACGCACCACACTTCGAGTCACACTGCGTACTCCACGAAAGCATGCTTTGAACAGCAGCGAGCTCGGGGTGTCCTTCCGGTTCGACCGTCAGCAATATCTTGCCCGTCTGGGGATAAGCGTAGACAAGATACTCGAACTCGTAATCTTGTAGAACCCAACCTTCATCCATTTGACCTCAGTTGCCTCCATGATAGGGTCCCGTCTTGGTTGTCTTGAATCGCTCCACGGCCTTAGTCAACGCACCCGTGATGACAGATGAGAAAGACTGCACGTTGTCTGGATTGCCGCATGTGCATACAAAAGAGATGCTGCAGTCATTTCCGATCGTATGAGCCTCAGGCTTTTATAGGTTGATGACGATGTTGAATCCTTCGCCAGTAGGCAGCTGGAAGTTGAAGAAGCTGTTGTGGGCCGTGTTGTGGTTGTACGGAGATGCGCTCAGATCGCTGAGGGAGCAATTTGTGATGATGGCCCGTAGGACTGCCCAAACGATGAGGAGTCACCGGTGACTTCCTCAATTCAACGACACAAACGATGCCAAACTGTCGCTTCAAAGGAGGAAATCAGGAGGCGAACGTGGAGTCAACTCGCTCACCGTTGCGAACACGACACTATAAAGCCTATCACGATCATCCTCATCGCAAAAGGTTATCGTACCCCTAAAGAAGTCCGACAATGAGCGAAGTGATGCTTTCGCGTTCTGTTGACAGAAGTTACAAGGTGGGATTCAGTGGCATGACTATCGCCCGACGTGCTAATGCAGTTCAGCACGCAATCGCCATCCTTCACAGCCGACGACGCCCAGCGAGACAGACTGTCAGTGCTGCAAGCGAACCACCAAATACTGACCGTGTCACTGGTGGGAAAGGGAAATCTGAACTGAAGGGTACACCGAGTATAGTCGGAATGAAGCAATGGCTACAGCAGATCGGTCACTCGGTATGCCTCGTGAGCAGTCTCTGGAGCTGTACTGACAAACAAAGACTGCCGAAATCGACGACCTCAACATCATTCACGTCGCCGGCACTAAGGGCAAAGGCAGTACATGTGCCTTTATCGAGTCAATTCTTCGAGCTTACGGGGAAAGGACCGGATGGCCACGGAAAACAGGTCTATACACTTCGCCGCATCTCATTTACCCTGGAGAAAGGATACGAATCAATTTCCAGCCCTTGACCAGGGAGCTCTTCGCCAGGTACTTCTTTGAAGTGTGGGATATCTTATCGAGAGACTCGGACAAGTTGCCTCGTTATCTCCAGCTCTTTACTCTAGTTTCGTTTCACGCGTTCATCAAAGAAGGCGTAGAGGCAGCGGTATTCGAGACTCACCACGGAGGGGAATATGATGCTACTAACGTCATAGAGCATCCAGTCGCAACCGTGATAACCACCCTTGGCATGGATCACATCCAGCAATTAGGACCCACTATCAAAGACATCGCCTGGCATAAATCAGGAATCTTCAAGCGCGGAGCCTATGCTTTCTCGTCCCCCCAGGAACCGTCCGCTGCTGATATTCTCCGGAATCGCGCATCGGAGAAAGGCATCAACATCCAGTTTATCGGAAATGATCCGGAGCTTCCAGTACATGTGCCGCAGCTGAAGCCAGATGTTCAGCGTACGAATTTTTCGGTTGCGCTTGCTGCTGCACGCTGTCTCCTCAGAGATAGAGCTCCCAAAAATACTCCGTTATTATCGGATGTGGATATTTCGCAGGCTATAAGCCAATTTACATGGCCTGCGCGCTTTCAAATCATTGTCGATGGGGTATTAAGCTGGTTTCTGGACGGTGCGCACAACGAGATGAGCGTTAGCAAGGCAGCTGAGTGGTTCATCGAGAGCTCCCAGGGAGACAAGTGCGTGACCAGCCGGGCCACATACCTCCGCTAACAACTGACGCTATTAGTGCATCTCCCGTAAGCATCTTGGTCTTCAGCCAAGTATCGAAACAAAGACATGCGAAACTAGTCCTCGAACGACTGGCCATTGCCCTCAGCCCTATTCATATCGATCATGTCATCTTCACTCTTTACGATCCACAGCAGGACTTGGCCTCTCCAGCAGGTAAAGTTCTCATTGTGCTTATGAAGCTCGCCCACTAACTGCGACACAGCTGTGATTAATGAGTCGGAAGATGCTTTGCAACAGGCGTTCGGCGAGATATGGTCGAGATACCACCAGGATAGTCGCATAGTTTACGAACTAAGCGTAGAGAAGGCTTTAGATGCTGCTAGAGAGCTAGGGACGGAAGCTGGTGGCATGCGGACTCTCATCACTGGAAGCCAACATCTAGTCGGTAGCGCACTGTTCTCGATGAACAGATGTGCGTCAACGAGAGACCGTCAATCTCTCAACGCTCACCATGATCGAGCGAACAGTGCACTACAATAGTTTGGAACGGAACCAGGTGTTGCTAGTAAATTGCTCTCTTAACATTGGTAAAAGGCTCTACAGCTACTACGCTGCGCGAAACTAGCGAGTAATCCTACGAATGAATCTTACCGCTAGCTACAGAAGCTACCACAACCATATTCACCCACCTTCATCCTCATACAGCTCATAGTCTACCACTAGAAGTGGTTAGGACCAAGCGGAACACCCAAAGCGTTCAGAAGAACCATGACAAGCGAAACACCAAGCTTTCCAGGCGAGCCAGCATCCAGAAGATCCAAGAACTCGTTGCGGATGCTGCAGCCCGAGATAGGAACACCGTTAAACCTGTCGGTGAGGTAGTTGAGAACATCACCGGTGCTAGTCGCCGCCTGGGTGAAGTGCTCGCCGAAAGAGTCTCGGACGTATGTGATAGAAACACCCGCCTTGCAGAACTGGTCCACGAGCGCATCAGTGTCGGCAATGGGCGAGATCTCGTCCTTGACGGCCTTGTACACGAAAATGGGCATGGACGGGGTGCCGTGGAGACCCATGGTCGCACCGGTCCTGATGGTGTTTTCCGCGATAGGGTCTGTGAAGATTTGTAAGTCAGTGTCATCGTCAGGATCAACGTTTCTCACAACGGGTACATACCATCGAAGATCGCCTGTCCTTGCTTGAAGTAGGTGAAGATATCCTGTCCCGCGTACGTCTTCACGTCGGCGTAGAAGCACTGGCGACCAGCTTGGTTGAAAGCATCAGCCTTCTCTGGCTTGAGGCTGTCTTGGACGTACTTTCCGAAATCAGGGTACGCGTTTCCCAAGCCCAAGAAGCCGGCAGCACTGAGACCAGCGAAGAGTCCCTTGTTGATGGTGTTGAAAACATTTTCGACGTTGGGAGTCACACCGCCGATGGCCATGCCAACAAAGGGGATCTCTGGGGCGTAGTTGGCTTGGAGTTCGGCGGCCCACTCTGAGGCTAGAGCGCCGCCACTGTATCCCCACATCTGGACCTTTGCAGAAGAGTCGACGCCGGTGGTGGCGCCGGAAGCGAGTGCCGCACGAATACCATCAAGAGTTGCGTAGCCTGCTTGAAATCCAGCGACGAAAGTGGACTTGGGTCCCTCCCAATCCGGCGAGTTGACGATCCAGCCCTGGTTGAGCGAGGCAGCAATGAGGGCGGCTTCAATACCTCCTGTTCCGGCATATGTGGTGTTGGACTTTGTTTGGAGCGTGTAAGATGGTGCGCAGTTGATCTCACCACCGCTGTCTTCAGCGACCTGGTAAGAGAGCAGCTTCTTTGAATCCGCGTTCTTTGGCACCATTACCGTAGTGATTGTGGCCACCGGGTTTCCGAGCGAGTCAGTGGTCCTGTAGAGCAGTTGCCAGGCACCCTTCAAGTTGAGAGGAATGGTTTGAAACAGCGAGAGGGCGCTGGGTACTGGTCGGCTTCTCAAGATAGCACCAGGTTTTGCAGACTCGAAGCCAGCAGGTGGTGTGTAGAATGGATCATCAGAGGGAGGGATGGGGGCGCTGCCTCCAGCTCCAAGGAGTGAACCAAGTAGACCAGGTCTGGGAGCGGCAGCAGTGAGTCCGACGAGCGCAAAAAGCGCGGCCTTGATGGCAGAAGTCCTCATGTTGGAGTGAATGGGATGCGATGCGTGAGAGAATGTGATGATAGCGATGTCTTAATGTGCGCAAGAACATTCCCCTTATATGTCCATCTTTCCCCTTCCTGTTCAAACACCTAAATAACAACCTCTGGCCTTAGGTGTCAAATCCCGTTCATGTCGTCACATGAGCATCTCGAAAGCTACACGAGCACAGTCGACTAACGACTGGCCGATTGGTTGCCTTCTATTTACGAGCCCGACTAAAGGCATGCCGATTGGTCGTGACGGCCAAGTTCTACCATCGGACAGGTACGGCCATTCATACGCAAGCTCGGAGCCTCGGTGTCGAATTTAGCGCCCGCTGCGTCGGGTCCTATAGACGAATGCGAAAGCTTATTTTGATTGTCAGGAACCACGAAAGCTCCACTCTCGACTGCGTTCCTCTCTGGAAAGAAGACCATGAGTGGGTCTGGCCTGTTCGAGCCTTGGAAATATCCATGAATTCCGGCGAGAACTTCGGAAATACCAAGATACTAGCCAGAGCTTATGTCCGCCACCAATCGGTTGACAGCATGGGCAACGACATGTGAAATCGTGACTACGAAAGTCGAATTAGGTGACATGGAATCTGGGGAAGATCCCCACGGGGAATACGCTACCCCTAGGGAAAAATGGAGACGATGATATTGAGCGGGGTATGTGGTTCCGAGATGTTTGACCAGAACGCCCTTCTAAGAACTAAAGTGTTCAAAATCATACCATGCCCATATTACTCCGCAGCTCTTTGCATCATTTGAGCAATCTAGCCCGACCTGAACGCCTATTCGAGAGCTACTCCGGAGAATTGCGAGAAAATCCATGTCATGCCTATACTTCGCCACAGTCTCGTGCATCGTTTCAGCCATCTAGCCTGACCAGAACCACCCGACCTCCTTTTTCTCCTTTTGTCCGCTCTCGTTGTTTTCTCTAGGATTAGAAGTAGGAACATCACGCGAATGGTTCAGTGGTCGGTCTCCTGCTCGTATTGGGTGTGTTTATTCTTAGAACCCCTCTCGTGGCCAACACGAGATCGCTTCTTCGGCACTGCTTCAGTCGTTATATTGCCATCAGCAAGAACTGCCTCATAAGAGCTGATACCCTGATGTTGGTCATGAACACTGTGATGCGCTCATACTCCATATTTCAAACCACCGCCAATCGACGTTGTATCGTTTAAATCAACCTTTTTTCGTGTATTTGAAATTTTCGATGCGCTACCCTCGATTTGCAGGAGCGAATAAGCTAGGAAAGAAAAGCTAGGCAGATCTCATCAATCGCCACGCAGAAACTGTTGGAGCAACTGCTCCAGCGGCGTCACCACCCCTTCAAAAACTGCCTGTTGGAAAGCCTCATCGTCAAGGCTAGATTCTTTCCGATTGAAATCACACCAGATACATCGTCGGACCGCGGCCACGTAAGGTGGATAAGCTTCATGTTCAATTTCTTCTTTGACGAGCCGGTCAACCGTACACCAAACAACCCCTGGTGTGCCTTCACAGTCTTGGTCTCGCGGTATTCGAAGTTCTTCGATTGGCTTGTCGTATAGAAGTTCGATAAGCAATATCCCAAGCGTGAAGAGAGTCTGGTTGCGTATGACTTTCCCAGCCGCTCTTTGGGGACCTACGGACTGGGTCGTGCATGGTGTTGATAATTTGCGGTATACGAATGGATGATCGTAGAGCGCAGACAACGGAACTCCTGGGCGATGAATGAAGTAAACGTCTTTATCGCTCCAGTGCTCGTCCAGCCAAGGCGTCCTGTAGAGTTGGAGCACACTTGAAGCCAGATTGACTGCGATTCGAAGTTTATCGTGATGTCGCAATGGCCTGGCGACGTTTGCATGCCTTGTAAGCACTTGCCGCAATGAACAAGCTATCCATTGTTGCTGATCAGAGCCGCTTGATACATCCAGTGGGTAGATGCCGTGTTTTCGATTGACGTGGTCGACCAAGTAGCCGATACATAGGTCGCGTTTCGTATCGCCAAACGCTGTGACTGCTTTGCACAGGTCTTCTATGTGTGCTAGCGTAGGACTCATGTTAGATGTACCTGGGCTTTCGACGAGCGTGATAGTGCTACTGCTGCTCGATCGAGTCTCAGTCTGCAAGAACCGGACCGTTTTTAGAGGCTTGGGCGAAGTGAGAGCTCTGTTCACGTATGGCGGCTTCTTGTCAGGCTTATCGGCGATGTACCGGATGTCCGCTTCAGTCCATTTCCAATAGTTGCATGATATTGGTCGCGGTGACGATGTTCCCACACTTTCGTCTGTAAATATCACACGAAACGGCGTATGATCTTGTGAATCCTCTACTTGCTGCGAAGTCTGGCACCGACTTTCCAGTCGTAACTTGACTGCGTGACCACTACAACCGCATCGCAATCCTGATTTCAGAGTTTCGTACAAGGAGCGTGCATACTCTTGTAGAACACGAAAGTTGGGACACTGGCTTGATTTAGATTTTTTGCGCGACGGTTCCAGTTCGAGGGACTGCTTGGTGAGGTTGGACAAATACTGGTTGTGCGTTTTCAGATCGTTCAGTTGTTCCGTGTATTCCGATTTGCTAAGCCCAAACTTCAGTCTTTGGAACTCTTTCTTGAACAGCTTGAGGTCTGAGAAAGGAGGCTAAGCCAAGTCAGTTCATAGCATCCCACTGAAAAAGATATTACTGAAGCGAACCGACGGCTGGGCCAATAAACAAACGGCGAAAAAGTACATAAAGTGGGTTCGGAGGCATTTGCTTTGTAGCCCATGCGTCGACAAGAACACAATGCCATACGCGCCGCACTAGGTATGAGAAAATAGGGATGATGACTTACCTTGCCGTCAGGGCCCAGCGCTAGTTTGTCCATGATCTTTTGTAGCGCTCCTGCCATTCCCTGCACATTGGCCAAGTACACCTCATACGCGCCGCGTAACCTATCTTTCAAACACTGTTCGATAGTCTCGTCCTGCCAATCCTGACCGCCTACATTCGCCAACATCTCTGCCATTCTATCAATTCTGACGATTCCTGTAAGGAGATGCTCAAGGGTGTTGACAAATGTGACCTTCTCCGTGTTGATTCGAAGTAACAAGAATCTCAACTCGGATTTGAAGTGCCAGAATCGTTTGGCTGTGCTGACACCCTGCGCATAGTGCTCCAAGGCTGAGATAATAAGCGGCAACGCTCCAAGCACAATGCCAGCGACCTCAAGGCCCGACATTGTGGTGAGCAAGCGACTCGCGCGGTAAGCTTAACAGAAGCGAAAAGGTTTGTGAAGCTGCTCAACTGTTTCTTGCTGTTCCAGATCGATGTTGTCATTGACAGTGGAGGTCAGCTGTGCCGTTCCAAGGCTGCGCTGCGCATGGGTGCCCGCAAACGTGGCCCCCACTTCCACGTTTGTCGTGCAACAGTATTACCCGGAAGCACCCAGGCTGGACGCTTCTCAACGGGAACTATCAACCCCCTCATTATCTTACTCCTTGCGTTATCTCGAATCTATTCAGAACTGCTCTGATGCCTGAGTTTTGATCTTTTGAGTACCGCGAAACATGCGCGGAACGTCACCCGCAGGAACCGCGTCCCACAGAGTTTTTAGACGATCAGAGTTGGCTGGTAGCAACTCCATACACTTCCGAACGATTATCCGGTGCTGTTTCCTGGAATAGCCCTCGACTTATCTTTGACAATCGAACATACGTGGAGTATCGCATCAAGACAAAGCATCGACCATGGCGACCCAAGCAGCTGAAGTGCTCGTCGCAGCGGCATCTTCCCGTGAGGAAGTCACGGAATCCGACGATCTTTCTTTGGTAGCACTCAATGTCCACCACTGCCTAAAAGACTTCCAAGCAGTGTGCAACAAGCTTTCAAGCGCCCAATCAAGCATAAAGACCAAGCTCCCGCTAGCTACCCTGAAAGATATATTTGGTGGATTCAGGCTATGGTCGTCGAATGTAGGTGCGCATCGTACGGGAAGAGGTTCTCTCGGCTACAAGCTTCGTGAAGCATCTCACATACGTGACCAAGTTATTCAGCTTGTCCAGGGTATGAAGGCTGTCTTGAACGAGGTGTCGGAGATAGTGACGGGCCAGCGACCATCCTGGGAAGATATGTCTGATTCGGAGTCAGATACGGAGGAAGATAGTGCCAATGGCCTTCAAAAGCCGGATACAACGGAGCTTGCCCAACTTGCAGCTGAACTGAAAGAGACGAATGCCTGCCTCATGCGGCTGTCAGTCGCCATTCGAAATCCAGCTCCGCATAATCAGTTCAAAGAATCCGCGCACATAGATACGGCTTATTACGAACCGTTCGACATCGCTCATGTCCGTGGAAAATTTCCCAAGGCGCCAGAATATCTCACGGCCCGGCTGGGCAAAGCCATCTCGCGTCGCCGACAATACCTACGTTACCGCGATGATCACTCGAAGAAGTACAAGCAAGGCCTAACAAGAAGAGGCACGCTTCCAGACATGGGAGCGCATCGTGAAGTGGAGAGTACAGTAGCATCTTCCTTGCCACCAGCTGTGAAGGCTAGCGTCAATATTGCCGATCTTGAAGAGGAAGACGAATACGATGAAACACAGTCTGTCACTTCTTATGCATCCTCCGGTCATGATCCGGAGAAGTTACGTCCACCGCCCTTGCCGATGGAAGGCCGTGACGGCGAGCCTTTCGTATGCAAACTATGCTTCCGCTACACTGCAGTTCGACATGTCAAAGCATGGCAGAAGCATGTCTACCGAGACCTGCAGCCATACGTGAGTTGCTCATGACGTTCCAGTGTGACCGACTAACAGCCAGCAGTTATGCACCGTGGAAGATTGTGAAATGCCCGACCGGACATACGAATCAAGACACGAGTGGTTCCGTCATGAGACTCAGATGCATCGAAAATGGTGGCAGTGCGTCGATGGTTGCAATAAGCCGTTCCAGTCTTCTTCTAGTCTCCGGGAACACATCGCGCATGAGCATCCGTCGCTTGCAACCGGAGATCGTGTTGGACAACTCGTTCGTAGCTGTGAGAGGCACCGTAGTATGACTGCCAAGGCAACCTGTGTCCTGTGTTTGACTGAAATCTCTTCGTTGACGATGTTGCGGCGTCACGTGGGCAAACACCTGGAAGAACTGTCCCTGTTCGCAGTACCTGCACACGTCAGTGAAGACCAAGAGGATAACGAAGATCCGGAGAACAGTGATGAAGGAGGAGAGGCAGGTGGCAGTCGAGGGTCGCTCACAGACTCGTCAACGAGCTCACCGGCGCTGAGTATCATTGAGTGTGGGGTTGATGGTTGCGAGGCGACGTATAAAGGCTTGGGAAAAGCGCAATTTCTGGGCTTGCATCGCGCGCGCGAACACAACGGTCCGGCTTCGTTCTGTTGTGAAGACCATCTACGACAGTATATCAAGTCCGCTCTATGAGTGTGCTTGAAGGAGTACCTAGACGTAGTATCAATGAGAAGATCGCGCATTCCAATAGCATGAATGAATGTATAGATGAGTATTTCAGATTTGGCAGAGTCGATGCCGACTTGCGCTCGGCATTTCATTCTCGGTCTACGTACAGAGACCATGGGCGTATTCCAACCCAGGCCTCTGCCATCTTGTCCCTACGTAAACCTTCCAGTATTGCGAAACCAGTTTCCAACTCTTGCATTCTCTCTTGTCCATACAGCGATCGCATAGATCATTCTAAATCTGGAGGCGCTCGACCTTGTCCTTGAGGGTGCGGATCTGGCCCATGAGGTCGGAAGCCTCGTTGGTGGTGATGCTAGCAGCGATGACGGGCCTGGCGACACCGCAAGCGCGGCCGAGAGCCATCTTGGAGGGGACGTAGACGTAGGGAACGTTCTTGTCTTCGCAGAGAAGCGGCAAGTGGAGGAGGATAGCGAGCGGGGAGGTGTCAGCCGCGAGGATGATCAACTCGCTGATACCACGGTTGAGGGTCTTGGTGGCCTCGTTGGCGCCCTTCTTAAGTTGGCCTGTGCGAAGTCAGTATTTGTCTCGTATGCAGTTCACACAGCGATATAATATAGCTTACGGTAGTGGGTAGCCTGTTGGACGAGGTCGAGGATCTCCTGGGAGAGAGCCTGGTCGGCTTGGGGCCAGGCAGCGCTGTTGTCTTCGGCCATCTTGTTGGAGGGAGGTTGAGATATGCGGTGAATAGTAGGGTTCACTGCTAAAGCTCGTCCGAATGAGGATTCCTGTGATGTGTGTCAGCTATAGGTATGCGACCGAAGCTCGTATAAACGATGACGGTGTCGGTAGGCGACGAGTGTCGAACTATCGAAAGAGAAAGCTATGCGACTTACACTGCTTGCTCGCCCGGGTTGAATTTGTGGTAAAGGTTGTGGTAGTTTGGAAGTTCGGGAAAATCAAAAAGTTCGTAGCTGCTAGGATTATTACTTGGCACACCTCACGTGTGGCGCTACTGACGAACTAGGTATAGGGCAAAACCGAGCGACGTCCAGCTCTTCGCCAACCATCGTCACCACTCCTCGACATCACAACCGCCCCCGTCGCCGCATCCACGACTCCCGTCCATCTCAATAAAGATCTCGACACCCTTCTAGACGTCTCGTCGAATACATACATCACCGCAAAGATGGTCTCCGAACTTTGGTGAGTGAACACGGAGCTCCCTTGTTGAGCATGCAGATAGCTCCAGCTTGCCTCTCTGGAGATAAGCTGGGCATGCGACTGTTACATGAGCATCGGAGGAGCTTCTTCGTCATCACCTTATACGTGCAATAGCTAACATAATGAATGCAGCCCCGTCTATGCTGTAAGTCCTCGGACCAACCTCCGCTTCGCCTCCCGACGCGACAGCACCGCGTCAATCCGTCTATCGCCATAGCTAACGAACAACTAGCCCTTCTTCGGCGCGATGGGCTGCACGTCAGCTATCGTGTTCGCCTGCTTCGGCGCGGCCTACGGAACCGCAAAGGCCGGTGTTGGTGTGTCAGCCATGGGTGTCCTCCGCCCTGACCTGATCGTCAAGAGTACGCGATGAACCGCTCGACAGATGTCGCAACGTATAGCATGCAGCTAACACGCTTCAGACATTATTCCCGTTGTCATGGCGGGTATTATTGGTATCTACGGTCTTGTCGTGTCCGTCCTGATTTCCAACGGTCTCTCGCAAGAGTCTTCGCTCTTCGCCAACTTCATCCAGCTCGGTGCCGGTCTCGCCGTCGGTCTGTCCGGTATGGCCGCTGGTTTCGCCATCGGTATTGTCGGTGATGCTGGTGTACGAGGAACTGCCCAACAGCCCAGGTTGTTCGTCGGAATGATCTTGATTCTCATTTTCGCCGAAGTTTTGGGTACGTCGCTCAAATTTCAACAAGAAGCTTGCACTAACATATGCCAGGTCTTTACGGACTCATTGTTGCCCTGCTCATGAACTCCAAGGCTAGCGACGCTCACTGCTAGACGATTACGCACGTTCGATTGCAGATACGACAATACAAAACTGCAACACTCAAGCAACGGCATCGATACGCAAAGTCGTTCAGCAATCTACGCATATGACGCGCAATATCCACATGCGCGGCATGTCTCACGTCTCCATGTATTATTCGAACGGACGGACAACGAGGGCTTCGAAGTTGAGAAGCGAGGTGGTAAATAATGGCATCGGTCGAGGTGCACTTGCGATCCATTTGACGGCGTGTATTTTAGGGTCTCATCAATTTCATTCTGCGCTTGTAAACGAAATGCATTGGTTTCTTTTAGACAATTTGCGCCCTAATCTTGTTGATGCCTGGACTGACGTGAGATAGCCGTGCGCAAGCTACCAAGTGACGCGACTGCGACCCTATGCCACTCTCAGGGCTGTAGAACGACCTTCGGATCATCGCGACCATACAGACGTCCTGGCGTCCCTGCTAGTTCTGCTGGCTCCCTACATCCCATCTCTACGGCTGCATTCCCACCATACAGTTCGCTGGGCGCCACCGAAGGATAATGTTGCGCTTCCAGGTTCTTCTCGTCGATAGTGCTTTGTGGCAGCTCCACAGTAGCAGCCTGCTCCTGCCGTCTTTTCCTCTTCAGCTTCCATGCTAATAGGGTGACCAGTACTATCAGTATAGCTATCGATCCTGCACCAACACCAATTCCTGCGCGCGCCCCAACACTGAGCGCTTGCGACGTGATCGAGTTGTCTGATCTTGAGGAGGCTGGATCTGCGCTGTTGCCTGGTGATGAGTGTGGGACGGGTGTTGATGTGCTCGCGTTCGATGATGCTGAAGCATTTGATGTCGGCGCGGATGTTGCGGATGTCAATGTCGATGAAGACGTCGAAGATGCATTCTCGCCCACGGTCGCTGCCAGTGTAAACTGTTTTGTTGCATCACTACAGCAGCTCGGATTCCCACAGCACCAACTATTCTCCCCACACTTCCTCACCGGCGCGTTCTCGCCCTGCCACTACAGTCCATCAGTACCATCAACTACGGTACAGCATAGACTACTTCACTCACCGTACTATTGTTACATACACTCCCCAAGCACTCCGCACTCTGCCACGTCGGATCCGTACACCCATTTCGCCACCATAACTTCACGTTTGCATTCGTTCCATCGAAAGCTTCGTAGTTTTGACACAGGCCGTTGCTTTCACATACATCATCGGCGACATTTGTTTGGCCCGCGCCTTGATGGTTGGTGCCGCAGCAGAACGAATCGCGTTCAGGGTCGCTGAGGCAGGGTTGGTAGGATATGTCGGTGATTGGGCTACCGTCGCGGTTGTAGCAGGTTCGGTTTGTGGATGCCATTGGAATTCGTGGATGGTGTTTAGGCTTGAGTCGAAGAGAAAAGAAGGGTATGGATGGCAAAAGAAGAGGCAGCGGTCGCAACAATGTGTGTTCTTCATCCTTGCTGTGGTATGATGTATTCCTTGCTCTGCAAGGGGCTCATTTTCGCAACTTGCCTTCACGGCAGCGCAGCCACTGTGCATAACCGCCGGAACTTTGGTCTCAGCATATGCGGCTCGCCATTGGTTTGTTCATCTGATCTTCATTTCTGCTTTCCTCTCGTGCTCTCACGATTCCGCGGCGCAGTGATTGCTCAAAGTCCACGGGTTTCTTTGCCTACCAAGATTTGCATTTCAATACCCAGGTAATCAAGCAAAGACTGGGTAGTAAAGAATCGATAGGAAAGGCTTCATATACCCCAGCCATACCATTATCTTCTCATGTCGCACTGTTCCTGCATCGATCCAAGTCCAATAGAGTGCAACCACAGACGGTTGGGTCGGAAACCAAGAGCGGACTAGCGTGAATGACCAACATCACGAAGGGCTCCTCCTTGCTTTGCGCAGATCAATCAACACATCATGATGTATTAACAGCAATGCATCTACCAATCGAGTCTTGAGAAATGATGAATTAGAAGAGTTCGAGTGCTGCTTGCGTCGTAGATGACCCGATGACGCTGGGTCGGGCTAGCTCCTTGGCGATCTTGTCTTCATCCCGCAGCTGCAGGAGTGTCCTCGCTATAACCATCGCCTTTCATCCCAGTACGACTCACCCACACCGTCGCGCGCCCGCATGCAACGACACTCGCTTTAGAATACATCGACTGGACAAGAATCACACGCGGAGCAAGGGCATCACACGATGGACGTCAGATTCGTTGAGTATCAACAGCCATAAGAAGAAGACAGACTCCGCAAGCACCAGTAACAGTGGCTGGCCCGTGCCGCACATTTCAAAAGGCCAGATTCGCACGTTGTCGACACTCAGAGGCCTGTAGCTTGGAGCCCATACTCTAGCTCGGGGTACTCCTTCTTCAGATACCGGACCATTTCATCATCATGATACTTCCAATTCGATCCTTTGGGCGGTACAAACCCTTCAATCAGCACCATTCGTGGTGACTCGAGGCTCAGATGCTGACCGGTGAATATCTGGCCCAGTCGCTGAGGTTGTTGAGCTGTCGGTAGGCGATGTAAAGACACTATCGTAAGATTTCTGAAAAAGATATCGAGCTGCCAGGCGATGCCACGAGGAAGGATATACTGGTGTCTTAGTGAGGGCGCGCTGACGATAGAGACATCGACGTTGTAGTGGCTGAAACAGCCGCGGTCCATCGCGCCGTACATGGTTAGCCTGAACGTAGCAGACTCGACCAGGTAATTGGGATATGGCGGTACGAAATGTAGTCCAGAAGTGTTGAGTGCGATGACCCAGCTACTGGTATCTCCGACATGACGCTGGGAGAGCAGGGTGTTCCTTTCTTTCTCATCTAAGGCGTCTTGACGTTTCAGAGGGAACATGTCGAGGCCTAACGATTCTGTGTCGACCCATTCGGAAGTGGTCATTTTTGTGGGGTGTCGTAAAAGATAACCCCTCTTGTCTATGAATGTCTCATGTGGAAAGACAGAATAGGCGCGATTCCAGGTGACAAGGTTGCTCAGAGAGGTCGATGAGGGCAGTAGCGCTTCGAGAACCGGAATCTCTGTTTCCACGATATTGACTTCGCTACACTTTCCATCGGAACTGACTCGACTCATTGTCACTCGAAGCTTCTGGGAGGGGTTAGCGAGACACGCGTGGATCATACGAAGTAGCCGAGCGCATTCGAACTTACTGAAAGCTCTTTATCCTCGGGCGTGGGAGTATCAAGACGTTCATAGCCATCTTTCTCGAGGAAGGTGCGTAATGCATCAGCATTGGGTCCTTTCTGAACAAGGAGGCTATACAGCCCAATTTTACCGCCAGTCTTTACGACCGGCTTTCTCGCCATGAATTCGTATGCGAAATTTCGTCCTATGAGGACGTTATGTCGGGCTTGAAGAGCGCGGAACTCGATGGGAGAAGTGACGAAGTGCTTCAACCGGTCGTTGATGTTGAATTGAGTGCGCTCCACCAGCTTGACGAAGCCCATGAAAGGCTTTGTGGTCTTACTGAGCGAAATGACGTCGGCTATGTCGAGTTGCGCGAAGACGGCATCCTGGACTGGAGCATATCGAGTTAATAAGTCCACGATCGGAGGTGTTTTCTTCGGTTGCCACCATGGCTTGACTAGCTTGAACAGACTCTTATCTCTAAGAGATACGACAGCCAGGGAAAAGATGAAGATGATCATGGGAGTCAAACAAGAAATGAAGGAGAACATATTGGAGACTTTCGACGTTGAGGTGCTCGTGGAGGAAGGTTGAGCGACAATTGGGGTAGAGTGTATATCGAGATGATCAGGGGCTTCTATATACAGGAAAGGAGTCTGAGCAGGAGCTGTGGCCTACTAGGCGCAACAGTCTTGCCACTATATTCACTACGCAGCTTTTTCCATCCGATTCGAGAACCATCAATCCAAGAACAAGAGTGAAGGAGGGTGCTAACCGAGTATACAATGACGCGTTTTACCTTGAGCGACATCGCTACCAAGACAAACGCGGATCTCCATCTACATGACCAAAGGCAAACGCAAACCGCGTCAAAGACGTCACAAGTACACTCTCCCCTCATCTTCTCTCACCAAACACGAAGTCACGGTGGAAAGCAAGCGTCTCTCACCTCGAGATTAGCTCCACCCACAGAGATATAAAGTCGTCTCCCTCCGTGCCTTCCCTCCTCTTCTCTTCTTCTCAACATAGACATTGAGGCAACTTCGGCAATATCCACACTCTACTATATCTTATTCGCTTCCTTCAATTCGAACCGACTTCTATATATCCTTTCCAACCTTAACTTACCAAGTTCAATTCCAACATCAACAAGATGTCAAGTCCCTCAGGAAACCAGCCTTCCAGGCGCGGCGGCGCTTCCTCATCTGGTAGCCCTTACAACACTCCTCGCCATGGTCGCATTCAATCCCGCACTGGAATTGAGCCCCTATCTCCGCCTCAAGCTCAGCAGCCCTCTATGCCCAACCACCGCGCTCCACCAACAGTCCACCATCTCCGGGAAGAAGAGCCAAACCCCCTCCAACGCTGGAACGGCAGTTCCGTAAGCCCCTTCATGCGCTGGGCCTACGCAGTCACCGATGCCCGAGGTGCCGTTCGTCCCAACTACAACTACGATCCGGACATGAACAACGCCATCTATCTGAGCGAGACCATCGTAAGCACTCCTCTACTTTCTCTCCACCCGCACCCACACCCCTAGCAAACCCACATACTAACACCACCCCACAGGATGACTTCGACCGCAACCCCTCCCTCGTCCACGAACTCGTCCTCCGCATCGCGAATCCCGACCTCGGCCATCCCTCCATGGACTGGATCCGCGCAAACCGCTCTCTCGTCGACATCCTTCTTTACCGTCACTACCAGCGCTACGGCGGTTTGATGTTACCTCCAACGGCGGCAGCACTCCAGGCCATGCAGCAGCACGAGGCCGCGATCGCTGCTGCTAGGGCCGCTGGAGTCCACCCTGATAACTATCCACATATCATGTTCCCGGCCTTTGGTCCGCCGCCGCCGGGTGAGGGCGAGGTGGGCTCGCCTGGAGGGAAAGGTAAGGGCAAAATGACGCCAGGGAAGCCGTCAGGATCGCCTCCGGGTAAGGGTAACCCGTTTGGTAGTATTGGGGATAGGGGTGGGTTTGGCCGTGGAGGTCCGAGTGGTGGTGGGGTTTACTATTGAGTAAGTTGTACATCTCCTGGCTAGGATATGGCGTGTCGGTTGAGGTTTTCGAAGACCTTTGTGACTTCCTGGCTGCCGTATAGCACTGCTTTGGAGGGCTACAAAAGCTTCGAGAACCTTCTGGCTACTCTATACTTAGCTGGTTCGAACACTTTTGATGCAGCCTGGCTAACCTTGAGTAGTTCTCCGGATGGCGATATAGCGGTATAAACGACATAATACTTATTACTAAGACGACTTGAGATGGCTTGAAGCTGGGCGGGCATTGAACGGGATGACTTCGTGTATTAGAATGGGACGACTGTACGGATATACATGGAAGACTAGAAGATGAATATTGGAATAACATTCGAATCATTACTATCATAAGACTATTACCAAGCTTTTGATATCTACAACCCACTCTTCTCGTTCTTCTCGTCCCTAACACTAAGAGTCTCAACATTCTCAGCATCGCCGACCTCACGGCCGCCCACGTACTTGCTCTCCTTCATATTGTTCATAGCATCTTCCTGAGCATCTGCCTTGCGGAAAGTGAGGTAGAAACCAATACCACCGAACATGGCAACAACAGCAACGGAACCATAGTTCCATACGAGGAGAGGGTCCTCAGACAGACTGACAAAGGCCTGACCGAGAGCGGCGGAGACAGCGGAGGTGGAGAGGGCAACGGCCTGGATGGTGGACTTCATGTTGTTGGGTGCCTTGGTGTACGCGTACTCGAGCTTGGTGATGGAAGCGAGAATCTCGGACATACCGATCAGACCGTAGGGGAAGGCTTGGACCCAGACGGAGATGTCGGCGTTGCAGTCTTTGCGTTCCTTGCTGAGGGCGTTGATGTTGCTGCCACAGGGTGACATCTTGTAGATGTAGTATTGGATGACGCAGGCTGACACCATGGCGAATGAGGAAAGAGCGAAACCAGCAGTGATCTTCTTGATGGGCGAGAGGTTGACACCAGCCTTGCGGAGAGCGGGGTAGACGAAGAAGTCCATGATCGGGATAAGGATGACGATGAAGATGGGGTTCAGCTTCGAGACAATGTCGTTGGGTGTCTTTCCGAGGTTCATGGTGTTGGCTTGGGAGACGAGGTTGTTGGTCATTTGGTTGTACGCGAGCCAGTAGAGAGGGTACCACAAGAAGACCTTGCAAGCGAGGATACCGCGCTTGACTTCGTCGACCCAGGCATCGTCAAAGGTCATCCAGTCAGGGACAGCCTGGCCGCTGGCACGGAGAGCAGTAGGCTTGACCCTGTCCCAGAAGCCATCGTCCTTGAAAGTGTTCTTGCGGGGCGAGTTCTTGATACCGAGGCCGATGAGCTTGAAAGCCTTGCCCATGACGGATCCAGTGGGTGGCGAAAGCTTGTAGTGCTTCTTCATCGTGATGAGAATGATGGGGCAGAGGAGGTAGCAGATAGTGGGTAGCGTGTAAGAGAGCCAGAAACCGACGAAATGCTGGATGGCGTTAGTGAGATCACACAATGCAGTCTGATTCGGCACATACCTCTGAGTAAACCATGGCGATGGAACCGCAGATAGATCCGCAGTTGATCAGGAAGTAAAAGTAGATGTAGATACGCGCAGTGGTAGTGGCGGGGTCGACAATCTCCTTCTGTCCATTCTTCCTGACACGGACGTAGGCCTTTTGATCCTTGTATTGTTCTGCGATGAGTGGAGAGATGTTACTCTTGAAACCACCAGTTCCGAAACCCATAACGACGAGACCGACAGCGAAGACACCGATGGCGACGTTAGGCTTGACGATAACTGCGGGGATAGCAGACATGATCAGAATAATGTGGCCGATAAGAGCGATAAGATTAGAGTACTGGATGGTTTTGTAACGTCCCCAGTACTCGTCAGCGAGCCAGGCACCACCGAGAGGCGTGATGTAAGACCAGAACTGGTTAAACATGGTGAGACCGGTGGAGGCACGTTGGCCCATGTCCAGAGCACCAGAACTGACGCCCTTCTTCAAGAAACCAGCACCAGTTGTGGAACCAGGAGGCAATGGCTTTTGGATGAAGTCTGGTAAAAGTCAGTGTGTGCCCAGATATACGGGCTATCAATCAACAACTCACTGACGAAGACAGCGCTGGTACCGTAGTAACTGAAGCGCTCAACGAACTCAACAGCAGCCACAGTCCATGCTTGCCACGGAATGCGACCAGCAACCCTGGGAAGAGTCGCCCATTCCTCTTCAGTAGGGAATGGACCCAAGAGGTTGGTGTTCTCGTCAAAAGAGCCAGTGGAGCTGGTGTCGAGCGGGATAGGGTCCATAGCAGTGGCGCCCTTGGTGATCTCAAGAGACGCCTTGACGTTGGTGTTGGCCGCCATTGTGCTGAAGGGAACTTGAACTAAGTTCAGGTAGAACAAAGGTAACAAGGTACGACCGCGAAATTGAATGCGCGGGCGGTGGAATCAAGTAGACGCAACGGGCGATGAACTTGAGTGCCTGCGGTCCAGACAGGTGTACCATGCCCCTCTTCATATACACCCAAGCAAACTCCAAGACCGAAGCTCTGGACAAGAGTTGCACAAGGGTCGCACGCGACTATCGAGCGTGTCCACTCTCGCCATGGCATTTCGTTCGCTCGGTTCCCGCGTTATCACAGCAACATGCACATAACAGCCATCCAAGACCATGGAACGGCGCCTAGTCCGGTCGGAGGATCATACAAACCAGACCTTCAGGCATACTGCCGCACTTAAGCGCGTTGGTTAGAGGCATCCAAGGCCGTGGTAGCCCCAGGATCAGGATAAGATAGGAATGAGCAAAAAACCCGGGCGCCAATACGAGCAACCAGCCTTGCTCCATGGGCGCGGCGGAACGTTCGAAAAAGACGTGCCAAGCTGGGCTAAGCAGGAAAAGATAACGCTCAGGGAAGCTTCCCATGCGGGCGCGCAGGACGCGCCAAGCCAGTATCCATCTCTTGGTCTTGTCACCTCCCCTTCTGGCCCTAGTCACGATTGCGACGCGCCCGAATGGATCTAGGATCTCCGCCCGGATGGTAGCCAAGGCCTTGGACGTAGGGTTATCAGTATAAGCGTTTCATCACGGTTACCTCCTTCTGCAATGGATCACGCGCGAGATGATGGCTGATGGGGCGTGGTTGCGACGGGGCATTGGAAAGTTGGAGAGGTTGGTGTTGAAGCGGCGGGTATAATTGGTGTTCAGATAAACCTCACGCTATCAATGAAGCACGGACCTGCTAGCGGAAAACTGGCGGAAGGCGTGGCGGAATGATCACCGCACCAACGAACTTCTTTTGATTTGACATGTATCGGTATCTACTTCCGAGAGGATGGAGGTGGTGACATCCACTGAGGCGAATTACTATCAGATGCCGACCACCATTTTTCCAAAACTTTTGCCCTTGTCTCTTCTCTTCTCGGTCTCACCGAAATCTCACTTGCCGGAAAAACTCGTCTCACTTCCAATCAGCCGTCCCGGATCAGTTGTAGCCATTGTTGGATCCTGCTGGTAGTCAGTGACATGGGCGTTGCAGAATTGATTTGGTGGGTATCCGAACCTGGATAGAACTCTTCCGCGTCTGGGCGAGGCACATGAGTGCTTGCACCTGATCCTGAAGGTGGTTGCTGAGGACGACTTGGAAGACCTTGAGACGGTGCCTGGTCTTGGCCTTGTTGACTTCCTGAAGATCCGCGACCACGTTGAGCAGTTTGTCCTTGATAACCCGGAAGGCCGACTTGCTGCTGCGGCATTGTGAAACCGCTGCTTGCTCCCGTCTGCGAAGAGTAGTCTTGGTGGCTGGAGTACATCATCTGGCTACCAGTCCAGCCACTAGGATACTGCTGTCCTGGGTTGATGAAGGGCTGCTGTTGGTAAGGCTGCATAGGGTAGCCACCCATGGGCGGCGCAGCCATGTAGGGACTACCATACGCATACTGGGGATTTGGGTAAGGATAGTAGCCCTGAGAAGCATTAGGAGCGAAACCAGACGGCGTCTGTTGCATGTTCGGAGGAGCATTTGGTCCTTGACCGAAACGACCACCGCGGTCCGAACGTCCAACGAAGTCGCCACGAGGCTGCGAAGGCCGACCCCTTCCACGACCGTTTCCGCGACCATTTCCACGACCACGCTCAGCCTGAAGGTTGGCCAGTTCCCTCTCCAGTGTCGCATTCCTAGCTTCAAGCACCGCGACAGAAGTCGCGCGCGCTGGGGCAGCTTCAGCCGGAGATGCGGTTGACGGCCTAGTACTAGTATGGCCTGCTCGAGGGAACTCCGGACTCGGGTTGTCTCCCAAGGAGAAGAGCATGTACGATCCGTGGACGATGGCGTGGCGGACAAAGATACGCAGACAGTACTGGCTGCCTTGCTCGGTGACGGAAATGAACTTTGACATTTCCGCAGGTGTCAAGAGTTCAGAGTTTAGCAGGCATAGGCGAAGACGTTCGATTGTGAATGGGAAGTCTTCGTAGTGTTCCTGGGTTGTATACGTCAGTGCTTGTAATTAAGAGATGGTGGCGTGGCTGTTGGGTGTCCCAGGTGCACTTCACGTATTTTCCCGCCGTTGTGTGGCTTGGCGGGAATGCAATGTGTGCTCTTGGGTCGACTGATGGGGAGTAAGTTGGCGTTCGGGTTACTTACGAGAAGATGCAGGTTTGACCTTCCGAAAACGACCTGGCGGTTCCAGTCCATTGTCGTCCTGCGCTCCTCTGGGTAGACGCGCTGAAGGAAGGGGATGAGTTCAGCGTCGACCCAGTCTTGGTCGATTGGCGCAGGTGAGGAGTTGAAGACAGCAGGAGGGGTTCGGCCCGTCATTGTAGTAATGAAGGTAGGGTTGAAGGTGGAGGGAAGATTGAGTCAAGTATCAAGTTGAATTGTAAGAAGGTAAGTTATACTCGACTACAGTCAAATCGCGTAGGTGTCGTGTGTGGAGAGGAAGAAAGAAGTATACTCCTGACAGTACCAATAGATTATATACGCACTAGCAAGTGAAGGACCCAGCAGGTAGTCGCATTGTTTATCTATTTATCTTGCTCACTCCCTCCTTCACTTTGTTCTTTCAACGTCATTCCCGCAGTCACCCGCGCCTTTTTGCTCACTTGACGAGCACGCAATTGCTTGCGTCGGCGCCACGTTAAGTCCGAGCAAACGCAGTCCTTTACTGCGACCACTGCCTCGGTTCTTATCTCCGGTTTTGGTGAAGGAGTAGTTGGAGAGTTGGTCTTTCACTATTCTTGGCATTAGTGAGGAGGAGGTGAAGGACAATTGACGGGATTCGTTATATCCGTACGAAATCATGTCCCGGTTGAGAACGATCGTACATATGGAGGGATGCATAAAGCCTTCTTTTCAGGGACCAATACATGATAAGTCTTAGAACAAAGAAATAACGTTGGTATCGAAACTACACTCAGAAGAGAAGACCGACTCTAGGAAGAGAGTAGGAGTAGAGGACCTAGGTCAAGAGAGAAGGAAAAACAGAAAGAAGATAACCCTGGCCCACCCGATGTGGCCTTTTGCCCTTCATCAGACCCCAAATCTATCCCTACCGACGCGTCAAAGCGCAAAACTCCGCCTCCCCCTCTCAACATCCTCAATCCACTCCCTCAACCCACCCATCCTATCCTCCTCCAGTCCCTCCGCATCCCTCCCCCCATCAACATCCGTATCCCCCCTCCTTCCCCTTCCCCCAACCATCTCACTCCTCGCAAAACTAACCCTCGACCCATTCCCTTTCAACTGGCCCAGCCTACCCAGCGCACTTGCTTTCTAAGTCCCAGGATTAGGCGTCGTACTGCGATCCCTCCTGAGTAACCCCCTGCGCTCCGCGGTCTTGGGTCGCGGACTCACGCTGCCGGATGGACTGCCTCCACTCTCACTAGGCGTGAAGCTACTGCGTATCGATACCATACCCTTGCCCACACCAACGTTTTGCTCTGCGCCGCTACCCTGGTCTGAGATGGTGAATTGGGTTTCACCCAACTCCTCGTCTCTGCCGAATTTACTGTGGTCTTTGACGACGAGTTTGAAGAAGGCGTCGGCTGTGCAGTTTGTTTTGAAGCTCTCTTCCGAGGGGTCGAACTGGACGGAGCCTTGGGGTGCTTTGATGTGGTCGGTCTTGTGGATTTCCTTCTTGCCGAGCGAGATGTGCACGCGCAGGTTGGTACCGGCAGGGAAGCCGTCGGCGGAGAGGACGGTGATGTTGGCGGTGCCTTGTTCGGCGCCGCCGGGGCCGGCGTTGTCGCCGAAGCGGCTGTGGAAGCTTTGAGCGCCCCAGCTGCGGTGGCGGTTGT
The DNA here is from genome assembly GCF_024043165.1 of Alternaria incomplexa. Classification (NCBI taxonomy): domain Eukaryota; kingdom Fungi; phylum Ascomycota; class Dothideomycetes; order Pleosporales; family Pleosporaceae; genus Alternaria; species Alternaria incomplexa. The sequence goes on from NW_026249856.1 coordinate 371,598, forward strand.
GGTTGTTGGAGTCTTTCGTGGGGGTGTTGGGCTCGCCTTCGATGGATATCATGGGTGTGTCGGCGGAGGGACGGTCGGATGTGGAGGGGCGTGCGAGATCTTCTTCGTCGGGGGCTTCACCGCGAGACTTTCTGCGCTTGAAACCGCGACCTAGGAAGGTACCTGCGCGGACTACGTTGCCACCGACAAAGGCCGCTCCTTTACCAACTCCCTTGACGGGCGCGCCAATGACTTTGCCGGGGACAGCAAAGGTGCCGGAGAATGTACTGGAGCCTTGACGAGATCGAACGACGTAGTCTGGCTTGAACAACATTCTAAGTCGGATAGCGCCTGACTTGCCGTCGAGGGCAAGCGTAACTTCTTGTTGTTGGAAGGGCTCGAGGATTTCCAAGTTGATAGATGATTTGCCGAGGAAGTCGGCCTTGTCACCGAAGTCCCAGTCGTAAACGTTGACAACAAAGTCCGCGGCCGTTCGACTCCGTACAGGTACTTCGAAGTACTCGTTCCATGCCGGGTGGAGCGTCTTCTTCTGCGTCTTGGTCTTGTACACCTCCTTGTCGTTGAGCATAAACTTGCAGTAAGGGTCCGAGAAACCGTTACGGTCTGCAGCTGGAAGATCTGCCGCATCGAGCACGTCGACTCGGAGCGTACCCTGGTTGTTGAAGGATTCGCTGGGATCGAGACGCATCTTGACGGGAATATACTTAAGCATAACCGTAATCTTGTTGTCGCGTCCGTTCTTGTCTTTGAGCGTAAATTGAGTGGGCGTGTGCAAAGACCTTCGTAGCGTATCAATCGTGTTTCCTGTCAGCTTAGCAATGACGTGATCTCCATGATCGTCGCCGTCGTTATCGATGTGCTCGATAATTCGGAGGGTGATCTTGGAAAAGTCGAGCTCGCGGATCATCGTGTCGCCAACTGCATCCCGTTAGCTTGGTACATCTTGAAAGACTTGACACAACCCACCATCGTTGAAAGTCATCTTGTTGCTCCGGATCTTCGTGCTAGAATAGCTGGCATACGCCATGTCATCCATAATAACATCGACGTGGCCACCAGTCCTCGCGAATTCACCTTCAATGAGCTTGAACACAAGCAGACCAGATTCTACATCACGTTAGCCAAGACTCGTAGATGTGATATAAGAATACGGGGTCAAGCTGCAGGTCAGGGTGAACCAACTGAACAAGCCAAACTCCACTGTATCCTCATAGTCGGCATGCGACCTACCATACTGCTGCAGATCGTCTGCAGTAAGCTTCAGCTTCTCGATCTTCGGCTTCTCGGGAACCGACTCTGCTTGCTGGAGCTCGTTCTTCTCAAGCTCCTTGGCCATGTCCTTCTCGTTCGACTTGAGTGATGAGATAGTACCTGCGGTCTCCGACCTGGCGATGGTCGAGGCGTTGGATACAACACGTTGGTGGCTGAGCTTAGATCCGTTGGACACAGGCCGGGCGGCGCCGTTGGATTTAGTCTCCTCCTCTTCTTCCTCGTCCTCTTCAGGGTCCCAAGTGGGGTATGTGGGGTAGAAGGAGCAGGTGTAGTTGAGAGTGCCCTTGGGCTGAGAAGAACCAGCCAACCGGAGAGCTCCTGCGGTAGGCTGCTTCTGTTCATGTTCGAGGTACTCGCCATTCTCGTTTTGTTGAATATAGTCGCCAGCCGAAAGCTCGATATGTCCTAGGGGACGATCCTTGCCGAGATTCTCCTCGTCCATGACCCCCAGTGTAAGCTTCTCGCGGACGGTGTGAACAGGGACATAGACAACCTCATCCCAGTCAGGGTCGAGGTTGTTCTTGAAAACGACGGTTCGGCCCTTCTCAATACCGGAGAGTAGTACACGGACGTACGGATCCGACTTGCCCAGGGCTTCGAGGTTACGAAGTCCGCGCGCGCTCTGGAAGTGTAGTCGCATCACACCGATGGGAGTAAGATAACCACTGGAAGAGACTGCACCCTTTAGAGCAACGGGCTTCCAATCAAGCTTCATCTTCACGCGACCGCTCGATGTACCTGCGAGGTTGTACCACTCATGACCCTTGGCCATGAGTTCAAGCATGTCGTCCATCGTGATTTGGTAAGTACCAAGAATGGGGTCAGCTGCGAGGTCGCGGTCGTCCTTGATGACTAGACCCAGCTTAGCCTTCTTGCGGTCCGTGATGAGCATTTCCTTTGTTGCGTCTGGCCAGATAGGTTGGTTTGTCCTCTTCATGACCCGGGACTTGTGAATCTCATGGCCGTTAAGGAGGAGGACGGCGTATGGGCTAAGCTGCCCAATCATGCTCTTGCTACCATCCATATCCTTGGCCTGTTCAACAGTGAACTTGCAGATACCCGTGCGCGACTCTGGTGGAGGCTCCTTGGTACCATCTTCCAGCGTAGTGCCTTCAAGAACAGGGAAGAAGCGTACATCCGCTGTCACGAGACCACGGGCGCGACCTCCTGACATGACCTCTAGTTGCATGTTCTCGTGGTCAGGGTCCTCCTCTAGCTGTTCTAGCGCAAAGGTAGCGGTACCGAGCTCCTTGTCCTTGCGAATGTCGTTGTAATCGAAGAGATTGATAGTAAGCGAATCCTTCAGGGAAGTTACGATGATGTTGACAGTCTCATTCCAGCGAGGATTGGCACTCTCGTGCACCGTCTTGGTACGTGCAAGGACGTTGCGGTTGTTGATGGAGACTGTGGCATAGGGATCAGGGGTACCAGAGAACTTGTCGGGGTTCTTGAGGCCTTGAGCACCGTGGAAGTGGACTTGCAGAACACCGATAGCTTGGTCGACAGGGTTGCCCGCAAGCATCTTGGCGATCTCGATGGGGAACACATTGGGGTCGTACATCATCGGGCCCAGGTTAGCGTGGATCTGCTCCATGATGAAAGTCTCCAATCCGGGGATGAAGTTGATGTCGAAACCAAAGGTCTCTCCACCCAAGGGCTTGCAGACGTAGTCGATGGTCGGACGCTCGAGGAAAGACATCTCGACTTTCTCGATGTGAGGGAACGGAAGCTGTAGCTTGAACTTCAGGCGCATCAGACCGGAAAAGGCCATGTCTTCTACGATAACATCCAGACCCTTGCTGACAAGGCCCTTTCCGATGCGGATCTCTAGGACGATCTTCGGGTTAATCTTGTTCTTGATCTGCCTCGCGGTAAGATCAGCTACGTCGTTGGGTGTGAAGCTAAACTTCCAGTCCATAAGAACGATATCGTCCTGTGTCTTTGGGTGCGTCTTTACGTGCTCCAATCGCGGGGGCTTCGTTCCGAGGACGAAAGTCTTCATCTTCAGACTGTCCAAAAACGCCGGGGTCGAGGTCGAGAGAACCTGGTCCACGGTGCCTACAATGGTGTCACACAGAACTGGCGCGTAGATGGGCCAGAACTTGACGAGGAAGCTGTTGATCCACTCCAAGCTCTCTGTGTCCGTCTCCAGCTTGTTCTTTGCCATCTCACGGTTGAGGTCGTCGCGCGCATTGCGGCGCACGCGACGGATCGAGGTACGGTAGTAGGTGCCGCAGACGGCCATGAAGATCATAATCCAGCCCAGTCCACCGCCGAGGATACCGACGACCCACGAGCTCAAGCACGCAAAGATGATGATGCCCGTGTTGTGGTACCAGTCGCCGAAGAACTTGTCCTCTATCCTGCCCTCCAGCCATGTCTGGTGGTCGGCCAGGGAGGCTTCTTCCTCCTCCTTGTTCTCGGAGCCGGGCATGCCGAATCGCGGCGCCCATCCGACCCGATCCCACCGCGCATCGTCGTCGAGTTGCTCGGGCGCGTGGCCATTGGCTTTGGCTTCCTCGGGTGTCTCTATGGCGCCCGCTTTGGTAGGCGAGGGGAGGTCGTATTCGCCCGGGCCGTTGTCGTCGGCATCGGATACGAGGGCCGTCGCGTTCTTGTTGCGCTCGTGGTGGAAGTTTGCGGGGACGCGCGCTCGTGCCTGTGCCCGCTTCTGCTCAGGACTCGCATCGGGGTCGAATTGGAAGGCAGCGCTGCCGCCCGCCTGCGCCTGATCAACGAGGGATTTCTCCGCCTGGTTCGCCGTGATGGAGGAATTGGGGTCTTTGGCGGCGTCGAGCAGTCCCTGCTGCTTCAGCTCGGATTCGCGCGATGCGGTAGCCATGTCGGCGATGTGGAGCGGAGGTCCGACCCGCTGACGTTGCGCTGCAGTTGCAAGATGGCTGGCGTGCAATTGAATGCTCGCGGTCGAGGGAGGGGCGTGACTTGGGTGAGGAACCCCAGGAAGGTGAGAGTAGAAGATAGAGCGAGCGGCTGGGAGGTGTTGGGGTTCTGGAAACCTGTTGTTTGGCTGGTTAGCTTTCCTTGGTAGACGGCGGCAGCTATGCTTTAGCGATACTGCAGCTGTACGCGGATGGCTGGCACTAACTCGCCGAAGTAATTCCTGGTTCCCGGTGAGAACGGGAGAAAAAAACAAAGGAAAGGCCGAAGGAAGGACTATAGTTCAGGGTTCATGAGAAATTGATGAAGAATTGAATCGCACGCGGTCCTACTCGCAATCAGGAGCTCGCGAGAGGTGTTGGTTAGCAGCTGCGTCGAGCGATGACTAGCATCCCTCACGGCGATCCCCGAGCTCCCCTGCACAGCCACGCTTATGACATAGCGATCCACGCGTAATCAGCGACAAGAACCATTCCGATGTTTTTCCATTAATCTACTGCCGTCAGCCATTCACGCGTCGATTGCAACAACCCCGTCTACACTCCCGTCTATCGTGACACTATCCTTCTGCAGGGCTCGCATGGCGTTCCCATTGATTTGGCTAATCAGTAGCTCAGGGTCCATCCCGCACACTTAGGCCGTGCCAAACGCGCACCTCCGCACTATCTTGAGCAACCGTTACACCCCATACAAGTAAGAAACTCGGCAGGTCTCTGTAGGCTACACGAAGACAACACATGTGTTTTGAAGAGTATGATGTCACTGCAGGTTTCTACTTGTATACAATATCCCTACCATAACACGTTATAGCAGGCAACTTCGTTAGTTCCGAAAGTTGGTTTCTAATTTGGACATCTGGCACGTGAATGCCCTCCACCACCTCCCGAGGTCTTCTCGCGTACCTGGGCCGTGCACCACAAGTAACTGTTACACCGCCCCATCATCTCCGAACACTTTCCTTCCACTTTGTACAAAGAAGAAACTGGACAGGTGTCCCTGTTCTTACCGCAGCTTGTCAGAGCGAAGGCTACTGCAATACCTGCGCAGAAAAACAATCGTGCAGTCTGCAGATCATATGCAGGTGCAGCCACGGGCCCTTAAACCGTGTGTCACACAATGTATTGAATTCGATACCACGTCTATGTATTACTAGCGTTCCGGTGTCACCACACGTGCATCATCAGTGTTGCATCGTGCAAGCTCTTTGCGAGCTGAACTGAATATACCCGACACACAGGCCCTCTTACGCCACAGATCATCCAGACCAATCCACCCAACTCCATGGACCCCACCATCAACACCGACACGGCATAGCCGATGGGTCGAACAAAGCCTTCGAGAACCCACCAATCCATCCCACTTGATAAACTGTTCCTGCTCAAAATTCTTTAAGCAGCCTCATAAACTGGCCCCTGACACTCTGACTCCTGCTGCAACAAAAGATCTTAGTAAATGAAATCCCACAACAAAAAGCTTAAGCGACAGGATATTTCCGGCCAGACACACCGTCCTGCACCCCAGACACATACCTATGCACGCGGGGATCTCGCACCCGGTCTCTGTCCCGATCTCGATCTCGATCTCTTTCGCGACTGTCGTCTCTGTCTCTGTCCTCGTAGCTGGAGTTTCTCTTGTCGCGGTCTCTATCTCTATCCCTGTCGCGGTCTCGGTCGCGGTCTCGATCTCTATCTCGACTTCGATCATGGCGATCGTCCCATTCGTCTTTGACTCTATCGTGACTGCGTGTGCGGGCTGAATCGCGGGCACGCTCGCGCGGGTATTCAACGTCTTCCGAGTGGCGGCGGTGGGAGCGGCTACTACCGCTTCCCATTGCGTATGGGTCGCGGTCGCGATGGTGTCTCTCTCTGTCGCGATCGCGCTCTCGTTCGCGCTCACGAATGTAGGGTGGTTCAGCGTCTCGAGGTGGACTTACAGGATGTACGGTTTGGGGACCCCACCGCACGCTGCTGGATGGGACGGGTCTATAACTCGTGCGTGGCGGCATGACGGGTCGTGAGAGGTAGTATTGCTGTTTCTGTGCTTCTCGCTGGGCTTGCGCGACTTGGGTCGCGAAGAGTGGGGATTGAGTTGGTACATATACGTGTTGGGGAGATGTTGCTGTTGAAGTTCCTTCGTACATTCGGACTGGGTCGTGTTGATTTGAGTAACGGCGCGCCTCATTGTAGGCGGGAAAATAGCCCGGCTGCGATATGGGCGGCTCGTGAGATCGATGGGTACGCAGTACAGGATTTTGTCGCCGAGGAGACGGGCGATCTGGATCTGAGTCGGAGTCTGTTGTTGATAACGAGGATTCGCGTCGCGGTGGGTGTGGACGCTTGTGGGCGGAATATCGGGGACCTGGTTGAGGAACAGGTGCAATGGGTGTGGCATCTTCATCTGAGTACCCGTCGCTTCCGTACCCGGTGCGGTCTGGGATAATCCTCTTTCCGGCGATTCTAGTACTCAGAGGATTCAGCATGTGTCTCACCCTCGAGATAATAGCCCCCGGCCTTCCATGGTCCTCTGCGGGCCTTGGAGATTGCTTCGAGACATGGCGCATGAAGGTCGGCCGTGGTCTTCCATTCCGATAGAGCGGGTCTTCAAAGTAGCGGTACGCGCCGGACTTGTCATCTGCTGAATTTCCCTCGCTGTCCGTCGAAGTGCGCGGTTTTGGCTCTTCAGCCGCACTGCCCCCATTTAGCTCCTCTTCCGCCTCCTTCTTAAGTCTGGCGGCAACGCTCTGATACCACGTCTCCATCGCATCATCCGGTTTCTCTGGGAAGCACTCCTTGGGTAGAATTTTAGGGAAGGTGCCCCCCGTTTCCAGATCGGGTATGTCATCCAGCTCCACCGCCTTCTGTAGGAAAGGCACATGCTCTTCTGGCCCTAGCAGCAACTGTATTGTCTGCCATGTCACAAAGCCGTCCTTCTTCAGCGCAGGTATGGTAGGACTCGAGTAGCCGTCGTCGTCTGGTGCTGGTTGCAGGCTGTGGAATGCGCCGAGTGACCGATATATGAACGCGACGGATGAAGGTGGTGTGTCTGTGAATAGTACGTCGTAATCGCCCCCAACACTGCGATACCAAGCTGCGATTTGCGACGGCGTAAGATCAGGCGAGTCGTTTGATCCGAACTTCTGGCTCTACCGTGGCGCATTAGCTTGAGGTCTCCCAGTGGACATCTAAAAGCTACACTCGACTCACAATGACGTAGGCGATGCCCTTCAACAGGCGATCCAGCAACGGGGTCCCGCATTTATCTTCCTTGAAAAGGTAACCCCAGAAATCGTATGCTTCGCGATGCGCCGCATCCGCTTGCGCTAGGTTCGCGGCGCGTTCGTCCTGGAACTCGTTATGTGGCATAGGTTCGGGTGACATTCTGTCGATAGGTGGGAGCAATCGCTATTAATGGGCTCAGGCATGCAAATCTTCGGCTCGATGCTCGGAGCTGATGCTCGTCAGGTTGCGATCAACCCCGCTGCGTGCGACGCGAGGATGCAGGCGTGTGGAACGCGACAAAACGGCGTCAGGAAGCCACGGCTGCTTATATCAAGTGCTGTTCGCCGCTATCAGCAGGCATCATCGCTATGTAAGATACAGGTGACTGGCCGACTGCGCCTCTGCACTGCGCAGGAACCGGGAGATTGGTGGGGGTTGTTGTTCGCGGGTTGGGTTGGCTGCGTGGCTGGTGACATTCTGACATCACCGCGGTAGGGCCGCAAGGCTGAGATGGCGTGAGGCCGCAATCAGGCACCATTTCTTGGAAGTAATAAGCTGCAGATGGGTCAGTTCTTTGGGTTGACATGGATCTTCTCCATACTGGAGATTAGCTTACTACTAACCACATCTTACTAGCTTCAAACACAGCGTGTGGTGAACTCAAGCAACAACAAATGGATCATTATGGATTGTATTCAAGATGCATTTTGTCTATGATGATACGTGAATCATGGACATGCGTGACTATTACGCCCCATTACCGCCTGAGTCTTTTGCTCAAGTACGTTGCAATGCAGTCATCCCTCGTTACCAGTGGCTAAAGAAGACCTGTATCCTCAAAAAATCTATAAGAACTGTGAAGAAAATGTCGACAACCACTCTAGTGCTCGAGCAGCCTGAGCGAACCCTGGACGACGACGTTCTCGAGGATGGAACCCGGGGGAATGTCGATGGTGGAGCCCTCGGTCGCAACAATGATGACAGTGCCCTTGAGGGTGACACCACGGCCAAGGTTGACGGGACCGGTGATGGTCAGATGGTCAAGCTCGACAATCTTGGGGATGGAGGGGATGCGGGCCTGGAAGCTGGAAACCTTCTTGAAGTCGCTGCCGAGCTTGATCAAGGGAGCAGGGCCGAATCGGTTGGGGTCAATCACCAGCTGGCCGTGCTGCAGTGTGTACAGATCCGACTTGACGAGCATCAGGTCAGAGCAGGTCTTGACGGGCAAGAAACGTTTTCGGGGAACGTTGACACCGTGCGCGTTCTTGAAGTGCTTGATGGCGGCACCGACAGCGGTCTCGAGCTGGAGAACCGAGATGTCGGCCTCGCCCTTCTTGTCGGCAGGGATGGACTTGCCGTTGGGGATAATCTCCATGGCAAGCTCGTTGGCCTCAACAACGCGCTTGATGGCGGCGAGGTTCATCCAGATGTTGTTGGTGTTGAAGTACTTGAACTTCTTGATCGACTTGAACTCGTTGACGTGCTCCTTGGGAACCTGGGCGATTTCAAGCAGACGGACAGAGCCCTCGTAGTCAATGATGGTTCCACCCTTGACATCAGCCTTGGTCTTGTCTGTCAGCTCCATGATGTACTCGGCCTGAGAGTCGACCATGTGCTGGAGAATGCGGAGATCGACAACGGCACCCAAATTGTCGGCGTTGGAAAGGAAGATGTACTCGATACCACGGTCCATGAGCTTGTCAATCATGCCGGTGTTGTAGAGAGACTCGAAAACGTCACCGTGACCAGGGGGGTACCAGTTGGCGATGTCGGACTTGTTCTCCTTGGGAGCGGGCAGGAGCGAGTCCTTGAGGATACGGGGGTATCTTGACTGGTTGAAGGTGAGGATGTCGATGTTGTGGCCCTCGTACTTCTTGATGATGCTGGCAGTGTCGGTGTCGGTGTTGAACGAGTTCATCAGCACGAACGGCACGTTGACATCGTATGTGCGGTTGAGGTACTCGATCTGTCGTACTGACAGGTCCAAGAAGGACATGCCATCACGGACCTCGATGACGGACTTGGGGCCAACGCAACCCATGGAGGTACCGAGACCACCGTTGAGCTTGACAACCGCCAACTTGTTCAGGTATTCGACAGCCTCGGTGTTGGCCAGCTCATCGTAGCTGACGACCTGCTCGGCCTTCGGGGGAGCGATGCGGTTCCAGTCAATGGCAGTGCCCTTGGCCTTGTCGTTGAGGTATCGGCGGAACAGAGCGAAGAAGTTGTCCATCTCAGTCTCGAAATACTGTAGTGGGTCAGTAAACGCTCAGAATGACGTACCCTCCAAATGCCCCTCCAAACATGTTCATAGCTTGTAGTCGCGAGATTAACCCACGCAAGCATATCGAAATGTATAGGTGGCAGATGAAGATGGAGGGGTATAGAAGGATTGCGACTGACCTTCTTCTCAGCGGGGTCTGTGACGGTGTCGGCGAGCTTGTTGAGCGCGTTGCGCATTTGCGAGGCGGCGACATTGGTGGATGTGTTCTCGAAAGCCTGCAAAGTCGTTGTTAGTTGATTGAAATCGAATTCGAGGTGTTGGAGTTGTTGAGACGGTACGTGTTGTCACCACGACATCACTCCCGCGGGGAGTAGGCGATGCGAATGCGGGGCCAATACTCGAGAGTGGCAGCGAACACCAACTCAGATGGATCGCCTCGTCCGCTCGTAGGAAATCGCCTTGAAGTCTGGCCGAACGGCGTATTGCGATCGACCAGCAATCGTGGCCGCTCAATGCCAGCTCTCCTCGGTCCCCACCATACCCATGTCGAGACAACGGGAAGCGGTGAGGATAGCTGCGTCCGCTGTGCAGCAACAAAACCAATGCAAGCAAGCAGCGCTGGAAAAAGCAAGACGCACGCCGGACAACTGCAGAAACAGAGAGAAAGAGTACTTACCACGTGGGACTGCGACTTGCCGTGATGGCGTTGGGATGAGAAGCCACCCTCGCCGCCCTCGGCAGCGGAGGGCTTCAAGTGAGAAGGAATCGCGCGAGACGCCATTGTGTATGTTTGAGGAGAAAAGAGGTTATTCCGTGAGGAGAGAATGGTGTAGGGAACAACAAGTGTTGGGGAGCTGGTCTCCTTAAAGGCAATGGGTCGCGCTTGGCGTTGAACGTGGGGCAAGTCGAGAACAAGCTATGGCCTGGTAACGAGAACAGGCTCGGGGTTTGATGGCGATGGTGAAGAGACGGTGTGAATTTGCCTTTTATACATGCAGGTCATTGCCGCTCAAGTACTAGAAGGGCAGTTACGACCGCAGCATCTCTGCATGGCAACGGCCACGCCACCAATAGTGCCTGCCCACGACGAAGTCTTGATACTTGCTTTCACACCATCATCAGCCATAGTGCAGCCATTACACCTCCTGTGCAATAGCTTCGGCTAGTAGCTGTTTTCACCCCAGCTATTCTGGTATCAGATTACAGCCCTCGAGCTGTTCCACCCAGCTTCTCACTCAGCTCTCACTCAGGTCTGACCACGTTACTGTATCGTGGCTTCACAACAGTTACACTTCCAAGTCTTCACACCATCCCGCGTCTGCCCGAGTCAACAGTGACTATCGAATGGCTGCGCGGCCGCCTATCTGCTCGACCTCACGATGCACAATTGTTGAATAACTTTTCGGAGAGCTATGTCGATAAATTGAAAAGCCCCTCATCTGGCCGCCGCGCTAGCAGGGGGCTGCAGTCAGCTTGACGTCGCGCAGAGACCGCTCTTCCGACTTGCTCCCCAACAGACTTCCCCGGCTGGGAAAGTTGCATTTTTTTCCACAGTGGCGACTGCGCGATGCAACGCGGAGGCGAATGCAGCGGGGTTTCGGGTGATCAAGGGTCTTTTGCATCTGCATATCGCGGAAGTGACTTGGGATGAAAGATAGTGGCTGCAGAAGTGGAAAGTGGCAGTGGCGCAGGTACACGTCTGCATCGCTTGGACCACGTGGGGGATCTTCTGCTACTAAGTCGGTGTATTCACGCAACAACGATGCCCATGCTACGACAACAGCCTCAAGAACGCCCACCTCCACTACACATGCCCGTGTTGAAACTTTGCGGGAATTTACTTAGACTATTTCTCGAATTCCGACAAGGGCCATTGATCGCATTATGCCCAACAACAAGAATACCATTTAGGTGTACCAATGGCCCAGCCTGGAGGAACTCGCGATACCAGGAACCGAAATGGCAGAAGCTTCTACAAGCTTAGACGCTTGGCGGTTCCCGACTTCACGCCGTCAGGCTGTAAGACAGGGACAGCTATGGAAGTGGAGACTGAATCGGTACCGGTTGCGCTAACGTACCTCCCCTAGCACAAGTCAGGAACAGACATCGTTAGCTGTGCCCGTGGCTGGCGTCCGAGAAAACCTGCAGACGTTTCCACAGTCACGGCGACGCTTTGACTCGCTGCGGCAGTTTGCTAGTGACACCACCCCACCCTAGCTCGACCGTACGGGTCGTGTTATCTCGACGGCTGGCGCATCTGCAAAGGGTACCGCATGGGGCTTGCTAATTCTCAGCTTGATCCACGCGTTCTGGTCCGCCTCTTCTGTGAAGAATCTTTGTCTGAGCTCGTCGACCAACCACGCAAGCAGGCTCTCGATCGTTTGGAATGTAGAGCCAGATATCAACTACGCTGGTCAGTCGGTGTGTACGTATACATTGTGCTGTGCATACCTCGAATAAGAAAGTTTCTAGCTGAGGGTATCCCTCCACACGAGAGTCAGCCATGTTGTCAACCCAGACATTGAGGACCACGGGCTGTTTCTGCAGCCTCTCATTGGAGTTGACGCCAATCAGGCACGGGATGCGGACGTTGCGCAGGTACAGTACGTTCGAGCTGGTGCCAGACCCTTCGACGCGCGAGGTGATGTGTCCAGCGCCTTCGCCAAACATACTGCCTTTCAGGTAACAGACGTCGGTTTCGATCGCGTATACGTCTGTCGAGCCTGCGACATCGCGGACGCATTGAGAGACGGCATTCGATAGAGCGACGGTTGACATCCATGCCATGGAATCATCTTTAAAGCGCGCTTGTATCGCCTTGCTGAGCGTGCCGTAGTGCACAGTGCTGTCATCGACGGAGTCAGTAGAAGAAGCTGACGTGAACTGCTTTCCGAGTGTCAACGTGACACTGATCAGGGCCCGCTGCTTCTTCTCGCGTCCCCAAACATCTTTTCCTGCGTTGACGACGACCTCGAGATTCTGGACCATAATCTTGTCATAGTGTCCACTGGAGGCCACTTCGGCGTCCCACTGGGCCTGACGAACGACCTGGCTCATGACAGGAATTTGGTTGGCAAGTTTGAAGAAAGGTGTTGATTAAAGGGACAGAGTGTATCTTGGTGGGCCAAGATGATCGTCTGAAATTTGGGTGACTTGTTCAGGATGTCAGTATGGGGTATCTGTGCGATCACATAGCAATTATGCTAGACGACAAAGCGCGTGGGACAATTGTTGGGTCTGCGATTGACAAAATGCATTGTTCTTTTCGAATTCCTCTAGATCTCATCATCTGGTCTGTGAAGTACTTGCGCATGCAGAGGGCTGGAGGGCTGAAAGAGGGCTGAGATGGTACTCACCAGGCTGAAAGTGAGTTGGGTGAGGCTCGTGGTGGGGTATATGACGAGCGCCCTCCAGATGTCTGCCGCACGGACGTTCCTGCCAGAGCTCCGCAATCGAACATTCTAGCTACCCATCAAACTATAATTCAGAGCCTGTCCCTCGCACGCGTAGTACCAAAAGATTCGCAGTCACATTACAGAATCAACCACACGCACAATACCTCCACCATGGCCGACGCACTAAAAGCAGAGGGTAACAAGCTCTTCGCAGAGAAGAAGTTCGCCGAGTCCATGTAGGGTCCCCGCAAACACAGCCTAGCGACGGTTTACTAACAAATCCCAGCGAGAAGTTCTCCCAGGCAATCGAACTCGACCCCCAAAATCACGTCCTCTACTCGAACCGATCCGGCGCATATGCCTCGCTAAAGGACTGGCAAAAGGCTCTCGACGATGCAAACAAGGTTACCGAGATTAAGCCAGACTGGGCCAAGGGCTGGGGACGCAAGGGAACGGCGCTCCACGGCGAGGGTGACTTGGGTATGTATAGCGCTCCTAGGAGAGATGACGTCGCTAACACCCAATAGTGGCAGCCACAGAAGCCTTCGAAGAGGCACTCAAGCTCGACCCAAGCAATGCTCAGGCAAAACAAGGCCTCGATGCCGTCAAGCGCGCAGTCGAAGCTGAGGCGAACGACAGCGGTGTCGGCCTCGGTGGCATGTTTAACGACCCCAACATGATCCAGAAGCTCGCGGCGAACCCCAAGACAGCCTCCCTCCTCGGCGATGCAGAGTTCATGGGCAAGCTCCAGCAGCTACAGAAGAACCCGAACATGGCTGGCCAGTTCATGCAAGATCCCCGCTTCCTCTCCGTCATGAGCGTGCTACTAGGCATCGACATGTCTTTCGGTCAAGGGCCAGGTGCTGGAGGAGCAGGCGATGCAGGCACAAAGGAGGCCGAGGAGGACGTCGAGATGCCCGACGCGCGACCAGCTCCCGAGCAACCGAAGAAGGCGCCCGAGCCTGAACCGGAGCCCGAGCCAGTAGAGGAGTCTGAGGAAGACAAGGCTGCGAAGAAGGCAAAGGCCGAGGCGGACGAGCTGAAGAAGAAGGGCACCGAGTTCTACAAGAAGCGACAATTCGACGAGGCTATCGAAAACTACAACAAGGCATGGGAGACACACAAGGACATTGCATACAAGACCAACCTTGGAGCTGCCAAGTTTGAGAAGGGTGACTACGAGGGCTGCATCCAGGCTTGTGAAGAGGCTGTCGAGTACGGTCGTGAGATCCTGGCCGACTTCAAGATCATCGCCAAGTATGTCATTCCCAATCTTACACCAGCCATTTGCTAACACACGCAGGGCCTTTGCACGTATCGGTACCGCGTACGAGAAGATGGGCGATCTCGCCAACGCAGTCAAATACTACCAAAAGGCACAAACCGAACACCGCACACCCGAAGTCCTCGCAAAGCTCCGTGCAGCGGAAAAGGCCAAGGCCAAACAAGAGAAGGAGTCATACATCAACCCCGAAGAGGCTGAGAAGGCGCGTGAGCTCGGCAATGCTAAGTTCAAGGAGTCCAACTGGCCCGAGGCCGTCGAGGCATACTCCGAGATGATCAAGCGCGCACCAGACGACCCAAGAGGATACTCCAACCGCGCTGCCTGCTTCATCAAGTTGCTAGAGTTCCCATCGGCTGTAGCAGACTGCGACGAGGCGATTAAGCGCGATCCAGACTTCATCCGAGCCTACCTGCGGAAAGCCCAAGCCTACTTCACCATGCGCGAGTACAACAAGTGTGTTAACGTATGCGCGGAAGCCATGGAGCACGACAAGGACGGCAAGAATGCACGTGAGATTCAGCAACAAGAAGCCAAGGCTCTGCAAGCACAGTACTCGGCACGCGAGGGCGAGACCGAACAACAGACCATGGAGCGTATCCAGCGGGATCCAGAGGTATGTCGACCCATACATGTTTCATATGAGAGCTTTACTAACACACACTCAGATCGTCGGCATCCTCCAAGACCCCGTCATGCAGGCCATCCTCCAGCAAGCCAAGGACGACCCCGCAGCGCTGCAAGAGCATCTCAAGAACCCCAGCATCCGCTCCAAGATTCAGAAGCTGGTGCACGCTGGTGTCATCAGGATGGGACGTTAGAAGCAATTCCTCTGATGGCACCCGGGTTCTCATGCATGCTCGTGCCAAAATTGATCATCAAGCATGGTTTTGCGATCATTCCACACACATATTTTGTATGACTAGACGGGAACTTTCTCTTTTTCTCTGCATAGCGTTTAGGTAATGAAATGTCTACGATTTCTCCTGTTCACGTATGACTTGCCATGATGAGACAAGTGAGATGAACGAATATGCGTACATGTATTGCGGTAAAGAAATGTAGTTGCCTGTTGCCAAACTCCACGGTATATGTCTTCGTTAAGTCTCCACCTTCCCTAATGCGGTCTTCACATGGATACGTTAAAGCGAATGTGTAAAACACCGTACGCCCATCCCTATACCCCTTCCCAAACGAAACCAACAGATACATTACACTCCCCTTAAGTCCACTTTCCTCCTATCTTCCATATCCTACAACCCACTAATAAAATCCAACAACCTTAACAACGCACCATTCTCAACTCTACACCCTTCGCCCTCCCTCTGCGCTCTCCGCAACCCCTGCGCCAACCACAGCCTAATCGTATCCGGATCGAGGTTGCGGAAGTTCTGCTGGCCGATCATGACGAAGGCTTGGGCACACAGCGTCGTGCTTTCACTGGGGGACGGGGGCGGTTTCGTGGAGCAGGATGTGCATTCTAGCGTGTTTGTTGGAGGTGGTGAGTTTGGAGTTGGGGGGTCGTTGCAGCAGGGTGGGGGACCGGTTATCGTGAGGGTTGTTGTGTTGGTTACTGTGAGGTGGGTGTCGAGGGACGGGGCTTGTGTTGATGTTGGCGTTGAGATTGAAGTTGGCGATACCAAGGACATGTTTGACTGTGACGACGTCGATGGCGACGGCAGGTAGAAAGAGGATCCGCCCAAGAAGGAAAGGTCGCTCATGTCTGGGACATGCCCGTGGACATCAGGGTAGCTGTCTAGTTGCGGGTCGATGAGCTGATCTGGTTGGATGGATGTGAGTGCTAGCGAATCGGTTTGCTGGTCGGGTAAAGCGGGAACGGGTGGTCTGGGTATATCTTGAGATGTAGGTGCGTTTCCTTCTCCTATACATCTTGCTCCTTCGTTTACATCGTTGTTGCTGGTATTCTGTCGTTGGGGTTGTTGGTGTGAGCCCATTGCACATCCTCCTGCTTTCAGAGCGGCGATTTCCGCTCGCGCCTCTTCAAGCAACTTTTCGGTCTCGGCGAGCTTTTGCTCGAGAGAAGCGACATGATCGCGCTGTCGAGCGCGGTGTCTTCTCTGGTTCTCGCGCACGCGGTTCAACGTGTGCTCTGCTGAAACGCGTGACTTGCGGCCGTTGCCGCGAGTCGCTGTCGGTGCGGCATCGGAGGTGTTGTGATCTGACGCCGATGAAGAAGTGGGTGATGTCACCATTGCTGTGGATGCTGAAGAGGGTTTTGGTGGGCTGGAGATTTCACGGAAGTGCTTTGAGGATTTGTGGAGGATTTGCGCACGGAGATGCTGGGCGGCTTCGAGAACGTTGAAGCGTGCCTGGGTGGAGGTGAGGCAGCGGGTGTAATAGCTTGGCGGTGACATATCGTTTTTGCGGGGATCTTGAAACACGAATGTGGTTGCTTCATGTTCGGGGTTGTCAGAACATGAGCACATGCGAAAATTGGGCTGAATGGATTGCGGTAGTAATTTCGGTCAATATGAGATGCACATTTGTTAGCCGACTTTTGAAGTTTGTTTGAAATTACCTAGGTACTTTTGACGTTACTGACGTGTGTAGGCTATTCCTTGTCGCCAGCCTTTCACGACTTTGACATCCAACATGGGAAAATAAGTATGCCCAAATTCGATAGCTCTCTGTAAAATCATACCAAGCCCCGTAGGAAAAGCTTGATCCGATGATCCATCCAATCTACATCCTTCGGGTTCGCCCCACCGCCCGCAATATGTCCCCAGATACTGGGCACTATCTCCACCGTCGCATTTTCCAGGCTCTTAGCTTCCTTCTCGCTGACATAAGGACGGAAGTACTGATCGTACTCGCATGGCATGAGCAAAACCTTTGCTTTGATGCTTTTGAGTGCCGACTCTAGATCCTCCGCCTTGGTGCACCGAGTGATGTCTCCGCGCTGCCACATACCCAGCATTACCAGAAGATCGTCACCTGTCCAACCTTCGTAACCCTGAATAGTAGCCACATCATCCCAGTCTCGCAGTTGCTGGAAGCCCATCTCTTTGTAGCATTCTTCGTCGAACCATTCGGCGCTTGTCAGCCACGCTGAATACGCCTTTCCAAAGGCCCTGATACCCCTCTCGGGACTCTTTGCGCTTTCCAGCGCTGCCTTCGGTCCCTCGAGGAACTGGAAGTTGTGTCTGCTAGTTTTGGCTGAGGAACATACGATTACGGCGTGCTTGATGAAATCAGGGTGCGTTGTTACCCAATGGTAGGTGATCTGGCCGCCCATCGAAAATCCTAGCATGACGTCTACCTCTTTGATACCGAGCTCTTGGGTAAGAAGCTGGTACTGAGCATTGATGCAGTCCAGGTACTCAAGGGTACTGGGGAAGTCGGGCGTGTTTGAGGGGCTAGAAGATTCGCCATTGCCGAGAAGGGCAATCAGGATGATCTTGTGATTCTTCAGAGCGGCGTTGGCATGTGTCAAGGTGGTGTCGAGACGGCCTTTGAAGCACGTGTGTACAACTGCTATCTTGCTGTTATGCGGGTTGAGGATCTTGTAGGCCAACTTGAGTTTCGGCAGTGTGGTGCCACTGTGGAACTTGAAATCGGAAATTTCGTACGTTTGGAGAGGCTCGGAGCTGGCTTGAGACAACATTTTGAGATGCAATGGAATAAACGGCAGAAGCTATGGAGATGAGGGGAAGATGAAGTTTCGCGGGGTACTGTGCTGAGGGTTCAGAGTGCCGATGCGATGACGATAGTATGGGGCTTTCTTCGTCATTGGCGCATGGCTCTGCCCCACTTGCGGCTCTGGAAGACCGCGGTTTGGTGTTCGTCGGAAGTCTAATGTGTACTTTATTCATCCATCGGCCAACACCGGCTCTCATGATGCTCGGTGGAAGCATGGAAGTAGAGAGATGTGCTGATGCAAATGAAGATGGACAGTTCCTTCTTCTGTGCATCATGTGCCCTAGCAGCCAACGGATATATACTGCAGAGCCGTTCACTGCAGGTCTACCGAATTTGCAAGTTTCCTGCTGGGATGTTTGGTGGTTACTGCTTATGGGTTCATCGGGTTGCGCCACCAACGGCTTATAGTCTGGTAGATGAGCGCTCATCTTAATCCTACCATGTCGGCACACCACTGCATATCGGTAAAGGCCATGTGGCCAATAGCGGACGACCAAGACCGCTAGCGTCTGAAGTAAGCACCGGTTGTTCGTGTTGCATCGCGAGACGCGCTGAATGGGAAAGTACTTGAAGCACTGCCAAAGGCACAGTCCTTTCGCCTCGAAATTCTTGTGGCCGTGTTGTGTTGTTCGTTCGTGAAAGCGGAACGTCAAGGCCTCCGTTCCGAGTATATTTAGACGTCGGCCAGGTGGCACAGCCGAGGCTTGCGGTACGCTAAGGAACCGCTACCCCTGTCGCGCCTTATCAACTCCAGTGTTGTTTCGGGCATAGCCCATCCTGTGGTCTTCCCCTTTGGGAGACTCTCAATAGCCTTGCAAGCGAGGTATCGTTGAGCAGTTGGAGTCTGTTGTTGTTGTCGCCATGTTCCTCAGGGGGTTGTCGAGGTGCGCACATGAAGACGAGAGTGAAACACATGCCACGCACGTCATGACGATCTCGACAAGCTGGGGCCAGGATCTACGTACATAGAGTAAGACGTTGGGCATAGAAGACCGGGCAGTGCTGGTGGTGAGATGACAATGGAAACCACATGGAGAAGTCATTGTCGATGCGCCGGATACAACAAGGTCAATATTTGAGCCGCACACAGACTACAGGCGCTGCCGCCAAGGGAATTATATACGACCGCATGTGGTAACTGGGTGAATGTAGGACCGAGTGCGCGGCGCACAGACGGGATCTGGTGGGCTGAATGTGGGGTGTGTCGACGTTGGCGCTGCGAACACGAGACATCTGCAGACGGCCGTTTCCAAGCATAGCCGTAGCCGGCAAGCGACGCAGAATCGCAATTTCGCTGTACGGCTTTACGCAAATCTTGCTCGTGTAGAGAAAGCCCGAGGCAGCAGACGCAAAAGGAGTTTAGGATACCGCTGCAGGCATGCAACGATAAGCGGGCGGCGCGCAATTAGCTTCGACCCTGGGCAATTTAGCTGATAAACTACTCCGCAACTACAGCGGCGGTTCCACGACGTTGTTGGGTCCTGGCTTGGTCCGCATCTCGTGGCTTTCCTCCCATCTGCCTTTCTTTTCACCTGTATATACCTGACGGCGGCATTGGTTCTTCGCATCAGGCAGTTTCATGTGGCCGGACCCTGTTAGAGAAGTGACAGACTCTCGGAACACTTTGGCCAGCCCGTCGTCGCCGCCGCCAATAATCAATTGAGCCCCAGGGACGGCAAACACGACACACGCAGCCTCGACGCCAGGCACGCGATCACCCCGACGCGCCTCACCCGCCATTCACGGCGTATTCTTCCACCACCCACGACCCCTCCCACCACCAGTGATAGCACCAGTCTTGGTCTGCGGGCAGCACCATGGTGGACGCACAGGATGCCGGGAGTAAGCTCTTCTCCAAGAGCCGCTGGAAGACCAAGATCTTCGAAAAGACCAACGAACTCGCCGCCGCCACACAGCCCAAGACGAAGCCGCCCTCGGACGACCACGACATCAACGACTTCCTCAAGCCCTCGACCGACCGCGCCGCCCAGCAGCAAAAGGACGCCGCTGCCGCTGCCTCAGCCTTCCTCCGACCCCGCATAGACGTTGCGAGCGCCCAGCGATGGCCCGGCGCACAGACGATCCTGAACAGCGCTGCTGCTGCCGGAAAGAGCCCAGGGCCCGGCGGTCTGAAGACAGGCACGCGCAAGAAGGGCTTCACCGTGAGCTTCGTGCGCACAGTCCCCGAAGTCATAGGCCATGGCGGGGACGAGTGCGAGGACCCCGTTGTGGAAGTCGCGAAGAACAAAAAGGCAGCGACGATCCCGGAACCGGAGAAGGTGCAATCTCAGACGCCGCAGGACGATGCAAATCTGGGAGCGCGCAGCAATGGCATAGGCAGGACCCCCTCGCAGACCGAGTACAGGACAAACCTCACGAGAACGCGGACGAACCCCGGCGAGCTGTCCCCACCACTTGGCCAGAAGATGCAGATGGGTCAGATCAACACCCACGCTACGCAACTGCCACCCACACCGCCGCGCTACATGGGATCTATGGGCTTGGGAGACCGACCAAAGGGCCTCACCAGGGCGCCCACTGGCTTTGACGGAATACCAGAGCCTATATCTATCCCTCCTGGAAGGCGACCCAGCACCAGCGAGGACTCTGTGTATTCACAGGATTCGGACAATCTCTCACCTGTCATGTCGAGGAATATGTCAGTACGCGAACCCACTATCCAAGAAGAGGACGACTTCCAGCCAAAGCCGCTTAAACGCACGCAGACTGGCTTCAGTACTCTGGGTGACGACGATCTGCCCTCGCCGGTGCATGCGATACCTTCGGTGCCCATGATGCCAGAAAGACATTTGGCTGAGCAGGAGGACGACGGCCCGAGTTCGTTCGCTGCGAGGGTGAAACAAAAGATGCGATCGGAAGAGGGCAGAACACTACATGAGGCATCGCAACGGGCAGCCTCGGGTCAAAGACGGGACTCCGAGACGAGCTCACAGCAGTCCCTCGTGGGCACACCTCCTTCCTCATATGCCACACCGGCCGCAGCCAGAACACCTCTAGAGACACCACAGTCCGATTCCAGGGGATCTCCTCGGATGAGACTGGACACTGAGGACCCTGAACGATCGAGAGCCCGTGGGCCCTCCCCAGGACGGCCGGGAGCGCAATCACCACCATCCGCGTCTAGATCGCAATATGTCGCATTTTCCCCTTCACAGACACGCGCCTCTCCTGCTGCACGGTCGGATCCTTTTATCAATACGAACGTACAACGGATTCCGTCGATCAAAGAGAACGCTCTTTTCGGGGCCCTTGACGACAGCCCAAATCTCCCAACTCCACCCCAGCTTCCCCCGAGTACATCTTATTTCTCGTCCGCTCAACCTCAACTGCAGCCTTCTTCACTTCCCCAGCCTCTCGCCATCTCAGGACCTCCCAGCCAGTTGCCGTCACGAAACGCATCTGGTGCCAGTACCAGCGCCAAACCCGCTGCTCCTCTCGCTCGTTCGGATACGAGATCTGCAAATGATTCCGCATACCGGGACTTTGCCGAGCGCATCACGCACATGAGAGGCATCTTCCAGCTGACAGCTCAGCTCGGAGGCAACCTCAATAGTCACTCGCCGATGCAATGGCTCAGGGTTGCTACTTGGTGGTTCTTGAAAGGACGTACTGGGATGGAGAACCTGATCAGGAGTCAACCCAAGTCTGCCGAACCGATACAAGAACGACTAGCTCAACCGCATGTCGACCTAGCCAAAGTGTGGTGGATCATTTCTGAAGTCCTTCCGAACCATCCCAGCTTACAGGGTTATGGCAACGCGTCCCCTGATGCGCAAGTCGACATGGCAAGACAAGCCGGAGACCCTGCGAGTGCGGAGGTGTTTGATATACAGAATGCGATTACCCACTACCTGAAATTGCTTGTGGGGTCGATGAAGAAGCATCAAAGCATGCCTCCAACGCAAGCTCTTATCCAGGGACAAGACCAGAAGATATGGGAAGAGTATCCGACATTCCCCGCAGACGCAGCGAGCGTGCTAACCTCCGGGCTCCCTGCTCCTAACGGCAGCCAGTTTAGTCTATCCCAGTACATACCCCTTTCCGACACCAAGACCGACTTCTGCTACTTCCGCATGTTCGTCAAAGCCTCGATCTCGACCGATGACCCTGCGACCGACCGCATTCCGATGGATGCTGTTGTTTCTGTCATGCGGTCTAAGGACGAGTATCAAGTCAAGTTGGCCATCTGTAGCCAAAACAGCCTCATCAACCTTTTAGTGGGCTCAGGATCAGTACTTGGCTGGAAAGATGTCAACTGGAAGCAGCAGGTTTCACAACTTACTGTTCAATTGAAGCACGGGTTTGTTCTGACACTTGCGCTGCACGAAAGTGACTTCCGTAGTCTCTGGTCTATTGTCAACCACACGAACCGAGTCGAGTCAGACCTACGAGAACGGAGAGATGAGCGCTTTGCTTGCAAATTGTACCTCCAGGAGGCGAGCTACCGGGATCCTGCAAACCCATCAGCATGGCCAGGCGATCGGATTCAAGGCTGCAAGCTGATGGTGTTCCAAAGGATCGAGCGAAGTAGTGAAGGCACAGGAAAGCGGAAATTGCATCGAGGCTACCGTATGGTTCTGGTTACGCCGCAGCAAACCAAGCAAGTCAGCTTGATCAACCATGAGCTCGGAACAAAGCAGGAGCCCATGAACTTCGAATACGTCACCGAAGCTAACCAAGCTCCGGCGTTGAGACTGCGATTCCGTGAAGAGAGTGCGGATAAGAAGCTGAGGACATGTGCAGCTCACCTCGTCTTCCAGAGTGGCAGGGATCGAAACGACCTCTTTGGCACATTCACGTCCATGAATGTCGCAGAAGGCGAGACTACCTTCGCTCAAGTCGCACTGAAAGCATTCCACATTGAGAGTGCGGACCAGTCAGAGGGCTTTACTTCGCAGGGTAGTCGCGTGCTGGAAAAGCTGCAGTGGGTGGAAGCCAAGGTTATGAACCTGGATCCAGAAGCTGCAGGGTTAGAATCAGCACCCACTGTCAAGAGTGAGAGTTTGAGGATCATGTGTCGACACACAGCCGGTATCATCTCTGACCGCATGAACTTGGGTAAGTTGAATCTTCTCGGATGAACAATGCAATACTAACGACTTCCAGGATCTGGCGAACTTCTAGTCCGCCTCCCAGTCGACGGAGCCGCCGAACTCACACTCCTCCGCGAAGCTCAACAAGACATGGCTGTAGCTGTCGACAGCAGCCGAACTGACCCCGCCGTCCCCGACGAACTAGCCAAGCTTCTGAAGACACTCACAAGCGCCTCGACAATCCGACGACTAACCTTCAACTCTTTCAACGATCTCCACACCTTCCAGTTGGCTGTTACCGGCTTCCACGTGAAATTCGACGGGTACGTCTACCCCCCTCACTGTTCCTTCTGACACCTAGCTAACACTGTCCCAGTCTCGCAAACTCCTTCTCCATCTCCCGTCGCCGCATGGTCGTCCCCATATACAAACAATGGACCGCCACACGCATCCGACTCCAAATCGTCGAGCAAGACAACATCATCCAACTCCTCGCTTTCTTCGAAGACTTCTCCCACGCCGACGCCATGAACTTCCAGCTCCGCCTCACCGACACGTTCCAAAAGACTGACAAGAACGGTCAGTTCGGACTCAAGCTTGTCGATGCGAAATTCGCTCTTCCGGTCGATGAACGCAGGGGCGAGGGCAAAATCCAAAAGGCGGAGGGCAGACTTACCGGTTGGTCTGGTACGAAAAGACGATTTGTTTGCCTAGATGAGATTGAGTATCCGGGCGAGCATGATGATATTCTCATCATGTTTGATTCTGCTGAGAGTAAGTCATGCCCACACCATTTCATAAAAGGGACAATGCTAATATGAATAACAGCACGCGATACCTTCGCTGAAGCCTTACCCGCTGCGACCATGGAGCGCAAATTTACCGTTCGAAGGAAGATATAAACTCCCTTCCCTTCCCAGCTTGCTGGACTTGGAAGACTAGCTGGCTTGCATAACCACCACCACACACCATATACCACAGATGGACACTTTCCTTTGTAACCACCAAGCGCGAAGCTCGCTTCCCCATTTCCTTCCTCTTCTTCTCTCTTCTACTCCACACCCTTCTGGACAAAGAAGACAGGCGCTTCTCCTTCACCCTTTTTTTTTTGTCTTGGCGTTTCGGAGCAAAATGTGACACGAGATATCACTATTGGCATGTAGGGAACTCGGGGTGTTGGCTTGTCAGGACTTTCTAAGCATTGT
Source organism: Alternaria incomplexa (assembly GCF_024043165.1). Taxonomy (NCBI): domain Eukaryota; kingdom Fungi; phylum Ascomycota; class Dothideomycetes; order Pleosporales; family Pleosporaceae; genus Alternaria; species Alternaria incomplexa. The sequence goes on from NW_026249856.1 coordinate 395,806, forward strand.
TGGCATATGTTTGTTAGCGGTTGTTTCGATATATACCAGAGTGTGTTCGCTGTCAAATACAGATGTCTGAATGGAAGCAGAGTTGTTCGACTGGATATCTCGACTGAGCAGTTGACTGATGCAGAATGGGTAAATGTGTGAAGTATGTATTACGTGTATAGATAGTATGCTATACAGATGAAGCGACTGAGCTATGTCCTAATTGCTCTTACGCTCACATCCGCTTCCCAAACTGAAATGCAAGCCGAATGAAGAAAAATGGAACAGCAAAACCCCATGCCCTAGTCCCAAACCTATCCAGGTATATAGCCAAAAATGCAGAACAAGTCGTGACGTCGTAAAAGAAAGAAAGAGGTAAGGGGGATATGCAATATATATGTGTGCTCGGACGAAGAGATAAGGGGAATCCAACTACTTGAAAAAGGACCAAATGGAAAACGCCAGCCAGCCAGTCAAGCCTTCTCGCAAATCAAAAGATGTCAAAAAGGAAGAAGAAGGTATCACACCGACCCCGTACCAACAGGATCAACATAATATCTACTCCCAATACTCCTGCGAATCTTCTCGCGCCTCTTCTCAGTCCGTCGCTCCCTCAGTTTCTCTTTAACACCGGAAATACCAATGTATTGGACGTGGTATTTCTTTAAGCCGGGCAGACTCTTGCCCTGGCGCCAGGACCCCCTACCACGCCGACTCTGTTCGTACTCGATGGATACAGTGGAGACGTTGTCGGGTAGGGAATTTGTGCGACGGAGGTCGTGGCTTGAGCGGCGTTTGGAGATGCCGCCGCTGCGGTGGCGGCCGAGAGGTGCGGTGGGGGCTTGGATTATGACTTTGTCGGGGGAGGCGAGATGGCGCGCTGTACGGGGGGTGCGGAAGTGAGGAGGGAGGGTGATGTGGTGCCGACGTTTGTTCGTGCCAGCACGTTCGAGACCCATGGAGTTGCCGATTAGGAAGCCGCCGCTGCCGCGGAAACCGCCTTTGAGCTTGTTGCTGATGGTGCTCGCGCGGCGGGGGCGCGAGGGTAAGGGTTCTGGCTCTGGGTCTTCGATGTCGCTGGTGTCGCCGCCGGAAGGGAGGCCGTTGTCTTCGTCCGAGTCGTCTTCCGAGTCGCCGTCTTCGAATCCGTCCCAGAAGCCGCGGGGGCGCCAGAAGGGGTGGAGGGTGCCGTCCTCTTCGTTGACGCTGGGGACGGAGGGGTTGCGGTGGATGTGCTGCTTGAATGGGTCGCTGGTGTACCGTGTTCGGTTGTTGGAGGCGCGACCGAAGAGTGGTGTGATGAGGTTGTCGGAGTAGCGCCGCGCTCGCTGGAGGACAGACAATCGGCGCTGGGGGTGCGAATCAGAGCGCTCCGGTGGTCCTGGTGGCGGGGGTACCAGTTGGTTCTCGAGTTCTTCCATGGGGGTGGGAGGGATAAATTTGATGATGGGTGGCTCCGGTGGGTCTCGGGGGTTCGTGAGAGGCGATTCTACACCATCAGGCTGAGGTAGGTCGAACTGTGTTGGGGGTGTCGAGGGCTCGAAAGTCAGAGTGGGCTGGGGGTAGGGCTCGTCAACCTCCTCGCGAGCTTGTTGAGGTGCCTCAGGTGCCTCTACGAATGGCTGACTGGGTGTACTCCGCACCTCACGATCGTCCTGCGGTGTGAGATAGGTGTTGCCAGTTATTTGACGCTGCTCTGGCAACAGTGAATTACCGCGTGACTGCTGTACAACGAGCAGCGAGTGGTTGTTGTGGGGGTAGATGCTCACAGCAGTCGCCTCGGTGACTTCGACCGTATCGGAAAACTGTGAGAACGGCGTCGATTGAGAGTACAGGTGCCGAGCATTGGCGTGCTCCTCAGTCCGCGAAGCAGACCGAGAAGCGGATTGGTCGAAACTGACGCGGCCATGGTCTCCAGAATCAGGGCGCGATGCGTTGCTGCGGCGTTTCACCTCGTCCGTCGATGTGCGATCCTTCAAGATGGGACGCACTGCCATCTCGGGAGAGAGAGATGCTCGCTTTGCCCATGAGACTGGCCTTGCGCCCTGACGCAGATGAGGTGAAGTGTCTTTTAGCGGTGAAAACTTCTCCAGGTTCTCAGATGTAGCAGGATTCTGCTTAGAGTCAACAAGAGTAGCTGACTCTGCAGTCTCACGAGCCGCAAGTAGTAGACGGACTCTATCCGTCAGCGCAGACGGCACACGAGTCTCTTCAACAGGATGGCTCGCACCCATGAAGACATCGCGTTCGGCTGGCCCATCTACGCCCTGATCGGGAAGATTGGGCAGTGTGTTCTCAAGATTCGCCGGCAGTTTCACATCGGTAACCACTTGTGACTGTCTTCTGTTCTTGCGCGATGTGGGTGACGTCCGACGTGGCTTTGGCGATAGGGTCGGTGACGGCGCTCGAACAGGAGGCGATGGAGCTCGCATAGGAGGTGATGGTGCTCGTACAGACATCCGTTTGACGGGATCCTCCATCGGTGCAGGACTTTCGGAGGGCCGCAGCTCTGTAAAGTTCCTTGGCTTCGAAGACAGCGTGCGTCTGGTGGCTTCCGGCGCCGAGTTGACTCGCTTGTGGTAGCTACCGCCTGATCGCGCGACTGTGCTGTGCCGACTAACTATGTCCGCTGCTGGCTGAAGTACGTTTCGTATCGACTCTTGATGGGCTAGTGTATGCGCCGAGCTATCGATAGTCCTCTGTCGCAACGACAGCGACGGGGACATGATGCGCGATGAACCGACATCCGAGTTAGTGCTGAACCTCGCACTCCTGTCGGCGATGTTCGTCCTCTTGTGCACCAGGCGATGGGGCGGCACTTCGTCGTACTGCGAGATCATTGAGTTGCGATTCGAGTGGGTCTCAGAACCGAGATTCGCAGGTGAACTGTAGTCTCTCCTGTATGCCATGTTCCGCCCAGAGTGTCGCAGTGTTGGGTTTCGTCGCGGTGGAGTGATATTAACGTACGCCGACACGACCGTCGAGGCCACTGATGCTGTGGAGAGTCGCTTGTTGGTGTTGTCGCGTTGCCTCTCGCCCGTCATGCCTCTACCCTCCGAGGGCCAGCCAATTGAATGCGCAAAGTTCTCGATGGAGGGCGTGACGGGACTGTTGTGGCTGGCTTCGACGCGTTCGCGCAGACTGGAAGCGCGTCGGGCTCGGGTGCTTGGGGTTGGCGAGGCGGCTTCGACGATGGTGACGGCGGGCGCGGGTTCTTCGACGGCCTTTGCGACGGGTGACGGGATACGCGCTGGAGCGGATGACTTGCGAGGCGTGCTGGAGGGCGTTCTGCGTTTTCTGCGAACCGTTACGTTCCGCATGAGGTCTGTGTTCCACTCCCGATCTGGGATATCCTCGACCACCTGGGATCCCTTGTCCTCTTCAGCACCGACCGTTGAGTCCACCGGTTCAGCAGTGGGGAAGTACGGGCCTTGCTTGTTCGTGGGCGTGACATCATGCTGGTCGTGCTCGAACGCCAGGCCCAGTCCGCGGTCTTCCTCGACGGTACTCAGCCTGTCGTTAGCAGGTGTTGCGGCTCTGCTGTCTTCGCGGTCCGAGGAGAAAGGGTCCTCTCTGGCGGTCTGGAAGGAATCCGCGCGCGAAGAGGGATATGTGTATATCGGGGGCCGTTCGAGCGTCGCAGTCGTGCCATTGGTGCCGTTGGAGGCGTTGGTTCGCGGAGGACTGGGATCGGGCGTGGGAGGACTGCGCGCATTGACCGGCGTGCTGAGAGACGATTTCTGCGATATAATCGAGTTCCTTACGCTGTCGGCATGTAGCGGTTGCTCGGGCATCTGTGCAGTTCTTCCGTCCTGGGAAGCTGTGGGCGGAGTAGGCGGGAGGCCGCTGTCAGCTCCCGGCAATGCGCCTGGAGACTGGAGCGGTGTATTGTGCTCGCTGTCGGCTATCGAATCCGTGTCGTCGGTCGCTTGTGTAGTATAGGAGTAGTCGCGCTTAAGGGGCGCTGCAGCTCTCGAGTAGGTGCGGTAGTCGTCGCTACGGCGCGGCAGGTGTTTCGGTTGGCGGAGATTCGGCGAGGCCTTGAAGGATGATTCGAGCATGGCATAGACGTCGGACTGAGGTTGTGACATGGTGGCCAGGCGCCTCACAGTGAAGGCGCACTCGAAACTCTATCCCCGTCTGCCGTCCCTATCGCTGCTGGCCCGTGTACCGGTGCAAGGTGGCTCTTCCTGCGGTTAAGAAGAAGCCATGACCCGCGAGCGCAAGACGGCAGTGTTCTTCTACATGCGACGCTGATGTCGCTTTCCACCAGTCGCAGCGCTCAAGAGGTATGCAGGCTGCCGTGGGCGCAGGGCGGTGGGTGGTGACGCAGGCAGCCTCGGGATTGCAGTGCCAAGAGAACCGTTCACGATGCGATTAAGCGGGCGCACGATGGAGACTCGACTGTCACGATATTTTAGGGCGGCCTCGGATCCAGCGAACAAGATACGGCGGTGCGATAGGGCGAGGGCAGCGAATTTGGAGACGGGAGGGTCGTCTGCGGAAGGAGCAGGTCACTGCGCAATAATCGATGCGCGCCGAATTGGTGGCTTTCCAAGCTTCGGGCGACGGCGAGGTAGCGGCTTGGGGTCCAAATGGTCTAAAGAATCTCTCTCCTGGAGCGGTCCTTGGAAAATCGGGAAGATGCCGTGGTGGCGACTATCTATCGAGAAAAGCAACAATTATCACTCCGGGCATTACTATGGGAAGGCGCTGTGGTTGGAGACGGCCGTAGCAGCTAATGCTTCACCATGAGCTCATTCGCTCCATCGCAGGGTTAAGTCCCCGATCCCACCAGTCATCCCCACGGAACACAACGCTTTTCTGCACTACACCTCCTCTCGTCCCAGCCTGCGTCTACGGCAGGCAACCCCTCTTTCCGTGCACCACGTATGTGACGGTACTCCCCGGCCTGCATCGACTCGCGATCATGTGCCAAAGTACCTTTGTACCTTTTACTAGAGCGTGGCTAGCCTGCATTACAGCCCAGGCGCCTACCTGAGGGATCCAGACAGCCTCAACTATTTAGCTACTTATTCCAATTGCACAGGTTTCAGGTGCATAAGCCACAGTACAAGTCTCGGTCACAGCCGTTGGACTATCTCCCGAGATCGGGTCCTCCCAGCGCACAGATTCTTCCTAGACACCACAGTACATGTGCCGTGCTACGACACGTCAAGTACCCATCGCGACTAAGGCATCGTCTCATGGAGTCGGGAATAACTCGGCCAAAGCTGACAATGGGACATCAGACATCTTCATATCGAAGTAGAAGCATATGCGTGACGTCATCAACCTCTGATGGCATCTTTACGTGCGAGGCTCCAAACAGTGGAGTCTAGAGAAACCACAAGATAAAAGATGAACACAACCAGAACCATGCTTTCTCACAATAACAAAGAACTTCCTACAAACCATAGCAGATAATGACATCTGACGACAAAATGCACGCCATCGCAGTCACCGAATATGGCCCCATCACAAACCTGCAATCCATTTCCGTCCCCAGACCTCCCTCTCCCCAAGGCCACGACATTCTCGTCCGCCTCCGCGCCTGCTCCATCAACCCCGTCGACACAAAAGTCCGCGCCGGCACCTACGACGACTACCCAGACTACTTTTCACGCACGCCTGCACTCCCGCAAATCCTCGGTTTCGACGGCGCCGGCACAATCGAAAGCGTCGGATCTTCCGTCCAGAATTTCAAACCCGACGACGAAGTCTACTACGCCGGTTCCCCAATCCGTCAAGGCAGTAATGCAGAGTATCAGTTAGTCGATTCGCGAGCCGTGGCGCTCAAGCCAAAGAGTTTGGATTGGGGAGAAGCGGCTGCTATGCCGTTGACGTGGATAACGGCTTACGAAGCACTAGTCGAGCGGATGGAGATACAAAAGGGTGAGAAAGCTGGTATTTTGATCATCAACGGCGCGGGAGGCGTGGGCAGTGTGGCGAGTCAGATTGCACGGAGGGTACTCGACTTACCCGTTGTAGTCACCACGGCGTCTAGAGAAGAGACAGTCGCTTTCTCAAAAGACGTAGGAGGTGCTACGCATACGATTAACCACCACAACGACCTCGCGGACGAAGTTGAGAAGTTGAAGCTGGATGTACCGATCAAATACATTTTCATCACGCACACACCTACATCCGGCTATCTCGCCCCCGCAGCCAAAATCTGCGCTCCTTTCGGAAAAGTCTGCTCTATTGTTCAAGACAAAGAGATGCCCATGTACGGCACGGAGTTCATGGCAAAGAGTCTGACGTTTGTGTGGGCGTTGCTGGGCACGAAACCGTATTATGGTGTTGATGTGGAGAGTCATGGGCGGATACTGGAGGAATTGGCGGGGTTGCTGGATCAGGGGACGGTGAAGTGTCATTGTAGGCGGAGGTTGAGGATGGATGAGCAGGGGCTGAGAGAGGCGCATGGGATTATTGAGGGTGGGAAGAGTGTGGGGAAGGTCGTGTTGGAGTTTTGAGTAGGGAGTGGTGTGATGTCTACAGGCGTTATCATAGATCCACCAGGAGATGATCTTTTGCTTTACCTAGGTATCGTTGGAATCGTAGACATCTCGGCTCGCTATGGGTGGGTGAGGGAGGAGTTGGAAAAGAGCATGTTGTAATTCTGATTGACGGATGGAGATAAAGAAAGAAGATTTGGAGAGTGCGAGCAGGCAAGTTATACTATGTTTCGCGTGCTACAATGTGTTCTGGTCTCACATAGACCAGTGGCTTCGTGGTTCTCGTGGTACAGGCGCCTCGTAGTATGAGGCGAGCTACTCAGAATCTGCGAAGTTGTGAGGTGTGATAGTACTAGGAAGTTCCTGGTAGCTACAGTTGAGGACCGGGCACACGGAGACGTTGAAGTGGAGAGCTCGAACGATGCGCAGGCGCGGTCGGCCATGGGCACACCCGATTCAAAAGACGTCATGTAGACCGGATGTGTCGTGGCTATTACTACCGGAGCGGCGAGACGGTGTGGTCACGTTTTGTCAAACATAGGCGGGATAATCTGTAGATGGATTAGTCCAGGCCAATGCAAGTCGTAATCGTTGCGCACTTACAGTGATCATGTGGAAGCCCGGCCTACCCCACGCGGAGGTAAGCCGGGGAGCTAGTATTGCGAGACAGCTCTGAATGGCGAGCGCAGCAGATGCTGGACTTCTTGGACCATACCCTTCTGTTCTCCCTGGTGCTTACGAGAGCATGTTTAACAAATCAAGCGGCTTGAATGCCACTTCCGCCTAGGAACTACTCGTCGTCCATATCGTCTCCGTCGCGTCCAGGACTCCTGCTCCTGGCTCTTCCGGCCCCACGTCCGCTTTGGCGCCTGTCGTGGTCGCGCGCCCGTCCTTTGCTGGCTGGCGGTGGTCGTACAAAGGCGAAGTCGACGGTAACCTTCTGCTCGAGAAATTCTTCGCCGTTGGCGCCCTTGACAGCGGCGTTCGCTTCTTCCAAAGTAGCATACTCGATGAGCACGTAGCCCTGTGTGATGTCAGTCCCCCATCGCTCTTTCCTTCCTCGTCACAACCACCAATTTCAGGCGCGTACCTTGACGTAACCCGTCCTCCTGTCCAAGTTCATGTGCAGATTCTTGATGGTACCAAACTCGCCGAACATGTCCTGAAGATCCTCCTCGGTACATTCCTCGTGCACATTGGTGACAATGATGATCCAGCCCTCGATGGAGCGCACAGCTGTCGCGCCTGCCTGGGTGCGCGCGTCGTTGCTGTCGGTGGTCGGCTTGGCGTCAGTCGCGACGTCGGGCTGGTCAATGTCCATGGTTTCTGTGGTGTCGGCCATGGTCGCAGAATGTAATTGGTCGGTGGGTGGTGTAGACTGGATATCGTGGTGAGGGCGTTGTTGAGCTCTCGGCGTCGCCAAATGTTTCCGTAGTCGAGGCGGTTCGCGCTAGTGGAAGAGCGGCTCCATCCCAACTTACGCGACCCAGGTTCGCTCTCTCTCTCAACGCGCCTGCCCTGTGTCTGGCCCCAAGTCCGACGCTTACATGCAGTGCCTGTTTCCTGCATACATCATGGCTGACGACCCCACCCCTCACGGCACTGTCGGAAAGAAGCAGACAAAAGGGCCACCGTCCAGCCATTCTTTAGCAGTGAGCTAGGTCCAGCTACACCCCCGCCGACGTCACTCAATTGTTATATGACACGCCCTTGACCCGCGCCTTTCATCATGCTCCAGTTTCTCGACAATCTCGTACACTACGCCGATCCGACGCTCCCGTCCTTCTCCTCCCTCACATACTTGTATATTGTCATCCTAGGCTGCTCGCTTTTGATATCTCTCCGTTCACGACAAGAAGAGGAGAACCTCAACTAACATCATGTCCAAGTTCACAAATGTATGTCCCGTTCTTCATGTGATTCCTAGCAGAACTGATTATGTTAGATCGCCATGATCGGATGCGGAAGCATGGGCGGTGGAATGGCCCTGCTTTTCGCCGAGGACGGTGTCAATGTTTCGCTTTCAGACCCTTCAGAGCAGGCAATGGATGCAGTCATTGAGAAGGCTGAGAAGCAAGGCTACAACGGAAAAGTTGAGAAATTCAATGGTAGGCGGAATCCTTGGACGTCGATGCACTCCAAGACTAATGCGGTAACAGACTACGATACCCTCTGCAAATCACTCTCCACACCACGCTTACTCGTCTTCTCTCTCCCACATGGCGGCGTCGGGGACAAAGTCCTTGAAGGTCTGGAGCCACATCTCTCCCGCGACGATATCATCCTAGACTGCGGAAACGAACACTTCCAGAACACCGAGCGGCGACAGGAGAAGTGCAAGGGCACTGGCATCCGATACATTGGCTGTGGTGTCAGTGGTGGATACCAGGCAGCAAGAGCTGGACCTTCCATGTGTCCTGGCGGTGACATCTCTGCGCTCAAAGAAGTCCTTCCGTTGCTGGAGAAGGTCGCAGCCAAAGACAAGGACGAGAAACCTTGCGTGGGTGTCATCGGCAAGGGTGGAGCAGGACATTACGTGAAGATGATGCACAACGGTATCGAGCATGGCATGATGAGCGCTATCTGTGAGGCCTGGGGCATCATGCGAAAGATGGGAATGGGGTACGAAGAGATTGGCGATGTTCTCTCTCAGTGGAACTCAGAAGGCGAACTGGTATGTTCACGACTCAAGACATTATGGATTTACTGAACTGACTTGCGAATAGCGCGGCACTTTCCTCGTTTCCATTGGCGCAGATCTATCCCACAAACGCGACTCAAGCGATAAGCCCAACCAAGCAAACCAGAAAGATACCCAATTACCTCCTCTTGTCATTTCGGAAGTCCTCGACAAGGTGGTCCAGGATGTCACTAGCGAGGAGGGTACTGGTGTGTGGAGCAACACTGAAGCTATCGAGCGTCACGTCCCGGCCTTCACTCTCAACATTTCGCATGCGTTCCGCCTCGCATCCGCTTTCCGCGGTGATCGTGAGCAAGCCAGCAAAGCCGCCGACGGAGGCTTCCCCCCTAGTCAACTGAACATTACGGACAAGAAGGCTTTCCTCGAAGATCTCAGACAGGCAACATATGCGTCGTGCCTCGCCAGCTACATCCAAGGCATGAATGTCATTGCGAAAGCAGACCAGGAGAACAAATGGGAAATTGACTACTCGCAAGTCTGGCAGATCTGGCGCGGAGGATGTATTATCCAAGCAGACTACATCTCCGATGAGATTCTCGCGCCGATCCTCAAATCCAATCCATCTCCGGAAAACCTCAACCTCAACTTCTCGACTCGCGTGGCCAAGGACGTCAAGAATTGCTTCCCCGCACTTCGTCGGATAGTCGCCAAGGCTGTAGAAACCGACCAAGTCGTACCGGCCATCAGTGCTACCCTGGAGTACTTCAAGGTCGCTAGCGGTACCGACCTGCCCACGTCATTCTACGAAGCCGAGCTTGACTACTTTGGTAGCCACATGTTCGACAAGAAGGGTGATACAGACGCGAATGTCAAGAAGCCAATGGAGGGCAAGCACCACTTTGAGTGGAAGCCTGCAACGAGCCAAAAAGAGGTATATGGCAAGAATTACAAGATCTAAAGCAGCCGGTTTGGATGTTTCTCTTCTTCATGATTGTTAAATAGCGTGGTTTCCATAGCAATAGCAAATCAGTCTATTCTAAATTCCTACAGTTTTCTATAAGAGGTGGAAGGCAGCACCGTAAAAGTGTGTGGTTGCTAATGCAAAAGTTCAACAATACGAGATTCGTGTCGTGACGAAAGGGGATCCTAAGTCGAAATGACGTTATTTCCGCCACTTGTACGAGCTCCACCACGTCCACTCCGCTTCCACTAACCGGCATGACGTACCCTCTCCAAAACACCATACTTTTCGTACAACAATTCGGAACCTACGGCTCGACCATCCTCGTATCCCGCTCAAAATAGCGACCATGTCGAAGGGATCGGCAGTTTACACACCGCCCGAGTGGTCGCCGTGGCTGCGCCGGGAGATCTGCACGAGCCCATGACCAGGACAATTCGCACAACAATCTTCCGACACCAGAGCTTTTGTGGAGAAAGGTGACGCTGCATGGTATGATGCGATATGAGATGGTGGGAGCTTTCAGTAGTATCGGTCCGCTTTCGGTAGATGCTTTGCTATTATAAGTAGCGGAGAGGGAGGAGGTATATAACCCATCTTACATCACCTCACCGAGCGAATTCCGTCTTGCGTACAAAACCACATCACAACAATTTCTACCTCCTAAACGAACATCACGCATCACCAAACTCCGGTGTCTACCTAGTCAACCACCAAAATGCGTTTCTCCACCCTCACAACAGCTCTCACATCCGCGACCCTCGCATCCAGCCGCCTCATCGGCATCGCCGCGCCATCCACCCTCGCCCCCAACAGCACCTTCACGCTCACCCTCCTCTCAGAAGGCTACATCCAATCCGTCGCCGACGTCGCCGTCGCATGGGGTTTCTCGCTCGCCCCCGGCTACCCGGGCACCCTCGGATCCTTCACGCAATCCGCATACCTCGGTCCTGAGAAGAGCAACCAGGGGCAGGAAAACGTTACTATTACTGCAACTGTACCCGCGGGATTGGCGATGGACGCGTATCAGGGCAAGGATATTCTGTTGAATGCGGGGATTTATTCGTTGTATGGGGCTAGTGGGGGTGCGACGGTTACGGGGTTTAATGTTACGGTTAGGGTGGGCGAGAGTACGGGGGGTGAGGTTGTGGAGAGTGAGGGACAGGGGTGGATTCAGAATACTGTGGCGTAGAGGTATTAGAGAAAGAATTGAGGGATGGGAATCGAGAGCATGTTTATATGGGCATAGTTAGCGGTTGATGAACATATAGTTTCAACCACACTATCTTAATGGGCTTCAGCATAACGCGCGGCTTGCATCTCATGGGTTCACGGGGGTAAGCTGATGTTTGCAAAGAATTGATATGATTTGTTGATAGTGATGGACCGAAGCTGACGTGACCTAAAGGCTAGGCTTTTAGGTCTTGTATAGCAAGACGGTGTAGAGCTATGAACTTGAACAGCGAGGGCCTTTCAGGCTTAGCGCAGCTCCATGTGTTCCTTCTGGTTCTCGAACTCTACGTCTCGTTAGTGGGTGGATCAGACAAATTCGTGTAGTTTCGAAAATTTACCCTCGAGCCAGTCTACGACAAAGTTCTTCAGGAACTGTTGCGCATAGACGACCTGCGGTGGTGGCAGATCAGGAGTTGTCTGGTTCTCAAAGATACCATTCTCCTCCCAGTGGTGCACACCGTGGCTGATCAGATGCCACGGGCGCTCCGTCGTGCTGTTCCTGCTATCGGGGTACCACAATGGGGTTGCTGGCCTCCACGGATCCGCGTTACCTCCGAGGTGGGCAAGACGCTCGTAGTCGATGTCGTAGCCTCCGTACTTGTTGACACGCTCAATCTCCGGAGGGTGGTTGATGCCGAATTGTGCGCGGCAGAAGAAGGTCAGGTACTCTACATCGAGGGTACGTGAGATGAGCGGCATGATATCAGCGGGTGTGTTTCCGGTTTGGATGTAACCCCACTCTGTGCAGACTTGGTAGCTCCAGCTCACAGCGCCGTAGTCTTCGATAGAAGTGTATTGCTGGAGCGCAGTAACGTTGAGCTGGGTGAAGTACGAGTCCTGAGTCCTATTCGAACGGCGCCATCCAGAGAGAGCTGTGCTGTTGAGCCAAGCAATAGCGTTGAGGGTGATGTTCTGCACGGCGGTGTCGTTGGTGTAGCCGGCCGCCGAAACGAGTTCCGCAACCGCTGGGCGCAGGTTCTCGCCTGCGGGCTCTTCTGCGGTAATGTTCTGGCAGTAGTTGAACCAAGAGGGCGAGTTCTCCTCAGGATCCCAGTTGGTGCTTTGCAGGCCGTAGACACCAGTAATCTGGCCAGCGAAATCACGGTTGTCAGTAACACCGCCCATGCCAAAGACATCCTTGAGTGCCTGAACCTTGGAGGTGTCGTTCTGGCGGATAAGAATGCCATCAACAACGTCAATTAGGAGTTGCGTGTTCTTCATGCAGTCTGGAGGACCGTATAGCCTAGCTGGCTCAAAGTACTGCCAGTAGTCGTAGATCGCAACAGTTACACCAGAAGAAGAGATTGCGCCCCAGAAAGTCTCTGGGTATACAACTCGCAAGAATGCGGCCTGGGCACCAGCGTATGAACCGCCGTAAACGACCCATGGGGTGTTCGGCGCAGTCAGGTCCGCGTCAATGCCTTCGAACTTCACATTCCTAGCGAAGTAATCAACCTCAGCAAGCGCTTGCTCAGTCGACAAGAATCGCATGTTCGGTGTCGTCAGATCGGGAACCGGGAAAGATTTGCCATAGTAACGGTGCTCAAGAATGACACCGAGACCGTTGGTAGCCTTGATGACCTGGTGGACAATTCCCTTCTGGAGGAAGGTGAGACGACCCTCTCCATCGGTTTCTCCGCCAAGAAGTACAAAGACCGGTCCGCCAGGCTTGTAGTACGTGTCGTCGAACCAGTACCTCAAGTTGAAAGAACCGTTGCTATGAGGCTCGTACCGTGTCTCGTTGTGGAAGAAGTCGACTGGCACAGAGATGTTGTACTCCGGGTATAGCAACGTGGGATCGGTGTCTTCGCGCTTGGTCAGGCTGCGACGCGTCCGTGCAGCTTGCACCTGATATCGTGTCAGCTTCATTTGCTTACCACCAGCTCATCTCCGAGGTATGAGATATTCGTCGCATGTTGATGTTCCATGCCGAAAAGGCCCTATCGATACTTTCATACCTCTCGTGCATATTGCAGAAAGGCATGAAGCAATTGAATGCAGAGAGGCACAGTCGCTACATCGATGTAACAAACAGAAAAAATGGTGCTTACCTGCTCTTCCCTCTCCACCGCATTTCTGGGCGAAAGCTTGAGCGCAGAAGCAGCCTGAAGGCCGCCTAGGATCGCTGCGACAGCAATTGAGAAACGCATGGTACCGGTAGGACGATGCGTAGTCGCTGGCAACGGCGCACGTCAGGCAGCGCTCGCCTATATATCTGCCCCAACACGAGAGAACAGAGTTATGACGCCGGTGATAGCTACCCGGCCATTTCATTATCATCTATGCGAGGGACAACCATGTTTAGGGAAGGTGGATAAAGTAGTGCGCCTGTGCTAGCGCAAGTACGATGCTCGAACAAGCAGGAGATACGGTGATCGGCACCTGCTGGGCCGTTGGCAGTGGCGGACAGCAAGCTTTTCTGGCTCGGGTGCTTGGTGGGAGGCCTGGTAGCGCCATGTACGATGCGACTGACTGCCTTACGTGCGGTAATGCGCGCTCGAAGCTGTGTTGTGTGCTGAGCATGACGCGGTCAAGCCTTGCTAGGATGTATCGTGATGTCGCGAGGTTGGCGAGGCGGCCCCGCCTCGTCACCAGCCGAAGTCTCCTCAGAGGCCAATCGGCTGTACTAGAACCCTATTCCCTGCACCATGACACTGCTTTCGTGCGCGCAATCTGCTTTTGAACTTTGCACAGTGTTCACCCTGGTCGACTCTGTCGTGCGACAGCAACTGAACCATCGCATTAGGTGAGATCAGTCGCCCGCTGAAGGCGAGAATTTGGCACAGAGGTTGCTCATCAAGTTTGATACGTATCATTTCAGCGTAACGAATTGTCCGGCATCACATACACGCTACCCAGCTCAGCGACGCAGCCCTCTTACTTTGTAATCTCCTCGATGTGCGACACAGACCCGTCCTTCTCTCCACGCGCAATACCCTGCTCCTTGACGTCCATCAACGCAGCCTCGCCGACATCAACAGCATCGTCGCCATCGAAGAACTTGGCGATTTCCTCCATGGGCGTGTACCTGGTTTCTACAATGCAGAAGTAGATGACTCCGATCTCAAAAGCGAGGAAGACGCAGTAGCAGATGTAGTACTTCCACGCGAGTGCGTCGAGCGCAATGCCGTTGACGAACTGGTTGAAGAAGAGAGCTGCTGTAACGCAGAAGTTGAGCCATGTGAATCCCTTGGCGCGAAGACCATATGGCAGGATCTCAGTAGTGTATCCTGCCATGATACCGGACTTGATATCGTAGAAGATACCGTAGAAGAACTGCATGTCAAGGTCAGCATAGCGTTCTCGGTCGGTCCAACGGTCGAGGAGTAGCAGGTAAAACTTACAATACTGACGATGAAGCCTTTGCCGAGAGGGGCCCGAGGCTCGATGTCGTATCGGGCAGAGATGATTGTGAAGATGTTGAACATGACGAACGTTCCGATCGTGGAGATAAGATAGATCGGACGTCGACCAAGTTTGTCAACCAAGAAGGCAAAGAGGAAGTTCTCGCACAGCGCCAAGGTCTTCATGCCGCCATTGATCCCAAGTTGTGTCTGGGGATCTGTGAGACCAACGTTGTCCATGACATACTTGAGGTAATACGAGATCAGACCGTTACCACTCCATTGACTGAAGAAACCAATAGCAGTGATGATAATGATCCTCTTGCGGTTGCCTTTGGTCTTCAGGAAGTCGGACCAGCTGGTTCGGTTGTGCTCCCTGTCAAGAGCAATGGCAGCGCGCACTTCGGCGTATTCCAGTTGAACAAACTCGTCGTCAGCGTTGCCTTCGCCGTGCCAGCGGGCGAACATGGCAAGGGCTTCCTCGTGGCGGTCTTTGTTGCACAGCCAACGTGGGGACTCGGGCATGAAGAAAATGAAGCCGAGGATAATGAGGGAGCAGATCGACTGCAGAAGAGATGGGAGTCGCCATGACCAGTCGCTCTGTAAAGTGTTAGACGAATTATTTGTGAAAGAGAGACAGTAGAATGCACAAGGGTGAGAAGTTGACGTACCTTTAGCTGGAGCGTTCCGTATGTCACCCAGGATGCGATGAAGGCTCCAGAGTGGTAGCTCGCACCAGAGAGTGTAACCAAGATAGCACGATCCTGTGGATGAGCGATCTCTGCGATCAACAACGGCGCGGATCCAAGAACGATGGTGTCTCCGAAACCCAGGATGAGTCTGGCAGCAATGAACATGCCGATGTTCTGCGCTCCAGTCTGGATGGCAACAGCGATCAACATGATAACGCAGCCAATCGCCACACCAATCTTCCTACCCTTCCAATCAATGAGGTAGGGGGTGAAGAAGAGACCGATGAGTGAGCCGAGGGACATGGATGAGTTGAAGAAGCCGAGCATAGCCCCGCGAGGCTCACCGAAGTAGTCTTGCCAGTAAGTCAGAGACTGAAGACCATTCATCATGGATCCGTCGAAGCCATTGGCGGTATTCGTTAAGATGAGAACGACAATGTAGATGTAGAGTCTGCGGAGGTTGGCTCGCTTCCACCATGCGACTCTTGGATAGGCACGGCCAGCGAAGAAGAAGTGCCCTTTCGGCGGTTTGAGGGGCACAGCGCTCTGCGTGGTCTTGGGTGGGCGGAAGGATACCATCTTGAAAGGTAGATGTTGCTGTTGCGAAGAAAGACAATGGGGATGCCGCTGCAAGAAGAAGCCATGAGCTGCATGGGTCACTGTTGCATATATACCCTCAACACCGCGCCACGTACATTATCTTCGATACATGCCATCCCAGCTACTCAGATCTCACCCATCTTCCCAGGCACGCTTCAATAGCCAAAATTGGGTTCGGGATGAAGCCAAGCAGGGTGAATGTGCATATTTGCCTTACCTTGTCCCGCATTCAAGCACTCATTTCTCGTTTTGTTTTGTTGTGCCTCGCGCCACCAAGGCGCTGCGGTCTTGATAGTTCTAGGCATCGTGGAATGAGGCCGAAGTGAACCAGTCTGGAGGCATGCCACTAAGCCCTTAGTCGAATGCGGGGAAACCAACTAGTCGTGCGAGCAACCCCATGGGGTTGTACCGGCTAAAGATGAACCTTATCAGGCCTTTTGAATGAGTTTGGACGTGAGACAGTGAGTATTGCCGCCCTGTATTGCCGGTGTCTTGTTGCCAATGCTCGGAATGTGGGGCTGTTCTCGGTCGCTACACCCAACGCAGTTAGTAGACGATGTTCTGATTGGATCCTCATCTCGGATCAGATGACAGCCCAGCCAACTCCCAGACACTTCATGGCTTGCGCGACTACCAGCGCTACCAAGAGCGCGTCTAGACACCACAGCTTCGGGAATTGCCACACCTTACACTCGAGTTTCATTTGTCCCGGGGTCGTTCCTTCCACCTGGGTCCTGGACCCTTTCACTGCGGCATGTCGATCATGTTCACGACACATTGATGAGTCTTCAAGCACACAAACCCCCCTAGAGATGTCGAACGTACCTCGGCAAGTACATCTTTCTGCCAACGCTTATACATACCACTAGATACCTTCGTAGAAGCAATTCCGCATTCCAAGGCTTGTTTCATGCACTCTTGGACGGAAGCGTGACATGTTACCGACAAGAGATGGCGCAGTAGGGCCAAGGATCATTCACGCGACCATCGTGTGCATTTACCCGGCGGGCATAATATCGTTGTGCCAACCGTACGACTACTAGCACGTTATACGCCTTCGCGCGCACCAAGAATAGTCTATGATCCCTCTTCCTGGGTAGATAACTTGGTTCGTATCTCAGAGCATATTCTGGAGTAGCGCCACCACCAACATGGAAGACACTACGGCAACCAATCCTATCATTGGAGGCTTTGCTCCAGACCCCTCGCTGGTCCTCGTCGATGGCACATACTTCCTCGTCAACTCAACGTTCCATTTGTTCCCTGGTCTGCCAATCTATACATCACAGGATCTCATTCACTGGCACCAGATTGGCAATGCAATCAACCGACGTGAACAACTGAGCTTCTCCAAGTCCTCTACCTTGGTCCACGGTCTGGACAACGAGGATCACCTTTACGCAACAGGTGGTCTCTACGCACCAACCATACGGTTCCACGATGGCACCTTCTACATCGTGTGCACGAACGTGGTGAATGACGGTGAAGAGAGCAAGGAAAGTATGCTGCAGAACTTCATCATCTCCACCACAGATATCCCTGCCAGCAAATGGAGTGACCCTGTCTACTTCGAATTCTACGGCATCGACCCCAGCCTGTTCTTCGACCCCAACACAGGGAAGGCGTATCTCTGCGGTTCCAAGTCTCCAGGTCCGGAAACCAAGATCACGCTCTTCGAAATCGACGTCAAGACAGGGAAGAAGTTGAGCGAGGAGAAGCAACTGTGGCATGGCACCGGTGGTATCTATTCTGAGGGCCCACACATATACTTCCGAGATGGGTTCTACTACTTGATGATTGCGGAGGGAGGTACGCATGAGGGGCACAGCGTCACCATGGCGCGAAGCAAGAGTCTCGAAGGCCCATGGGAGGCATCGCCCAAGAACCCCATATTGAGCGCTGCAGGAACGGATGAGTATGTACAAGCCACAGGTCATTGCGAGGCTTTCGAGGACAAAGAAGGGCAATGGTGGGGTGTTTGTCTCGGAATTAGAATGGGCGCTCCCAATCTATACGGACTTGGACGCGAAACATTCCTTACAAGAGGGACGTGGAGTGATGATGGCTGGCTCAGTTTCGAGCGCGCGAAGATGAACATCGAGAACTTGAGTGTTGTACCGGATCCATCGAGGAGACTTACCGCCGCACCTGGCGTTGACTTCCTCTACATCCACGACCCCGAGCTGTCGCGCTACAAGATCAGCGACAGGCAAATCACGCTCACCGCTTCTCCAGACGGTCTGAAGTCTGCTAATGCGTCGCCGTCATTTGTTGGTAAACGTCAACGTCACCTGGAGGGAAGAAGCAGCGTCACTCTTCTACCTCCCGCACCCAGCTCCACACCGATCACCGCAGGACTAGCGGTATACAAAGACGAACATCGCTTCCTCTCTTTATCTTACATGACCTCGAAGAGCGGCTCCTCCCCTACCATTCAACTCCACGTCTTGAACAAAGCAAAGGGCATCGATCGCGAAGAGAGCGCCGAACTAGACACCGCACCCCAGTCTCTGCAGCTCCTATTCGACTACACAGAGACCGATTATAAGCTATCCTACCGCGCCGACAGTGGAGAGCCCAAGGAGTTTGCCCAAGTACCCACAATGGACCTGAGCGACAAAGATTTCGTAGGACCGATTATCGGTATATTCGCGGAGGGGAGTGGGGAGGTTGATTTTCGCGATTTCGTATTAGACAGCGCATCATCGCAGCGGGCCGTTTGAGATGTGGGTGGCGAACCTATAAACCGTGCGTGATGCGCGAACTGCTGATGGGTCTTGATTGTCGGTGAGAACTCCGCGCGAATTGATCTACATATCGTGCATTATCGTGGGCGAGACCCTGCGATCAGCATGGGGCGCGGAAAGAGACGAACGATGCGATGCCCGCGGGATGTTCACGGTATGATATATTGTCTTAGCCACCCATGAAGCGATGTTCACGACTTTTGTTCTCGTCTCTTGCATTACTAGACTTCATATCATTATATTGTACATGTGCTGCAATCTGGATTGCTGCTGGATGGTCCCATTTTCCTTGCGCGGTGGATTTGCCAGGTCCTAAAACTTTTTTCTCTGCAACATCTTTCGACGTGGCTCTGGGCAGCTGCGCAGTGACTATCACCGACGTTGCGACGGGCGAGTGTGAATGCCGCTATAGGGCATACCGCTGTCTTTTGGGTCCACGCTTCGTCTTTCACATGATCGCGTCGGAGACCCAACTGCCTATCTTGATACGGGTATGGCGATGCTGAGTCGACTCTATACTTAGGTTCGGGTAATCTTGAAATCCTTGGATATCTGTATCGCGTCGAAAGGCAGTGGCTCTGGTGCGGTGAGTTTTCGTTCCGAGCTGGCATCGTCGCCTGTGACGGTGATGTTTGTTTGATCCTTGTCGTGCTGCATCTGATTAGTCTTGTATTCTGTGTCGCAAGACATTGAATCAGACTTACCAACTCCATCCACTGGGTGTAGTGCCCAGGCCTTGGTTGCTGGTGCGACCCCAGTCCACCAGTGTTCGACCGCTTGATCGCACTGAGGTTGTGGCTTCCTGATTGGCTCTTGTACGTCTTGCGCCACTGGAGGTAGAAGGGGCGCAGCATGGGAATGTTGATACAGAGACCAGCCAGCATGAGCTCGACGGTGCAAAGCATGAATGTGGTGCCCGATGTACCAGTGAGGTTGTTAATGAGATCTGCAAACTATCAGTGGTGTTTCTCTTTCTCGTCAGATCGAGAGTACTTACCGACGGTGAAGATGAGAACGAAACGCGCAATACTGATAACCACGCAAGCGAGACCCAAACCGAAACAAGCCAACACGGCAAACTTTTCCGTCTTTCGCATCTGCAACTGCCATACACAATGGATTGGGATGACTACGATCATGAGATCGGTCGCCATGTTTGTCAGAATCAGACACTTGAGCAACAAGATCTGATCCATGCAGTGTCCAACTCGTTGAAGGGTCCATTGTTGGGAGATGGGGTCGCAGAGGAAGATAAAGACGAAGTTGAAGATGACAGCCCATGCAATGACTATGCCGGCAGTAATGTAGACTGCAAGGCGCAGTTGCAGTTGGAAGACGCGGTGGTAGAGGGCTAGTTGAGATAGCTTGAGAGCCGCAAGACACCAGATGTAGATCAAAGTGAAGGAAAAGGTTATCTGCATGACGACCGGGAGGTTGTTCATCACTATTAGGTGGTTAGTTCACCATCTCCACCGGATGTAATAGCCGCCAGAGCAGACTTACGCTTGGGGAATTTGTCAGAGGTAGGATCTAGGTCGTAACCAACGCCAATCGTGAAGACTGCTTGGATGTTAATATGAGTTCTGCCTATCCACGAGGTTGATGCATACCGTAGGCATTCAGGCCGATAGTACTTGTCGACAAGAGCAGCGCAACACCGGCGAAGATGTCATCCAGTGCGAGTCCAGGTCCACGCATGCGTCCATAGAATCGAAGGGCAACAGTTGAGGCGAAGAGCAGCCACAGACATGACATCGCTATCATGGAGTCGCGACCGCTCCGGGCCATCGCTATATCGATTGTTTCCACCATCCTGACCTGCGGAGGCAAGACCCCGATCCAAAGCTATCACTCGAAGTCCGGAGAGATGCGAAGTAATGAACGGAGTACTAAAAGAGTGGGTCCTGTCGTGAGAACTGGAGAAAGGGAAAGAACGAAGAGATGAAGTCGGGGCGATGAGTCGGGGCAACAGTGTATTGTTAAAACCTGATCCATGTCTCCCGTCTCCTGTCTTCGTCAAAACTGTTTTGGCTTTCGTAATGATGGCATACCCGTTGGGTTAGCGGGCCTAGCCCGGCGGACCGAAAAGAGTTCCTTGCCTGTCAACGTTCAACAGTGGAGATCGTAAGGATCATTGCCACAAACGTTGGCCGAACACCTGAACTATTCCCTCCGGATGTGCGTTCGCGTTCCCCGGATACGCATGCAGCAATGTTGACCTACGCGAGGTGACGATCGTAATGAAGCGCCATCAATCTCGAGCAATCATGCAGCGTGAGTCGTAACGAAGAGACTGACTTGAGGCTTGAAAAGAACTGGTAACGTGCCGGCGGAGAGTCGCCGACGGTGAAACAGTCTAGGCCAGGTATTGACCCACAGCGCCAAGGGCCACTGCCGGGCGCCTCATCCGCTTGCCGTTATGACAGGCGGCACGCCGCAACTTTCCGACTCGAGGGTCATTGGCTGCATGAATAAGCAGGGGATAAGCAGGAGACCTCATGTTCGGCTCCACACGTGTTGTCAGGGTTCATGACTGGCCTGAGTCGTATTCTGCCTGAGGCAGGAGGCCTGGCGACCAAATTCTCGAAAACAAATAGAAGAATGCAGGTTCCCCGATCTTTTCTACAGCCCTATCCCAGGTCCTCGGGTACCTAGACCTAAATGCGCCATCTGTGCGCATACATCGGCGAAGTTGTCCCTTTCTTATCCTCATGGGTCTCATAGTGAAGAATTTTGAGTCCCAAACCAGCTTAACTAAAAGAGACAGTATTCCCGCTGTGGACAGCGCGCATCTCCACTTGGGCGTGTTAACTTCCTTTCCACGTGGCGCTATGGTCCTCCAGGGTCTTGGGGCACCAATGGTCGATCGCTGAATGAAAACCTAGTGGAGTCGATACGGAGCATCTTCGGCGCTGCACATGCGATGCTCGTTTTATCGCCAGGTGCGGATGCACTGCAAAAGCCAGCGATTGGAAGCAGAAAGGATCGTCCCTGTTGAGCTATCAGTCGCCTAGAGACACCACACCGGTATATACCATTGCCCTCGCTGAAACATCGCCATGCAATCACGTTCTCCCCTTTGTGCAGTTGTGCCTCGCCAAACTGCCAAACCTCCCCAACATGGACGACCATTCGGGCCTTTCCCAGGGCTCCAAGTCAGTTTTCTCACTCGCGATGGTGGCTTGGCTCGTCCTACTCTGGGTCGGCTATAGAATTGCCATTGCATTATACAACATTTCGCCCTTCCATCCACTCGCCAAATTCCCTGGCCCGAAGATCGCAGCTGCCACCTACCTGTACGAGGCGTACCACGACTGGTGGCTTGGAGGACGCTATGGAAAAGTCATCGCCCGCATGCATGAGCAATATGGACCCATCGTACGCATAAACCCAGACGAACTACACTGCTCCGACCCTGCCTTCACGGATGAGATCTATGCCGGTCCTGGACGTCCACGCGACAAGTGGCAGCATCAATTGAACACTGGAGGAGCCGGACCTGTTTCGGTAACTGGATTTTCGACTGTCGACCATGACCTCCACCGTGCCCGCAAGGCTCCATTAAGCAAGTTCTTTTCGCGCCAACAGATGTTGAAGCTCGAAGGCGAAGTGCATGAATTTGCCGTAATGACGGCAGACAAGATGCTCACCTATGCCGGCAAGACCGCTTTCGATGTCAAGGAAGCGTTCAACTGCTATACTGCCGATGTCATCTCTCAGTACGCATTCGGTGAGCCCATGGGCTTTGTTGCTCAGGAAGGCTGGGAGCCGAACTTCGCAACCTGGGTCAAGTCGTTCTTCAAGAGTGCGTATATGATGCGCCACAACGCGTTGGGCAGAAAGATGGCTCAGGTCCTGCCATTCATGGCCGATTACCTCGGTGAAGATATCAAGGCTGTCATGCGTGTCATGAATGTGACCATTCCTCAGTACATTGGCCAGGCCTTGAAGAACCCCGAGAATGGACGTGTTTTCGCTGAGGTCATGGGCAAGAACAAGACCATGTCAGAGGAGGAGAAGTTCCGCTACAACGGTGAAGGCTTCAACTTCCTGCTTGCGGGCACCGAAACTACTGCTGTAAGTACCCGATGAATGCTATCGTCAACGAGCCAGAGCTAACAGCAACCGCAGGCTATTCTTACTGTTTTCACATACTGGAATCTCGCAAAGCCGGAGATTTACCAGAGACTGATGGCTGATCTCGCTACCGCTGGTATCAACACACAGACTGTGAAGTGGGTTGAGCTGGAGAAGGTGCCTTACTTCTGGGCTGTTCTGCAAGAGTGTTTGCGTATGATGCCCGGCGTGTCTCATCGATCTGCCAGAATCGCGCGCCAGGAGGACCTGCACTATGTATCCGCTGATGGCAAGTCTGACTGGGTGATTCCAAGGGGTACACCTATCGGTATGACATCCATGATCAACCACTGGAACAGGGAGCTTTTCCCCGACCCTGACGAGTTCCTTCCCGAGCGTTGGCTGTTGGAAGATGGATCGCAAAACTATGCGCTCCAGAAGAAGCTCATTGCGTTCGGAAAGGGAAGCCGCAGCTGTATTGGTGAGCAACTGGCGTACTGTGAGCTGTACATTATGGGCGCGTACATGTGCCTCAATGTTCTTCCGAGGGCGAAGCTTGTGGACACCGTGAAGGAGGACATTTCGTACGACCACGACTTGATTGTTGCGCAAACGACCAAGGGTTCCATCTCGGTGAAGATCGCGATCGAGTAGGTCGGCCACTGCGAAGATGAGGATGTTGGAAGTAGATAGGAGACTAGAAGTAATACCCGTTCAATCGTCACTACATGCGATGGGCCGAGCCGAGCTGACGCGTGATGTGTCCGCGCCGCGCGCGTTAGTGTTGGTAGCACAAGCTGACGCGTGTCGGAAGCTCCGAACCTTGGAAGGCCACTTCCGAAGCTTGGCAAAAAGCGATTCGTGATTCCGCTCCGTCATCAACAGGCTGACTCAGTAGCTCGACACGGTCTCATGTCCACGCGCCAGTTGCCTCTATAGTCTGTATCTGCAGCCTTCATCTGATACATGTCTCCGAGTACGATTGCGCCTTTCAAAGTCGTGAAGCTGGTGGTGCCACTGATATTCGATATCGCTGCCGGCATCGCGCGTTTGGGATGAAAGTCACACCACTCGCGTGTTGCTGACACTCTCAGTGATTGCGGTCACGATAAGACTTCTTCAACTACCCAGTACCCTTGCGCAGTAGCTGCCTAACCAATGCAGCAGCAGCCTGTATGCTGCCAGCTGCCGTATAGCCGAGTGCGATCGTTGTCTCTCGACAAGCGACAACCATCACCCACAGTGCAAGCGAGCGCCCCTGTATGGCGCTCCTGGTAGCTCGCAGCATAGGTAAGGGGCGGTCTAAATGCCTAGGCGTCCAGTGTGTATTTGAACGGTGAGGAGCGCACATGATCGGTCCAAGTTCCCAAGGTTGGGTCCCGTCTACATGATCCTGAATTCGTAGATGTGGTACACGATCCGCCCATATACTCGCATCCCACGCGCCCCACACGTGGGGAGAAGCGTAGCACACTGCTTTACTTTACCTACGTGTCGCCAGCATGAAGCGCCCTTCATTCGGCATTACAACCTCTCGAGAGTACGGATTGAACATCTTCGTGGCATCGTCCATCGTGCTTCCGTTCAAAAATTCTCAACGGTGAGCGTGACTTTGCTGCACAGTCGATGAGCCATTTTCGCACAGACTACCCCAACTCCGGCAACGCTATATCTCTCGTCAAGTCTAACCCCATAGACCCCAAGACCAATCACGGCCGAGTTTCAGGGGATGCCTGGAATTTAACCATGCTGAATCTTCCATTGCGTTACGTGGGATTGCGTGAAGTGGTTGGCGATGGTTTCCTTGGACATCAGTTCCGAGGAGCTCTCAGACACGCCTTGAGAGAACGAAAGCACCCCGCTAGCGGATATCGGTGCGCGTTGCTCCGTTCAGCAATCCTAGTAGTGCCATTGGGCAATCGGCAACTGACATTGACAACGCCCTCGAGTTCCACGGGTGGAGCGGATACATGTGAAGCATTTGCCAAGCATCGTGCTTTTTGAATAAGCTTTCACGCACTTGCTTGTTGGGTTGTAGCTTGCCGTGGCATATGTACAACATGGCACATGCTCTGCTATACGGGACGTTCTATCCGCCATCTTCTGTCGTCTTCTTCGCAACAATCATTCCGCACCTGTTAACCTATTCTGTCTGGCGGTTCCTGTTCCGACGGCGCTTCCAAACTTCTCACTGTCATCTAGCGCTCGGAGACACCGCTTTTTGATGGCAGTCGCCTTCGCTCCCACCGCGCACACTGCACTTTCAGTCTTGTAGACAGTTTTCAGTGGGTGACATGTGAAAGAGCAAGAGCGACACGCGGCACTCGCCCCTCGTCGCACAGTCGGCAGCATTGATCTGCAACGATCCGAATATCAGCATGGAGCTTCAACCTACCATAAATCCAAGTCCATCGGAGAGGCTAGCATATGACGTGTTGTGCGGCATTTTAGTCAAAGACGGGCGGTTTCGAGAAGAGTGACATTTACACAGCCCCGTTCTTGGCAGGTCGAAATCCAGACGGTGGTCGCCGCTAACTACACGGCCAGCGGACCTCAAAATGCTCGCGCACTCTCTTTGACCCACGAAATTTCATCTTTTAGGGTCTCGCATCCCTCGAGTCTCAATGGTTCAGGATGTCTTCTCGCTGCACAACATCGTCGGCCGCGACGAGACAGCATTTCCGTTTTCCATCAAGGACTACCAGAAATATGTATTTGGCGACGACCGACTAGCGCATCGCTTGGGCACGGACCTAGCTCGAGCCTTCATTCCCACCATCTCGAACCCTACAGACGACTACGCAGTTGCCGTGCTATCCGAAAAAGTCCCCACGGCCACGCACAGCCTGCGCAACCACTTTGTGGCTTACCTCAACCGGCACCTGATAGCGAATAACGCAACCCCGGCCCTCAAAATCGACTTTCACGATGCGGGGGTGAACGCACATGCGCGGAACGGTCCGGATTGCAAGAAAAAGGGCTCATATCACATCGATGTGGAACGCCTGGGGAGCAGGACTCTGATAGTACTGGCTGAAATCCGAACGAGCCAAGACCGCGAAGACCGGATACGGTCGTCGTTCGGAGAGCGTGGCATAACGACTGTCTTCGCCTATCTTGCATCCCTGAGCGGCTCCGCAACAACTGCGGCGATCTCGTCCTTCTTATCTCAAGTCGTCAGCCCATCTATGAGAGACATCGAGGACATTGCGCATGCCACGAAATTCGTCATGAATGAATGCTTTGTTCAATTCGTGCTGGGAAGGGAGTACGCAGAGTTCTGCAAATTCATAAGACGACAAGACGATTACTTTGCGAGGGAACTTTTAGATCACGCTATCGGTGGTCACTACTACAACAATGAGGATTATGAGCATAATGTGAAGTTTCTGATATGGGAGACCGAGGCGCGGGAAAGCGTTTAACGACGGGAATGTGTGCGGTGACACGGTAATGGCGAACGGCGACGGACTTTACGAGCGACCGCGATGATAGCGTTTTCTCGAACACTCTTGTACATCCTCTTATATACCCAAACTGGTCATCGTCATCAATTCTTGCAACTTCGGGTCCGATTTTCGCAGTCGTAACTGCTCATTCAGATTGCGTACACACCCAACAAACTCACTATCGAGCAACCCATCCATGCATGCATCTTTCCAGACCATGAGGAGTACTTCTTTGAGTCATTGTCGTCAGTCTGCATTGTCGTGTGCGGCCTTTCATATCGGGACGTTGAGTGCGATTCTTTGTCCGCTTTCTACTCCACTACAAACATCACAAGCACACCCACTCCAGGCTACACACAGCTAAAACAACCTCTCTAATCTTCCGAAATATAGCACGACGCCTGCGACGAATCTAGAAACATGCCGTTACAATCGCATAATTATACACCCAACCGAGTGCACTCCAGCCCGCAAAGACTAGGAGGCATCAGCCATTCTCGGGACCTACCCTCCTTATATCAAGCTTGTTACTATGACGCCGACGATTCATCGAGCCAGATTTCTGCGAGCGAAAGCCGCGGTTCGAGACATGAGAGCGAACCTCTGGACTCAATATCGCAGTGCAAGAGCGCGTTCGAAGACAGCCAACAATCTTTGCCTCAACTCTTCAGATCGTATGCGGTGAGAAAAATTCCCTCAACCAGAATAATTAGAGTCACATCACTAACTAGTATCAGCTCCACATCCTAGTAGCCATAATCGTTACCCTTTTCCTCTTCGAAACCACCGTTCGCCTACCCTTCCTCCTCGCACTCACCTTTGCGATCCCCTACGTGCACATGATGTTCACACTAGAGAAATCTACACTCCGCTCTACTTCGTACGAGAGTGATTCAGAGGAAGGTCTTTACCGTCGCTCATCCACCTTCTCAATTTTTCCCGGCGAGCCTATTGCCCAGCAAAAAGCTCCAGCAACGATAGGCCCAATCAACATCACCTTCCCCGGATTAACCCTCTTCTTGCCATCGACATGGTTTCCAAGCGCGACAGACTCTGGACGTAGGAGAAGACAGTGCTTGCACACCACGTACCGCGAGTCTGCATACCAACCCCGACGCACATTCCGCGAGGCGTTGGGAGACACCGGACCCAGGCTATTGAAGAGGTGGGGTGCGTTTGCACTTGAGACTTTGTGCTTTCAGATTACTTCTCGTGTCATGATGCGTATCGCGCAGGCTGTATACGAAGCTATGTCTGGCGAAGAGGTCAATGACAACTTTGTGCATATTTACGTTATGCACGTTTTGCGCTTCTATAAAGACTGGACTGTGGGGTTGAGCTCCATCACTTGGTTTATTGTGAAGAGGATCGTTGGGAAGACATTGGTGTCGCTTGGGAAACAGACCGTAATGGCCGCTGGCGGCGTGAAGGACATAAGGTTGGAATATGAAGATGTGAACACAGTGCAGTTTTAAAGGAACCGAGGCCTGAAGCAGAATGAGATAGTTGTAAGAGTAGGAGTATTATTTTATGGAGCTTGAGATAGAGGGTTCTGTTGTTCAGAATTTGGCGTCAATGGGTGCATCATGTGATTGATGATTGTCGTTTGGAATACTCACTTTCGGCGCTTCAATGTGCTGCCAGCGAACATTGAGTGTTCGACTAGTGTGTCGTTGACATGTCCTTTCTCAATGCCATTTCCTTCAATGTTGATCCTACCCATGCAACTCCACGCACAATGCTATTGTGATGTATTTCCTTTAACCAATTTCATGATCAACAATAGCAATGCGTGTATTGTCAGTACCGCAGTCATGATCTGTACAATCATCTACGTTCCTATCAATGCTGTTCTCATATACCACATACTTGAATTCGCAGAACCGTTGCTCTATAGCAAAACTTCATTGCCAAATCTCGAGTACAAGATCTACGTAGCCCTAGTGTCTCCCTTCTTCGCAAATTCCCATTCTCACCGAATACTCCATCCCTCCAAGAAGCATGAAGCTGATCACTCTAGCCACAGCAATAACGCTGCTCACCACAGCCGCCGCACACTCATGGCTGCACTGCACCAACCACAACAACACCGGTGTAAAAGCGGAGATGGCAGCCGCAGCACTTGAAACGCCACCTAGAACGATCGATCCACTGTATATAACTTCTAATCCACCACATAAACGAGATGAGAAAGCGCTGTGTCTAATACCCTTGTAGCATGCCTTATTTCGCAAACTTATGCCACGGCTGGCCGCGCGCAAAGCAGAACCCAGGCGATTGGAGAGACGAAGGCATAGAATGTGCGTGTATTCTTCTTTTTCCTCTCAACCACACCTACTGACAACGCCAGATCTATGGGATCTCCCCGCCGCAGCCTCAAAGGGCGACACGCACGCCTGCCACCCCCGCCAACGCGCGCCAGCGCAATACCTAACTCCTACGATCCCGCAAGAACCAGGTAGCAAGCCACCCCACCACGACGCGCCGGCCCCGATGGCAACGGCTGCAGCCGGGTCGTCCATAACACTCATGTTCGGCGGCAACGGGCACAGTCGGGGTAATTTCGGTGGCGTGGAGAAGGGCGATCCGGGGCGCGTGTCTGTGTACTGGGCTGGTAGTAAGGAGAAGGAGATTGTGGATGTGAAGGAATTGACAAAAGAGAATCTTGTGCAGGATAATGGGTTTAGTGAAGAAAGTTTTGCGTACCCGGCGGATCTGAAGGTAACGGCGCCGCCGGCGCTGCAGGATAAGGGAAACTGGCAGACGGTGCATTTGTAAGTCCATCTCCTTTTCGTTGGTGCTGTGTTGTTAGGAGCGGGGGCAGATGTGGTCGGAGGAGTTCCCCTGCTAACGTTGCGGTATAGGCCTGAGTGTATGGAGAAGGGTCGGCATATGATGGTATGGGTGTGGAATTTTGACGGTGCGAACAAGTACAGTACGTGTTTCGATGTCATGATTGAATGAGAAAGAGAGGACCGCTGGGCGAGATGATACATCAGATTGGTGACGAAGAGTCAGGCAATGTATGTCCCTCTACCATTAGTGCTTTGCTTCTCTTTGCCCACTCGCTGTGCCTGCTTCTCCTCTCGCATGTGCAGTCGCACTGCTGTGTTCGACCAATTTCAACGGACGGTATTTGGCATCCCACATCTGCTCTCTGATCCACTCCTCTAGATCTGCATCGTCACTTGGTATATCCTTCTCTTGGGCCAGATCATCCTCCACAGCCTTCTTGATCACACTCTTCGCGATCTGGACACTGATTTCGCGCACGTCTTCGACGTCTGGTAAGAGACCGGCTCCGCGGTTGTTCAGAACAGGAGCCTCCGAGGCAAGGGCTTGTACAGCTGCGACGAGGAGAGCGGGAGTCATAAGGCGGGTTCGGGAGAGGACAGCGCCTAGGCCGATGCCAGGGAACGTTACCGAGTTGTTACATTCAGCTTGGAGGGGTCAGCAACATCATTACGGAACGAAAATTGTAGACTCACAGATATCGTATTCCTTGCCATTGTGTTTGACCGGTGGAAATGGCGAACCGGTTGCCACCAGCGCTTTGCCATCGGTCCAGTCGAATAAATCCTGCGGCTTGGCCTCATGGAGTTTGGTTGGGTTCGATAGTGGGAATATGACAGGGCGCTCGACGTGCTTCGCCATCGCTCGAACGACGTCTTCTGAGAACGACCCTGGCTTGGTCGAGGTACCGATGAGAACGTGTGGCTTCACCTCCTTGATGACGGACAGAAGATCGCCATGTTCTTTGCCCTCCCACTCCTTGTCCTCTCGCGCAAACGGAAGTTGGGCTGGAGTGAGCTGATCCTTCTTGCCTTGTAAAAGGAGACCAGGCTTATCAACGCACCTGTATGGAGGTCAGCGTGGGTTTGACGGCTGAGGATGTGAAGTAGCATACCAAATTTGGCGCCCGGCTTCTTCCTTCGACTTTCCGGTATTCTGTACGATAGCATCCTGAATCTGGTCCGCAATTCCCGTGCCTGCCGACCCCGAGCCAAACATGACAAAGCGAGCATCTTCCCATTTAGTTCCGCTCACTTTGAAAGCTGCCATGATGGCTGCAAGCGTTACGCAGCCGGTGCCTTGTACGTCGTCATTGAAACATGCGATCTCAGGTGTGTATTTGTCCAGAATCCTTCGCGCGTTGTTCAATCCGAAATCCTCGAAGTGGATGTAGGCTTTGGGGTAGTGTTTTCTCGCAGCCTTTACGAACTTGTCGACGAAGTCATCGTATCGCTCGCCGTATACTCGCTCTTTTCGCATGCCAAGATAAAGCTCGTCGTTGAGAAGGTCTTTGTTCTACTCTCGTTAGCAATGCGCATCTGATTCGGGTCTCTCTACTGACATCGGTGCCGCAGTCAAGGACCACAGGGAGTGTTCGCGAAGGATGTATACCTGCGCACAGAGTGTAGATGACGAGCTTCGCTATGCTGATGAGGATGGCTCCTACACCCTGATCGCCAATGCCGAGTATCTGTTGCCCGTCGCTCACGACTATCACATCGATATCGTCGGGATTTCCCCATTGCTTGATATCGTCCTCGACGCGGTCTGCATCGTCGATGTTGAGGAAGCAACCTTCAGGTCGCCGGAAGATCTTGGAATAGTCGGCAATCGCCTCGCCTTCAGTGGGGGTATAGATGACCGAAAACATCTCCTTGAGGTGGTCGAGGATGAGCTGCAGCCGTCAGCCATGCCATGCCATGACCGACACCATCAACCGTCGCATACCCTGTAGTATAATACTTCGTTCTGCTCCTTCAGACTCGTCATGAAGGTGTTCTTGGCGAGGTCATTCGGTCGGGAGCAGTACTGGGCGTATGCGCGCTTGACCTGCTCGTCGAGGGTCTGGACGTTGGTGGGAAGGAGCCCATGAAGCTTGAAGACATCGCGCTCTTCTTTGGTGAAGGCCGAGCCCTTGTTGAAGTAGGGTGTTCGTAGAAGTGCATTGCCCTACACAGTGTGTTAGCCCCATCGCTACTCGAGTGTGTGCATGCCGTACAGTCAGGCTGGTTTCCTGTGGCCCAGATGTGGATAGAGGCAGATGGCCAAACTTGGCGCTCTTTTGCTGCTTTGTGTCAGTCGACATGTTTGCGATGTGTCTGCCACAAGCGATGCGCGCAACTCTCGAGAGGTGACTGGGTGATCGCTGGAATGCGGGCAGCGCGGAGTTCGACGACTTGGCCCAGAGAGGCATCTAATATTAGCAGAGGCTAGAATTTAGTGTCGTAGGGATCACAGCCTCATATTGGAGGTGGTATATCGTCCTCGCTGGCCGCGACAGCCTGTTGAAGATGGCGTTGCGCGTCGCGGTTTCGGCATGATGACGTCGACGTGAAGCTATCAGGTGTGGGACCCTGCAGCGCAGAGGCTAGACCGTTCAGACGTTCTTGCTGCTGCGTGAAGAAGACACGCCGCTCAACGAGTCCATTGGACATGGGCATGCAGAGGCTCCTTGAGGTAAGCAATCAAAGAACGAGGTTTAGTGACGGAATGACCACGGACGGCTGTCTTCGCGCACGCGGCACGTCTTGGCAGTCAGTCGCAACCACCACTCCACTCCCTTTACTTTCTGTTCGACTTGACCCCGCAGCGAACAAAAAACACAACCGCGTTATCCTTCGTCCCTCGAAGATTCAATCGACTGACACTATCTTCATCTCCATACCAATCCCTATCCAAAGCTGACAAGCCACCCAATCCGACTTACTTGCTCCAGCACCTCTTTTATTTGTTTGCCTTCTTGAACATGCTGAAAAAAGTCGGGCTCTCGTCGAGTAACACCGCTCTCCATTTGTAGAAGTCATTTCGTCTTTCTTGAATTACGTTGGGTTCGTCTCGCGAGTGGTATCTACGCAAAGTCGCGCTGGTCGACTACAATACCTACTTCGTTGCTGTATCAGTCTCGTAATCTTCTTAGCCGAAGTTAAGGAGAATGACTTTAGGATCAGCTCAAGACACATTTTGAACTACTTCACATTGCCAGAGCAGGCACCATTGGAAGAACTCAGTAAGAGCTTGGAAATTACAGGAACTCTTAGAGCATCCTTGAAGTGGCTCCTCCAGTGGGGATGTATAGACCCGTCACGATGGAGACTAAAGCTCCAGCTCCAGGCCAGCCTTTTCAGGAGCGACCTCGGGTTGCGTGGCAGGCCGACGCAGTCTGGAAGCCGCAGTCGCCCGGTCGCCTCCTGCCGTGAGCACATTAATCCCCTGCCGGGTGAGAATGGCAGTCACTCGCGGTCTAGAAGACCGCAAAAGTCCAAGCTCAACAGGCTCAACAGGCTCAACGCGGGCGTGCTTGCTGTATGAAGTTTCTACGCTAGCTACCCGCATTCTGGGGAAGCAGTCGCACACAGCATATAATCCCCCGTTTCTTCTCCTTGCTGAACATCCTCACCTTGCTTTCGCTCACAATCATCAACTGCTTCAGACTTTCCACCACACTCAGTACGGCAATCTCCATTACATCCAGCAACCAAGCACCAAG
Organism: Alternaria incomplexa; assembly: GCF_024043165.1. Taxonomy (NCBI): domain Eukaryota; kingdom Fungi; phylum Ascomycota; class Dothideomycetes; order Pleosporales; family Pleosporaceae; genus Alternaria; species Alternaria incomplexa. The sequence continues at coordinate 428,486 of NW_026249856.1, forward strand.
TCGCAGACATGAAGGCTACCACCATCATCGCCACTCTCCTCTTCGGAACAACCATGGCCGCCCCTGGAGCTGTAAGTTCTAATCCCCATGTACCGTCATCCTGTTTGAGACTATTGCTGAGAGTCACTTCCCAAAGATCTCCCTCAAGCGCTCCTTCATCGAGGCTGACACTGGCGTTGATGGCGGCGGTGCCACAGTCGCCGATACTCTCACGGCATGTGTCGAGTGTCCATGCAACGTAAGTTATCTCCTCTGCTATCTATCGCAGAACGAACAATACTGTACCTGGCTGATGAATATGCGTCTAGGGTTTCTACGGTGGCTGCACATGTGTCGTCAACGGCTGCTGTCTCAAGCAGAACTGCACTTGGCCTCGTTCTTGAGGAGTGATTTGTCACCACAAGACCAGAATGGACGTATCCTGAGTGAGGTCTTCTGGGGTGCAAGCATGTGGATGTATAAGGGATGGATGTACGACTTCACGGCAAATGACAGGTTTCAAGGATCATGGATATATGTCTCAAACTATATATATATGACTAGGCAGTGACAATGCCTGAGACTCAATCAAGAAGATGTTTCCAATTTCGTTGTCCACTCGTCTCGTAACAATCTGTTGATACAAACAGCAGTGCCTACCAACATACTCAAGAAGGAATACTGCCTGATGCCATCGTGAAAAGAGATGACAGCCAGACCAAAGACCGGACAACGATTGCGGGGGCGCTGACCACGGCCGTTGTCTAAGCCTTCCAGCCACCCTCAGGCACCTCGACATGGCCGTTATCATCACAGCAGCATCCCCCCGAGACGCATTGACAATCGCCAGTAAAACCCTGGAGGCGCCGTCAGCGAATCTTGATGATACTCCATGCGCCGCCCTTAGAGAGGAAAAGGCCGACAACGAGGAGACTTACTGTACATGGACACTCGATACAGGCAACTTGCACAGTACCCTCGACGTTGTCGTTGTCGCGGACTGCGATGGTCTTGAAGGAGCGCTTGAGAGAGACCTGGTAGTATAGTGTCAATGGAGTTCTTAGAAGCAAGGTTTAGGGAGGCGCACAGCTCCAGGAGCGGCTAGGACAGTGGCAGTGTAGAGCAAGGTGCTGATGAAAAGAGCGAACTTCATCTTGACTTGGTGATTCGAGAGGAAGTAAAGTGGTATACTCGGTGGTTGTCCAGGAGGTGCTTAGAAGAGTCGAGGGGGTCAGAGTTGTCGCTTTATGGGAGACAAAATTGGGGCGGAATGGTGAAGTGAATTCACTGGGTGGTCTCACTCAGCTTTCTCTCTCTGCATCGCTACCAATGAAGTGTCTTTCTTGCCGTCGTACAGGACCCAAACTGTGACCAAATATCGATTTCCTTCTCAGCTTGTCCTCGTGGAATGGTCAAGAAACATGGCGTGGCCGGTGGAGTGTCGCGTTTTCCTGTCAGTGGCTGGCTAAAAAAAAGGTGACAGTCGACTACGCCCCACGCCGTCATCCATTGTCTCTCCTCGCCGCTAGGTCACAGTAACGTTAATCCTACGAATGACCCGGTCTGACAAAGAAGGGCCAAGACACAGTTAGTCGAGTCTTTGAGCATAGCTGTGCTGATATGGCTCTCTCTTGTCGAGAAGAAAAGTAGCCATGCAGCCATACGATGTTCTTCCCTATACGGCACTGTTGATCTGCCCACACTGAAAGCTTACGCAGTGGATAAGTACTCGCTGGATGCGATCGATGGTAGCCAAGAAGAAGGACGTGTACATGTGCGTATTATGCGCCCGAGTTGCGCTGCGCCGTGTTGGTGCCTTGGCTTCGCAGTGGGGTCTGAGACAACCCGTCAGCATGCAAAGCTGCGAGCTACGACGAGTAAGAGCCATATGTTTGGCCCGAGAGATCCGTACTGAAAATGTCAATGAGCGTGAATGAGGTGCGAGTTTGGCGACAGGCGGATGATAGTGAGTGCGTCATCGCCCCGCTTTTGTTAGTCGCGTCCCTGACGCGCCCCTACCCGTATGTGGACGTGACTGCGCTTGCCAATCCTCATCCATCTTCATCTCAAATCACTTCTGCCAACTCAGACACTCGATAGCTTCTACTAGAGACGCAGCGCTGCATTTTCCTGCTGCATGCGAAGCGTTGTACAAGCTATTCCCCAGTTTTATCTTTCCGCCGAGCCTTCGATGCGCTCTACCTGGTTACGAGACTACTTTGAATAGGTTCAGGCAATACCTCGAGGATAACGACTGCTTGATCTTTATGAATTGCTTACCATGGTTTACACTATTCTCGCGCGGGATGTGGCTCGTAGGCGAAGGCAATCATCGTTGTCATTCGCCTCGAATTTCCGATATGCTATAGAGCAAAGTTCACCCACTTGAGGTCTACGGAAGTCGTGGTGAAGTCGAGATGAACTCAGTAGGCTATCTCGCACCATCAATTCTTGTCCCTGGTTCTCATGGTGAAGCTGGGAAATTGTCTCACATACTCTGCCCTTTTTCACTTTGTTCGATCCTTGTCGCAGCTTTGTCGTGGTGAATTCGATGAACTGTCTCGCATACTACGATTTCACTTTCTTAAATCCTCGTCGCCGCTTTCAACATTTCCCCTCACCGACCGCGCAACGACTTTTGTCCCAGCCACAGGAACGCCAGAATGAGCGCTCCGATACTCCCCGTTTATCCGCAATGGGTTGCGCAGACCCTCACACCCTACCTGCGCTACGCCTTCAAGCACTTGTTGCGTGACGATCTCGACATTGAGCCGTACGTCCAGCGAGCGCTCGAGACCTCTAGCTTCCAGCCCGTAAGTTCCCTCATTTGTTCACTTTGACCGCCGCCGGGGTGCTGATCCGTTCCAGAAATCTTCTATCGACGGCGACGATCTCTTTTTTGAGCGCGTGTTCTTCGCGATCGAACGTAGACACCAAGGCCTCCCAGCCGAGCTTAATGGACTCACGGATAACCTGCAGCCTCTGGCGAGGTTTCTCATCCGGCGGGCGCAGCTAAAGGGACCCTACGAGCTGCTGCATCGCAATGCGCAGCCTAGTGAAGCATGGAAGAAGTACGAGAGTGTACGGCTCATGCAGATTTCGGCTGAAAATTCGAGAGGTATGTACGCGCTTTCACCAGATTTGCTACCACACCGTCACAAACACAACGCTCTTCACCCCATTTAAGCCCTACATCCAACCCACACTGTTCACAGTTCCGCCCGTTCATCTCGGTAATGTCATATATACACCCTCGGTTTCTCTACGCTGTCCACATTTCAACTGCTACACAGGCCGTAGACTCTCTTTTGCAGCGAACTCTTTGCTTAATTGTGGATGCTTACATGCACATCAGTGCCAAAATATTCCCATTCATCTGTGGATAATCAACCAGGATCTTCAGCTTTCGCGATGACGACAAGACCACCCACGAACCACGATATCGACCCTCGTTTGCTCTACGCAAATCCCGGCGACTTCACTGAACCTGGGCTCTCGGGAACCTTGACTATTCCTGAGTTGCAGCACTATCAACGTCGAAACCAAGAGATCGAGACATTCTGGGCAAGAAGACAGGGTCAGCTTCCCAATCAACAGCAAGGACTTGGACTACAGCACCCGTCACCCGGCTCTCAAGGTTCTCTACAAGGTCGTCAACACGAGATGATGTCGCCAACTTGGCAGAGACAGTCCAATGATTCTGTGAACGGCCCGGGATTGCCGTACGCACCACGCCCGGCTCTTCAGCAGCATCCTACTCCGGATTACGTACAGCAGACCGGACAGCAGCGGAGTGTAGTGCCATCCCAGCTTCCAACGCCGGCACCGACTCCTACAGCGCAGATGTATACACCGGCTCAGTCCATCCATCAGTACTCCCCACAATTAGGTTCTTACCAGCCGACGGGCCATCCATCTATAGTACCGACGCAGTACCTCCAGCCACGCCCGGCACCCACGGCGCCAGCGCTCAAGATCAAGCAGCATAGTTTTCCTACTGCGCCTCGGTCGCACCCCGCGAAGTCTGGAACTACCTCCAACCGTCGTCCCAACGCTCAGCCTGAGCTTTCGACTCTTACTAGACCTGCCGGAATCTCCAAGTCCGTTCTCCAACCCCTCGCAACTACTGCCACACCGGATTGGACCGACACAGCTCAGCTCGCAGCTAGTATGCCGGCTTTCAAAAGTCTCCCGAAAGCAGAGAAGGTAGCCAAAATTCTGGAGATCAACAGAGCTATAAAAGCCAAGAACCCTACTGCGCTCACGGCGATGGATCAGTTCCTCCTTGACCATGGTGTCGCTAAAGAAGACGTCACTGCAGTGGGAGTAGTAGGGCCCGATGGTAACATAGTGAAGCCACCAGGTCAACAAGCGATAACCGTTCCGGCGCCCGGCTATCCGACTCATCCGGGTGTGCATGCGATTCCATCGGGTATGCCAGGCTTCGCGAATCATCCAGGCTATTCGAACATTACGAGTTCGTTCCCTCGGTCGTCTTTTGAGTCACCGGCGAAATCTACACCGCCTGGTAAGCGAGGGAGGAAGAAGAAGGAGAAGAAGTGAGACAAGTTGGAACAGTGCGCGAGCTGAAGTGGCTATTAAGATACTGATGTTTGTTCCCTAAATCACTTCATCACTTGATCGGAGCCTACGTAGTGCTTGGTTTGATGGTAGTACGTTTCCGGACTGTTATGTGCGAATTCATACTGGAAGGCTGTTGGCCTGGGCAAGCTTTCACGCTTCAACGCAAAGTATAGCTCAACAAGGTTGATGAAGCAAATTGCAAGATATATTAGTGACTGTGATATTGAACGTGACTATGTGTGAGCCGCATCTATCTAGCATAAGCCCTCAACTCAGGCTCAGCGTACATCTTTTGTGGGTACGTCAACAGCAGTACACCAGCCACAGGAATGAGCCCTTCAGTAGCCAACACATCATCAAGGTCAAGACCCTGAGCGGCGTAGGTACTGCAAACGCTCTTGACATCAATGCGATCCACATTACCCGGTCCATCGTGCGTAAGCGCATCAACGATAAGCGCGTAGGTCAGAGGGTTGAATAGAACGCCGGCATGACCGTAGAGAGAGCCACCTAGCTGCCCAAAGCACACTTTCTGTACCTCGTTGTTCGAGACGCCAACATTGCGCGCGTCTTTGATGAAAGCGGAGGCGATGGTGCCTTGTTGAGGCTCGACAACCTCGTCAAAGAGGCCAGAGTAGAAGGTTGTTGTGGGTACGTATGCGCTGTCGCCTCCGTCGCGCCTGAGCGACGCAACAAAATCGGAGGTAGCCTCTTGCTGGACAACAGAGGGGTCACAGGGAAGGAGCGTGATGTCGCTGTTCGGTGTCAAGCAGATCGCGTTCGCGATGACAGTGCCCTTGAAGTCTGGAGACACGGGAAGGAAGTCCTTGACAACCTTGCGGGTCGATGGCCAGTACTTCAACACCCACTGTGTGTCTAGACCACCCTGGGACCAAGATATGACGGCGATGTTTTCCTTGTTCGTGCGTGAGACGGCACTGATGTAGTTGATGGCGTAGGCAATGTATTCAGAGTTGGTCTGCGCGTCTGCAAGCATAGCGCCGGGGATGTTGAGCCATACAGGGTCAGCATAGCTCTTGCCATTCAACAACTTCCTGAGGTTGTTGGCGAAGTTTGTGCCTCCATAAGCACCAGTTCCGGGTACAAAGATCACTGGGCGTTTCGCGCCGTAGGTGAAGCTAGGTGGGATGAAGAGTGCTTTTCGGAGCGCAGATTCGGAGAGTGTGTAATGTGCATCAGCAGCATCCTTCTTGGGGTAGATACCGACGGTGGCTGGGTTGTTGTTGTTGATGCTGTTCTCGCCGAAAGGCAGACCACCGGTGAAAGCGGCCTTTAGCGTGTCGTCAAGGATAAGGCCACCGGCTATCTGGGTCGCTACTGCGGCGAAAAAGTCCGTTCGCGTGGTCGGGCTCGCCCAGATTTGGGAGTGCCTTGCGACTGCCTCTTCGATGTTCGTTGGTCGCGAAGTAGGCTGAAGTTGCTGAAGGATGTCGAGCACCTTTGGGGCATCGCCGTCCTTGACTGCTTGGTCGCATTGGCCGAGAAGGCCACCAACGAGGGAGGTCAAACCAGATGTGAGTTTACTGAGCAGTTGACGTTCATCCAGACCCTGGACTGCGTCGACGGCCGGTGCTGGTGCTGCAATCGGTGCAGGTGCCGCAGCTGGAGATGGTGCGGGAGCTGCGAGCGACGCAGGGAGAACGCTCAGAAGAGCTAGCGATTGGATGGAGAGACGCATGTTGACAATTGCTGGACCTTGGTACAAGAAGCAAGCACGACCAAAAGATGAGGAGATGCAGGGCCCTGGTCGATCAAGATAAGCAAGCATACGACCCTTCTTTAACCATTCTTACACCACGAGTCGTGAAGCTCAAGATCGTCATCCTGCCCAAACGTTGCATCGCAGTCTACCACGAAATGTTTACATTATCACCGCTCTAGCGTCGCCGACCAGGTGGAACAGTCGCGGAAGCGCATCTTGGTATATATCGATCTGCATAGGCCTTGTAGATCATGCACTACGTAAGTCATTAGCGTACGGGACGGGCTGTGATCATGATCTCTCCCCTGAGTAAATCAAGAGCTGCTTTACTAGATCCGGTTCGAAGACTATTGAATGCGGCAGTTGAGCGCCACTGACATCGTGAACCCACTTTCCGCTTGGGCTCGGATTGACGCATGGCTCTGGCGCATTCGGCATTCGATCCACGCGAACGAACCTTCTGCACGTGTTAGAGATGCATTGTAGTGATGGTGGTTGAGCAAGGAATGCATGAACATCGGCCGGTGAAGAGTGCGCGGAGAGAAGAGGAGTTGCGTCCACAGCCAAATAAACGGACTGAGTTGTGAAGATGCGATTGGCCGAGTCTTGCCAGCACACCTGGGCAACCACCTGGGCAGTCTCTTAACCTGACCACGCTCGACCTCGGCTCAGCATCTCGCCAAGATATCGGCGATGAAGTTTGCGCGCTGTGGAGACACATGCAAGTCTTCTCAAGGACGAGGAATTCTGTCCGCCAGATGGGTCTTTTTGACGTTGATAAAATGTCCGTGGGCCCACACTCCGCACACAAGCGCGGCCCAAACACCCGGTCAGCCCTGCGGAAATTATCCCCGTACTTCTTCTTTTTCAACCCGCACAATATCTCTTTCCGGTTCCTGAACCACTGGATGTATGTTTCAGGCTGATGCTAGCGTTCTAAACAGGAACAAACTTGCTGTTCGTTCCCAAGACTTCTAGTCCCAGCTAATCTGTGGCTAGTAGCACCACTACTACTGTGTCGACATCTCGAAACTTACTGAACCGCAAACTACCACAACTACCCCGCTACAAATCCAAGCATCTGGTCTCGACTCTCTTACCTTTTCTCTTTCCCCCTCACTTCTGCGTGTTCCATGGTGACTGATTTGACGAGCTGCTCGGAGTTGTTGAAGCCGTGGGCTGTCACTGAGTTCCCTCGGCTCGTCTGGGTGTGTATACTAGCAATGTCGCAACAAGAGTTTATTTGAAGGTGTCTGTATGGTCAATTGTGTAGGATTATGCCGTGCCTGCAGTGAGAAGGGCCTCGGGACCTCGGAAGTCGAACGGCCGTGAGCTCCATCAAAGTCTTGGATAGACACATAATAGCAGCTTATGCCCTCCATTCAAAGACGCAGGTCCAGCGTACAAGAACCATCAGCCAAGACATCAGAGAGGATTCTTGTTGGATCATGCAGCATAGCAATCTGCTCATCCTGCGATGCGGAGAATATTCTGTATTGGCGCTAAGAACGCGTGACGTCATATAAAACCAGGCATGTTGGTAGCGTGATTCACAGCCGTCCCGGGACGCACCCGCGCGTGGACGCGACATCTACTTCAGCATCCCATCTTTTGGACGACACCGTCCTCGCCCCATGAGTTTCTATCACGCGCATGCGATTAATGTCCCTTTTTTTCCACGTTGAAGAAGCCTGTCGCAATGCCACCCAGACATCTAAATGATGCCTACCGGCTTGGAGAAGCCATGAATCAGCTCGCGGAAGAGCTCGCCTAGGTGCGACGGGGAAGTAATACTTTTAAGCAGCATGCGATGTATCGGCGACATGGTAATGTCTGCGTCATGATGTACCTGCCAATCATACTCTGATTGTCGCAGTCTTGGTAGTCACGTCCACAGGAACCGTAGCTACTACGCTCAAAGCGTCTTCTATGGCCCAGGCACAGACCCATCGCGACCTTTCACGTTGTACGTCGCACACCGACCCTACAAACGCACGCCCTCCCTATTCCTAATGTACCTTGCTTTATCATCGCGCAGGGCCGACACGATCTCCTATCTGGACCCTAATGAGTAGCTCGTTCTTTCAGTTACCGCTGCCTACAGCTCCTTCTATCTTACACCAGGCCCAAAGGCAAGATGCTGCTCTGGACGTCCTCAACACATGCACCCTTCCGCAGCTATTGGATCTCGATGACAGGCCCACATTCATGCTCAACATGGACGAATATTCGACGGGATGTCGAAATCCGATACGCCCCATTTTCTGCAATGCGGCACTTCGTGAGCAACACCAACTACTGGAGAAGGTAATTGGCACTTCACCAACCGATCGCGACTCGGTGGATGGTAGTGCAACGCATGACGAGTTTCGAATATGGGCGACAATCCTCAGCAGATTCAACGATTCCAGGGACATGTTTCCGATTACCATCGAGTTCGAGAACTTGTTGTGGTTTGGTGTTTCGATCCATCCCAATTGGCGACTGATTAGCGCACACAAGCTGTTCCAGAATGAAGATGTTCCCGAAGGGGACCCGCTGTGTGCATCAGCGCCGCGACTCGAGAAAGAAGGACACAGCGATCTCACTGCCGACGCAGCGAAGCGTTTAGCTTCCGCAGAGGCAATACCGACGCGGGAGATTATTGAAGATGTGCAACAACCCAAGTTCCCGTTTGTTTCCCTCGGCCAGGACCGTGACAAGAATAGCAAGTCGAGCATCTCAGCGATCACTCTGTCTACGCCTGACTCGTCTGTACCTGACTGGACAGTACCGCACCCCAGAGGTGTTCTCTCGGATCATCTACAGTTTATACGGGGCATCGACTGGGCAAATACACCATTAGGAGCTATGAACAGATGGTCGATCCAGTTCCGAGAGATCGTCTGTTTGGTCATGCGCAACCCTCACCCGTCTTCTGTCTTTTGGGGCGAGGACCTGACCATGCTTTACAACGAGGCCTATCGAGACGACGTGACGGGCGATAAACATCCGGCTTTGATGGGAACCGGTTTCTCAGGCCCTTTCGGTGAAATGTGGCATGCGGTTGGTCCTGTAATTCGCGAATGTGCTCGGACAGGCCATGCGCAGCTAAACCACAACCAGCCGCTACCCATCATGCGTTACGGTTACATGGAAGAGTCTTTCTTTACTTGGTCTTTTGTCAGTATTGATGCCCTCAATTTGGCCCCATGAATACATCTAACACATGGACAGGTTCCGGTCTTTGGTGGAACAGAGCGGGTCTTGGGGTGTGAGTAACACTGCGAAACGTTGCCCTACCGCCTATCAGCGAGACTCAGTGGGCTTGAGCCAAAGATACTGGAACTGCTGACTGAGATGCGAACTGTAGTCTATCTCAATGCTTTTGATACCACGGTTGAGTCGATCAGCAGTAGAAGAATGTGGTTACTGCGATCCCTCGGGGAGCGTATGAACGCCACACGTACTGTCAGTAAGTGAATGTGGACGATCCTTCATGTGAGACTGACGCTAACCGCGCACCCACATTTCAGAAGAATTCTGGATAAGAGTGCTGGAAGGCCTGAATCACAACGAATACGACGTACCCTTTGCGCTTCTATATACCGTTACCGAGGCAGACGACATTGAGAATGGTTCCTCGCATTCAGATGCAACTCCAACGTCTGTCAAGTCATGCGTGTTCGAAGGATCTATCGGCGTGCCGAGAGGGCATGAAGTGTCTCCCGACAAATTCAGCTTCAAGAACTACGATGGTATCTTGACACCTGCTTTTCGAGCAGCTACGCAGACCCTGGAGCCTAGGATGTTGAGCATCAAAGACCATACGCTTCCACAGCCACTGTTAGACATCATCGAATGGCGCGGCTACAAGGATCCTTGTAGAGAGGCAATAGTTCTACCTCTACGGCCAACCAATGCAGACAACGTGTGTGCCTTGTTACTAATAGGCATCAATCCACGAAGGGCTTATGATCATGAGTACAGGTCTTTCATCGCCATGCTCAATAGACAGATCGCCACGTCGTTGGCGTCAGTACTACTTTTCGAAGGTGAAGTGCGGCAAAGCAAAGAAGTCGCGGAGATGGCTACCCTACAAAGAGAACAGATGTCTCGACAGCTCCAACTTCAGACCGGACGAATGCGCCGAATGACCGAACTATCGCCCATGGGCATGTATCTATTCAATCCGGATGGACTTTTATTGGAGGCGAACGAGAAATACTACGAGATGACAGGTGTCTCACCTACAGGAACCAAACTACCTTGGACTATTGAGATGATGGTGGGTGAGAGCAGGCAAGTGGCACAAGACATGTGGAACTGTACGCGATATTGCCATGCCAGTCGCATGTTTCAAGCGCTAACCACGAAGTTTAACATCCAGATATGATAACTCACCATAAGCCAGCAAGTCGTGAGCTACAATTCGCCAATTCGACATTCCAGCCCCGAGATATCGACGGTTCACTAATCGAATATTGGGTCCTCTCTGCTAGTCAGCCAGAGCTAAGCCCCGATGGTGAGCTGATCAGCATCATGGGCTCGCTCACGGACATTTCGCATTTGAAGTGGGCGCAGGGTCTGCAAGAACGAAGACTACGGGAGGCAGAAGAGGCGAAGCGTCAACAAACCGAATTCATCGACATCACGTCGCACGAGATGAGAAGTAGCGATATCCCTCCCTATGCAGATTGCATTCGAAATGTCTACTGACGCGTTTATCAACATCTAGACCCGCTTTCCGCGATCTTGATATGTGCCGACGATATCAAAGATACTCTGACGCACTATAAATTCTCATGCACTGGCGATCGAAAGATGGCCCAGGACTGTATCGAGGCTGCTGAAAACATCGCTCTTTGTGTTCAGCATCAAAAGTCGATCGTCGACGATATTCTCACGGTCTCAAAGCTGGACTCGAATCTTCTCCGCATCACTCCGATTCCAGCGCAGCCTATCATCGTTGTACAGCGGTCTATGGCAATGTTGGTAGCCTGTAGTCGAATATATAGGGAGCTGGGCTGACATCATCCTAACAGGTTCCGTCCTGAAATACAAGCCAAGAACATCGACTTCAAGTTCGTTCCGCATCAGAGTATCCGAGACCTCGAAATTGACTGGGTCATTCTTGATCCAAGTCGACTCCTTCAAATCATCGTCAACCTTATTACCAATGCCATCAAGTTCACTATGGACGCACCAGTTCGCTCGATCACAGTTCATGTCTGTGCTCATGCGGAATCGCCAGACTTTGGCGTACCAGAAGGATTCCAATGTAAGTAGCTGCATTAGTCGAACATCCTGAAGGTGAAGCGCTAATTCTATGCGCCCGCCGTTAGTTGTTCCGCCAAGACAAATCGTGAGCGAATTCGGAAACGGCGAAGGTTGGGGCTCAGGCTCTTTCGTCTATCTTCGGTTCAATGTCCAGGACACTGGATGCGGTTTGTCGCCTCAGCAGATATCGCTGCTATTTGAGAAGTTTGCGCAAGCTGTGAGCCAGCCCCGAACAACTGCAAAAACTAGGCTGACAGAGTTCTCAATGTGAAGTCTCCACGGACGCATATGCAGTACGGCGGTAGCGGTCTCGGACTCTTCATCTCGCGCCAACTTGCCGAGCTTCACGGCGGTCAAATCGGCGTCTCGTCACAAGCTGGCGTCGGCAGTACTTTCGGGTTCTACTTGAAATGCAAACGCATGATTGCAAAAAAGCCTACGATCTCAACGGATACAGTGAAATACGCTCTAGACGCCGAACACGCGGCATCTTCGCGCAAAATCAGCGCCGCAGCTGCGAACCAGAACTCCACCGCGCCCGCTGCCATACCTAAGGAAGTTGAGACCCCGGTACAAGCACAGATTCCCCGGCCCACGGACGACAAGAAAGACGAAGAGGAAGATGATCGACTTCACGTTCTTGTCGTCGAAGACAATCTAGTCAACCAAAAGGTACTAGTGAAACAGCTCACAAAAACTGGCTGCGTCACACATACCGCCGATAACGGCGTCTGGGCATTGAAGCACCTCGCGAAAACGAAATTCTGCGTTGCTAATGGCATGCCACTCACCATCATCCTTATGGACTGCGAGATGCCGGAGATGGACGGCCTCACCTGCTGCAGGAAGATACGAGAGATGGAGGAACGGAAAGAGATTACGAAGCATGTGCCAATCATTGCGGTCACCGCGAATATTCGAGGGGGGCAGATGGATGACGCAAAGGAAGCGGGTATGGATGATGTTGTTGGAAAGCCGTTCAGGATTCCGGATCTCTTGGCCAAGATGAAGGCCTTGTTGAAGAAGCTAGAGGACTAAAATGATACATCTTTCCTAATACAAATCCTTGAAGCATAGGTAGTCCTGGACAATCACCGTCAACCTTATATCTCATACTACAAGGTCTTTGAAGTGGGACGAGGTCGTATCCAGTCAGTAGACCAATACCATCGCCAACAAAATTTTCGATGCTGGCTGTGGTGGCGCTGAGTATGGCGACACGCCTAATACTCAGAACATCTTCACCAGTTATCGACAAACTTGGCAAACGTCGAGGCCATATAAACCACCCATGTTGTTCCCGCCGTACGACTTCGGTCGAGGTCGTCCAAAGATGCTTTAAGTTTGCAAATACCCCGAGAGACTCGATCAAGCGGCTTTCATAGCCTCAAATCGATCTTCTTCTTGATTCATGTAAACTCAAACTACCAGAAACATGTGTTGAAGACCTCTCGCAGACATTAAAAAAGGACAGTCGGGTAAACTTTATGCATCTGGACTCCCCAGACGAAGAAACAGCGATCATACATTGCAAACCCATCCATTTTGGACACTCGGCCCAAACACAGACATTTGCTTTCAACTGCTAGAATCTTTTTGTCGACGAACTTACGAGTTCGTCGCGATTGATGGAGAGAACAAGAAGAGGTTTGAGGACGGGAGAGGAAGTTTATAAGCACCAAGGGCGGCGCTAAGATGGCGCTAGTCAAACATAATGGTACCGACAAGATACTATTGAAGAGAGGGGCAGGTGACATTGCAGCCTGACGTTGCAATGGACGTCGCCAGCCGATAAGCAGCGTACCTACTGAGTGTTTGTCTAGTACCGAGGGAATGACATGACGGCGAAAGGAAAGAAGGGAAATCCAATCAAACGGGGAGGGAAGAAGAAAATACACCATGACAGTCTGTTACATCCACCACCGACTTACCGCGCCATCCTGTGAGCCGGTGCTCACATCCAAAACATCGTCTTGTCGAGTATCTCAGCCCATGGACCGGGGCCTCCAGTGCGAGCCTTACCCCATGCGGTGACCGCCTCAGCTAAGATGTCTTTCTCCAACTGCGCTTCCACCTTCTTCTCGTGAGCACGCTCTACTTCAATCTCAGCAGCCGACTTCCTTGGCGCGTTACGACCTGGGCGTGCAGGAACAGCAGGAAGCCCGGCCTTAGCAGTTGTCAGCTCTTGAGCCTTGTTGGTCTCAATTGCTTGCCTGCTAGCGAGGTACGCCGCGTAGTGTGCGCTATCCTTACTTGGGCTGAACCAGTCGCGAAGGTAGGCTCGGCCTCGGTCGCAGAGCCTGTCAGCATAGTACGCTGGTGGAGCGTAGGATACACCGATGGTTGCTCGAGCATAGGTGTAGCAGAGTTTGTACGTGAGCTCCTGCAATTCGCGATCTCCGTATCCGATTTCGTTGGCGATGACCATGTAATGTGTCGGAATAGCGGTCCCTTTGAGGCCGTGATGAGACTGCAGATAGAAGTCTGAGTAATGCGGCGACGTGACGACTTGATCGACAAGCGTACCAGGCATACAGTTACCGTTCTTGTGGGCTAGAGAAGTTGCTGGATAGAAGCGCGTTGCATGACGCTTTACGGCTATTACAACGGTGATCAGGGCATTGCCGCAACCGGCCTTCTTGCAAGCGTTTCTGATCTGCTGCAACTCGTCGTCGCGAACTTTGGCAAACTGTCCAGTGCTGACACCGTCCCGGTAGAAGAGAATCTTCTTTGGCGGGGCCTTGGTAGCAGACATGTAAGCTTGGATTCGCTCGAGGACCATGGCTTCCAACGAGTCAATGATCTAGTATTAGTTAGTAAAGAGCCTCGATGATGATGACTAACTTACCTCCGCCTTGCAAATTTTCTGAGGCCTCATCGAGCCGCGTAACTTTGTTGCGTGAGAGTCAACGGACCCAACAACGCTTGCAATAGAAGGGCAGCCAATGAGCGAGCCACCGCCAGGATGAGTAACATCTGCCCCAAGGACTAGGGTTCCCACCAATGTGTTGCCGATGCGAGACTTGGAGTTGTTGTCGACTTGCACCGTATGATTGCCACCTCCAAATTTGAGGTTCACTTTCATCATAACGTTGGCCATGTACTGAGTGATATCTCCTTTGCATCTTGATGTTTTGGTTTTGCGATCATATTCGAGATTTGGCGCCTGGGTGAGGCAGAGAGACTGCAAAGACTCGTAGCGGTCCGTAACGTCCTTGAACGCTGAGTAGATGGGTATGCTTCGGCTTTTGAGAAGTAAGACTGCGAAGTCAACTTGAGGGTGGTCCGTCTTTATGGCCTTGATAGTAGCTCTCATGCCATCTCGGATATCTTTGTCAGTCATGTCGCGCATGCCAGGGATTCTTCGAGAAGCGAGCCGAGTCGCGCCAGCGCATACGTTGTACTGCGTAAGCAAATCGCTCAGAGCTTCCTCATATGTCTTGATTGTGTTTTCCTCATCTTGCATGCCAGATTCCACCAAGATCAGATAGTTGATTCGTTTCTTGGGTGTCGATATGGCTGCTGGGGAGTCGACAAAGCTCTTTAGTTTCTCAAGATTCCACTGCGCGTTCGTACCCAGTTTTGTATTGGGAGTGTTTGCACCGTAGATGATCTCCAGTGAAGGCATCTTCGCTGAGGGGATCTGCATCATCGTAGGCGTGACGAGTAACCTATCACACCCCGGCTAGAAGTGGTCAAGGTTAGCTAGTATATCAACGTGTTGAGATTCGAAGGACTTACTAATTCCTGCTGATTTTGGGTTGGATCAAGTCCCAGGCTAGCCATTCCTTCAATCTCAACGAGTCGTCGACTCTCTTTTGGCAGATGCGTCGCATTGTTCAGCATGCCCTCCACCAAGCTTTCTGGAAGAAGTCGTTTGTAGATCTGATACGGCATGATTCGTAGATACTCGCGGGGATAATGTACTGGATCAGCTTCCGTACCAACATTGATTGATTCCAGTTTTTCGTCGAACCCTTGTCCGAAGATGGCCTTCATATGGTCCACAACCCGTGTGCGTTTAGGATCTATGACCCACTGACCTTGATCGTTCTTCCATGTCTTTTGAAAGCTCATCTCTTTAGCATTCAGTAAGGGGCCAAGGCCAAAGAAGGTCTTGATCCGGTTCTGGGGTTTGTTGAGATGATCAACATGCTCTTGATCGGAGGCATTCGGTAAGCGATCGGGTTCAATGTAGACGCGGAGTGTCCCGAGTAGCCGCATTCGTTCGTCGTAGGGAAAGGTAGTGTCCGCCAGGAATTCGCCAACGGTGATAGGACGAAAGAATGCACTGGTCGCTGCGTTGACGTTCAACAGAACCTTCTGCATACCGGGCTTGATTGTGTAGTAATAACCTCGAATTGTGCACAATGACTGTAGATTAGCATTGCCGCCAAGACGTTCGGAGCCACATTTGACGAAGAACTTGTTACTCGACTGTTGGAATGCGTTGGCAGTCAAGCTCTTCGTAACAGCGATGTTCAGTGCGTTGACGATAGGACTGAAGTTGAAGTCTGGGTCACTCTTCTCGCTGCTAGCGTCGATGTAAGCATACATTCCGTCCAGATCGAGTTCACGATGGAATTTGATGAACAGCTGAATCTTCTCGCTTCCGTCGGCGATAGCATCTGGCATCCACACAGAACCGGCATGAGTATTTGGATCTCCTAGGATGACCGGGGCGTAGGTAATCGCTTCGTGGATGTTCTTCCAGGCCACGATGGTCTTCACACGATCCGTAGCGTAGTACTGCTTGTTGTCCTTGAGGATGGGCCATGCTTGCTCAATGGTCTTGAAGATAAACTTGGCTTTACGTTTGGATTTGCCGGCAGGGATTTTGAGGATTTCGTAAAGGAAGAATCTAGTGTCGGACTTGAAGTTCACTTCGAAATGATTAGTGAAAATGTCGGCGTATGACTGCGCAAACTCCTTCCTGAGCGGAAACTGGGCTGTTTTTGCTTTGCTGACGACAGTATCGGGGGTAAAATTGTTGCTTGGGCCAAGCAGGGCTGTCTGTGATAGAGCAACTGAGTTGGCTGCATGTGTCTCTACAGGCTCTGTTTCGGTGATGTCGCGGACCTTGCTGAGACCGTCGACAGATTTGCCAGCGCCCTCAAGAATAGGGTTCAGAACGAGATTATCTGAGTCCGTTGCAATACGAGCTTGGGTCTCTGGGTCAACCGGTGCAGAAACTTGAGCGTCAGGTATGGGTTCTGAAGGTTTCTCCAAGGGCTTCTCGGTCTTGCAATAATTGAGGATAGTTAGTCGAGCCTGGTTAGCTTTCAACGCACCATAGATCTTGGTGAGTGGCGATTGCGTATTTGTGGGATCCTTGCGTCTGAGACATTCCTCTTCTTCATCCCATGCATTATGACCGCTGATACCGCAAATGATACAAGGATTGTCGCTCATATGCTTGAGGAGTGAATTTTTGGTGAGTTTCTCAGGTCCGCTCATGGTCGAAAGAAATGCTGGATGATCTGACTTGGAATGAGAGGAAAGTAATGCGTACCAATCAGGTAAAACTCGATACCGGAAGTCTTGATAGGTAACGAAGATAAGAAGAAGAAGAAGTTAGAACATTGTGCTTATGTAGTATTCCTGGGGGCTTTCCTACTTGCCCGCACAATTGTTCGACTGCTTGCATAGACGTTGACAAGAATTGCCCTGAGGTTAATTGCTAGGAAGAAAACCATTCTTGCCCCTTGGACTGGGCATCTCGTACATCTGAGTCTCGCACACGGGACAAAAAGCCCACAATAAGCTTGTCTGTACGCAATGGAAAACGTTTGTAGACGACGACAATCCACCGCCCGCCCAGTTGGATGCCCTTTCGCCGTCCCTACAGGCGCTTGTTGATGATCAGGCTGTGTAGTGACTGACAGGCATTATGTGCGCAAAACAGGAGTCTCGTAAAGCTGTATTGACATCGAAACGAGAAGCTTTCGCGTGAATAGTGATTGCAGCCCTCGAAGTGCGTCCATCACCACATGGCGGAACGATCGGTTTTGCGGCGCAGTCCGGTGTCACGTTCTGCGGTCGATAACGTTATTAGTACTCTGTCAATGAGCTACACGCCCATATCAAGAATTGAGCCTTTGATATAGAGCTTGGCAGGTGTTGATTTCGCGGCGGGACGATGCAGGTGTTGTATTGAGAGTCTCATCTCATCTTGCCACGGCGGCCAGTTGAAGGGGAGCCCAGGCGCCCTCACGTGCTAGCGCATTTTACGCGACGCGTCAAACCATCCTTCATGTCCACCTTGCCGTCCAGACCACTCTACACCACAATACGCAGCACCATCTCCGCCCGTCACACACAAGCACCTAGCAAAGCTACATTACATCGGTGCTACACCCAGCGCCCACAGATTATCTCCGCAGAAGATCTCAAAAAAAAGCTAGCTTCACAATGGACCACCCACAAACCCCCCGCATCCTCGCCCCACACCTATCAAACTTCCAACACCGCATCGTGCGCATGCTAGGCAAAGTCGTACAACTGCGCGGCGAGACAGCAGTCATCGATGCAGGAGGCAACGTTGATGTTATTCTGAACAGGGTAAGCCTCTTCGTCTACGCCCGTGTTCATGTCTTCCAAGCATCTTGGAATAAGAGCCAATTGATACACAAAAGCTAACAAAAGCGAACTAGGACTCACACCTCGCCGTCGGCCACGCAGTAGAGATCATCGGCAAAGTAGACCAGAATCTACATGTCAAGGTACAAGCTGCTACGGACTTTGGGACAAACATCGGTATGTGCCCTCCCTTATGACGTAGGTTTCATGTTAACGCAAGAGCAGACTTCAATGCCGCAAATGCTGTTGTGGATGCTACACATCGGTACAAGGAGATCTTCTACGACGACAACTAAACACCGACTATTGGGAGGCGTTTGAGGGTGAAATGATGGGACCGACCCGGCATCATGCATTTTCAAGCTGGAAACGAAGATCATGGTCAAGTTTATATGTATCTGCAAACCAATCGTAAAAAGCCAATTCGCTATGTGTTCTACGCCCCATGTATGGTATCTTCCCGCCACGTAAATTGAGCGCCTCGTGAACGCCTACCGAAACCAGAGAACGCTCGCATATTCATACAGTTACATTAAACATTGCCGTCTCGATCAGGTGCTCAGAGCTTACTTCGCACTCCCTCGAGTCTAAACTTGACGTCTTTGAGTTGTTTCCCAGTTGGCTTCCACGCCTCAAACATGCCCAGCAATTTCTCGACTTCATCCCCAAGTTCTTTCTTGACGAAGTCTTCTTCTAGCAACCCTCTCATCGCCCAAGGTAAGAAGTAAGGGTTCGGGTTTGTTGTGGTGGCAGATGGCTCGTAGTGGTTCACCCGAAGCTTGAACACGTCCTCCTTCTTACTGTTACTCGCGAGCTTCTCACCAATAATGGGGATGTTGATGCCCTGGAAACTGCCCGCGGTGTTCGGTCGCTCTTTGGTCGTTGTTGGTGTCGGTAGGGATGTTGTTTCGAGGGCGTGTTGGACGGCTAGCGAATAGATGGCAGGGTCTTCGTAGACGCGGGAGTGGCCTTCGCCGCCATAAAGGGAGCCTGCGAGGGCGGGGGAGAGTTCGCGAATGAGGCCGTGATCGGGGAGACCCAGATTGCGTAGCTTCAGCGCGAAGCCAACGAGGTGGGTTAGGAAGTCTGGCGCATGGATGCGGCCATCGACGAAGACGGCGCGGTAGATGTAGGGATGCGATAGCGTTGAGAAGGTTGATGACTGACTTGTGTTAGCAGGGCATAAGTAGTTCGATTCGAGGAGTCTGCTTACTTCGAGAGAGACCAGCTGGTCATCGATACTACCAACGTACAGTATACGCACACCAAATCGAAGCACTTCGTCTAGAGCTGCGAGATACATCTGGCTAACAAGACTCTTAGGGTTGGAGAACTCAAACAACTCGGCAGCCGTAGGGCCAAAGTACTTCGTCTTGTACTCGATGAATGGGCCCATGTTGACACCGGCCATGGCGCATACTCCGATTCTTGTTGCGTTGACACACCCGAACTGTATGAGCTTCGCGACAAGCATCATAGCTACCGGCACACCCTGCGAGTGGCAGGCGACCAAGATGAAGTCGGCTTGCTTCAGGTGGTCGATCCAGTTTAGCAAGAGCTTCCATAAGGAGTTGACGCGCTCAGCGATGAAGCCCTCGCCTTCTAATGCTATCTGCTCAATCTCTGGACTGTATCCTCGCGCTTCAGACCAGTCCTTGATCGCAGCCGCCGCTGCATTCGCGAAGCGTATTGATGTACCTGTCGGCTGCCCCAGCACCTTTTGAATGATGGGCGCAGGGAAGAAGCCATGAACGCCAATCGCTACAGCCTTCCTGATCTTCGGTGGTGCCGGGTTGATGTGTAGATGAGGGGTCGCAGGCTCGCCTCCGAGGAAGTATCGCCGGATCTGCTTCCAGAAGTTTGGTTGCTGGACCATTTGGTAGGTGGTCCTGAACTCTGGTAGCAGGAGGTTCGCCGGTCCTTGTTTGGCCTTCGCTGCCTGCTTGAGCGCTTGCTCAGCAGCAGTTCCTGTCTCGGGTTTCGCGTCGGGCTTCGTCTCGGGTTTCGTAGGCTCGAGCACTGGTGAGGCCTTCGTCGGCGTAGCGGGCTTACTTGACGAGGGAGTATCTGCTGGCGTGTCTTTAGCGGGAGGCTTTGTCTTCGGTCGCCCTCGTAACGATGCAAATGATTTCTTATTCACCGGTTCCTCTTTCGGTGGCTGCTGTGGTTCTTTGGGTGTCTCTGTGTCTGTTTTGGGCTGCTCTTGCTCGTTGAACTGCGCCGCTTCTGGGTTCGACTGTGAAGGGGTATCGAACACTGCGACCTCGCCGACATGTTTCTGCGGTCCAGCCTCTCCTGGCTTCTTTTCGTCTTCTGGCTTGCCCCTATACCAAAACGCCCATGCAGAAGTCTTTGAGGATCCCGCAGTACTCTTCTGAGGAGCTTCAATAGGCACATCGAAGGCTGTGGGTGGTGGTGTCTCTTGAGGGCCAGTGGGTTCGATCTCGGCAGGTGCTTCGGGAAGAGTCTGTGGTTCGGTATCGACTTTGGCTGAGTCGTTATTTTCGGTGGGAGGCTCGGCTGGAGGTGGATTCGCCTGCGCATTCTGCGCACTACTCCACGTCCAAAACCAAGAGCCAGATGCAGCTCTCGCCAGGACTTTGGCAGTTGTAGATGCTATAGCCCTCGACTCTGTATATGGACGAGGTACCGCTTCTTTCGGCATATCCTTCCCATTTGCATCTGCAACCTGATCGGTGTAGGGTTGGATAGTGCCAGCATCTAGGCCCTTCGTTTGCGCATCTGGCTCTTCTGAGGGCGTCGGTCCAGGAAGTGGCGTGGTGGAAGCCTCGTCAACGCTCGAATGTGCCTCGCTTTTGACTTTTGCTGGGTCTGCGTACCCATCGGGGCGTGACCACCAAGATTTCCATCCCCATGCACTAGCAGCTGCATCCACTTGTGATTTGGGCGGTTCGGGAGGCAATGGCGGCTCGGATACTTGGGGCGCTGGCGTCTCTTCGACGTCTTGTGGCTGTGGCTTTGGCTTTGGAGCTTCGTCGAGGAGACCGTCTGAGGATACGTTGACCTGAGTGATGGAGGCGGGTATGGCATCGCCCTTGCTCGACTTGCGCTTGGTGAGGAACTTCTTGGGAGACTCATCTCTCGATTTCTTCGCTTCCTCGTCGGGCAGTTCGCCTGTCGCGCCCCCGCTGACTCCGATGCTTTCCTTCGCGGTCTGGACTATGGCAGGCGCTTTCGACCGCCAACTGCCCGTGCCCGAAAGCCACCTCTTGCCTCGCGGTGTCTGTGTCCCGGAGGCTGTCGGTGTTGTGGCCCCAACTGAAGTCGTTGACGCTGCTACCGACTGGCCCGAGGGTGCATCTGGTAGGATGTCACTACTGCTGGGGGTAGTGCCGGTCGTACTTGCATCCTGTGGGACTGCTGGGGCCTTGGTGGTTGCGTCGGAGGGAGCCTCGGGGTTTGGCTTGGACTTCTTGCGTGGGTTCATTCCGGCAGGGAGGGTGAAGGAGCTGAGAAGGTGATGCGACCGCTGGAGCAAGCATCAGCACGGGCAAGACACGTGAAGTTGGCAGCATACCTTCATCCCGAGGTGGACCAGGCGCGTCGTGCTGAACCAGCAATGACGCATGTGGGCCCATCCCGTGCACTAGTCACGGATTAGCGTACCCTGATAGCGTGGATTCTGCCACCGCCTAGCGATATTGCCGGGCTTCCCAAATTTTGTAGCGCGAACTTTTGCCCGCCGTACCACGACGCCAAACCGCAGCAATGGCGATCCAAAAGAAGGTGCGCAAGTACAGAATTAATACTGGTGATAGTGACTAATCCCCAAAAGCACGGAAAAGGTCGTCTTGACAAATGGTACAAGCTCGCCAAGGAGAAGGGCTATCGTGCGCGTGCCGCCTTCAAGTTGATCCAGCTGAACAAGAAGTACAACTTCCTCGAGAAGAGTAAAGTCTTGATTGATCTTTGCGCTGCGCCCGGATCATGGTGTCAGGTCGCTTCCGAGGTATGTCGCCATTCTGTACACAATGCGCCTCCATGCTAAAAACCACAGGTTATGCCCGCGCATTCCCTCATCGTCGGTGTCGATCTCGCCCCAATCAAGCCCATCCCGCGATGCATCACCTTCCAGAGCGACATTACCACGGACAAGTGCCGAGCGACGCTGCGCCAACATCTTAAGCATCTCAAGTGCGACACTGTCCTCCACGATGGTGCGCCCAACGTCGGAACTGCCTGGGTGCAGGATGCTTTCACCCAAGCAGAACTCGTTCTGCAATCTATGAAGCTGGCTACAGAGTTCTTGGTCGAAGGAGGAACCTTTGTCACCAAGATTTTCAGATCCAAGGATTACAACTCACTCCTCTGGGTGTTTAACCAGCTATTCACCAAGGTCGAAGCAACCAAGCCCCCGTCCTCCCGAAACGTCTCCGCCGAAATTTTCGTCGTCTGCCGCGGTTACAAAGCCCCGAAGCACCTCGATCCCAAGTTTCTCGACGCCCGCAGTGTCTTCGCCGAACTCTCAGACCCTACCCCGAACAACGAAGCCAAGGTTTTCAAGCCTGAGGTCAAGAAGAGGAAGCGTGAGGGTTACGAGGAGGGCGACTGGACACAGTTCAAGGAGGTGCCTGTCTCTGACTTCATCCAAACGACCGATCCCATCGCCATGTTGGGTGGTTTGAACAAGCTCAGCTTCGAACAGAAGCCGAACGGCGACATCGCTGTCGCGACCATCGACAAGCTTCCGGAGACCACAAAGGAAATCAGGGACTGCTGTGCCGATCTAAAGGTCTTGGGTCGCGCTGACTTCAAGCGCCTTCTGCGCTGGCGTCTGAGGGTGCGCGAGATCTTCGGTTTCGCGACCAAGAAGACGAAGGCTCAAGAGGAAGCCAAGGCCAAAGAAGCGCAAGAAGGCGATGAGGTCGCTGAGATCGAGTCGATGGACGAAGAGATGCAGATTCAAGAGGAGCTGGAGCGACTGAAGGAGAAAGACTCCAAGTCAAGAAAGAAGCAGCGCCGAGCTGAGAACGAGCGGAAGCAAAAAGAGATCACTCGTCTACAAATGAACATGGCTACACCTTTCGAGATTGGTCTGGAACAGGCCGGACCAACTGGTGAAGATTCCATGTTCGGCCTCAAGGCAGTCGACAAGGCCGGTGCTCTGAACAGGATCGCCAAGGGTAAGATGGCGCAAGTCATTGAACGCGAACAGCCAGAGGAAGAAGAGGAGGAACCGGAGACTGACGACGAAGAGGATCGTCTTGAACGAGACCTTGACAACATGTACGGCGAATACGTCGAACAGAGATCAGCGCGAGACGCCAAGTACAGAGCAAAGCGTGCGAGAAAACAGGACGATGATGGAGAGTGGAATGGTTTCTCTGACGGAGAAAAGGAACAAAGTGACGACGAAGAGCTTGTACAGTCCGACAGCGATTGGAGCGATGACGAGGAAGAAGGCCCTAAGAACCTCATCACCGACCTCGACAACGAAGAGCAGCCCAAGACAGGTCTCACCAAGCGCGCAGCACGGTTCTTCGACCAGGACATCTTCAAGGGCATCGATGGGCTTGAGGATCTGGAAGAAGAAGACGATGACAGTGGCATCGACGTTGAAGGCGACACCGAGATGAAGGACGAATCTGCCACACCCGCGCCAGCTACTGAGAAGGAACTGAGCATAAGAACGGCTACCAAGGTTGCCTCACCCTCAGCATTCGACGAGGAATCCTCGGATGATGACGACAAGATCGAAGAAGTCAAGCGCGATGAAGATCAATGGGAGCAAGACAGCATGCCCATGAAGAACGGCAGGCCAGACATCGACATCATCACCGCCGAGGCCATGACCCTCGCTCACCAAATGGCCACAGGCCAGAAAACAAAGTACGACCTCCTCGACGAATCCTTCAACCGCTACTCCCTCCGCGACGTCGACGGCCTACCAGACTGGTTCCTCGACGACGAAAACAAGCACTCCAAACTCCAACGCCCCACCACCGCCGCCGCAGCCTCCGCCATCAAGGAGAAACTGCGCGCCCTAAACGCACGACCCATCAAGAAGGTCCGCGAAGCGCAAGCCCGCAAGAAGTTCAAGGCCGCCCAGCGCATGGAGAAGCTGAAGAAGAAGTCTGCGCTCCTCGCCGACGAGGAGGGTATGACGGAGAAGGAAAAGGCACAGAGTATTGCACGCTTGATGTCGAGGGCTGCCAAGAAGAAGCCCAAGCAGAAGGTCAGCGTTATTGTGGCTAGGGGTGGTAACAAGGGTATCAAGACTAGGCCCAAGGGTACGAAGGGTAAGTATAAGATGGTGGATGCTAGGTTGAAGAAGGATGTGCGGGGTGAGAAGAGGGCGGCTAAGAGGAATAAGAAGAGGTGAAGTGGTGCGTATGTATGAATTGTTAGGTCTGCATCATAGGGCGCGACTTGGACTTTCTTTTTGATTATAGCAACGAAGAAATGGTATGGACTGATATGTCCTGTCAATATGGTGCTACATATGGCGTGATGACTGCAGGAAAAGCCACTTCGCCAGGTATGCGATCAGTGCAACACCGCTAAATATCAAAGGCATGCACATTGAATCACGAGGATAAAAGTCTTCGTGGACTGCCTTAGCAGGAAAAGAGTTCATTTCATTTCATTTCATTTCTTTGAGAACTTGACATCCATGCTACCTGTGAAGCTCGAAGATCTGCCTACTCAGGCATCAACGACCTCCTTCATAACAGCCTGATCGCCCTTCTCATCACCCCTACCATGCATTTTCCTCGCCACCTCATCGGTAAGATACTGCTCTACATTCGGCGACAGCACCGCCGCAATAATGAGCAGCACGCCAAACGGAAGTGTGCAGAGATACACCGTGCGGAAAGAAAGTGCATACGCACTCTTGACAGCCTGCCCCGTTGCTGCGATGATCTCAGGTGAGATACCAGGTACAGCACTGAAGTCACCAGCCGTGATACTAGTGAACAGCGCCGGAAGAGACGTTTCGGGAAGACCAGCCGCGAGCGCAGCAGGCATAACCTTTTGTGGTATATACTTTGCAGACTCGGTCGCGAGAATGGAAGAGTACATGCTTGTGGCAATGGCAGAGAGACCTGTTCGGATAGCGCCCATGACACCAGTGACGAGACCGATGTCAGCGGGGTCCCAGAGGTACGCTGTGCTGGATAGAGTGAGGTTCTCGATGTAGCCTGCGGCGATGGTGCCGATGAGGAGCAGGGCGGTTGTGCGTTGTTCTGTTGTTTCGTCCGAGGCGGCGACCGCGGCGACGAAAGCGGTGGTTATGACGGCTGCGACAGTCATTTGGATCTTCATGCGTGGGAGGTAGCGGACTCCGGCGCCTCCAAGGATCTGGCCGAGGAGAAGTCCTCCACCAACGGCGCACTGTGTTTGTTAGAACAAGATTATCAGGATGGTATGATTTTTGGAAGACTTACCGAGAGCCATCCAATCTTGGTGATGTCTGTGGTAAAGAGCGAGGAGACCATGGTAGGCCAGATGATCGAGTTTGCGTAGTAAACAATGGCTGCCAGACTAGCACAGGCGACATTGGCATCGTACTCGATGTTCCTGAACAGACGTAGAGGAATAAGGGGATATTCCAGTCCTGGGGCGTAGGCCTCCCAGAAACAGAAAGCAACCAGAGTGGCAAAGCCAGCGAACAGTGCTCCCAGTACGTGGCCGCTCTTCCATGGGTATGCAGAGCCGCCCCAGTTCATACCAATGAGGAAGACGACGAGACCAGTTGAGAACAAGAAGATACCCATCCAGTCAAGGGTTTTGAGTTGTTTGAGTTTCGATTTGCCGCCAACGTGAAGCATTTCCTGCGTTTGTTAGTCGGGTTTGTCTTGGCTGAAGTGGGCTTCCTTACGTATGTTGGGGGGAAGTAGAAGAAGAAGTATAGAACAATTGCCAGTACGTTGACAATGCATCCGAGGATATAGCACCACCTCCATTGCAGCTCGGTAGTCTGGTAGAGCGATCGTGCTACTGGCGGACCAAAGACGGCGAATGGCACTGACGTTGACAGCACGAAAGCATTCACAGGACCTCTCAAAGAGTTTGGAACAAGTTCGCCAAGGATGATGTGGAATGAAAGTTGGCCAGCTGCGGCAAGACCATTGATGGAGTTTGTTGCCTGGAACAGTCAGTATCATTCGTAGGCTGTAATCAGTCGAACATACAATCAGCATGTTAATGCTCTGTGCACTCGCGCCAATGATGTTTCCAACAAGACCGAGTATTGACGAGCAGATGAAGAACCATCTACGACCGAAGATATCCGACAGGCGACCGACAAGTGTGAAGCCGATGGCGAATCCAGCTGTCCAGGAAATACCGACCCAGATGATGTCTGGGGACGGTCCGATGGCCGCGTTGATGAGGCTCAATGTGTTTGCGGGGAGAACCCATCCTAGGTAGCTGGAAACTTTTAGTACCTTCACCTCCAGTAATTAATGGAAGCACCTACCCAGAGATTTGCGCTAGACATGTAGCCACGACAGTGCCGATGAAGTTGATGCTTGTGAAGTATGACTTGCCCAAATCAGCGGTATGGCCACCAAGGGCTTCTTGAGCGACATGATCATGGTGAAGGCCGTGACTGCTGGCGGTATGCTGATGAGTGAGGTTCTCGTTGGTGGTGGTGACTTCTTCGCGGTATTGCTTCTCTTCCGCCATGATGGATTGATGTTGGTTCGATGTTGACTGCCTCTGTGGAAGGGTGCGTAAGAAACGCAGAGGCTAGAGTTGTGCAACCACACTGGGCGTCTGGGTTATCTTTATCATGCAAATGGCTCACGAATCATGGGTGAAAATCTGGGGTACCCCAGAATTAGGTGGAGACTTACCTGGTGAAGGCAGGTTCCAGATAGCCGGGGGGAACACTGTCATGTCAGCGCCACGTTTTGGAAATACAGAGTAATGATCTACTTTGTCTACATAAGGGCAAGTTCTCGTATACCGACTGGTATTTCGAACGTCTTCATCGGGCCAGAATGTTACGCGCAAGCTATATCCACGTGCTCTGGCGTTAAGCAGCGGAAGCCCCGGAGTCGGGGGTGTTCGGTAGAGGCTGAATGCTGTGGTCTTGAGGAGACTGATGGGGCAGTATCCGGATGACGGTAACCGAGAGTCCCGTGAATTTGTTGCCCTGGTGAAGGGAACATGTGGATCGTGCAGACAGCTAGTTATGGATACTACGACATATACACGTCGTTAAAGTGCAGCACATTTCTATATGTATCGATTAAACAATCTTCACTGTGCAAAGACGTGTCCCCAATCCGTGGTTGCAGGATCGTCGAATGCTCGAAGGACGATCGTCTAACGTTTCCCGTGTTGCAGTAGTCTGTTCGGTCTTCTTTCGACAGTCGTTAACCGGGTTACGCTGCTGATCTAGCGGCACACGCATGCGGGGTCTGGACTCATGCGGTCTACATTCAGCTACGATAGAGTCTCGAGCCAGATCAAGCCACTCGAACGTCTCACGTTAGTCCATGGCGTAGTCGATGCCGGCAGAGTGGATGGTGGAACACTCGTGACGGGAACTCTGACGGCGTCCCATTCACCTGCACCTCGATACGGAGCTTTTCGTTGGCGCACTGAGCAGGCCTGGGATGGGCGACGCGACGAGGATGTAGGTTCGGTGTGACATTCCCCGCATCTGCGTCCCGTGGGGAAACTGGAAGCTCGAAAGGATGCCGCCGAGCCTATGATAGCCCATGGGAGATGTAGCTGCTATGATTTATACGAGGCGCATGCTGTCCGATTCGCTTTGATGCAGTCATGCAAGAACAAGGGATTTCCAAAAGTGAACCTGGGATGGTGGGTGACCTCGAGCGGGTACTTGTGCCACAGAAACGTGATTGGGCGTTGTTCGCCGCGGGCTCCACTCAAAACTTTTGGTGATTCACATGTCGCGACTTGAACGCACTCGCGACTTCTCGTGATACTCGCATGCCCGACCGATAGCACCACTTCCGTCCAATATCGCACACCATGGCTTCAGCAGTAGCGCCGTCGCCCGCGCCAAAGGAGGAGCCCGCCGAATCCTCCGCGACCGAAGTCATCAGCCCCGCCGACGCTCTATACGACAAATGCGCGCAGCGGCCTGCGGGCCAGATTTTCTTCCAGCGCGACCTCTCAAATATGCAGGTCGCAGACACTGTGGCTCAGCTCATAGTGCTGCTGCAAGAGCTATGTGACCGCCATCTGTTGAAGCTCATGAGCCTCGAGGGTGAAATGTGCTGGAAACTGAGGACAAGGGAAGAAGCCGACAAGTAGGTCTAGATTCTCGCGGACATGGCATCTTGAACTCTTCTGACAGACATCCGTTCCCAGACTGCGACGACTCACACCCGACGAACGCCTCCTCTACTCCCACATCGACTCAGTACAAGCCGATGGCATCTGGTCCAAATCCCTCCGAGCCAAAACAAACGTCACACAACAGACTCTCACAAAATGTCTCAAGAGCTTGGAGTCGAAGGACTTGGTGCAGTCGGTCATGAGTGTCAAGTTCCCCAACCGGAAGATGTACCTCTTGAAGCACTTGAAGCCATCAGAAGACATTGCAGGTGGCCCATGGCAGTCAGAGGGTGACTTCGACATGGCACTGATTGAAACAATATCGGGCATCGTCGCTCAGCATGTGGAGAACGAAACCTGCATCAAGGTGCCTGGTAACTGGAACGACTACGACACAACGGGCGACAGGACAGCTGCTATCGCTCAGAAGAAGGCCGAGGTTCTGGGCGCCGTGCGAGATATAGAAGAGGCGCCAGCCGTGAAGCCATACAACCCCGCAAAGGACCCAAACACATCCAAGCTCGTCCACCGACACAACCCGCAGTATCCGACAGCAGCCTCTGTAGCCAACTGGCTAAACTCGAAGGAGGTCCTGCGTGGCAAGACCGTACGGGAGGACGATATGGAGCAACTTCTGGAGATGATGGTTCTCGACGACCGGCTTGAGAAGATCTCTGGCACAAACTACCGCACCGTCTTACGCGCTACCGACACCAAGGTCTACAACGGCTTTGTGGATGCACCGTGCGGTAATTGCCCCGTTTTCGATCTTTGCGGCAACGAGGGTGAGATCTCAGCAAGGACGTGCGTCTACTTTGGTCAATGGCTGGAGACTTCATCGGGGGAAATATAGACGCTCCGGGACGCATGAGGTTATTGTGATCTCCAACGGGGTGGTTCAGGCGTTTGAAGAAAAAAAAGAGGAATTTTGATTAGGTAGCATAGCGCGGAGTTTGGGGTGTCAGCATTTACAAGGAAGATCGAAAAGGTATACCCATCATATTTAACCAAACATTTAAACGTTAAATTCTTTGGCCTTTCCATAGAAGCATGATGCAGTTCCGGTATCTCACTATGCCTCGTAAGCATGCGTGGGGCGTTGAGTTCTGTTGTTAAAATGCTCCGCTAGCCTGTCGTATGAAGTCTCCGAAACCATGAAAATCGCTCTCGGAGACATACGTGAGCACAGCTGACATCGACTGTGGAGGCTGTTTCTCTATACGCCCGATCGTATACGCTCACTGACATTGTCTCCGAGCAAGAGGGTTTGCAATGTAGTGCTGCCGGGCGATGCTCAGCCATCGTATATATGAGGGATGCCGGCCCTCATGTTAATCGCATCAAATCCAACTCACATCCCGATATCTAGATCATCTAAAATGACCCTTACTACCTCTCGATACACAATGGCAAGTTTCCTCGACGCTGAATCCGCGCACAAGTACAAGAATGCCGAGAAGGCGACTCGTCCTTACGTCAAAACCATCGTCCAACAATCAGGAATAGCTGCCTATCTCGAAACAGGAGCTGAAGCCAATATACTCGATTTCGCATGTGGAACGGGAGTTGTTGCACAGGAAATCTACGATACAGTACCAAAAGAGAAGTGGGAACAGCTGAAAGTGCTGGGCACTGACATCAGTCCTCCGATGTTGGAACATTTGAGAGCGCGAGGAGAGACGCAGGGATGGAAGAAACTGGATACGAAGATTGTGGATGGGAATGTGAGTTATCTGTGTCTGCGGACACTCCAGCACTGGGTTGATACTAATGCTTTCTTCCAGACAGACATAACCCAAGCTCTCCCTAAGGCATCATACACACATATATTCGTCTCCTTCGCTATATCCATGCTCCCCGCACAGACACTCACGCATCTTTGCTCACTGTTGCGCCCAGGCGGATACATAGCAGTTGCAACGTGGTCAAGCATGTCATGGGATAGCCTTCTCACTCGCAGCATCGCTCTCACGAACGCGCCACAGCCTTACTCGCCCTCGCGTGAGGAACTGCGAGAAAAGTTCTGCGGACTTTGGGCTGACGAGTCATACTTGGCACAGCAGTTTGAAGCAGTGGGCTTGGGAAGAGTAGGGACTTCTAATGAGAAGAAAGCTGTGCGCGTTGGGACGCCAGATGTTTTCGTAGAGACTATGCAGTTTCCGCTGCAATACGTAAGGAGTACATGGTGGCAGGGCGAGCGAGAGGGAATCCTAGAAGACTTGAATGGTGCTATGAAAGGCATCGTACAGCAGGAGGTTGGAGAGGATGGGGAAGTGGAACTGGAGTTTGATGGTGTTGTTGGGTGGGGGTGGAAGAGTGGTTAAGGGTCCATCTAGCTGTGCAGCGCGATGTGGTTTCCATTTATGACATCTGTAAACGACCCCATCTTCTTTGCCTTTGAGTATTTAACAAACCATCACGACGGCAAGGATTATGTCAGTGTCGTACAGCGGTCATGCCTCACCTTCAGATGATGCTATTCCTAGCGTCGAGGCGCACGTCCCCGCAAGTGTTCCACCCCAATGTCGATCAGCCGGCGCGACATCTCGTGGCCTCCCAACAGAGTGACCGACGATAGATTGACTCGACACCCAGCGCCATGTCCCCTTGAGACACCCCCGACACTCCTTTAGTCCGCCTACAACATTCAACTCTCGCATTAGAGCGTCTACCACATTTCACCCACGAACATGTCCGGCGCTCGCCCACTCCTCTCCGCACGCGCGTCCTCGGACATCAGCGGAGAGCGCGACATAGCAGAAGATGAAGCCCTGCTCACAGGCCGCCCAACAGCACACACGGAGAAGGACGGGCCACGATCATGGAAGTTCTGGAGAGAAATAGGTCTATTCGTGTGGGCTGTCATCGCAACAGCGGCCGTCATCGTGCTCGCCGTCATCTTCCAGAAGGCCGGTTCCGACTCCAAGGCTTCGCATGCGAACGGGAAGAGGAACTTGATCTTCATGGTGTCTGATGGCATGGGGCCTACCTCGCTGTCGCTCACAAGATCGTTCATGCAGTTCCAGAACGGCGCACCCTGGAGCGAGCAGCTCGTTATCGATCAACACCTCATCGGACAGTCGCGAACACGGTCCTCTTCCTCTCTCATTACCGACTCGGCGGCAGGCGCGACTGCGTTCTCGTGTGCGCAGAAGAGCTACAACGGTGCCATCTCCGTAACACCCGACCACGAGCCATGCGGCACAGTGCTGGAAGCGGCCAAGAAGGCAGGATACATGACTGGCCTCGTTGTGACCACGAGGATCACGGATGCGACACCGGCGTGCTTTGCGGCTCATGTCAACATGCGATCGGAAGAAGACCGCATCGCAGAACAGATGGTCGGAGACTACCCGCTTGGGCGCGTCGTGGACTTGATGTTTGGAGGCGGCCGATGCCACTTCCTGCCCAACTCGACGGTCGACTCAAGCTGCCGCGCAGACAACAAAGATATCGTGGAACTGGCCAAGAAGAAAGGATACAAATACGTCGACGACCGCGCGGGCTTTGATATGTTGAAAACAGGAGCGGGCCTAGATCTGCCCATCTTGGGACTTTATGCCGACACAGACATTCCCTACGAGATTGACCGCCGCAACGAGGACGACATCTACCCTAGCCTGCACGAGATGGCTGAGGTTGCCATGAAAGCGCTCAGCGATGCGACCAGGGATAGCGACAAGGGCTTCTTCCTCATGATTGAAGGATCAAGAATCGACCACGCAGGCCACCACAACGACCCTGCTGCTCAGGTACACGAGGTGCTCGCATACGACAGGACCTTTACCAGCGTACTGGACTTTATCAAAAACGAGAAGACAGAGACAGTCATGGTCTCCACCTCGGACCACGAGACAGGTGGTCTCGCTGTTGCCCGCCGTACGTTCTCCTGCCTCCCATATGAATAACCACCACTAACATTCACCAGAACTCCACGCATCCTACCCCGAATACCTCTGGTACCCCTCCCCCCTCGCAAATGCATCCCACTCCGCCGAGCGCCTCGCCCTCGAATACACAAAGTACCTCCTCGCCGGCCCATCTGACGAGGACAAGGCCAACTTTGTCCGGAGTTCCATCACATCCGGCCTCGGCATCTACGACTACACCGACAAGGAAGTCGCTGATCTCGTCGCTGAACCCATCACCTCCCTATACCAATACGCAGACATGGTCTCCCGGCGTTCGCAAACTGGCTGGTCGACCCACGGCCACAGCGGCGCAGATGTGAATATCTACTCTTCGGACCCCGAGGCTGCCAAGGCGCTGGTGGGTAACCACGAGAACACTGAGGTTGGGGACTTTTTGAGGGATTATCTGGATGTGGATGTTGAGGCTGTTACTAAGGAGCTTAGGGAGAAGGGTACGGGGTTGACGGTGCTGGATGTAAATGGTACGGAGGTTAGCTGGATGGGTAAGATACCTGAGGAGGGGCAGAGACTGGATGGTCAGACGCATCTGGCGAGCTATGGAGGTGATCATAAGAAGAGAGGTGATGGTGGTGTTGTTCACGGCGAGGAGTGTGGCTGTGGGCATTGATTTTGAAGTCGTTTGGCATGCTTCGGCGTTTTAGGTGCAGAAGAGATACCGGTTGATATAGACTATTTAGCTCTCAGCGTCAAGTTACAGTTCAATTTCAGCTACATCTATCAGCATCCTAGTTGACAAGCAATTCATGGTCATCATGATCGTTGGCAAAAGAGAAGATTCAACTACTTTCCGTATACAAATTCACCCTGGATATCTCCCGCGATGCGGCACCACCAATCAAGCCAAGCACTCGAAAAACCCCCCAGTCTGCCAGCTCCATCTACTACCTCTACTCTCCTTCCTCCTGTCACTACCTGCATCACTCTTCTCTTTTCTCGTTCTCCTTCTTTGCGTTATACCAACTCCCATCTCCTCCCTGCCAAGCGTACCTTCCCTCCTCTCACCACCTTCCGCGCCAGCTTGCGTGCCAGACTGCATTCCTGATCTGATGCTCCTCCTCAGCGAACTCCTCGACCTGATATCCACATCTCTCGGTGGGTACTGCCAATCCGCCATACCGATATCGTCGCCAGCATCCCCTTTCCTTCTTCCCTTCAGCTTTTTCTTCCACTTCCCCATTCTCCCACTCTTAACCCTACGTATTGGCCCTTCCCCCACACCGCCCCAAAACCTACAAACCAGTGCACATACATGCCACAGAGCCAGAAACATCGCGCCCGTCGCTGATATGCCACCTGCACTGTGTATACCCCAGTTGACGCGATTGCAGCGGTCCTGGAACGAAAGACCCTTTGGAAAGTGCCATAGTGGGTAGTGGTATTCACCGATACAGAAAGCGAGGCCAGGCTTGATGTTGGTTACGTAGACGTAGATGTGGGAGGCGAGAGTTAGGAACATGATTATGTCCCAGAGGCTGAGAAGGAGGTTATGAGCTAGGGGCTTGTAGGCCGGGTGGAGAAAGGGGTGGTATGTGTGTTGAGCCAAGGATGCCGGAGATGACGATGGTGGGTTGTCCGAGTCGCTGGTCCAGTGTGATGATGTGCCATTGCGAAGTGTAGAGTTTCGACTTGATGGCTGACGTTCGATGTCGTGTGCGGGTCTTTGCGAGCGTTCTTCTTCTTGTTCTCCATCTCTTCCTTCGAGACGTTCTAATTGCTGATTCCACCATGTGGAAAAGCGCTGCCGTAACCTTTTCAGCCATGCTTTTGTAGCTCTTCGCCTCCTCCCCACATCTCTCTCCCTCCGTACCGGATGAAACTGATCCGCATACCATCCAATACACAACGAAGCGTGCAGCGCATCCAGCGGTACCTATCACACGTCAATATCTGCATCTGACACTGACGATCACTCCAGCCTTGCCGATCTCGATCCCGATCCCTATTCCCTTATCGTACCAGACTCTCGCTCCGCGAACTCACAAACAGATAGATAAAGACCCAACTAAAAACTGCCGTTCGTTCAAAGAACAGTCGCATGAGTTGCTTCTTCCATTCTGGCGGTACGCCATAGTCTTCGACCGCCTCAGCAGCAGCCGTATGCGAGATGAGTTGCATGAGGAGCAGGATCGCGGTACTGAGAATGAGTACATGGATGACGATGTGGGCTTCGAGTACGCGCGGGTAACGGTCGTTAGGTAGAGAAGCGAGGGAGAACGGCGTGAAAGAGGTCGAGGTCATGGCGATACGGGATAGTTGAGAACTGCTTCGGTCTTTGTTGTAGAGGTGATCTGACGAGACGTTGCGATCTTCTGGGATCGCTCGTGCAGGCGCTTGTTCGTGGCTGCGGCCGAGTGCTGGGGATGGAGTGATCTGGAGATGCTGCGGCAGGAGCAACCATGCCAGCTAGCTGCTAAGCACCAACGGCGACGTCGCTCCTGCTGTGAGTGGCAATCGCCTGCTCGCGATACCATGCCAGCTCAGATTTGAGCTGGTGGCAGGGCAGGAAGCAGCGAAGAAGGCAGGTGGGACTAGTAAGAACACCTCGAACGCTATCTCCTTGTCTACGATGTAGTGTAGACAAGTATATGGTAGTAGAATCGTGTAAGGGTAAGAGCCTAGAGACTAATTTTGTTGATATATGCCTACCAGGCAAAACCTACCTGGAAGGTATACACAACCCTAGACATAATACGTGTGCAGCTTTGAGGTTCCTTTGCATCGCATCAAGGCGAGACCGAACTAGTTATAACCTTTCCGATATGTGCCTCAGAGGCGGATCGTGACCTGGAAGTAGACATTACATTCAACATGATAATCGACGAAGTTCAGCGTTATGTATGCCTCAAGAATCTGATTTCGTAAAGATAACTCACAAGATAAGGTTGTGTTCATACCGATGAATTTCCCTTCATTACTGAGCTACTCTCCCTCCATGACAAATACCAAGCGGTCATCACCAGTTAGGCGTACTTTCCCGTCCCGACAACTCCAAACTCCACGCTAATACAAGGGCAAACCGCTCCCTGGGCGAGAAAACAGTGCCTCACCGGCAAAATTGAGTGAAAGTAGATAAATTAGAGAAAGTCAATCTCATCATGCTGAGCAAGATCATGTGGGCCTGCTACACTCCAAACTCGTTACCAAAGTTGCCATTGCCGTACGACGTCGTCCAATCAGGCTGAGTGTCCAATAACCAGGAGACTGAATCGAACATTTCGAAGCTATTCGCACTGGCCATGCCATTGGGCATTTGCAATGGCATACTTAGCGTGTTGATGTGTGGGTTGAAATTGGGCAAGGTATGAGCCGGGTTTTCCACAGCGCCAGGAGGTGGTGTAGAATTACTGGAGGAGTCCGGATTCGTGGGGTTTGTCATGACCGTGTTTTCGAGCTGTTCCGCAGCTCCACTAACCTGCGCTTCTCGCCAGCGGAACGCGCAGTCAAAGACCACACTCATGCTCATCCGACTACGGATGATTAGGCCGAGAGGGTCATCTAGCATCCCAGTGCTTGGTCGCCTCTGGTTCTGCTGCTGTTGATGCTGTTGCTGATTGTGCTGATTGAACATGGTGCTCATGCCTGAGTTACTAAGAGACGGCGACTGAGAGAGGCTGTGTAGGCTGCGGCCGCGGGAACTCTCTTTCCACAACTGTGCCAGAACCTCGGCGAATCGATCCAAGAGATCGTTCGACCATACTTTGGATTTCCTCAGCGCATCCACAGTCTGTAGAACAAATTGTCGACCTTTGTTCGCGGGAAGCTTGCTGGCAAAGTCTGAGTTGAGGAGCTTGAGCAAGGCGAAACCGGCTGCAAGAGCCATCTGCATGACGTAGTAGGGAACGTAAGGCAGCCTGCCCTCGTGTTGTATCTTAAAGACACGCTCCAGATAGGCCGTCGCGGCGAAGTACAGCGCGACAAGGTCGTCCCGCCGTTCAAGCCGTATCTCCGGGCTGAAGAACGAGTACAGATGCAAATGTAAGGAGACGGCGTAGTGGTACAGTTCTTCCAGGCCTGTTTGAAGTCAGAGAAGTCCCCATGAATGAGGGTGTCATATATACCGCTGTCCACCCCGTCCAGGGAGCTGTTTTCTTCCTTCACACGCTCTTCCTTGAGACGATCTGCTTCCAGACTCATGTAGCTTGTGGCGGCGCCTTCGGCGAAGCGATGGCTGTTGGCGGAGTACAGGAGCTTGTTGATCCTGCTCGCAGCCATTTCCTGGCGAAGGCGGACGAACAGTGTGGGTGGTATAATGCGCATGTGCTCTTCGTCGTCTACTTTGAAGTCGAGTGTCGAATCGTAAAGGGTTATCGAGGGCTGTCCGTTTCCTGTTGACACACTGCAATACGTTAGCTTTGGCAGTATGCTTTGATGGTACAAACTCACGTTTGCGCAACGATGTTGCAGACGGCCCACGTCCTCAGCCGATCGTGTATATCCTCCCGTCGCAGCTGCATTTTCGTTCTGGAGAAGTCATCCGGGTGCGTCGGCTGATGCAGACCAATCTGCATGGCAACCTGCATCATAGCGCCACACAGTATGAAAGTCGGGTCGGTCACTGTCCGCTCTGCTGGGAGTGGCCAGGTACAGAGCAGACACAAGGCCTTGACTACATGGTGGTTCGGCTGATTTCGAATAGAGTCCCAGATGAGATCGCTCAGCGGCTTGGAGAGATCCTTCAGCAGAACCGGCCGTGGTCCATAGCGGCGTGCGGCAACCGCGATAATAGCCCAGAACAGCAGCTTGTGGTCCTGCGAGTAGTACTCCTCAGGCGAACGCACTTGATCTAAGAATGGCAGGAATGGGTGGTATAGCTGAAAGTATTCGGCGAACAGCTCGTTGACCTCACTGTGGCCCAGTCGCACTTCGCCGGCACCCAGCGAGAAGAACATGGGCGATCCGCTACGCAAGTCGAGCAGAGACGTTGCCGCCACTTGTGTATGTTGTGTCTGTAGGAAGGCGTCGTCCTCCATCTTGGGGACTGGGCCGGGAGTGAACGTGTGGTTGTCTGACGTCTGCTGCGGAGCTTTCAGAACAGGCTGGTTCGGCGTGGACTGGCCTTCGTACATGGCGAGTCGCTCTCGCAAGTATTCCATCTCCTTCTCCATCTCGGCATTCCTATTACGCTTGCCGACACGCTTGAAGTTGGGCTCGATTACGCATCGCAGGTTCTGTTTCTGGCATCGCGCACAGCTGACGAAGGGATCTTGCTGGACGTTACACTTGAGCTGCAATGGCACCGTTAGCGGGATTATGAAACATTGACATCTGACAGCTTGACGTTGGTGGTTGCAGGGCGTATACAGGCGCGGAGTATCGTAAACAGTCACACGCATTGATCTCAGTGGCGCGCACGCGGGCGCCCGGGCTTGAGATTGAGGTTCTCCATGGGCGCATGGACGGCATGTAGAAAAAAAGAACTTACCTTCTGCTGGCGACACTCGTTGCAGGCGCGCTTCACCGCGGTATTGCGCCGCGACGACGACGAGGGCCGCGTATCACCGTCGCCATTCTCATCATCGTCGCTGCTAGCCGAGCGCTTGAATCCTCTGGTGTGGGCGCTGTTGGGGCTCTGGAACGGATGCGGCAGTCCATTTAGTCCGGGCGTCGTTGGTGACATGGAATGCAGCATATTGCTCGACATATGCGACCGATATCGCAGGGAATTTAGGTTGTGAGGGTAGGTAGAAGTGGGGGTCCAGCTGAGGGAGTCCGAGGCCGCAAGCGCGTGCGAAACTTGACCGGCTGCCAGGCCACGACTCTGACTCCAATGCCGTGGGAGACTCACTCGATCATGCGCGCCTGACTGCTATCACAAGCTGCAAGCTCCTGCAGGAAGCCGCCGAACTGTGGGCTCTCAGACGCGGGCGAGCTTGTCAGAATTGGTTCTGACTCTCCAATCATAGCCTGCGACCACCCATGCTGAATCGCGGCAAGCCTCGTTCTGGCAATCTCCACCGTAACTATCCGGGCCCTACACCTACGCGTTATGAACCGGTTTCTTGGACTTTTCGCGTTTTGGCTGGGTATTCCAGGACTAGCCCTGGTGCGCTGAAGATTCTCGATGTCGCATGCGTAGGAGCGTGAGAGCGCGCGAAACAGGACCATCAAAGTCTGAGGTCATTCACGCTTGCATTATTGTCATCGGACGTGTTGGCAGAAGGTTAGTGCATGCATCGTCAACATGTGGGATGAAAGAATGAGAATGGGAACACTGGTTCTTCGCGTCACAACCTTCAACGGAAAAGCTGAACACACTAGACCCTACATTAACTTTAGGTCACCTACTTTGCATGCTCTTATGTCAATATAGGCTGCAGACCTGTTGATTTATTCTTTCTATAAGGTGCCGTCACAACTTCAATCTTTAGATCAGGTTGCAAAGTGTCAGATTTCCAAGTCGTACTGCTGTGATTTCCCATCCGAAGAGGTGATTTCATGAGGACCAGTGGTAAAGTGTAAGTTCAGGGCATGCTTTCACTATCATGACGCAGGTTACATGTACATTCAGGCAGGCCTGGGTTGAACATGGTGGTGTGAATTGTTGGCGTTGCCTTGGCCGCTGTTGAACCTCGCGCACAGGTCAAAGGATTTTGGACACCCATACTAGCATTCGAGACTGGAAAAGCATGCAAGCCACCAAGCCCTCATCATACTGTCACACTGCAGTCTGTCGGCAAACATAGCGTGTAGCTTGTGGATGTATTCGTGACCCTACTCAGCTACATCCTGGCGGAGTGACGTACAAATCGTCTTGATATCGTAAAAGCCGACCGAACCAGGAGACTGCCCATAATGCACATGAACACCGAAGACCCAGTTTTGACATGCTAAACCCCTTGACACTCAATGCAACCGCTTAACGCTTCTTTTGCTGGGACTCCTTGAGGACCTTCTTGACGACCTTCTGCTCCTCGATCAGGAAAGCACGGACGATGCGGTCCTGGACGCAGCCGGCGCATCGCGATCCACCGTAGGCGCGCTGGACGGTCTTCTTGGGGCGGGAGATCTGGGCGTACTCGCGGGGGCGGAGGGCGGGGATACCCTGAAGCTTGGTACCGCAGTCCTACAAACTGTCAACAACAAGGCTTTGTATCCTTCCGAGTCTGACTTACACCGCACTTGGGGGCAGTACCCCTCTTCTTGATGTGCAGGTAACGGAGTTCACCACCGGGGGTCTTGATGACGCGGACCTTCTGGCTCCTGGTGTTGTAGGGCGCGCGACGCCTCTGCCCAATGTCAGTCTTTGCTTCCAACGATCCCAAGATCCTCATTCGCCTGGTCCAGGGCTCGGGAGTGCGGTGCGACGTACGTAGGTGAGTCTGTTGGACGGCATTGTGAAAGATTTCCCGGGGAATCAGTGGGCGATTGTCTGTGAGCGTGTGAGCGAAATGATGTCGGAGGTGGTGTCGCAAAGGGCGATAATCGTACCTGGGTCTGGAAAGGGATTGTTAGTATCGTCGAAGAAATTCGCAGGACGGCGAGCTTGCTTACCACTGTTGTCGTCGTTGGTTAGTGAGGCAGCGAAAATCGTCGTGTGCTCGGTTAGCCGACCTGCGCTAGCACGCTAGACAAGGAAGCCGTGATCCACTATCACGTGATGAGCGCCCGTGCACGGAGGCCTGGCAAGAAGATTCACTAGACTATGGTATGCGCACATCTCCATCGCCACTCCACACAACGCGCAGAGGGTGTATCTCTGCTTCGTGTGCCCTGCCAACTATACGACTTTCGAGCTTCTGGAGACAGTCTGGAGACCCACGCGCCGACGCGACTTCCCCTTCTTCGACCGCGGCGCCGTCCGCAAAGCTCAGGATTCGACTCCTAAGCTTGTCGCGCGACCAACTGTGCTCAATCCACGAGTTCAGTGTAGCACTGTGATCGCGTTATAGAGGTCAGTAATCCCCTTTAGCCTTTTATCTTGTACGAGCCTTCTAGCTCCTACAATCTCGACACTTGATACAAGAGGCGCATAATTCCTCCAGTCTCGCGTTTTCATCCCCTCTAACGGCAACAGATTTCTTTTCCTAATATCAGTCAACATGGCTTTCCCCCCACCCCCGCCGCCGCCTCCACCAGGCCCTCCAGGTGCTGGATACGCGCCGCCACCACCACCGCCTCCGCCAGGTCCTCCGGGCTCCGGATATGCGCCGCCACCGCCGCCTCCTCCAGGACCACCAGGTGCGCCTGGTACAGTAGGCCCTCCCGGTATGCGGCCACCTGTCGACCCGCAAGTTGCGAAGTTTGCCCAAAAGAAGAAGGACTGGTTACGGCAACAGCGCCAAAGGTTCGGCGAGAAGCGCAAGGCAGGATTCGTCGAGACACAAAAGGCGGATCTACCCCCAGAGCATTTGCGCAAGGTGTTCAGGGATATCGGCGATGTGTCCCAGAAGAAATTCACCACGGACAAGCGAAGTTATCTCGGTGCGCTCAAGTTCATGCCGCACGCGGTTCTGAAGCTTCTGGAGAACATGCCCATGCCCTGGGAGAGTAGACGAGACGTAAAAGTCCTCTACCACACCAACGGATGTCTGACCCTGGTCAACGAGGTTCCTCGTGTGATCGAGCCCGTCTTCCACGCACAATGGGCAGCCATGTGGCTGGCTATGAGGAAGGAGAAGAGCGATCGCCGACACTTCAAGCGCATGCGTTTCCCGCCTTTCGACGACGAAGAGCCGCCCCTGTCGTACTCGGAAAACATCGAAGACGTTGAGCCCCTGGAGCCTATTCAGTTGGAGCTGGACGAGGACGAAGATAGCCCTGTGTACGATTGGTTCTACGAACACCGCGCGCTTCTCGATACCCCACATGTCAACGGGCCCAGCTACGAGACCTGGAATCTCGACCTGCCTCAGATGGCAACGCTATACCGTCTGAGCAAACAGCTTCTCAGCGATATTGTTGACAAGAACTACTTCCACATGTTTGACATGGACAGCTTCCAGACAGCCAAGGCACTCAATGTCGCGATACCCGGAGGGCCCCGTTTCGAGCCCTTGTATAAAGACATCGACCCGAACGACGAGGATTTTGGCGAGTTTAACGCTATTGACCGCATCATCTTCCGATCGCCTATCCGAACCGAGTACCGCGTGTCATACCCATACCTCTACAACTCCCTGCCGCGAAGTGTCAAGCTGGCTTGGTATTCTCACCCGCAGGTCGTCTACGTCCGTGCTGAGGACCCGGATTTGCCCGCTTTCTACTTCGACCCTGGAATCAACCCCATCTCTTCAAGAGCTGTAGCACCAAAGAACATCTCCGTAAGCCACGAGGATCTGGTCTTCGGTGAAGATGATGAGGACGACGAGGATGACTTCCAGATGCCCGAAGAGATGGAGCCGTTCATGGCTGACGAGGAGATTGCCACCCCAGACACTGCTTCAGCCATCGCGCTTTGGTGGGCACCCCACCCGTTCGACAAGCGATCAGGTCGTATGGTGCGGGCACAGGACGTTCCCCTTGTAAAGCAATGGTACCTTGAGCACGTTCCTGCGGGTCAGCCCGTCAAGGTCCGGGTCTCTTACCAGAAGTTGCTGAAGACGTTTGTTTTGAACGAGCTCCACAAGAAGCCGCCACAAGCACAAAACAAGCAGAATTTGATGCGGACGCTCAAGAGCACCAAATTCTTCCAGCAGACCAAGATTGATTGGGTTGAGGCCGGTCTGCAGGTTTGCCGACAGGGTTACAACATGCTCAACCTTCTCATCCATCGCAAAAACTTGACTTACTTGCATCTTGACTACAACTTCAACTTGAAGCCTGTCAAGACCCTTACTACCAAGGAGCGCAAGAAGTCACGTTTCGGAAACGCTTTCCATCTCATGCGTGAGATTCTGAGGCTAACGAAGCTCATTGTTGACGCTCAGGTCCAGTACCGTCTAGGCAATATCGACGCCTTCCAACTCGCCGATGGTATCCTTTACGCTTTCAACCACGTCGGTCAGCTGACTGGTATGTACCGTTACAAGTACAAGCTGATGCACCAGATCCGTTCCTGCAAGGATCTGAAGCATTTGATCTACTACCGATTCAACTCCGGCCCTGTCGGGAAGGGTCCTGGATGTGGTTTCTGGGCTCCTGCGTGGAGAGTTTGGCTTTTCTTCATGCGCGGTATCATTCCTTTGCTGGAGCGCTGGCTCGGAAACCTGCTCTCTCGTCAATTTGAGGGCAGACACAGCAAGGGTGTTGCAAAGACCGTCACCAAGCAACGTGTTGAGTCGCATTTCGACTTGGAGCTCCGCGCTGCTGTCATGAGTGATCTCATGGACATGATGCCCGAGGGCATCAAGCAAAACAAGGTCAACACTGTTCTGCAACATTTGTCAGAGGCATGGCGTTGCTGGAAGAGTAACATCCCTTGGAAGGTACCTGGCCTGCCAGCCCCCATCGAGAACATCATCTTGCGCTACGTCAAGAGCAAGGCAGACTGGTGGATCTCGGTTGCACATTACAACCGTGAGCGTATCCGACGAGGTGCCACTGTTGACAAGACCGTCGCCAAGAAGAACTTAGGTCGATTGACACGTTTGTGGCTCAAGGCCGAGCAGGAACGTCAGCACAATTACATGAAGGACGGTCCTTATGTCTCTTCCGAAGAAGCTGTCGCCATATACACTACCATGGTGCACTGGCTTGAGGCCCGCAAGTTCCAGCCAATTCCCTTCCCAAGTGTCTCTTACAAGCACGACACGAAGATTCTCATCCTGGCCCTAGAGCGTCTCAGGGAAGCGTATTCCGTCAAGGGCCGACTCAACCAGAGCCAGCGTGAAGAGTTGGCTCTTATTGAGCAGGCCTACGATTCTCCGGGTACGACTCTTGCGCGCATCAAGCGCTTCTTGCTCACACAGCGTGCTTTCAAGGAAGTAGGTATCGACATGAACGATAACTACAGCAACATCAACCCTGTGTACGATATTGAGCCCATGGAGAAGATCACTGACGCCTATCTCGATCAATACCTATGGTACCAGGCTGATCAGCGGCATCTGTTCCCGGCCTGGATCAAGCCTTCTGACTCCGAAGTCCCGCCTCTTCTGACCTACAAGTGGGCCCAGGGAATCAACAACCTTGACAAGGTCTGGGAGAGCCAAGATGGAGAGTGCAACGTCATGATCGAGACTCAGCTGTCGAAGGTGTATGAGAAGATTGATCTTACCATGTTGAACCGTTTGTTGCGTCTCATCATGGACCACAACTTGGCGGATTACATCACAGCGAAGAACAACGTCCAACTCAACTACAAGGACATGAACCACGTCAACGCCTACGGTATGATTCGTGGTCTCCAATTCTCTGGTTTCGTCTTCCAGTTCTATGGTCTCGTGCTGGATATCCTCCTTCTAGGTTTACAGCGTGCAAACGAGATCGCTGGTGCACCAGAGAGCCCCAACGACTTCTTGCAATTCAAGGACAAGGAGACCGAGGTGCGCCACCCGATCCGATTGTACACCAGGTACATTGACCGCATCTGGGTCTTCTTCAGGTTCACCGCTGAGGAGTCTCGCGATCTGATTCAGCGTTTCCTCACTGAGAACCCGGACCCTAACTTTGAGAACGTCATTGGATACAAGAACAAGAAGTGTTGGCCGCGTGACTCTAGGATGCGACTAATGCGCCACGATGTCAACCTTGGTCGCGCAGTTTTCTGGGATCTCAAGAACCGCCTACCACGATCGGTCACTACTATTGAGTGGGACGACACCTTCGCTAGTGTCTACAGTCGCGACAACCCCAACTTGCTGTTCTCCATGAACGGTTTCGAAGTCCGTATCCTGCCCAAGATCCGAAACTTGACTGGCGAATTCCCTGTTAAGGACAGCGTGTGGTCTCTTGTCGACAACTCCACCAAGGAGCGTACCGCAGATGCCTTCTTACAGGTGACCGAAGAAGATATTCAGAAGTTCAACAACCGCATTCGACAGATTCTGATGTCTTCTGGATCTACTACATTCACGAAGATTGCGAACAAGTGGAACACGACTCTCATTGCGCTCTTCACCTACTACCGTGAGGCTGCGGTGTCCACCGTCAACCTACTCGATACGATTGTGAAGTGCGAGACCAAGATCCAGACGCGTGTCAAGATTGGTTTGAACTCCAAGATGCCTTCGCGTTTCCCTCCTGCTGTGTTCTACACGCCCAAGGAACTGGGTGGTCTGGGTATGATTTCTGGATCTCACATTCTTATCCCAACCAGTGATAAGAGATGGTCAAAGCAGACTGACACTGGCGTCACGCATTACCGTGCCGGTAAGAAATTGCCCCGTATAAAATGGAATGAAACTTATGCTAACTTAATAGGTATGTCGCACGATGAGGAGACTCTCATTCCAAACATCTTCCGTTACATCATCCCA
Source organism: Alternaria incomplexa (assembly GCF_024043165.1). NCBI lineage: Eukaryota > Fungi > Ascomycota > Dothideomycetes > Pleosporales > Pleosporaceae > Alternaria > Alternaria incomplexa. The sequence continues at coordinate 473,179 of NW_026249856.1, forward strand.
TGGGAGTCTGAGTTCGTCGACTCCCAACGTGTCTGGATGGAATACTCCCAAAAGCGTCAAGAGGCACAGCAACAGAACCGCCGACTAACCCTCGAGGATCTGGAGGACAGCTGGGACCGTGGTCTCCCTCGTATTAACACCCTGTTCCAGAAGGACCGCAGTACCCTCAGTTTCGACAAGGGTTTCCGCGCACGGACCGAATTCAAAATTTACCAGCACATGAAGAGCAACCCCTTCTGGTGGACGAGCCAACGCCACGACGGTAAGCTTTGGAACCTCAACGCATACAGAACGGATGTTATTCAGGCTTTGGGTGGTGTTGAGACCATCCTGGAGCACACCTTGTTCAAGGCAACGGCCTTCCCATCGTGGGAGGGTCTCTTCTGGGAAAAAGCATCAGGTACGTTTTTCCGTGTACTGAGTCAAGTCTCGGTCTTTCTTTACTCATCTCTCTACACTTCCTGCCACCATCGTATTCCCCAACTGCCCGTTGCCCTATCCCTCCGTCTTATCAAAATCACGTGTCGGCTGTAAGCCTGGCTCGCGATCTTGGTTCGCAGCAACATCCTTACCAAACAACACCCTCATCACGTGCTGGCGCTGGTGCCTGGAGAGATGCATGGGCATAAAACTCTTCTACTCCTCCCCTTGTTATTTCCTCTTCTCCGTCACGACCACCCCGAACACCTCATGCTTCTGTGCACAACAATGCTAACTTTTATTTAGGTTTTGAGGAGTCTATGAAATTCAAGAAGCTCACCAACGCCCAACGTTCCGGTCTTAATCAGATTCCCAACCGTCGCTTCACACTTTGGTGGTCACCTACCATCAACCGAGCCAACGTCTACGTTGGTTTCCAGGTCCAACTCGATCTTACCGGTATCTTCTTGCACGGCAAGATCCCCACCCTCAAAATTTCGCTCATCCAGATTTTCCGTGCCCATTTGTGGCAGAAGATCCATGAGTCCGTTGTTATGGACTTGTGCCAGGTCTTCGACCAAGAGCTCGAGGCTCTCGGTATCGAGACGGTGCAGAAGGAGACTATCCATCCGCGAAAGTCGTACAAGATGAACAGTTCTTGTGCTGATATTCTCCTCTTCGCCAGCCACAAGTGGAGCGTATCACCACCATCTATGCTTTACGACACCAAGGACACCATGAGCGCCACTACGACAAACAAGTTCTGGATTGACGTTCAATTGCGATACGGTGACTACGATTCTCACGACATTGAACGTTACGTCCGCGCCAAGTACCTCGACTACACTCAGGACAGTATGAGCATTTACCCGTCCGCTACTGGTCTCATGATCGGTATCGACCTGGCTTACAACTTGTACTCTGCATACGGACAATACTTCCCTGGTCTTAAGCAACTCGTTCAACAGGCCATGGCAAAGGTCATGAAGGCTAACCCTGCGCTCTACGTCCTCCGAGAGCGTATCAGGAAGGGTCTTCAGCTGTACGCATCCGAGAGTTCTCAAGAGTTCCTCAACTCACAGAACTACTCCGAGCTGTTCAGCAACCAGATCCAGCTGTTCATCGACGATACCAATGTCTACCGTGTGACAATCCACAAAACCTTTGAGGGTAACTTGACGACCAAGCCTATCAACGGTGCTATCTTCATCTTCAACCCTCGTACTGGACAACTGTTCTTGAAGATTATCCATACTAGTGTTTGGGCTGGTCAGAAGCGTCTTGGTCAACTAGCCAAGTGGAAGACGGCCGAAGAAGTAGCGGCTCTTATCCGGTCTCTGCCTGTGGAGGAGCAGCCGAAGCAGCTCATCGTCACTCGTAAGGGTCTGCTTGACCCTCTTGAGGTGCACTTGCTTGACTTCCCCAACATCTCCATCCGTGCCTCGGAACTGCAACTGCCCTTCCAGGCGGCTATGAAGGTCGAGAAGCTCGGTGACATGATCTTACGAGCGACTGGACCTCAGATGGTGCTCTTCAACTTGTACGACGAATGGCTGAAGACCATCTCCTCATACACGGCCTTCTCCCGTTTGATCCTCATCCTGCGCGCCCTGCACGTCAACCAGGACAAGACGAAGCTGCTCTTGCGTCCAGACAAGACTGTCATTACACAGGAGCATCACATCTGGCCCTCACTAGCTGACGAAGACTGGATCAAGGTTGAAGTTCAACTTCGAGATCTCATCTTGCTTGATTACGGCAAGAAGAACAACGTCAACACTTCATCCCTCACCAGCAGTGAAGTGCGTGACATCATCCTGGGTATGGAGATCTCAGCTCCTTCGATGCAACGTCAGCAGGCTGCCGAGATCGACAAGCAGCAGGAGGAGCAACAGCAGTTGACTGCTGTCACGACTAAGACGCAGAACATCCACGGTGAAGAGATGGTTGTCACGACTACATCGCAGTACGAGCAGGCATCCTTCGCCTCTAAGACCGAGTGGCGGACGAGGGCTGTGGCTACTTCCAACTTGCGCACTCGTGCGAACAACATCTACATCAACTCTGAGGATGTCAAGGAGGAAGGTCACTTCACGTACGTCATGCCCAAGAACGTACTGAAGCGCTTCATCACCATCGCCGATCTCCGTGTCCAAGTTGCCGGTTACCTGTACGGAAAGTCGCCAGCGGATAACGACCAAGTCAAGGAGATCAGCACCATCGTCATGATTCCTCAAGTAGGCAACACCCGTGATGTTCAGCTACCCAAGGAACTGCCTAATCATGAGTACCTGGACAATCTCGAGCCCCTCGGAATCATTCACACTGTCAGTGGCAACGAGCCGCCATACATGCAAGCCAGCGACGTCACTCAGCACGCTCGCCTTATGAACCAGCACCCTAGCTGGGACAAGAAGACCGTCTCAATGACAGTTTCCTTCACTCCTGGTTCCGTTTCGCTCGCTGCATGGGCCCTCACTCCTGACGGCTACAAGTGGGGTGCTCAGAACAAGGACACCATGTCTGACAACCCAACTGGTTTCAGCACCAGCTTCGGTGAGAAGTGCCAGTTGCTACTTTCAGACAAGATCCGAGGTTACTTCCTCGTACCAGACAACGGCGTCTGGAACTACAGCTTCATGGGTAGCACATTCGGTACCGTGGAGAAGAGGCCGGTTCATGTGCGTCTCGACACACCTGTACGCTTCTACGACAGCATCCATCGCCCATTGCACTTCCACAACTTCGCTGAGTTGGAGGATGTCTGGGTCGATCGCGAGAACCAGTTTGAGTAGACGGGACGATGTACAACAAAAGGAGGAGTGTATCTGAGTAGGAGTATACCCTCTGACGGCGTTCCTAGGGATTTGGCGTTTTTTGCATCATCGCATCATTGATTGCATGGATAGTGGAGAATGGGCGATGATTGAGATTGGGTAGCAAAAACGTGCATAGTGTATTATAATGTTTTCAGCGAAATGCATATTGAACTCACAATATTTCTTCTCTGTCGTTGTGATTACTGCGCCTGCTGCTCTGAACTACTCGATATTCCGCTGTCTGTACTAAGTTCTTCTACCGATGAGCCAGCGTTTTGCTCCTGCGCTCTAACACCTTTGGCTCCAGCAATGGCGATGGTGAGAGGAGAGGGTTGAACGTTGTGACTATTCCGCTACTCAGCATTGAAAACCAGCTATTCAAGCACCTATAACTTACCCTTGCTCTTCTTATGCTCGAGACTAAATGCCAAATCCCCCTTGTCAGATGTACTTGACGATATCGAAACTGACGTCATAGGTTTGGTCGCAAGCTTCAACGGCCGCTTTCCGCTTTCTGTGGGTTGTTCGCGCGTCATGGCACTCGAATTCTTGAAGGTCTTGTGCGATGAGAGAGGTTGGACTCGGATTAGATAAGAGTGTGCTGTTGATGATAGGAGATTTGCGCTGTTCTGCACGTGGTGCCCCGCATCATCTTAAACCTTCGATACTTCCCAACGCGGTCAGCAATAAACGAGTACTTGCACTTGCTCTCTCAGCCTTTGTGGCTTTGCGCCTCATCTCCTCACAAGCATGCCACAGCCTCTATTCCATCATCCACAACCCACCTGCCTCGCTCTTTCCGGGTGCTGTATGACACACGCCTCGCCCACAACCGCCCACTTTCGAAGCCATATGCCTTGATGTAAAGGTTTTCGAAGCACAAGTTCATCGAGACATCCTCAAGACTTTGGAAAGTATCCACGACCTCTCGCGCTGTTTCTAGGACCGCAGAGTGTGCTTGTCGCTTGGGGTCCAACCATGTACAGGGAATCGGACAGAATTTTACGTCGAGAGTCCTATGTTCTTTGTTCTTATCACTGGGATCTCTTGCAATCATCTCCAGAAATAGTTTTATGCCGTTGCGCAAGCGCTGTTGGTTTGTCTGAAGTTGCCAACAATCGAATTCGAGCTTGATAAAGACGACGAATTTTCTGATGTTCTTGGCGATAGCACAAAAGTTGGTGTTGAAGTGTGCATTTTGGGGGTGCTTCTGATTGTTGAGCATCTTTCCACAGGGCGCCAATTTGAAAGGCTGGTTGCAGAGTCGAATATCCATCGAGACTATGTCGATTTTTACCTCGAAAAATTTTTGTTTGTAGAGCACTGTGCGAACTTCGTTGCTGATTTGCTTCGCGGCGAGCATTATGTTTAGGATTCTCCCGCATCCCGTGTTTTCGTCTCGCTGGGCCACCGGCAACCTTTTCCTGATACTCTCAGGAAGATAATAGCTGATGATCATCTCGCGAAGTTCGAGGGGAAGATCCATGATGCGAAACTTCCAAGGCTGGCCGTGATGCTCGGAGCAGGCTCCGGGTGCCGTCTCGAACCAAGGGCAGGGTGCGACCTGCGAGGGTTTACTGCACGGTAATCCTGTCCCAGTGAGATATTGACAGCGTCTCGACATCTTGTGACTGGGTACTGGCGAGATCGGTTTGAAGTAGATACAGTGGTTCTCGCCGGTTGAGTAAGGTGATGTCAATTGTGATGAGATGTGGTCTTTTTTTTTGAACGTAGATGGGAATGAGAAGCATGGAGAAAGAGACTTTTGCGGCACTTTATACAACTGGACACCGGAGATAATGGCATGACGCAGCGAAAAGTAGAACACGAAACCATGGTTGCGCGCCACCATACGAAGGTCTACCACGATTCTGACACGGCCCACAATTGGCGAGCCACTCACGAATACTGCGATTCAAAACAGATCTGCAGACTACACTAAGAGAAAACAAGCGAAGCATAGAATCTGGCGTTACTATAGGCTCCCGAGGTCCAGTGTGTTCAGTTTCCCCTAATTCCAACGCGCCTTCAGTAACCCTTGAACCTCATCATCGTACCACTTCCATCCCGCCGGCACAGCGCACCCAAACTCATCCCAACCATGGTCTAACCTGCTCATGTCCAAGTCACCTACGTACCAACCTGGCGGTTTCTCATCATTCTGGAGAGCTTCGATTTGCATCAAACTAATATCTTTGTACCGCCTCGGAACGATGAATTGGGCTGGATGTGAACAATCTGTTGGATCGATGAGGTACTCATACTTCAAACATGGGGCTGTGACCACGTGAGTGGAAAGTTTGTAGTGAGATGGGGAAAAGCGGAGTCTTCCCTGATGATCTTCGACAGGAGGTGGACAGAACACTGGGAGGAATCGAAAACTTGCGTGAGTGGTCGTTATATCGGGTTTGGTTGGTTGGCGAATGCCGTCAACATTAAGCGCTATCGTCCATGTGTGATTATCGCCGATGCGACGATGGCCATAATCTACAAGCGACGTCAACACCGGCTGATGCTCTGAGACTGTACAGTTTTGTGCATCGCGTATATCTAGAGGCTCGGTGGGTAGATCGAGAATACGCTTCTTTGTCTTCAGGAGCCGTGCGAGACGATCTAGTGAACCATCCGCTGCATTTTTCAGGAGAAACGAGCGTTGAAGAATGAAAGTCGGATAGGGTAGAAGGGAGTATGCGTGTGACCAAGTGATGATGTTGAGGGCTTCGGTTACCGAGGGCTCGAGCAAAGCAGCGCAAAGCGGGGAATCGCAGGTGCTGAGGAGGGCCAAATGAGGGCAATCGCATGACGGATGTGATTTCTCTTTCTGCCTGCAGTTGTGAACATGCTTCTCGTAGTGATATAACTGTCATTTGTTAGCCCTACGCGTTTTCCTCAAAGCAGATTCAGCTAGAAAGGGCGTACTTCATCGCAGTCTTCGAGTGGCGGCGGGATCTCAGGCCTAACCCATCCATCCTTCTCTAGGTATGCTTGCATTTTCATAGTTGAAGAGCCTCTTCGAACAAAGATCATCATTTGCTTTGTGCAATGTCTGCGAACGAAAAAGTAGAGTGCAGTGGTGTTGCTGATGATTGCATCAGTTTCTGCTTGGATATTGCGAAACTCCACCGGTGAAGCGAAAAACGGTTTCAATGCTTTGTTGATGTCGTATTGAGTTTTGATGGTGGTTTCATACACATGCCCTAGCTTTTTACAGACGCGAGACAAGGCTATGATATCCCTGATCTCGAGTTGCTGCAAGATAGACGCTTGAACTGGGCCGTATCGATCGATAAGACCCACAAGGTCGAACATTCCCGAGTCAAATATCGTTGCCGATGTCATGATAAGATAGGCGTTTCGGAAAGGAGTGCATGAGTATATAGAAGAGAGAAGAGAAGAAGAACAGGCAAAGAAAAACGCTATATGTCAGTCTGAGAGTGTGAAGCGGACTGTCAAGGAAGATTTGATGTGATCAGGAGATAAAATCAGTACATATGCATCAGAGATCGACAAAAGAAACACAAAATGCAGACACATCTATAGTCCATCACTCCCGCTTCAACCACGCCAAATTCACAGCACTCAAACACCCTTCCTTCCCCTTCTCCAACCACCCCAACAAATTCTCCATACCCAACCTCTCAAATCCAACATGACTCTCCACACTCGCACCCGCCGTATGACTCAACACCATAACATTATTCCTCTGGACCAACCTCTCATTCACATGCGGCTCATTAGCATGAACATCCAGCCCCGCCGCCCCAACAATCCCATCATCCAACGCCTTATTAAGCGCCTCCTCGTCCACCAACTTGCCCCTCGCAATATTCACAAGCCTCGCCCCCTTCTTAAACTGCGCGAATTCCTTCGTCGAAAGCAGCGTGTCCCCCGAGAACGGCGTAGCAAGTAATACGCAATCAGACGACGACAGCAACTCCTCCAGGCTCGCACACCACCTCGCCCCAATCTCCTTCTCCCTTTCTTCCATCCTCACAACATCGTAATAAGCAATCTTCATGTCAAAAGCGCGACTAGCTTTCTCCGCAACACGCATACCGATGCGGCCCAATCCCACGATACCGAGCGTGCTGCCATTGGGATTGTGCGTCACGGCCGCAATGTTCTGGTTCGCGTTGCGGAACTGCTCTGGGTCGCACGATCGCGCTGCGAGGAAGGACCAGGTGATTGCGCGGTAGCAGGACAGGATTAGTACGATGGCGGCGTCGGCGACGGATTCGGTGCATGCGGAGGCGCTGTTGCAGTATATGGTTCCTGCGTGTGAGGCGAGGTACTGCGTGTTTACCCAGTCGAAGCCTGCGCCGGCTGAGGCGTAGATTTCGCAGGATGAGGGGAGGAGGTCGCTTGGGGGAGGGTTAGTGCGTGGGGTTAGGAGGGGAGGGGATGGTGGTGGACTTACATGAGTTCTTCATCCCAGTTCCCCATTTCACCGCCTGTGTTCCAGAAGGGTCGGTACATGCCTACGAAATCGCCCCATTTCTTCTCTTTGAGCGCTTGTTTGAAGTCTTCTCTGCACATTGAGTACGTTCTTATGATGTTGAATTTGTTGTTTAGCTCTGCGTACAAGTCATGGTTCCACCGGATATCGTCGCCAAGGTGAAGTATCGTTGGCTTTGACGCAGACGAAGCGTTCGATGCCAAAGGTGAGGTTTCGTGTGGTGTTGCAGGCGCGGGCAGCCCAGAGTCTTGGGGTGTTGGCGTTGCGGATGACATGGTTTATCGTCGAATGTATAAATGCTCAGATGCGATGAATATGCGAGTAGAAAGACAGTATGAAAGCAAACGTTTATCGATGGCCGAAGTGCAGAGAGTAAAATGAAGCAGCCGCCGATTTCGCTGGCTCTAAAAGGCACTCTCTCGTCTCGCACTCCGCTCTCAAGACCCTAAAAGTGATGTAAACCCGAGAACCAGACACTCGGGTACACTTGCTTAATATCGCAGCCTTCTAGATCTCCTTCTTTCCGACTGCTTACTCGCAGGTCTCCTTGTGTCCACTGCAAACCAGATGAAGAAGCGACAGACAGATGTCTCAAAGAGGCTGTGATGTTTTCAACAACGGAAACATTCAAATAAGAAACGATGTTGTATTACACTCGCACATATAGCGCACGTAACGTGGCGTGCATGAAAGAGGACGTGGGGCAACAAGCCGCTGGCAAGCGGTGAAGATAAGGTTATCGATACCAAGAGCTGCACTACGCAATCAGAGCCTCCACGTGGTATATATATGCGCCTTATCCCTGTCGCATTCTTACGTGTTTACCGACCAGCATCACCGGTGTGTACATGCTGACATCAGGGTGTGTACTAGTTAGCTAGGTTCCACCATGTTATCTGGGAGTCAAGGAAATGTAGCTGGTTGGTGGAATGGTTAAAAAGGCATTTTGAGTGTATCGAGTACAAGGTATAATCGCAATCCAGATGTAATTCCAAAACCCCTTGTATTCGCTGTATACGACTATAGGTAGGTTGGCGTCTTGAGATTGATTATATGACAGGATACAATCAAGTAATCCTCCCCAACCTACCTGAGCTGCATACAGCGAACACCAGGTGCTTAGGAAATACACCTCTAGCACAAGATATAACAAACCGCCTGTTCGTTCGCTCGCTCATGTAGGACGGAGTAGAGCTCTTTCCCCACCAAACGCCGATATCTACGCCAATCATAGCTTCGTGAAAACATTACTGTTTGAAATACTACCTCAGAACCAGTTTACTAAAGCCGTACTAGCCGGATTCGACGGGTTGCCCCCGTGACCATACTGAGTAACCATGTCGTCCCAAAGCGTCCAGTCCATGTCACCATTGTCCATCATAACGGCGTCGTCAACCTGCTGCTGCTGCTGCCCGTTACCGCCCATGAGCATGCCATTCAAAGCAGTGTTGCCGGCGTTGTCGATGCTGAAATCCATGTTGGTGGTTGGAAGCATGCCGTCGCCAAACGTGGGGTAGCCATTCGCCGCTGTTGGTGGACGCGCGCCATGTGTGCCGTATGGATGTATTGAAGTGGTGGCGTTTGAGCGAGGAGGTTGCGAGGTCGTGGACGGGGCAGCGAAGTTTGGAAAGTCTACGGTTGTGCCGTCGTAGACTCCGCCAGCACCCATGACGTCGTTGATCACATTGTCAAGGCCGAATTCAAACAAGTCGCCGAATTCCTTCCCAGGACTGCTATTGCTGTGACCTCGTGTGCCGTTTGCTGGTCCATTCGGTAATTGTCGTTGCCCACTCATGCCGTCTCCATTCTGCAGCGGGCTATTTCGCGATTTGGCTTGCGTAGGGCTGTTCGGCCAACTTCCAAGTTCAGTGCTAGGCATGTCTCCCAACTTCGGTGCAGCAGGTCGCAGCATGCTGTCCAGGATGTCGGCATCTTGTTGTGATGTGGTCACTCCTGACTGGTTCATCTGACTCTGCGCAGAGGGCATCTGGAACGAGAATGGGCTGTTGCCAAACTGCCCGCTTCGAATAGCCAAGCTAGCCCGCTCAAGAGCCAATTCTCGCTCTCGCGCAGCCCTTGCTTTCGTGAGCAATTTTCTGAGCGGTTTCCACAGAGTTCCTTGCTGGCCTTTGCGGAGTGGCGAAGCGTCGTTGAGCGGGAACCACCAACGGCCCGCTGTGGCTTCTAGGGCCCTCCACGCGCGCTCCACAGCTTCGCCTTTGGTGCGGACGCATAGCTCAGAAAGTAGAAAGGCGATGGCGTGCCATTGCACATACGTGCGGAAGAGCCAGCCCCATTTCATAGTTCGCGCTTCGGTCTCGAGCAGCATGGAGTACTCCACATTCTCAAGCGAGGTAATGAAGAGCTTGTCCTTGGTTTCCTGAGGCAACGTCGCACCCCCATCTTTTCGCTGATATGGATGGTATACTATCAGCCACATCTTGCTCATGATGAGCCTGGAAATTGTCGCCGTAACCCAACAAATCGGAATAGTCATGTCGCAGTTCTTGAGGTATTTGTTTTCCATGGCCTGGTGGCACTCTGTTATCCACTTCTCCTTCTGCTCGATCGTCATGCCAGCGAAGTACTCGGTACACCTAGCGGGTCCCGGAGGTATGTATGCGATGCGGCGCATGATGTGAGCGATTTCGAAGCGGAGGAGGCAGAAGGTCATGTCTGTGAAGCCCTGTCGCTCTTCGGGGAACTCGGTCATGTCGGGGTGTATATCTGTGTCGTTCACATTGAGGGGCTGCGAGGTATAAGCATATATGTGTGGGACTTGAGCCAAAAAGACTTACCATCTTGGTGTCAAACTGAGCTTCCACAATGGTGGGATCGCAGCCATGGTCTTCGGAGGATCGCGCGTCGAGAATACAAATCTGCCACCAAAGCCGCCTTCGCATCTCGATCTCGGATGGTGGCAGACCGAAGTGGCTGCCATCACGGTGTATTCCGAGCGTCTGCGCGATGCGTACAACCAGACCAGTCAGCGTCCAGATCTTGCGCGCGTCATCGTTGCGCCGCATCAAGACGAGGAAGATGACAAACGACTGCAGTATGATAACCTCATCGCAGTAGAGGAAGTTTGCCCTCGCCAGGGCCTGTTCCAGTCCAAATCGATATCGATTCAGCAGTGTAGCTCTGTCTTCTCCCCATCTTTCCAGACAGGTTTCCGTGGTGGAGCTTGTTACGGCGCCGTAGTATACGGCAAACAGGAGCGTTTCCAGCCCTTTGCTTACTTTATCGGGATGTGCGAAGGCGTCGAAGACGGTAGGCTCGAAGGTGGGAATGTGCAAGACCTTGACTAAGGACTCGACGTTCTCCTTGTAGACTTCCCAGAACTGGCGCGCTTGTGGCTCGGGAGGATGCAGCGCGTGCATATCGACGTTTGAGGAACTGTAGCCGAAGATGAAGCCCTGGGCCGAGGACATGTTGGACGATTCGGGCGACTGTGCGTCATCTTCGTCGTCGTCGTTCTCTATGAGGATCGCCTTTAGATCTTCGACCTGGGATGCATCAGCGTAGTTACTGTTTAGCCAGTTTTTCGTACATACCTCGTTGTTCAGGGAAGCCCAGAAGGAGTTGTTGATATAGCGACTCCGGCCATTCTCAACCACCAGGCGTCCGAAGCGGCTCTCGAGACCCTCGACGCTGTTGTCTGTCGCGACCTTTGCGCCATGCTGCTTGGCAGGCCACTTTACGCCGCTGTTCCCGTTGGGGCATCCCTCTTCGCTCGTGCTGCTGTGTCGCTCCTTCTCACGGTCGGCGGCTTCCTGCTCGTGGCCCTCCACCTGGGCATTCAGGCTGGTGACGACGCCCTCCAAGCGCCTCAGCCTCTCGAGCAACTCGGCATCTGGTGGTTTCCTGCTCTTGCGCGGCGCACGTCCAGGTCCGGGGAAGATGCAGTCGATTTTGGCGCGTGTACAGTTGGAACACGGGTTCTTTTTGTCGCATTTGACTTTGCGCCTGCGGCAGGTTACGCACGACCGGGGGTTTGGCGTCGGCCCAGCACCACCACCGGGTGAGGGGCCGCTGATGCTGCCGCTTGGCCTGTGTGTGTCATTGGGCGGACTCTGGCTCTGCTGCGTATTGTCCGACATTGTACGAGAGGTGGATGACACTGGGAATAGTCTCTTCTCTCACCCAGACGTCTTCTCACTCTTGACACTCGCACCTCCGTGTGGCTTGACTCTTGCGGCGAGACCCTGGTCGATTGTCGGTGCTGACCCAACTTCACTCTCCGACCACCGTTTACGAACCCAGTACGAAGCGGAACATTCCCGGTGGGGCATGCAGTCTCTGGCGAATCAAACTATGGCGCATCAACGCCCGAGCAGATCAGGCTGGTCAATCATGAAAGATTGGGAAAGAGACGGAAAGTCGATTGGTTGACTTGCAAACCTGCGGAGGAAGCAGCGCACATTATGCCTTACGCCCGACTAAAACCGACGCAACGTCATCCACGGCTGGGACTGAGCATCTGATAACCAACAGCAGTCCTGTCAGGCGGCCCGTTGCAGTCAGATTACTACAAACCCCATATGCCTAAAGTGCTCTCTGAGTCATTCCAGTCAGGCCACCCGTGTGCAGCACATCGTTCGCGACTTAGTCCAAGTTGGAACTCAATCGACACATCACCGTAGAACTATGTCGGGGCCCACGGAGACCTGCCAATGCATCAAGCAGAAAAGTCGAAACAACACGTCACAAGGTGATTTGGAACAGGACCAGGGTTCACGATGTGCTACCAATGTAAGTCTGTCCGCGTCCCGTGGACTGCGAGGAATCGGTCAAAAATTCGGAGCTACCAATCATCTCCGCAAGTCCGCCTTAATCCGACATGCATGCATCCAAGGACTTTTCCGAGAACAGACATGGCATATCCGTACAGAGTGTTGCCTAGCATAGATTATCCAAGTGCTCGTGATGGGTATCGCGAAAAGCGTATCCTCCCCTTGACTCCAATGTTTTCCTAAACGCCTTGTAGATGGGCCGTCATCAAAATGTTGCATGCCATCCTAACACAGCAAAGGTATCCAACCCTACCTTCGCTCACCGCGGCCTCCGATATTCTTCTCCTTCTTGCGCCTACTGTTCTCGACGGAGAGGCGCGCCTTTTCCTCTGCCTCTTCCTCCATCTCCCGATCGATCGCTTCTCTGACACGCATGAGCTCTTCCAAGGGTATGCCTTTTGTATCCACCACCACGCTAGGTGCGCCCTCCAAGTACCTCAAATTCTCTAGCGCTTGCTCGACTAGCTTGTGCAGTTTGGCCTGTGAGTTCAGGTTGTCATGTCGCTTTGTGTTGTGCAGATCCGGGTATAGAACACCATCGCCGTTCTCAGCTCCTTTGAAGGCTTGGAGGTAGGGAACATGGGCGGGTAGCTCGTTGTGGAGTGTCGCGCCTACACAAACGGAAGTTTCGTGGCACCATGTTCGTGCGACATTGCGAGGTGTATAGCCACCACCGCCGATGATAAGTAGAGGGCGACCGTAGGCTTTTACGGTTTCGACACAGTAGCCGTGCGCTTTGATGTTGAGATTGAAACGACCGAGGCGGTCGCCACCAAGAGAGTCGGCTCCGGATTGGAGAACAATGGCTTGCGGGTTATACTTGTCGATTACGGCGCCTGTGACTGTCTTGAACAGCCATTTGTACTGGTCATCGTCGATGCCATCATCAATGGGTATATTCAAACTGTGAGCTTTGCCGGGATTTCTGGGGTCTACGGGACCTGTCTCGTCGATGTTTCCTGTACCCGGGAAGAATGGGTAGCCGTGTTTGTCAATGCCGTATTTATGGTACGAGAGTGTGAAAACACGATCTGTAGACTCAAACGCTTGCTCGACACCGTCGCCGTGATGAACGTCAATGTCAATATACAGGACTCGTTGGTTCCGCGAGAGTAGCGTTTGTATCGCTATGACGATGTCGTTGACGTAGCAAAATCCAGACGCGAGATTCTTTTTCGCATGATGTAAGCCTCCGGACCAGTTGATGGCAATATTGGATTGATTGTTGATCAGGTTGTATGCAGCACTCATCGTAGCTCCAGTGTAGAGCGATACGTAGTTCCAAAGTCCATCGAACACCGGACAGTCGTTTGATTCACCGCCGAAGCCATATGTTATGTACTGTGGATCTTCAGGCTGCGCGTTTTGAGGTGTGATCATGCTGAGATAGTCTAGATATTCGCGGTCATGGAATATAGCAAGGTCATCCTTGCTCGCTGGTTTCGGTTCGAATAAGTCCATAGTATATTCTAGTCCATACGCAAGAACGAGCTGTTTCGTCAACGTTAAACGCCATGGCTTCATTGGATGTGAGCTGCCAAAGTGATGATATTCGACGTGCGGATTGTAGTGGAAGGACACATCCCAGCCCTTTGGTCTTTCAAGACCATGTTCCTCGGCCTCGCGGGCAATCACTTCTCTTTTCTCGGCATCAGTGAGCACCTTGAAATCTTGGTAGTTGGCGACCCAAGGATCGTCGGGAGAGAGGTACTCCTGCACGATGTTGCTGGGACCGCTGGGCGGCGCGTAGTCGGTGACACGCATGTCGCGAAAGATTTGTGAAGAGTCCTGAAATCCCTCTAGAAAGTCTTCGCCAATAGAGCGTGTCTTTGGGGCACCCTCGTAGATCCAGCGATTTACCTCGTCTTTGGTGCTAACGAAAGTATTGATAAACGAGTGGGGCTTTAATTCCTCTTTCCGGCTGTCGTTCCAGCGTGTTAAAGTATCAGGGTCAGGTACGGGGGGCGGAGCTCGATTGTCGTCCGCTGCAAGGTACTGCGGCTGTTAGTACATCTGTGGGAACATTGGAGCTTGGACGGGTCCCGAGACCAGTGAACACGAAATCTTCCATGGCGAAAGTGTGCAGAGGTCTCTGGAACCAACGTTTGCGCGCATACCTTTGGTTTTCGTGGAGGACGTTTTTGGGCAGATTGCGAAGGCTTCTTCTTGAGGCTGTAGTCTACTCTAGCTGCGCGGCGTGTGTACGGATTTGGCTTCTGCCACTGTGGTCCGTTGAGAAGCGTAGCGAGCTTCAGGTCTACGCCTGTACCAGTGGGATCGTGGCTATATGGCAGTCGGCCCTGGTCTTCAGTCAAGTCGTCCTCCCGGTCGTAGTTGTCATCGTCGGAACCAGGCTCGTTCGTGGTGGATGAGACGGGCTCGTCTTCGGTGCCGTCGTCTGATTGGGTGTGATAGCGCTGCATCTTGCCGAACACGTAATCTAGCCTCTTTGTCAGCGGCCGTTCCTGCATGCCCGACGCGTTGCAACACGACTCCGATAGTCTGTCGCAACAGCTAAACTCACGAAATAACCCGGTCGAGACGCGAGAAAAGGTTAAGAACTGAAATTTGAGTGCGGTCAAATTAAGAGTCTGCGGAAAAGTTTTGCGCACTGTCATTTCCTTCATTGCGACACGGCTCCTTCACTTGTAAAGCCATCAGCCCTCATCGATTTCCATCAAAGTCGCAAGTGCAACGGGGCACATAACGCCTGATCTGCCTGTCCGCCATTTCAAAGTCGCTATCACCCGCGTCCTGGCTGCGCGCGGCATACCTCAACACGAACATCGCCACACGCGTCGATAGCCTAGCCATACGGCGTACCTGAAGTCTCAACATGGCTATCGCAGAGGATGCGGCAACAGTACTCGAACAGTTCATACATGATGGTAAATTTGATTAGGGCATTTTGCGCGATTTCACGACTAACCAGTCGCAGTTGCAAATCTCCCGGCAGAGATTACCCATCTTTACGAAGAAGTGCAGGCCAAGGACAACCAAATCCAAGAACTGAAGTCTGGCATACAGCAACGCGATGGCAGCATACAAAAATTCATCAAACTCAACGGCAGCCTAGTCGAGAACCCAAAAGAGGCTGGATATTCGAAAACCATCATGGCAAACTATGAGAAGGCACAGATCCTGCAAGAGGAGAAGATAGGACTTGTCGACAAGGCTGCTGCGCTGGTATGTAATCGGTAACGACTATGGTTACATCTACTCACAAGACCCAGCTCGACCGTCACGTAAAGCGACTCGATATCAAATTGCGAGACCTGCAAAACGATGGTTCAATACCTACTGACCCGGAGATGCCTTCACTTCTGAGGAACTCTCCAGGTAACTTGGTGCCACCAGCGTCGCAGTCGAATACAGGGTCCAACACACCGCTGCTCCCTGTGTCTGGCAACGGCGGTGGTGCTCCAAACCTTGCGCAGGCCGCTGCCATCGCACGACTTACTAATGCGACAAATGTAGGTTTAAACTCGAGGATGAATCCATCGCTGCAGAGCATGCAAACACAGGCGCTGTTGAACCAACAACGACTCACAAACCAGCAGAGTGCCATACAGGCGAACGCGCGACAGGAGCGTGAACTCTCGGCAGGAAGCGACAGCAAGCGTCGCCGACCGACAGGAAGCATTGGCCCTCTCCCTGCAGCATCTTCAAACCTGGGCCGGCAAGGGTCCATAGGGCCCGGGACCCCGAAACCGTCCACACCTGGATCGCGCGCAGGCAGCGTAGGACCCCGGCCGCAAAAGAATGCACTCACAGTAAAAAAGGCGAAACCACAGCAACCGCTGCGCAAGGCGGCCCTTACCGCCAAGTCTGGGGTCAACAAGAAACGCCGCAAGGGTGGGTCACGAGCATCGCCATCGACGACGGCGGACGATGAGAGCGTGGCAAGTGAAGCGGGCACCGAAGACGAAGATATGTCAGGCATGGGGGGCGGCGATGCGGAGGAAGATGAGTCGGATGACACCAAGTACTGCACATGCCAGCGCGTTAGCTTCGGCGATATGGTGGCCTGCGATAACGACAATTGTCGGTATCAGTGGTTCCACTGGGAGTGTGTGGGCATCAAGGAAGAGCCATTGGGGGATTGGCTCTGTCCAGAATGCCGGAACCAAGCGCCTTCGAAGATCAAGAGAGCTCGTTAGGGACGGTTCGGAGGAGATCGAGGGTCGGCGGTTGACACGTGACTGAGATGCGCACGTGTTGTGGCTTGGCAAGGGTGCACTTGCTCTATGGCGTGCGGGAGAGGCGTCGACTGGGAACAGCCACCAGCGAGACGCGTGGCATCATATGTTCTATTTCTACATGGTAGTCTGTATATGATAGACTGTTCTATACCCCATCAATTTGCGTATTCGCTGTACGAAATTAGTTCAGTCTCCACAGTGTTGGCCCATGATCGCCGGGCCAGACCCGACGGCCGGGATGGCCATGGCAATCTCTTCGTAAAACGCGGACCTCTATCACGACGTTCATGGTACCGCTGCCTGCCATAAGACTGGCAGGACAGGACTCCCAGGGCAGGCTGAATGCGACATTCACTGTTACCAGGTCCCGCTATAAACACCACGGGGAGCGTCGACGGCTTCAGTGTTGAGCGCCCTTGCCATGCCGCCCGCCTGGCTGCTAGCTAGCGCCTAAATGCCCCAGCCAAGGCCGCGCGAAAGGGGCAGCATCACCGACATTGGACAACAGCAGCGGGCAGCCTCATAAGTGTCAATGGCCCCGGCTGCTGGGTTCCTGCATACTCGTAGTAATATTCTGGTTCTGATTGTCGCTCTCTTCGCACCGCACCTCGGCCTCTTTGACTAGACCGCTGGCGTGCATTCCACTCCCTTGGCTGGCTGACGTGCTGCACTGCTTTGTTTGCATTCGCTCCTTCACCGCATCGCACTTCGGAACATTGCCGAACGCCCGTCGACTCCTACCACGCCTAGAGTTTCACCAGCAGCCCTCGCCGCCCGCCACGCTCTCTGCTTTTGCAAACCTTCGCTCCCATCTGAAGCCCACTAACACGCCCCGATACGGATACGATCCCTGTGACAGCGGCAACCCGCGGGGTGAAACGCGACGCAACCACGATGAATGCCATGAACACCCGCAATGGCGCCCTATCGCCCCTCTCCACCGACAGCCAAGAGTGGTCGCCCATCAACGGCTACCGGAACATTGGCGGCGACAATCCGTACTCGCCGACCATCCCTCCCAACACATACGGGCCCAGCAACCCCGATGGCGGCATGCTCAATGGTATGCGCCCTGGCACCGGCAATGGCAACCCCTCGCCGCCCAGCTCAGTAGGCCGATCGAGCGACGGTACAGGCCTGTACGCCTCCAGCATCAATGAAAACACGCGGCCCATGATAGACCCTAGGAAAATGCAAGCGCTAGAGGAGACCATGTCGGAACATTTTAGAGTGCTCAAGGCCTACTTGGGGCCGTATCTCAATGACGAGAAGGGCAACCCGCGCCCGAGCCGTGCCAAGGACAAGCTGACCCGCCTGTCTGCTGTGCAGTTCCAGGAGCTCAGCACCGACGTATATGATGAGTCGATACGCAGAGAGCAGGACCGCAAGCGGGGAGGCCCAGGTGCGCCTGGCAACGACACCCCCAAATATCTCCTACCCAAGAACAACTTCCACCCAAAACGTAACCAGGCGAGACAAAAGCTCTCCACGCTGCCTCTCGAGCGCTTCCGACAACTCGCGACCGATGTCTTCTACGAACTCGAGCGCAGATTCCCGCGCTTCACCGGCGGCGACATCCCCCCACGATCCTCGAGCCCCAACGGCAGCATCGCGAGCCGCATAAGTAACAGAGGGCCTCCGAGTAGAGGCGGCACACCGAACAGCATGGGCGGACGACCTCCGCCAGGGCCAGGCTATCGGGGACCTCCAATGGGCGGACCCATGGGCGGACCCCAAGGAGGGCCCCCAGGTCCACCAGGCGGGCTGCGGCCCGGTTCAAATGGGTCGGGTGGCTCGTTCGGGCGGCCACTGCCGAAGACGTTCCAGTCAAACACGATTGTGCCGAACAAAGGAACCCTGGTCGAAGATGACGATGACAGCGGAGCAGATGACGACGATGCGTTCAATCTGGAAGGTGCTGCTGCCAGGCGGCAGACGAACAAGAGCGCGAAAAGTATGAGCATGGCACAGGAAAAGATGACCGCAGATCTGCAAAACCAAGTGGCTGAGTTGCAGGAGAAGATTGGCTCGCTGGAAACTACCATACGTAGCAAGGACGACGAACTGCAGCGACTCCAAGACACCGACAAGACACGCGACGGTGCCTCGGCTTCCGAACGTGCGGAGTGGGATCAACTTCGGAATTCGCTTGAACAAAAGGTTCAACAGGCTGAGAATCTCAACTCTTCACTTCGTTCCGAGATAGATAGATTGCGCAACGAAAACGAAGATGTCGAGAGCAGCCTCCGTGAACAGATCGCAGATCTCCAGTCTCGAGCACCTCAGCAAGCGCACAACGATGGAGACGGTGAATGGCGACAACGATGCGAGGAGCTCGAACGGGAGTTGAGCGAACAACAGCAGGTGGCTGAAGAAGTACGAAGAGACGCAGCCATGTTCCTGCAAGAAATGAGGGAACTTTCTGCCCGCAGCGATGCCGCGGCCGAGAAGGAAGAGCAAATGGCGAGTCAAGTGTCATCACTCGAGGCGGATCTTAAAGACTGGAAGTCAAGATATGCCAAAGCAAAGACACAACTGCGAAACCTCAAGGCATCTTCGATGGGCTTACAACAGCTCATGTCCCTGAACCAAACCAACATCACCCGCGATGCTGCCTTTACCACACCAGACGGATTGGTCAAGGATGTTCACATCACCAAGTTCCAGCTGAGCATTGATGAGCTGCTGCAGACTGCGAGAAGAGCAAACTCAGAGCAGACTCTCGAGAGTATGCGCCATGTCGTCAAATGTGTACGAGCCATTACGGGTGACATTGACAGCACTTCTCTGTCACAGGTCCAGTCTCCCACCAGCAGTGTGAGCGGCGACCTCTTTGCAAGCCCTGAGAAGCAGCAAGCAAAGCTCAAGTCTCGCGTCAGCGCCACGGCTAACAACCTCATTACTGCTACCAAGAACCACACGGCATCCGGCGGCCTGTCACCAGTCAGTCTCTTGGACGCTGCAGCTAGTCATTTGTCAACAGCTGTTGTCGAGCTGGTCAAACACGTCAAAGTGCGACCTACACCAGAAGACGAGCTTGAGGCAGACGATGAGGATGCTGATAGGCCGATGCCACTAAAGCCGGCTGGGAACAACAACTACAGTGCGTACTCGCCGAGCAACACCAACGACAATACCAACAGCAGCGGTGCGACCTCGGCATATGGTCACCAGCGCAGTCGTAGCAGGAAAGGCGGCAGCAGTGACACTACCAGGTACAGCACCTACAGCTCTCCCTACAGCGGATACGACGGGCAAAGCGGAGCCATGAACGGTACTAATGGCGCAGGCGATAGCGGTATGCTCGATTTCAAGGTACATTCCAACCAATACCAGTAGTCAACATCTACTAACGTTGGCAGAATTACCTTGAAGATCAGACAGCACTCCTCGTCCAGAGCATACAGCCGCTTGTCAACCTCATCCGCTCGAACCCTGATTCTACGCCAGGTGACGAGCAACAAATTTACGAGTACATCCAGGATATCTCGCAAGCAGTCGACGACACTGGTAATAAGACCTATGATGCTGTAAATCAGCTTTCCAACCCTGCGTTGAAAAAGCACGCGCTTCCCGTAGTAGAGGTGCTCGATGAATGCAGACAGAGTATGCTTGCTGTCGACATCAACGGTGGAGGTCGCGACAGGATTCCGCCACTTGCATTCAAGACCGCTAGAGCTCTCAAGGTAAGCGCTACAACAGCAACCGTAATGTTCAACATACTAATGGCAATACAGGAGCTCGTACTTCGCGTGGACCGCATCGAGTCTGGCGAACTTACTGTCGACCAGACGCTCAAAACAGAGCTATAGTGTGAAACATTGACGCACACTCATTCAACGTATAATGCCATCACACTATATACCTTCAACGCAACTTATTTATTGGACTCGATCTTGCCGTTCCTGGTCTTTTTGGATCTGGCACGGCGTTTACGGTGCTTTTCTTTCACAATGCCTTACGACATTCGCCGATTTGTGCTTTCTTGGCTAAAGTCGTTGGCAATGCTGGATACCCAGTCTTCGACTCAAGGGCAGGGCACCAGAGCATGTAAAGATTTGGACTCTTTACAGGAAATATTATTAGTGTTTATTGCGGCGGTGACGGATACATGGGCTTCTGTCGGGCTCTAATGTGGGCATGACTTCCGGGCATGCGCTTCAGCCACCTTGGATAATCGGACCATCTTGGCTGAGTTATGAGGTACTATGATCATGGACGGGCTGTTGTATAGTAATGTAGCCGGGCTAGGAAGAACTTTAGGTAACAGTATAATCACATCACAGTCAAGAATGCTGAACACCCTTCCATACTGATAGTGCGTGCAAAAACGTGGCAATCAGACCTGTGGCTTGCACCTTCCCCCACTTCACTGCCACATTGGACCCTGTTTACCCCTCGGCAATAATTGCCAACTTTTCCGCATCACACCTCCACAGCCTTTCGGTCCGTCCCCATACGCACCTGCTTAAGGTGAAGCAGTCCGGCTGTGTAGTGCTGGACCGGGAAAGTGAGTGTACGCGATGACGTCATCATACAGCTGTTACGCGCGTGCGCCTTGGAGCAGAGATCACATGGGCACAGCCACGTCTAATACCTAGTGCAGTCAACGATCTAGATTTGCTACAGTAGCTGGCACCTTTGCTCCATCCGAGAACGCATCAACTTCTCTCACGGACTCTGTGGCCCTTTCGAACGATACCCACTAGTCGCTGAAGTCTGGGGCCAGGAGCAAAAGGGAAGAGCCACGACAGCATGGCGCAACAACTGCAGCCAGCATGGCCTGCACAAAGACCTCAATACCATGATACGATCCTCACCATCACGAGCAGCAGCTGTGCGGATCCGTATGTACTCTGGGACAAAGGCACGTACTACATGACCTTTACCTGCGGCGGCCACATCGAGATCTGGTCCGCGGACTCACTCTTCGACTTTGAGAAGAAGTGCAAGAAGAACGTAATCTGGCGTCCTCCGCCAGACCAGCCCTACTCCGCCGACCTGTGGGCACCTGAACTGCATTCCATCCATGGTCGCTGGTATGTCTACTTCGCGGCCGACGACCCTAAGCATGGCAACAAGTCGCATCGCATGTTTGTGCTAGCAGGACCACCCTCAGAAGAAGACCCTCTGGAGCCAAGTAAATGGAATTTCTTCGGCCGACTAGGCGGTCTGCCCGAAGAGCAATGGGCAATCGACGGTACAGTCGTCACACTAGGCGGCTCCATGCTCTTCGTCTACTCAGGCTGGCCCCTCGGTACGCACGCTGACGAGTCGCGTCAAGAAATCTTCATCATCGAAATGGTCTCGCCGACAGAATGTACAGGCCACCCCATTCGCATCAGCACGCCAGACCTACAATTCGAGTTCTCAGGCACCAGCGGCATAAACGAGGGCCCGCAGTTCCTCTGCTCGCCGGACGGCCGTTGGATGGGTCTTGTGTACAGTTGCGCGGGAAGCTGGACACACGAATACAAAATGAACATTCTGTACTACACCGGTGGCCACCCGCTTGATCCGCACTCCTGGGCTAAATCTAACAAACCCCTTCTCAAAGCCGCTCGCGATGACTCTCCGCCTTATGGTCCAGGACACGGCAACTTCGTTCTCGTCAACGGGCCCGGCGGCCCAGAGGTCTGGGGCTGCTTCCACGCCACGGATGCGAAGACTGGATGGGAAGGTCGTAAAGCCCGCATTATGCGCGTGGGATGGGGTCAAGGAGGTCCGTTTATGGGCTCGGGTGAGTGTGGCAGATGTTGCGGCGAGGTTGAGCATTTCATCCAAGGTTGTCCTGGTGGTACTTGTGGTGGTCAGGGCCATTGTGGTGGGGAGGGCGGTGCAGGTGGGGGATTCATGCAGCCGGGACATCAGGGCGGCAACTCGACGGATGATATCAAGAGGGAGGTTAAGAATTTGATCAAGGGTGGGAAGGGGCTTGTCAGTAAGTTTCTCAAGTAGGGCTAGGGGACGGGGATGAGTTGAGATGGCATGGAGTGATGGTGTTGAGGCGTATGGGGATCTGCGGTCCTCCTCGTGCTCACGGACTTGGGATGTAGTAGTATTATCCGGATTGAAAAGTGGTTTTCCGTATCTAGAGTGATAAAACGATGCTTGTGTGAAACCTGAAGAAGCTGGTGTTCCCGTGCCAGAAAATGACATACATACCATCAGTGCCTAGATGATCACTTTTCACTTGCGCTCAATCATAGTTTGATTATCTATATGCAGCCATGCATCCAATTGATGTCAATTGCGGGACGACTTCGACTCCGCTTCCGCAGCTTGTGGATATGCGGAGTATCTCTTGGTAGTGGAGTACCACCGAAGCCGCCGCACAAGGAACTACGGAATGCCGCTAATAAGGAGCTGGCGTCGGCCGAGGAGTGGTCCGACTACAGCGGCAGCAGGATGCGGCAACTCTAAAACTACGCGTAGATGTAGCGCAACGCAGTAACTTGGGCGCTTCCATACCACGTCTAATCTCGTCGTCCTTGTTAGTCCGCGCTCTGAGTTCGGAATACGGACGTTCCGCAGCCGATGGCTATACGGTCTATACGGCGGACCGAGTGGGCTTTTCCCCGTCAGGTTGGGAGACGATGCCATTGTGAAATGTAGAAAGTACAAGTACTGCTCGTCTGGTTGCTCGAATCCATCATTCACAGTTCGAGCATCTGGTCTACAAGTAAACTCATACTACGTCTTCACAACCAACATCACCTCGATACGACCACATCACGATATACCAATCCAAGCCTACTCCTTACCCCCTCCCATCACCATGGCCAAAGTCCAAGGAACATGCGACCCTCGCTTCGCCAAAGTCAAGTCCGTTTTCCAATCCTACCTCGACTCGGGCGAAGAGCTCGGCGCCTCCATCTGCGTCAATCTCGACGGGAAAGAAGTCGTCGATCTCTGGGGCGGCTACGCAGATGAAGCCCGAACACGACCATGGGAGAAGGACACTATAACATGTATTTGGTCGTCTAGCAAGACCATCTGCGCGCTGGCGGCTCTCTTGTGCATCGACCGGGGTCTTCTAGATCCGAACGAGAAGGTGTGCAAATACTGGCCTGAATTCGCCGCGAATGGGAAGGAAGGCGTGGAAGTACGCCACTTTCTTTCGCATGCGAGTGGAGTGAGTGGGTGGGAGGGGCCCGTTACAATCGAGGATGTGTGCGATGTGGAAAAGAGTACGAAGTTGTTGGAGCAACAGGCGCCGTGGTGGGAACCCGGTACCGCAAACGGCTACCACGGACTCACAATGGGCCATCTCCTCGGCGAGTTGATCCGTCGTGTAACCGGGAAGCCAATGCAAGAGTTCATCGCCGAGGAACTGTCTCGTCCACTCGCGGCGGACTTTCAACTTGGTGTCCCGGAGAAGGAGTGGCACAGGGTCGCCGATATTATTCCCCCGCCACAACACCAAGAGAATATGGAGGGCATGGCCATTGATACAAAGAGTATCATGTTCAAGTCTATGGGCATCAACCCCGGCATGGACGCTGACTGGGCCAACCAACCAGTCTGGAGGGGTTCGGTCGTTGGTGCGGCGAACGGATACAGTAATGCGCGCGCTCTCGTTCGTCTCATGTCCGTCATCTCCTTGGAAAACCCTTCTTTCCTCTCTGGCAAGACTCTTGATCAGATCTTCTCGACGCAGCAACATTCCGAGAAGGACCTCGTTATTCCGATGAATGTCCGTCTTGGACTAGGATTTGGGCTGCCAGCTGAAGGAAGCATAATGGCTGATCTGCCACTGGGACGGGCGGTGACTTGGGGTGGTTGGGGCGGAAGCCGGGTTATCGCTGACGCGGATAGGAAGATGACGTTTGGATATGTGATGAACAAGATGGATGCAGCCGGGTTGGGGCAGACGAATGAGAAAGGCAAGGGTGGTATGGGCAATCCGAGGACGTCGGAGTTTATAGCAACCGTTTACGAGGCTTTGGGTATCGTGGCTTGAGAATGCGTCTCTCGATCGAGTTATGGGATAACGGTGCTTTGGTTTTCGGATGTTTGCCGCTGTTGCTGTTGGTTGACCACTTGTTTTGGCCATTCCATCCACTCTGCCCAGTAGGATCCTAGGAAGTCATCTACTACACCTACTATGCTCGTGCCGCAACCTGCCGTCCACCAACCTGTGTGAAGCTGTTCTAACAGTGCGCCAAAGTAAGCAAAGATGAGTAAAGCTAATGGCTGCCGTTGTTGCTGCAACTTGAAGTATTCTTTCGGTACTAAAGACAACCAAACGAACGGCTGTGCCAATAGCGACAAAAGCCGTGAGTCAGTAAGAGTGTCAAGTAGACCTGGAGAGCAAGGTTCAGCAACTTACAGCAGACCAACTACCGTTATATCCCCATTCCTCCTGTTGATCTTCCCAGGTTTTCCGGAAATGAAGGACCCAGGCACTCATCTTCCTCAACAAATACAGCGTCTCGTCGTATATTGCCTTATTTCCATCGTCAGCCCACGTTTGCTTGATGCGCACCACGTGCTGATCATCCGGTCCCGGCTGCATATCGGGATCTACATCATCCCAGTCCTTTAGATAGAGCGTTGATCGTAAAGGGCCCTCTTTGAGATGTTCGTAGATAGGGCCTATCACAGCCTGAATACCGCGAACAAGAGGTATCCATTCTGCACCCAAAATACGCGATGTCCGTATTGATAGGCTATCCTTGGTACTGTCATTATCTTGCTGTTTATCCGCGTTGGCGTCTGAAAGCTTGGAAAAGGTACAGAAAGCGTAGAAGAACATTAGAGTTGAAGTAGCAAAGAGTGCTTCAGCGTTGTGCGGGCCAATCGTGTCGATATCTGCTCTAAATCCGCTGAGAGCGACGGTGTGATGATGCGCTGCGATATGGAGATTTGCGCGTCTGTCGTCAGGATTGAGATACGCAACATGTAAAGCGGAGAGGCTGATGAGACAGTGCATCATATATGCATGTTTGTATGCTATTTCTGGGAAGACCACCTGCCACAGCTGGGTGACTGCCGGCACGCCGGGTAGTATGGAAAGACTGGTGGCCATTGTCCAGTGATGCAATAGGGACATATCTTTTAGAGAGAATGAGGGGATGATCTGGGTTTCCGAACATGGTGTGCTCGCTGCGAAAGGGTCGTTCTGAGGGGACGCTAGCTGGAATGCGTTCGGAGTTGCCGGTGTTTGAGCACGAGAAGACGCGTGTTCAATCGAACTTTTGGCTCGCACGGGAATGTATTCTGGGTATACACAGGCAACCTCATGCCTCACGCAATGCGAACATCGCGGTTTTGCTTCGTCGCACTATCGCGCGTCAGAACGTAGGTTGTAGTACGACGTGCTTCGTACCTTGATCCGGCGGCGTTTGCACGTGGCACAGCCCGTCCGCGATTTCGAGTGCGCTTTTCTTTTCAGGGCCATTGGAATTGGCCAATTGCATCAAGGGATTGATATTATAGGCGAGGAAAAAGTAGTAGAGAGGCTTTGCGGACGGCAGCAACGCGAACGAGAAACGAAGAACGAAATACGATGAAGCTAGAAACAGGTTAGTGCTAACCTGATCTGTGAACCTCGGCCCACTCGGCGAGCGAAACTTTCCATCCCGGCGACTTCCCCTAAACACCACAACAGCAGATTGGAGATGCACGCACTGATGTCTATCAAAAATTCAATGCGAGCTCTAGATACACAAGGTCGTCATAGTCGCAGAATACCTAAACGCCGTAATCATGCCACGCCAAACCCAACTGCGATACCAACGCCCGTAACATCATCTAAACTATAACGAGACAGCAGAATTCCTTTCACGCCCTCTCATACAGTCCGATAATCTCACTATCCAACTTCTTCACCGCCCGGTGATTCGTTCCAAACACGTCATCCGCGCGTACAAAATGGAACAAGACCTGCACCAAGAACATAGGCAGCGTATCGAAAACGTACATGTACACCTCATGCGAAGCCAGATACCCGCTATGACCCTGTCCAAACTCGATGACGCGGAAGATGCAGCGAGTAATGATGACAACCGCCGCAAGGGCAAGAAGTTTGTACTGTCGTCATATTAGTACATCGTTCGTCGACGAAGAAGACGAGAAGAAGGAAAAGCAACTTACCAAAGCCGGCCACGCATACTTCCCATACTTCGGCACCGTATACCTCTCAGGCGCACTCCTCATCCTGAAATAGAATATGGCACTAACCACGACAAAGAAGCCGAAAAACGCCAACTGCACAAACAACCCCAGCAGCATGATCTTCTGTCCCATATCCGCCATGTCCGCCTGCGCCATCATGCCGCCACCACCAGATTGCATGAGAAACGCAACGACATCGCCGCAGACGAAGATCTTGGTTACCAACGTAGGTCGGATGACGGAAGCGTGTTCGGCGTTTACGAAAATGACGAGGCGGCCGTAGATCATGTAGATTGTTGCGGCGTAGAGCGAGGGAGGGAGGATGATGAAGAGGGATTGCATGATGTATGGCATCAGTTCGGAGGGGGATTGCGCGGAGAGGTAGCGGGCTGCGTAGCCGATTGTCATCACTGGTTGAAGATTGTTAGCGGGGTGGGCTGTTAAAGGACGAGAGAAGGAGAGACTTACTTATTGATCCGATTACAAAGGCTGTATAGAACCATGCGCGGCCTCGGATCATTTGGAAAAGGTGGTAGATTGTGCTTAGGCCGAAGAGGACGGCAAAGAGGATGGCGCCGATCTTGCTGGGCTCGTAGGGGAAGAGAGCGTACGCCTCTGTGTCTGTTGACGTTTCGTTTGCCATTGTGATGCTTCGGGAATAAAGTATGGCTGGAGTTGCCTAAGGAGGTTGACGCAGGGAGAGAAGGAGCACGCCGTTCCGCAGCACACGAGCAGTTGTCGTAAACGAATGTAGAAGAACTGGAAGTATGTATTGAAAAGCGACAGGACGAAGACGAATGGAATGAATGTGTGGCTTGTAAAATCCATCATCACAGACATCATTCCTCCTTATACAACTGAGCCCATCGCAAGCTGCACCCAAAAGCGCAAGAGACCCATGTAGTGATCCACTCCGAGACGAATACGCGGATAGCCCTACGAGACGGAGGCTGTGCACTCAGGAACGAGATGCGGGTACCCACTTCGCGTACCCTGAAACCCCTGCATCGCCCGCCCGTTACACTAGATCCGGCGCTACGACGATACGATATACGATGCACGTCTAGAAAATTGTATGCTTGGGTTGAGATGTCTATTCGATACTCCTAAGCCCGCTATGTGACGTTGTCATACCCCCGCCACGTGCCGGAAGTACCGGTCAAAGATTGGCGCGACGATTCTATCATGCTCCTCCACTACCCTGTTATCGCCCTTTACTATCCCCTCTTTCGTCTCGATAACGTCGGAAAGCCTTCAACAATTCCCGCATCTAAATTGATGTTGACTGCTGAGGTCGCCAGTGTGCATTGTCTATTTCCGCTTGCGTGAGCCCGGCAAAGGCAGCCGCATATTTGCTTGCAAGCCACTGCTCCACATGCGACATGGTCGAGTCGACCACGATTGAAGGCTGGCTTGGGGTATCATCTTCCGGAATTGCTTCTGCGTGGTCCTCATGGCCGTTGTAGTCCTTGGATTTCTCTTCATCAACTGGCGGTTGCGATTGCGCAGAAGCGTGAGGACTCACAGGTGGCGGCGGACCGTCCTCATGAACGTTGCAGTCCTTGGACTCCTCTTCATACACCGGCAGTTGCGGTTGCGAAGGAGTGAGAGAACTCACAGATGGCGGCGAGCTGGCCCTACGCCTATGGCGAGTTTCGGGAGCCTCCTCGTCCATCGGTCTCCTTGTTTGCGCAAAGGAGTGAGGGTCGACAGTTTGTGCGATCTCTGTGGTGAAGCCTTCGTTCTTTGCGCTGGGCGCAGCAGTTGATTTTGCACCAGCAGCATCGTCGCATGGCGCGAGGTCCTTGGATTTCTCCTTCTCTGCCGGGAGTTCCGCATCCGTAATGTCTCGAGGGTCTGCAGGCAGTACCGTCTCCTTGATCGGACCGCTGTTCTCTGTGCCGGATGTGGAAATCGATCCCGCACCCGCAGCATCTTGAGATGGCGTAAAGTCCCCCGATACCCCCTTCTCTGCCGGACTTCCTTGTTGCGCAGTTATTTGAGAATCCACAGGCTGTACTGTC
Source organism: Alternaria incomplexa (assembly GCF_024043165.1). NCBI lineage: Eukaryota > Fungi > Ascomycota > Dothideomycetes > Pleosporales > Pleosporaceae > Alternaria > Alternaria incomplexa. The sequence continues at coordinate 502,012 of NW_026249856.1, forward strand.
TCCTTGATGGAACCGCTCTTCTCTGTGCCTGATGTTGAGGTCGTTCCTGCGCCCGCAACGACCTTCGACGGCTTCAGATCCTTGGGACTCTCTTGAACAACTGGCGGTTGTGATTGCATAGCCGTGTGATGGCTCACAGGCCGTACGGTCTCCTTGATTGACTCGATGTTCTCTGTGCCTGATGTGGGAGTCGATGCCGCGCCGGCGACAACCTTAGACGGCTTTAAGTCTTTGAATTCCTCTTGCCTGACGGGTGGTTCTGATTGCGCAAGAATGTGAGGGCTCGCAGATTGTGCACTTTCCTGAATGGGTTCACGGTTCTCCGTGACAGTTGCGGTACGAGGTTGCGTGTCGAGAGCCTTCGTAGACGGAGCGGCTGTTTGAGGAGAGTTGCGCCCCATGTCATTCTCCGTAGACTTGAAAAGCGCTGACCAGGATGTAGGCTGCCCGCGAGCGGTGCTCTTGTGTTCTTTGATTGATTCGGTGCTACCCTCACCTGGTATTAGAGCAGACAATCTTGATATTTTAGATCTGAGATAGTCCGCCCGAACTCCTCTCGATTTCACTTCAGCTCTTGCCCTGTCCAACTGTGGATCGGTAACAGCAGTTGCATAGCCTCTCTCTCTGTACGCATCTTGGATACTCTTGCGATCGTCGGTGCGCTGTTTCTGCTTCTGTTTTGGTCGCAGTTTCGCGCGCCCTTGCACCTTTGACCAGCTACCCGGGTCATTCAGAAGACTCTCCTCCATGGCCTTCTTCATATCATCTTCACTATCGGTATGAAATGCTAGCTTTCCGGCTGACCTCTTAGCGGGCTTCGACGGCTTGGCCATCAAAACTTCGTACCTGTTGCTTGGATGGTCTTGAACCGTCTCTTGATTGGTAGGCGCTTCATCGCTAGGAGCCGAATCAGCCGCAGACAGGTGGCCACCAAGGTCACCACCGTCGTTGATAACACTGCTGCCAATAGCACCGTCGCTATTCATGTCGGCGTTTCCAGTAACACTGTCACCACCGTCATCGGCCTTCGCGACAACGGATGGCGAAGACTCCTCCACTGTGATTGAGGCTGCCTGCTTAGTAGCGTCGGATTTTTCTGCCTTGCCATGTTTCTTCTCCCATCTCGACTGCTTCTTCCTCTGCTTCTTCAAGTGCTTTGTTGACTGCTTCTGCTCGCTCTCCTCCTCCGACTCTGCCAGCGTTGAAAGGGGTGTAGGTGCACAAGGTGTAGGCGTGGTCGATAGCTCTCGAGATAAGCGCTGCTTTTTGGTATGGGGCTCTTCCTGGGGTATAGCTTGCTCTGGAGATGTGTGTTGTTCTTGAGTTACAGGCTCCTCTTGCGATAGCGTGTCGTCCCCCTGTGGAGATTGTTCAAGAGACACAGGAAGATCCTGAGATGTGCACTTCTCTTGAGCAACTGGCAGCTCCCCCGATTTGGCACCTTTACGTTTCCTCGACTTGTTCTTCTTTTTCGGTTTCCTTTGCTCCGCTGTTACAACTTCATCGAGGACTAATGCGTCGAAGTCCTTCCCCTTCAGTAGAACACCCTGTCGAGCTTCTGTGAAGAAATATACCCAGGTAACAATGGTTTCGATTGAGCGTGGTCGAGTAGCGTACTCTGGAAATTTGACTACATCATGGCTGTGGAAATTCTGCACGAGGCTGTGCCATATGGATTCGCCACCAGGATGCCTCTCTTCGAGGTAATCGAACAATTTCTTTCGAGCTTTCGCGTCATCTAGGCGTAAATCGTAGATGACGTCGATGTTCTCAAGACGAAAGGAATCGATCCAGAGGAATGCACTTTCTTTTGTAACCAGAGGTCTAGTATAGATCTCAAGCACCCTCATCGCGTTCCAAAGGTATTGGTCAACGTGGTCGAAATCTGGGGCTTTAATCATTCTCTGAAACGCTGCTATTCCGTCTCGTCTGACCCTTTGGCGAATCTTTGCAGGTGCCTGAACGTATCTGTCGAACGAGGGTTTGTGCACCTTCAGAACCCCACTTACAGCGCACCACAATACTTCGAATGGATGGAGATCGGGCCGTTTGCGAGTCAGAAAGAGGATGCAACAACGCATGTCATAATCGAGCATTGCACTCAGGTGTTGCCTAGAGTCTTGATACTCGTGGCTCATCTTCGTGGCCACGCCGAGCTCAAGATCTGCCAGCAGGCCGCGTGCCGCAAATAATGGTATGACACATTTGGTCATATGATCGGGGGGCAGCATGTAGTTGTAAAGGATGGTGTTAGGATCAGGTTTAGCCTAAGGATGAATGTACAAAGTCAGTAAATGTTTCACATACGATGCGTACATGAGGTATCACTACCTTCCATTGAACTTGGTTGTTGTTGATCTCGAAAGAAGCGTCCCAATAGCCCGTACATTGAGGATTGAAGAGTGACATGGGCATTTGACATTTCCGGATCTTTCGGTCCAGCCTTGGAAGACTAGGCAGAAGGTGGTACTTGACCATTGGGTACTATACGTTGTCCAAGTCCCTCGCATCGGCCTCTTCAATAGCCTCTGCTCTCAACTCGAAAAAGTTTAGATCTAGAAAGTCCCCAGAGCCCGGAGCGGCCTGAACGACTGATGATTGTAGCTGCTGAACGGACGATCCGGGAAATGGTGCAGTGGTATCCGAATCATCCCTCGGGTCCGGCGATGGTTGGGGCGGATCAGGCTCGATAGCTGGTGCTTGAGGCTGCTGAGAGTCCTTGTTGGGATGCGGCTCGATGGCTCCGGCAGGTGTGCGCTGCGCCAACCTAAAGAGCGCATTGCGGTATTTCTCCTGAATCTTCAGATGGGTGAAGAAGTTGACAGGCAGCGGCCAGTAATTGTCGGCGATGTGATGGCATATAGCTCCCTCCAACGCACCCCGGCGGTCCAGTGGGACTGTTTCGAGGCAATCCACGATAAGCTGGCCTATCGGTAACAGCTTCTGCTTAAGAACCTGAGCGTGCGTCTCGTTGTTGCGGGTCTGATTGTAGTCCTGTAGACTCTCGGGTGTCAACGCCTTGAGTTCCTTCAGGTCGTCGAGAACGGGTGACAGTATTTCGATTATTAGGCCCTTGTCGTCATATTGAAGTTGCGACTCCATCTGCGTTGTGGAGTGTTCGGTATGGCAGGACTCTTTTGTAGGCGATAGAAACCGATTGCGGTATAATTTGCTAAGCCTGAACGACTGGAGGACGGACAGCCTAGGGCCTGAGCTGTGTATGACTGCCGGTAACGATGGGCTATGAATAATCGGTAGTTCGGCGACAAAGGGAGTCCCCGGACGTGGTGTTACTGAAGACGTGGCGGCGGAAGCATCATTGCCATCCATGGTTGGCGGAAAGTCGCCTCCACCCTCTTCGCTGCGGTAAGAGCGTTCCGAACCGAGTAGCGGCGTAGTGTCGCCTATGGCTGCTTCCTCATCAGGAATTACCACGCGCCTACCAAAGCCCCACCTTATTCCGTGCATATCAGCGTCAGACATTAGTTCACAGCTTCGAGTGATTAGATTGAGGAGAGTGGAAAGGAAGGTCGATAGTGCGCAGGTCACGTATTTAAGCGACATTGGCTTGCTAGTTATGCGATATCGCCGGGCCACGTGGTGGGTTAAGAAGGCGCAAGTCGGAAGGAGCGGTCTGGGGCAGGGAGTCGCGGCTGTGATTGTGACAGCGTTTGTTTGCTCGACGGCCGGACTAGCAAATAGAACTGGTGGAGTCAGAACAAGCAAGCAGCGCGAGGAACGAGTTTGGGAATTCATGAAAAGTACGACAAAGAGAGAGGTAAAAGTGAGACACGAAGGACTTATATGTACAGGTCGATTCCAGGATCATCTAAGAACAATGGAATGTATGTATACAAATAGTACAATGAGCGTGCTCAACTTAGCGGGCATGTCTCATAAAATCGTTGACTTACGCGCTCATGTCTTCGTACTGTGACGTGTCGCTGGCCCTATTATAGCTTGCCTGGAAACAAGACTACCCTCCATGGTTTGAGTGGTGGACCATCGACCTGGAGTCGTTCACAGCCGGAAGGTCTAAGTCAGCTCCTAGGTCTTCCAAGGCGTCAAGGAGCCACCACAGCGTGACCGTTTGGAGAAACCAACGGGACAGTGGTATGCCCTCTGCTAGTCCGAGCATCATCGTCCTTCTCTCCAACCGATGGGTATGAGCGCTGCCGCAACCTGTCCCACACCCCTCTCTGTCGCAAGTAGGTTGAATTGCGCCGCCGCATTCCTTGTGTCTTGGACTTCTAATCGTATTCCCTGGTCGTTGAGGTACTTGCGAACCGCGGGCGCAAGAGGGACGGTACTGGGGCCGGTGCCAATGATGAGTAGATCTGTCGCTCGCTGTCAGACCACGTACGTCACGCAATCGTTACAGGCGATTACAAACGTACCAGGCTTCGGATATAATAACTCCAACACTCCCCAAGCCTGCTCCTGTACTTCCCATTGTCCCTTCGCGTTCAGCAATTTGCCTGTCATTGCATCATCGCCCGTGCCTCCTTCAGCGACGGTACCTTCTTTCCTGCCTTCGCGAAGCCATGGCTTCCATCGATATGCCTCTCCGCCTATCAAGAGAATGCCGCATCCGCTAATGCGCATCTGGTTGTTGAGCGCGAAGCCATCGCCTGTGCAGGCGTCGATGGATGTGGCGGGAGCGACGGTGTTTCGGAGGACATCGAGAGCACTGAAATCGGTCTGCGTGTCTTCGTCGCTTTTTGGGCCGCGATCGCGCGTTCTTGGAGGTTTGGATTGGAGGAGGGCGGGGCGCGTCGTGTGTAGGCAGCGTGCCTGTCGTGCAGACGCGATCACCGAGGGTCTGCATTTGGGCAGATTACGACATGAGGTTTGGATCGTACATCTTGAGAATGCACGGGTACACTGTAATAGACTTCGGTCCATGGTTGTGATATGCAATTGATTGTTGTGGGGGGTGTCTATGTACAGGCCAAAACTTATGCTAGAGCTGATGATCGATGCTGTCATCGAATCCAAAGAGAGCTCGGACCAGCCGGCAAGCGAGACATCCTCATCAATTGTGACTCATCTTGCACTCCCTTTGCCATCGCAACTTCCAGGCCAGATGCTCAAGTCATGGGCCGCTTCAGTGAACAATGAAACCAGCGTTGCAACGGAATCAACTCTCATGCGATGCGCTCATAAGCTTTTGTTCCATGGGTGCTTTCCACCCCAGACCACCCTATGCGACCGACCTTGATCGCGAAGTAGGCAGTGATGCTCAGGGGCTCTCATGCTTCCATCAGCGAGCATGTCGGATGTCGTAGTCTTCTTCTTCGTCGTCAGAGTCGAATGCCGACGGAAGATCTTCACAGTTCAGTCCTTCGAGCGCGAACTTTTCGGCCATCGTCTGTTTCTTCTCTTCCTTGATGGACACCATCTCGAATGACCTTGTAAGCTCGGAGTTGGTGTTCACTCGCTTCAGTGTCTGCCTGGTAAAACGGACGGGCGAAGTCGTTGGCTAAGAAGATACGAAGTCAGCGTTTGTCTCACACTCAGTTTGTACAGTGATGTATATCCTTACCTTGGGTCTGGCACCCTGATCGCCTTGCTCGCTCACAGTCACGATGCTTGTTGATGAGTTCCGCTTGCGCTTGCGAAGGTCTGGAATGGGTTGCGCGTTGTATCTGGGGTCTGGCTTTGGCTGGTTCACACCCTAATAGCACCATTCGGACGTCGGAGGGTTGAAGGTGGATGTCATCCCGCGATCCATGTACAGGTCTGAGGCCTTGAGCTCTCCGGTCGGTGTGACTTGCTCGGGCGCTGCAGTGAAGCCACCCCACTGCGAGAAGGCGATGGTGCGGCAGCCGGGAGGCATGATCGAGAGAGCCATCTCCGGGCCAAGAAGCTCTCGCAAGAACGCACTGCTGGCGGATGATGCTTTGCGCGCGAGATGGGTGGGTTGTGGGATACCGCGCTCGTCCGTAGACGGTGCTGTGCCTGTCGCAAAAGGGATATACTCTTGCGCAAACATCTTGAGATGCCTTGCTGATGCGAGCAGTTTCGTGGTTGTCAGACTGAAAGATCCGGCTCGCAGCTGATCGCAATCTTTTGGACTGGAGGTCGGTGTTTGGAGTAATTTGGAAGTGAGCTCGGTGGTAAATTTGCAGCATAGGTTGGAAAAGATTTTTCGCCATAAGGGAGTAGGACTACCTGGTGAAGGAGAAACAATGCGGGTGGCTGGTATGGATGGCCCATTGTCTGTTCTATTGTCACCCACGGTATGTGGTCGCCTTCACCTGCCAAGCCGACCAATAAGAGCAGGTCGAGATCAAAGCCATACCGCCGCGTTCACTTTTCAGTGACAGGATTGTCAGTCGCCGTGGGATATTTGGAGACTCGTGGGGAGTTTATAAGAGAAAAGGATGTGTTGTGAGACAGCGATGTGACTGTTTGTCGTATGGGGTGGAAGCAAACCGCCACGCCTGACGAGGCAGTCACTGGCGCCTATCGTTTGCACGCGTCGTCGCTGCACACCACGACGCCGGGCATGGTCTTGAATGTAGAACCGCTTGGGGTGAAAACACGCAACACTGTCAGTCACTGCCCCCACGCCGTGGTTCTCGCATGCTGGTGTCTATGCAGCGTTAGTACGATCCACCCAGGGGTACAAATCTCTTCGTGAATAACTTTAGGGAGCAAGGACCTCTTCGTCGAGTCTACGCGGATAAGGGCCTTTTGCCTACTGGAATTAAGACTGGCAGACGAGTAGGACGCAGCAAGATGGGAGGGGAGGACTAAGGATTCCGCCTGAGTGCCTAGAGTTTAAAGGGCACCTCTAGAATCGAATTCGTTTCTCAAAAAAGAAGAGCGGGGTCTTCCGAGAGTTCTGCGCCCACGAGACGGTGTAGGCATAGTGCGTCATCGGTCACGGGAAATCGCGTCACGCTCGTGCGCTCTTTCCGCGACTAACAAAGGCGCATTTCGCTGCCTGTTCTCGTTGTTTACCCAACCCCGCTTGACACCTAACCTGAAGACTGCGCTCCCCTCTCTACAGGTCTCTTCAGGTTCAACAGTGAAGATGCCTTCCGACGCGTATGTACCTTCACATATCGCCCTACACCTTAGCTGACCGATATACAGAGGCAAAGGCCAGAACTTCCAGACAAGCGACGCCAAGAAGGGCAACAGCAGTAATTCGGGTGGCAAGACGGTTGGCGATAAGACCAAGTTCGAGCCCATGCTCAATTGCTGCCAATTCCTCGAGCTGCCTGCTGTTATGTCCTTCTTTTGCCTATATAGCGCTTTGGTTGGCTAACTATTCGCAGAAATCCGCAATCGCATATACCACTTCGCCGAAGAAGGGGTATATGATGACGACGATGATCTAATACGACCGCTTCTGCTCAAGCGTTCTAAGGTCGCAAGTGACAGCACTAGCGTGCCGCATCTACTGAGCACGCTGCGTTACCGTGCGCTCACTCAAGTCTGCAAGCAAATTCGGACGGAGTATCGGCCTATGTGGCTTCGTCAATCTCGCTTCTGCGTGGAACTCCCAACACCCGCTCATTTCATCAACGCATACTACCCCAAGGTCGCAGATTACCAGAACGCTCCAAGTTTCTGCTAATATCCTGGGACCACGGTCAGCTTGGCGATGAACTCGAGGAAGGTTACGGTGGGGATGAAGAGTCTATGGAGGACGTTCTGACAAACATCACCCTCCTGGCCCGCCTACGCGCACACTGCCCAACCTTTACTGTCAACTTCGCCTCCCGTCAGGTACTCGAAGACGATGTGCCCAACGTAGCGTGCTTCGAATGTGGACATAGCATCCATTGTGGATGCGGCATGGACTGCGATCACGAGGACACTTGGGATGAAGTGCTTTGGCAAATGAGGTGGAGTTATGGGTATCTCGACGCACTGGATGCCTTCCTCGCCAACACCAACGAAAATTGGCTGAAGATGCTTCGCAGTACCACCAACCTACAACCTCGTGTAGAGTTCACTTTTCACGTATACACCCAGCGTCTCACTATCTACATTCGTTTTCTGAAAGGCCAAGCTCCCAAGGGGTTTAAATTGAAGAGCATGTACAACTCTGCTCTTGGCTTCCTCAATCACTGGGGTATGTTGGATCTCAAGGCTAACGATTCGATCGACTATGTCATCGGCGAAGCATCTGGCAAGTTCACGCGCCACGATGGCGAATGTCCTAGCTATGTCAGCACCTACAACCAGATCCACCTCGACAGTTCCACCATCGCTGTCTGGAAGAAAGAGAAGGAGGCCAAGACATCCGCGGCTTGAGTCTTTGTGAGTTGTGCACGACATACATCATTATGGTGCATATCAACCATAATAAATGGTACAACGACCAGATGGCTGGTGTTTTGTTGTATCAGACATGGGAGAAGGAGACGTTCAGATGTACACTGGTTAACCTCATTTAATGCAATGCATGCCGTCTGGCTGATGAATAGATTCATGTCTGGTCTTACAGTATTGCGTGGAGTCTTCCTGGGCCTCGACTCATTTAACGTTCTTATCGTGAACACTAGGTGCAACGTTGGAATACGAGCTCCTTCGTACTCTCCACTGGCAAGTGGCGCCCCGCTCGGCCGCTTGAGCCGGCCGAGCTTTGGCGCGTCCTGCACAACACCGCCGTCTCGCCTTGCAACATGTCTAGACAGTGTGCATGTTGCATAACCACTAAAGCTCATAGTATCAGTATCGTTACGAAAACGCTGAAGATGTCGCAATGATGCCACTGAGCTCAATGAAGCACCCCGTCACGCGAAGACGCGACGATCGCCGTGTACACTAACTCACGAACAGCGTTTGCGTCGATGTTTTCCCGTCTACTACCCCAATGAGCAAACCTCGACAATTCAGAGAACACCAGTTCATCAGATCCCGAATGTCCAACACGCATGATGAGCCGTTAGGGCTCTCAACAACAGACGCTGCGCGTGTTACGGCGTGGCGCGGGGTGGACAGGTCGTTGGCCCTGCGCCTCGGGCCGTTCGGTAGACAGTTTCTAGACAGGCGAAGGCTACTGCGTACTGTGATCTGGCTAAGTCGCGCGCAATATCTCTCGGTCACCAGTTCGCACGAGGCGCAGCGTCGGCATGCTGTCGTGCTCCCATGCTGTCGTGCTCCCATGCATCACAACTCGGGAGCCTATCGCGTGGCTAGCACAGCCGAGCTGAACGCAAACTTGCTGACTACGGACAGTGTGACGCCCAATCAGACCCCATTGGCTGTAACTACATCACCAAAGGACTCTGTATCCCTGCGGAGTCAGCAACTAGGCAGCATTAAATGGCAAGGCTCGGTCGAGGGCTCCCATGGGAGGCCGACGTCCCAAGGCTGACATGTCCTGCGCTGTGTTGCTACCCGTGTATATGTAGCCCAGCTCTTTCCCAGGAATGAGCAGCTGAATCCAAGTCCTTCGGTCTTTCCTCCTCGTTGAAGACCAAACACACGGTCTTGTCACCACCCTACTAATCTTGCATCACGTAGACCACCACGATGGCCTCCGATACATCAGATTCTCTGCCTATTCCTCAGCCTCCCCCACACCTATTCGTAGGCAACTTCGCTGAGATCGATCCGAACGACGCTCCAGGCTCCTTCCAACGACTTGCGGATATCTATGGCGAGATCTACCAACTCCAGTTCCCAGGACGCGACGGCAAAGTCATCGTTGTGTCCTCATACGACACTATCAACGACTGCTGCGACGGTGACCGGTTCGAAAAGCCCATTAATGCTACTCTGGATGAGGTGCGAGCTTTGACCGGAGATGGCCTGTTCACAGCTTATCCCGGTGAAAAGGTACACTTGTCATGTCTACTATGATAGTAGATGTATTAATATATGCACTAGGCTTGGGGTGTCGCTCATCGGCTGTTGATGCCCGTGTTTGGGCCAATGGGTATCCGAAAAATGTTCGACGGCATGATGGACATTTCGACGCAGATGCTGCTCCGGTGGGACCGTTTTGGCCCAGATCATGAGATAGAATGCGCCGATGACTTCACAAGGTGAATATCATCCATCTCTTACCAAACGATGTCATGACTAACTACTTCAAGGCTGACCTTTGATATGATCGGGCTATGCGCGTTTGGCTATAGGTTCAATAACTTCTACAGCAACAGTGCGCATCCTTTCATCAACCAAATGGTGGAGGTTTTGGTAGAGTCTGGCAGACGAGCCACACGCACGTCTATCGAGAACAATCTCCGAGTCTTCGCCGAAGCCCATCGCCAGGATAACGTGAAGAAGATGCACGATCTATGCGACCAGATTATCGCTGATCGAATCGCTCATCCTCAGCCAGACGCCAAAGACCTTCTCAACCCCATGCTTGAGGCAGTAGACAAGGAGACTGGTGAGAAGATGACGAAAGAGTCCGTGCGATACAACATGGTAACCTTCCTGGTTGCTGGCCATGAGACCACAAGCGGGACTCTGGGCTTTCTGTTCTACCACCTACTCAGAAACCCGGACAAGTATCTGAAAGCTCAACAAGAAGTTGACGAAGTCCTCGGAGACGGTCCTTTAGAGCTGAAGCATATTCCAAAGCTTGAATACATCAAGTTCGCAATTTACGAAGCGTTGCGTTTCCTCGGACCCATTGCGATCAATGGAAAGCATGCGCTAAAGCCTACGAAAGTCGCGGTAAGTCCACCTCATGGCTACTATAGTTAGCATCTAACAATTGTAAGGGAAAATACGAAGTGCAGCCGAAGGACATGATCTTGATGAACCTAAAGGGACTGCATCACGACCCTAAAGTGTATGGCGATGACGCGGACGTGTTCCGACCCGAGCGTTTCCTGGACGGTGGTTGGGAGAAGCTTCCACCGAACTCATGGAAGGCGTTTGGTGATGGTATGCGCGCCTGCATTGGCAGGACGTTTGCTGAGCAGGAGATGATCATGGTTGTCGCACTCATCCTACAGAAGTTCCAAGTTGAGCTCGCGGACCCCGGATACCAGCTCCGTACGTGCTTTCATATACTCGAGTGTGACAGCGCTAACCTTGTGTACCAGATGTGTCGGTTACAATTACACAAAAACCAAAGGATCTCAAGATCAAGGTCCGCAGACGTCCTGGACGCACAATGGCTAGCCTGGGTGGGACTGGAGGCGGTGCGACCATTACCAAGGAGGCCAACGACAACGGACCTGGCAAGGCCAAAGAAGCGAATTTACCTACCAGGGATGCGAAGCCGATCACCATACTGTACGGATCGAACGCCGGCACATGCAAATCCTATGCTGAAGACTTGGAGACCAACGCCTCCCGGTTCGGGTTCAAGGCGAACGTCGCCAGTCTCGACTCGGCTACTGAACACATCCCCAAAGACCAGCCAATTGTCATCATCGAGCCCTCGTACGAAGGAAAGCCAGCAGACAACGCGAAGAAATTCGTTGCTTGGCTGGAGAACAATGCGACATCCAAGCTACTTGAAGGAGTTCAGTATGCCGTCTTTGGGGTCGGCAATAGCGACTGGACCCATACGTACCATCGAATTCCCAAACTTACCGACGAATTGCTCGAGAAGATGGGGGCTAAACGCTTCACAGAAACTGGTCTTGTCAATGTGAAAGGAGATATCATGGGTCCGTGGGAGAAGTGGTCCGAGCAGATGTGGAGTGATCTGCGCAAGTCCAGCGGTACCACTACTGAGGTACTTGGGGGACAGCTACAGGCTGAGATCACGCCTCCAAAATTCGCTACATACCTGGGCGGCAAAGACATCGGCTACGGTGTAGTGAAAGCCAACAAAAGCTTAGGTGGCGGCGAGGTTGGCCTTACCAAGAAGCACATGGAGATCGAACTACCACCGGGGACGTCGTATCGCTCCGGCGACTACATCGTCATCCTGCCGATGAACAGCATCTGCAACGTAAGGCGGGTCATGAAGCGCTTCGACCTATCGCCTGATGACAATATCGCCATCACGGGCACCAGCAAGACTTTTATTGCAACCGAAGCTCCAACTTCAATCTTCGATCTGCTCATGACACGTGTGGAGCTAAGCACGCCCATCTCGCAAAAGCAGCTACAGATTCTTGCCGAAGCTTCTCCAGAAAACAAAAGGGCCAAGCTATTGGAGTTAGCAAGCGACGAAATATACAAGAAGGAGGTCATACCCAAGCGCTACAGCATTCTGGATATCCTCGAAGACCACCCTGATTGCAAGCTACCCTTCGCAGTCTATCTCGACTCGCTAAAGCCGCTGTCTCCCCGCCAATACAGTGTCTCGTCTTCGCCCCTCGCGAACGTAGACTTCATCCAAACACCCGAAGGAACTACTGTCCAGCGTTTGATTGCCTCTCTGACCTATGACGTTCATGATGAGGCAGCCTGGAGTGGCGATAATCGCCGCTTCCACGGTGTTGCATCCACGTACCTAGCGCGTCAAGAGCCAGGCGAGAAGATCCGTTGCTTCCCGCGTCCCACGAACATCAACTTCCACCTGCCTACCGACCCGACCGTGCCAATCATCATGGTATGCGCAGGAACAGGTCTCGCTCCAATGCGCGGCTTCATCCAAGAGCGTGCAACCATCAAGAATGCCCGCAACGCCAAGGTCGGACCGGCGATCCTCTACTTTGGCTGCCGTCACTTCGAGAAGGACTTCCTCTACTCTGACGAGCTCAGGCAGTGGGAGGCTGATGGTGTAGTCAGCGTACGCGGTTGTTTCTCCAAAGTCGCCCCCAAGGGACAGAAAGCGCAACGCGTGCCGGACCGCATGTGGGACGAGCGGAAGGAGCTAGCTGAGCTATTTGGGGAAGGTGGCGCGAAGGTCTTCATCTGTGGAAGTGCGAGCAAGTTGGCCAAGAGTACTGCAGAGATGTGTATGAAGATCTATAGGGACACTTTCCCGGGCAAGACGGAAGACGATGCTCTGGAATGGCTGGAGAAGGTCAAGGAGACCAGATATGTGAGTGATGTATTTGAGTAGGGATGTTCCAGCGGCACCCTAGGCTGTTTTCGGCACAGGGATAGCGCATTTCGGTAATGTATCTACGACCTCTTTCTTCTTGCGCACCTAGATAGATCGTGAATGATTACTTTCGCACTACAATCGATTCGTTCTAGAACACAGTGCGAAACCTCTCATCGACCCCATTATAAAAGCGATGAAACAAAATGGCTGACCTTGGTACCTTGGCAGCGGAACAATATGCACAGATGATCGCGGCGGAGAATTACGCAGCCAAGAAAGCACCCACGGATTGAATCAACCCGAGTAGATGCCGTCGTGTGATGCGCCTAACGGCTGTTTTGCGGGGGAAGACGCACCCCGGACGATCACTTAAACTGTAACCAACAGGTACAAGGGCAGAGATGCACCGAATTGGTTGTTGCGTACAACGCACAACATCATGTGTGCAGTAGAGCGGAAGGTTTACGCAAAAGAGGCAGGGACTTAGTGCTGCTTGCAGGTACAATGTTCCGGTCTCGTACAGTGGTGGAAATTTCTCTTGAGTATCCCAGGGTGTAAGTAATCTGTCGAGCTTGGTATTTCCTGGGGATAGCTGAAACTTCGAAACGGGAGTGGCGCGCGGGCCAATGGCCTTGGAATGGCATGGCAGTGTTTGAAGTGCCTGGTATGATAGGTGGTATATTCGAAATCTGGTGTTGCAATTGATCGGCAGGACTACGGCGAAGGCTAGGGATGGGAAACGCGTGTGCCTGACACGGCCAGGTGGTTTACTCATAGTCTTCGCTGTTTTGCATCTTGGTCCGAATTGGTAAGGGTGATCCGATGGAAGTCATATCGAGGGCTTGGTGTCATTTGGGAGGGAGGAGTGCAGGAGTGGAGCAGCGCCATGGCCTTTGGGTTGTATAAGGAGTGCGCATCTCGTCGGTCCAATAGCGGCGTCAACCACATCGCATCTTCTCCTCACTCTTTGCTTCACCTGAGCGATCAATATGGTTCATTTCTCTGGTCTCACTGCGGTGCTGGCGCTTGCCTCCCTTGCGTCCGCTCAATGCGGTTCCGGCACTCCCGACGCAAAAGTCACTGGCTCCGGCAGCTCCTTCACTGCGACCAAGGGCTCGACGAATCTCTACACTGGTTCCGACTACCGTCTAGCTATTCAACGCGCTCTCGATGGCATCAGCAGTGGACAGCGTGTGTCCGTTATCGCATCCGGTAACATCGGCGCTAGCACCATCACCATCACCAGCGGAAAGACGTTTGAAGGCTGCGGAACCATCACTGCTGCCCCCAAGAGCGGAGGAGGGAACATCGAAGTGACCAACCAGTCCGGTGTCAAGATCCCCTACCTCACCATGGCCGGCTCGACGTATTTCGGCATGCGCTTCTCCGGCACCACAGACCTCACCCTAGGCACCATCAACTTCAACCTTAAAGAAGGAATGGGTATCCGTTTCGACCGCGACCGAGCGGCCAACACAAACGTCAAGATGGGCACCATCACCTGCAACGGCGGCACGTCGCACTGCGTTGAGACATGGTAAGAATATGACTGCACAAACTGCATGCAAGACATGCGCTGACTTCATATCTTCAGGAACATCGACAAGCTCGACATCGGCTCGGTAGTCGGCAAGAACGTCGGAGAATGCGGTCTTCTCCTCCAGAAGGTCACCAACGCGAAGGTCGGCACCGTAGACTGCGACAACTGCGGCGCTGGCACTGGATACGCGGCTCTCCGTTTCGCCAACGAAGCCGGAAAGGTCAACGGCGGATACGGCACCAACATCTACGTCAACCGCGTCAAGGCTCGTGGCGGCGGTCGCGGCATCTTCTGTGTATCTGCTTCTGGAGGCGCAGAGATCGGTATGATCGATGTCGCCAACACGGGTAACAACGCCATCTTACTCGAGAACTGCTACAATGTCAACATCAAGGCTGGTACTGTTAGCGGTGGTGGTGAGGTTCGTCTCGCGGCCAGGACCGAGTTTGCAAACAGCAGGGATATTGCCATTGCGCTGAAGGTCGACGGAACCAGTGTGACGGAGAACCCGTGCACTGTCAATAAGACCAAATGGAGCCTCACCGGAAACGGGGCGAGGAAGATCTGCACATAGGTCCTTCGCTGTTTCCTCATTAGGAGCATCTCGCGGTGCTGACTGCCGAATCTGGGCGACGTGTAGTAGCAACTTCATTGTATATATTACCAATCTCGAGTACATACAAGTCATTATCCTTAAAGACTTTCGAGCAGGCGACATGGTTTGTGATCCGAGCAACTATGGTCACGATACTGAAATGAAATTGATGCGAAAGCCGGGTCGATGGCCGAAGTGGAACCTGATTTTGCATGACACAAATAGGCACATAGGCAGCGCAACGCGTCAAGTGCAATGTAGGTTGTGCATCAGCTACCACTCGAAGGTCATACGCGCCAAGAACAGGCGAACAAATTCGTTGGGGCGAAGGCTTACGTGTGACCGAGATTACTGCTACCATATTAACCAACCGGTGTCAACTTTGAGTACCACAAGGGTGAGCGGAATAGTGCACCTCGCTTACTGCCCAAGCTTTATTTCCAATGGTCTTCACCGCGCAGATTGTAGTTGCAACTAAAAGGTGTTGTGTTGGCCCCAAGCGCCTCGCGAGCGGTCGTAAGCCGAGTGCGCGAAAGGGGTGTGTTGCTGAATACTAAAATCAGCCCGAGTCGCGTCTCCTCGATTGTCCAGCTCTTCATTTAGTCCATCATTTCGTGATGTCGCGCAGAATCTTCTCTTTCATATTCCTGTTGCAACTCGCTTGCTTGCAGCCTGTAATGGCAGCCTGCTACTGGCGCAACGGCACACAAAACACAGACATTGCGTACTCGACACAAATTAACAACACCTCCGATCCGCTGAGCAACATTTGCTGTGCTCGTTGGGATAACTTACTGAGGAACGGGCTGTGTCAGAATAGGGGTGACGGGGCCATCTGGCGAGAGTCGTGTACGAAAAGCAATTGGGGGGAAGGAGGATGCCAGGAGCTCTGTTCGGACGAGGTACAATCCACGCAGAATTCTTTGTAGGCCATCAAAACTGACGACGATTAGGATTCTTTACAAAGGAGCAAGGATACCAAGGTGACACCTTGCACTGGTGACGTTGATTCGTTAACCTGGTGTTGCGGTAATACTACTCAGTGCTGCACGGACGGAAGCACAACACCGCGATACACCATAGCAGCGCGATTTGGCGACCCTATACCCACTGTGACGTCTTCATTAGTATCTTCTTCGACCGCATCTTCGGTCGCGTCCTCCGTGGTATCTTCTTCTCCGTCGAGTACGCCAATAGCCACTGGTGACAGTGAGCTCTCTACAGGTGCAAAAGCTGGTATCGGTGTTGGGGCTTCGATCGGAGCCATCGCCTTGATCGGATTAGGCATATTCATCGCTAGAGCGCTGCGCTGGCGCAAGAAGGCGCGGGATGCCCCTACGCCCTATGTTGCACCTGAAGAACAGCCATCAAAAGAGATTTATCGATATGAGAAGGGTGGCAGCGAGACTGCACAACTGGCCACTGCGGAGAGTCAATTGCATGAAATGCCGGGTTCCGGAGGAGCTTCCGAGCTCGATCAGGTCCGAGACAGTAGAGTAGTCAGCCGTGGTGCCTCGGCGGTTTGATGTATGGCGGATGCGCGTCGTTTGATGATATTGTGGATGGCGGAGTGTGTGGGCTGCGACTACGAAGGCTGAAGGCAGGCTCCAGGGCTTCGGGGGGCCACGCTAAAACGCTAGCTCAGGCGCTCAAAGAAGGGGCGGCTCAATCACATTGTAACTTGCACCATCTGCACCACCTTCGTCTTCTCTCTTGCTAGCACTGGCGGTATCCCGTATCGCACAGGATGGCATATCGTATAGCCCTTGAGAACCTCGCTTTTCCATCGTCCATGATCAAGCCGACCAAGTGTAGCGATGACGTCATACGCTGTCGCAATCGGGTTTCCACCGCAGCCGCCAACATGCAAGGAGATCCTCTCTTCTTGAAGCGCAGTATCTTCAATGGGGTGTGTAATTCCAACTTATGATCTCGTCCACATGATTACAACTCCACGGTGGACGGTCATGGCTGCGTGTTGCCCCCAGCAGGCCTGGGTCGGTAGCCGTGAGGGAGGCAGTAGACCCATCACCAAATAAAATTCGGAACAGAGGTATTGGCAACGTGCGGTGGCATACTCTAATTCTGCTCCAGATTGGCCGGTTGAGCACTTCAGCAGCTTCTACTGCATCTCTCTGGATGTATGATGACATGCATGCTGCTGGCAGTGGACGCCACTCGTAGGCCCGCCACACAGGACGGCCGAATGACCATGCATACTTTCACGTTGTACGACGTACTTTCATCGATCATGTATGCAGGTCGAGACTTGGGTTACTAATCCTGAAAGGCTGGTTATACTGATAAAAAGAGTATGGGCCCTATCTTTTGAAGGTATCTTCCTGGAATACGAAACACCTCATTATCGATGACGGAAACGACAAAGGCGACAGAGATAAACCCGATTGGCCTGAGATGCGACATTATGAGGGCTGAGAATAACGTTGCGCAACAAGCAACCGAGGAGCAGAGAGCCAAGGGCACGCAGGATTCTGGGGGAGGGGCACTAGATATATGAACACAACTCGAACGTGCGCTCTCACTAACGAGTAACAGCGATACATCAACGCCTCGTCTTCTGTGAACTTTTCCTTCCTCATGCAATGTTCATGGGAAGCATCTGCGCTCACTTTTCAGTTCGCACTGAGCAATGGCGGCCCAGCGTCCATTGTCTATGGTAGCATATTCGCATGGACAGGAACCATGCTAGTAGCCTTGTCGCTTGCCGAAATGTCTTCTATGGATCCTACAGTTGGTGCTCAATACCGGTGGTCTGCCGCTTCGCGCCAATATGGAATCGCTTCTTCGGTTTGATGCAAGGCTGGATCACCGTCTTCGCTTGGATCTGTTGCTGCACTTCGAATGCAGCGCTAATATCCAATATCGTCGCCGCTATGGCCACCTTCAATAGCCCAGAGTACGTGGTTCAGCGGTGGCACACAACACTCATCATGTGTGCTTCGACAATAGTTCCGTTCATTGGAAACCTTTGGCTTCCTAAAATTATCAACGCCCTCGAGACAGCGGGCGCAATATCCCATGTTGCCTTCTTCTTTGCTAGTATCATTACCTTGGCTGTAATGGCAGAAAAGAGTTCCATGGAATATGTGTTTCAGACCTTGACCCACGACATTAGTGGTTGGAGAAACCCCACAGTGGCCTGGGGTATAGGGCTGATCACTGCTGTATACCCGCTGGCTGGTAATTCTCGATAGAGTTCTGGCTCGACACAGCTGTACTGATGAGTTCAGGTTTCGATAGCGTCATCCACATGTCCGACGAAGTCAAGCAAGCACATACCCGGGTGCCGCGCTCTATCATATTCTCGGTCGCAATGAACGGTCTCATGCAACTTCTTTATATGATCACCATTCTCTTTACGATTGGAGACGTGCATTGCGCTTCCGCTTCGCCACTACCAATCATCGAAGTCTATTATCAGGCCACGGGATCTAAAGCAGCCACAAACTTGTTCATGTTCATGCTGGTCTACATAATCTTTGTATCATTCTTCAACATATTTGCCTCGGTTTCTCGACTCATTTGGGCGTTCTCCAAGGACGAGGGGTTACCGTTCTCGCGTACCTTTGCCAGGGTCCACCCTGAGCTGAGGGTACCGGTCAATGCATTGTGTCTCAGCGGCCTCTGCGTTTGTATCCTGGCTCTTATCAACGTTGCTTCGAGTACCGCGTTCAACGCTCTTATCTCCCTTCCCGCAATGGGCTTGTACCTATCGTACTTTCTGCCCATCTTGTTCCTTTTCTGGCGTCGGACGATAAGCGCGAGGCCTCTACCAATTCCATGGGGTCCGTTCAAGCTGGGCGCAGGTGGCGCATACATCAACGCTGGAGCTTTGTGCTACATCGTCTTCACCTTTGTTTGGATGCCACTGCCCACTATCCTCCCTGTGGACAGGTTCAACATGAACTATGCGGGACCGATTCTAGGTGCGATCATATTAGGCGCTGCTGTGGATTGGTCATGGAAGGGAAGAAAGAGGTTTCAAGTGCCAGTTGCGAATCGAGGACTTCAGTGAATGGGCTGGGGACCCTCTTGCAAAGGACAATCCACTCTTCTTACACGCACTTGATGCGATAGCTTAAGGCACCGCAATCCACCTCAGAGTCTATTTCACCAAGACGGGCCCGCGTGGTATACTGCCTTTTTTTTATCTTTCCCGGCTTTCACCTAATCGATTTCTACGCCTTGAGTACTTATATCATTCGTTTCTCTTCTCTCAAGGCTGCATCGATCTACCCAACCGCATTTCACACTTATTCGCGACCACGATGGCTCAATTTAATCAACCCCCGACCGAGCCTGCTAAAGCGCGCGTGGAAGAACTCGGAGACATCTCGCCTCCAAGTGTCCAATCCATGTCTCTGCCGCGCCCACCCCCGAATCCAGTGCCAGACCTCATGGATCTTGTCATCAATCGAGAGTCGCGCTACACAACGCACTCACTCATCACATCTTACCTGGGTATTGATGATATACGCAATGTTCAGTTAGCCTGCAGAAAGACGTCGGACCTGTACGCAAACATGAAGAAGACTCAGTGGAACGTCAACACAAGCCTGCAGCCATTCTTCAAGTACACTCAGACGTTTCGCTCTATACAGGCCCAGACCGAGACTCTGATCGGGAGCAAGTTCGCCAGAATGTTCTTCCGTCGTCTGCAGGTCAAGAATGAACTTCAGCTCTTTACGCAAGCTGGGGAGAAGGTGGAAGCTCTCATTAGCTATCTCGAACAGGATGGCTATGTTTTGGATAGTGAGGTCGTGGGTGGAAGCGTAGAATTTGGCAGCTCAAAGGTGGGCCTGCGTTGCTTTACATCATTTTCCATACGTACCTGACTAACTACTGGTAGTTCTCTTGCTTCAAGAAGACATCGACTAGTGACGGCGGCGAAACTTCAGTCACTCTCTTTCACTGTATCCATTCTCCCATCGACGCAATTCTCATAGGCTGCGCGTGCTCCGCTCGAGTATGCTTCATCTCTTGGAATAAGGCGTATTGCCTATTCCCATCCGCGACCATCCTCAAGCGAACGTCTTACCGAATGACTCCTTTAATACAGACGGACTATCCACGCACGATCGCCGCGATAAAGTGCGACTCTGAAGAAGGACTGATCGTCAAGACTGGCGAGTGGATGATCAAGAATGATAAGACACATCCAGAGTTTGTCTTCGCACGGTCCGTTAGCGACAAGCTCTCGTGGGTAATCAAGCTCGATATCACCCATGTCTCCCCTGCTACAACCCCAGATTCGCTGCTCGATGATGCCCGGTTCTCCGTGGAAACTACCAGCCAGTCTAGCATAGTATCTTACCTCCAGCTCAGATATGATGTACTCGCATCCTGCGCCCTGCAACATACGTACATCTGCCTTTCACGCTACCACTTTGAGCCCGCCGTGGAGTGGGGCGAAAGGAGGCGACGTCAGTATGAGGCACAGATAAGGCAACTTGAACAGGTACTGCACGCCGAGACATCCATGCAGCTCACCATGCTTGACCCAGACGACCGGCCTCCTCAATATGCCACAATCGTCAGTCGGAGAGGAAAAGACCATACGGCTAAGGGCCACTTCAAGACACCTGCGAACTGGAATTACTTCGACGCAGAGATCCAGGCTGAACTTCGGAGGATAACTGAGCAGTTGCTCGCTACTGGCCCACCGAAATAGAACAGCCTCATACAAGAGGGATTTGAACAGATCTGCAGACGATATGAGGGTGAAATGCGAAGGGTAGAGGACCTAGCGCCCACGTGGACTTCACGGTGTTCGGCTTTTGCCCTTTACGAATGTCGTATCAGAATGTCATCAATATAATACATCATTGCTTGCTTGCACTCTTGTGACTTGAGACACACCTGCTAGCTCTCACATCCTTTTTCATCTCCTAGAATGAACGCTAATCCATCTATCTAATCGACGAATCAGTTCGACTTCATCTCGACCCATAGACCCGCTTCATGGTTATGACGCACAATAGCTATACCCACAGATCTCATCAGCTTTCGCTTCCTCACCTTCCAGAACTACCTTCTTGCGACGCGATGTCATCTCTACCACCTCGCGAAACGATGACCTAGGTTCGCCTGAGCAATACGTTCACTCCACTGATCCGAATCCTGCCAAACGCCGTTTTCTGCAAGCCAGACAGCTCGGCAAAGAGGACATGTCCTCTCGTCATCAGGCCGTTGTTTCAGGAATTCTTTGAGACAGTCTCGACCTATCATGTGTTCGCAGCCTTGGATTCCCTTGATCTTGACACAAGGATGAGCCGCAGCGTTCTCCATGCAGACTGGGCAGTCGGTGTTTGTCGTGCTAGTCGTGTTGGCGGCGGTGAGCGGCTCGGTGTTGCGTGCGACGAAGTTGTTGATACACTGCTCGCTGCTTTCAGTTGGTTGGTAGTCTGCTGGGAGTGGATGAGGCTCGAATTCGACTGGGAAACCGCCTCGTGTAGGGACTGGAACGTACCCAGGTCGACGTGATGGGGTGGGGTGAGCATGAAAAGGCAGGTCTTCGCCTCGTCCAAAGCCTCCAATATGGACATGAGTGCTACTGGTAGGTCCAAATGGAAAGTGTTCGCCGAAACAGCTCATAGTCCTATGGACTCCAGGTCCTACTCCAGGTGTATGAGCTCCCGATCCATGAGCGACGCCGTTTCCAGAGAAGATGGGATGGCTGAAGGCACCCTCGAGTGCATCATCGAATGCAGTACCCATACCGATATGAAGGGCGTCGAACCCCGGAATACCGCCTGTGTCGTTAAAAGGGAATCCTGGACCAAAGGCACTTCGCGTGCTTTCACCTTGTGGCCCAGAGCCGAGCATACTGTCCAGTTCCGCCATGGTGTCGGCTAGACCATGCATAGCATCGTGATACCCGTGGGAACTGGAGTGTCCGATATCAGTATCGTATTCATCGTCATCGTCATCATCCTCCTCGATGAACATAATGTGAGAAGGTTGACGAGAGCGTTGGGGAACATACGCTGTAGCTTGACTGCGAGTTTGATGCGGATGGCCGCCGTCGCCACCACCACCACCGAGACGATGTCCTCGTGTGCTGAAATGCTGACCCGCACGATTGCCGGAGCTCGATCTATGATTTCCACGACCGGAATAACTCATTCTCAATAGTACGTGTCGGAGGTTTCGTTCTGTGAGGTTCAGTGATTAATTGGTTGTGACTGAGAGAAACGCGCAGTGATGTGGTGAGTGTGGGACGTGAGTCAGGCGCGACCTTTATGTACGCAAGGTCTGTGCGGCCGAGTGAATGGGAGGTGAACCTAATGTGAGTAGATTCTAGAAGCGTTATGTATTGACATTGCTCTGGGCCAGGTGAAAGCTGTGGGAGCATGCCAGTGCACCGGAATGACGAAGATGAACGGATGAGGTTGTGAAGACTAGATAGATGTCTCACAATGAGTTCATGGTATGTTTCTTCTACTTCTTCCCCTTCTTCTTCGTATCGCTCTCTTTGCCATCTTTTGCGAAGCCACCCAAGACCAATGCCTCTCTAGTCGCAGTGTTGATGATGCGAAAGCGATCAGGACCTAAGTGTATACCACCATACCATCTTGTGACAACCACCATGACGTTCCAAACATCCATCAACTGCATTAAGTGCAGCATCCGCGATCCCGCAGCAGTCTCACCATCATCGTCGCAGTCTTGGTAGCTCGTATCGCTTGGACCTTTGATTCGCCAAGCAGTCATGTTGTGAGTCGCGCGCGCAGCCTTTTTTTCTGTCGCTAGGAGATGCGCAACATACTTTCTAGCCTGTGTTGGTGACGATACAGGTGCTGCGCGGGCTAGAAATACTGATTTCTTCTCGGTGAGGACGGGTGCTACAATCCAAGGTGGCTCCGGTCCAAGGTCGATGGCCGGGTCGGACTGGATATGAGAGTTCTCGTCTTTTTCAACGTGCTCATCCTCGTGTTGATCGTGTAGTTGAATGTCTCCTTGCTCTTCCGCTTGCTCCAAAGCCTCTCTTGCCTCTTCGAGCAGATCGTAGATACATGCCTCTCCGGGTTGGTAGATCCTTGCCAGAACTTCTCTCACTACATCGACAGCCTGGCTGCCCATACCCTTGGGGACATCTTGTCCCACACTCTGAGTGCCTAGCACGGATGGCGGCGCATCCGGATAGTCTGCCGGAAATTCTATACGCAGAGTTATCGATGGCAGCGACGGCAGACGTAGACTGTATAGACGTTGGTCTTCATCTAAGGCTGACAGGGTACCTTCGTCGAAGATGGCGTTGAGCGAGGTGACCTCATCTTGGATGGCGTCGTTGGCGGACATATTTGTGATTGCCTTGGCCGATGGCGGGGTGAACGATGCGGAAGGCGCGCTAGCTTAGCGTCGTTCGCGTTCGCAATCTTGGAAACATCAACACCCTCGCGACACCCATGTCGACCTCCTTCCCCACCACGAACTCATAGCCGCAACCTCACATTGCCAAACATGGCGCCAAATGATGATGCCAAGCGCAAGTCAGGTCTAACGATTGCGCAGGTGAAGTTCAAGCAGGCAATGAAGGATCCCGATGCCGAAGATCGTTCAGCGCCCATTGCAGTCGAAATTAGCTCGCAGCTTTTCAACCACGTTGATGCCGTTCTTCAGCAGAACTCGCCCATCAATATCCAGGTATCTAGCTATAAAACCGTCAATCACATATCACCGGGAGCAGACTAATTCGCCGCTCGTAGAAATGCACAGAATGGATCGTGAAGCACGTAGCTCCCTCCAAGGCTCGGATCACCACCCTCGGCGCGTATCTCATCGCTGTTTCAAAGTCTGTCGTAGTAGATCAGAGCACTCCAGCGCTAGCGAAGAAAGCAGCGCGCAACCGGATGGATCTCTTGTTGATCGTCAACGATGCCCTCCATGCTGACAAGTTCCATCATCGCGACACGACGAAGCAGAGTATTCTTGGCAACGCGTGTCAAGATTTTGTCCCTGACTTGATCGAACTCGCAGCGGCGTGTATCACCGAGAAGGGATCGCAGCTAGAGGTGAAGCTGAAAGCCATTGTCAACTACTGGGCTGTTAACAAGCTCTTGAGCTCAGAGGGTCTGAAAGCTTGTCGACACAAGGCAGACGAGGCCTTGTCCGTAGCACAGGGTCGCAAGCGCAACTACGTCCTTCCAGAATACCACGGCGACCGAAATGCCAGATGGCACGACCTCCCCGCATCGTACATGCTCGAGCCCATAATCAAACACCCGAGCCGCCCGATCCACGAATCTCAGATCAAGATACGGAAGTTTGACAAGAAGCCTGTCAGTTCACACGTTCGCGCTCTCCTCGACAACTTCTTCGAAAACATCGACCTCAAGTACCTGCCCACGGGCGATAATCCGACCGGGGAAACAACCAAGTATAGGCTTTCGTTGGATCCCATGGGCCAGCTGGTCAAGCAGGACAAGGAGACTGGCGAGACAGCTACAGTGGCAAACGGCTACGGCTGGTCGCCAAAGTTCTGTCGAGATATACAGAAATTCACCGTCCCGGAGACCATCAAGATCGCGCGAGAGGACATAGAACGCATGGAGGACATGGAGGACCCCCCGGTCTTGTCTGTCGTGCGTCGCGTTGGCCACGATAGTCGACCCTCTACTTCCTCGTCGACAGAGTCGGGCCCACCCTATAGGGAGCGAAGAAGGGGATACAATCGTAGCCGCAGTCGCAGTCGCAGTCGCCGTAGCCCCGGGGGTTATCAGTATGACGACGCACGCCGTCGAATGTCACCCGACGGATCCATGGGTCGCCGCAGGGTCTCACCACATGGACCTTCGCGTCGAGAGTCTGAGGGCAGAGGTTTCGTCGAGGCGCGACCGTCATCAAGGGCATACGACAGAGAAGGATCACAGCCTGGATCGCAGTGGAGTGGTGCGAACAGGAACACTCAGTCCAGCCCCAACAACCATCAGCATCAGGTCCCGCCCATGCTGCATCAGCCGCCTTTCAACGCGCCGCCGTTTCCACCACCGCACATGTCAGGCCAGTTCCAAGGCCAGTTCCCGATGCCAATGCCGCCATTCGGTGTTCCTCCCCCTCCACCACCGCAGTTCCAAGGACGTGGTGGCTTCGTTCCCCCTCCCCCGCCCCCCAACTTCAACGGCATGTGGCAACCTCCTCCTCCCAACATGAACATGCCACCGAACGGTCCGCAACAAGGCAACCAGGGTGGCAACCAATTTGGTAACCATCACGGAGGCCAGGGTGGAAACCGAGGCGGCAACCAATTTGGAAATCAGGGCGGCAACCAGTATGGTAACAACTTCGGTCCTGGCAACAATGGTCAGTATGGTCAGAGCCGTGGCGGATACCAAGGTGGACGTGGTTATGGAGGTGGGCAGCGCGGTGGCAATAACGGCAACAGGGGAGGCTGGAGGGGTAACGGACGAGGCGGGCGATACTGAGATGAGGTATGAACGCTTGCGACCAAATGGCGCATGCAGACATGCGTTCAGGATCGATGCGCAAAACTGTAGGATATCCAACACATGCCGGTATTCCTTGGAAGAAGCATGTACATTCTTACGAAAGACTTTAGAGCCCTTCTCTGGGTGACTTGATCATCTTATAGCTTGCCTAATCTACTCATTGTATACTTGGCCGTATGTTTTCATGTCTTGACGCGAGTGACTCTGACATTGGCGTGATTCGTAGCATGCTCTGAAAGTATCGCAAGAAAGTGCAAGAGATATTTCATGGTTAAGCTCGTATTAGTGGCACCAGTATCTAGAACCCCCAAGTCGATATGGCGGCTTTGAGTCAGTGATGCCGCGGCACTGCAATCGGGAACGCGTCGAGACGCGTCCGCTGCGGGCTCGTCATGCGCGGATAGTCCCGCACCATCACCGTTCACCACGCACCAGTCACCAGTCACCCGCCCACGGCCCGGCGCACTATTACTCTCACCTCTTCCTACCCACAATGGAGACGATCTACTTGGACACATTCTCCAACGGACGTTGCGCGTAATGGCGCGACCGAAAAGGAAACGCAACTCATTGAGAACCAACACAAACAAACGTTCACGATACGTCGATTCGAGCCAAAGCGAAGCCGGCAGCCAAAGCGACACTTTGTGGGCAGCGGAGTGCATTCTCGACGAACGAGTGGTCCGTGGTGTACGCAAATACTACATCCAATGGCAAGGGATTGACTCCAAGACTGGAAAGACGTGGGAACCGACTTGGGAGCCGGAAGAGAACGCCAACGACTTACTCGTCGCCCACTGGGCACAGGAGAAGGCGCGCATCTTGGCAGAAGTCCATCAGCAAGATCCAGGAAGCGACAACGGACACGCTGAGCAACCACAGGAGGCACAAGCATCGAGGCGCATCCGCAATCCCCGTGTGATTGACAGCAGCCCGGAGCCCAGCAGCGCATCCTCTAGTCCTTCGACATCTCTCGACAATCGAGCCGACTCGGAGGGACTGCCCAGTGCCGCAGTGCCCGCAGCTCGTGCTTCGCCTCGCATCCAGATCACTCGACGGGGTGACAGTCTCGAGAGGAACGAATACGTGCGCTTCACGCAGACACCATCGTCTCAGCCAGCTCCGACCCCAGAGCCTACCCAGGACACCAATCTCGACAGCTCGCAGTTGTTCGCAGCACGTCCACGACCTCATCTGTCAGACATAGTCCCCGACTCGCAGAGTTCCAGCGGTGAAGGAAGCTTCGTCCCCACGACCCAACGCACCGAGGACGTTAGCCAGCAAAGCACCGATTCAAACGAGTCGCAAGTAGAGAATTATCTTGCTGAAGATTCGGTATGACCAGCCCTTTCCCTAGCCAGACATCGGTGTGTCTACTAACCAGTGTTTGCAGGGCCTACTTGAACTCATTGAAGAAGCCGCACAACACGCGCCGTCACCTGCACGATCGATACCCGAGACGATACTCGATACCACCGTAGCAGACTCGCAGAGCCAGCGGCAGAGACCTGAGGCAGAGTCGCAAGGTGCTCCGAACACACTCGAATTCATACATATTTCCTCACAGGTGGAACACGAGTCGAGCCCAGAACCGGAGGATAGTCTGCAGATTCAATACAGCGGAATCGATCAGGGTGTTGCAGAGGACGAGCATCAGAGAGTCGTAACCAACGAGCTTGGGGCGCCCCAGGCTGATCACGCCGCTTCGCAGACTCACTCAGTACAAAGCGCACGCGAGACTACCCCAAGCAAGGAGACCGATACACTGGGCGAACACCCTCGTTTGGAACCAGCGGCTATAGACATTACAAGGAATGCTTCGACTGAGGTTGTGGATACGAACCAAGTCCCGACCTCACTCAATAAACCATCTACACTAGTCGAGAACAGCCAATCTCATCACACCACAAGGCCCAACGTAGCTAGCGATACACAAGTCTCCGACGGTGGTAACGAGCCGTCGCAACATCAAGCTTTCCAGCAGATCAGCGTTTGCGACAGTCAACCAAGTCTAATTGAGCATTCGGTATTGGAAGACAACGAACAGTTCCCTTTCCAGTCGCAATACCCGTTTCGGCATTCTCAGCCTTCACAATCCGTATCTTGTATCAAGTCCTCAGAACAGCTCCCACAAGCTTGCGCGACACCGGCCCTCCCAGGACGAGTACTTGCTGGGGTAAGTGTGCCAAGCGAATCCAATCCGGCGCCAGCGCTCGACCCACCTCACCCATCAGTCCAAGCATCCACTGCACCTCATCACCAAGATCACAACGACACGTTAGTGGAACTTCTCGACCCCGAAGCTGCTCACAGCGTCTCACCGTCAGGCCAGCTTCAAGAAGAGCTGTCTCTGCGTGATCAACTGCTGCACGCGTCATCCAGTCCGGAGCGCGTACAGAACGCGCAAGTAGTACCTCTTGAGGCAGATCTGAGCACGCAAGAAGATACATCTGAGAGCATACGAGATACTATCGAAGAAGAGGTGGCGCATCGGGCTAGCTCTGAGTCTCGTCACGACTCATCGCAGGAATCGCCAGAACGCCCTTCAAGATCGCTGAATCACGAGACCTCGCCGGTTCCGTACCCACCCAGCTACTCGCTGCAAACGCAAGCATCTCGACTTCCATCGCGGCCTTGTACGCCTGTTCCTACCTCATCGCTCTCAATCATGGCGGGCGAGGGTACCGGAGACATCATTAGGCGGCAGATGCAAGAAGCCATCGATAAGCGCATAGCAGAGTCTCGCCGTACTCCCAGAAGGCGTCCCAGGTCTTCGATGACGCCCTCAGTAGTGGAACATGCGCCCGCGGCTACGCCTACGCCAGTGAGCAGGCTACGTGAGACGCAAGAGCCGGCAGAAGGCACTCGATCGCCTTCCGCTGTGCCAGACCGCTTCCCTCTTGCGCAAGCGCCGACGTCGCTCCGGAATATCGCCTATGCTCCCAGCAACGTGCAGCCAGAAGCTCCCGCACTAGATAAGGTTATGAGTTCACCACCAAGGAATCATCCAGAGCCTACTATCGCTGAAGCAATAAAGCCATCAGAGCCTATCGTACCGGTACCAAGATCTCCCACATCTGACGAGATGGAGGTCAGCGACGCAGACGATGAAGATAGCGAAAGCCTCTTCAATGATGATCTGCAGCTGGTAGACCAGGAGTTCATCGTGCCCTTGTATATCTCGGGTCGACAAAGAGATACGTACGCCCAGTACATCACCGCAAAGAGGGATCTGTTAGAGCCATTCCTGAAGGATCGTCACAGTCTCAACTCAGTCGAGGAGGTCAAAAACATTCTATCCCAGCTACGCGCTATCGAGACGCACATGGACTTGGTATTCGCTGAGGCTGAATCGAACACTTTAGATGGTGAGGCTTCGACAACGCAAGCAGAGCACGCAGCTAGATTTGGCTTGGAAAACTCCACCAAATTTAGATTTCTGTCAGCGCTATTCAATGATTTGCGACATTGCGAGCCGCAGAAACACGTTGTATTGGTCACAGAGAGCGACAACGAGACACTCTTCCGCATCCTTGAGACGTTCTGTAAGACAACGTACATCAACTACACTATGCCTGGTAAAGATCGGAAGGCAAACCTGAAAGAGGTGGTAGGTAACTTGTTGGTCACCATTATCCCAAGCGATGCATCGCCCATCATACATGTTCCCGACCTGATCATCTGTCTCGACGGTGTGCAAGACGCAGCACAGATTCGCAAGAAGAATTGGGCCAAATCGCCTAACTGCGATGTCGTACCTGTGCTACATTTAGTCATTCCAAGGACTGTCGGCCATATTGAACGGTACATAACGTCCAGCCTGGATCCCATAGATCATATGCACACTCTCCTAGCGAGTCTGGCGCATGTTCATCCTGATGTTGGAAAAGCCATCGATGAACGCACACCACGAGACGTCGAGTGCGCTGAATTAGTCTCCTACTGGATCAAGAACAGGATGGAAGGTGCTGATTGGCCACTGTCTTCCATTGGTAGTGTCAAGGACGTTATAGAGTATCAGACGCAACAGACGCAACAGACGCAACAGACGCAACAGACCTTAGCCGACGCTCCTATACCTGAACGTAGCAAACGCCCTCTGGATGACGAAGAGCTCGACCCTGCAAAGCGTATGCGGTTCACTCCCCAACCGCAGACCGTGCCTGCTTCTGCGGTCGACAAAGAGCACGAAGTCACGCATATTAGCGATTCCATGCCCGGCACTGCAGCTTACGATTCTGATCTGCGAGCCCAACTAGCCAATGCGAAAGAAGGGCTTCGGGAAGAGCGAGAAGCTCGTAGAGCAGGTCAAAGAGACTTTGGTGAGCACAAGGATATGTGGGATAGGCAACAAACAGTGCATGAGGATCTGGCAAGCGAGCATCGCCGTGTGAAGAGAAGACTACAAGATGCCGAAGACAAAGTCGAGACCTTGACCAGGAACAACACCACTCTCACCGAACGTCTCACGGCGCGTACCACAGAGATGCGTGAGGTGAAGGAAAAGCTCAAGGAGCAGCGGGAGACAGCCCTCCTTGGAGACGATGCACGACTTCAAGAAATCGCCAAGCTTCGCAATCAGCTCGACGAAGCGAACGAAAAGACGGAGCAAGCAGTGAAGAAGGCTGCGGCAGCAGAGCAGATGTTGGATTACATGAGAGAAAGCTTGCAGGATGCCAGGTCCACCGCCTCTACCGCCACTGCTCGCGTTGAAGAACTCGAAGCCCAGCACATCATACTTTCCAAGGCGGCTTCTGGGGATGCAACGAAGCGGAAGAGCATGCACATCGAGAGAGTCTACGATGACCAACAGCAGCGTATGAAAAGGTTGGAAATGGAGCTGAGCATTACGAAGCGTACATTAATGACGAAAGACGATGAGATAGCTCGTCTCAAGAGTATGGGAGGTAGGCCTGGCGTAGGCACCAGAGGAACGAGTGCAACGCCGCAGCCCAAGACCAGGAGTAGAGCAGCTAGTCCCACTTTCCCTGGCGGGCGAATTGCCAACTTGAGAAACAGCTAAGGCAGCTTGGGAATTTTTTAGGTTAACGGGCTCTGGATTTTGACCTGCTCTTGTTGAATGCGTTCGGACTTCGTGGGCATGTCATCTCGTCGGTGGTGTGGGCGACATGGGCAGAGAGGCCATCTTGGTGACAGTGTATGACGGCTAAGACTACCAGGATACTTTACTTGCTCTCCCGACATGCCTTAAAATGAATATATCTACATTGCATACAATTCACTGTTCCTACACTATGCGCATGCTCTTGTGTTCATGACCTCGCGCCGACGACACCGGAGCTCATCACTGTTCCGACCACCTTTCAATCACCAGGTGCAGACCGAGAGAAGGTCACGCGTAGAAGATACTGCCCTCTTCACCGTCTTCGTCTGGCTGACTACAGCGTTGAGCTACGACGTATATGTCCTTCCAGGCCTCTTCCGCTTCTTCAGTCGCAATATGCTAGACGATAGAGTGACCTCAACCACGACTCTGACCGACGAATTCTGAACAAGATACTTTGAAGTTGTCTGCAACATTCACATCCACAGACTTCGCCGCTCCAGTCACCAGCGAGCGTATCCTCACCACATACACTGTGCTGTCACGTTTCGAGAGTTATCCGGCTACAATAACCTACCAGACCTTCTTACTACAAATCACCATCTAGCACAGTCACCGGATCCTCACCACAACCTGAGAAGCCAGACTCCATCTCACCAACATCCATACACCCTCAAACCACATTTACCATGCCAGCTTTCCAAGGTGGCATTTTTGGGGGCCCAAACCCTTTCCGCCCCGGCGGTGGTCAAAGAGGTGGCGGTGGAGGCCGACCAAGCCAGCCTCAACCGAACCCGTATGATGATTACGACAACTCGCCTCCCATGATGGGTGGCATGCGCGGCCCTGATCCCATGTACGGCGGCGAAATGGGCGGTCCCATGACAGGCGGCCAGACACACTCCTACTCCACATACCAAGACTCCGACGGCAACAGACATGAAGAAGGTTACGGTCCAGGCGGCCCATTCAGCAACTCCGTCCATGGAGGAATGGGCAGGGGTCAAGGTCCGCCACCCCAACGACGCCCACACCCAGGAAGTCTCCTAGGCGGCCGAAACACCGGACCAGGCGCTTTCTCCTCTGCTTTCTGGAGCGGCCCCAACCCCTTCCGCAGCAACGGCGCCAACGGCCCTCCCAACGGACGCAGCGGTCCCAACACAGGACCCCGCGACCCTTCCTTCAGAATGGAAGTCGAACCAGCACCTATGCCCCCATCCAACGGTCTCACAAGCGAAACCTCCGAACTCATCGCCGACTTCATGGCCGAGCAAACACAGCCGTTAGGCGGACCCATCACACCCCCAAATGCAGAATGTCCGATTTGTCTGGAGCCGCCCGGCGCGTCGCATCTGTGTATTCAGATTAAGAATATTCCGGGTTGTAATCATCTTATTGGGAGGGAGTGTCTGAAAGAGATGTTGGTGAATCGGCCGGATGATGCAAAGAAGTGTCCGATTTGTAGGGCGGAGTTTCTGGCCGAGGATGGGATTTGGCAGGATTCGGAGCAGTTTCAGCAGTTGGGACGGGGTGGTCCGCCTGGGGGTGGGGGTGGGCCTCCTCCTGGGTACGGTGGTGGGATGCCGCCGAGACCTGCTGGATATGGTGGTGGTGGACCTCCTCAGGCTCCTCCTGCTTTTGGTCGTGGTGCTCCTCAGATGCCTCTACAGACACCTCGTCCAACACCTCGTCCGACACCTCGTCCAGCACCACCCAGTTATGCCCGCGCAGCTGCTTCACCAGCTCCTCCAGGCCCTCCAAGCTACATGGCAGTACCTCGTCCACCACCAACACCTCGTGCTGCTCCTGGACCTAGTCCCCACGCCGCTCCCCCAGGTCTTCGCAACGCGATGCGCGGTGGAGCCAGGGTTCACGGCATGGGCGATGTTGGTAGAGGACGGGGTAACGAGCAAGACGACGACGACGGTGGCATGCAAGGTGGTCCCCCAATGATGAGCCAGGACAGGTGGCCACCTGAGCCACGTGAACCCGAGAGCAACTTTGGTGGCCGTGGTCAACAGCTTGGCTATATGGACGAACGGCAGCTTTGGTAGATCGGCATCACAGTGGTGGACTGCTATAGTTGTGTATGGAGACGACTACTTCAGAGGGACAGCTTGGCAAACTACCCCTTCTCACTGACCAACACTCCGATGTGCCTACCTAAAGCTACCCGCGCATGGGTTCATTCTCAAGCGTGGAGCCCAGAAAATCTCGATGGTGAACGGTAGAAACGAGGCCGTCGGGCGTCTGGGTTTGCTTTTCTTTGCTTTGTTTTTACTTGTAAGCGCGGACCGAACACATCGGAACGTAGCTTAGGGCTGGTATTGCGGATGAGTCCCGCACTATACGCGAGTTCAATATGGAATGGGTGTAGGCCCGATATGTAGAGTCAAAATTCCGGTCAACGCCTCAACACTACAGTAGGTGAACCAAAATTAAATCTAAACCCACATCTCTTTGCAAACATTGGTTCATCCAAATCGTGGTACGCAGGGCGGTCGAAATAAGCTTTGCGACATATTCATCACGGGATCTGTCGCAATATTCGCGCAATTCATGAAACCACACTAGACGATATTCCATATCGATTTTGTTGGTTGTGGGTGTGTATCAGGTACAACTGCGTCCGACCCTGGTGGCATCGGCTCATGCACCCTGCAGGGCGCGCCATATTGATCGACCGCAAGATAAACTTACATGGTAGCGGTGAGCAGAAAGACATCGCTGCACTTGACGTTTTTCTAGTGTCGCATTTCGTGATTGATCATGCTGTGCGCTGCCCGGTGATTGACGTTGCTTTAGAGTTGACTGGACCGGATCGACAGATCCACAGCGGGAATAATGGTGTTGGTGTTGTTTGAGGAAATGGCGCACCTGCAGCGACATGGACATGTTCAAAAGCGCGTGCTGACAGTATGAGCCTAGCGTTGGGTTGAGGCAATATCGTGCATGGGGAGGGTGGCTGTGTGCTTGATAGCGAGGTG
Source organism: Alternaria incomplexa (assembly GCF_024043165.1). NCBI lineage: Eukaryota > Fungi > Ascomycota > Dothideomycetes > Pleosporales > Pleosporaceae > Alternaria > Alternaria incomplexa. Next base: position 535,602 of record NW_026249856.1, read on the forward strand.
CATGCAACCTCGGAAAGCACTTTCCGGATGCTGACATGGTGCAGGAAAGTCTGAAATCCCGTCCACGAAGGACGTTCTGCCAAGTCTTGGGTCAAAATAAACAGGAAGGTGAAGTTGCCGCGGTCACAGCTGTGTGCCTGACGACTGGAGACAAATGACGGCTTTCAGCCGAGCCATCCGATTGAAAGCATCGGCCCCGCAATACGGTCCCGCTTATGGCGCTGCCCCTCATCGATCGTCGAGGCCTGGTGATGCGGCGCCTGCATAGAACACGTTTGGAACAATGCGGCGTTTTGACATCGTGACGTTTCGGCGGCCTACACCGGTTTTCTCGTACGTAAAACGAGGCTTCTAGACCCCCTTGGTCTGCTGAAATGCCATCATGCCAAACTATGCATATGTTTGCAGCATCGTGGATGACCGAGGGCCATCGCAAGAGTTGCTTTCGACGTCTTATGCTGTGGGCCGGTGTGACGTGGGTCAGACTGCGCATGCAGCAAAATGCATGGCAGAGAATTCGAATGAGTTTCCGCATCCACGGTGGAGAGTCTTGGCTGCGGCTTCTTGCGGTTCAGCCCTCAGAAGCGGACGTTTAGTTGCAGATCCTGATAGTCTAGAAAAAGGTCTCCCCGTTTCCTTGCATGGCGCCAGACGACGCGGCATGGGTCGTCAAAGAGCACCACGACGTCCCAGGAGACGTGCGCCAGCAACGTGGTTCTCTGGAAAGGTCTGACACCGTACCAGCGATATGCAGGTGCAAAGTGAGCTGGCTGGGCCATGCGCGACAAAGAGAAAAAGACTAGATGTGGCCGGTAAATGGCTCAGTCGTGGCGTAGCTGCTGATGTCTAACCCAACGCACGGTCGTCCCACTATGAGCAAGGGCTACCTGGGCCGTCGTCATCTTGGAGCGCAAAATAGAAGCGAATATTGGCTTTGTGTCATTTGCTCGTCTCTAAAAACCGTATTACTGGCCTTTGCGGCGTGTGGCGACGTGCTCCGCAGCTGGGTTAATGCAGCGATGTTGGCTAAGTTAGTCAGGTGGTGCCACTCAAATGCAGTTGTATCAAAATATCTGCGTCACGCAACATCCATCCGGTGTGCCGTTGAACAACGCAGTTTAGATACTTGCTATGAGCATCGTGATGTGTGCTATAACAGGTATTGCATGCATAGAGCTCAAAGTAGTCTGGCGCTCAACAAAACATTACACCGCTCGAACAGGCAAGCACGAATGAAAAAACCTGGGGAAGCGCTACGGGAGCGCGATGGTCCAGGGGTAACAGAAAACAAATGGCGCATTCATGGATGGCTAACCGGCATGTATCACGCTTCTGTACTAGGAAACAATCTGCCCCCAATTACGTTGCATTGGTTCGGGCTGATCGAGATGCATGCATCGGTGTCTCTTGTATGGAACTTATCGTGACGGCGCGATTCGTTCTGTTTCTGATTGTGCGGTGAAGCTTCCGAAGCCCTTGCGATCGTGATTGAATGGTGCCTCGATCCTAGCCCTCAGCCACGTATAAAGACATCATCTGCTGCCCATCTTTCTCTCGAAGCAGCAAACGCATCCACAGCAACTCTACAACCAATCTCGAGTTTCCAATCTAAACTCTTTCGCAACAAGACGGGATCGACACCAGAGAACTACCCTCATACAAACCTCGAACTACCTACCGCAGCCAATCAGCTCCGCCTACATCACGACCCACAACACCCACCTATCATCTATCATCTATTAGAATTCAGACATCATGCCTGCTCTTCCATTCAACTCGTCCGCTGCTTCGTCACCTTCATCTTCACCTACCTTGTCGCCTACCATGACGCCTTCAATAGTTCTCCATCCCGCATCGGGTATATTTGATCAACCATACTAAAGCCTCCCATCTAATCTCTACAGCAGGTGTCTCATCACAGAAGAAGGAGCTTCTCAAGCCAAAGGAAGATCCTGCGCAGGCCTACCGCATTCGTTATGCGCAGTACCTCGCAGCCACCTTTGGCTTCTCGATGCAGGCTGCGCTCGCCGAGGCGGATTGCCAGCTCGCGCCGAGACGCACCTCAAGTTCGAGCATGTCGGAAGCTGAGTCGTTACGCGCGATTTGAGCTGAGCGGATCGCGAAAGGGTGTTTTATGACTTTATGATGCATATATAGGGTAATGGGCATTGGGATGGGGTATTTGGTGCATATTGAGATATTTCGTAGTGCACAATCAAAAGCGTTCTCTGTTCTACCACTATTACTACCAACTCGTTGCGACCGTCTCTTTCTTTGTGATAATAAGTGTATGCGCATGGAAGCCTTCAACCAGTCGGAAGCGTACCAGTTGATGCGAACACGCTGTGTTGTAGGAACAGTGCCTCGGTACGGTCGGATGCCAGAATTGTGGGAGCTGTGGGAGCAGGAGCGCAGAGGCCGCAACTGCCACCCCCACCACAACCCGCCACGCCAGGTCCAGGTCTCCACGCGCTGAGCTTGTCTATCGATAGGGAGACTCAATTTCAACGACACCTCCTGTCCTGCGATGTCTTTTATATCCAAAAGAGCCCTGTCGCGCCATCATCTTGTTCCGAAAACCGCCGGTCGCTCGCTGTGTCGCCAGCCGGACGTACGCTCCAGACTGCTCGGCCCAATCCCTCACGACAATGCTCACTCGGCCGCGCGACGACTGCTCGATGCGTTGCAGGTCTAGTGCAGTGTCTCTACGCGTCTCTATCAAGGCGTATTGGCTTGCGAGACGTATCATTGGCGGTGCCGCCACACCTACCGCCGCCCAAGCCTGAAGTGGCATACGTGGCAAACATCAACCTGTCATATGCGACAGCGCTGCTTACTATCGTATCTCGACCCCGGAATCCATTTCCCAGACGAATCCTCCTGCTGTCCAAAAGCATAACATGGCTCCACACACATCGCGCAAAACGCGGGGTTTGGTTGCCTCAACTTCAACGGGCAAACATTTGGTACCGAAGAGTACTCCGATAGATCTCAACGCCAACAGCCGAGACATCTCGGCATCGCGGCACAGTGCCTCAAAGCCACACAGCTGAGACTTAGGACCGGAGAGCGGAGGCCGGATTGCTTGGGCCCGTCAGCCAAGATTCTTATCGTTCGGTCAATGAGCGTTCGAGTTAGTCCAGCCTCACTGCGTTCGCTTACTACTGGTCTTTGAAACCAAGCTGTGGGTACATGTTTGTCCGGAGCATCAGCTGATCACTATGTTTGTACCTGCTAATGCAATACTTGCTGCGACAAAGACATGTGCAGCCATTCATGTGGCGTGGTGGACAAGAGGTTCCAAGCCTCTCCACGCTTGGATGACCCACGTCGTTCGTCTAGCGTGCTAACCCCGCCTAAACCTGGTAGGACAAGCTGCCTATAACTACTCCCCCGCAAAGGCGTATCTTTGCTCTCTACCACCAACACTATCCGTGTTATCACATATACTTGAATGGGTGAAACTGTGCTACTTGCCGTCGAGGAGACTTCTCCTAACGTCGATGAACCCCCTATATGTGGTAGTAAGGATCCGCATACTGCACCAAACCAAAGGCAACCCCAGCCGAACCCTATCGATGGCGACACTTCGCCCACACTCCACGCTCCGCACACCCTCACCTCCGAGGAAGTTGCACAGACTCTGGGAGTCGACATCCAGTAGGGTTCACTGTTCATGCGTACCACTCTCGTGCTCCTGCTAACTATCGCAGCCATGGACTCCCTCACTCTGAAGCGCAATCTCGCCTCCAGCTCTATGGCCCTAACAAGGTTAAGGGAGCTGAAGGGCTTTCCATGTGGAAAATTCTGTTAAGGCAGATTTCGAACAGTCTCACCTTCGTCCTCATCATTGTCATGGCCATTAGCTTTGGCATAGACGACTACATCGAAGGCGGCGTCATCACCGCAGTTATCCTCCTCAACATCGTTGTTGGTTTCTGGCAGGACTACCGAGCCGAGAAGACTATCGAATCTCTCAAGAAACTCACCGCACCCGAAGCTACCGTCACACGCCAGGGCACAATGGACATCAAAGTCAAGGCCGTGGACCTGGTTCCTGGCGACGTCGTCCAGCTCTCCGTTGGTAGCATCGTACCCGCCGACATTCGCCTCATCGATGGTGTCAACGCTTACACCAATGAAGCATTCCTCACAGGAGAGTCCGCTCCTGTCGAGAAGACACCATGGAAGACTTTTGACGAGGAAGACCTTGCCACTGGCGACCAGACCAACCTTGCCTTCTCCGGAAGTGAGGTGACATCTGGACGCTGCCATGGTATTGTAGTCGCAACTGGTATGAACACCGAAGTCGGAAAGATCGCTACTATGCTCCGTCAGAAGAAGGATGCCGGCCCGCAGTCTTCCAACATCTTCGTCCGAATCTTGAAGCGCTTCACGAACGGCGGCAAGACCATCCTCGGTCTTGTCGGAACCCCCCTTCAGATCACGCTGAGCAAGTTCGCACTTCTCCTCTTCGGTCTCGCCATTATCCTCGCCATCATCGTCTTTTCCGCAAGCAAATGGCAGGTTGGTGGAGAGGTACTCATCTATGGTATCTGTGTTGCCGTAGCTGTTATTCCTGAGTCGCTCATCGCAGTCTTGACGATTACGATCGCTGTCGGCGGTAAGGCAATGGCCAAAGCAAACGTCATTACCAGAGTCCAGTCGGCCATTGAGGCTGTCGGCGGTGTCACGAACATCTGCTCTGACAAGACTGGAACTCTCACCCAAGGTCGCATGGTCGCAAAGACGGCCCTCATGCGTGGCGCCGGTACATTCACCGTCGATGCCATCACAGACCCTCACAATCCCACCAGCGGAAACGTTGCTTTTGACAAACGACAGCTCAGTCTGAGCGATTACAGGCCCGACGCTGTCGTCACTCGCTTCCTCCATACCATTGCTCTTTGCAACAACTCCAAGGTCATACCGCCATCTGAATCCCGCGTCGACTCTCCCAGTGAGAAGAAGGCTGCGGCTCATGAGCAATACAACAGTGCTGATGATCGCGACACTGACGCGTCCACTATCGACACCATCTCGCGACCACCCACTGCCTTTATGCAAGATGTAACGAATGGAGCCTGGACGGCGCATGGTGAGCCAACCGAAGTCGCATTGCACGTCCTCGCTTCTCGTTTCAACATGGGTAAGGAAAGCCTACTTTCCTCACTCAACATCCATCTCGCTACCGAATTCTCCTTCGACTCCAAGGTCAAGAAGATGACTGTCGTCTACAAAGACAACCACTCTGGCCTCATGGACGTCTACACCAAGGGAGCAACCGAATTCATGATGTCGGCGCTCAACGTCTCGGATCAGGAAAGGGCTGAGATCCTGGAAGCCGCCGAGAGTATGGCTAACCAAGGTCTCCGTGTCTTGTGCATTGCTCACAAGACGCTGCAACCCGACACTGACATCTCGGAACGTGATATTGTTGAGGCCAACCTCAACTATCTCGGTCTTGTCGCCATCTACGACCCACCTCGTCTGGAGACAGCAGGTGCCGTCCGCGAGTGCAAGATCGCTGGTATTACGGTGCACATGCTCACCGGTGATCATCCCGGTACTGCCCGAGCTATAGCCAAGGACGTGGACATCATCGACGATCGTACTCCTGCCTCAGCTGTCATGGTCGCCAAAGACTTTGACAGGATGTCTGACGATGAGGTCGACGCCATGGAGACTCTACCCCTGGTCATCGCCAGATGTAGCCCGACCACCAAGGTCAAGATGGTGCAGGCTCTCCACAGGAGGGGCCGCTTCTGTGTCATGACTGGTGACGGTGTCAACGACTCACCCGCGCTTAAGCAAGCCAACGTCGGTATGGCTATGGGCACTGGAAGCGACGTCGCCAAGGATGCCGCCGAGATGGTTCTCACTGACGACAACTTCGCTTCCATTGTGAAGGCCGTTGAAGAAGGCCGACGCTTGTTTGACAACATCCAGAAGGTATGCCATCTTGCTCCCCCCTTGATCAAGATCACTCACTGACATATCATACTACAGTTCCTCATGCATCTTCTCATCTCGAACATCGCGCAAGTCATCCTCCTTCTCATCGGTCTCGCCTTCAAAGACCAAGACAACCACTCCGTCTTCCCGCTCTCCCCCATCGAGATTCTCTGGGTCAACCTCATTACTTCCTCCTTCCTCGCCATCGGTCTCGGACTCGAAGAGTCACAGGAAGACAGCATGTACCGACCACCGCACGACAACAAGAAGGGTGTCTTCACGGCCGAATTGATCACAGACAAGTTCATCTACGGTTTCTTCATGGGAGCACTATGTCTCTTCTCTTTCGCCATCGTCGCTTACGTCGGTCCTGGCGGAGGCAACCTCGGATCTGGATGCAACGAAGGGTACAACGATACTTGCGAGGTTGTGTTCCGTGCCCGCGCGACAACTTACGCCACAATCACGCTTCTTCTCCTCGTCACGGCCTGGGAGGTCAAGCACTTCGCTCGCTCGCTCTTCAACATGTACCCCAACACTCCTTCCTCAGCCCCAGCCGGTCTGTCCGTTTTCACTACCATCTGGCGCAACCGCTTCCTCTTCTTTGCAGTCATCGCCGGATTACTCGTCGTCTTCCCCATCGTCTACCTCCCCATCATCAACGAGAAGGTGTTCAAGCATGGTGCCATCACCTGGGAGTGGGGCGTCGCATTCGGTTGCGTCGTCATCTACATCAGCGCGATTGAGAGCTGGAAGGCTATCAAGCGTAGCCTTGGTATCTGGTCTGGTGCCCACAGGGTCATCTCCCGCGAGGATGCTGAGGCCCGTGCTGGACTGAACGGTGGTGTTGCTGTTAGGGAGAAGTAAGATGGTTTCTTTCTTTGAAGGGTGGTGGATGGAACAAATTGTCATATGATTAGGATGGAAGGGGAAGTGGGGATGTTGGTCTCATGTCTTCTTGGATTGACCCATAGTCGCTCATTAGTATGACTCACGATTGAATGACACATACACGCTGTCATAGCTTCACGATGAATATCAAAACAGTCATTTTTTCATTGTCATGGCGTTCAAGTGCAGATTAGAATTGATGTTGCACCTGTATCTGCCGACCCCCATCGCCGAACCATCTTCGTCCTTCATCTACCAACTTCCATGGCCGACACCGACAGTCTCGAAAGTGAAACCCCATCGTTAATCCTTCAACAGGCCAGTCATCTCAGTCCAACCCTCATTACACCCTCACTCATTTTGCTTACTGACCGCCGCTACCAGCCCGTTATATGTCTCAGTGGCTTCTTTGTAACGTTGACCACAATCTTCCATCTGTTTTGACCGATGCCTGTACTGTGATTGTGATCGAGGATCCGTCTTGTCTTCAAGCGATGACAATTCGTTTTTCAGCAAGTTCACTCGGCTTTGAAGGAAGTCGCATAATTCCTTAGCGGCCCTAATCTCGTCCCCGGTAGATTCCGAAGCTGTTGGCTCTGAATGTAGGAGCGTGCACTCTGCTTTTGGGGAGTCCGACGACATAACGCCGGGTAAAGACAGCGATGTGTATCGGTGGTTCATGATGAATATCGCCAAAGGAGCTTAATGTAGGAGATATCGTTTGTAAAGACTGAGTGGTGTACGCAGTATACTCTGTTCGCAAGATGCCGTTTAAATACAATGATCGCGCACTGACCTCAAACGATCCACAGTCACTGTAGGATGACGGGTTATCACGCGAGTCACCTTTATGACCATAGTCGAGTCGTGGCATTGTGCACATTCATACAAGCTTTCTTTCCGCTATTGATAGTGTCGTGCTCCGTTGGATCTCTCACTGACTACCGACAGATTCAAACTCCATCCTCGGCATCGCCCACCCCCGATCCGCACCAATAGATCTCTTGCCAGACATAGTGCTGTTTGTGAACGGTCCAAGACTGGGAGGCACATCTTCCGACTTCGTTCCCCAGCTGCTTTCCTGTGGTCCTAACGTCAACTCCAAGACACCGCCTTCTAAGAAGAAGCTGTGTTGGATCCAGTTCTTCGTGTAAGGCACACCGTTGAGCGTGGCAGATTGGATGTAGATGTTCTCATAAGCCGCATCAAAGTTAATATTCCGAATCGTCGCTGTGTTGCCCGTCTGGCCATTCCTGACGGAGATGGACTCGAAGAATGGCGGTATGATGAAGTATACGTCCTGGCCGGCATTGGGGAAGAAACCCATCATGACGAAGGCTTCGAAAGAACCCATGGCGCCGCTATCGTCATTGCCCGGGATACCGACGACGGTGTCGTTGAATAATGAGGGTATGTACTGATGAGCGCGCTCAGCGGAGAGAGCAGGACGGCCGGCGTAGTGGTATAGGAATACGTTGAGGAAAGCCTGTTCGTCGCCAAGGTATAGAACACCGGATTCATGCAGCCAGTTCATACGCTCAACAAAGCGCTCACGGCCTCCGAGAGTCTGGATGAGAGTGACCATGTCCCCTGGGGCAAAGAAAGTGTACAGCCAGACAGGACCTTCGTATGTCTCGCCACCTGCAGGGTTCAGGTAGCAACCAGTGAAATTAAGTAGTGGTGAGCAGAAGATCGGATCCTGAGAGCCCCAGGTGCCGTTGAGGAATTTCGGTTGCAAGAAGCCTTCAAAGCCGGTGTCGGTGCCGTTGATGATGCTTCTTTGATCGGCCTTGAACATGTTTTGCCAGTTGCCGGAACGTTCCAGGTACTTCAGGTAGTCGGCTGTGTTGCCGAGTTCGCGGGCTAGTAGAGCAATGACGAAGTCGTTGTAGGCGTATTCGACGGTCCGGGAGATTGAGCGTGTCTCTGTGCCCACACCTTCGACATCAAGGTTTTCGGTAGGTATGTAGCCTAACTCCTTCCATGATACCAGACCACCGCGACCTAGACAGTTGTTAGTCAAGAACTGGTACCCGCATACGCATCGAATTCTTACCCTCAACGTCCCAGTTGGGTGGTTCGACTTCCGCATCCTTTACGAGAGCCTCGTATGCAAGTGTCCAGTCAATGCCAGTCGTGATGTTCTTCAGATATGCGTCCGTAATCACAATATCGGCGTTTGAGCCTCCTTGCGTAAATCCTTTGCAGAAGCTCATGCGGCAATCTGGCAGCCATCCTTCATGACGGTAGATATCGAGCAGACTTCTTATCATGAGCGTTTGGCTGTGAGGATCCAGGATCGTGATCAGTGGATGGATCGATCTGAAACTGTCCCAGATACAGTAGTAGGAGTCGTAGTACGGTTCGTCAGACTCCCAAAGGGGATTTTCACCTGTGTAGTCTTGTGGACTAATCATGGATCTGTACACGCCACTCCAGAAAGCTTTGAGGAAGACGAGATCAACACCGCCGTCTTCAACCGTAATGACGTCTAGCTTGGAGCGCCATGCAGCCTCAGCAGCCGCAACGACATCATCAAATCCCCACGAGGGTATCTCGCGTTCAGCATTCGCGCATGCCTGATCCTCGCTCACAAAGCTCATTCCAACTCTTGCAAGGATCTGATTACCCTGGGTGGGCTTCTCAAATTGCACCCATCCACCTGCTGGTGTGAGAACGGGTGATTGTCGCACATCGCCGGGAACGACATTCAGACTGGTTGCCCTGTTTGTCGCACGCGTGTTCTGCCAAACGCCAGCATCTTTGATCTTTGCACCATCAAAGTCGAGGCAGAAATGTGACCTGTACGTTCCGATTCCAAACGATGGCGAAAACACTCCGCTACCAGTCATACGCCCGGTCTCGGCATCCACGGTGATGTTTGCTTCGCTTCTTGTGTTCGGTAGATCTGTCAGATCAAGCAAAATGTGCGGACTCAGCGTCGCGTTCGGCGCCGTCGGCGTTTCGGGAAAGGTGATACGATATAGAGCTGTGCGATTCGTGACCGTCGATTCCGTCCTGATGTTGTCCTTCAGTGTGATATCGAAGTAGCCAGGTCTGGCATGAACAGCCCCAGGTATACGCTCGACAGCTCGTTGTGATTCGAAGTACTGGCATCCGTTGATGTCGTCGTTCTCGCATCCGGCCTGCGCAAAGATTGGGAAATTGCCAAGTGACGGCGAGCCACCCGTTCCAGAGTCGTGCATATGCGAGAACCCGTAAATAGGTTCTGAGTCGTTAGAGGAGAACCCTCCTTGGTTTTCGCCGATCACGTCGGGCCCCGCTTTGGCCATTCCTCGCAGCTGTCAGTAGGCGCTGGCTTGTATCTGAGATAACCACATACCGAATGGCAATGTCGCGCCAGGGAATACGTGCCCTTTGTGTGGTCAGCCGATTATGGTCGTTGTTCCGAAACATTGCGTTAGTACCTCCATTGATCGTCCCGATGAGAGGGTCAACATATTGATATCCGCTTTTCTGTGGTTGCGAGGAATTGTACTGCGCGCTCGTAGATGTTATGAATACGCCTAGCAGTAGAGCTGACGCCTGCTTCACGGAAGGAATGCCCATGATTGTAGCTGAACCGGAACACTCTTGGTGAAAGCAGCCAAGGTAAACACCGACTGCGCAGATTCCTCATCGCGCTTCCCCACATGAACTATTTATCCTTCCGTTCCATCACGCTTGGCAGTGACGCGATGGTCCAAGACCATGCTACCTGCCGCATAAGCAATTCAGGTAGCATTCTTAAGTCATCTTGTACCGTCCATCATCTCCTAGCAGGGCGATAGTCTGGCTCTAAAGCTCTGGTGTTGCGGTGATATGCATGATTACAGCCGACTGCAGGTGGCTGCGGGGTAACGTCGACGGTACATCCATGCTGTACTAAATTGGAGCCGTGACCTCCGGTTGGTAGTGCAGGTGGGATACGGGATGTATTCGAACGAAGGGTTAAGCCGGGGCCTGGGGTGGGACGTCTGATATTAGCCTTGCGCGTGCATCTCGGTACATTGTAACGCGTGTTGGAGGCACAGCCGGCGAAGACGAGGCTGACCACGACGCGAAGTTTCCACCCGGGATTGCAAAAGAAAGGAATTCAACGCGTAATGGCTTGAGCAAGGAGAACCCTGATGATCTCATGGCGTTGTCTGTGAGCAACGGCTATGTTGGTGTTGCAGCTCTCGTCGGGAAATTAGGAAACTCAGACCGAGTGCCGCTAAACCTAACTTGCGCTGCACGTGAGATCACGTACGTCATTCCGGTCCTTACCTAGGTATCCTCGATCTCACCTCCAACTTTGCTCCAACCGTGGAGTTCATCCACATACGCTCTGGATCGCACAACTCCAACTCGGAATGCCGCAGTGAACGAGCGAACAACATAAAATCGCAAGGCTCTCTTTGCTTACTACATTGCGTACGTGAGCGCATATCACGCTATAGTCATTTGTGTACCCCTACCAAAGATAAGCCTCGAGAGGGGCATCCCACTCCTACCCTACGATCCCATCATGCCATTGTGCAGCGACGAAAAATGTGAGGACACACGAAATTCGACGATAAATTCCCGCGTGAAAAGCGCTTCAAGGCCACTTCATCTCTTGAATAGTTTAGCATATGTCGCTGGGCGGTTACAAGGCTGATTGTGACCTGAAAGCACGTTGTGCATGAAGACGGGTTGTCTGGCACGGCATCAGGCAACGATGTAGTTCGCGCACATGGTGGCGCTTAGATACGCGCCTTTGGTAATTGATTCAAAAACCGGACTGTCTACTACCTGAGTGTTACTAGACAAGCGCTCTGCACCACCAGTTGCCCGTGCAAGCGATTTGGCTAGCAGCACCCTCATATATATGCGCGTCCCCGCACCATGTAAGTATATTGCTCTCCACCATTGCTGCGCGTACACTCACACAATGGAGACTTTAACTGCCAGGCTCTTCAGAATGGAAACATCGTCAGATGTCGCAACATGGCTTTCGTTCGTGGTCACAGCGGTGGGATTGGGTGGTCTCTTATCGCAAGCCAGCGCCATCAATGACAAGCTGGACCCTTTTCACAGTCATCGCACCCCGACATATCTAGGATTCTGGTACGGACACCAAGACAAGTTATCGTGGTGGAAGGTGAGAAGGCCGCCATTATACGGCCCTGTTCTAGTCGCAAATCTGGAAAACGGGTTCTGCGGGAAACAGATCATCCACCTGACGCGCCTTCCGCTATTTGCGCCCCCAGGGAAGGCGGGCTGGGCACTCATTTTGACCATCTTCCACCCGGACAAGCTGCATTCGCTCCGATCACCGAGCCCATCCATAGAAGAAGCAGAGAGAGCTACAGAACACGTGCAAGAGAAGACCGTCGTTGAAACAGAAGATCGTTCACGCGAGGCTCGAGACAGACGCACGCAATGGAAATCCTTGGAGAGGATGCAATTAGCACGATACCAAGCACATGCTTGTGTATCCATCTCAAGAACGACGTTGATAACCATGATGGCGCTTACCAACGCTAGGGTCGCCTTCTCGTACAGCGATGCGTCTGGATTCCGGGCCGGATACGCTTCATACAATGGCCAATGGTACATTACCTGGCCAATTGGCCAAGACGCCGTCGTGCAGTTCTCACCTCATGACTCGCACAAGAAAAGTACCGATGTCTACCCTCCAAGTTTCACGCAACGGACCAACCGCTGCACGCAGATGCTCGCCGGAGTCATCGTAGCGCCGTCTGGTCTGCAGCTAGCGTTCTGCGGTCGCAAGCCGGCGGGCACCTATGTGCTTGAGTACGCTGTGAAAGGCTTTCCTGGAGCGCATGGGTCTCGGCATTTGTACAATATGCTTGGAGGCAAAGTGTACGAAGTCGACTACATTTTCGCTCGGGATCAGGATTCGACAAAACAGGTCAATGACGACTACCTCACGCTTAAGGTGCCGAGCAAAGACTCTTCTCACGATGACACGGTTTTCTTAATCCCCAGAAAAGAACAAGAGGCTATTGCGCAAGCGCTCGATTGCCTTCCATGGAACCATTTGTCGTGGAGTATACATCGTGGCATGCGCGATCTTCTTTTAGCGTACTCAAAAGCTACCATGGACCGATTTAGATCTCAGCTGGCTGCTCTTCTAAAGCGGACCGTGGCAGAGAAACAATATTTGCTCGAGCGCAAAGGTTGGGAGAGTAGCTTCGTTCGCAACAGCATGGGTGAAATGGCGGCCTCGGCTATTCTTCTCGGAAAGGGAAATTCTGGTGACCTTGTACGTGTCGTAACAGACATTATGCGTGCGCTGGTCGATGATTGGAGCATGGACCACCTGGACGAGACGCACTTCTGGCGATTGGTAGATCAAGATAAGGAGCTCGACTTGATGGGAGCTGTCGCACTCACCAAAGTGTTCATCGTCGAGTGGAGCAACGAGTTTGACTATCAGATGTACCATGATTTACCCGTCAACCTCAAGTTTGCATGATCATGCTTCGGAAGAGCTGGCAGTAGAGTCCAACGCGGTAGTATTGTCAACATTCTCAACAAATACAATCCAAGGATACGTGTAGCAGCCTCAGTTCTCGAACAAATCCACCACAAATGACGCGTGTAGACTTGGCGACGTGGTTTCAAGACAAAACTTTGCCGTTGATCCGTGATTTGCGCAATTGCTCGCGCTCTGGCCAGATTACTATGGCCTCTCGCGTCTTGGACCCAGGCTTAGTACACAGTAAGCGGACGTCGAACGTCGAACGTCGAACGTCGAACGACAAGCCGCTAGGGAATAGCGAACGTCGAACGTCGATTTGCCAATCACGAAATGCAAATGGGAACTAGCGCAAGAGAAGGCGAGCAAAATCAGGTTGAAGTGGCCAGTGCGTAGTCACCACACAGCCAGGGATGCGTACAAGACAGAGCCCAACCGTCTCCCATCATGAATGCACCCGAAGGGAATCTCTCCTCTTCCACCAAAACTGAACCGACTACATCATCCGTTGTTCTTCCTTGTCGTGCTTCATTCTCGCCTCGGCAAGAACAAAGAAATAAGGTCCAACATCCATGCCGTTGTCATTTTCATCCTGCTTGAGCTGCGTCAAACTTAGCATTCTCACTCTTTATCAACAGACGGCTGTCGAGCAATTACTCACGGTCAGGCGCACCCCCCAGTTGCCTTTTTGCAAATCATCTTGCTTGTGCCGCTGCATGCCGAGAGGGAATTTGTCGGTAGGGCATCGAGAAGACTAAACGCGTGCTCCGCTAGGTTGAGGTAGAAGAGGGCATTGTTTTCTTGTGCGCAGGCCTGAGAAAGCTTTAATCGATCGCTCATGCTGCTAAAACCAGGATGCGTGGAAGACTTACTGCGGCGGCGTGGAACAGAAACGCAGCATAATACACTGGTAGCACGTCGCGACCCTTCTTCTCCTCACCTGCTCTTCTGAATTCATACATGTGCAATGATACGCTAAGGAATACTGTATAGCAAAAGAAACCCCTCCTGGGATTTTGTTCCTACAACTTGACGATCTGTCCCTCAGGTGGAAGCCAGTGCGGTTGCCGAAGCACTCCCTCATTCTCCCTGAGCAGCTCGATAATTTCCTGGTTCCTCATCCTCTCGGCCACTCGTAATGTAGTCTCCAGTCCTCCAGTAATGCCGTTGACATTCGCACCGGCCTGTATCAGAAGCCTCGCTGCTTCATAGAACCCGTTCGCGACAGCGCTCCTGATAGGACGTCCGTAAGACAACAAAGTTGCATCGACAACATTAACATCAACCTTATTCTCAATGCACCAGCGTATCCAAGATCTGAGGTCATGTTCGCCTGCCCAGCAAATGCACTGATTCAGCGCACTCGGCTGAACATAGAGAAGCCATCTAAGGATGTGTGTTTGAGCTAATCCTCCTTCCTCTGCCGCATGTATGTGATGGAACCAGCTCTCGATGATGTATTGGAGAAGATGAAACTCGTCAACCAGTGGTCTTGTTGATGAGGTCAGAATCTTTGTAACATCAGGCCTGAGTTCTTGTATGCTCAGGTATGAAGCACAGCTATTGACAATGAACTGGTGGCCACCGGTCAGATAGCAACCGCTCGGGCTGCAGAATGGATTTGGTGTCGCCTTCGCAGCTTCGGAAGCGAGAATCAAGTCGTAAAGGATATGAAAGCCCTCGTTCTCGCGGAAGAAGTGTTTTGCTGTCTCATGAATGAAGCGAACTACAGGGACGTGGTGAATGGGCTTTGACAAGAACTGACATAAATCTGGAATAGGTCTATGTCCGCCTGGAGGTGCTGAGGGAATGTTGAATATTGGAGATGGCTTGGATTTGAACTTGACCCGACGGCGCACAGTTTTCCTAGGTGGGGTTGCGGATACGTAGATTTCTGTGTCAGCCTTCGATTTCCCCGGGGTGAACTTCCGTAGCATCTCCGGAAATAATTTTGGATAGATGTCCGAAGGAATATTCTCCTCCGCTCGTAGCTTGGTCGTTTCTTGCCTCAGTCTCGTTGGATCGGGTGAGAGCGGTTGCGGTGGGAAATTTTGTAAGAACTCCTGGTATTGTGTTACAGGATCAATCTCGACGTCCAATTCCTCGCGAAGCTCCAGAAGTCCACCAGAGTAGTACTGAAGTCTCGCAATAAGCATTTTACCAAGTTCCAGAAAGTCGGACGAGCGTTTCCAGGCCTCCAGGGACTTGTAGGGCGAGCCTGGTTGAAACGCTAAAGCATGCTGGAACTCTTCTAGAGTTAAACGTCTCCGGACTAGCGTGGCAATCTGAAGTGTCCGCATCGTTATCCCAAGATCTGGACCTGGTATCCTCTGCAAGATATCGATGAAGAGCTTCTTCAGATTGTTCGGGATGTCTTGAAGCAAGGCTTCCAGTTCCCGGATTGTGCCTCCGTTATCAATCTTCCTCCGCAATCTGGGAACTACAAGTGCAACCCAAAGGAAGACACCATCTGCTCTTTCAGCAACCTTCTCCGCGAATCTACTATAATAGTCTTCGCCCCGCCGATCATCGCGTCTGGATGCTAGCTCCGACTCAATGTAAGTGTAGATTGCGTCGTGGTTTTCTTTTTGTAGCGAGATGCATCCGCAGGCGAGATCGGCTTCACGTCGCAGCTCAGGTAGAGGGCGGCTGGTGATACAAATCCCGAGAAAGACACTGTGCTTGCGAGCGGTCGAGAGGAGTCTGCGTAGACTACTCACGACGGCTTCCATTTCACGATCCAGGCTTTCGTCCACTGCATCGAGAAACATCAACAATCGCAAGGGAGCACTTTCATCCCTTTGACCTTGACAGATGTCGTCGAAGACACTGCCTAGTTGTTGATCAGACCACTTCATGTGCTCGGCGGTCCGATGAGGGCTTTTCATAGCTCTCAAAGTAGGAAGAGACTTCTGATATACCCTCTTCTCGCGTTGAAAGAGCTGGGCTAGGATGGTACGTAACATGCTGTTCGCTGTTCTTTCCGGCCAACTTCTTGTTCTACGAAAGAAGAACCCGGCTTTTACAAGACGACTGGAGCTCGGAATGTGCTTTTGGAGAAGCCCCTCATGATCTGCAAAAAGGTATTTCATGAGAGTGCTCTTGCCAGTTCCTGGGTTTCCATTTATCCAGTAGATACCGTCTCCCTCTCTGAGCCATTCGGAGAACGAGTGGCGACGTAAAATCCATTCACAGGTATTTTCGAGAGGGTCCTTGATGTCAATTCCCGTGAACGTCTCCTCTGATACGCAGCCAAGTAGAGACTTAAGAAAGTCTGGATTGCTATTAATGAAACTCAAATATGTGTATCTGCCGCTCGGTGAGGCTCACCAGCGTGCTCGTTCGAAAGCTCCTCTGTCATCAATTGTGAGTATTCATCGTCATTCAGTACCAAACTCCTTGGGTGTCTTACCCTGATGTTTTTGCACCAGTTCATCAACTTTAATCTGGATCTCACCCCCAACTTGTTTGTAGCCTGGATCATCCCTTCCATAGAAGCGGCACATATTCATGTGATTCGCATTGATGCTTTCTGATGGCTCTGAACCATGGTCTCCAATCGAAGACGACCAATTCTCCACAACCTGTAACTTGTTTAGAATTGAAGCAATGGTTTGATGTACGTACCTTTCCATTGAAACCCTTTATACCTTTGAGACCAAGAGCTTCTTGAAAGTTAAAGACACTAAAGGTTCGCCGATCTAAGAGAACGAGAAAGTCTCTTTCAAGGTTCGCCAGTTCGAGTCCATGGACCTGCAGATGGGATAGGTTCGTTTTGTTCGTATCAAAGATAGCTGCGCGTGCAATACGCTCTGCTATTTGACCCCAGCTTGAATACTGACTTCCACGATGGGGTGTACCGAGGAAAACCACAGCCTCTGTGTGATAGTATACTGACTTCTCTTCAATCCGACGCTCAGCACGTTGTGAATCGACCAAGGCCTACACAATCGTTATGAGCTGCATATACCAAGTTATTCTGATGAGTCGGCTACCTGCTTGACTACAATACCTGGCAGGTTGTCAGCGACAAATAGTCGTGGGAAATAAGCAATTGTCTAACCTCCAAGAGAGTGGGCTACAAAGATAATGGGCCTTTGCTACAAACTGTCAATTCAGTTCTTCACTTTCTTGTTCAAAGCTCTTTACTCACTCGAGCAACTCGCGACCTCTCTCGCAATAAAGCTCTGAGGAGATCATTTGCATGATCGTAAAAGTTGTTCCTGTTTACCGCACCGTCGAAGAATTTGGAAACGTCAGAGTCATATCCAAAAGTCAGGATGCGTGCAGACACGCAATCCTGAGGCAGCAGATCCTGAGGCCAAAAAACATGGCTTGGATTATCAGGTTGCGACTCTGCACGTTTCCTTTTGCGGCTGAAGAGGCCTTGTAGTTTCGCGAGGTTTGATTGGCCATCGTCCGAGTCTAGGCTTCCAGGACCAGGCTGGCGACTTTGCGTCGACCAAGTGTTCTTCGGATGACCTTGCAGGCCATGCACAAAGACGATACTAGCCAAGAGGTGTCAGTAACTCCCTCCGGGGCAAAAGATCAAGCTTACTCGACCAAACAGTCCTCATCTTTGGAAGGGCATGCAAGGACAGTCAATCCGGTGCGCGCTATGTGATTCGTTGCACTTGTCGGGAGCTTGTTTGGGTCGGAAGGTGACGCCATGAGTGTGTTTACTGTATCGAGACCCCGTCGACGTGCGAAAGAATCTAGCCGTAGAGGCAGCGAGAATCAGGTGCAGCAGGCTCTGAAAGAGTCGATGTATAGCTGCTCCAAAATGGGCGTCAGCCTGGTGTTATATTTGCCTGCCTCAGCCTTGCGACACAACATTACACAGCCAGAGAGCGCCGTGGCTGCCGTAATCGCGTGGGCGCGCACTCGCAGTCGCACCCGGACAGCCACACTGAGGTAAGATAGATTGGAAGGAGGGTGGGGTCGGCCACCGATTGGTTCGTCATAGGCGATTGGGGTGGAAGCGAAGCTTGCCTGCTCTTGCGATGGCAACTTCGCACCAATAGCACCCGTGGACTATTGGCGATGTTGAGCGACCGTCTAATCAAACACAAGGGCCGCCGAATGAGCTCCTACCACTGCTTTTAGTCACTGTCAGGCACATCTGCCCAGGATAGGCGATGTTAGCGCATTCACTTTACCTACATAGGTAGGTACCCAGGCCTAGCTCAAGCTGCCACGGTGACCTATCTAGCTTGTGTCGCCTAAAAACGTAGTTGAGGACGAGCATTCGTGGTGGTAAAGCACCTGGATCTGCGAGGCCTAACAGATCGCGAGAACATCGTGATCTCAAGAAGCTTGTGGTTTTACCTACACATGAAGATAATGGAATCGGGACCGCGACCTACCCATGTACCTAGTTAACGTATAGCGTCACGGCCACAACGCGAGACCGACCGACCTTCAATCCTCTCCCGACAATTTTTGATGGTTTCGACCATCAAGGTCCTTTGGACTACACTGTGGTACTGGTGACATGCGTTCGCCCATGAAATCTGGGCCCGCACCATTGATTACTCATTCACCCTTGGATCCTCGACCTTCACCGCCATCAACTATTTGACCTCTCCCCCAGCCCTCAAACACGAACCAACAGTTGCATAACCCTCAGAACTCGGAATCACATCCGAGACCATAAGTTTGTGGGGTACAAGGATGAAAGCGACTACGCGAAACACATCTGACACGCGGCGACTTTATGCCAACAGGGCAGTATTTGCGAACGCCAGAATGCGAGCCAACCAAGCTAGCTATTGAGACGATGATCGTGTGGCTTAGAAGCCTGAGAAGTAAGGGTCGTGTGATTGGGGACGAGGCTTGTTTATGCGATGGCGATGACGGGATATGGCGGCTAGATGCTGATAAACAGTCGGTGCAGGCAGTATAGGAAGGAGAGGTGTGAACGCTGCGTCTGAGGGTAGTTCTTTCTTCTAATCTGTCGCGGAGTCGTTATTCCGTATTTTATTCTTGCGATATGGAGCTGCGATCTAGACAGCTGATGCCCGGTCACGAGCGCAACGATACTCAGGCGCCTCTTCTTCTCGGTGTATGTGGGAGTCTCACACTCTTCGCTGTCCTGCTACTCTCTGCACGACTTTGGTCGAGAGTGCGGCCTTTCTGGAATCTGCACATGGATGACTGGACGGCGGTTGCAGCAACTGTAAGGCGGAATGTACTCCCCAGTGCCACAAAGCTGACGTCGAATGTCTACAGGTCCTTGCGATAGCAAAATATGTCATCGTCTGCCTAGCATGTTCCTATGGCTTCGGCCAGCGGACAAAATATGTCTCGGCAGATTCGCGTCTCGCAGCCATGCGACTCGTCTTCTACTGCCAAGCTCTCTGGAACTTTTCCATTGGACTCGTCAAAATCTCAGTCGCCCTTCTTTTGCTCCGTATCAAGCAGACACGTCCCTGGCGCATCTTCCTGTCTTTTACGATCGTACTACTCATCCTCACGACTATAACCTCGACGCTGTTCCTGTTTTTGCAATGCCGGCCATTTAGCATATACTGGGATCCCAGCATCTTTCTGAAGCAAAAGGTGGAGTGCTTGCCACAGGAAGCCATCGTTGGGAACATCGTTGCGGCGAGCGCTGTGCATATCTCGACCGACCTCGTATTATCGCTGATACCGATAACCTTTATCCGGAAACTACAGCGGCCGCGTGGCGAGAAGATCTTCCTCGGTGTTCTGATGGGCCTTGGGCTGTTCGCTTCATCCTTCGCCATCTTGCGTACTGTCAAGGCCAGCATGATACCACCGGGTGGTGACACTTTTTTCATGACAGTCGCGCCTACACTGTGGTCGATGCTGGAGCTCGAGCTTGCGTTGATCGCTGCCACGATACCAACGCTCAAGGGTAGTAAGTGACACTTATGCGGACGGTACGCTAGACGACTTCTGACACGTACTTTAGTTATGCAGCGGAGCCTCGTCAGGACCGGTCACTACTTCTACGATGAGAAGACCGAGACCCAAGTGCGAAACAGGCTTGTGGATCTGGGATTCCTAGGCCCGAACAGCGACGAGTTTGTGGAGATGGGGCGGAAAAGGTCGAAACCGGACATGACTGATGAGGTTGTGACGTTCGGGAGCGGGGGGCCGAAGCCACGCAAAACGAAGGATGAGTATAGATTCTCAGTCGATGAACTTACTCTGGTGGAGAGTGAGGGTCACGCGACAACCCGGGACTTGCGGGCGTTCGGGCCCTGAAGACGCGCTGAAGATGATGGAACTTACCCATTCAAACATTGAGGCGCATCATCGCAAGCCAGGTGTTCCACAGCGCCGTTGCTGATCCAACCGCTATGAAGGCGTTGGTCGAGTAATAACACCGTCCTCACCCACGCTCAATTATGTCTTGCAGGATGCTGGCGAGCGTACGGCACCAAATTACCGAGTGCCTGCTCAAGCACATCCTGCCCCACGTGGGAGCAGAGTCTGAGATCGATCGAGCCGAATGATGGACCCTTGGTATGGTAGCGTGGAGTATGAAGTCGGGCGGCCAGAGGAAGGAAGTATCCATGACATGGGATTGAGTATGAAAGCGCGAGAGGTGATCTGCAAGTTTGAAGATATGCGAGAAAGCTGTAATATTATTATACCTAAATCGGTCGCGCACGCGCAGAAAGCAAGGGTATCTCTTACTCGGACACAAAATATCGTCACCCAACTCATTCCTTCTTCAGGACATCTACGATCCACTGGCAGGCATCCTTTGCCTCGACCAGTCCATACGGCATGGTCAGAACGAAGCAGTGCATTTGCTTCTCCCAGTGCACCCACTCGCCAATGACACCGTGTTCCTCGCATTTCTTGCGGAAGATGACGCCGTCCGGGCTTAGCACATCGCATCCAGCAGTTATTCCGTGCACCTTGATGCCCTTTTTCGCGAGTAGTGAAATGTCGGCATTGATAGGGGATATGCGGCGATCGGCGGCGTCCCAGTCTCCTTGCCATGCTTTCGCTGTCGCTCTGATGATCTTGGGTGTGAGGAGAGGGTCTCGAGGTGCCACTTTATCGATGTCGGAGTTTTCGCGAGTCAAGTCGGTCGATGGGCATACGTTCATGATGGCGACGGGGTGTGGGAGATGCTTGATCTCAACGCCTTCGTTCTCGCTATCCTCCTGTAGGGCCTCCAGCACAAGACACAGAGCAATATTCGCTCCCGAGGAGTCACCCGCCAGTATAACTTTCTCTCCAGCCTCTTCCGCTTCGGCCATCAAAGCCCGGTATGTCTTTTGGCAGACAGGGAACGACTTGTGCGCGGGGTCGTTGGGCGCAAGAGGTGTCGATACAATCGATATGGAAGTATCGGACATCTCTTTAGCTAACTTGGCGCAGATCTTGTAGTGTTGTGGAGAGGGCGGTTCCTGCCAACTGCCACCGGCGAAGTAGTATATCCGCTTCTTCGAGCTCTTTTCTGCTTTGTTGGGTGGTATGACATCGTATATGTGTATGTCGCATACAGTTCGTTCGTGGAGGGTACACTGGGAGAGGTTCGATTGCTTTGGCTTGAGTCGGATTGACCCTTCCTCGTGGTCTGCTTGACGGTTGCTGATGCGCGTTCGCATTAGTCGTACCAGAGACTGGACCACAGCCATGAGGAAGGTGCGATCATTGCGATGGGTGAGCTGTATCGAAGAGCCAGTCTTGGCAGTCGGGCTGGGAGTGCTGGCATCTGTCATGGTGGTCATGTTGAAGGCCGTTGCTGTAAACACTAAGACGGAGGGAGCTCCGTGGTAAGGAGCGGAGGGATGCTGGACGCGTGGGAACAAGGACGCTTGGGTGGATGCATTTCGTGGCGCAAAGAAAGACGAGCACGCATCGTCGATTACGGGGCCTTAGCAAGCCCACGCGCGCAGGGCGACTCGTTCTCTAGTAAAAAGACGGCACATCAGGGCTTCAATGACGTCGTGACCCAGCGTTTAGGCCAGATAGAGAAGACCCTGACTAAAAGCGGGAAGATATGAACGCTTCCGAGAGTGGGTCGATCTGGAGGTGATTGCAAAATGTCTCGGCCATCACACAACGGTGAAGGATTGCGGTACGCGTTGCGCAAAAAGCACAATGACGAAGCTATGGGTCGCGCGTGCCGACCGTTCCATGCCAAGCCTGGATTTCTTGGGCAACACCAGCACCGTGCCTCTCAACCCTCAACGCGTCTTCAGTCTTCTGGGTCTTGTCAACCGTTGTGCGCTCTCTATACAGACCTCTTTGAATCTGGGACAGCGATGCATTCCAGGAATGTCGCAATCGCAGCTAGGTCGTCAGATGAGGAATCGTTTCGACGGACTGCACATATCACGGAAGATGCCATGCGACCAATGCTATCATTCGCATAGCGCACGAAAAAGACCTTTGGTTCTAGATCTTGTTTTTGACGTCGGATACGGCGATGCCAATGCAAGTCGTGGATGAAGACCTCCTCCACATGTCCTTATCTGACGCGCAAGCTTGCATGATGAGAACTCAAAACACCTGGGCGGAAGTCTTGGTCGTACCGCTGAGTGGCTGTGCAGCAGGCGGAGAGTCCGACAGGAAGCAGGTTCCGCTCCGCCAGGGTTACAAGTTGCGTCCGCCGGCGCCAACTCCGTCTTGGGTGCTCTTGTCGCCTTGGTATCACGTTCATGGATTCTTCTTATTGGCGACACTTCATCGCAAGGCCTTGGCCTACGTGTCTGGACCATCAACAAACAAATGAGCTGATCAGGGAACTGACCAAGGGAAGCCTTAAAGGCTATCGTTGCCGTTGAGCCACATGTGGCAGCTGATCCACCACCTACTCCCAAGAAGATCATACCCTATTCCAGCGCTCCTCGGACGTCGATGGCTCCGCAACAGTCCCTTACGGATGACGAAATCAAGAAATTCATTGACGACCTCGATCACGACAAGGATGGCAATGTCGACTACTGGGAGCTGGAGCGCAAGTTGGATCAAGTACACAAGGAGATAGCACCCAAAGCGCAACCACATAACCTCCACCATGGATCTCGGGGCGACGAGGCTCGACATGAATTTCTCAGGAATGTCATCGGAACACGAGACGACCACATCAACCGAGAGACCTTCGCAAAGACTGTCAAAACATGGGAGATACCGTCTTTGGAACAAGACCGGAAAGAAGCAAAAGATGAGGACGATTACCTGAAGCAGGTGCCCCTCCACCGGCGTGCGCGTGCTTACTGGGCCGTCAAAGGACCTGAGATAATGTTCCTTGGCCTGGTGCTGGCCTTGATGATAGGATTTGGTGTCTGGCAGTTCGTCAAGTACCTTACCTTCGATCAGTACACGCCTGCGTTCGGATGGGGAGCTGTCTTGTCCAAGACATGCGCGGGTGTGCTGTACCCGACATTCTTCTTCCTTATCCTATCCATGTCACGATGGCTCTCGACGTTCCTTCGGCGCTTCTATTTCATCTCCCGGTTCATCAACTGGGACTTGTCGCAGAGTTTTCACATCAAAATGTCCATCGTCGCATTGATATTCGCGACCTTACATGCCATTGGCCACCTCAGCGGCTCTTTCGTCTTTGGAAGTAAGCCCAATCGACAGGACGCAGTTGCCATTGTCGTCGGACAGGACGCTGTACCACGCTCATACACTGACTACCTTCGATCATTGCCAGGGTGGACTGGTCTCACATCTCTCGGCCTGTTCTACCTCCTCGCATTGATGAGCATGCCCCAGATACGAAAGTGGAGCTACGAGGTCTTCCAGTTAGCTCATCTACTGATGTTTCCCATTATTGGCTTCATGATGGCGCACGGCACTGCCCATCTGCTGCAATGGCCCATGTTCGGCTATTGGCTCGCTTTTCCCACCATCATGGTTCTGTGCGAACGTGTGTGGCGCCTGATCCTAAGCTTCCGCCCTATCCTTGCGGATCTCGAGTTACTAGACGACGAGACTGTTGCCATTACTGCGCAAGTACCCAAGACTCGCCCGTGGGACTACAAAGCTGGCCAATACGTTTTTGTGCAAGTTCCGCAACTATCCCGGTTCCAGTGGCATCCTTTCACCGTGTCAACTTGCATCAATAACACCATGCAAGTTCACATCAAAGCAGACGGTGACTGGACAAACTCGCTCCGCGATCTGGCCAAAGAAGGCGGACGAAAGACTATCAAGATCGGTCTTGATGGACCATTCGGTGCACCAGCTCAGCGGTTCTATGACTTCGAATACAGCATGGTCTTTGGGTACGTCAACGTTTCATTTCAACCCCAACTTTTCTAACATATTACAGTGCTGGTATTGGCATAACGCCTTTCTCGGGTGTACTGACCGATCTCCAACACCACGAGCTCGAGCGCGTCAAATCTGCGAACGACTCCCCAGCATCACCCGACGAAACCCCCAAAGAGCCTTCGCCGTACACAAACCATCGTCGAGTCGACCTACATTGGATGGTCCGCGACAAGAACAACCTCTTATGGTTTTCCGATCTCCTCAATGAAGTCTTCCGTCAGAAACCAAACAGCGAAGATCTCGACATCCGCATCAACACCTACGTAACGCAGAAGCGCAAGCAAATCTCCCAACACGTATTTCGATGGCTACTCGAAAAGCATCGCACAGATGAGCACCCGCAATCGCCCATCACTGGTCTTGTCAACCCAACACATTTCGGACGTCCGGACATTCGGGGCATTATGGAAGCACACTATGACGATATGAGCAAGGTGTTGGCAGATCGTTTGAACGAGAAAGATGGCAACAAGGATGATGAGATCAAGATTGGTGTTTTCTTCTGTGGCCCACCTGTTATCGGTCAACAGATTGCCGATCAGTGCACCATGCTGAGTGCCAGGGCGAGGAATGAGGACAGGAAGCTTGAGTACCGGTTCATGATTGAAGTGTTTGGTTAGCGATAGATGATGATACCTCAAGACTGTTTGTAATAAATCTTCCATTTTCAATATGAACGCTGTGGCCCAATCTTCACCAGGTAGCTGTGTCCAAACTCCGAGTGATGATAAGCCTTGGAGCATACAATGACACTGTTAGGTGTAATTCTTCGTGCTTGCCATGCGTGTACCTGCCCACGTGGCTAGCAAGGGATTGGGCACGTGCCCAGGCGCTAAACCGCGTCACCGAAGCCGATGTGTCGGAACCGTCGTCATTCACCGTCCGGAACACTTTCACTCAACCACTAAACACACTACAACTTGTTCCACCCCATAGTTGGAAGCACAGCGCGCCTTCCAACTCGCTTCCAAACAGATACCCCTACTTCGCGACCAAGACTCCGACCTTCCGCAACCCAAACCCACCCCGCGCACACGAGCGACCCCCCTCACTCCCGTCCATACACCCCCGCTTCCGACCAACACACAACATGGCGTCCTCAGCTTCAAAGCGCCTCTTTAAAGAATACCGCATGCTCTCGAACGACCCGCCAGAAGGCATTACCGCCGGCCCAGTCAGCGAAGACGATATGTTCGTGTGGGAAGCGCTAATCCAAGGCCCGGAAGGCACGCCCTTTGAAGGCGGCGTCTTCCCCGCTGAACTACGGTTCCCGAAAGACTACCCGCTTGCGCCGCCGAAGATGAAGTTTATGACGGAGATGTGGCATCCAAATGGTATGTTTGACAATGTGGACATGCTTGCGATCTTGCACTAGACACTCTCATTCATATGTGCGAGATGCGAGAAGCATGAGTTTTGAAGCACTGAAGCTAACACCACCAACAGTATACCCCAACGGCGAAGTCTGTATATCCATCCTCCACGCCCCCGGCGAAGACCCCATGCACTACGAACAAGCCTCGGAACGATGGTCGCCCATACAAAGCGTCGAGAAGATCCTGATAAGCGTCATGAGCATGTTGGCGGAGCCAAACGACGAGAGTCCAGCAAATGTAGATGCGGCGCGCATGTGGCGGGAGAAGCGCGACGAGTATGAGAAGATTGTACGGACGAATGTGCGGAAGAGTCTGGGGCTGTGAAGGATTTGAGATGGAGAGTGGAAATCACGAATAATGGATGCATAGCGTATTAGGAGTCTTTTCGGTGCTGGGTATTTGTAGGTCATATTCAGAGAAAAATACCATGAATCTTTCAGGAGGAATATACCGCAAGCGACAAGGTTCATGTGATGCTACAAGGTTGAACGTGTATCGCTAGCGAAAGTCAAGCCACGCTATTCTTGCCATATGGATACCAAAAGCACACAATCAGCCCAATCTACCACACCGTCCGTCCAGCCATCCTACTATGACCTTCAGACAATTTCCAACCCAGAAGCCTCTCCATACCCATTATACGCCACGCCGCGAAAGTTCCACTTCGGACACTTCTCCTGCACATTGCCGCTCTTGTCTGTCGCCCGACTGTATATCGCAACATCCTTGCCCTTCTCGACCTTGACCCTTGCCTTCCACAATGCCCACGCCCACTTGAGTTCAACATCCTGAGCATCCTCGCCCTCGTAGGCTTTGATCAACTCTGCTTCTGTCCATGTTGCTCCTCCATCGGTGCTGACTTCGACTTTGACGATGGGCCCATCTGCACCACTAGGCAGTGCATAACCCTTGACTTCAATCGTCCCATCTGCGTCTCGCTGCACAGTACTACCCGATTTGGGAATTCCAATGACGCTGTTGACCGGCATGTCTTGTAGAGCATCGACCTTGCCCCAATACCCCTCCGCCTTTTCTTTCGAATCAATCTCTGGAGGTAGGACTTTGTAGTCGTGCTGTTGATAGTGACTTTGACTCTCGGTCAGTTGGACGGAGATGGAGTCAAGCCACTTGACGCTTCTCGCTCCAGCGATACCAGGAGTGACGACGCGGACGGGAGCACCGTGGTTTAGTGGAAGAGGCTTGTCGTTCATTCGAAGGGCGAGTAAAATCGAACTCTCCCGATCCATGGCTCGTGATAGCGGGATACTGGCACCGTAGAACTCGTCTTCTTGAGTAGGCGTCTGGTAGCACGAGAACGCCACATGCGCTTCGCTGAGCTTGTTTTCATCGACCTTGACACCTGCCTTCTCCAGAACATCTTTGAGGAGAGGTCCAGTCCATTTGCAGTTCATGACTGCGCCATCGAACCAGTCAATTCCAGACACCTCCTTCAACTTTGTACGCATGGTATGACGACGGTTTCCGGCGCATTGTAGTGCGCATATTACGGTATGCTGAGGAAGTGCTTCGAGATCTGCGATGGAAAGCGAGAGTTCATTGTTGACGAGTCCGGTAACGGAGACTTTGTGTGTGCTCGCATTGATGTGGGGAATGGGTCCGTGATTGCGGTCGTAGCCGTCTTTGGTGATGAAGCTGTAGACTGTATCAGTATCGTGACTGCGTAGATCTTGAAATTGGACTGTGGGTATCCTGGATCCAAGGGTTATGATCGACTGAGCCCACTTTCAGGATGCCGTGCGTGAACGGCTGGTCCCCTACTGGCGCCTCTTATCGTCTCTTCCCAGCACAGTCTCCTTCACCCTCACATGCGATGAACACTAGACGTACCTTTCAACCAGCTTCTCAAGCTCCGGCTCGCGATTCAGCGGCTCCTCAACCGAGTACTCGAGCTTCTACCGCATCGTCAGCCCTACTCGACTAAATCCAATTTACATATCGACATAGTCTACCGTATTAGGAAACCCATGTAAAACTCTGGGGGCGTACCTGGACCATGGTCGTCGATGCTGATTTGGCGGATATGGCGTGATTGAGGCTAGGGGAAGAAAAGGTGGCGGGGCACACAGGCTATAAGGCACAAAAGCGGGGGCGGGGTAAGAGCGAGGTAGGAGCGACGAGGCTGTTTGCTGGTGCCACACGATGCATGTGACTTGGGCAGGTGCGTCGGGTGAGCGGCGGATAGGTGCGGCTCTGCGCTATCTTCTATGGAGAAGTCGGATAGCTGGGTCAATGGGGATGGAATGAATGGGCACGCTGTTTGCCGTGCTGCATGACGTTTGTTCAACAATATATTACGACATCTCTGTCTTCGATGACCTCGATCTACTGGCAGCATACGATGTCCATCGGAGAGGGATGCATTCTGGGTAGTCTTCGAGTTGATATACATTTACAGTTCTAGACTGGCAAAGATGCGGCCCTTATTCGTCCAGTGCTATGATACATGCTATAGCTTACACAACAGCTTCTCAACTACAGCGCTGGCTCTGACGCCCAGTCCTCTTATGCGTAACTTTCTCCTTGGGTCTTCTCAACAGTGTCCTTGATGTAGCGCACATATGCCGGCATCAGCGGCTTGCCCTCCTTGTTTTTGGACATGTCGTCCAGCGACCGTACACCCTCGATCAATACTAGCTTTGTTCTAGTCTCGAACGTCTGTGCCTCTTCTGACATGGGCATTTCAGCGCCGAGCACTTTGCCAGACGTCTTAAGAGCGTTCCAGATGATGAGTACCTCAAGAAGTTCGTAGCAGTGGTCGGTGATGTGTTCCAAAAGTTTGGTGACGTTTACGAAATCAGTGGCTCTCTTGTCGGAGTTTCTAGATATAGCATCTAGTGATGTCTGGAACATTTTGTCAGTATTGGTCCGCATATGCAGGAAGGTAATGGGGGAAGATGTACCGTGTATCCGCTCTGCTGTAACGCGTGGACCAGGCGGCTAGAAAGTTTCTTGACCTCCTCTTTGTCTCCACCGTATCTGTCGGCGAGTACAGCAGCCATTTCTGTCGGCAGCGCAACCACAGATGGCCTCCCTCTGTAGTCGCCTTCGGCAAACTTGTCTGGTTTTCCGCGCGGTTTCACCGGTCTCTTGCCTACATAGTGTTGCTCATCCTCCATGAGCTCCACCACTTGCTTCGCCAGTTTGTGCGCCTTGATTGTATCGTCCTGTGCCCAATCGGCCAGAGCCGCTTTGTCGTGCACAGTCCTCAACACCGCACGCAAAACACCGTAATTGCTCAGCTTGACGCCGGTTTCCTCTGCTCTTTGCAACGCCTTCAGAACAAGATGCTGCATGCCTGCAAGGTTCAACTTCCTGATAACGAGCTCCTGCCACTGCCAGTGGACCTTGATCCCGGCCTCTTGGAATCCCTCCAAGCATCTGACAACATTCTCCCAGTCCTCCTTGGTTTCGCTTTGGTTACAAATCTCCCTGAGCCGCTTGTAACGATTCGGTAGCCTATTGCGGTCGAGGTGTTCAAGAGGCAGGGTGACCTCTCCCAAGGTAATCTCTATAGGCTCGGCTTCGAGTTTTGCGCGGCTTTCTTGCGAGTATACGAGCTTCTGTTGCTCTTTGGTCAAGTGTTCGGGGAGGAGGATTTGGGAGTTGAAGGTTGATAAGAGCTTGGATAGTTCGGGAGAAGACGGTGGGAGGAAATTGGGGAGAGCGCCTGATGTTCGCATTAGTAGAGTGTATATACGAAGGCAATTCGGGAGTGATGCGGACCTCTTTGGCTCACTGCAGTGCGCGAGAATGCGCGTCTTGAGCCATTGGCGTGGAGGCAGATGTTTTCTGATCGTAGCAATGCCGATTGGCAGCCCCGCCGTATCGAATACATGGTATGGTGTGTGCTGAATGCCCTGGTCGCATGGCGTGGGCAAAGTCCAGAAATTTGGCGCAAACGCGTCAAACGCGCCAAGCCATGTCGGCGGCACTTTCGCTTTCTCCGACAGGCAGCCACGACTCCAGCCTCAGGTGTTACACAGCCACATTGCGGTCCCTCTTTCCCGGCAAGCGAAATGTTAGCCCCTAGGAGGACCAACCGCTACAGCTGGCTCTTCCCTCGAGCCAAGAAGACCACCAAAATGGACAACGAGCAAGCCACCTTCTGGCTGAGCCAGTTCATCGGGAAGAACTTGCGCATACACGCCAGTGATGGGCGAGTATTCGGAGGCCAGATGAAATGCACAGACAAAGTACGAGGTCATGACGAGTGGGGAGTCCTGCTGTATTAACTTGACATAGGACCGTAATGTCATTCTTGCACTCGCACACGAGTACCGTGCGCCATCAGCCGAGACGATTCGCAAGGCGGTGGAAGAGTCGGGAAATCCATCTGCATCTGTCGCTTGGAACAGTCGCTACGTCGGACTCATTGTTGTCCCCGGCCAGCATATCACGAAGATTGAATTTGAGGAGAGCACGTTTGCGGGCCAGAAGAGCGCGGTGACGCTTTGAAGGAGCTGCTGGTGCCGACTATGGATGTGTAAATCAAGACGCGCGCGCTCACTGCGAGTTGCGGGCTGCGTATGTATGGCGCCATGCCTGGAGTGTCTTTGAGGGCGGCGCAAGTCAAGTACGAAATCTGTTCGAACCAGTCATATTGTGAGTATTGTATTCGAGTGCTGTAATAGGGTCCGTGCTGACTATTGTAGGCAATGACAGTGGCAGAAGTGGAGGTGAACTGGTCGCCGCGGTATGGTAGCGAGCAGTGACCCGTAATGCTATTGTCCAACTCCAACAATAGCGAAATAATCTTGCATTGTTGCAGACTACAAGCAACTTTTTACTCACCTCTTGACTTTTTATATATAGCCCTAGAGCCTACATCATCCTCTTTCCAACACCAACACCATCACACCACACATCGACTTCCTCAGTACCATGCATACATCCTGCAACAGTCCGACGAGGGAGGGCTCGTATGCCTCAAAGCTCATCCAGAAGTCATCAGTCGCAACCAAGCTTTCTGAGCCAGACGGCCACAACCCCTCCACCACCACACGATCTTCTTTCAAAAATCCGTCCAAGGTCTCCAAGCCGAGAAGACGACCACCAAAAACTCACCTCAAGATCTTGGTTCCAGTTTCCTCTCACACCACTCCAGCCGCACACCAAGCCGCCGTCTCAGCATCACCGCTCCTTTCCCTCCCAGGCGAAATCCGCAACATGATCTATATCTACGCTCTCACTTCGGATACAAATCGCCTACCCTACGACAAGCAGCACGGTCGATTCGACGTCTCCAAGATTGGCGCCGGATTGCTACAAACCTGCCAAATGGTTTCGTGCGAAACCATGTACATGCCATTGACATTAAACACCATTGTGTTTCCTACTTCAACAGGAAGTGGAGAAGCAGAGCTGAAGATGCTGGGCTGCATGGGCAGAATCATCCGATTAGGGCATGCGTTCAAGTGGCATGGGAATTTGAAGTTTGAATTTATCTGGGGCGACAAGCTCACAACTACATTAAATCCGCTTCGATGACGCTCTCCACCGCCCTCGGATGCCGACTTATCTCTACAATCCTAAACCCAGCTTCCTTCAACAACCGCGCCCAGTGCTCTTCCGTCCTCTCCATTCCACTCGTACAGTTCATGAGTTGCAGATCAAGCGTCGTCATCAAGTTCGTCGCACCCTTCTTCGGCAACACGACCTCGTAGACCAAGAGCTTGGAGTATCCTCGCTTGAACACAGCGGCGACTTGCGAGAACATGCGTACGCAGTCCGCATCAGGCCAGTCGTGCGGTACGGCGTGGAAGAAGTAGGCGCGTGCATGCAATTGGGATTGCGGGGTGAAGAAGTCGTAAGCCTGCTTCACGATCCTCTTGTCCAAGTCTTCGATTGGCATCGCTACGACTTCTGGGGTGTCTTGTAGGATCAAGACATCAGCGGGCAGATCAAGATGTTTATCCAGCAGACGCGAAGTATCGAGGCCGTGAGCGCCACCAATGTCCACGAACAATGGCTTCCCGGTTTCTATTTCCGCGCCATCTACGATTCGCTTGGTGTCGTACACGTCCGTCCAGTCCATCTTGTGATTTCGCAACGCGGTCATCAGACCCATGAAACTACTTCCCTTCCCTTGTGGATCCGCCGCGCAAGTAGCGAAGAAGTCTGTTCCGTTTGTCATGTCGCGGTAGTTGTCGAGCTGGCTCAGGTCGATGGGTTCGCGGTAGTTGTACTTTTTGAGAAAGCCGGGGAGATTACATCCAGTGGGGATGGTATGGTCGATAC
This sequence comes from Alternaria incomplexa, assembly GCF_024043165.1. Taxonomy (NCBI): domain Eukaryota; kingdom Fungi; phylum Ascomycota; class Dothideomycetes; order Pleosporales; family Pleosporaceae; genus Alternaria; species Alternaria incomplexa. Next base: position 567,825 of record NW_026249856.1, read on the forward strand.
TGGACTTGGGTTAGTTGGATGCCTTTGTGTGTAAATCGGGGGTTTGGGTTGTACGCACCCGCACTTTGTGATCTGGTCGGTATGCGATACCGTGTCGCCGAGAGAAAGCGAGTAGGGTGTAGGCTTCCAGGTATCGACGTCTGTCTCCTCCAATACGTAAAGAGCCGCGATGTGTCTCAAAAACCTTCCTATAGCCCACAAATCAGTACTACACCTCTTTTTCGCAATGGCATACACTCACGCAACAAGTTTGGCTCAGCCTTCGTATTCGCCCACTCCAGCAATTGATCCAAGTGCACTGGCGCACCAGGATTCTTCTTGTCGGCTTCCCTCCATTTCTTCCAGATACCGAGATCAAGAATAGTCTGAACACCAGCTACGAGTACAGGTGTTTCGAAAGATAGTCTCCAGCCTTGCTCGAATGGCGTTTCGAGGCGGGCTAGTAAACGACGCGCTGCTTCTTTGGCTTCGAAGCGCTCGGCGTCCGTGGAGAACTGTGAGGGCTGGATCGCGTCCAAGGTGCTGATGATAGATGTCATGATGTGTATGTTAGGTGGTGTTTAGTTTCGCGTATGAGATGATAGTCTTCCGAACGGACGGATAGCGAACAGTACTTAAGGAACGTCAACATGATTCATGCTTCTCTGTTGTTTACTACACATTCACAAATTCACGACTCTTCAGGTCCACTTCCCAGAGACCCCAGTCATCCCACGGGATTTCGCCTACCGCGGACGGCAATAAGAGCTTGGCACATGTGGGGTTGCTCAGGGAGTTGATCCTTAGCGTACGTTAACACATGCCCATGACTCAATTCGGGACACCGTCGTCGCTGCTATTGCTGGGTTTGGCCTTATCTTGCAGGTCATAATCTCAACGGCTCAAGTGGGATGATTTTGACTGTCGTGGGCATCAAGTCGCCGTCAGCTGTAACGAGGTGTTCTAGATGGAAACGAAAGTTGCGAGTTATGTGTGTCGTCTCTATTAAAAATATGTAATCGCTGTTAACATCAGGAGCTTCTGTAGAAGCCGTGCATGACGTCCTCGCCTCTCCGCGGAGGAAAGCTATATGTTGTAGAATAGCGCCAAACGGCACGCTGTCGCGATGGCCCAAGGGGCATATATCTCGCCCTGACATCGTTCAAACCATGCTCTTACTTCCAGGACGACCATCTTGACTCCCTCCACGCGCTGAACATCTCCAATGAGAGGGCACTGGAGACAGCATGGGGTCCTTGAACAGCTCCTCCATGCTCTCCTTGCTGCTTGTCTCGATGTCTGTCATCTTCGTCTCGATATCCGTCATCTTGTAGATCTCGAAGCCAGTCTTTTTCTTTTTCATCTTTTCCAATGTACCTGTGTTCGATCGCGATCGGTTGGACTCTTTCGATACGTAGCCATCGGAAGAGTGCCGTGTCTTCCACGTCTCTGCTCTGAACAGGCTGTTGATGACGGGTGCGTTGACTGCAAAAATGGACACTATCTGTTCGAAGTTGTTAGATATCATCGCAATGCGGCATGTCAAAGGTAGTGAGACTTGCAGCTTCGCGTTGTGCCCATACTGAGGACAGAGCGACCTCAACCGAAGAGCCGATAGATAGGATACAGCGAGCGATCGCCATCCCCATAACGAAGAGACCGAGAGAGAGGAGAAAGATGACGCGAATTTTGCTGTGATGCCGGTTAGATTTGGCTTGGGTCCAGGTCGCGCGTGGACTTACCGCCAGAGGCTGATCTTCGCATCTTTCAACATCCACAACGGTACGACCAGCAGCAAAGCATCTACACTTTCAATGCGTCAGCTTGCAACCACTGGATTCCAAATTGATACTCACAAGACGTTTCCGACAGCGATCACGATGTTGATCACAATGCCAGCTGAACACTCCTTGCCTGGGTCAGGAAGAATCTGCCAGTTTCTCCTCAAGGGCAAACAGTGTGTTGTCTGCGTGATGATGGCGGCGATACACGCAGCGACCGAGATACCCGCCACGGCTTGTACATAATAGTAGAGCCTGGTGCTTCTCCTGCGCCGACGAATGAGTATCAGTTGTTTGGAAGCAGATATGAACTTACGTCAAACGGAGGAACAGGATAATGAGAGATCCTTTCAAACTCCAGACTAGAAAGATCAAGAAGTAGAAAGAGGCGAACATGCCCTTTGCGCCCTCCCGCATCGACTTTCGCATTGCAGATGGAAGCGCTTCACGCTGCTCTTGAGACATGGCTATAGGCGCACCCATTACATCTGGAGTGGCGTTAGTCGAGTGATTCAATACCGAAGGACTTGCGGTAGTCAACTTACTGAGATACTCCACCATAACATAGATCAAAGTGAAAAAGATCCACGAGGTGAATGCGAAGGCGTCGTCCCAGTAGAGGCCTCTCCATCCCAATGTCTTCCATCTGGTGAAGAACCTCGCAGCGATGATGGCACTCCCAATCGCGTACTCGGTGCGACATTCGATGAGCGTCGCATTCGGGTCAGACATCTTAGTGGGCCGTTGCAAAAGAAAGTGGGCGAACTGGTGCGCTAGAAAACCTCCACTCGGTAGGTTGTGTTATATGAAGTGTGCATTCTTTGAAAAGATGGTGATTTAGGAGTAAGCACAGCATCTCTGCACAGTGCTTCATTCTCTCAATTCGGATAGGAAAGAGTCGATGAAAACTGGGGGAAGGATTTCTTAAGACAGGGATCGGGCCCCGAGGAGAGGCAAGACACATGATGAGATGGCACTCCTTTACCGAGCTTGAATCTGGTTCCTTGCATGTCGACGCAACCCTCTACTGGTGGAGGCGGCCGTCAGCAAGGCCTCAATCGAGCGTATCATGAGTTTCTCGCCCTTGCTGCCTGAATCGCTTGGGCACGCATAAGACGGCGAATAGTCATGAGCCATGGATGATAGCTCGCTCGGGCGGGAGATTACTGACTCGAGTGGCGTGAGGTATAGGCGGGAATAGGTGCGGCTCCCGTTGAGGCGCATGCCATCTTGATGTCTCTGCGCGAACGCGGACGAACCCTTCCACTGGTTCCTCGCTTGGGAATTTCAACGCTCATCCTGATTGCTTCAGGGCTAGTCTCGCATTGAGGAGCGGCCCCTCCCAGCATGTGCCGAAAGGCGGTGTCCTGAACCACGTTCTCTGTCCATGATTGCCCGTGTTCGGTTGCACATGCCGATGTGCGATGGATTCGCGATACATTCTGTGTTGGCAGTACCTAACAAGCGCATGAGTATTCCACAACCTTGCCGAAGGAACAGGTATTGTTAGAGCGATTCATGACAGGTCGCCACGACAACAATCGCCCACTCTTGCTGGCGCGGATATGCTGATGGAGAGTCGTGGGAGTGCAGGTGGTGTCCAAAGCCCCGTGCAGCGCATTTAGCCAACCAATGGCAACTAAAATAGGATAAGGCATGTTTCGGCATTGCATCTTGGCCCCATATCCTACGTCGGCTGAGTCCGCGCCGAACGCTGGAGGAGCCATTCCGGAGAAATAACCTTGGAAGCCGCACTCCTGGATTCGATGATGTGTAATCAGCTGCAGGAACCTGAGAGCTGCAGCGGCTGCGCAATGAGGGTGAACGTGGGCCGCAAGAGATGGCTTCCTCTTTACCTGCTTGTATTGGAACCGAGTGTTGAGGTCCATGCCCCCTCTTCTTTACCCCACAAGCTTCCAGTTCTTACAGGTGAATCACAATCGATGGGGGTTGATAGCTCTGGCTCTCAAGCGGTACGTCAGTAGAGGTTTGCGCCTGCCTGCGCGTCCGGAGAACGTGCGAAGACGGATGCGGCTTAGCACGACGCGAGAACCCGAACATCGGAGATCTGGACGCGTTCTCAACGATACAAGTGATTAGGGTTCACATCGCGATGTGAACCATCTCGCGTGCGATATCAGCCATCATGATTATGCTTAGAAAACAAAGGAAGTTATCGTGTGTTGCAGACGATGACATTCTCAGACCAACAACCAGCCTAAAGGCGACATGGGCGCCCCAGCAGATGAATCCCTCAACTCTTACTACATCAAGCCGCATACACTTCGTCGACGTAGCAAAATTGATATATTGAGCTTCCGAGTAGATGCCATATCACCTCAGCGCTCCCCTTCGATGTCCTCCTCCACTGGCGCCTTCCTCTTCCTCTTCCTCTTCACCTTCGCTTCATCCTCAGGCGGAAGGAGCTTGACCTCGAGAAGACAGCATCCCCTACCAGCTTCTTCGCTACACTTCTCGCACTTCCTAGTGTACCACATAGGCTCTCGGAGCTCGTTACCACTCGATATTACTCTAATTCTGCCCTCCTCGCTAGCTATTGTCTCGTTGGCATGATTGCAGCTCTCGTTCGGACACCGCCACACGTATATTTTGACGAGCGGAGCTATATGGGACTTGGCCTTGGTGGGTTGAGGCGTGTAATGAGACATGGCGAGAGCGCTTGCAGCTTTCTGCATCAAGGCTGTGTGATAGTATATTCGTTCGGGGTGTAGAGATTGTGTGGCTTTGGAAATGCGATTTGGAAATGGGGCGATGATACAACCACGTAAAGAAAAGCTGGAACGCAAGTTGTGTGGGAGTTGGAATGCCCACAAAGAGTGCGCACGAGCCATTGTCATGCGCACAAAGACAATGCGATGAATGAAAGACAATCGACAGAACACCCTCCAGAACTCCAGACCGATTCAAGAGCCGCAGTCAAGGCTGAGAAGATCTCATATTCTGAGTACGCGCAGCCGCGCCCAGCTGGTCTCCACTAGGCCGGGAAGGAGTAGTGAACGAATAAGTAGATAGCGATCTAGTTAGATCTGATAAATATCGTTGAGTGCCGAAGCCATGACGAAGGACTGCGATAAAGCGCGGGACGATCGACAACAATGCTTTGCCATCCTCCTAGAACCCATCTCTTGCCCATTCCATCGCAAGAGCAAGACGCTTCTCGAAGAAGTGAGCACCTACGGCCCCTGGAGCATCCCAGTGAGTGGGATCATCTTCAGCCTTGCGCCAGCCCATCTTCATGCGAACGTCTTCTGCGTCCATAATCTCACCGAAAGGAATGATGCGGAATCTTCTCTCCGGAAGTACGTTCTCGTACGCATTGAAACCACAGCAGCGCCTCCATTCGCGACACCAAGACTGCAAGAATGACCCCATTCTGACAGACTCGGGTTTCATTCCTAGCTCTTTGAGGATATTCTCTACGGCGACGACATTGCCACGAAGACCTCGTACTACTACGAGGCCGTACATGATAAGATCGCTCAGCGAGTTCTGTTCAAGATTGAGGTGCCATCTCACGGTCATGTGAGGATAGTTCTCGCTGGTGAGGGCGACGAGGTTTACATCATGGACGTGGCGACTCAAATCTGAGAGGCTGCCGTAGTTCCCAAAATGTTCTTGAGCCAACAGAACGATGCAACGAATTTGCTGTCTCCAACTTTCACTGCACATATCTAGGAAGCCTAAGAGCTGTACAGGGGGTGTTCTTTCCATAAACTTGCCGCGTCGTTCCGGGTGGCACAGAAAGACGAGGTCATTGAGCTGCCATTCGACTTTGAGTGTCTCCGAGCGAAGCTGCCAGCAAGTGTACTTTAGCTGATTGGCGTCCCGTGGTTGGCGCCAATCGGTACAGAAGTATGCCTTGTAGTCATCTTCCCGATGGAAAATGAGGCCGTCTGACTCGTGAAGGGCGTATGTGTAGATCCGATCGCGCAGTTCGCGGGGCAGGCGAAGAAGAGGGCTGGCATTCCTACACGCCATGGTGATAGGATTATTGTAAGACTATTGGAAGTTATATCGCTTTTCGGTCCACCGCGTACGTCCTACTAGAAGGAAAGCGCGGTTAACACAAACGAGGCGTAAAGCTGTCTAGTGCGGACGAGGTTTTAGATCGCATTGGTTGCAGCCTTAAACGCGCTCTCTGCAATGTGCTGGGTACAGCCCGCAGTAATTGAGATGAAACAAGAGCAAAAAGTATTGTCGTACACAGATGGGTGGCAGCAAAAAGAAAGCGAGTGTTGCATCGGCCGGGAATCTATCGTGTTGTTAGAACAATGGATCGAATGAAGTGGACGATCTAAACTTACCGAACCCGGGGCTAGCCGAAACTGTCCAAGATGGATGGCAACGGCTAATTTTACCACTAAACCACCGATGCTGATGTTCAAAGTGAAGGATTGGTTCACGTGATTTGATGGAAGTTCGGCTCACAAAACATTCTATATCCTCGAATTTACCATAATGCTGCCTGCACAAACGACGGCATGGGATGAGTCTCTTCGTGGAGTAGAACGAGGGGTTGGTCAAATTTGCTCGCTTAAAAGCATGCTGCATGCAACTTTACTTTGACAAGGTTAGTGGCATCTTGACCTCCACTGTCTGCTCAGATATGAAGGCCCACGACAGTGTATAGCAGCATTCACAGAGATGACGGTGAACATCCCTTTTCTTGATTTCTGCGGTACCTTCCAGGAGTTCCGCTGACCTTAGTATACAATATGTGACCCCTTAGGCGTTCAGGTAGGTGCGCTTTATTTGGAGCTGTTCGAGTGCCCAATGATGGTGCAAGGTATGCGACAAGGTGTGTCAGCTGCTGGCGTTCAAGGATGCGTGTATGCCATGGGCATATCCTGGGACGGGACGGCAGCCACCTTGGTACACGCCGTCCGATCCCGACGATCGGGGTCGCATGCGATGACGTCCGCGCGCGCATCTGGGGGACGAAAAGTTGCTAACCGGTATCTAAAGACCCTTACTGTATACGAACCCTGTAACACTTCCCTCGTGAGTCACACTATTCGTCTATTTGAATCTCGAGCGAAGGTGTTGAAACGTGCACTGCTATCTGGTGGGTGAATCAATGCCAAGCACCTTGGCGCCATCTCGAATTCGGACGCCGCGGAACCCGCTCTCTGCCTCCAGACACATTCCGCACTTCCGCTCTGCACCGCCATCCATGGAACAGCAGAACGTCTTTACACGCAAGCGTTGCTGACTGTCGTCATCGGTATTCGGTCTTTTGCGCGCGAGCGGTGTCGTGCTTCGACAAATTCATGACGCATCGCTCGGTACTTGAGCGCACGCTGTAATCGGCCCTGATGGCGACCGGTACAACCTTTCGCCCGCATGTTCGTACAAGCAATGTACGGCACGTACGGTACTATGTACGACATGTACGAAAGTAAGGTTGTCGCGTCGAAACGCGTAGGATTTGTGATCAGGCAAAGCGGCAATCTGTTGAGTGTGGATACTGATTTCGCACAACAAGCCGGTCACTCGAAGGTACGAACAGCGAGCATTAAGAGCACATCGACATTTTAGTGTGGCCCTCCACATGCCGATGGCTACAAATCTGTCTTTACGATTAGTTGAAACCTCGCGGAGAGCATGTCCGACACATTGAGGCCCTGGTGGAACCATTTTCACGGGTTTGGGTCGCTCTTCGGTGCTTCAGGCGTTCGGCCGAGCCCGAATCGATCCTCAAACCATCCGCTAAGAAACGCTATCAGGACCAATTTCAGCTCCGCCCCGCTACAACAGCGCCCAGTACAGGAAGCAGGGACTTTGTCTCTAGTTGACCCTGAATCTAGCATCAGGGCAGTCTAGACTGCCGAATCTGCACTTGCTGCCTGGATAGCCTCTTGAACCAATCAAGATGACCGAATTTTGGCCGTATGCAGTCGTTCCGCAGCAGTCGGTGCCCGTGGCTTCCTGCCTCGTGTGAGCCCCTGCTTCGTCCGTTGAAGGAAGTAATGCACGCAATTGCGCCTGCGACGTCAGTAAGCTCGGAGTCGCTAATGTCGACGCCCGACTCTCCCTAGACTTTTCTAATCGATCAGGACCCACAGCAGTCCCCATAGGCTCATGTATATCACTACAACCCCAATATTCTTTTGAGTAGTACCTGCTTGAAGCTTTCACCTCTAATTCCGGGATCCGATCTTTAGTCACTATCATCATATCTCAGAAAGACGAGAATCCTGGACAGACTGTTCGATCAACGCCAAAATGGAGGGCCGTAGGAGGAGCAGCGGTATGAACATACCTTCCGGCGCTGGTGAAGACATCATGCGAACACTATCCCGCACATTTTCCGGCAAATCAAGACAAGACGATAACATCCAACGAGAAGACGACAGTGCAGACAGCGATTCCGCCAAGACCAAGGTGGATGAATGGAGGCTGGCAAGCGATGTGAAGGATCTCCAGCAAAACGATCCAACCGATGGACGAAGACTTGGTGTTACATGGAGCGGGCTCACTGTCAAAGTGGTGCCTTCGGACGCACGTTTGCAGGAGAATGTGCTCAGCCAGTTCAACATTCCACAGCAGATCAAGGAGTCGCGACAAAAACCAGAACTGAAGACCATCCTCGACAACAGCTTCGGCAGCGTACAGCCGGGCGAGATGTTGCTGGTGCTAGGAAGGCCTGGATCTGGATGCACCACCTTGCTGAAGATGCTCGCCAACAAGCGCAAGGGGTACGCACAAGTCGAAGGCGATGTGCACTTTGGCTCGATGGACGCCAAGGAAGCCAAAAAATACCGCGGCAACATCGTCATCAACACCGAAGAGGAGCTTTTCTTCCCTACGCTCACAGTAGGCAAGACTATGGACTTCGCTACAAGGCTGAACATCCCACGTACGCTTCCGAGGGATTCCGCAACTCCCGAGGAGTATCGCCAGAAGTTCAAGTCATTCTTGATGGATTCTATGGGAATATCGCACACCGAGGACACCAAGGTCGGCGACGCCTTTGTCCGTGGTGTATCTGGCGGAGAGCGCAAGCGAGTCTCTATCATCGAGACTTTGGCCAATCGCGCCAGCGTAGCCTGCTGGGTAAGTTCACCAACCATCCTTGAAGCTGAGGACAACAAGTTCCTTCGGATCCGCAATGATGGACGCTGACATGACACAGGATAATTCCACACGTGGTCTCGACGCAAGCACTGCTCTAGAGTACACTCGTGCTCTCAGATGCTTGACAGACGCGATGGGCATTGCTACAATCGTCACATTATACCAGGCAGGCAACGGTATCTACGACCTTTTCGACAAAGTCCTCGTGCTCGACGAGGGCAAGCAAGTTTTCTACGGCACTCGCGAACAAGCTCGACCCTTCATGGAAGAGCAGGGCTTCGTGTGCAGCGAGGGTGCGAACGTTGCCGACTTCCTCACTGGTGTGACAGTACCATCTGAGCGACAGATCAGATCCGGATTTGAAGGCTTCCCACGCAACAACATTGAGCTAGAGCAGGCCTACCAACGGTCTTCCATCAAGGCTGCCATGGAACAAGAACTGTCATATCCCACAAGTGACGCCGCAAAGTCGAACACCCAGTCCTTCGTCGAAGCTATGGCAATAGACAAGTCGAAGCATCTTCCAGCATCATCTCCCATGACAGTGTCGTTCTATAACCAGGTGAAAGCCTGTGTGGCTCGGCAATACCAGATCCTCTGGGGAGACAAAGCGACGTTCATCATCAAGCAAGGTTCTACACTCTTCCAGGCACTCGTAAGTCTCCCCATTCCTCTCCGAGCTACTATGTAGCGTCACAAGATGTATTTGAATCGATGACTGACTCCGCTTTTAGATCGCCGGTTCGCTCTTCTACAACGCCCCCGCGACCTCATCTGGTCTGTTCGTCAAGGGAGGAGCTCTCTTCTTGGCTCTCCTCTTCAACGCATTGCTGGCCATGTCGGAGGTCACGGACAGCTTCTTCGGTCGCCCCATCCTCGCCAAACACAAGAACTTCGCTTTCTACAACCCGGCAGCTTTCTGTATCGCCCAGATCGCAGCCGATGTGCCGATTCTACTCTTCCAAGTCACTATGTTTATGGTAGTGCTGTATTGGATGGTGGCTTTGAAGGCTACAGCTGCTGCTTTCTTTACTGCATGGTAGGCGATGGAAGCTTGTCTTGTGAATGAGTCGTACTAACACGCTTTGACAGGTTCGTCGTATACGTCGTCACCTTCGTCATGACTGCCTTCTTCCGCATGGTCGGCGCCGCCTTCCCCAACTTCGACGCCGCTTCCAAGGTTTCGGGTTTCTCCATCACAGCTCTCATTCTCTACATCGGCTACCAGATCCCAAAGCCCGCGATGCATCCATGGTTCGTTTGGATCTACTGGATTGATCCTTTGAGCTATGGCTTCGAATCTCTGATGGCGAACGAGTTCTCTGGTCAAGACATCCCTTGTGTCAACAATAACCTCATCCCGAACTTCCTTCCTCAATATCAGAACGGCGTGAACCAAGCTTGCGCAGGTGTTGGCGGAGCTAAGCCTGGAGCTACCTCTGTCAGTGGTGACGATTACCTGGAGAGCCTTTCTTACGCCAAGGGCCACATCTGGCGCAACGTCGGTATTCTGTTCGCCTGGTGGTTCCTCTTCGTGGGCCTCACAATCTTCTTCACACTCCGATGGGATGACTCGGCCAGCTCTGGAGGCGCTCTCCTGATCCCCCGTGAGAACAAGAAGAAGGTCCCACGCTCTATTACACCCGGCGATGAAGAAGCCCAGGCAAATGAGAAGAGCCCCAGAACCGACGGCGCTGACGAGAAGGCTACCGAAACTCAGGATCTGAGTGCCAACCTCATGCGCAACACCTCTGTCTTCACCTGGCGCAACCTATCTTACGTTGTCAAGACCCCATCTGGTGACCGCACGCTTCTGGACAATGTTCACGGCTACGTCAAACCTGGTATGCTGGGAGCTTTGATGGGCTCATCTGGTGCTGGCAAGACGACCCTCTTGGATGTATTGGCTCAGCGAAAGACCGATGGGACTATTCATGGAGAGATCCTTGTCGACGGCCGACCACTTCCTGTTTCATTCCAACGTTCCGCGGGCTACTGCGAGCAACTCGATGTCCACGAGCCTTTCGCGACCGTCCGGGAAGCACTCGAGTTTTCCGCCCTCCTTCGTCAAAGCCGCGATACACCCCGCGAGGAGAAGCTGGCTTACGTCGACACTATCATCGATCTGCTCGAGCTACACGACCTGGAACATACATTGATCGGTCGTGTTGGAGCCGGGTTATCGGTTGAGCAGCGCAAGCGCGTCACTATTGGTGTCGAGCTTGTTTCTAAGCCTTCCATTTTGATCTTCCTCGATGAGCCTACCTGTAAGTCTCTACTACCATATCTCAAGTTCCTCACTAACACCGTCTAGCTGGTTTGGATGGACAAGCCGCTTTCAACACCGTTCGATTCCTTCGCAAGCTTGCCGACGTTGGCCAGGCCGTCTTGGTTACCATTCATCAACCGTCCGCTCTGCTCTTCGCCCAATTTGACACTCTTCTACTCCTCGCAAAGGGCGGCAAGACCGTGTACTTCGGTGACATCGGAGACAACGCTTCGACCATCAAGGAATACTTTGAGCGATACGATGCTCCATGCCCTCCGGGTGCCAACCCAGCAGAACACATGATCGACGTAGTTACAGGCACACAGGGCAAAGACTGGCACCAAGTCTGGCTAGACTCGCCAGAAGCTGCGCGCATGCACCAAGACCTCGATCATATCATCACCGATGCTGCTGGCAAAGAGCCCGGTACCACGGATGACGGTCATGAGTTCGCGACGAGTCTCTGGACACAAACCAAGATTGTCACCAACAGGGCCAACGTCAGCATGTACCGCAACGTCGACTACGTTAACAACAAGTTCGCCCTTCACATCGGTACCGCACTCTTGATTGGTTTCAGTTTCTGGAAGATCGGCAACACCGTAGCCGACCAGCAGCTCATCCTCTTCTCTCTGTTCAACTACATCTTCGTCGCACCAGGTGTGATTGCGCAACTACAGCCCCTCTTCATCGACCGTCGCGACATCTACGAAACACGCGAGAAGAAGTCGAAAATGTACTCTTGGATCGCCTTCGTCACTGGCCTCGTCGTCTCCGAGATTCCGTACCTCATCATCTGCGCCATTCTCTACTACGTCTGCTTCTACTACACTGCTGGCCTTCCTTCGGACTCCAACAAGGCAGGCGCCGTGTTCTTCGTCATGCTCATTTATCAGTTCATCTACACGGGTATCGGTCAGTTCGTTGCCGCGTACGCTCCGAACGCTGTATTTGCCTCGCTAGTCAACCCCCTCATCATTGGAGTCCTCGTCTCCTTCTGTGGTGTACTGGTGCCGTATGCGCAGATCCAGGAATTTTGGCGCTACTGGATTTACTGGATGAACCCCTTCAACTACCTCATGGGGTCGTTGCTCGTCTTCACAGACTTTGACTGGGAGATCAAGTGCTCCGAGTCTGAGTTTGCAATGTTCGATCCTCCATCTGGCCAGACATGTTCCGAATACTTGACAGCGTGGATGGCTGGACCAGGCAGTCGCACGAACCTCGTCAACCCTGATGCTACTTCCGACTGCAGAGTCTGTCAATACACCAGAGGTAGCGACTACCTGTATACAGTCAACTTGAACGACTACTACTACGGATGGAGGGACGCGGCGATCTGTGTCATCTTCGCCATCTCGAGTTACGCGCTGGTGTATGTTCTCATGAAGCTGAGAACCAAGGCGAGTAAGAAGGCGGAGTAATTGGGCGCCTTTGTGTTCTTGCCGCTTGTTACTCAGGATAAATTGCCTCTTTTTCGCTAATGCATCGGCGTCCTTGGTCAACGTTTGGAGTCTGGGCTTTGTATTTCTCTTCCGTTCATCTCTAAAAGTTCTATCTTTAGACTACTCTAGACCTTCTCCAGACTTAGCATCTGATCCTAGAGCAGGACCAAGTTTGCTAGGTGTAATATATTGTAATTCCTTGCGAAAATGCGTTTCCTAAACCATGCGGTGGTGAGCTTGAGCGGCTTCATTACTGCCAGTGTCCATTAGTGAACGACTCAAACTAAGACTTGAGTATCGATCTTGTTACCCAATGCCAACTAGAGCTTTCAGAAGTGAAGGCAGGCCTACAAGCCCGTACAAAGAAGAATTCTAGTGGACTGGCGTTCTTAGTGACTTTATATACGTGCACCGCGACAGCGCTAGTGAGTGAGAGAGTGAGACGCGGCCTCTCGCGCTCCACAGCTCTACCCACCGACAACCAACGCGACTTTGCCCAAACGCGTTTTTATAACGCGCCACGATACTTGCCATCGCGCATTCCCTCAGAACCCATCGCGATACCGCAATGCCCCCGAAAGCACGTACGCCTCGCGGCAAGGCCGCCGCCGCGGTCGAAGAAGCGCCTGTCGCATTGCCAGTGAAGCGAGGTCGCGCAGCCAAAGCTGATGTCGTCGATGCTGCCGACGTCGTCGCCGAGCCCCCGAAGAAGCGCAGTCGCCCTGCGAAAGCACAAGCTAAAGAGCCCGTCGAAGCCGCGCCAGAGCCCAAGAAACGCGGTCGCCAGGCCAAGGTTGCGCCGGAGCCCGTCATCAAAGAGGCAGCAGTAGTAGCAGTTAAGAAGAGCAGAGGAAGGCCCAAGAAGGACGCCGTCACTGTACAAGAAGAAGATGCGCCAGTCAAGAGTCGTGGACGCCCCAAGAAAGAGGCTGTTGCAGAGCAAGCTCCAGCTACACCCAAGCGTGGCCGTCCAGCGCGCGCTGCAGTCGACCTTCACCGCGTCGCTGGCTCCCCTCGCATCGGCAAGAGGTCGTCTCCTCGCAACACCAACAAGGTCAAGCCTGAGCCCGTCGCTTGCCGCCTCGATCCTCGCATGCGATCCGAATTGCGCACCCGACTCCCAGCCAAGAAGACCGAACCGGCACCTCAACCAGCTCCAAAGCCAACTTCTAGACGTGGACGTCCGCCCAAGGCCGCTGCCGCTGTCATTGTTCCAAAGCAAGTTACGAAGCCGTCGAAGCCCCTCGTCCCTCGCAAGATGCGCGGCCACACCGTACGCCAAATCCCCGACCGATACATCGCGCAGATCGACCAATACCTCCACGATCTCATCGAAGCGGACGAGTCTCCTGCCGCAGAGGAGCAAGAGGACGGCGTAGTCGTTGAAGTTGAAGATGCCCAGGATGCGCTTGTGTCTTCAGAGCAAGATCGTGACCAATACCAAGAGGACAGCGATGGCGGTATCGGCATGAACGGTCAACAAGACCTCGTTGAAGACGACGAAGACATGCAGGCTGTTGCCGCGCTGCAGCAGCAGGAGAGAGAGGAGTACGCCGAAGACTCACCCGAGGAGGCCAACGACGACGAGTTCCCCGAAGAGCTCCCGGAGAACGACGAGCCTCAGTACCCAGAGGAGGGCGAGAACGACGAGAACATCGAGCCGATACACGAGGAGGTTGAGATGAGCATGCACGACATCGAGATGGAGGCTGACGCGGATGGCAACACCCTTCTCACTACCATCGACACCGACATTGTGGTCCGCGACGATAGCCCTCCCCTAGATGTTGAAGACGATGTTGAACAGGAGGATGGTCTTCTCAACCCGACTCCCCCCAGGCCTTCCGCGGCTGCTGCTATCTTTAGCTAGACGACTTGTGTCTGGCTGGAGGGTTCATATCTGCTTTCGTTCTGGTTATGCATTGCTGAGCAAGCGAAGTAGCATCTTCATTCTGATATCACGTAGCTCCTGTACAAAGCTTTTCATTACTTGCAGGGTATCGGGTCGATGGGGCAAGCGACATATTTACGGCCAGCCCGCTCGTCATCCTGACCACAGGGTTCGCGTTTGCGTCGCGAGACGTCTATAGCGGCCTTCTGCTACACATAAACACACATTACCAACGAATCCTTCTTGCCTGTCACAATAGTTGCTAATGACTTGAACAGGTTGTGCATCACACAGTGACAGATAAGCACACTACAGTTGGTTTCATCATCACGTCAACGTGAACATGGCGAAAACATCTTCTTCACGACTTCGAAACAACGTGAAATAACTCGGAAACCTTTACAATTACACCTTGGCTATCGCACTATCCTACCACCCATAACAGCTTTTAACTTTTAACACCGCACAACTCCTCAACAGCTCAATTTCGTCTCCGCCGTGCCCGGCCTACTCGGTCTACTCGTCTCAAACACGCCCCTCCGTCTCCTCACTTCCTCACCCATCATGCGCCAATCCGTCCAGCAATGAAATCCCAATCGGTCGACATCGTAACTAATGCGCGAAGATAGAATTCCCCTCGCCATGCTCATGGCCATGGCTGTGTCCGTGGCTGTGTCCGTGGCTGTGACCACCGCCAGAGGCGCTGTGGTTGTGCACGGTAGTACCGCTGGATACTACCCTGGAAATCTTAGAGCCGCCACGGGCTGCGCCGCCGCTGCTGGCGTGGTAGACGCTGCTAGCAGACTCTTCGAAACGCTCCATCTCGCGGCACTTCTCCTCGTACTTGGCCATGTACTCGTCGCGCTCGCGGTCGGCGGCGTGACGCGCGGAGATGGCGCGTTCCTTCTGTTCGCGGGCCTCGTTGAGCAGGGTGCGGAGTGAGGTTATCTCGAACTCGAATTCAGCGGATGAGTCGTCGTAGGTAGAGATGGTCTCAGTGATCTCCTCGTACTTGTGCTTCCAGGCGTTGAGGTCGGAGTGCGCGCGGTCGCGAGCGTACTTCAGGTTGGTGATCTCGGTTTGAAAGATTACGAGCTTCTCCTGAAGGCTGCTGATCTCGCCGGTGAGGTGGCCGTGCTTGCCGCGTGAGTCTTCGCCCTCACGGTAGAGCACCTTGTTGCGCTCGGTCAGAGTGTGGATCTCTGACTTGATCTCGGTGATCGTCAGCTCTGCGCGGCGGAGCGAGTCTTCCAAGATGTTGATGCGGCGGTGGCCGTCTTCCACCTTGCGGTGCTCGTCGTGGAGGTCTTGCTTGACCTGGTCGCGCTCAATGACAACGAGACGGTGGTCCTCGCGAGAGCGGTCGATGGCGTCTCGGAGCTCTGTGCGCTCGAGCTCGACGTCCCTCAACTTCTCCTTGACGGAAACGACCTCACGCTTGATGTGCTCGTACTTGAGAGAGAACTCGTTAGCACGGGCGTCAGCCTCCTCCCAACCTTGAGCCTTAGCCTTCACCTCACGGCGGAGGTTGTCAATGGTCAGAGCATGGTCATCACGCTCCGTCTCAATGATGCGGACAGTCTCCTTGAGCTTGTGAAGCTCACGCTGCACACGGTCGTGTCGCTCAGTGAGCTCGGTGTACTCGCGAGTAGTCTCGTCAACGCGAGATTTCGCGCGCTTCAACTCTTCGTGAAGACGATCCTTCTCGTGGAGGTGTTCGTCCCGCTCAAGCTCGAACATCTTGATACGGTCGGTAAGAGTGAGGACCTCCTTGCGAGTAGACTCAAACTTGGAAGTAGTCTCGTTGTACTTGCTCTTGAGCTCAGTGTGCTCACGAAGAAGTGTCCTGAGCTCATTGTGGTGCTTGTCTGAGTCGAATCGAGCGGAATCGCGTTCGCCTTCACAGATCTTCAGCCTGGAGTACGCAGCCTCTAGCTCCGACCTGGTCCTCTCGTGATCACCGTGAGTGAGCGTGATGGAGCTTTGAAGTTCGTGTAGCTCATGTCGGGTGTTCTCCAGGTCGCGGTCGCGATCGGCAAGCTTCTTCTTGTGGTCGGTCACTTGAGTAAGGGCAGCGTTAAGCTCAAGAACGAGCTTCTCTACCTGCCTCTTCCTCTCGCCGTGTTCATGACCATAATGTGAGTGTTCAGCTTCTTTACGCTGAATCTCTTCTGTCACCTCCTCGACGGTAATGAGAAGCTCATCCCTCTCACGGGAGAGACTGTCTCGCTCAGCCATGATACGAGACCATGACTCTTTGAGCGAAGAAGCCTCTCGGGAGGCGGTCGACATGAGGTCCATCAAGGCGAAGAATTTGCCCTCAGCTTGTGATGTGAGCTCTGTAGACATCTTGCTTCGATGTGACTGGAGGAAGCTGCTTGCTCGACGAGAGGATGAGCTGGTCTGACGAGTTGTTCGACGTGTCAGTGATGAGCTGTGGCCGCCACCATTTGCTTGACTGGCGAATGAGAAAGATCGGTTGCCTGTGGGGGAGGAAGGCTCAGAAAAGACATCGCGAAGTCCACTGGCCTTGAGCTTCATGATAGTGAGCCTCTCTGGCGAGATATCGGCGGTGGTATCGAATGTGTCTGTCATTGTGATGATGTGAGGTATTGAGAGAAATGTGAAGATGTTTGAGATGTATATGCTATGAGGGTGAGCGGAAAGTGGTACTTATGCTGTCAGTGCCGTCAACCAGCATCCTGCCCCACGTACCATGGTAGCGTATCACAAGCGGCACATCAATACTGCCATCGGTATAGTCAGCTCCTCGCATTAACGAGCTGGTCGTGGCTTGCAGCTTGGAGGTATATTCCCACGTATGACGCAACGTTCTCAGAGCATTTGGCAAACTGGAGGAGCTATCCCAGCTGCCGTTCGATACGCTGCACTGTTACTGGAAAGGCACATGCAGCAACTTGGAACCATGCATGAGATAAGTGGGACCTCTTCATCAAGTGTCGGCGACTCAAGAGGTGGAGGTAACCATCGTAGCATTCAGCTTGAATGAGCACCGCCTAGGAGATCAGACCCGGCATTGCCATATGCAATGACGATCCTTCGTAGCGCACGTCGATGAGAGGGATTTTGGCCTTGCCGCTCTCGCTTGTCGGGGCATTGGACTGCATGATGGATCGGCTTACGACTGGATGATGTGATGCCAGGCGCGGGTAGATCACCAGGGCTGGGTATCTCGATGCTGCAGATCGCAGATCATATATGGGGGCGGGCCGCGCTATAGCATCCTCGCCGAGTCGACAGCGCCATCGCTTGACCTCGCTTGCTTCTTTCGGCCGCTACATAACGCCAAAGCTTTCGATAGTCCTAAACGGGATTCCGTCTTGCAACGCGAGGGAAGAACCGTGAGCCAATGACATTCTCTGGCCCGCGGGACCGGACCGCGATCAGGCAATCGGAAACGTCGGCCATGACCGAGCAAGTGGATGACGATAGCCATTGGAGGGGAAGCTACACCGGTGTACGCCTGGCCATTACCAGTGTAGTGTATCTGTGAGCGATGATCGAAGAGCCGGTGGTTGTAAGACGTAGCTCCAGATCGTGCGGCGGCTCAAGCTATGGTTGACGCTAACACATGACCCCGCCTTGTCGATGAAGAAGCAACGAAGGAGCGGAGGAGTTCGCATCGCCAAACCTCCGTCGAGTCTGGAATAAAGACACAACAAACCTATCGATTCCAGAAACGTTGGTAGGAGATGTCCAAGTATCAGCACGAGCTTCAGCCGTGCTTCATGCATTTTCCTAATGCGGGTCTCGGTTCTGCACATCGTACCCGCACTTGCAGCGACGTCACAGCTAGAAGAGAATTCGGGAAAGAGCGATCAAACCCCGACTGAACGCATCGATGGAGGTGTCCGGTAGTCTGTACTCATGATGCATATCCTTTCCCACACATCTTGCGTTTTGGCTAGCGCGACACGGCCCTTCAGCTTCATGTGATCCGCATGCATACTCTTCAACGGCAACACCGATGGTCTTTCATAGACATCCACGGACCGGGCAAACGCACGACGAGTTTACATTCCAACATTTTTCGTTTCTGCCCAGACGCAATTCATTGCCAACGCGTCTTACAATGATGTGGTATCAAACACAACTTGTGTCTTTTAGAACAGACGTCTCTTGGATAAAATGATTCGGCTCATCGCAACGTCTTTCTCACAATAGCAACAGACATGACGGGGCCCGTCATGTCTAATTTCCTGTCGCGAAGGCAAGTCATCGATCAAGAGAGGTGAGCCAGTACTAGCATATCCCACTTAGCTGAGTTGCCGCGGCCTTGATAAGTCCTTTGCAACGGATGGTCTTACTGTGTACGGCATCCGATCACCATATCATGAATTGAAGAAGTGATTACATCCAGGAGTCTTTGCGCAGTGAACTTAACATAGAGACGTGGCGTATACTACCCTGCGTTACCGCTACCCAAACTTGAAACGATGTCTTCTTTGAAGATCGAGTTCATAAGAGCCGGGGAGGGTAAGCCCAGACGAAACGAAGACTGACGTCTTTGTTCGAGCATCTAAATCCAGATCTCACTAGACACCTTTTGGGCTTGTTCTTGGTAAGGAGCCATACTTGAAAGAAGTCTGCGAACGGCGCTCGTATCGCAGATATGATAAATGTGTCCAAAGGTAAGTCGAATGTGGTGCGTCAAGAGCGACACTTCATTCTTTACGTTTCCGAGACCATCCCTCTCTCTTTGCACTCACCTACCTTCCCGATACACACGCCGTCATGAAACTATCCCTCACCCCCATCTTCGCGCTTTCACTCCTCACCACATCCATCGATGCTTACGAATTCAAAACCGGATCAGGAGTTTGTGCCAAGCGTTATGAAAAATGCACAGAACCATGGGTTTACCTTTGCGAATGTAACTCGGGCTGGATTGTAAGTCTTCCATATCTTATACGAGGTTGCGCACGCGCTTATTGTTATCAATACAGGTGCAGTGTAGTGGTGGCGGGACCCGCTTCGATCCAACCCCTGTGAAATGGATGCCTCTTCTTGACTGTCCAAAGCCGGACAAGAAGGGAGGGCTGCAATGTGTTTCTGGGATGTGCACTAAATGGCGGCCTGACCTGCTATCGATTTAGAGCTGTTCTGATGTTGTTGGTGGACAAATGCCGGTGGGATGTGGGTGTATTTGCGAACTCAAACAGTAATTGTTTCGCTCTTACAATGTTGCAGCTTGATGGAACTCGACTTGTTTTGTGTGTTCGCAGTCATCCTATCGACGTTGTTTCGTTGCCTTGCGTCTAGTAAATAACGGAACATCTGATGCCGCTGTGAAGGCTCGATTTATTGAAGGCATACGGTACCAGATAGATGGGGCTATGGAGCAGATTACGCCGTTCATATAAATTAACGATGTTGTCAGGGCAGGACGCTGACACATGTAAGTTGGCATGATGCCCAGGTGTTGTTGGGCCAAGTCTGATCCCCACGATCACTTGGGCTGGGCTGTCCACAGGTCAGCCCTCCCGGAGTACGCGAGGATGAATGATGGGCGTGCTACCACGAGGACTTTAAATCCAGACAACCTTGGAAGGCTCAGCCTGATCTAAATCGTGTTCGACACGCGTGACGAAGGAGCAGTATGGACATTGATCATCGCGTCGGTGGCGTTCGGCTTGAGTTCGGCCTTGAGACCCGTGGACGGCCCCGCAACTAACGAGTCTTGGGCTGTTTCATTTCCGCCCTTTCCGCGAGCCGCAAAACCCGGCGCACCTCTCAAAGCTATCATGCTCATCAAGTCTTTGGAACCCAGGCTGCCCAACATCCGATAAAGGAACGCGTTCAATTCGCTTCGATACACGATTCACGACGGTGAGGCCCGCAGGTGTTAATCGAAGCACACGTTCAACTGCGGGAGCGTCCATTCCATGATACGTAGGGATTCGACCCGACTTGTTGTCATCTGTTTGTCCAACTGCACTTTTGCAATCACGCACGCCGAGGATACCACAATCCGATCATGTCGCTGACGGCAGAGCTCCTACGCCTGTCACCCTGTTCCGAGAACGAGTCCATTTGTTGCGAAGAGGAGTCCGATTGGGACAAAGAGAAAGCCAAACTGCAAGGACGAGTCCGTCGTGTTAATCTAGACGAAGTGCCCATCTCTAGGTAAGTTGGAACGACCGGGTAGCATGCATGGCCTCCGAACACTGTCGCTCACATCTTGATCAGTGACATCATGAGGTCGTTAAAACTTCATACAGGATGGTTACAAAGTCTTCAGATCGCCAATAGTGCAGCCAATATCTCAGACAATGATATCCTTGATTTGGTATCACGTAACAATGGGCTACGTGAAATTTTCCTAATAAACAAAAATCTAACTGACAATTCAGTCCATCATATCCTTGGATATTGTCCAGACATCGTATCCATTTCAATTGGTAGTGGCCGTGCTGGCGGAGATGGCGGAGGCTGAGCTTGAGGCGGAGGAGGCGGAGGAGGAGGCAGAAAAGATCCCTGAAGAACCAGAGAGTCGTAGAAAGCGGACTCTGGACCCGGCCTCTCCATCATCACCACGGTCAGCTCGAAAGGTTGCAAAACGCGAAGTTTCCGATCTCCGTCACGAAGAAGATGCAAAGCAGGCCGACATGACGAGTAGCACAAACGTCAATGAAGCGTCAGCAAGTATGGAAAACACCTCTGTGAACGCCAACGCAGGCAGCAGTTCTGAAAGAAGCGCCTTGACTAAGAACGTCATCAAAGAAGAACCTTTGGACGAGGATGGCTTCGAAGTGAACTATGAGGCAGCCGAAACCCATGGAGGAGATGCCTTGGATGAAGAGGAGGATGCTATGATGAGGACTGTAATCAAGAGAGACGATAGTGTATGACCAAAGCCGATTTCAATTAAGAGATATATTCAGAGTGTTTCAGGTGGCTTTCACTTCAATATCGAGAGCGCGCAAGCGTGCCGACAATTGAGACCAAATTGGGTGATGGCGCCCTGGAAGCGCTGGTATGACATCATCGTTTTGTAGCCTGGACTTATCCAGCAGGCTCTATCATCAACTCTGTACGACCTCGGGAGCGAGCAGACTTCTCTTATTCCACATTAAACGCTAATGACATTGTCTCTCTCGTGTTCCAAGAGCACGATCTGTGCAGACGCTTTTCGGTTTCAGACGTGGCCAGGCGACCTCGGGACCCACACTAGTTACCGGTACCCCACACCCAACGAGTCCGGCTTTTTCGGGAAGGTTCGCTCCTGCAGGCTGAGGAACCTTGAGATGCCCACGGTCACCAAGTCGCTCGACGCCAACCACTGATAAAAAACGGCGCGGGCTTGCATCTCAGTGGATTGACTTTTTAATTCGTACGCAATAAGTAATACACTTGGACCCATTCACCGAACTGGCATCTTCCGCACCACACGTTCAAAGCTACGCACTTGCCAACATCGAGCGATGTCGTTAGCAGCAGCAGCAGCTCGCTGGTTGATGGAGACAGTGCCTGAGGAACAGCGCATAACATGTCGTAGCTCGAAAGACTGGGATTGGGGAAGAGAAAAGAAGAAACTGCTGCGGGGTTCAGTGCAAGACATCCGTATAGTATGCAACTTCCACCTATCGTGGTATGTTCAGACGACAAACTCTATAGCCTGAAGTCACGACTCACAACCCCATCACTGCGTTCAAGAGTTCGCTAAAGCTTCATACCGGCGAATTACAGCGCCTTTGGTTGTATGACGTGCGAGGCACTCTTTCGGATAGAGACGTGCGCGCGGTTGTTACACGGAATCCCTGGCTACGCGACATCGACTTATATGCACCGAAACTGACCGATAAGTCAGTTATCGCCATCCTCAAACATTGTCCACGCGTCACAGCTATTCGAATCAACGGCTTGCCTAGAACCACCGGACGGGTCAAAGGCCATTTCGTTTCGTTCATGAACATGCGGGAAAATCAGCACAAATGGGGGATGTTGAAGAAGTTACGGCTGAACTACCAACCGGTTGTAGAGGCACAGGTGAGAAGCGTCTCCAAGAGAAGACCAGACATAGTCATTTCGCAGAGCATTAGGGTTCCTTCCGCTGTGAAAGAGTCGCTGTCAATGCTGGTATCGATATACCCGTCCCGGCAATGACTGAGTGGCGCAGAGGGCATGTTGAGGGTATAGATTGGGTGGCATTAGTGCGCAGAGAGCAAACGAGGCTGGACGATTTGGAACAGCTTGCGACACAAGTTCAAGAGGAACGGGAGCGGCAGAGGGCATACGAGCAAGAACAGCTTGCGACATAAGCTCGAGAGGAACGGAAGCGACAGAGGGCATACGAGCAAGAACAGCAGAGGGAAATCTCAAAGCTACTTGCTGAGATACGAGCCCAGGCACAACAAGAGCGAGCCATCGCTAGATCGCACGTCGATTCTGCGGAAAGTGATGCAGAAGATTCTGGATCAGAAGAGGACTGTTCAGAGGAAGCAGAATCTGGCGATGATAATCAGGAGGATCATGATGCTAGACGTTTAGGAGGTTATGGAAACACTTCAGAGGAAGAGGGAGACTCAGAAGCCGATGAACTTGAGGAAGAGGAAGACACCTTGGTAGAGGAAGATGAAGAAGCAGACGAGCTCGAAGAAGCTACTGAAGAAGAGCGCTCGGATGGAGAAGATTGTTCCCCAGAAGAGACCGACGGGGAAGAGGAAGAGGAGGACGAGGACGAGGACGAGGAGGACGATGAAACATATCAAAACGAAGAAGACGCGCGTCCCTCGATCAAGGCCGAAAGAACTGTACAGATTGCAGACCAAGGGATCCCCAGTACACAATCCAGATATTGGGTCCCCAGGGGGCGGAACACGGGAGCAACGATAAAACAAGAAAGTCGCCTTAGTGTGGCGAGGGCTCTACCAAGAGAACCGACATCGATATCTGCCGATGAGGATGATGACATGCGCATCGCAAATGGAACTCATTTTCAAGACGAATGGCAACTGAACGACCGCATGGAGACGGATTCTAAAGATGAGCTATTCGACCGGATCAAAAGCGAAAGTAGAATACGTGCACAAGATGCCGCACGCTTCGAGAACGACATCGAACGCTCTAATGTTGTCAAATCGTATTATCCATGCAATCTCCGTCCACCCATCGCGTTTGCGGATTCCGTCACACTCAGATTTGTCAGTCCTGAGGATTGGGAGCGACGATGGCAGAGGGCGCAGCGTCGCACGGGCATACGCATGGTCATTTTCGAACCAAGCTTTGCTGTCACTGTGTAAGTTGTCTTCGTCTGTCATTGCATCTATCAGTAG
Organism: Alternaria incomplexa; assembly: GCF_024043165.1. NCBI lineage: Eukaryota > Fungi > Ascomycota > Dothideomycetes > Pleosporales > Pleosporaceae > Alternaria > Alternaria incomplexa. The sequence goes on from NW_026249856.1 coordinate 591,584, forward strand.
CATACTGATCCCAAACAGCACCGACATCAATATGCTAGCTTGGTCACCAGCAGCATTTAGTTCATCCATTCTCGCGATCCGCGTGGGCAACAGTGCCCTGCTAGACGACCAGTCTATTACCAACCTCGCCGCGAACATGGCGCAGTTAACACAGGTGCAAATCGATTTGGCTCCAGATATTGGTGACCAATCCATCATGAGTCTTATTGAGTTCTGTCCGGCCATTGAATACATTGAAGTATGTGGGGATGTACTCACGAGACGATCTGGTGGTGTGACTTTGCGTAACCTCGACGCAATATTGATTGCAAATGAAAATAAGGCCCAACGTCTTCGTAATTTGGTGCTCGTAGATCAGCTGGTGGAAGACAAGAGAGTGGAAGCCTGCGAAAAACTGCGAGCAAATTTGAAGATTATACGTGGACATCAGACACGAGAGGAGATTATACCGAGAAGCAGGGCTTAGCGCGCGGCTAGATACGCAAAAATGTCATTGTATTAGATACTATAGATTATCATACTTATCAATCCAACGCGAATCTTTGTGAGTCTCGGTCCGCCAACGGCACCACGTTGTAGTTCAGACGCTGTACATAATAATCGTCCTCAAGCTCATGTGCCCGCGGTTTGCGTTGCACCTGGCCTAAAAGAATTGGCCTTAGTCCCTCTTTGAAGTTGTAGAAGCAAACGCAGCCGGCCAGGAGAGCACTCGTCGAAAAGACCACCCCAACGCAGAGGTAGAAAACCATCTCATCCTTCAATAGAGTATCAGCAAGTAACGAGTGCCCGTAGAGAACGAGGAGTCTGCTGATCAGGTATGCGATATTTGCGGCATGTAGAAGCTGTGAGATGCGATGTTAGCGAGTGCCAGTCCTTTCGAGGTTGAGTGACCTACCAAAACAAACGCCATTCCAATGCGACGCTCATGCCTCACAAAATATACCGCGATAGCCACATGTACAAGAGTAGCCGGGATGATTGAGATCGTCAATGAGAACTCGGGCTCCTGGAAATGGACGTCGATGAAATCGTAGAAGATTATGAACGTGAAAACGAAGTAGGGTGTAAACTTGAGAAGCACGAGGTAAATCTGTGCTTGTGTGAGTATGGTCAGGCAAAGAAGATGACGCAAGTCTTACCTGGTAGACAGCGTATTTTGTTTGTATCTTCTTGTCAGGGCTGACATGCTGATATAAAGCCCAAGAGAACTCACGGTATAGGCCCCTCGCTAACCAGCACATAATGGCACTGCTGACACATGTAACCACGGTGCAGACCATCAAGCCAGGTGAGATCTTCTTCCAGAAAGGCCAATCAACGTCTGCAAAAGGTGTGCCGTACATGTCGTGGTTGATAAGAATCCTAGATACTGCATGTCTAGTCTCGCCATATTGAAGAACTGTCGAAATTGAAAGGCATATGTTGGCGGCGCATTGAACGAACACCTGGATGTGGTTCTTGATCCGGTATGCGTCAAGTGTCAAGATGATCTGGAAGAGACATCCCAATGAATTGACACACAAGGTCAGAGGGATGACATAAGATATCGGAACCTGGTATGCGACCGAGTTTACCCAATTCAAGTACGTGACAAGAATGACTCTAGGTCTAGTTAGACAGTCCATCTAGCGAGTGAGTTATGCGGGGAAATACGAACGTCTGTATCGTAATATTCGTAATCGCCTGAACTGTCGTAGTGCCAAAGAAAAACCATTCCAATCTCGTCTCCGGCCGCCACGATACCATCGTTATTATGTTGTCCCGATCGAGCTGCCCACACGCCCAAAGAGGTAATGAAAACGAGTGTGATGTGAATCAGCCACACCGGGGCAGGGTACAAGCGGTGGGTATGTGTGCGACGGGAGAATCTTTTTAGCAGTCTCGAAGAATCATGATAACGCGTGGACAGAAGCAAAAACCTTCTAGTTCCATGGATAGTCTGGCATTTTCCGGGCTTGGGTCCGCTAGGGAAGCCTAAATACGGGAAAGGAGCTTCCGCACTACGCCGCATTCAGCCGAACGTCGACCATTGCAGCTGACATCGACGCTACGCCATCACAGACTTCCCACGGCGAGCATTCCCGGGACCTTGATGGACGATATGATTGAATGGTCTCGGATATTACTATCACGATACGAGATTGGTGCTGTGGGAGGTGTGGGGAGAGACTCAGGCTAGTCGCTTTTCCTGCTAGCGTGACAGCCTTCATGCAGGATGTCTCGCGTCTCATCAACCCGGCCTTGCGACACTCGAGGTTCAGGACAAAATCACAGCGATATCTCGCTTTCAATGTTGATGAGACCAGCTATCGCAATGTTTATCCGCCCAATACACCATGTCTCTGTTACGATGATTGACAGTCTTGTTCTAGACATGCCCCGCTCACGACGCGCACACCGAGGGTCTTTTCGCCACCAGGGGCACAAAGCTTGCCGAGAGCTGTTCGAGAGGAGTCCATGAGCCGTGAAATCTCGAAGGCCAGACGCATTCCAAGGTTTGCTTTTGAAACACTTATCGAACTCAGGGAGCGACTGAAGGATCAAGCGACCTCTACACCAAGGGAGTTTAAATCATCTAAAATCCCGTTCTCATACCTAGTTCTATCATCCTTCCTCCCGCTGCCCACAACGCAACATGAGAACTCTAGACTCTTATCCCGAATTAAGCTGGAAGAAATGTACACCACAACCTCCTGAGATTGAATACCAGCTCCATCCTCCTTTTCTCCTTCCGACTCCCCCGAACTTATGCGAGGCCAGATTCACACTTCATCCTGTCCGTGGGTTCCTATCAACTGCCCACATCTGGTGCTGCAATGGTGGATCAGACCCTTGTAGTACCCCCGACACTTCTAACACTCCCTACGGCTACTATATTGCTTGCTCCGTAGACATTCCTGGAATTGGAGCGTACAAGTGGAACTCGCAAGTCTGCCATCCAATTCCACTAGCTCGTGATGTCCCCGATCAACCTAAGGCGCCGCAAGAACCCGCACAGCACCATGGCCATGCACCAGAAAACAATACACTAAAACGGAACCACGAAGACGCAGAGTATCCCGATGCTACCGGACGAAAGATACCCAGGACCGCAGGGTATGCAGCGACTGTCGAACGAGAACACAGCGAAGAAGTATATGGGGTCGGCTCCGAGGAGAGTTCTACGGAAGACGAGACAGTCGAAGGAAATGAAGAAAGCGGAGAGGAGGAGGAGGAGGAGGAGGAGGAAGAATACTACGAACGCGAAAGTAGCGTCGAAGTCGAGCAATGCGTCAATGAGCGCGACTCATCCGATGATAAGTCGAATAATTAGGATCCCACGAACGCTATGAAAAAGGCCGAAGCTAGGCGTGGTCTTGTATATTTCGGAATCTTTCCCAGTCTCGGCAACCCAGAGGGTACTCTATTCTACGGCAATTGGGACCAGTGGGAACAACGATTGCATGCAGACGCGTTACGCACCGGTATTTGGAAAATACACTTCGGACCCGGGTTTCGCGTGCAAAGGTAAGCGATTTCATACTTTATTATGATTAAACAAATGATGTACTTGGTACTGACGATTATGGCCGTGGCTAGATCACATCTTGAGGCGTTGGCATCGGCACCACCTGCATTTCGACAGACCATTGTATCGATACATTGTAGCAACGCAGGGCCTCGGGATGACGATGACGTGATTACACTCTGTTCCATCAACCCTGGTTTGAAGGACATTTCGCTCGGTAGCGCGCAACTTGTCACCGACAGAGGCCTAGTTCATATACTGGATCTATGCCGATCTATAGGTCGTATCAACATAAGTGGTGACGACAGATGCCACGGTTCAATCACCCTTAAAGATCGGCAATTGCGTACCGCATTACGGAATCCCCAATATGGGAGAAGGCTGAAGCATTTGTGGCTTATGGATCAGCGCTTCACTCGCAAGCGGGCCAAGATCATTTCCAAGACAAGGCTGAAGATGGCTATAGTAGGGGGAGAGACTGTGGGGGACAGTCACGCTGCGCTGGTGGTGGCTAGTATGACTGGAGGTTTCACCAGATATGTGTACTTCGACGGCGGCGAGGTACCATATATGGACATTGCACACCCGTCGACGGTAACCTGATCTCAAGACAGGCAACAGGTATCGTGATATGAGAATAGAGTGTTCCGAATATGGAATATACATGTGGTTGCATTCCAAAAGTCGCGCGAAGAACGAACATACCTCTATCCATACAAATATTACGCCATCTAATTAGCTGCGGCGTCGCGGCTTCGGTTGTGAAGTTCCAGCATTCTACGCCGTAACATCACCGCTCTTCGCTCGCTTCGCGTCCCTTTCCTCGCCAGCATTTGCCTCGGCACGTCTTTTACCCTCGTCCTTCCTTGCAGTATCCTTCTCTTCCCGCGCAACACGCCGCGCCTCCTTGTCCTGCTTCTCCTTCTCCTTCCGAAGAGCCTTGCTCTCGAACTCGTGCCAGTCACCCTCCAGCTCCTTCAGCGCGTCGGCACGTTTCGGTGGCGGGGCTTCGCTCGTGAAGAAAGGATGCTCGAGCACATCGGCGGCGGTGGGTCGCGCATTGGGATCGAACAGGAACATTGCCTGGAGAAGCTCAAAGGCCATAGGACTAACGCGGTCCTTGTACTTCTCCTCAAAAGTCGACTGTTTTCGCTCGGTTGGCCGTAGCAGTTCAAACCACTGCATGTCGACAATGCCAGGCCAGTCCTGCACAGTGGGCGTGCCGAGTATGTTGTAAATCTTGTCCAGCTGATTGATCTCGCCGCCATCGCCAGGGAAGATAGCGTGCCGGGTAAAGATCTCGACCAGTACACAGGCAGCCGACCAGATGTCGACTGCTGGCCCGTACTGTGTTTCTCCCAGCAACAGCTCCGGTGATCGGTACCAGATGGTAATGACCCGGTTGGTGTAGTCGAGCTTACTGCTTTTCGCGTAGAAACGTGCAAGACCGAAATCTGCCAGTTTCAATTGTCCGGTATTGGATACAAGGATGTTCGCAGCTTTAATGTCTCGATGTAAAACGCCGCGGCGGTGGAGGTAATCCAGGCCTTCAAAGAGCTGTTTGGCAAGGTCCTTCTTGTGTGCTGGTTCGAGCTTGAAGGTTGGGTGGTTCAAAAGACCGGTGAGATCGTGGGAAAGGTATTCGAAGACCATGTAGCAGTCGTTCTTCTCAACCATGACTTCTCGGAGATTAACGATATTGGCGTGATTAAGAGATTGCAGAAGTTTGACCTCACGGATGGCCGTAACGGGGAACTGGTAGTTGTTAGCGTTATGTCACTGCCTAGCACTGGGTGTTCTTACGCCATCGCGTTCGCCCTCCATACGAATCTTCTTGAGAGCTACCATATCCTTCGTATAGACATGGACTCCCTTGAAGACCTTTCCGTAGGTGCCGGATCCAACCACCGATTCGTTACCGGGCTTCCGGTAATATACAGACTCTGAAGCTGCATGTTCAGGGACCAGCGTAGGCCGAGGTTTCATGCGCTTCCTCATAACGATCTTAGTCTTGGGTATCTGAGGGGGTGGTGACTTTCGCGCTGGTCGTGTGTCAGGCCGTGGGTCGAATCGTCTATCGTCAGGTCGTCGGGGTGGGTATGGTTCTCTACGATCTCTGGGATCGCGCATATCTCTGGGATCGCGGTCACGGATATCGCGCGGGTCTCGTGTATCTCTCGGATCTCGCATATCTCTGTCTCGTGGGTCTCGGAAATCTCGCTCTTTGCCGCGATAGTAGGGCTCACGCGTGTCTCGTAGATCTCGGGTGTCTCTATCGCGAGGGTCTCGATAGGCAGGTTTTCGATCGTAGTAGTTGTCATATCGACGGTCTGGTTCCCTGTTGTCTCGGTCGCGGCCACTGTCGTAACCTCTGTCCCTCGCGTCCCGATCTCGATCGCTTCGTGCTTCTGAGTGACGTGGGGAAGCTTCACGTGCTGCTGCCGCTGCCGCTGCCGCCTTTGCTTTGGGGTCAAGAAGAGACTCTTTGGAAGCAGGCGCAGGCTTCTCAGGCTCTTCCACTCCAGGCTTTGCTTTGCTCGCTGGTGGCACTGGATTCTTGGTCTTCAACGAAAAACCAAATCCTGACTTCGGTGCTGTCGGTGCCTTTGAAGGTGCCATCCTCTTGTCCTCTTTGGAACCCTCGTCTTCTACACGTAGATCTTTGGACGGGCGAAAGGGGTTGTCATCAGCATCCACAGATGCAGAGTCGGCAGGTACTTGCGACGCGACAGCGGGCTGTGGGCGTGGCGCTTCAGTGGCTGGGCGGCCGCCTCGAGTGCCCGACGCTGGCGTCCATGACAAGTTGGAGAATTGGGTAGGCGCGCCACGCCCTCGTCCGCCTGGACCGCCAAACGGAGCGTTTGCTCCAGGACCTGACATTCGGCGGTCGGGGCCGTTGAAGTTGTTGCCGCGGTAGCCGCCATGTCCTCCGCGATGGGGGCTGTTCTGGAAGCCAGGTTGTGGGTACGGTTGGTTTGGGTAGGAACCTGGAGATTGGTTCTGATGGTAAGGAGATTGATTTGGGGTATAGCCATGTGTGGGAGACCTGATGATGTCAGCATGTGGATGACCGAAGGCCGATGGGATGGAAACTCACCCTTGATTGGGATACGGTGGACCGTTCCAACCGCCTCGACCGCCGCCATGATAGGGCGATTGATTTTGAGGTGAATATTGATTTTGTGCAGGGTACGGTGGGGATTGCTGGAAGCCACCACGTCCCTGATAGTGATACGCTCCCCTCATCTTGCCGTGGTTTTCCCGACTTTTGGACGTGTCAGAGTTGTAACCTGATCCCGGCGCGGGCGAGCCTCGACGTGAGGCGACCCTGTCTGTTCCTTTATCCCGGCGTTGACGCGGCCTCGATGTAAGAGAGGGCGAGCGGGATGGACGGCGTCGAATGGGCGGGCGGGGCGAACGACTTCTGCGCGGTGATAATCTGGCTCGGTGAGTATGGGGCGGCGAATTTCTGCGAACTGGGCCTGGAGATCGCCTCCGGGGCGGACGAGAGGGAGATCGAGCACGTCTGGAGTCTCGACTGCGACTCCTTGCCCTGTCGCGTGTATTATAGGGCTTGTAGGACCGTTCACCGCGGTTGTCGAAGGGTGAAATGGGTCTTCGATCAGTTCTCCTAGGCGACAGTCTCCGAGGCGGTGTTCCACGCCTAGATCTCCTGTCGAGTGAAACTGATCTTTTCCGTGCACGATGAGCCACAGGTCTGTAGTGTGTATCGGCAGAGGGCGAGCGGCGGCGAGTCGAGGTGGACGGGAAATACGTGTCGGGCGTGGTGCGTCGAGGCGGTCGATCGCGGTCGGAACGCTGAGCTCGTGGGGAGTATGCCCTCGTAGCAGGCCGGTCCGGCGAAAGTGCACGGCGTGGCCTCGATGCAGAGCGTATTGGGCTGCGACTGCCCTGCCGTTTCACGCGCTTGGACGAGCCTCGTGGAGATGGAGAACGCGGGTGGTGGCGTTTCGACGATGGAGTTGTGTCGCGATGGTGGTGGTGATGCCGATGCGAGTGGGCAACCCTGTCTGCGCTGGCTTCCCTCTTCGAAGCTCGATGGCGGTCCTCCCCAGAGATGCTGCGACTGCGCCGACGCGCGCGCTCTCTGCTCAAACTTCTTTCGCGTGAACGTCCCCGTGCGTGTCTGGCCGATGAATGCGTGTGGGTGTCGTGTGCGCGGTGTCTGGGAGAATCTCTGGCAGCTCGTGGCACTGGTGACGATGTTCTGCCCTCGTTGTTCCTCTCCCGTGACCGGTCCCTAGATCGCTCTCTGTCCCTACTAGATGAGTCCTCTGGTCTCCACTGGTCTATATCCTGAGCCCGTCGCAGGGCAGCCATAGAGGCAGGAAGGGCATCAGAAGGCGCAAGGTTGCAGCATCAAGAGGTCCGCGGGTCAAAGTGCCACGGCCTAACCGAACAACAAGGAAGTCCGGCACCCTGCTCTCAGCCTTACGAAGCAGTAGTAATGAAAGCGAAAAACAACAAGAGAATCGGCTACGACTGTAACACACTCCTCAATGCGCTGCCGTTGATGCGCTTTCGATGTTGCTGTCGTGGCCGCAGACGCTGCGCATGCAGCGCCTTCTCGCTCGTCGGTCTTTCGCCTGCCGCTATCGACAACGCCAAGCCCCGTGACAAGTCGCCCTCATCGAGTGTGCATGGAAACCCCTCCCTGGCGCCCAAGACTCCAGCCTGCTCCCAGATTTCATCTCGGCTTGACCCTTCCGCATCTTCAGATTTTGGAGATCATGTTGCAGTCCACCAGGTGTGCCATATGGCTTCACGACATCTACATAACGCATGCGAAGCAAGACCCCGCCACCCTACTAAAGACAACCCCTGACGACCGAAGTTGAAGAGATGTAATCCTCAATATCAGGCCATGGCAACTCGGGCACGGCGATATCTTTAAACACCAATAAGTCGAGATATCCCATTATCGGGGGTTGGGCCGATCCAGAAAGGTGATGCGATCCTTTTGTAGTTTAATTGAGCTCGCCGCGATCATCTTGACGTTAGGCTTTTCACGTTACCACGATCGGCATGCGAAAGCTCGCGCTCCGCAAGGGAGGGAAGATGGTGTAGTTCCCATGCTGGGGGCGCGGTCGATGCACCCGATAGCCTAGAGCTACCAGACCTGGATGCAAGGTATGGCACGGCGCCAGACAAAAGAGCCACAATATGTGAGCCAGGCTCACTTGCTGTCCTGGAACGGTCACCAAAGACGAGTAGCCATATGAATCTGGACATACTCTCGACAGCGCCCGGAGCATGTCGCAATTGAGCGGCAGTCGTATGGTGATTGTAGCCCTGGCCGGGGCTGGGAACTGGGAGTTGTAACGACAAGTAGAGTAGACACTGCCTTTGCCCACCGCGGAGTAGCCACAGTATATGTTAAGAATAGTGCACGATGCGTGATTAGTACGCGACTGCGCGAGGGCGGTAGAACGACGCCCAAGCAAGGCCGTGGTAACTTGGTGACCCTTTGCCCTTCTCTGTCATCGCCAGTAGATGACCAATCCTCCCTCGATGCACATCGCATCATCATGTAATGCCACGCTATGATATGCGCAGTGGGTCGAGCAGGGAGATGGGCGGCGCTGAAGCGGAAGCGCCGTTTGCTGTTCTGCTACGGTGAAGCTGCGGGGACCGAAGGAAAGCCCTCGGGCCCCGTCACGGCGGTCTGTCACCCGTTCGCATCATCGCTAGAAATCGTGAATGTCGAGCCGAGCGCTGGTGGTATGGTCGATGCCATGCGTGGTCGGGGCGGCGTGTGTTGATGATGAAGCGTCGGGAAGCGAAGGGTCGTGGTAGTGTCGCAGCTCTCCTGCTGGTCGGCTGCCCGCTTGTCACGTGCCCACCTGGTCAGAGCGCGACGAGGTGTGGCGTCATCGCTAGATTGGAACGCTAATCCGCATTCGACGGCGCAGGAATAAGTTATTCCCTTGTAGTCATACTGACCGGGCTCCGAACTATTCTCCTGCGGAAAGCATGCGCCAGGCCAAACATGTTTCCCTGGGCATTGTGTCATCCTCTCATCTCTAGTTTGCTGCTTCCTCAGTCTGAAAAGTCCCTTCCCCACTAAAAAAGTCCCGACGAATTCCCCGCGATTATGGACGCCGACACCCCCAAACCCAAATCCGCGGTTCCCTCCCACATGATGAACGGCGGATCACCCCTCAGGCTCACCACCGAGGCGCGCGACAGGAAAGAGCGCGAGCACCTCTTCCATGCTATAGAGACTTCCAACCGAGGGCGCCAGCCAGTAAACTTTGACGGGCCGACTAGCTATTTCCCCACGAAGGCTTCGGTCGCGAACATGCACACTGACAACCGACATGTCATGGCGAACGGCCAGGTAGACGCCGAAGACCCTTACGAGGGCGCCGTTGCCCAAACACCACTTGCGACCAGTCGCGCCCATAGCCCATACACACAGCATCCCACCATCGACTTCGATGGGCTTAGCTGGCCCAGCAAGGGCACGCGGGAGAGGAAGGAGGCGACCGAGGAGGAGAAGGAAGCCAATCTGAAGAAGCTGTCTGGTGCTGTCCGAACGATGCTTGAGTGTCTGGGCGAAGATCCAGACCGCGAGGGACTGTTGGACACACCCGAGCGCTATGCCAAGGCCTTACTCTTCTTCACCAAGGGCTATGAAGAGAACTTGCGCGACATCGTCAACGGTGCTGTCTTCCACGAGGACCACGATGAGCTCGTCATTGTGAGAGATATCGAGATCTTCTCCCTCTGCGAGCACCATCTGGTCCCCTTCATGGGCAAGGTAAGTCCTTTGTCCTGTTGTACCTGCCCTAAGGAATGTTTACTGACCTCTCTGTAGATGCATATCGGCTACATTCCAAACCGTCGCGTCATCGGCCTCTCCAAACTCGCTCGCATCGCTGAAATGTTTGCTCGCCGCTTACAGGTCCAAGAGCGCCTCACCAAACAAGTTGCGCTCGCCCTTTCTGAGATGCTACAGCCACAAGGTGTCGCTGTGGTAGTCGAATCAAGTCACTTGTGCATGGTCATGCGCGGCGTGCAGAAGACAGGCGCTACAACAACTACAAGCTGCATGCTCGGATGCATGCGATCAAGAGACAAGACCCGCCAGGAATTCCTGAATCTCATCAACAGGCGGTAGAAATGATACTGGGTCAGAAAAGCTTCGGCATCTAGTTGGGGTGTCAGGCGGCCTGACTCGTCGCATCATGTGCTATCTTTGCACGACTCTCTGCATTGGCGTTATATGGGATCGGCGTTTGGGTGAGAAGTTCATCACTCTCATAAGGTGGGCGGGCTGTTGTGTTGCATCACTAGACGCATAGGCCTTTCAACAGGCGTTTCCTTAACTCTCTTTCACGTTCATGATGCACGACTCTCTGCGTCGATGTACGCAAACGACCCCCGCGTTCCATTCTTGATACAACAAGCATCTGTACTCCTACAGTAACGAGAATAGTCACTGCCGTTCAATTCATCGTCGGTAAATAGCATGCTTAACTCCGAACACCGCGAGCTCCCACAACCTCGTTGACTAATCAGACCAGTTCTCGCGCGCCTTGATGTTCGTCCGTTAGCGCAGTATCGGCATCGCAGCGAGATCACCTTCCGCTCCGGAATACCACCGAGGTTGATTCGCGCCCAGCCAGCGATAACTCCGTCCTCATCCTGGCGATAAGTCCATCACCTTAGCGATGTTGACATTGGAAATGCATACCCACACCTCGTACAAGGCCAAGCCGAACAGGTCAGCAGACTACATTGAGATAGAAACAAACAAAGTGGGTAACCTTACGTCAACGGAGGCTCCAGGGTGTTCAGCTTTTTCGTAGATTGACGTGTCAGGAAGTCTCAGATTGACGGGACGCCTTAGGCATGGACAGAATATAAGAGTAGACATCATGGGCGAATCAACTCTAGCCCGCCAAGTCAAGCAACTTCAGTCTCGTCACACGTTTCCCCTCTTCTCCGTCAGCGTTCAATACACAACTAGCATACACCATGACATCACCAAGAGGTTTCGAACCGTGCTGCCTCAAATCATTCGACTGGAACGGTACACCAAGGGGCCACGAGGCGACAATCGCGGGCAACCCAACCTACGTTACTGGCTCCAACCCCAACGCAGCCGTCCTCATCGCCCACGATGCCTTGGGCTGGAGGTTCGGAAATACTCGTCTCCTAGCCGATCACTTTGCCAAAGAGGTGCGTCCGGGGTCATCTCAAAAATATCGCGAAAGATCCCCATCCTCAGAACATTGTACTGACCCTAACGCTATGCACTCTAGGCAAACGTCACAGTCTATATACCTGACTTCTTCGGCGGAGAAGTACTCGATGTAGGCCTCCTCAAAGCAGGCAAATTCGACAAACTGGATGTCGAAGGTTTCAAGAAGCGCAATAGTCGTGAGGTCCGCGAACCAGAAATCTTCGCATGCGCTAAAGAACTCCGTGCCAACGGCTTTAAGAAGATTGGTGCAGTGGGCTACTGCTGGGGCGGCTGGGCCATTCTCCGTCTCGCGACTGAGAAGTTGGTCGACTGTGTCATCTGCGCCCATCCGTCATTGCTCACCGAGGCGGATTTCGATGGTGTCGATGTACCGATCATGTTCTTGCAGCCGGAACATGATAGTATGTTCCCCGAGGAGATGAGATTGTACGCGTTCAAGAAGCTAGTCTTGGAGAAGAAGAACCAAGCGGTTGAGTGGGTACATTTCCCAGATGCTCACCATGGCTGTTTTACCAAGGGCGACGAGGAAGTTCCGGGAGAAAGGGAGGCTATGATCAAGGCCAAGGATAGGGCGGTGACGTGGTGGAAGGAGTGGCTTGTTTGAGTTTACCTTATGAAGACTTCGAAACCTCAGTCTTACCTCATATGATGAAGACATTGAACAGGTGCTCTGCAGCCTACATCGGTTCGATGAACGCATTTGACTAAATCTCAAGGCATTATAGACTTCTAGGTTATCCACTTCTGACAGGAGTTCAGTCTTTCCATTGAATGGGGTGGTCCAGCTAGCCGTCTACCACACATAATCTACCACTTTACATATATAATCCAGATCAAAGTCCAGATGTCCACCAAGATATACATGCATATACCTACCACTTGCCTGTGCAGCAACTACCCGGGTCGCCATACTATCGCCCACAGTCACACCGTCCACGATCGCCAATTTCGGCCTCGCTTTCGAAATTCTCTCAACGCCTCTGATGAAGAGCATTTGATTCCATAGTTCCAAATGTCGCATTTTCTTGGCAAGTGTCAGATCCTCCATGACATCTACCAGACGACCGCGACATTTAACTTTTCCAGGTGTCCTGTCACTACCGGCTATAGCTATGCGCTCGATGCCGGGGCAGTTTCTGACGATGGAAATAATGGCCTTGTCGGTGAGGGTATGCGTATCGTAGAAATCGATGTCCTTGAGATGTGGGACGGCGCGCGTGAGGTTGGCAACAGCTGCGTCGGAGACGCGCCCGTACTCGCAACCAATGGTGTGCAGGGATTTGCGAAATTGGGGAGGGGTGGTTGCAATAGCTTTGATATGCTTACCAAAGGATACTGTTAGCACATCGGGTGTCAGTTCGGAAGATCTGGCAGAGCTTACTCAGTAACGCAGAATTCATCAGTGAAATGTATACTTTGGATGCTAGTACGCTTAACGTCCTCAGGCCATAGCCTTCCCCAGGCTTCCTTCGAATGATAGTACAGCGTCTTTGAGAATGGGACTTCAGCGGCGTCGTACGGTTCGTACACTGGCACAGACCGACGACCGGTGTAGATATCATGGAAGTATGCCTCCTCCTCAGGATCGTAACCTAGAGTATCATCACTGTCGTCGGATGCCCAGGCTCTGCTGTCGTCGTCGTCGTCGTCTTCGTCATCGTCTTCGCTGCCGTTTTCGTCTTCCTCACCGTCACTCCCCGCTCCACTCTTGTCGGAATTGCCTCCTTCTGGTATGTCAGACGTGCTAGCACCGGCCTGGACGGATCTCGAGGGCTCTTGGCGCGAAAAGCTGACGTTCCACGGATGGATTTTAAAGTCTTCATCTACTTTTGGCAACCGATATCCCATATCCCCAAGAGTACTTTCTTCCCCCTCTTTTAAACGCTTGCCTCCAAGCCAATGGAACGACCATACATCACCGCATGCCATAGTGATTCCGGTGGAGATGAGGAGATTACGCCATTTCTTGGAGATACCTTTGATTATCGACTCATCCGTTCCCTGGTCATAAAGATAAATGGCTTCGAGGTTTGTGCGTGATTCGACTATGGCTGGCTGGTTGAGAAACCCAGCGAACTTTCCAGTTACAAGTCCAGTCGCGATTTCGGGTCCGGTGACCTTTATTATGGAGATCGAAGGGCAGTTCTTAAGAATATGAACGATGCCTTTATCGGTGATTTCTAATGCCCTGTGTAGAAGGACTTCTCTAAGGTGCGGATTGCGCGATGCAATAACCTTGACATCGGCGTTGGTTAAGTCCCAGCCACTGCAATCCATCTGCAGCACCTCGAGACCTGGTATACTGCTTCAAAGCTTGGATATGTTTCCTGTGAACATGATGGGTTTCTGTACTCATTTACAATACATCTAGTGTTCTTACCGTTCCACGTAAAACTGCGGACCAAATTCGACGCATCGAACGCCAGCAGTGAGCTTCTTTGCATCAAACGCAGCCTCGGAACCATAGAATACGCGTTCTGATTCCGGGTAGTCAGCGCGCTGGTACGTTGATGTGAATGACGCCATGACGCATTCAGAGAAATTGGAAGATAGACCAGAGTGAAATCAAATGGGGTTGTCATATATGATAAGTGCACGGGCCATCTGAACCCCTGGGATCAAACGTAACAGAGCGACATTTCGCTTTCCGCAATCCATGGCTGATCTGTAACCCTCAAATCTCATTGATCCGTACGTCTGGCTACTAATAATATCGGATAAGGAAAAGATTACGTCTCATCTACATCTGACGGAAGACCGGATAGACGTCGCCGACCTCCATAGGAACAATGCCAAATGAGACATATGAGTCGATGTTCTCAGGCTCTAGCGCGACAAAAGCTACTCCTGCGTTCTTTTGTGCACTGCTTACGAAGAAGCTGCCAGCAGGCAGCGTGACATCTTGAACGAGTGTTTCCGTAGTAACAGTGTTCAAGATGGCGCCTTCATAGTATGACGAGCCGAGGCTAGAAGAGGTAATGTTGTATGCCTCGACCTCTCCATGGAAAACCTCGGGCATAGTTTCGATCTCCAGTCCTGAGACCCTGAGACGCTCGGCAAGGTCAGCCCACGCGCGGGGGATTATGTACCCTTCGGGCCGAGCGCGAGTCATGTTGGCAGTTGCGGGCGTGGTGCTGGAAAATTCGATTGGGAGTTGAACCACCTCGCCGGTCCGACGATCAACCATAGTATAGGTGCGGTTCGAGTAGGTTGTGAAGTCTGTGATGACTATCTCCTCTTTGCTCTCGACAACCTCTGCAATAGCACCCTCGATTGTCTTCTTCACGTCCGCAGCTTCATCTCGAGCAGTCTCAAGCACACCGAGGATCATCTGCAAGCCAGCGACAGTTCGGCGTTTGAACTCCTGGCTTGCGATGCCGATACCTCGCGTCTCAAAGAGAAACGTAACGCATTGTGTGAGTCCCATGGCGTTGCGGCCGATCTTTGCATCAGTTCCCGCCTCGTCCAAGCGTGGAGTCGGGTTCGTCCGCGACGCCGTCACGTATGGCTCTCCGCGCAGACCTCGGGAGAGGAGAGACGCGTTGATTGCGGGCGCAAAGACGGTCTCGGCGAGCGTGCGAATGGATGGATGGATGTTGAGGTTCTTTGCTGCGCTGTACATCCCATCGGCCGCGTTACTGTAGTTGCCAGAGTATCGCGTTCCAGCCCCATACTCATGCATGTCAATAGCGATGTGTGGTGAGAAGCTGCTGAACCATTGCTTGATGTCGCGAGTCTGCTGTCGAGCAAGCTTGGTGTGGTCGCGGTTTGGGTCGAAGTTTGTAGCCAAGGTGCGCTGGAAGTAGGCATTCCCGTCTGGATTGTAACGCGGCAGCACAATAATGTCCATCTTCTCAAGGAAGCTGGCGGCCCACGTCGGGTCGGCATCCATCGCACCGAGAAGAGCCAGAGTGGCTTCGTCGCCAGCGGGTTCGTTCCCGTGAACTGATCCTTGAATCCATACTCGCAATTTACCAGAGGTAGTGTACCCAGAGGATGTGTTCGATACGGAGGTAGAGAGGTGGGCGTACGGGAAAGTCTTGCCTTCTTCGCTCAGGAAGTCAGCCACGTCGTAGGTCATCCATGAAGGATTCTTCGCTGCAAGCTTGCTGATGAATTCCTCTGTTCAGTGTTAGGCTACCCGCTCTATGATGAAATGTCTCCTTCATTATTCACGTACCTAATTTGTATTGCGATGTCGCGCCTTCAGTTCCCTCTGACCAACCCGGATCAAACGAGGCGTTTGGCAGGAACGCGGGACTCAGAAGGGTCACATCTGGCGACGGGAAAGCTGTCTGCTCCACAAGCTGCGAGTCAAGGTTTACATTGACATGGTTCTCGCCGTATTGAGACTGCGCAAGCGCAGACGCTGCGAAGAGCGCAATTGAAGGTGTACGCATCTTCGTCCGGTCTCAGCTGAGGCTGTCAAATGCGCGCAGAGCACCAATTTGTGCATGACCACTCTCTTTGTATGGCTCTCCCCCATCTTTGGGTGATAGCGCTACGTCAGTCAAGACGCTTTTTCGCTGGTTGGAGTACTTTGCCAAGGAGAATCGACCTTGGCTGCAGTTGCTCCTGCCGTTTCTGGTGTCGTTTTCCTCGGAGATAGGCGTGTAGTGCGCCGTTATCGCATAAGAACGGTATTTCTGCGGCTCTTGATGGTGCACGGTGGTGCTTCTCACGGGCTTCGCGTTGGTGATGAGGGCTTGGAAGGTGGCTGGAGAGGTGCGACACGCGAAGGGTGCCGACTGCTCGGAATGGTTTCGACACGAGCTTGCATTCGATCGGACGCGTCGCGGAACATGCCGCACGTCAGTGGCACCTGCAGGCGTGGGAAGAAGACAAACTTTTACCTCGCTCGAATGTCACATACATTCTGTGACTTTGGTTACACACAACTGTCACTGCAATTCTCGGTGCAGCGCACCCAACTACCAGGTGACTGCTTAGCCAACATCCCTGCCGCGACAAAAGGCTCCGAGGCTCCAATTGGATTCAGGCTTCCCATCAATGGTATTGAAAAAGACTGTCACTACGTTTGGGGAAAAGGATGAATACCTGCCTCCTGGTCCGGAAGTCTACTTTGCGCTGGAGTAATCTCAATTCTCAATCCGAGACTACCTAGGTAATGTAGACTGCAAAGCATCTGTTCGTTCTTTTCCCTGTTTGCGGTGCTATATCTCTGATGAGTGTTTCGCGTCAATCATGTTCCGGCACCGTGTGACACCATGCCATCTCCCCAGCTTCCCCGCATCATGGGACAATAGCCCGAAATGCCGATGCAGGTCCATGCAACCCGCAAGAATTACCTTCCACAGGCGACCAAGTCTGGATACCATCAACCAGCCAGAATTCAGGGGACACGAAGTGGTCACACGGTTCAGAAATGGACACTAAGGAGATTTCATCCGCGTCTTTGATTGTCGGCTCTCATTATGTAGTAGCCGGCATGTATTTAATTGGAGCATAGCCTTTGTTTTAGAGCTCAGCCAAGAATCATGAGACTTTTCTCTTCGTTACTCGCGTGCTGCGTCACGCTTTCTTCTGCGATCTCCATCACTTCGACCAAGAACTGGAACATCACGAATGATGTGGAGGGTTCAGTCCGTCTCAATGGCCTTGCTTTCCAACAACACGCCTTGACCACCTTTGGCGACTACCAATACGTCGCATTCTACAAGACAGCTTCGGGATACGGCAAACATCATGTCAACCTTGGTCGGCGCAAAATCAACCCTTCTTTGGGTGATTGGCAGTACTTTGCATTCACAGACTATGTGCAAACCACTCTCGACGAACACAACACTATCAGTATGGGCATCAGTGGAGATGGCAAGATTCATCTGAGCTTCGATCATCACGACGTGCCTCTCAACTATCGTGCGAGTAACACAGGCATCGCTAAGACGATCCCCGAACAGTGGACAGCCAGCGCCTTTGGAACTGTCCAGCACAGTCTGCCTGGCTCAACCGGACCATGGACGCCGCTCACATACCCTCGATTTGAACGCATCGATAACGGCGATCTTCTAATGGAATTTCGTATTGGTCAATCTGGCGCCGGTGACTCGTACATACATCGGTACTCTGCTTCCACCGGTCAGTGGACTGCGGTCGGCAAATACCTCCAAGGTCAAGACAACAATGCGTACATCAACGGCATTAGCAATCAGGGTGGAAAGCTTTTCGTCTCCTGGACTGTGAGGGAGACACCTACTCCCTCGACAAACCACGACTTCTACTTCGCCTTGTCGGAGGATGATGGCAAGAGTTGGAAACAGACTAATGGTCAAACTGTAGCAAAGCCGATTACGCCATCGACCGCTGGCATTAAGGTGTATTCGATCCCACAAAACAGCCAGATCATCAACCAAGAAGCCCAGTGCGCTGACCAGAAAGGCCGATTCCATGCCCTTATGCGCGACAATTCGACAGGCACAGCGCAATTCTACCATTATCTCCGGACTCCAGAAGGCAAATTTTCCAAGACCGCCATCAAGACGCCTGGTCTATCAACGCCGCCATATCTTGCCTATCGAGGTAAAATCGCTGCCGCAGGCGACAAAGTTTTCGCCATCCTACCAGATCAACCGAAGATGACCGTACAAATATGGGCCGCGACAGCGGCCGGAGCATACAATGACTGGAAGAAGTTGGCCGAGGTCCCAAACGCTGCTGGTGAGCCGTTGGTGGACGAAGAGAGGCTGGATAAATTCAACGTCTTGAGCCTTTTCATCAGGCAAGGTGGACCTTTCGGCACACGGAAAGTACAAGTCTGGGATTTTGCGCTCGCGCTTTGAGGAACGGAGTGCTCTCTTGACTCAGACTGGGGCTTGGTCTTCGTTCGAGCTGGTCGCCATGGCATGTACGAGTACATTAGTTCCCACAACGCCAGCATTAGGACAAAAGGTTGAGGCTCTAATGGCCTTGTTACCGCACATTTTGTCTTGGCTCACTGACGCTCCTCATTTACTGCTGCTGACAGAACAAGATCGGGGCATGGAATGTTTCTCGGGAAGATTTCGCTTCGCGCTAGCACATCCGTTGACGCAATTGCACATCGGTCCCATCAATCCTAACCCAACGCTTAAAAGTAAACCTGGGCAACCGAGAACGCACGTTTACCCCAGGCCTGAATCTAGCTAGGTGCGGCGTAGCCTTTGAGTGGTTTTGCGGAGAAGGTACGTACTTGGAAGCTCCGATATGCCCAATTCCCTCGATGCCGGCTCAACCTCATCATGCACCCACCGGCTACAGTACACGGATTCGAAAATGCTGGTACCCATGGGGTGATAAGCGGAGTAAGATGGAGGAAGACATGCGGGGCACGTCCACATCTGGTTTTGTCATCACAGGCGATGCGAAAATTTGCCCTCTAGTCCCGGATGCATCCCGTCCTTCGAGAAGCATAAAGCTGGCGGTATATCTCTAATTGATCGGCATCGGACCGGAAATCATCTCACCATGCCTTCCCATCTCTCTGTACTCGCAGCCATCGGTGGCCTGCTCACGTTTGGACATGCCCAGAATTCGTCAGCCCCTTCAGCATCAAGCACATCGACGTACTCGCAACCCAATGTACCTACGGGGGTCCCGATTTCAGGCGACTACGATGAGCCGCTTCGACCTCAAGTGCATTTCAGCCCGCCTGCTGGGTTCATGAATGATCCCAACGGCATGTACGTGGACGAAGACGGGGTTTATCATCTTTATTATCAGTACAACCCGACCGAGAACATCGCAGGAAACCAACACTGGGGTCACGCGACCAGCAAAGACCTGTACACATGGACAAATCAGCCCATCGCCATCTTTCCCGGTGGTCCAACCGAGGGCGTTTTCTCAGGATCTGCCGTCATCGATCACAACAACACCAGCGGCTTCTTCCCGAATCAGACAAACGGCGTAGTCGCGATCTACACCATCAATGTTCCCGAGAACCAGACTCAGCACATTGCCTACTCCCACGACAACGGATACTCTTTCACCAAGTACGAGAATAACCCCGTCATCGTTCCCGGTGGAACCAACCCCACTCAATTCCGTGACCCGAAAGTCATCTGGTACGAGCCTACTGAGAGCTGGGTCATGGTCGTGGCTTACCCCATCGACTTCAAGATCGGCATCTTCACAAGCCCTAACTTGATCGACTGGACTCCCACCAGCAACTTCTCCAGCTACGGCATCACCGGTCTGCAGTACGAGTGCCCGAACATGGTTGAGATGCGTGTGCAGAACTCCACTAGCGACGAGTCCAAGTATGTTATGTTGATTTCCATCAACCCAGGAGCTCCTCTTGGCGGATCCATCACGGAGTACTTCGTCGGTAACTTCAACGGCACGCATTTCGAAGCTGATGACGCTCGAACACGCCTTACGGACTTCGCCAAGGATAACTACGCCGGTCAATTCTTCTACGGTGTTCCCGCCGACGAAGACCAGATCACGCTTAACTGGGCGAGCAACTGGCAGTACACCAACGTCGTTCCCACTGCTGGTGAGGAAGTCGGCGATGGCTTCCGTAGCGTCATGACCGTACCCAGAGGCCATTACCTCAAAGACCTGCCCCGCCAGGGTCTGTCTTTGATCTCATACCCCTCCAACATCATGTCGGTCGTGGAAGAGGAGCTCGCTTCCACTGAAATCACCAGTAACGGCACTGCCTTCGTAGACTACTCCACCGTCGAGTCGGGCGCACTTTACTTTGAAGTCAATGTCACGGGACTCACTGGCGGCCCTTCGCTCGCGGGATCTATCAGCTTTACCTTCCAGTCTTCGGTTTCCGGCGAGTCGATCTCAGGTGGAACCTTCCTCTCATCTGGCGATGTTTGGCTAGACCGTGGAAAGACTGAGGCTTTCCAGAGCCCTTACTTCAACGACAAGTTCACTGCCACCGGTCTTTACGACGATAGACAGGGCTCATGGAAGATCTCGGGTATCATCGACAGGAGCATTATTGAGGTCTTCCTGAACGAAGGCGAGCTTGGTGCGACCGCAGTCTTCTTCCCTACGCAACCGCTCGACACGATGATGCTGAGGGTGGCGGGCTTGAACGAAACAGTGACCGCCAGTGTTGGCGTTTGGTCTTTGAAGGCTGCTTGGTTAAACCAGGCCGATGCCAACGGCACAGTTTCCGGTAACACGACCGAGGGTAGCAGCGCAATGCTGGGCTCCGCAAACCTCTTCTAAGCATGTTAGCATAATACAGTATTATGTGTGCAATATTAATATCCAAGGCGGACTTGAATCCCCAATAATCACTTAGCCCTTCTACGTGACGTCTCTACTATACCAAGGCATATCAGACCTGCCGTTTTGAACACTATGACCGTGAGAATACTGTATCATCTGACTTACTGCGGGTGCCACTTAATCCGCAACCCGATAGATTCTCCACTCCGCAACTCGTGATCCGGTGGCAAGGGTGACATGGTGGGGACCAGCCCCTTAGCGTCCGCCTCCACACCCGAACCTTAATGGCGGATACAACACCCAATATCGTTACATGCATCCTACTACTGTTGCATGGCTTCGGCATATGTCCCACTGCCGTCATCGCGAGGCATAACATATGCTAATGCGGAAGAACTCTACGCCGAAATCTTCCGCTACCACTGCAACCGTAAAGTTCGTCGACGGAGTAACTCCGGCTGTAATCCGGTTCGTTGGAACTCTACCAAGCGCCGGCGCAACCTTGATCCTCTGAACATCCTCATTCGCGGATGGGTCTTAGTCTCAATGTGGGTGTTGTGAGTGGCTCGTCGTCCAAGGCTTCGCCGCAACGAAACGGTCGAGCGCCGAGGTAGTACCACTACATCGTGTATAGACTACCCCGCTTCCAGCATTATCCAAGAGCCAAGTGGAAGTTAGTGAGAAGATGGTGTGTGCGGGAGCGTTACCTGAATGAGGCGCCGAGATTGAGTTGACTGCTATATTTAATAACAGAGAGACGATGAGAGTATGTAGTGAACATCAACCGCTCCGTCCAATACCACATTACAATGCGTACATCGACCTTCATCAGAGCGGCCATCGTGCTAGCCAGTAGCTACTCGGTTGATGCCGATGTGACGACTACCATTGACTCAAAATCGAACTGGGGTACTTGGGAAGGATGGGGAACGTCGTTGGCATGGTGGGCGCAGCAGTTTGGGAACCGAGACGATCTTGCGGATATCTTCTTTACGCTGAAGCAGACCAAGTTCAACGGCGAGACTCTTCCGGGTCTTGGCTTCAACATTGTACGCTACAACGCCGGTGCCTGTAGCTGGAACACCATCGATGGCGAGAAGATGGTAGTGTCCCCGAACGTAAAAAGGTCGAGGCAGATGGAAGGCTACTGGTTGGACTGGAAGAGCAGCGACCCGGCCTCTTCAAGCTGGAATTGGTAAGATACCTACCTCCTCCGTGTGCCACGGGACTATTTACTGATCACCGTTTGTGCTCTAGGACGGTTGATGTCAACCAGCGAGCAGCACTCCATAAAGCGATCGCACGTGGAGCAGACAGAACAGAGTTGTTCTCAAACGCACCGATGTGGTGGTAGGTACAACTCATGGACAAAATGTGTGTAAGGTATTGACTTGTTCAGGATGACGAAGAACCACAATCCATCGGGAGCTGCGGATGGAAGCGAGAACATCCAGTCGTGGAACTTGGAGCAGCATGCAGTATATATGGCGACGGTCGCAAAGCATTTCAAGGATAACTGGGGAGTCGAATTTGAAACTGTCGACCCTTTCAACGAGCCGAGTGCGAACTGGTGGAAGGCCGACGGCACCCAAGAAGGATGCCACGTTGATGTGTCCACCCAAGCCAAGATTGTCGGTTATCTCGACACGCAACTCTCAAATCGTGGGCTCTCAACAAAGATCGCCGCCTCAGATGAGTCGTACTACGATCAAGCTGCCACCACGTTGAAGACAATCGGCAGCAGCGCACTCGGCAAGATCAACCGGATAAACGTCCATGGATACCAATACGGAAGCGGCGACCGCGCTGGTGTTCGCACACTGGCTACACAGGCCGGGAAATCTCTCTGGAACAGCGAATACGGTGATGGCGTGGCTTCTGGCGAGAACCTCGCGAGGTACCTTTTCCAGGATCTTCGCCAGCTGAAGCCCACGGCGTGGGAGTACTGGCAAGTCCTCGACCAGGGAGGCTGGGGTCTCATCGACGCGGACAATGATGCTAAAACGCTGGGTACATCGACACAAAAGTACTACGTGCTTGCGCAGTTCGCCCGGCACATGCGCCCGGGTATGAAAATCCTCGATGGTGGCCGAGACAACGTTGTTGCTGCCTACGATGCTAGCAAGTCGTTGTTGGTCATCGTGGCCGTCAACTGGGACGCTGCACAGTATATAAACTTTGAGCTGTCAGGGTTCTCGGGGCGTCCTTCATCCGGCGCAACTGTCTCGAGGTGGAGCACCCAGATCGGAAGCGGCGATCGTTACGTGCAGCATCTCGATACCACAATCAGTGGCACAAAGTTCTGGTCGAAGTTCGAGAAGAACATGGTGCAGACTTTCGAAGTAACGGGGATCAAGTTGTAGAGAATAGCGCATACGATAGTGTGTTAATACGAAAATGTTCTGTTGATGAGGTCAAGCATTCGTTCGCGACGTTGGGTGCAGGTTCACATCGTTTTATGTTATCCGATTCTTTGCTTTCTTCTGACCCATACTTCTTGATCTTCATTTCCTGGCCTTTGCTGGATTTCCCAAACTTGAAGCCTATAGCTACCACGGTCCGATCGACCGGTATGAAGATCGAACGACCAGTCGTGCTTTGGACACTGGATGCCTGAACTGAGCACGACGCCAAAGTCTTCGATATCGAAGGGTGTACCATTAGAGAGTGGATACGAAGAGTGCGGGCATTCCTGCGCGGGTCTTGGTCAACATAGGCCCAATACACACAGTGCCGATGTCGCGACGTACGTGGTTGACCGCGACAAAGTTTCCTTTGTACTGGAACACCATCACTTGGTCCTTTGCATCGCCACCAACTTCTGGATCCATCCACTCATCGATTGCTACCTCGGTGGCTTTGGAGCTATCGTTGCGAGGCACGTGGAACACCCGGCATCCAGCCACATACTTTTTGCCGCACGGGCGCTGTTCGCCGACGCGCATGGAGTCGTCGAGATCCGGGTACGACGTCACTGCGCCAGCGCAAAACCACGCGTTACCAGCCTGAGATGACCGAGAAAATGGATTGACCAGGAACGACATGCTGGGTGGCGATGACGCCGATGTGGGCGACGCGTTGATTGCACGCGACGATGTCCGATGGTGGGTGCCAGGTCTTCACTAGCACCACGCTAGCCGCAGCGGAAAGCGGCTAGACTGGTCCATGTCAAGTTGTCAACAGAGACTTCCACTTCCACGCCCTG
The DNA here is from genome assembly GCF_024043165.1 of Alternaria incomplexa. Taxonomy (NCBI): domain Eukaryota; kingdom Fungi; phylum Ascomycota; class Dothideomycetes; order Pleosporales; family Pleosporaceae; genus Alternaria; species Alternaria incomplexa. The sequence goes on from NW_026249856.1 coordinate 615,722, forward strand.
TGGTCAAATATGGAAGTCTGGTTCCAAACATGGAAAATTAGAGCGCACAGCAAAGCAGCGTGGGCAATGTTTAAATACCGAGATGGCTTCAAAGAGCCCGCATGTGTACATTTCTACGCTCCTTGCATACCATCGCGCCTGTCTTCAGACTTCGACTAGCTGATCTTTGTCTCTTACATTCGTCTTCATTCAAAATGGCGAACATCCAAACCCCTTCGAGTTATCTTGCCAACGCGCGCATCGCCCCAGAAATCTTGCAACTCCGGCCTGATTATCGCGCGCTACTCATGGTGGTCACGAACATACCACCAGGCCCTTCCGACTCAGCAAGTGAAGCTTTCCTCTCTTCGGCAGAAGCATCGGCCAAGGAGGCACTGGCAAAGACTCCGGTCAACGACATTGCGCATGTCGCGCAATGGAAGGAAGCCTACAAAGCCTTCGGCGCAAAGCCCAAGAAGACTATGAACAGTCTCGAAGCACTGTTACGTCGTGTTGATGCGGGCCTACCGCGTGTGAATCGCTTAACGGACATCTACAACGCGATTTCCATAAAACATCAACTCCCTCTTGGAGGCGAGGATCTCGACAAATACCAGGGAAGCCCTTTCCTGATACGCGCAAAAGGCGACGAGAAATTCGACACAAAATCTGGCGGCGAAGTCGTCATTGAGAACCCGAGTCCCGGAGAGGCCGTCTGGTGCGACGATGGTGGTGTAACGTGCAGACGTTGGAATTGGAGGCAATGCTCGAGGACTGCATTGAGCGACGGCACATCGAATGTACTCTTCATTCTGGATGCGTTGGAAGCCATCGATGATGCGAAACTGAATGCTGCGGCGGACGAGTTAAGTCAAGAACTGCAGAAGCTGTCCGCAGATGTAAAAGTCGAACGACGTCTCTTGACATCGTGAGTACTCTCCGTCATGCAACAGTTGCATTGTAATATGTATTAGCTATCCATAATACGTTGTAGTCTCCATTAGGCATTGACAAGAATGGTTTATAGACTGTTTATGATGATGTCCGCAGCCTATCCAACGTTAGCGTATATCCTGCAACATTTACAATCCCACTGACCTTCTCTGCAATCGCATACGCTGTAGAGCTCGTATGTGCACTTGGTAGAAAAGGCAGAATACTGATATCAACAACGCGCAATCCGGCCGCACCATGCAACCTCAGATCTGGTCCTACCACGCCTCCCAGATTCCTGGGTATCATCGCAGCTGTGCAGCATGGGTGCAAATGCGAGAGTACCATGGAGCCCTTGATGTAAGATTTGAGGTCTTCGTCTGACTGAACAGCTGGGCCAGGAGTGGCTTCAACCGCACCGTACCTGCGCATAGTCGGAGTATCTAGTACCTTACGAAGCCATTTGACATGCGCAATGTGGATGGAGAAGTCGATGGGACTGGAGCCAGCGCGGTAATCAAGTATGGGCTGAGCTAACAGGTCGGTTGAATTGAGATGAACAGCACCGCGACTCAGTGGATGGAGAATGATAGGACGCATAGTCGTCCCAGTCGCAAAGGGTACTTCTACACTGGGGGCTTCTGGGTTTGCGAGCAGGTCGGCAAGGACGTGAAGCTGACGTTTGTAACCAGCAACGAGGCTTGGGTCGGAGTTCTCTGGCAAATGAGCAGCCGCTGAGTCGCTATCAGCCGTCTTGCGCATTTCCTCAATAATTTCCATGTACTCCTCGGTCACGTTAGGAAGTGAGATGTACAGGGCAGTATTACTCATGGCCAACGTGTAAGGGCCTCGTGCTGGCGTCATATTGAACTCTGCTACTGCTCTGGCGGCATAAGCAGGATCAAGCATGTCTGAAGGCATATTGGAGAAGTTGCCAGGCTTCGTATCTGTGACACAGTCAGTGATCAGAGTGTCGACCTTAACGAGCAACCGCGATACTCACAGTTCCACGATATGCCGGGAGAAGAGTGATCTTGCAAGTTTGAGCCTACCCCAGGAAGATCCAGTACCGCGGTGATGTTCAAGTCATTGAGGAGAGCTGCAGGGCCAATGCCGCTCCTTTGTAGGATGGTAGGTGTGTGCATTGCGCCGGCAGAAATGACAACTTCGGCTTTGGCGGTTACATTGAACACTTCATCGTTAGAAAGAGATCGTATCTCTACCCGTGGTGGCCCGTGTGAGACGCCGTCAGTGTAGACAACCCTGATGACCTGATGCTTGACCAGCAAGTCGTAATTTGGTCTACCCGAAACGTCGGAGTAGTGGCCCAAACCAGCGTGTGAGCGCCTGGCCGTGACTGGATGCTGAGATATGGGTTCCCAACACATGCCTTCTTTGTCACCACCTCCACACTCATCTAGGGCTCGGATACCCATATCTCCCCAAGCATCCCTCGCGAGGTGAATGTCGCCCCATAGAAAAGGTGGGAAACTCGAATGGATGGGAGTCGTGCCGCCATACGCGGACATGTCCCAAGTGAACCCATATTGTTCCACCACGCTTGGCTCTGGTGGAGTGAAGGTCACGCTCTATTTGGAGTCAGCTTAACGTCAGACACGAGCGGCAACCATACTCACCTTCTTGAAGTAGGGAAACAGGCTCTCCCAGTCCCACTTGGCCGTACTGTTTGCAAACTCAGGATCTCCAATCTGAGTCCAAGCGTCATAGTCATGTCTAGATCCGCGATCAAAGTACTGGCCGTTGATGGCGCTACTGCCACCGACAGTCTGACCAACAAACAGCAAAGCCTGTTTGCCATTCATTTCCGGATTAGGTACTGAGTTGAATGTGAAGTATCCCGCTTTGTCAGTTGGCCCGCCCCAAACGAGGCTTGGCGGATCAAATGCCCCTGGCGCATATCCGACTTCGCCGTACTCAACAACCAGCACTGTTTCTGCGATGGAGGTCAGCCAAAAGTATTTTTCCAGACGGATGTGAGAACCTACTCTCTGGGAAAGCCTCAGTAAGTCGATCAGCTACTGTTAGACCCGCGGTGCCGCCACCGCATACCACCCAGTCATAGCTAGGACGAAGCTCTGAGATGTGGCGTTTGAAAGCAGCGTGTGGTAGCGCATTAGCGCAAGTGACAGCTAATCCAACTGATAGAATTCGTGGAATCATAGCTGTCCGTTCAAAAGGTATCACCCCGATGGTCTAGCGAGCGTCTTCTCTTATGTCGCTGCTATCGCGTTGCTATGCTGCTGTGCCACCCGAACGCTCGTGTCATTGGCACTCGATAGTGCGCGTTGGCATCTGCAGGTCGTGTGGACCGCTCGTGATCGGTATGAAATGCTCATTGGTCCTAATCTCCGTTGTAAGTCAGACTTCGTAAGCGTTGCTGTGCATCGCAGCATGCGGTTGTGGTGAGATGCGTGCAGGAGCGAGCGACCCCGCTCGGACAGGAAGGTTCATTAGTAGCCTGACTCGTGTCCGTTTTCTTGAGTGAGCATATCGCATATTCATCATGTCTTTGTTTGCGCAGCTCTACGCGGCGAAATGGCTACTCGTAGCGGTCATTCTTGTGGCCTATGCTGTGGCGACCTTCGTTCGCTACCGGCGCCTTCGAGCCTTCCCTGGTCCGATCAGCTCGGGATGGTGTGAACTGCTGCATATGCGCGCTATACTGAGTCGACATTCGCATCTCTGGTACAAAGCCGTTGGCGATGAATATGGTGAGTAGATAGGTGGAAGTCCCAAGGTCGCTGCGCGGGAGAGGCGCCGTCTCGCCCCTGTGCGGCCCGCTTGCCCCTTGCTGACAGCGCCGAACTACAGGACCCCTCGCTCGCATTGGTCCCAACGACCTTTTAACATCGTCGCCAGATCTGCTGGCCCATATGAACGCAGTGCGCTCGCCGTACACTCGCACAGCATGGTACAACAGTGCCGTGCGGATGGAGGTTGGCAAGGACCATGTTTTTAGCCAACTCAACGAGGCTCAGCACACGAAGCGGCGCCAACAGATGGCGTCGGGGTACTCAGGCAAAGAGAATTGGTCCCTGGAATCTGACATGGACGAACACATACACCAGCTTCTGGACCTGATCAGATCAAAGTATCTTTCGACTGCTACGCGGCACGAGCCGGTGGATCTCGCCAGTAAGATTCAGTATCTTACTCTCGACGTGATCAGCAAAATCGGCTTCGGTAAAGCGTTTGGGGACATCAAAGCCGATGCTGACCTCGACGATTATATAAGCGCTGGTCGAGTCGGATTGGCAATTATGGTCTTCACCGGGGCCCTTGGACTGACACCTTACCTCCACTGGCCGCCCATCGCGCGCATGCTCGGGCCCTCAGACAAGGACAAGAGCGGTTATGGAAAGATGAGAACGGTAGCTCGGGAACTCATCGATTCGCGTCTGGAGAAGCCCACCAATAGTCGCTCGGACATGCTTTCGTCGTTCATACGCCACGGATTGACACGCGACGATATCGTGACTGAGTCGATGCTCACCATTCTAGCAGGGTCTGACACGACTGCGACTGCTATACGTGGAACGATGCTCTACCTGATGACCAGCCATAGGGCGTACAAAAAGCTGCAGGCCGAGATTGATGATGCAGTTACTTCAGGTCATGCTGCTACATCGTCCGGTATTGTGTCTGACGAGACGATGAAGACCCTGCCATACCTACAAGCCGTAATGCGTGAAGGGCTTCGAATTCACCCACCTGTCACTGATATCGCTCCGAAGAAGGTACCCGTCGAAGGCGACAATGTCACAATCAACGGTAAAGCGTATTTCCTTCCTGGCGGTACCAACATTGGGTATAACGTAATGGGCCTCAATCGAAACAAGGAGATATTTGGTGAAGATGTCGACTGCTTCAGACCGGAACGTTGGCTACTCGATGAGCACCACGACATCCAGCTTGAGCGCTTGAACGCTATGCGCCGTACTACAGACATGATCTTCGGGTATGGCAAGTACCAGTGTCTCGGGAAGCCTATAGCATGGTTGGAGATGAGGAAGGTCATCTTCGAGGTACGTTGTTCCAAACTCTCGTGCCGAGTCCCCATGCTGACTTGTGTCTAGTTCTTACGACATTTCGATTGGTCTCTTGCAAGCCCAGAGAAACCGTGGAGATCTAAGAATTATTTCGGCGTCTTCCTGCAAGACCAAATGTGGTGCCACATTACTGAGAGAGAGCATGGCTTATGAGGGCCTCTGCGTGACGGATGTGAGTCACGTGAAGAGTAGCAGGGCTTTCTTTGGCGTCGGCTTAAATTGATCCCAAGGCTTCTTTCCATGTGTTCGTCAACGGCCTCTTTACTGTCCAACCAGTCTCTTCGAATAGGGCGGAAAGTCAATTATTCCGGACACGGGTCTTGGGGTTTGTGATATTTTGTCCAACCTGTCCGGACTTCGACCAAGTTTCCGGTTGAATGACCTGCGCACGGTGCCTTATGCACGGCATATCGTGATGCTTGCGGGGTAATGTGGAGCGAATGTCTACCCCGGACTAGCCACTAATTTGCATCAACCGAGATGCATCAACTCGCCGGCTAATGTGACACATCATCATCGTCTTGACTGTGCTGACCGGCTTCGCAGTTGTATGTCATCGCATGAGGCACTGCATACCTGACTTATGCAGTCCGATAGGCTGACACCTTCATCACGACTGTTCCCATGCGCTTCGCCCGGGCGCCCAAGCAACCATTACAATGCCAAGATTGCAAACAACCCTAGAATGATTCTGTTCGGCAAATGACTACCGGCTATGTAGACGGTGATGTATTCATATTTCTCATTGGTGGATCTTCAGCAACGACGCTTCCGTACAGCCTCATGGAGAGGCTTCAGATGGCAGCTGTTGTATATGAGCGAATGCATATGCGTTGCAAGCATAGCGCAATTCTCCAGAATTTTCCGCCATGAAGCTTCGAAAATCCTGGTTGGCCGCCGTGTGTTTCGCCACTCCCGTTCTCGCATCATCACCAATCGTTCATTCGCAGGCTGGCATATACCAAGGACGTTTCCTGCAGGAATTCGACCAAGACCTATTCTTAGGTGTCAAGTATGCTCCAACGCCAGTGAGATTCGCTCCCGCTCAATTAGCACCGGATTCACCTATAACATACCACAATGCCACGCAGTACGGTGTTGACTGCACAGGATATGGTGGAGACACAAACACCCTGGTTGCCGCAAATTGGACAAAACTAGGAGAAGACTGTCTACACCTAAACATCGTCAAACCAAGGACAAATGAGACACATCTCCCGATATTGCTATGGATCTACGGAGGCGGATGGCAGCAGGGTGCTACTAGTGATCCAAGGTAGGCTCTCTGAAGTGACTGCATTCGGGATGAAACACTCATCAACGCCAGATACAACATGAGCTACATTGTTCAGCAATCAGTACTCAACAACAAGCCCGTCATTGGCATCTCGATCAATTACCGCATGGCAGCATTTGGCTTCTTGTACAGTGAAGAAGTTGAGGCCGCCGGCGCACAGAATCTAGGACTTCGCGACCAACGACTCGCGATGCAGTGGGTGAACAAGCACATATCATCCTTCGGTGGTGATCCTAAAAAGGTCACAATCTGGGGTGAATCAGCGGGCGCATACTCCGTTGGTGACCACATCGCTGCACATAACGGCGATAACGAAGGCCTGTTTCGCGCGGCTATCCTAGAAAGCGGTAATGCTGTTGGTGCACCACTCAATGGCACCGACTGGTACCAGCACATGTACGACAATCTGACTGAGTCGGTCGGCTGCTCAGGTGCCGAGGATACGCTCCAGTGTCTTCGTGACGTACCCTACGAGACCATCGCACCATATGGCTACCAAGGTCTTGAATGGTTCCACGTCATCGACGGTAGCCTGATACCTCGATACGGTCAACAATCATTGCAAGAAGGCAAGTTTGCGAAGATACCCCTCATACTTGGCACCAATACCGACGAAGGCTTTGGTGTGAACGGGGTGAACAGCGACTCCGACGCTATCAATCAACTCGTACACTCCAAACGCTGGAACGTCAACGAGACTGTCGCTGAGAAGCTTCTCGAGCTGTACCCGAACGACCCTGTACTTGGCGAGCCATACGGCTGGGGCAATCGCACATGGCCACAGTATGGTCTGCAGTACAAAAGGTACCAAAGTATCGCAACTGATCTGACCATGTATGCCCCTCGGAGATTGCTCGCGCAAAGCATGAGCGAGCATGTCGATCACGTCTACTCGTATCGATGGGATGCGCCCAAGTTCAACAACACACCGGAAACAATCGGCGTCAATCACTTCTCCGAGGTCAGTACCACGCCATTATTGCGTGATTAACAGAAGCAAGGACTGACTTTAGGACAGATACCCTTCGTCTTTGGAAACCCAGAACAGCAGCTCACTCCTTTGGGCAACAGCTCCGAAAATATTGCATTGTCAAAGCTAGTGATGCGCATGTGGACGTCTTTCGCGTACGATCTTGATCCTAATGGTCATGGAGGTAAGTTTGAATGTCTATCATTGTGTGGGTAGAAAGAGTACACTAACACGCGTTGCAGTATCCCAAGCTCCCGAATGGCCGAGCTACGCCACCAATGCGACCAACTTTGTCTTCCGAAAAGACCAAAGTTATATCGAGGATGACGATGATAGAGTTGAAGGTGTTGCTTACATCAACAGCTTAGTGCGATGAAGCTGGTTGTAAGGCAGTACCTAGAGTGTTAGAAAGTGTGAATGCATCTTGATCTCGGTATCGTCGAGATGACTACTTGAGAGCGAATACATCTTGTGTGATGAGCTTCCAGCTTTGTAGAGGCGAGCGCTCCAAATCAATGGGTGAACGAGAATGAGTCCGAGATTGTTCTTTTTCGACGCATGCAGACTAGTTTCGGTCTAGTCAAACAACTCGCAGCTTTGCTAGATTGTCCACTTGCTAAACTCAACACAGAAATTCTCAAGGGCGACGCGAGGATGTCAAGCGTGAACGCAAGCTGGGATCTAGCGGACGTTCCAATTCGGGGTCCCTCAGCTCCGGATTCCCTGCAAAGATCCTGGTAGGCTTTGTATGGTCCTCATGCCACTCCGTCTTGTGCATATAATGGTTGCGTTGATTGATGTAGGAGAGACGTTGCGCCATCGGCGGACCGTGCTCTGTTGTACTCTCTAGAAAGATAGCGAGTTTGGGAAAGCCGGGACAGTTCCAAGCCTTGTGTATACCCCTAAGAGTTGTATGACCTGCAATATCCTCCCGTAGGGATTGGGACCTGTTGCGCCACACTTCGATTGCTGTAGATAACCGCTTTTGAAGCAGAAGCAGAAGATCCCCAATATGAATGCCATCCGTTCGATTGACTGTTCCTACCACTTGCAGATCTTCGTGACTCTTCCCTATTGCGTAAATGCGCAAAACCTTGCAGGGTGGCCGGGTAAGAAACATGCTGTGAATGAGTTGCTCCCGATACGGCCCTTTTGCTGATGATATATCTTGGAAATAGTCTTTTATGCGAGGCTTAACGGTAATGGTGTAGTTGCCCTGTGTTGATTGGAAGCAATCCCCGAATAGATCGACGAAATATGGATTCACTTCGACTTGAGACAGATCCAGCAATCGAGGACAATCTTCTGGATAGTAGAAATCTTTGAAAGAGCGCATTCTAAAATCCACGAGGAACCTGGTATGGAGAGCATTGAGCAACGGCTGCGGGAGTGTATTTGCTTGCGTGAATTGCGCCGTGAGAAAGGGATCGAACAGTCTACGATCATGAGTTCCCGAAGATGTCATGTCGATAGTGTCCTGAAGTTCGGTGACCTCATCATTAGATGGCGGTAGCCACTTGAGGCTCGGCGGAATAGCGTCACCGTGTTCGACAGCTGCGCAAGGGTACGGGACGCGATATTGTGTATCTAGCGTGTGCACAACGACCTCTCTCCAATGTCTTGAAACATTCCATGCTGCGTAGTGAGTCCTCGGGGAGGCGTGAGAGAGAATTTGCTCGAGTAATTCGACGACGTCTAGGGCGCGGTGAGATCCGCCATGGCGTGTGTGTTGCGAGACTAACGGTGTAGTGGGCGAGGCCTTTTGATCCACGGACTTGGGGTCGTAGAGTGCGATTCTCTCGTCGATGACGCGCAGGGCGGATGTCCTTGACTCTTCGACACTTTTCTCCAGCTGATCAGCATTCTTGGGTTCGCTGACGGAGGCAGGGCTTCCGTTGTCGGCCATGCTGTCTAATACGAGACGATGTGTATTTGAGGCTTTCTAAGTAGAAGAGAGGACGGGCACTTGCGTAACATCGACCAGCAAATCTCGTCTTTATAGTAGATCAGTATCTAGGCAGACAGTGAGCACGTGATAAAGGGTCTGCGGTTGCCTCAGGCTGACCCAGCATCTCAGTGGATAACTAAAGTCAGACTTACACTTATACCAAAGCGCAATTCTCGTATGCCTTGAACTCAGCGTATCTAGGTAGTCGTCATATCTGAACTGAGAATTCGAGCGATTATTTGCTGGTTTAGTCAGGCATTAAGTAGTGGTGTTGGGACATGAAATTAGGTATCGAGGGCACCTGGGTACCTAGCTACCCACCCGCATCCCACCACTTTGATATTATCCCAGCTGGCATGCACCCTTTATTCTCTTGATACCCAAATAGCAACGCGCGCGGCCGAAACTACGCCGCTTCCGCACGGAATGCTGAATGCTTATAAGCTCGACGACGTGAAGCCGGGGCGCCCCGAACTCGTCTGGAGGCGCATGACGTGGTGGTGAACTCAGATCCCGCGACGGCCACAAACACTTGACTTCACCCCGACTGCGCAAATGATTCAGAGGACACCTCACATGAGACGTCGCTAGTAGTGTTGAAGAAGACCCAGCTTCCCCGCGCGCGGTCTCGATGCTGACACTCTCGCTCAAAAAGCCGCAAGAGGCTTAGCGTGTGATGACCCTTATCGGCAGGGCGTAGCAGCCTGCTCACTTCTTCCACCATTCATGAGATCTACGATTGGCGAGAATGGGATATGATTCAGTTGGTGGCTACAGAGTCATGCAGACGTAAAGGGTAATAGTCGCGCTATCAGCGCTTGGTACGATGCTTGTTCTGACGGTCAGACCGTTTAGATGAAGGTGTATCGTGGACAGAGGGTGTATAAAGGTAGGAGATTGCGCTGTGATGGGCAAGAAGGATCCATACTCGTAGTCAACCTTCTCGAGTTACATCTTCTCTTTCAAATCGCGAACCATACCGAGTACCATTGAAGCACAAGGCTAGATACCAGATATCCATCATGGCAACAGGAACCTCCTGCTCAACAGAGTGCATCAAGGGCTCGATCCATGCCGGAACTCCCAAAGGCACCATTGAAACACTCCACGGCCTCTCCGTCTACACAGTCGGAAACCGAACCTCACCACGCGCAACAATCTGCATATACTCCGATATCTTCGGCCTGGGTCTCCCCAACAACAAGATCATCGCCGATGCCTACGCCGCCTCAGGAGAGTACCTAGTCCTGCTCCCAGATTTCTTCAAGGGCGACCCAGTCGGACTCAAAGTCGCCGATGCGCTGCTTCCCGTCGATGCGGCGGCACAGAGTACATTCGCAAAGTATACGGGTATCTTGGCTAGTTTGCCAACGTTTCTTATGTGGCAGCGGAGGCATGGGAAGGCGGAGTCCGACAAGATTTGTCTCGACTTCATGCGGGAGTTGAGGCGAGCGACGCCGAGCGGGAGGAAGATCGGTATGGTTGGGTTCTGCTGGGGCGGAAAGTATGCTGCTCGCACGGGGTTGGAGAGCAACATGATCGAGATTGAAGGGGTGAAGAAGCCGCTTGCCGATGCGATCGTGGCGCTACACCCAAGCCACCTGGTTGTTCCCGAAGACGTCGAGGGTCTTGTTGTCCCGACGAGCTTTGCGTGGGGCGTGGAGGATATCGCTGTGAGTTTTGAGACGAAGGGCAAAGTGGAGGAATGTCATGCGAAGGCACAGAAGGCGCGAACAGAGTTCCCTGAGATCGAACACAAGGCGTATACGCCTGGCAGGCATGGGTTCGCGGTCAGAGGCAACCCAGACGATCCGCAGGAGAGGAAGGCGCTGGAGGACTCGGAGAAGCAGGTACTTGCGTGGTTCGAGAAATGGCTCTGAAAAGTGCTCTGTAATTCGGTAGCCGTATATTGGCATAGGTATCATCTCCGCGTATTCAAGAACTCATTGTATCCACCTTAGCGCCGTTCGCCTGTCAAGAGACCTTTACTGGGCCTCTCAATTCCGCCTGTATTTCTGGGGAATGTTCTTCTCCACGACGCCTCTGAGCTCGAGCCTCTCCCACTCCTCTTGTGCCGCCTCCTTCTCCTCATGCATCTTGAAATGCGCAATGTCCTCTGGGTGGTTCAAGTCCTCCTCCTTCACATCGTCGCCGCTGTGGTACTTCTCCCAATGATGGATCTCGTACTCGTACTCGTCGTCACCGTGGTGCCCTGGGCCCATGCCAAAGTCCGGCAGCTTGACATTGTCGGAATCCTTTTGCAGGAATTCAGCCAAGGTGATGGAGCCGTCCTTGTTGATATCGAACATGTCTAGAATAGTCTGGACGACCATTTGCTTCTTGATTTCGGAGATGGAGGCGCTGGAGGGGTCTTCGAGACCGTAGGTTCGGCGGATGTCGACGGTAGTCCATAGACCGGTACTGTCGTAGTCGTGCATGTTGAAGAAGGTGGTTGCGTCGTAGCCCGCGATGTGATGCTCCTCTGCGACAGTATCAGTAAACGGCCCTTACTTTTTGTTTCATGTTGTGGGGATCTGGGGAAATTCATACCAGCCATGTGTCGCGTCGCCCAGTCGGCATCTGCTGCGACTTCGACTTGCGCATGTTCAGCGCCGCCGTGCGCCGAGGCATTGAGGGCGCATGAAAGCAGCAGGAGCGCGCCGAGTGGTAGTTTAAACATGCGATCCATGGTTCTTGAAATTGTAAGGCGCGAGAAGGGGTAAAGTCGAGTTGAGTCGTAGCCCAAATGTTGACGGCGGCCAGGGGCTCGGCCCCCATGAGGCCAATCGCCGACACTATGTCATAGGGGCCTCGAACTTAAGGTTTCCACGTGCAGCTCTCTTTCACCGCACCAGCACCAGCACCATCACAAGCCCGCCATGAACGTCCTGGCCCTCCTGAGCCTATTGCTCTTCATCCCGTTTCTCTTCTTCCTCGCGTTCCTAGCCGCATCGTCTTGTATGGGCGACGGCTTCCGCGCAAGATTCGCCGGCGTCACATTCAATCCTCGAAACGCATCGTTCGGTCGAAACTACACGCGAGGATTTGGGTCGGGAGCAGGCACTGGTGGCTGGGAACAAATTGAGATGGAAGACATGATGGGGGAAGACAGCGACTCGGAATGAGGAACTTGGCACACTCGACAAGAAGTATGGCTTGACTGCCCATCTCGGTGCTGTACAGGGTATCTTCATCTACACGCTACCGCCGATCTGAGCCTTCTAGAACTCCAGATCCTGCTTCTTCGGCATCTTGCTACCACCAGCCGCCTCTCGCACAGCCTCCTCCTGCGCCTCGGTGTCGCCTTCCATCGGCGGTAGGCTGTACTTCGCAATCACAAACTTCCGCCTACTCAACGTAAACGCCATGTCCTCGCCCAAGTCTCCCGCTCCACCACCGCCGCCCTTTTCATGAAACACCGGTAGTTTATGAACGGCGAACATACCCTGCGGTCGTTCTTCTTCCTTCGTCGTACCTGCCGATTGTGCGAGTGCTTGCGCACGCGAGTATGGGAATGGGGACAGCTCAACGACACCGTCAGAGAGGATCTCCATCCAGCGGACAAGCCCCGAGGATCTTGGATATAGGGTCAAGGGAATTGTGATAATGGCGGTCAGGCGCGTTTGATACTGTCGGAGTAGCGCGCGTAGAGCGTGGAGGAATTGGAGTACGGAGGTCGGGTGGGCCGCTGACGGAGAGTACAATGCCGGCGAGAGGAGAGACGGTATCACGATGCGATGGATCGCGTGTGGTGGTGTCGACTCGAGCTGCTGCCGTATGTTTTGCAGTATCGGAGGGAAGGGTGACGAAGTGCCTGTTGGTGGAGGTATGGGCACATAGTTGATCGCTGTTCCTACAGGGAGCGTGAGACGTTTGGCAAGATCGAAGGTATGGCAGAAGACTATCTGCTCTTCTGTCGCACTATCGCCTTGACCTGCTGTCCTCTGCACATTGGGAGAGCCTGTTGAGAACTTTGTCAAAACTGCTCGATAGATGGTCTTGCATTCGCAGTATATGTACACAACGCACCTCTAGCACTCTCAAACTGCCCAAGGCCTTCATACCTCCATGCGATCTTCATCTTCTCCGCTCGCTCCTTCCCCTCCTTTCTCTTGTCCGACTTGTCTTCTGATATACCCGGTAGTTCCCTACCCCACACTTCGCCCATGCCTACTACATGTACTCTATGGCCCTGCACCACTCCCTCAGCTGCGTAGAACCGCAGTAATGCGCCAGCATAGTCTGTCGTCCCGCTCTCGCCTATTAGTATCGAGTTTCCCAGTGCCAGGCCAGCGTGTCCGGCTAAGATGCCATCGAGCGAAGGTGTGCCGGTCGACGTGGTGGGGCGGCCATCGATGGGTGAGGGGCGCACACCGGGGGGTGTTGGTGCAGGTTGTGCTATCGAAGGAGAAGATGGTGCATTTGACGCGTCTTCGCCTGTCGGTGTGCGAGATAGCGCGATGTTGCGCTTGCGAAATGCCATTTGGGTGTGTCCTGGGCTGTGAGTCGCGCCCTGTCGAAATTGTTAGAGGGGGCTATCGATAAGCGCGTGTTAGCGTCAGACGTCATCCACCCAGCAGTCGCGACTGCTCGATCAACACAGAACGGGAATCGAAACCAACGTTTTTGCTATTTCCAGTGAGGTAGCTCAGGCTATCTAAGCTTGTTGTTTCTCTGTCACTCGCTACCGGAGCTTGATCGGTCTTGATCCTTTCGCTCCGATACAGCATCTCGCCTCTATGGTTTCTTGAGCATCACACCCATACAGGTTGCATCAAGGCTCAGTCGCTCCAAAGACCCAAACATACTCCAAACAAGACCGCAATCTTCAGCTCAGCGCAGTAAAATATCTGGACCCCGCAATGTATCCTAGCAAACCTACCGTATCTCAGCATTGCGGCCGCTTCAAGATAATCTCAGATGCTCGCGCTGTCCTCATTCTGGGCAAAGCTCTCCATACTCTGCCTTGAATGCTTCCATAATCGACTCCTTCTCTTCTTCCGGACATTCTGCAACCTGTATCTCGAGCAACTCTTTCTGGTTTGTGTAGAATGCTCGCGCTTTCTGCATCCTGGCTTCTGTGCGAGCACATTCTTCTTTAAGCTTGTCTTCCGCCTCTGACCGTCTGTCTCGTTCTGCTCGCGCCCTCTGTTTCCATAGGCGGGCGTATTTAACGCTGCTGGTACCAAGCGTCTTCAGCTTCTTTCTCACTTCTTCGTTCTCAATTCGACTGTTGTCCAGCAGCTTTTGCATCTGTTCGTGTCGCTCATGCAGAGCTGCCATAGCTCCATCGCTTGCTTTGCGCGCTGCCTGTGCCTCAGAGAGCTCATTTTCGAGCAGTTGGATTCTTGCCATGTGTGCCTCTTTTTGGGCTGATGTGGCGGCCATGTCTTCATCAATCTTTCTTCGCGCATCCTTCTGGTCTTTGAAGAGCTTCTTCATCTGGTTCTACCGTCAATTTCATTCGCCTAAATACTTATAGATTATTGCGCATACCCTGTCTGTATGGTGTGCTTCTTGTCTTCTTGTACCTATTCCGCGTCAGCCACGACTCCTCATGAAGCAATCAAATGGGACTGATCATGACTTACCAGTTCCTTCAATCTCTTCAGAGGTATGATCCTTGACAGTGCACGTCAGATCTTCCATGGGAACAAAGCTCCGGTCTTGGACATCGACATCAGCCGGTAACATTGCTGATGCGTGAGGTGCAGAGGATAGCATAGACTGCATAGAGCGCATCCGCATCTCTGCATCGTCCCTAAATTTGGCGGTAGGAATGTTATTCAGCGGCGCCCCATTGGCGACCGACTTGACCGCCCATTCAAAATTCCACAAATTCCACGGATACTTGAAGGGCGTTATCGCACCCTTCAGCAAAAAGTAGTACTCGATCAAAGTTTTCAACTCGAAGCCGTGATCGGGTCCTCCCTCGTCAAACGAATATCCACTTTGCCGATACGCGGCCTTGAATGGATGGCAGAGTTCCTCGATATGTGGTAACATTACCGATAGGATTCGTCGTCCTCCAGATAGCATGTATACTCCTCCAGATGACTGATCAAGGTCTTTGTGGGCCCATATTGACTGGCTAGCCGTATATCCGCCGATGCGAAGCTTGACCAGGGCGATCTTCATGAACGACTGTCTTCTAGTTCGAGTCTGTGACGCTGGTACCCACACCAAGTTTTCGGCCGAGGGCAATTTCGCGAACTCTTCTGGGAAGTACTTATTGGCGTAGTCTTGAATGTTCTGCAAAGTAACTTTGTCATTGGAAGCCATCTGTTCAAATGTAAGCAGCTGCGGAGAGTTTGGTGCACAAGCCTGGTAGACCTCGATGATGCACCCGTGATTGATGGGTCTTGCTGTAAATGACCTCGTTAGGCCTTCAGAAATGATGATTGTCGCAAGTTATACCACTCGAGTTTTAGGCAGTGACATGTGTTCAAGTAGGTAGCGAAAAGCAAAGTAAAGAATGAGGAAAGGAAAGTGGATCACCAGGAAATAACACACCAGGAGGCAGATATCGAAGCAGCGTAGTTGAAACACTTAGCTTAACCTCACCTGGGCATTCTTGTCTCTGACTGCATGAGTTTACCAACGTCACCGGTGAGAGAACACTTCCTGAGCCAGTATTCCTTGCACCACGCTGTAAATCATCAGTCTACCAGGTAAACCATGTATTAGGATGAGATTACAGAGCCGCTAGTCGGATCATGCAAAATGACTTCATGATAAAGCTGACTTGTAAAGGTATGCATCAGCAGCAGAACCTTGTGAGATTCAGTATAGCATGTGTACCTCTGTATCGCAGTACCTATGATACGCCTTTAGAGTGCTGGTATCTCAGCCGATGGGAAGCGCAGTTGCAATGAGCCGCTCAACGCGTAGCCTCTGAGGCTGTGATGTACCTAGGTAGACTGTGATGATGTCTATCATACCTACCCAGCGTCCGCGTCCCTCCCACACAACATTGAGTGCGGCTTTCGAGCCGCCGAAAGCTGATCAGTAGTGACAGTTACTGGTAGGTAACAGATATGAATTGAAAACAGCAGTATGGGCTTATTGTACACATGGAAAACTAAATTTGCTAGCTGGCACTGCTGGGCGTTCTTTCTTTGCAGATCACCTGAGCAGTACAAGGTATCTACAAGCTCTGGACAAAGCGCTCGTATAGGAGCGCTCTGGTGTCATACGTGATGGATGGATGACGCGGAGTGCGACGCAAGGTGTGGTGTACTCTTCTTCGTACTTTCCTTCCAAGGTTCTCATCGTCTGGCACTAAAGTCCCGATACGGCTAGCGCATCCTGCTAGCGCCATCTCCAAAGAAGGCCCCGGGGCCGGACATCGCTCGATGCTTTCAGCATCTTCGATACAACTCTACCTTTTTCATCTAAGTCTACTTCTACTTCAGGGTCATGGCGGAGGATGAAGAGGTTGAGTCTGCTCTGATTCCAAGTCTCTACAAACCGCCCGCTTTGCTACCGATCGCGCAACTCAAAGATCAACTCCTCTACACGATAGAGACATACCCTGTGACCATTGTCGTTGGTGAAACAGGAAGTGGTAAGATTTTCTAATCTCTCACTAAAGGTCAAAGCTGACATGTGGCCTTAGGAAAGACAACACAGATACCAAAATTTCTGCTGGAAGCCGGTTGGTGCAATGGCCGCAAGCAAATAGCGATCACCCAACCCCGGAGAATAGCATGTACTAGCGTAGCCGCAAGGGTAGCAGAAGAGCTGGGTACGCCTCTTGGTCAACAAGTCGGGTACAGTATCAGATTTGAAGATGTCACGTCCGCAGCTACGCAGGTGAAGTTTGTCACAGATGGCCTGTTACTTCGCGAGATGCTCGTCGATCCACTCCTTTCACGCTATTCAGTCATTATGGTCGACGAAGCACATGAACGAAGCTTATCTTCTGACATACTATTGAGCCTACTGAAGAAGGTGCTGAGGAAGCGAGAAGACCTGCGCGTCGTTGTGAGTAGCGCTACGCTAGAAGCGGAACGTTTCCTTGACTTCTTCAACCCAGACGACGGCGAAAAGGTCCATGGCAAAAGCACGGAAGAATTTGGCTACATCATTGGCATCGAAGGGCGCACATATCCGGTTGAGATCCAGTACCTACAGGAACCAACAAACGACTACGTGGAAGCAGCAATCGATACGGTAATGAAGATCCACGAGCACGAGGGCGAAGGCGACATTCTCGTGTTCTTAACAGGACGTGAGGAAATAGACGACGCAATCGACAAGCTGGGTGATCGCATTGCTGATATGTCTTCATCCAAGCAAAGGCTCATGCCGTTGCCCCTCTACGCTGGCTTGCCAACAGAAGACCAAAATCTCATCTTCACCAAGCCGCCACAAGACACGCGACGCGTCATTTTCAGCACCAACATCTCAGAGGCATCTTTGACTATTGACGGCATTGTCTTTGTGGTGGACTCAGGATATGTCAAGCTTCGCGCCTACAACGCCAGTCTAGGCATTGAAAATCTCGCGGTCGTTCCTGTGTCGAAAGCTAGTGCCACACAAAGAGCGGGTCGTGCTGGACGGACGAGGCCGGGCAAATGCTTTAGACTGTATCCTGAAAGCGTTTACGAAAGCTTGGAGGAAGCCACGTTCCCAGAACTTGCCCGCTCGAATCTCGCACCTGTGATCCTGCAGCTTCTCAACCTGGGAATCACGAATGTGGTGCGGTTCGATTACCTCTCGCCTCCACCATCAGCACTAGTAACGCGCGCTCTGGATTTGCTCTACTCTCTCGGTGCGTTGGACGCTCATGCTCGCCTCACGAAGCCCCTCGGCACGCGTATGGCGGAGCTTCCGCTCGAACCGATGCTTGCTCGCGCATTATTGAAGGCCGCCGAACCGGAGTTTGGCTGCTTGAGCGAAATGCTCACAATAGCCGCAATGATGACTCTGCAAGGCAATGCTTTCGTATCCCATGATGGCGGAAAGAAGCAGCTTGATGCTGCGCGACGGAAATTTGCAGTAGCAGAGGGTGATCACCTTACACTATACAATGTATACGAAGCTTTCGTGAAAGCTGGAATGGGCAACACGACGTGGTGTCATTCAAACAGTCTAAACCACAAGTCGCTCGTCAAGGCAGTCAGCGTCCGGAAACAACTTGCTGCTTACTTGGATCGTTTTGGTGTCAAAGAGAATGTCCTCGCTTCATCAGGCGTGCTGAGGGTTGGCGGTATACCACTCGCCGAGCGCGTGCGTCGCTGCTTGACGACTGGGTTCTTTGCACATGCCGCGAGGATGAAGGCAGATGGAACCTTCACGACCGTTGATGGAAAGACAACCTTGTGGCCTCATCCGACGTCTGTGTTCTTCACAAGGAAGGCAGATTGGGTCATATACACTGAGATTCAGTCTACAAGAGACAAGATCTACATTAGGGATATGAGTACAGTGGAGATGGACTGGTTGACGGAGTATGCACCGGAGTTCTACAAAATCAAGAATGGCGGTCGATGAGAAGAGAAGAAAAGTAGCTTGCGGGTATCTATCAAAACTAAAGGCATAATTACATAAGGACATCACGACAGGACTGCTGCTTGCCCGCAACTACTTGCATGCGTCGACGAACAGCTCTCGCATGCCCTTCAGGAAGCCCGCCAAGTCGCGCGTCTCGTTCAGCCTGTCCACGACAGTCTCGACCTCTTCGCGCTCGACCTTCGGTCGCATCTCTAGCACTCTGTAGTCGCGCTCGCTGGTATCCAGTTCAAACCACGCTTCACGGTCCCATTCCCTCTCATCGACGTTGGTATAGACGAACTTCAACCTGTCGTCTTTGCCCAGTCCCTCAATCCTCAGCCCCAAATAGTTCTCCCAGAAGTCGAGTTCTGGCTCGTTGTACCGACTTTGCCCATCGAGGTAGCGGCGGTGTTTGAGTTGTGCTTCGCGGCGTGCGGAGATGGTCTTTTGCACTTCGGCGATTTGGGCGCGCAGGCTGTCGCGGTGGGCTAGGCGCTCGTCGCGCTGAAGGGTAAGGGCCGAGATGGCTTCCTGCATCTCGGAGGTTTCTTGAGACTCTTTGGAGATTGTTTGGCTGTGCTGGGCTGTCTTTAGTTCGAGAATTTCGATATCGCGCTTCTTCATGCGTTGGTCCTCTGTCACGATAATTAGTACGCAGTCGATTGGCAAACACATGAATGAGGGCTTGTCATACCATGGAGTTCTGCGACATTCATGCGGAACTGATTTCGCTCTTCCAGTACTCGTCTACGTCCATTCTCGATAAAAGCGTCGAATCGTGTCGTAAACTGGTTCATGCGACTGCGCAGATCATCGAATCCGAAGTTGATGCTAGGTAGTTGGTCGGCCATGGACGGCGCATCGTGTGAGGAGGCGCGCATCGTGGTGCTCATGGAGGGCTCAAAGGTCGTCATGATTGCGGCCTGGTTTAGACGTGTCTTGTAGAATATGCGAATATGTGGTGGGGTGCGATGCGACAATGGGTGATGAGGGCGGATGAGATGGTTGCTCCGTAAACAAACATGCGCGCTAGTGCGGCAGGAACGATAGTGGGGCGCATGCACGTGCCGACGCGACTTTTGGCGCTAGTGGAACTTTTTGGCGAGGTCACTTTCATCATCGCGTCCGGCGCATACTCAACCTTCACAGACAGAATCTTCGCTCTCGCATACGACCTTTTGTTTTCTGCGTACAAAGAATGAGTTTATACTCCAGCGACGTTACGGATCGAGAACCTCTACGACAGCCCAATGGCTGACAGATCGCTCAAAGATCTGAACTACGGCCATCCTGGTGCAGCGACCTACGACTTGGAGAACAGAGAATGGACGTTTACTAGGCCCTACACCACACGCTCGTTCAAGCGCATACGAACTTCGAAGGACGCGACTCCTGCGAGCAATCATGCGACACCGGCATTCTCTCTCTCTGCAGAAATCTTAGCGAGTAGGACCAGCGTACAGAAAGAGATCAGCAACAGCATCGAAGAACACCCTCAGCTCTCTGCAGCAGGCGAAGTCCTCTCCGATCTAGCTGTAGTATCTGCTGCCATATCATCCACGGCTTCGATCTACGATCCGCTCGTCGGCGACCTACTCTCCTTCGGTTCGATTACACCCAAGGGTAGACACGAGGCATGGCAAATAGCTGCATTGCCAACGGGAGAATCTGGCAGCATACTGCAGTTGTCAATTCTAGACAACGAAAGACACGGTTGGACAGCAGACCCGAAGTCATGGGTAGAAGGGCGGACCTTGAAAGATACCGAGAGTGGCTTCTGGAATGAGGAAGCGGCACCGATCCAGCAAGTTTCCTTTTCGCATTCGGATGACAGCAGACCTTTTCTGGCTGTGCGACTGCCTACGCGTACTGTCCTCTTCCACCCAGACTACCACCGCCGACCACGCGCTTCCGCTGTCTCACCGTTCTACCGCTTACCCGCCTCCTCGATCGAACTCCACCCTATACTCAGCATAAGTCAAAACGATACTGGTGGCTTTGCTCATGCCGACTTCACATTCAATCCAGACTTCCAGTTGCAGTTTGCACTCGTCGACCTGAATCAGTCATGGAGTGTATGGGACATCGAGCATCGGCCCATACTTGGCACGTACTCGGCTTCATGCCTGCTTCGTGGAAAGATCGATGAACTGGAAGAGGACGGGGACACAACTTGCGAAGACGGTTGGGCGAGGGTTCTCTGGGTGGCTGATACAACGACGTTGCTGGTATGCAACAGGCGCCATTTGAGCATCGTCAGCATCAAGGGCAGGACAACGTCATACTTTCCCTGCCCAGAGCTTTTCAGTGAGCGATCGGCAGACTGGGTCTTGGATGTCAAGCAACACCCAAGAGATAGAAGTCGGGTTTTCGTCTTGACCTCTACTCGTTTATTCCTCCTTTCGGTCACTGCACCAAGTGAGCTGCTTCCGAGGGCTGGTGAAGCTGGAGCTAAAGTCCTCACATCTTGGCGGCACTACCGGGGCGTGGAGGATTTCACACTTCACATAGGCGTGCAGACGCTGTCGGACGATGGTAAGTTGCAGATCAATCGCGCGACAGAAATCACACTGACAGCCTGACAGAAACATGTGTTGTGCTCCACTCTCGAGTTAACAACTTGGTCCAAATACAAAGCTTCCGCAGCAATACCTCCGATTCTTCCGGCCTCGTTACCAGTTCAGATCCGACCCTGCTAGACCTACCCATCGGTGGATCCGTGCACATAACCAACTTGTACATCGAGCCCATGCAATGGGAATACTCACAGAAAGATGTCCTCTTCCTCCAACTATTTGTCACGCTCTCCGACTTAAGTACGCGCGAGCTGGTTGTCTGGAGTCGGAGCACCTCGACAGGACATATCACCGAGAATGACTATGCCGTTGTAGACTTCACGCGGAGCACGATCAGACGCCCTAGAAACCTCATCTTTAACTCGAAACCACGCAACAAAGACGACGATTTCATAGTGCCTAATGGATTGGTCGACAGAGGATTACCAAGCTCCAAAGTAGGCAGGCAGCAGCCAGAATTGCGCAGATCCTCGGACGGTGCTGCCGTGCCGGAAACTCGGGACAATGCTTCTCTGGGCGAGATTCTATCGCAGTCAAAGAGCGCGGCGGAGCAGGTCTCGGGTACCATCGATGCGGTGGCCGTCATGGATCAGGTGAACGAAATGCTGGCGACTGGTGCAGACTTGCCACCTTTACCATTGGGTACTCTGTAAGTGAACTGGGTCTTGTTTGCATTCTGAACTAACAATTGCAGGATGGAGTTTACGCACGCACAGTTCCATGTTGCAGACATTGACGAAGCTTCGTCCAACTTTCAAGAGCTGTTCTCTTCGCCAAATGGTCAAGATACTGTGGATGTTCAGCTTATCGCAGCTATGCGCGTACTTGGCTTGACCGACGATGGCGATCTCACCATTTCCGACGCATACGATAGTATACTCCAGACGTGGGTTGCGCCTATGCCACCCGATATGCCAATTCGCGTTCGGCAACGCCAAGAACTTTTGGCTCGGCGAATCGCTACGGAGTTGATGTTCTCAAGCACATGTATACGTGACGATCGGATCCAAGTGCCCGCTGTTAGCATACAGCGTGGGCAGAGTCAGGACAGTGCCGTAGCCTTACCAATCCTGCCTGCAAGACCAAAGGAGGCTACCTCCAACTTCACTTCAAGATATTCTGCCTCTCAGCCGTTACCGACACCGCCATACTCATCTATACCACCTTCGTCTTTGCCTCCATCCTCTGTGTATGGATCGTCCCCACCCGAGATACCTTCCATGGAGCCAGCTTCGTCAGACCCCCTCAGTCGGCTTAGCAAGTATCTTCAAACTTCCAAAGACCCGGTTATCATTCCGCCAAACGTTTCCCAGAGTCTCGCGCATTGGGAATTAGGAAAGGATCCGCGTGTGTACAATTGGGTCAGTATGGAGCGTACTCTTCGGGCGGAAGAACTAGATGAGGAGAGCCAGCAACAACGCGAGAAGGAACGCAAAAAGAAGGAACGTAGGGAAAAGCGCCAACAACGCGAGAACGAGCTCATGAGGGCTAAAACTGCGAGTCAACTTAACGCATATCCGAGAAGCTCTCCAGGGCCAATGCTGGGTGGTATGGGTAGTAGCAGTCAGGTACCGAGTCAGAGCCAAAGTCAAAGCCAGATACCATTCCAGACTGGTGGCTTCATGATGCCAAAAAGTCAAGTAGAGCGGGGCAAGTTTGGAGGAAAGCTAGACAAGAAGAAGAAAAAGAAGGGGAGGATCAGTGGATTTTGAGTTTCGGGTTGGCGCATCGTTCCGTACATGTGACCCCGGAATACAAATGCTACATGTGCACAGAGCGGATGCCTCTCATTTGATGCCGTCACCGGTGCGGAAAGAAGGAAGCTCCTCCCCTCAAAGTGGGGTCAGAGGGGTAGCTTCCGCATGCAACTACATAGCTTAGCTCCACCCCAAACCCATCGTACATACCAAGGATCGCATCCAATACAAGCAATCAATTCCACAAAACCATTACCAAAATCCTTCTGCAACATCAAAAACATGGCAGGCTTCCCATCTCTTCAGCCCGCGTTCACCGTCCGCGTCGACATCGATGCGCCGATGCAAGTCGGAGGCCAGCATGGCGCGCAGTTGGTTATCGTCCCGATGGTATCGGGTACAGTGAAGAGTGAACCGGGCTTCGAGCCAAAGCTGGATGGAGAGCTGCACGGTACCGGCTACGACTACATTCACAACGACGCCGATGGCGGAAACATGCGCTTGGACGTCAGGAGTCAGGTCAAGTGAGTGCAAAGACACTCATAAAGCTTCGAGGGAACATCTAATGCTCATGGTATACAGGAATCATGACGGAACGATTCTAGCAATGTACTATAAGGGCACCGTGAAGCTCACGCCTGGTGTCGGCAAGGTGCTCTCTGGTGCCTCGGATGCTAAGACCACGGACTACGGCGACTCGTTTGTCAACTTCACTTTCGAGACTGGCAACGAGAAGTACAAAGACCTGCAGAATGGGACGTATGTCGCTGCCGGCCATTTCGTCACAGGCGAGGGAAAGCCTGGTGTTGTGGTGGAGTACAAGGTTAGCAAGGTCGTGTATAAGGCGTAAGTCAGCACACGTGTTGGGGGTGAGTGAGGCTGTATCGGTTTATTACTTGAAGATGCTGATGCCTGATTTAGGGCGAAGACGGGTACATCGCGACCTGTATATAATTCCAACTTATGATCAATGACAGTATCAATCCTGACCACGCTTATCTCTTGTCTCTCACCATGTGTCGAATCTGCTACCACTTCGTTGCACGCGCTGGGATCCTGAACATGTGGTTGTTCTCTTCGTAGCTTCGTCAGGCCAATACCGCCGGGTACTTGAGTGTACTAATCTAACGCGCCTGCGATTACACACCAATCGAATATCGGTACCGCTCCTCTACCGCCATATCCGCACGCGCTATGCAATACAGCTCATCAGCAAAGATGATACCGAAGAAAAAGTACATACTCGGTGACTTCACCAAGTACGCGACAGGCAGACTTGCGACCCACTCCACCGCCATATCTGACATGGCACTCTACCAATTCTCCGAGAAGCTGTATCTGGACGATAAGCACAACACACATCGACGCCACATGCTCCTAGTTGGTCACTATTCACGCAAAGCCGGCGGCCCGCCAGTATGGGCATGCGCTACGGGCGAAAAGATCTGTTACTATTCTGGGCCAGGAAAGCAAGTCACTCCATTGGTGCAGGACATACATTCGTCAAAGGTCTATTATGATCCGCCCTTCAGCTATATCGGTGGCTCGCACGATTACAGCAGTCAGAGGCCTGGGATGAATCCGGAACGCAAGCTTGAGCGTGCGGTCGTAGACTCCGCTATCAACTTTATCTTCTTGCTGAGTGGACGACTAGAGCAGGTCTTCGATCTTGTGAACCCGCACATACTTGGCCACTTCAAACTCGCTTGTACAAACTTGGTGCGACATGACGAGCCTCATACGGGAAATGCTTCATACGAGCAGACCTCGGAGAGTACAGTCTCTGCTTCACCGGCCAATGGAAGGCTACATTCTCATGAACCCATTGCGTTCGCGGAGCCAACCCTTCAGCTTGCACACCGCAGCAAGAGTACCGCCTCGCCCATTCTGGGCAAGCGTCAGTTCGTAGACCTCAGCGACGATCGGACTGGTGATCTACCATGTGGTGAGTATAGCATATGCGCTTATCTCAAACTTCGACTGACCTCACAAAACAGCCTCAAATAAACGAACACACTTGTTCGTAAGTCATGGTCTTCTCCTAAAGGTTATCCGAAGATGGTAGTCACTGACGCACCATCATAGCAACAAATCAGCGACTATGAAACCGAGATCCACGCCAAATACGAACGAGAGATACGAGAACTCACAGCTCAGCTTGAGCAGCAGCAAGCGAAGACGGGCGATGCAAAAGAGAGGCTCATGCGGGAAAAGACGAAGCGACGCCTGGCACAGGTGGAACGCGAGACATGGAGGGAAAAGTACATCGAGCAACAGCGCCTAGCTCAGTCGGCCGCGAAGAGTGTCAAAGAAGAGGAGGAGAGTGAAGATTGGAAGGCCATGCTGTTCGATCAAGAGAAGAAAACTGAGCACTACAAGCTCAAGTACATTGCTCTGAAGGAAGAGAAAAAGGTTTGGCAGGCGCAAACTGCACAGGAGGGGAGGAATAATACCGAACCAGAGCACCTGCACACCAGTCAAGAAACAGACCTCGTACAAGAGCGCGAAGCAGCAGCAGAGCAGCAAGGCGAACGCGTCCAGCGAAACCGCAACACAAAACGGAATATGTTCGGAGACAAACAGAAAACCAAGCCTACGAGCTACCGCCCACTGCAAAAATCTCTGAGTAGGTTCTGGGAGGCATATAAGATACCTGGAGTGCCCAATCCCCCTCGGAGAATTGAGATATTGCAGGATTTGGACAATATGTACCGTAAACTTTACAAACTTGAGTACGAGAAGGCTATTGACGTCACAAGAGATAAAGTAAGAGTGCGACTGTACACCAAGGCAGTTAGGCACATGGAGCAGATATTGATAAAGGAATCATATGGTATCCAGATCAAAGGAAGAGCAGCGGTAGTTGGTTAAATGTTGAAGCTGCGACTTCCGTAGAGTTTTGTTCGATGTATAGTATTGCAATGCAGCACTTCGACAACGACTATCCGCCCTTGGACGACGAAGTTAGTTTCTAATATATGATACTCGCCTACATACTAGCTTCGCCCCATGATATCCCCGTATTATACATTTACTTGCCTGCTACACATGTCTTACACGAGATTGTTCATCGTTTCCCTTTAAGACGGGTTCTCCAACCCAGTCATTCACTTAAGCTCCCCTTCGATCCAAAGTTTGGGTAGGCGCCACTCGAAAGTCGACATACACGGGCGCATCAAAGCATATCCAGTGTTATGGGATCTGTGCCATTGCTACCAGGCGTGCGTAGATGACGTGAAGCTTATGGGTCTCGAATTAGCTGAGATGTTGTGGATTGGCAAAAAGATGACAACGGAATAAGTATTGGTGTGAGGAAGACGGTATCCGACTGAGTGAGTCTGGTTGCACTTTTTGCAAACTAAAATGTGTTTTTGCAATGTGCAGTACAGGATAAGAGCACGTTTGCCAACGACATTGTGATTTTGGAAAGCCAATGCCATCCCCAATAGATGATATACGCTTTCAGCTCAGGATCGCTTTAGCATGACTACATGTCATACATCCGCTTTCCTGCTACACACATCGTCCATAGATCACGCATTCATTGCGGAGTCATTTGTCGCTACCGGGCTTAAGCATAGAGACGACTAGTTCACGCAAAGAGCCCTTGTAAGCTACCGTTATCGACTTACCAACCCACCAATGTACATACCCAAAGTTTCGCACGAGAAGTCTCCAAGGGTCGAGCGCGAAGCCCAGGCGACTTCGTCCACGGATCCATCCCCCTCCTCAACGACCGGTTCCCCAACCCAGCCAATCACCCAAGCCCCCTTTAGATCGCAAGCTCGGGTACCCACCCGCTCCTCACTCTGTCTCTTTCCTTTTGCGCGGCACAACTTAGCGCACCTTCGAACGTACACCATCTCCACTCTTCAGCGCCTGCAGTGTGGCAGCACCCGTCTCCGCGATACGGTGATCACTTGTTGAACCATCGGCACTATTCGTAGCGACAACCGACCTTGACTCAGCAACACGAGTCAGCCCTTTGCACGATAAGGACGCGTGAGTCGAGAAAGCATTTGCTTATGGACAGCCCGACGGGGTCGCGATAGGTCTTGGCTTGTGCTGCGTATCTGCCGTATGGATGCCTTATGCGATCAGTCGTAGTTGGTCATCTACCGAGTAGTGCATGTCGAACAAGGATCCCCACGTTACGGCACCCAGTTCAGTACCAAACACGCTCAACCCGTTTTATGTACGCTCGCGCTCCCGGCCGCCGCGAACGTGGGGATGAAGGAAGGGGCGACAGCAAGGCGGCCGTTGTCTTAGTCGTACGTGTTAGTGCGGGATGACATCTCCTGTGAGCTATTTTCCGAATAGTGCCAACGGCGCTAGCTTTAAGGGGGCTGACTGTTGCAAGTGTGTGGACAGAAGAGGAAAAAGCAAGTACTCGGGGCCCATCAAAACTTTACTGTTTGCGATGGCGGTTGCAGTAGTTGCGGGCCTGATGCGTCCCTAGGTCTGAGGCTGTGGATGCTGATCATCACGATTCGATCTTCGGCATGTTGGTGGTGTCGTGGGGATCTGAATGGCAGGTGCTGTCCAGGTGGTTGTCAGGTCTCGGCTACTCTCCGCGAATGAGATCGTGTTAGTGTCTTGGCAGGAGGGCGCTCTTGCTGTGGACGCCTTCGATACATGCTTGCGTTTTGGAAGGACGGTATGATGCTGATGCATAAGTGTACGCATGGAGGGATTAATGGGTTTGATTGGTATCAATGTATTACACAATTAGTCTTGGGACTATGCTACAGTCGACGAGTAAGTCGATGCGAGGATGCCATTGGAGGCAGGTATCTGAGGACTATGCGGCTATGCAACCAGTCGTAGGCGTTGAGACGGCCTATGCGTCATGCAGTGTCGTTATACATAGATGCGAAACTGATGAACAAAAGAAAGAGGAGTGGACAAAAATGTGTTGAGTCGCGACTGTGATGACGAAGTGGCCGTTGTGGTCGTGCCGAAGCGAGACGAGATAGAGAAGGACGCAGATAACCGAGTGTGACAGAGGCGCGTCGCGCAAAATTCCGTCTGATGAGATGGTGGCGCCTTCGATCGGCACCACCACATGCAAAACAAGTAAGTGACCCAATCCGATCACATTATGCCCTTGAGGCCGCGGAAGCCACCAGTTTTGGAAGACGAAGGCTTCTTCTGTTCCTTCTCTTTGACCTTCTTTCCGATGTTCTGAGCGCCGCCTGTTTCATAGTCAGCCTCTGATGTTGCAGGACGTAATACCGATAACTTACCCCGACCGTATATCCGGACCTCCGATTTCGGGTCTACTTTGTCTTTTCTCTCCTTACTTGAGCTTCCATCGGTGTCGGCGGAGAAGCTACTCTGCCCGCTAGATTGAGGCTTTGGAGCCTGAAACTGATTGTGGAGAGACGCATCATATGCTGCGGAAAAGTTTGGTCCGTATCCGCCACCAAACCCAGGGTACGGCGATGGCGCTGTTTGAGATCGTTGCGGCTTCCCCTGCTGTAGTGATTCAAGCCGAGCAGGACGAGGTGGTGACGCGGCTGATCCTGGGCTGTGGACGGAGTCCGGCGATCGGTATTCGTAATGCTCTTGCTCCTCGCTTGAGGTGGCCTCTGTAGTAGATAGAGGTGTCAAATATCTCGAGCTGTAGTTGGTCGCCTGTCGGATGCTGGAGTTGCGACTGACCCGTGAAGTGCCGAAATCGATATGACCAGACTTGTCCCGGGGGTAGAGCTGTCCCATCTCAGCCTCTCGCTCCCCTTCGAGCTCATGGTACTTCATCTGCAGCTCGGTATATTGCTCAAGGAGGCGGTAATGAGTCTTCTTGAGTTGCTGCATTTTGGCATTGCTCGCTGCAAGCGCAGAGTCGAGCATCTGCTGCACAGAAGACGGCAGTTGCCCTGGCTTGCCAGTGCTTCTGTCGGAAGATTGTAGTCGGGACTCAAGCTCCATAAGCCGGCGCTCGTAAGCCTTGATCGACCGCTCGCGTTCTTGCTCACGGCTGTTCAACCGCATGTTTGCGATTTCGAGATCGTTGCGCAAGTCGTTCCGCTCCTGGATGAGGGTGTGTAGCTCCTTCCTCTGGTCTTCGAATGCTATGATCTTATCTTGCGCACCCTCAAGCTCCCGCTTGATGTCCGCGTAGTCTTCAAGCTCGTATTCCAACGCTTTGGTCCGTTGTTGGGCTTTTAGTCGCTCTGCCTCAGCTCTCTCCACAATCTTCTTGAGCTGCTCATAGTCTGATTGTGTCCTCTGAAGCTCATATCGCAGACCGCCCTCGTCACTGTGCCAGGTCTTTTCACTCTCTTTGTACGACCGCACCTTGTTGTTCAACTCGCTTTCCCATTTCTTGGACTGGCTTCGGCTCGTGAGCGTTTCCTTCTTGAGTTGGGCGTACAGCTCGTTTGCCTTGGCGAGTTTGGCCTTTAGTGTCTTGTTGGTGTTGATCAGATTTTGAGTCTCCGCCTCTACAGTCGCTTCTTTGATGTGCTTCCGCTGTAGCTGTCCGATGTGAGCAAGATGCTGCAATTTGAGATACCGCTCAAAGTTGAGGTCATTCCGAAGTAGCATGATCTCTCTTTGCAAAGACGCCATGGTGTGGTTTTGAAAGTCATGGTGGGTAGATTGATTGCCGGATATTGATTGGGCAAAACTGTCCAGGCTGGGTTGATGTGCCACGAACCGCTGTGCGGAATGACCAGACATATCCGGCTTCTTTGTATCTTTAGTGGGCGGCAGTGTTGGAGAATCCATCATGTCGCGACCTTTCAGCAACGGTGAGGCCATGGACTTGATAGATACCGCAGACTTGATAGACTTGCTCTTTGGTGGGAGTTCCAGATCGGGAACATCTGGAGCATCGCTTGACGAAACGTTCATAGTCGACTGGGTATTCCTCCAGCTTGCATCTGATTCGTGTACTGTTGTGCCGTCCTGATCGTCCAGAGTGAATTGCGAGGGTATCTCTGGGACAGGGGGTAAGGCTGCGTTGGGTGGTGGGCCGGGGTCCTCCAAAGTCGACGACACGGCAACGCAAAGGTCCATGCATTCAATGACGACGTCTGCGGGGTCGCTTTTCACCCACCTGTTTTCGCTCAGCTCGTCTTCGACTGTGGTCGTGAACATGTTCGGGTGTAGTAGATGAACGCGACGGTAGGGTTCCGTCCGGCTGTGGATGAGATCTTGGTCCAGGTCGAAGTCGCGCGCGCCTGGAAAGTTAAGCGACTTGAGGTACTTCCTTGGCTTGCGCACAAAGCTCATGAAGTTGAGGGGAAAGAGACCGTATAGGAAGGTGAAATAGTGCATAAGAGTTGGCGGCGGGCAATCAGGGTAGTCCATGGATGGCTGCACCTGCTCCCAGGCCTGTTCGGAGTCGGCATCGGTTTCGTCATCCCCCTCTTCACTATCGTCGTCTTGCATGTCCATATCACCGCCTTTCTCGTCGTTGTTGCCCAACTTGTCCCAACACAGTATCCGACAGTAGACCAGGAACATTTTCTCGAGGTGGTGATCAGAGGTCAGCGCTCCGCAAATGTGAGGCAGGAACATGATTAGGACGACGAGGGCGAGCTCGATGACAGTGGACGAGTTGTCTATGAGCAGGCATTTCTCAAGGTTCTGGATGAGCGGGGTCTCGAGGACGAGGTGGAGGTGCGGCGGCTGGAGGCGGACAAAGGCACTGAGCAGGTTCAGGGCCTGTATGCGATGCTGCTTCTGTAGGAGGAGGTTGTCGAGTGTAAGGAGGAGGACCTGGATGTATTAGTGAAGGCCATGATACTGAGGGAAGGTACTCACCTTGGGCATCTTGCGCCCAAAATCGACCAGGACGGCCTCGAGCTCATGGGCCACAAACTCGTTTTCTGGCCTCACGGCATCTTCAGGCGAAGCAGGCACGTTGGTCCGCGCCAAGTATGCGTCGAGAATCTTCTTGGTGAAGAGGGCGGACAAGCGCGCATGCTCGCCATCTTTGTCGACCTCATTGTCGTACACCAGTATGCTCTGGATAAAGGCCCTCGCATCTTCAATCTCGCTCTTCTTGTAGCCTATGCCGTCGATGACAGGCCTCAGGGCCGAGTTCCACCAGGCGGTCAAGCGCGCCTCGCCCGTTATCGCGGGCCGAAGCAGTCGCAGAGCTGATAAGAAGGCGCCGCGCTTTTCGGGACTACTGGCGACGTGGCGGAGGTATAGCGCGTGGAGATCATCGTGAAAGCGCTGGGAGTCGTGGTCGTCAATGTCGTCATAGCGCTCGAGGAAGGCTTCTATGGTCGCATAGAGCTCGTCGGGGAGAGGGTAGGGGACGGTAGTGGCCGAGAAGGTTGTGTTCAAAGCCTTCAGCGATTCGCGCATGGAACTGGACATGTCAGCGATTTCGTCTGAAGTATTACTAAGGCTACTAAGACAGCAGGTATCGCAGCTTACCCAGACATGGTGTCTTGTATCTCCACTTGCCGTGGTACAGATGCGCTACGGCAGGCGAAGTGCACGTATATGAGTGTTTACGGGTACGGAGGCAACGTCTCGGATAGATGCACGAGGGTCCAGCAAGCAGTAGGCATGTCACTGGGCATGCAGGTCCGGTCTGGGGAGCCAAAGCTTTTTGACAGCGCGAGTGCGTGGGGTGAGGATGAGGGACCAGCGAGCCGCAGCAGAGGGTTCAATGGCTCCGCCTGCTCGCAATTGCTCGGAGGTGCTTTTGCGGGAGCATGCCTCAGTGATGCGCGGCGCTATCGACCAACCCCAGAGATGCGCCAAAACAAATCTCACGTCTCACTGCCGGCGTCCCAAGAGCGCGCAGGGCCTGTTGGGGTTGATGATGCTAACCCGAGGTGCAGCGCCCAGTCGCGGCTAGAGCCCTGGAGGCATGCGAGAGGTGCCCGTGCGTCGCGACCCTGCAAGCCACCACAAACGGCCCTCGAAGCCACCATGCTTGCTTGTGCCCACCACCCCTGAAGCCATCCCATTTGCCTTCGGCCCACTCTCACCATTTCCGTGTGTAACTATCAATCGTCAATCAACGCCCAGTCACACAATTACCAGACACGATTACTATCCTAGTCGCTCTTGGGAGGCATCGCGTGATGTATACTCAAACACGATCAAACATCGCCAACGTATTTCTGCCATCCTATCACGGCCTCCTGCCCATATCCGTCACTTCGGAACACCCTGGGCGGCCCTGTTTTCTCGCGGATGACTCTACCCAGTTCTGCGCAGCCCAAGTGGACTCGAGCAGCCTTTCCATCACGGCAGCCGCTCGCCGCACCTCCAATCAGGCGTGTCAGAGAGAAACCCTTCCAACTCGAGTCTGTACTCATCACATAAAATCACCCAATGATTACATGTGTCAGTCATAGCTTATCGTCCGCTCCGGTCATACCTCTATATCAGAAATATTCCGGCACGGCGCATCAGGGCTCGGATCAAGAGCTATGCCACATGTGGCAGCCCTGCATGCACTCTACCTCCGTCTTTCACATGTCCAACTGCAGCATACTTCACTCATTCCAACCCAATCGCTAACCGATTAGTTTCTTCGCTGTTTGGGAGTAGTTGAGGTCGATCGCTCTCCACTGGAAGCACAACAGAATAGACTTTGGACGAGTCGTGCCGTGGAGCTACGCGGGATGCGCCGAAGCTTCTGACCTCTATCCAGGCTATCGCCAATTACCGATACCGACAACACGGTAGCCTCGTACCCATACCACGATGTGCAGCCTTGCCCCGTAACTCCCTCTTATCGCAAGGATCCCGCCGTGCTTCTGCCAATGGACTCATGGTAGCTCATCCGCCCCATCCCGCCGTCTCATTACATTTTCCATTGCACCTTCTCTATCAAGATCAGCGAATCCAGCGCCCTCGGCTCTGCTTCCGATCGGCTTCATAGTAATACCGCGCAATCAGGGTTCGCAAACGTGATCGCCCCCGTGGCCGCAGGCCGCCAGAGGGGCTACGCAGACCCAACAGCTTGGCCAAACCCTTGCGCTGGTCGATCATAACATGAGCTTGTGCACCGAGACGACATACCTGCAAACCTAGTCGAAAATCGCATTATGCACATTGATCACTCTAATTCTTCCGAACTGTTGACCTAGACGACATGGGATCTCGACTCAAGACTACAGTACTGCGCCTCACATAGTCTCATTCATAGTGCTTCAATATAGCACCATGTATTCAGACATGCATCAATCACACATCTGCAACACCGTTTTGTACGGCGTCGCTTAACCGGCTAAGAGTGAACGCAGGCACATGCAGCATGGAGAAACGCTAGATGAGCTCATTTGTTTCAATGTGAGGCACAGTAAGCACGCTGCAGGTACGATTCGGAAACTTTCCATCGAACACTTATGCATTGACTATCTGAAAGTGTTCCCTACCATCTACTTGCCTGCTACGCCGGCATAGAGCCTACCCTTCTACTTAAGAAATACCTATGAAGGCACCGCAACGACCTGGAACTGGTAGTTGCAAGTCGGTTTCGAGCTCGTCACCTCAATACTTCCATATCCGCCTCCCACCATGGTGCTTCCATCCCAAACCTCCAACTGCACCTTACCCGGGACCAACTTCTCTAGGCCTGTGAACTTGAACTTGTTGAACCCTGGCTTGAGTGGCTGCGTTTGGTCCAGCTTCTTTCCGCCAACGTTGACAACAGCGATGAGATTGGTCTTGCCTCTGGCGACGAGTAAGACGCCAGACACGGCGTCTTCAGCTGCCTTTGTGATATCTCCAGACTTCTTTAGGCCGTCGGCATCGCATTTGCCCGCGACGGTGAGAGTATGATGCCAGAAAGTGCCTTGGACAGGTTTGCCATTTGTGGGATACATGTTAGCTGTTGTGCGATCGCCGTTCTTCCACGCAGCGATGAACGGTTTCAAAATCTGCCAGTAACCGGTATGGTCGTACCCTTCTACAATGGCTGGTGTAGGGCCTTGTAGCGGAGTCGGGTGAAGGTGTCCCATGTAATGGCCCTCGCCTGCGTCGTTCCAGCTCTGGAGCTGCACCATGTCGGGCTGGACACTGAGGATCTGACCGAACCTGTTCTCGAGGTTGTCCTCGCCGCGACGGTACCAGTTGTTATCCCCATCGAGGTGCTTGAACTGTACGGGTGAGATACCCATCATGAACAGCTTCTTGGCATTGTTGGCGGCGGTATTGAATATACGATCTGTCGCGTCAGATACAGCGACTCTGCCTTCATTTGTTGAAGGCCACGAGTTCCAGTTGAACACGCCGCCGAGTTCGCTACGATCAGAGAAGAAGTTCGTGGTAGGGTTGTAGATCTCAGAGAAGCCAGGGACGATGAGGACGTTGCCCACCTGTCGTTTGAACTCCTTCCAATCGTCGTTGGAAATGGTCTCGCCACCAAACGTCGATAGGACAGGCTTGTTCTTGCCATCGGAAGGGTCCTTCATTGTCAGGTAGGAAGGACGGTTCTTGTGATCGTTGAAGTACTGAGCGTAATCCGTAGGTTTCTTCAAGAATCCAGGATGGTGATCCATGGAGAAGAAGAGGCTGAAATTGCCGATGTAATCCGTGTGGTCGAACATGTATTTCACGGTCTGTTCGGAATAACCTGCGAACCGATCTGTTCATCGTTAGCACGGTCTTGGACTGGAATTTCATAGACGAAGGCCACTCACCAAAGTTGAGCGCGAAGCCGTGCAGGCCAAGTTCCCTCGCTTCCTCAATGTCCTGGACAACCTCATCGAGATTGAGTTGACCGACCATGTAATGAGCCACGCTTTACGGAACTGTCAGTATGCATTGACAACTTACAGGCGGAACAACTTACATTGGTCTATCAATAAGCATGGCACGCGGTGCGACGCGTCCAGCGACGGCGCTGGCCAAAAGGCCAACAGCGAAAGTAGGAACAAAGCGCATACTGAAGAAACACCCGAGTCGTTCACGAATGTTAAGCCAGCGATGTGGTTGATGGCCAACAATGCAGCCGCTCCCGTCGTCTTTATAATTCTCGAGTGCCAAATGATGTTAGGCCTTTCGACCGGCGACCTGCGTAAGGCGACCGACTACACAGCCCGTGGCTGCTGGCAGCCTCGCCGTTCAGACTTGCAAACGGCACGAGATGAAAACTAGGCCTCCTGGCAGGGATGGTTACACTGATGGTAGTAGTTTTAGCCCCGCCGTCTTTTCCACTTTACCCGTATCCACACACACGTACTTTTCGCGCAAGATGTCTTTTCTACTCTTGAAGCTATCTATCGCGGCTCCATGGTTGAGCAGAAAATTCCCTTCCGTCTCGAAGTTCAGATGGCAATGGGCGCAAGTACGCCGATATTCCCGTGGTAATTATAACGCGAATGCGAAACAATGACAAGGACCGTGCCGCGCATGTCCGCAACGCCACAGGACGATTAAGGCCACCAGCTGTGGACCTGCAAGGCAGTATCGGTTTTTAGGAGTTGCCGTGTTTAGATGATCGAGACTGTTAGCCTCTGTTCTAGAATAACGCGTCCACTGCACCTCTACTCGGTGTTTTGCGCGACGGGCCGTGATTGTGGATGAAGTGTGGATGGAGAGGGCTTTTCAAACCAATCGGCTGCTAGTGCTGGGCATTATTGCTCCTCGGAATCCCGATTTTTGCTGCACTACGGTCCGCTTTCACGATGGAGGCCGGTAGGTTGATCAGGAATCAGATCATATTGCCGTGATTTTGCACGCTGGTGGGTTGAAGTGATGCATGGAATGTGGGCATCACTTAAGCGATTGTCCGAGTACGGGTGTATGATGCGACTTCACCTCGGCGAGCACCAGTACCTACTGTAGGCACTATCGGTTATCAGGTACCTCTTTTGGATGTTTTTATCCACCTATTGAGCTGCTGCGGTAGTCGCGACCTAGCCGCTGTATTACTACAAACTACGTCTTAGGGCCGGACAGGTCGGCGAGTATGAGCCTCGGTCACTGAGAAGTGGAAAGAGTGAGCTGTCGTGACGCAAGTTCTTCTGTTGACGGTGCATCTCGCTCGTGTTGTGACGCACAACTCCAGAACGACGGGTACTGGAACTATGACATGAGGAGACGTTAAATTGGAGAAGTCAGATATCGCTTGGCTAAACCGGGAATAGACATATATCGCGTTCTTTCACCTGGTGCCCTTCGTCCAACATCAACCTTTCCGTTCCGTCCTTCCCATAAGTCCTATCCTGTCTCCTCTTCCCAGTCTACTGCTTATCGCCCCTCTCACCCAGTCCCTCTTTCCCTCCTTGCACCTTTGTCTCGCCCCCGATTCCCGTCGTTCGAGTCGGCTGCGCCTGGTGGTCTGGCTGCTTCGCCGGATGGTCGTCGCCGGTCTTGTGCTCGTCAGGCGACGCACTCGATTGCTGGTCGGTGTTTTGCGTGTCCGAACGCATCTTGGCGTTTGGTGCGGCCGAGGAGTTTTCAGAAGGGTCTGGGAGGTTGGAGGCAGGATTGGGCGTGTCCATCAGCTTTGCATAGCTGGGTGTAGTGGTGAAGGCGCGGAGTTGAGATACGACAGGGCGCTGGAGCGCGCGGAGGCGGAGGCTGATAGACGACATGTTTGGTAGATGGTCGTATGCTGCGTGATATACTGGTTCAGCGCGTTCAATTGTGTATTAGATGGATTTGTAAAGCTGAGTGGTCTCCAGAAAGTCGTGTTGGAAATGCCGTAAAGCATGACGAGTGTTGTGGATTCAATCGTTGCACGAAGATGTGATGTCATCGTGACCGCTTCGGCAGTGGCGAAGATCCATAATTCCCGTAAGAAGTCGTAGTTTTATGATTTCGAGTTCTGTGATATAGCTCTGTGCATCAAACATATGCAGGACCGTGATTGATGAACTGACGCGAACAAGACGCGTCCCAACGCCAGCCAGCCCTCAAGGTGTGCTAGCTACACGTGCTACGTGCATTAGCGCCGCCTGACTGTGCCGCATCGGGTTGCGCGCGCCAACACTCTCAGCACTTGGGATGGAGCAGAGCCTCCCAACATTCAACGAAATGTTCAAGAAAGCGTTTTGGAAACGAAAAGAACGACCAACCACTGCATCGCTTTCATCTGTCGCAAACAAAATGCCAGACTTTGTGCTTTTCGGAGACTCGCTCACCCAATGGAGCTTTAGCGAGGAAACGCAAGGCTTCGGGTTGTTTCTTAGGCAACAGTATCAGCACAAGGTACGGATCGTCAACGAAGGTAATGCGAATGAGTTTCTCCCACCATCTTTCACCCCGCATTTCGCGTAGACGCTTTCTCGTTTATCCTTTTCAAACTGAGTGATCAGGCGAGCTGCAAACATGGCTAAGATTGTCTTGTTTGGCGCATCCATGACCGAGTGGAGTTTCAAAGAGAAGACGCAGGGGATTGGATGGTTTCTTGAGAATAAGTACCTAGGGAAGGCAAGGGTCGTGAATGAAGGTATTGCAGCATGATGTGGCAACGCGTGTAGTGGGAACAACAACATCGAAACCGCAGATCCGATGCTGACAGGCACGACAGGCAAGGCAGGGTACACATCCCAATTAATATTGACGGTCGGCGCACTCACCAACTACGCAGTTACACGTCAACCCGTCTTAAAGAAGACTTTTCCCGCATAATCAGCAGCGCAACAGCCCCAGAGGCAGCACCAACCCTCCTCTTCACCATCTTCCTCGGTGCAAACGACGCCTGCTTCATCGGAGAGAAGGAGTATGTTCCCTGGCCCACCTTTTCAGCAAACATACGGGAGTTCCTCGACACCATCCTCACGGAGCAGGCTATGGAGAACACAAAGATAGTTCTGATCACGCCCCCACCCATCAATGGGTCTGTGGTAGATACTGGCGAAAGCAGGTCTGCAAGAGAAATACAGGAGATCAATGAGTCACGAAAGGAAGGACCAAGGTACAAGACTTACATGAGTAAGAAGAGGTATGCAGATGGGCTTATGCAGATCGCGAAAGAGTACGAAGAGACGGGCAGAGTCGTTGGTCTCAACTACTGGCAGCACGTGGTGGACGCAGTCATTGCAGAAGAAGGATGGGAGTACGATCAGGATGTGCCACCGGGATGCGGCCTATTGGGCGCAAAGACGTTCCCAGCGGGCTGGTTTACGGACGGGCTGCATCTCAATGTCAAGGGATACGGAGTGCTGAACAAGGAACTGTACGAACTGGTGACGGCAAAGTGGCCGGAGTTAGCAGCCGAGAAGTTGTAAAGTCTTCCCTTGGTTGTGCATTTGTTTTGCTGGGTATCTGATCTGCCGCTCAAACCACGCTCAACCTCTGTTCAAAGTGTTACCCGAGCCTTTGGGGTTCGCCTCTACATACTCATCCCACGCTCGCTGCTTCATCGTCTCTTCGTCCGCGGCGACAAGATCGTCCTCGTTCGGTTCAGCCTGGATCTCAGACTGCGGGCCTCCACCCTCAATCATGCCACCCCGGCGCTTCTCTTCCTCTAGATATTCGTCAATCGTCATAGTTGGCAGGCTGTGATCCGGACGGAAAACGTTCTTCTTTAGGGTCTGACGGCTATCCAATAGCGTAAAAGGCCGCATGGGTTTGCCGTCGCCGCTCAAGATGGGGCCGGAATATCTCAGGCCGCCATACTGACCATCGAGGCGTTCGGAGTATCCGTCTTTATCTCTGCCGTCCTGTCGGCCGTCTGGCGCTTGCTGTTCCTGTCCTTGTGGGGGCGCGGGTGGGGCTAGCGAGATGATGTGCAGTTCTTGAGCCATTGACTCCAACGAAGCGAAAGTTTGATGCACCATGAACGCCAAGTTGGTCAAATGCAACTCTCGTACCACTTGCTCATCCTGCTCGGCAAGTTTGGGATTCTGTCGCAGATACTGTTGTTGCAGGCCTTAGCTCTAGGTTCGACCCTCAAAAGCAAAGTTAGTGTGGACACGTACCTCTAGTTTCCGCTTCAATTCCTTCTCCTCCCTGAATCGCGAAATCTTTGCGTCCCGTCTCGCCGCGGCATCCCGCGTGTTGGCGGTAGAGAAGTTGTTCTTATCTTCCGCGTAGACTTCGAAGAGTTTCGCATCTGCCTTGCCAAGCACATCATAGGAATCTAAGAGCTTGAGAAATCGCTCATAGTGTCCCCGTGCCCGCAGTAGGTTCTGCTTCCGTAAGGCTACGTCGGTGTTGAAGATCTTCTGTACGAGTTCTGCCAAGTGGTAGTTTATCGCCATGTATCTAGAAGGGTAAGCGAGGACCCATGTGCACGGTATCTTGCGGTTGTATCATAACACGTACTGTAGATCAGACGACGATATGTCTTCCAGTGTCTCATTCGGACTGAAAAGTGACACCTGCTCGGATATTTTCAGGCATTCTTCGTACGTGGCGATCGTCGCGCTAAGGTTTTCCTGGTAGGTCGGACTGTTTGCTTCGTACGACGAAGAGAGCTCTTCGCGCGCCCTCTCCGCCTTTGAGAATAGACCTCGTAGACTCTGCGGCTCGTTCGTCATGGTAGTGGCGTTTGAGCGGAAAATTGTCGTGATGTTGAGGAAATGGCAGTGGGGACACACGTGAGAGCGTGAGCAGATGCTGATGAGTCAGCATTGCCCCTTCCCAGTTCGCGTACCCCGCTATCGCCGCCAATACACCGCGTCTGTGAAAGCGGTAACACCACAGTGACAAACGCCTGGTATGCTGCGAAATATCTCCGGCATATTCAAACGGCTGCGGCTGTTTGATTGGGTCAGCACGAGCGGCTTCGGCTGAGCATGCGGTGTCGGGTACCTACACTGTTTGTTTGCTCTCTTGCCCGAAGCAAGACGCGCGACAGTTGCGCAAATACCAGCAACGCGCTCTTGCCCTCGATTTTCAATCACACTCACCATAGGCTTTACCTCTCCAGACCTGTGATAAGCTTCGACTGCACCCACAGCATTGCGCCACGACAAACATGAGTTGGATAATATACAAGAAGGACGAACACTACCACTCCTACGACGAGTCATCCTCATCTTCCGATTCTGACATTGCAGAGACCGCTACCAAAGATGAGAGCCAGCGGGGCTCAGATGAAGACCCAGATGGCGATGCTGACACCGCACGTACGCATGGGCCGAAGACCACATCGGAGAGG
This sequence comes from Alternaria incomplexa, assembly GCF_024043165.1. Lineage (NCBI taxonomy): Eukaryota > Fungi > Ascomycota > Dothideomycetes > Pleosporales > Pleosporaceae > Alternaria > Alternaria incomplexa. The sequence continues at coordinate 655,728 of NW_026249856.1, forward strand.
CGCAGAGCGCAGAACGACGTCCTGAAGGCCTTTGCTGCTAACATCAGCTCTCACTTGACACAAAAGGAAGTTGATGATGCTGCTGCAAAGACCGCCAACGAAGAGCAGCTTTCGATCCGCGACATACTCGCCAAACAAGAGGGCACAGTCCGCATCACGAACCCTCGCGACTATCAGACTGAATTGTTTCAGAGGGCCAAGAGTGAGAACGTAATAGCGGTCTTGGACACTGGCTCCGGCAAGACTCACATCGCAACTCTACTTCTACAGCATGTTCTCAATGACGAGCTCGAACACCGGGCCGCAGGCGGCATCCACAAGATCGCCTTCTTTCTAGTCGACTCGGTCAACCTGGTCTTCCAACAAGCAAATGTTTTGCGTTGCGGCCTCGATCAGACAGTGGAGGGTATATGCGGCGCCATGGGCGCATCGCTTTGGTCTAAAGCGACTTGGCAGAGCCATTACGAGAAGAACATGGTAATTGTATGTACAGCTGAGGTTCTTGTCCAGTGCATGATGCACTCCTTCATTACCATGGCTCAGATCAATCTCCTCATCTTCGACGAGGCTCATCATGCCAAGAACAACCATCCTTACGCTCGCTTGATGAAGGACTACTACGTACACGGACTGGACCCCTCCCATCGACCTCGGATCTTTGGCATGACAGCTTCTCCGATTGACACAAAGGGACTGTCGGTCGATCATATCAAAGAAGTCGCCAATGGTCTCGAGAAGCTACTTCATGCCAAGATCGTCACTACTTCGGAGGGTGCTCTCGCTTCGAACAGTATCAGCAGGCCTACCGAGGAGATAGCAGTGTATGCACAGCTACAAGACCAATTTGAGACGCCTCTGCACCAAGAGATAAAGGCAAAGTATGGGGATATACCGGCGTTCAAGAAACTGTTCTTGGCCTCCAAGCGCTACGGTTCCGAGCTCGGACGTTGGGCGTCTGACATGTATTGGTCTTTTGCTTTCGCTGACGAGCAGAGCCGCAAGCTCGAAGATCGAGAGCAAATGAAGCATAACAAGGCTAAGCAAGATGACGCCACGCAGGAGTGGGACGCCCAGGCCAAGCGCTTAAAGGAAGCGGCCACATTCGTACAACAGTTCGATTTCGGTTTGTGTACCTTGAGCGACAAAGATTTGAGTTCCAAAGTTCTGAAACTTCACCACTGGCTCCAGCTATACTACGAACGCGGCGATGAAGCACGTTGTATCGTCTTCGTTGAGCAGCGGCAAACAGCTCGGCTGCTTCAACTCATCTTTTCCCAGATCGGTGGACCGAACCTCCGATGCAACGTGCTCGTCGGTGTCAACAATCGTGCCGGAGAGCATAACATCTCTTTAAGAAACCAGATCCTTACGGTCGCCAAGTTTCGTCGCGGCGAACTCAATTGTCTATTTGCTACATCCGTGGCGGAAGAAGGCCTTGATATCCCTCAATGCAACCTTGTTGTACGGTTCGACCTCTATCGCACCATGATAGCGTACGTACAGTCTCGGGGCCGAGCACGGCATAGGAACTCGAAGTATCTCCATATGATTGAGCAGGGCAACGATGACCATCGCAGCCGGGTTTTCGACGTCAAGTTCGAAGAAGGCATCATGAGGAAGTTCTGCAAAGCTCTTCCCCAGGACCGTCAGATCGGCGGAGGCGAGGTTGACATGTTGTCGTTTGAAGACAAGATGTATCCAAGCTTCGTTACAAAGTCGGGGGCAAAGCTCACATATCGCTCGAGCTTATCAATCCTCAATCACTTCGTAGCGACGCTACCCGGCCCCGACAGACAGACCATGCTCCAGCCAACCTATGTTATCAATCCCGAGGTCAACTATGATGCTCAGGATTCTCAGCGGCGAGGGTTCGTTTGCGAGGTAATGTTACCGGAACACGCACCGGTGGTCTCGGTCACTGGCGACGTTCAAAGCAAGAAAACTATCGCAAAATGCTCTGCCGCTTACAAGGCATGCCTCATGCTTCACAATAAAGGCTATATGGATGACAACCTCCTCCCAACAACATGCAAAAGCTTGCCAGCCGGGAGAAATGCACTGCTAGCTCTTAGCGAAAAGAAGAAGGGTATGTACTCTATGTTGATCAAGCCAGATTTCTGGAAGGTGGACCGCGGAGTCATTCCTACGCGTCTATATCTGACCGTCATCGACCTCAACGCTGGCTTAGACCGACCTCATCAGCCTATGGGTCTCCTCACTCGCATTCCATTCCCGCAGATGCCGCATTTCCCCATATACCTCACGGATGGAAGGCCCTCCAATGTCGTATCCAAATCCGTCTCGAATCCGCTACCTGTATCGCCCGAGATGATAGAAGCCCTCACGATCTTTACTCTACGCATATACGAGGACATCTACAACAAGGTGTATGAGGAAGATGTCCAGAAGATATCTTATTGGGTCGTTCCAGTAACTCCGAGCCAGGTGTCTTCTGTTTCATCTGTTACCTCTCTCGATCAAATCCTAGACCTGGAGCAAATTCGCAAAGTCTGCAAAGAGCCCACTTGGAAGTGGACACCTGAGACCAAGTCTGAGGATTTGCTAGATCGTTACTTCGTAGATCCAATGAATGGAGGTCGACGCTACTACTCTAACTGCCTCGCAACTCATCTCAAGCCACAAGATCCGCCTCCTAAAGGTCTACCTCGCAGTGGACAAAAGTTCATGGCCACTATTCTGGACTACAGCGACAGCCGGTGGGCAAAGAGTAGAGACATATCAAAGTGGCACGCCTCGCAGCCCGTTCTTGAGGTGCAAAAGATTCCTTTCCGCCGGAACCACCTTGCGTGCGTCGAGGATAAAGAGAAGGGTGAGTTCGATGACTTGAAGACTTACATCTGTCCAGAGCCTCTTCACGTCTCCAATGTAAGAATCCCGTCGGCCTGGGCGTATGAAAACATTGCTAACAGCACAGCTTGCGATACGGTTTGTGGTCATGTGCTACGTATTACCGGCTCTCATCCATCGCTTTGAGAGTTATCTCATTGCTCTGGACGCCTGCAAAGTTCTCGGTCTCAACGTCAGCCCTGCGCTTGCTTTGGAAGCTCTTACCAAAGACTCCGATAACTCCGAGGAGCACGGCGAAGAAAAGATCAACTTCAAGAGCGGAATGGGTCCGAACTATGAACGGTAGGTACTGATATCGTTCATGATCTCACCTGCTAACATGGTACAGTCTTGAGTTCCTAGGGGATTGCTTCCTGAAGATGGCTACCTCACTTTCTGTCTTTGTCCAGCAGCCCGATGAAAGCGAGTTCGAGTTCCACGTCCGCCGCATGGAAATGCTCTGCAACAAGAACCTGATGGAGACTGGAGTGGGAAAGAAGCTGGTGGTCTCCGCAGATGGAAATGAACGCGATATTCAGCTGTACCGCTTCATCCGCACAGAAGCCTTTTCAAGGTATGTACAGTATATTTACTTGTTGGTATACACAATCTAATCTGCGTAGGCGCACATGGTACCCCGAAGGAGTGAAGCTCATGAGGGGTAAGGGTTTGAAGAAGACTGAAGACGACTGGCTGAAGCTCACGCATAATCTTGGCGACAAGAGCATCGCAGACGTCTGTGAAGCCTTCATTGGTGCTGCTTTCCAGCAACACTACCAAGGCGGGCGATGGAACCCCGAAGACTGGGACGAAACTGTCAAAGCTGTCAAGCTTTTCGCCAACAGTCAAGACCATATGATGTCGAGGTGGTCAGACTACTACGACGCTTATCAAAAGCCCAAGTACCAAGTTGCCGACGCCACCGCAGCAATGGTCAATACCGCTTGCAAGATTGAGCTGGTACACCCATATCACTTCAAGTACCCACGTCTCCTTCGATCAGCCTTCGCCCACCCCTCATACCCGTACATGTATGAGAATATACCCAACTACCAGCGACTCGAGTTCTTGGGTAAGTCCTCATGCAGATCTTGTGCATGCAATTACGCTGACCTAATGCACAGGTGACTCTCTTCTCGATATGGCGTTCATCATGCACCTCTACTACAAGTACCCAGACAAGGACCCTCAGTGGCTCACGGAACACAAAACACCCATGGTGTCCAACAAATTTCTAGGCGCCGTGTGCGTAAAGCTCGGCTGGCATGTCCACATCAAGCAGAACACTGCTATTCTGAGCTCCCAAATCCGCGACTACGTCCTGGAAGCCGAAGAAGCAGAGAGAGAAGCGGATGGCGCCGTTGACTATTGGGTCACCATCAGTGAACCACCAAAGTGCTTGGCCGACGTGATCGAAGCATACACAGCCGCTATCTTCGTTGATGCAGAGTTTGACTTCAGCGTCGTACAGGACTTCTTCGACCGGCATCTCAAGCCCTTCTTTGAGAACATGACTCTCGATTCGTACGAGAACTTTGCCTCCAATCACCCTACCACACGTCTCAGTCGCCTCCTCGGTATCACCTTCGGCTGCAGCGAGTGGCGGATGGGTGCCATGGAGACAGAGACGCTCATCCCCGGCAAAGGCAAGGCTGTCGTGGCTATGGTCATGATTCATGGAAAGGTGTGGTTCCATTCCCTGGGCCAGAGCGGCAGGTATGCGCGTGTGAGGGCCAGTCATGGAGCGTTGGAGAAACTAGATGGGCTTCCGCCTTATGAGTTCAGGAAGAAGTATAAGTGTGATTGCGTGCACGAGGGAGAGGGCGAGGGCGAACAGGATGAGGTGGTGCTCAAAGCGAAGGAGGAGCTGATGAAGGAGGCTATGGGCCTGAGCATCTAAACCTGGTTGTGGGATGTCTTTTCCCTTGATATGAGGCTATGAGGGATACGCAGCATACGGGGTCAGCATCACGATGCGATGCAGGCTATGCAGTATAGTGGATGGCCACGGCCTCCAGACTACGGAAAAGTACCATTGATTAATAAACACATGAAACCAACAGTCCTGACCATGATCATTGCTGTTACGAGGGCTGATCGAGCGACCAAGCTTGGTCTATACGTGGGCTTACCAAACTTTCAAGTGACCCATACATAGTTTGGGATTTACTAGCCGTGAATAATGCAGCAAGACAAAGTCAGCCTATATACTCAAACAAAGCATATCAAAGTGAAGGTGTGGAGAAATACTCTTATGTGCAAGGAAGTAATATTGCGTGTAGACGCCGGAAACAGTTGCGTCTCAAAAACGATAAGGGTATACACATCCCAACTATGTACAAGAATAGCAACGCCATTAGTTCCTCTTCCGATTTGACTTCATTAGTTCATGCGCATGTCCAATTCATCCCTCCTCGTCCTCCAGAATGTCGCAATTATTATGCATAGTAGACTGAACCAAAAGCTTGGTCGCTCTGTAAAACGCGGACAATAGAACTACAAAGTGAGCATATATACGAACACGCCCATCATAGCTAGTCCGAAGTTGAAGGACATGTGCGAAGCTGCTCCTTCAGTCTCCGAAGGCTGCGCCGCGTCGCCCGTCTGACTGGGGTTGTCACCGTTGCTCGAGTCGGTGCCACTAGGGCTAGTGTTTTCGCCGCCGGGAGTGTTAGACCCATCGTTAGACACAACATTGAGCGACAAGTCGTTGATTTGCTGGCCGTTGCTACCAGTGACCTTCTGTTTGACGTTGGTGTCACCGATATCCACCAGCGCGCCATTTGTTGGGTTCTCGATACCGTTGTCGATGAGATCCTGGCATCCAGGGCAGACAGCTGGAATCGTGAAGTTTTTGCTAAATTGCTCCGCGGTTATGAGGCTGCCGTCGCATTCGGGGGCTTTGAGCTCGGTGGACTGAGGGTTGGTCGCCTCAAGGGCGCTAAGATCGAGCTTGTTGAATTGGCTCTGGAGGTTGTCGTAGTCCTTCATGAGTGCGACAGAGCCGTCTTGGTCAATCTCGACTAAGCCGTAGTTTGCTTCCTCATGGGAGTACTCATAGACGAGACCACCAGAGAGCGCCCTCATCTGGTCGCCGTAAAGGGCCTGAACTTCGTCGAAGTCACGAGGCATGATACGGTTGCAGCCGTACTCGCTGAAAAAGACAGGGACAGCAGAGTCGGCGAACATGGTGGCCAGACCATCGTATGTGGAAGTCTGATAGTTGTCGCCATTGCACCAGCTGTAGGAGTTGAGTCCAAAGAAGTCGGAAGAAGATTCATCTTCGTCATGGATACACTGCATGTAAGCCCAGGTGTCGTGCAAGATCTCGCGGACATCTGCAGCGGAATAGCCAACCGGGATGGTGCGATCGGCATGGTTCTTGATGTAGTTCTTCATGTCACGCTGGACAGCCTGTGGTTTTGTTAGCTCGTATCATTGTGAGAAATTGCCTAGGGTGATTGAACGTACCCGGATGTACTGGGGGTTGTACTCAGCAGTGCTCAGATCATTCATGACCTCGTTCGCAGAGAAGAAAGCCATGGTGTTGGGGAAACCCTTGAAGTTCTCGATGATGCCGAACGCGCGAGTGAGGTAGTCGCTGTTGTAGGATGTCCATGGTTCCGCGCGGTTGATGCTTTCTCCGGGTAAGGGCGAGTTGACATCAAGGATCATGTAGATGCCGGCCGCGTTGAAGATGGAGGCACACTTGGAGTGGTCAAGCGTAGGGTCGAGATTGTAGACACGAATCGTGTTTACACCCAGCTTTTGCATGAGGGTTGCGTCTCGCAGACATTTGTCGCCATCTGTGAGAGGATCTTCGCTGTTTGTGGGATTGTATGCTCCCTGACCTCCGGGTTGGTAATCGACACCAATGATCATTACCCGCTTGTCGGTGGCGGTGTTGATGAAGTCCTGGCCACGGATCTCGACTGGCTGGACGGCATAGGCGATGGATGAGAAGAGAGCGGGGAGCAGCGCGGCTACGCGACTGAACTAAGAGAAACGTTAGCGTGGCTCACGATGCAAGGAACATGGGTTGGATGCTGTAGGCATGGAACGTACAGAAGGCATGGTAGCGAAGGACAATTTTACAACGACGACCGTAGAGCGAAAGACGTAGAAATCCTTGGGCGATTGCAGCGACTACTGTCTCGCCTTATAATCCTCCAGATTGCCGCTTGGGTTGGTATCGCAATGTTATGCACCAAGACTAGTTGCAGTGGATCTTGGCCGCGGAGGAGCAGCTAAGACGGAATTGCTTGCCGGCTACTGTGCTGTGATTCGAGCGAGAAAAACGAACGGCGTGCATATGTCGCCCGCTGGGAATGATAAAAACCAAAAGTGACAAAATTGGCTGGGGAAAGAGGATAAGAGAGACAGTGGCACAGCGAACACAGATATGTGTCTGTTCCTCGCCAGCCGCAAGCAGGTAGTGGCTCCCCAAGACAGCGCTGTGGGAAGCTGTGCTTACTGCCTCATCCCATCTCGGCAAGGATGACTTCGACGATAGCAGGAGCGGGATGACCTCTGGACCCACGCCGCTGCCATTGCCAATGCGACCCGCCCGGAAAGCTCTGAAAGTGTCGACTCTAGCGTACTCCGGGTGGGCCGTGAACTCGTCCTGGCTTTACCGACACGCTTGTTCTTTGCCGTTCCAAGCTTATTCCCAAAGTATCAGGAATATGTCCAATCTGTGAGCCGTGTCGGACGCTGGAGGTGTAGGATCGTGACGCCATTGTCAAAACAAGTGGCAAGGATTGCTGCACCCCAGCCACTTCCTGCAATTGCGCACCAATCATCGCGGTCAAAGCTCCGACATGCACCTTGGCAATGTTTACTGCACATGCGGGAGATATGGCGCGCCTGAGACTTGAGGACATGTCTCTGCTGTCAGATCGCTGCTGGGCTGGATTGTTTGTGGTTGAGGTCAATGTATCATCGCGTCCGTCTTCACTGATAGCGCCAGCTCGACCGCGGAAACAGGCGGACAAAATCGTATTCTATACATGTCGTCGGCTAAGGTAGTTTCTGCACTTGGGCTCAACGTCTACTCCAGGTGGATACAAGTGGGCCCTCTTAGCCGTGAAGTTTAGGCCTTGAGGTCCACACGCATGAGCTTATCCTACTCAGGCGGTTTTGAACGCCGAAGCTATGCATTTTGAGAACGCCATACGAACAAGGCCACAATTTGTAGATCGGTCCGACGCTTACCCACCAGGCGAGGGTCGACGTTATCGGCAACGATCTTGCGTCGGCGGTTGAGGCGCCAGCCTGACGTTTGGCTACCTGGTGTGTGCAAAGCTGCAAACTGAAAACAGTGTAACAAGCTTTATGGCACTCTGCCTCATCCTGTCATGTCGACGTTTTGTGCCTTCCTCTTCATACCGCTCTCGCTCGCCTCGATCTGACCCCGAAACTTGGCTTGCAGCGCTTCGAGCAGGACCTCTTTGACCACCGCGAGACTGCCGACAGCGGCATGCGTGGCGCCCTCGATCAAAGCATCTGGATCTGAGCCGACGTCCCCCTTCATCCATATCTCTGTGATCTCGTCTCTTGAAGCCAGGTATCCGACTACACAGGCGGCAACAACGTCCTTGTGCTCTGCTGGACAGGGATCGAGTATCCTAGCCAGCTCCTGCTCTTGTTTTGACTCGGGATTTCGCGTGATTGCGGCGACACCTCCACACACCACATCGACGCAGTCTATGCCGGCGTCCGTTATGGCAGCGCTGGCGACCGTGATGCAGCCTGCTAGCACGTTCAAGAGACCCCATCCACTCCCGGCCGCGCTGCCCCCGCTAGCAGAGTCTCCCCACCAGCCATCTTCATCTCCTTCCAGTATGGTGACTACTACTTCGACCCCACTCTTGGGCCATCTCTCTCCGATGATGACACCTCGTAGCGCGGTCTCTAGATGAACCCCCAGATCGCGCTCTGCCGAATCGCGTATGTAGCCTCGCCGTTGTCGTGTTGCGAACGGCGCAAACTTAACTGTGGTGGTAAGGAGGAGCGAAGGACTGAAGGGCGCGCTACGGGGAAGAGGCTTGGGGCCTTGTATAGAAGCCGTGATCTTGAGAGATGAAGTCGGCGGAATGAGGGTCGACTTGATCGCGGGGGAGGAGCAGGGTATTTCGAGGTACGCGGAGCCCGACGCTGAGGGTATGATGGATGTTTGGAGGACTGTGGACGTGTTAGAAGCAGAACATGTGTAGGGTACGCATTGCAGACAACATGCAGCTCGCTGACAGCTACTGGAAGCCACATCGATTCAGGTGAGCTCCACACCCGCGCGTAGGAAGACACATGGGGTCATTCGGGCACTTACAGATCCTGCGAAGCTCATTCGCGCCTCTTGACCTTGTCGGCCTCAACTTTTCCAGGTACTGCGGATCTCTGATTGTACGCGCAAACACTGGCGCACTGGTACCGCCACTGGGCGCATTATTTCTTCTCCTGTCCGTGTTCATCGTGTCTGTGATTGTGTTGTGCTGCAGCGTTTGCTGTACTTGCAGATGATTTCATGGTGTTCAGAAAAGTGGATGACTAAGCGCAGATCTGCCAAGATTTCGGGACCCTCAAGTTCAATTTTCTTGCGCGTCTGGTTCAACTTTCTTTCCTTACCTCACATCCGCGCTCACGGTACGTTCACGCACACCCCTCTATCCTCCCCCATTTCATGATTGATACCTTGAAATAGTTCTTGCGATCTTAGATGAGCTTTGAACATGCACCACCCTCTGATTCCAACTTTGGAGCTTCCGCTTTCGCATCAGACTTTGCGACCCTAGCTAACTCAGCTCAGATATAGGCCAGCGTTGTAACAGAGCGCGCGACGACGCGACTCGCAAGCATGCAGTCATAGCTTCACGGCTGTGACACGAGTCTATGTTCTTGGGCATACAATTGATGCGCCAGCACGTCTACTGCTAACCTACAGCACTTCCCAGTACATACTGATTAGTGGTAAGTCTTCATCATCCCTTCTCACTTCGCTTTATATGATGATCGTATTATTTCAGTTCTGCTACTGAATCTCTTTGAAGAAAATTTATACCGCTTACCTTTGTCTGATATCACTTTACACTTCCAGCTCATTACTTCACAAATTGAAGGATCTCGCTGACATTGTAACCAGACACGCATTCCAGATCTTATCACCACAAGCCTACTGTCCATGGTAAGCACCCCGATCCCTCTTCCGTTCCGTTCAAGGAGGAAAACTAGTCTATCCATTCAACGACATCTGTCGCCGGGTCACCCTCCCGCACCCTACCAGTCTCGGCTGGGATGACGGGTTGTGGAGTTGCACTGTTGGTTCGTCCAACGCCGCGTTATTGTGGTCTTTGAGCCAAAAGTCGCGGCAATCCGTCTTGGGCTGCCGCGACCCGAGGCCAGGCGATGGGGGATGATTTAACACGGCTTTCTGAGCACACAACACACGTCGATACTATTACGAGATCGCTGTTTGAGCATCGCTAACGACGTTCAGATTGTTGAAAGCAACCATAGAATGATACAGTGGAACCCGGAATCGTGGGCTGTAGTAGATACTCGTACTTCGAATGCATTCATTCAACTCATAATTGTTCCTGTCCCTGTTCCTTGATGTTTGCTCGTGATTCTTTGTACAAGTGACAAGTTGGTTGTCGCAATGTGCTGCTTCCCTTTCACCACTGCATGACCCCTGTGAGACATACGACGCAATGTCGAGAATACGAGGGTCTAAACTCACCCTCGCTCGTGTACCGTTACTATTCGCTGCTTGGACGTGGACAGCCACTCCTGCACATCATTGCTCTACAAGTCTGAAACGGCCATGCTAGGTGGCTTGGCTTAGCCTCCCACCTCGGGGATCTGACAAAGTGGCAGCACTCGAACGACCACCACCGTGCATCTCGTCAGCCCTGCGCGTCGAGTCGATTGATTCGGCAACATCCGCTGAGACGCGCGCGAGTTATCGGCAACCTATCTGGACGTCACCGTGGCCTTAGCGAACAAATCCTTGGCCCTACAACGGAGGTTATCAAAGACGCGCAACACCCCAAGCGCACGACAACACCAATCTGAAGACGGCTACCGAAGTGTGCAACCTCGCGAATACACTGAGCAGCGGCCATTCCCCTGGTGGAGATCAACAAGGAGTGCAAGGTGGTGCTTCGATCAGCAACTTGGTGATCTGGCGGGTCTTCGGTGACCGGGGTTCTCCAAGGGAGCATTCGACATCTGGCGCCCATCTCTCTGGATGTTGCCATTACATTCCTCTGCGAAAGGGAAGATGCACCGCCATGCCTTTTCCAACGGGGCATATCCCTCACAAGGAGGGGGCACCTTTTCAATCCAACCTCACAAGTACGTCCAACACCCGCCGGCACCCTGCGCCGCGCCTCCTTTACGCTCAACCCCCAAATGAACACGGTTCTAACACTCGGTGCACCTTCAGATTCCAGCCACGGTCACAGCCTGCGCTCCGGCGGCGGAGAACACTGATCCAGCGCTTGCTGATCGTAGGATCGCTGTTCTTTACCGCCCTATTCTTCTTCTTCCCCGACTTGCGACCGAACCTGGGCTCCGGGCCCCTCAGCTTACTCACCACGAGCGATGACGCGCAACTCGAGACGGTGCGATACTACGATCTGAACAATGTCCAGGGCACGGCAAGGGGATGGGAGAGGGAAGAGCGCATCCTGCTATGCGCTCCGTTGCGAGACGCGGCTCCGCATTTGCCCATGTTCTTTGGCCATCTGAAGAACCTCACCTACCCGCACAACCTCATTGACCTGGCTTTCCTCGTCGGAGATTCCAAGGACAACACCATTTCACTCTTGACGGAGAAGTTGGAGGAGCTACAGGCCAATCCCGATCCCAAGCAGCAATTTGGCGAGATCTCCATCATGGAGAAGGATTTCGGGCAAAAGGTCAACCAAGATGTTGAGAGCCGTCACGGTTTTGCGGCACAGGCTGGGCGCCGAAAGTCAATGGCGCAAGCGCGAAACTGGCTGCTAAGCGCTGCTCTGCGACCAACGCACAGCTGGGTCTACTGGAGAGATGTCGATGTGGAGACTGCTCCCTTCACAATCTTGGAAGATCTGATGCGACACAACAAGGATGTCATTGTACCGAGTATGTACGGCCACGCATAGTACAAGTTTGCATGCTAACATCCTACGTAGACGTCTGGCGACCGCTTCCGGACTGGCTCGGCGGAGAACAACCATACGATCTGAACTCCTGGCAAGAATCCGAGACCGCTCTCGCTCTCGCCGACACCCTCGACGAGGATGCAGTCATTGTAGAGGGATACGCAGAGTACGCTACTTGGCGCCCGCATTTGGCCTACCTTCGCGACCCCTATGGCGACCCGGACATGGAAATGGAGATCGATGGTGTTGGTGGTGTCAGTATTCTTGCGAAAGCCAAGGTCTTCCGTTCCGGTGTCCACTTCCCTGCGTTCAGTTTCGAGAAGCACGCTGAGACGGAGGGATTCGGCAAGGTGAGCTATGTCATTACACCTCTTACAACAGAGCTAACACATAGCAGATGGCAAAGCGCATGAAATTCTCCGTCGTCGGCCTTCCCCACTATACAATTTGGCATCTTTACGAACCCAGTGTTGACGATATCCGACACATGGAAGAGATGGAGAAGGAACGCAAGGCAAAGGAGGCCGAAGAAGAGGCCAAGAAGGCAAAGGAGAACAAGATCAAGGAGAACTTTGACGAGAAGAAAAGCGACTGGGAGAAGGAGAAGGCGGCGGTTCAAGACATGGTCCAGCAAGCAAAGAACGAGGAGAAGGCGGCAGCCGAGAAGGCCAGGCAACAAGAAGCAGCAGCGAAACAGGAGTCAAACCAGGCAGACACCAAAGAGGACAAGCCAGTCGAAAAGAAGGAGGGCGAGCAATCGTAGTCGTTACAGCACCCGCATAATCTCAAGGGTACGGGACCTCGGTCTGCATCCATGTTCGCAATATTGGACCATAGTGGGTCGAACCACCACAGCGACGACAGTAACGATTTAGGCAGATTGGGCGCAGATCTGACTTTGTTTCTTTCGATATACTGCATGCTTTCATTGTAGCCTACAGATTTTCAAGGCAACAACATTTGGCGGAATCGGCCTTGAATGGTGGCATTTCCCCTCGGGGGGTGTTTGAAGACGATGCGGAGGAATGTATACATTAGACAGCAGCCTTTGCATCACGGGCGTTGTAGGTTCAGCAGTAGATGAGCACTAGGTTTGTTTGTAACAATATCAAGAAACATTATGAAATGCAAGCGGAAAAGATTAGCGCAACTCGCCATGCTTCTGTGTTTCGTCATGGCTGGCATCTGACGCTGGTCGGACCCCTGGCCTCAGCACCTCCGAAACTCCGCTAGAGCTAAGCCGCCAAATGTTCGGACGGTGCAACTCGACGCCTGGAATCGATTGCGTACGACTTGAGGACAGATTGTCGAGGGCGAAGACTATTTCACGCCCCAGATACCTCAATATTTAGATTATCACCAGGCAGCAGCAATTGGGAGGATGCGTGTCATCTTTCAAGTCGACTGAACCAGACATACAGCTGTCCATGAGCCCTCCACCATAAAGACACGACGCCGCGCACCACACTTTTGTCGCATACACACACGTACACCACAACCTTCCTGCGCCATGTCGAGCACCGACGGCGACGACCATGTCGCGTCGACACTCCAGGAAACAATCGTCGACCTGGACCCCCGACCTATCACCGTCGCAGTCAATCCAGTAGCTCTGGTGGTGACAGAATGCATTACCGTTACGTCGGCAATGCGAAAGCATGCCCGCTGGGCACACTCCTCAGTCGCGGCCATACTGGGGAGCTCTTCCAACAAGACACCGGCTGTGCAACGACGCGACCGCACGGGACAGGGCATCATAAGCGCGGGAGAGCAAGAGGAGGCTGTACCGAGCAGATGGGGCCTGCGGGGGAAGAAGGGCAAGAGCATGCAGGACAACCCCCTCATGTCTGCCTTTGCGCGCCTGCGGAACGACCTGAAGGGCTGCAAAGGTGAATGCTGCAGTTGGGACGATACATGGGCGATGCTAACGCTGCACCAGACATCCGGACCTTCGATACCCCCTCCATGCTCCACCCCTTCCTACAAGTCATCCGCTCCTCCTCCACCTCCGCGCCCATCACCTCGCTCGCCCTCATCGCTATAACCAAATTCCTGTCGTACGGCATCATTGGCCATGACTCTCCACGTCTACTAGAAGCTATGCAGCAGCTCTCCTCCGCCATTACACACTGCCGATTCGAAGCCAGCGACTCGGCTGCCGACGAGATCGTTCTCCTTCGTATCCTCAGGCTTATGGAAGTCATGATCTCAGGTCGCGGAGGAGAGGTACTGGGCGACGAGAGCGTATGCGAGATGATGGAGACAGGCTTGAGCATGTGCTGCCAGGCGAGACTGTCAGAGCTGCTCCGACGCTCGGCAGAGATTGCCATGGTTTCCATGTGTCAGGTCATATTCCGCAGGCTGAAGACGCTGGAGATTGAATCGCCAGAGGAGCTGGACGCCATGGACGAAGAGTTGGAAGGAAAGGACGAGCAAGATGGTCTGAGGATGGACCCAACCGCAAATGGCGAGGGAGACTCTGCACAGCACAAGGTCGAGGCGCTGCAGCAGCCAATCGATCCTGAGAAGGGACATGAAGACAACGACAGTACCGCGAACCCTGCGAGTAGTACTCTAGATCTACCAGCAACCGCGGCGGATGGGCAGCCACAAGCCCCTCTCGAGATCAAGCCGTACTCATTGCCGTCCATAAGAGAGCTGTTCAGAGTATTGGTTGATCTGCTGGACCCTCACGACCGCCAACACACCGACACCATGCGCGTCATGGCCTTGCGCATCGTAGACGTTGCTCTTGAAGTCGCCGGGCCGTCGATAGCGAGCCATCCCAGTCTGGCCAATCTGGCCAAGGACACCTTGTGCAGGCACATCTTCCAGCTCGTCAGATCAGACAATATGGCCATCTTGAACGAGTCATTGCGAGTTGCTGGTACGTTGCTGGCGACATGCAGGAATGTGCTCAAGCTGCAACAAGAGCTCTACCTCTCGTATCTGGTCGCATGCCTTTTCCCACGGGTTGAGATACCCATTGAGCCGGGCATCGAACCTTCATTATACGAAGGAGTTCCAAGTGCGCCCAGTCTAATCAAGCAGCCGCCGCAACAAAAGAGCAACTCAAGCGGTCGTTCAACTCCAGTGCCTGTCAAGGATCGGCAAAAGCTGGGGCTGGAAGGAGGCGCCCGAAAGCCGGATGCTCGAGAGGCCATGGTGGAGAACTTGGGTGGCTTGGTTCGGATACCTTCCTACATGGCAGAGCTTTTCGTCAACTACGACTGTGAGATTGACCGTGGAGATGTCTGCATGGACATTGTTGGACTTCTCTCCAGAAACGCGTTCCCAGACTCTGCAACATGGAGTACTGTCAATGTACCTCCACTGTGTTTGGACGCACTGCTTGGCTTCGTGCAATCTATGGCAGATCGCCTCGACGACGAGCCTGTGACTGAAGGCTATCCAAGCGTTGAGTCACTCCGCGAGCAGCGGGCGCGCAAGGCGATCATCATCCGTGGTGCCACTAAATTCAACGAAAAGCCCAAGGCTGGTATCGCCTACCTGGCACAACAGGGAATCATCCGAGACCCAGATGATCCTAAATGCATCGCCGAGTTCGTCAAAGGTACTACGAGAGTCGATAAAAAAGTATTGGGCGAGTTCATCTCGAAGAAGGGAAACGAGGCGATCTTGAGCGAGTTCATCAACTTGTTCGACTTCAAAGGACAGAGGATAGATGAAGCGCTTCGACAGCTCCTGCACGCCTTCCGTCTCCCTGGTGAGTCGGCCCTGATCGAGCGAATTCTGACAGAATTCTCTGAGACGTACTTCAACATGGTCAAGCCTGAGGGGATTGCCAACGGCGATGCCATCTATATCCTCACATACGCTGTCATTATGCTGAACACCGATCAACACAACCCCAACTTGAAGACGAAACGAATGCAGCTGGAAGACTTCACCAAGAACGTTCGAGGTGTTAACAATGGCAAGGACTTTGAACCTGAGTTCTTGCAAGGAATCTACGATTCCATCAAGAATCGCGAGATTATCTTACCCGAGGAGCACAGCGATCGAAACGCATACGACCACGCGTGGAAAGAGCTGCTAGTCAAGTGTCAGTCGACGTCTGACATCGTCATCTGCGACACCAACATCTTCGATGCGGACATGTTCGCTGCCACATGGAAGCCAATCATAGCAACCCTATCCTACGTGTTCATGTCTGCTACTGACGATGCGGTCTTTTCCCGCGTTGTACAGGGCTTTGACCAATGCGCTCAAATCGCTGCCAAGTACGGCCTTACTGAGGCTCTCGATCGTATCATCTCGTGCTTGTCGTACATCAGCACATTGGCGCCCGATGTACCACCAAGCACGTCGCTCAACACCGAAGTGCAAGCCGACAAGAAGAGCGTTATGGTCAGCGAGACTGCTGTGCGATTCGGTCGTGACGGTAGGGCGCAGCTAGCGACCGTAGTTTTGTTCCAGGTCATCAAGGGTAACGAAGCATCAATAAGAGATGGGTGGCAACATGTAAGGTCTTCGATTTTGTTGTTCTTCGGTACAGTGCTAACAATAGTAGCTTATTCGCATCATGGTGAACTTGTTCGTCAACTCGCTGATACCGCCCTACTTCCTTTCTTTCCAGAAGACGCTCGCTCTAGCACCCATACCACTTCAGAACCCAGCACAAGTCATCGACCGTGCAGAGCGTCCAGCAGACACTGGCATCTTCTCGGCCCTGACATCATATGTGTCGAGCTTTGCCAATGACGAGCCTCCGGAGCCATCAGACCAAGAGATTGAGTACACACTTTGTACTGTGGATACTGTCAAGGAATGTCATTTCGAAGATATCCTTGCGAACATCAGCCAGTTGCCGGTGGAGTCTCTGCGGTCACTTCTGTCATCTCTACTTGAGCATCTACCTGAAGATGGTTCACCCAGAGTCATCGTTGTGAAGCCTGAGATACCTGGCGCAAGTCCGCGAACGAATGGCCCTAGACAGAAGGGCAAAGGTCCGCTGTACGACCCAAGTCTCGTTTTCGTCCTTGAGCTGGCGACTGTACTAGCGCTGAGGGATGAAGAGACGGTCAAGGAGCTTGCAAAGGATGTAACGGATGCTTTGGCGTCTGTCATCCGAGACGCTCCCAAGCATCACTACGTGGTCATTGCACGATCGGTATACTATCTTCTGAGTCTGCTCAAAGCCAGCAATGTAAGTCTCGATGCACTCTCAAGAAAATACAGTACTAATCGATCCAGGACTATGACTTCATCCGTGCGCCAGTCCTTATGCACACGTTCTCCAGCTTCAATGATGCTCTGCTATACGAGTGCGCACAACCGATTCTGAAGGGTCTGACAGACTGCTGCAAGGGTCCGAACGCTCTTCGCAGCGAACTTGCAGGATCACCAGACTTCTGGACCATTCTCAGCAGACTTTCAGGAGTGCCCGATGCTGCTGGGGATGTATTCCAGCTCGTTGAAGACCTTACCACTTCGCCTCAACCTGGCATTACTGCTGATAACTACGAGGCTGCGATTGCGCTTCTCAATGAGTTCGCAACTGCAGCTCAAGTTGGAGCTCGAGAAGAGCAGTTGCATGATCAGGCTGCACGACGCAACAAGGGCCAGAAGCCTAAGAAGCTTGAGAGCAACGAAGTTGTCGTACGCGGCAGCACTGCTATGAGCATCGTCTTCCAACTTTCCAGCAGGGTGCCAAACTTTATCGAGCAGTCTCACCTTGAGACAACTGAAGGTAGGAACATTTCTCTCCTCACTAAACATCGAGGCACTAACACATTTTCAGCATGGACCGCATACTGGTCTCCAATCCTCAAAACTCTCGCGCATCAATGTCTCAACCCTTGCCGCTCTCTACGTCAGCAAGCCTTCTCTTCACTCCAACGAACCCTTCTTTCCAACGACCTCGCCTCCCCCGAGCACCGAGAATGGACCGCGATCTTCAGCGAAGTCCTCATACCTCTCATCACCCAGCTGCTCAAACCAGAAGTCTACCAATCTGATCCATTGGGCATGAGCGAGACTAGGATCAGGGCCGCCACACTTCTGAGCAAGGTCTTCCTGCACTACCTAGTGCTACTTGACGGCCTCTCAGGCGAAGAGAATGAAGAAGGGGAAAAGAGCCTGTCTTTCGAAGACTTGTGGATTACAATAGTTGGCCTCATGGATCGCTTGGGCAATAGCGGACAGGGTGACATGGACGAAGCCGTTGCCGAGAACCTCAAAAACATGCTTTTGGTGCTCAGCAATGGTGGATACCTTGCACCGCCCGACGAAAACCCCAAGCGAGAGGAACTTTGGCACGAGACGTGGAAGCGCATCAACCGCTTCCAACCCAACCTCTTCGCTGAGCTGTTCCCAGAAGAAGCTGGAAAGCCTGCGAGACCGCGACCGAGTAAGGATGAGCGAGCGGCGAAGGCTGAGCCGGTGATCGATGGCAGAGAAATGGACGTCGCTGAGAGGAAGAAGGGAGGTAGCAGTAGTGGCGACACTGTGGATGGTAGTGAGGAGGGTGAAGAGGAGAAGGAGAAGGTCGCTGAGAAGGAGGGCTAGCATCTTCTGTATCACTATGGCACCAGATGAGAGGGGTTATTGGTATGTGATTTTAGCATTGTTATCGCATTGCAGCAAAGATGGTGTGAGGGGTAATGAAGAGAATTACATGACATCATACAGAGCATAATTTCCCCTTCGCTGCTTCGTGGTCTCATTGGTGTCAGAGGCTCGCATCGCTTACTCGTCGAGATGGTCCACATGGGTACCTCGCAGTTAGGTAGATTGAAATTTTTAACAGTACGGCACAAGACTTCATACACATCAATTCATTGCACCAACGAAGAAGATAAACCGCATCATGATCGAAAAGCCCTGCTACTTGGTTTGGGTGTACACATTCGAATACTTCATATGTTTCTCGCAAAATCTACATTGAAAACTTCCTCCTCCCCTAGCCCTTCGTTCACTTCAAGCATGAGCCATGGCAGCAGCAGCAGCGGGAGTCTCGGCGGGAGCTGCTTCCGCGGTAGTCATAGGCATCTCAGCAGGGGGTGCCTCGGCGGGTGCTTCGGCAGCGGCTGTCGTCTCTGCTGGGGCTTCTGCCGCAGATGTTGTTGCGGGCGCTTCTTCAGCGGGTGGTGCCTCAGCAGGAGCCTCTTCAGCGGGTGGTGCCTCAGCTGGCGCCTCCTCTGCAGGGGCTTCAGCGGGAGGGGCGGGAGGGGCAGCAGCGGGATCCTCTGGAGGTGCAGGTACGAAGCTGTAAGAGAGTTAGTATTTGTATGATCGGAAGCATGACCAAAAGGCTGGGAGGCATCAAGACTTACGCAGCAGCATCCAGAGCAAGTTTGCCCGCAGTTCCGCCGACGACGTCGGTTCCATCAGTGCTCGATTCGCTCTGCTGGCTCAACTTGACATAGTCGGCCAACTGTTGCGTACTGGCAGGGTTGACCATCATAACCTGACCCTCCTGGCAATGCGGTCCAGTAGCACAGTACAGGAACATGGGGTCCGCGCTCGTGATGGGCATGTTGAAGGTTCCGACATCTGTCTGGCCGTCCTCGAAGGGGATGTGACCGCTGTGGATACCGCCTTCCATGGGAGTGCATGCTGTGTCGGCGGTCGATTGCGTGACGGTGTGGTTGCCGTTGGAGAACTGGAATTGGACAATGTCGCCGACTGCTGCGGTGATGGTGTTGGGGATGAAAGTATCCTGGGGACCGCCCACGATTACAGGGATGATTTGGCTAGCGCGGCGAAGTGGGTTGGCTTGTGTTTGGTTAGCAGAGAATAGATGGGGACATGTGTGTATGACGTACATTTGATGCTAGGCAGTCTGTTGACAGTCCTAAACGCTGGGCCTGGCAGCGCACTCGCCGTAGCGATCAAAGCGACAGAGAAGATGGTTGACTTCATTGTGTGATAGCGAATAGCTTGAGTTACAAAAAGGTATCGAGGGTATAGAAATAGGAGCTAGACTACCGTTCAACGGTGGACTGGAGAATCGAAAGTAGAGATTATGTAAAGACCGTTCTACGGTTTGCGTAGTCAAAAGAGCGATGCGAAGAGAATGAAGGATAGAAAGACACCAACTGAGCAAGAACCCACCTACAAGTACCTTTAGCTCATATACGCTTGTATCCTGCACTATCACATCCTCCACACGCCCGAATCAACCCTTTGCCTCCTCTATCCACACCATGAATCTTGCCTACGTAGCTCACCTCCTGCCCATAACATCTCAAACGTTGAAAATGGCCTGAGGAATCTTAGGGCAGCCACAGGCCAACCTATGGCGCACAGCCATGTGGATACCCGAGCTGTAAGACCAGGGCGGC
This sequence comes from Alternaria incomplexa, assembly GCF_024043165.1. Lineage (NCBI taxonomy): Eukaryota > Fungi > Ascomycota > Dothideomycetes > Pleosporales > Pleosporaceae > Alternaria > Alternaria incomplexa. The sequence goes on from NW_026249856.1 coordinate 676,027, forward strand.
CAAGCTGTCGCATTGTTGCACGTAGCCTAAACGATGTTTGACAGCCTTGTTTGCCAAGAGAAGGCATGGGAAAAGCGCATGGGTGAGGCGGTTGGATGCCGTTTGAAGATAAGTGGGGAGAGGAGTGCCGAGTTGCATCATGGTCGTTTGGAAACCTCAAGTGCCTTACCAGGCGTGGCGCTTAGGCTTGGGAAGGCAGAGGCGGGTAAACGGCAGGGTATGTTTGGGCGATGGGTGAACTCATATCCTGAAGTGGTGATGCGCGCGCTGATGGTTTTGATAGAGTTGGTGGTTTGCGGCTTGACCGAGACGTGGGAAGGACTGTCGGTGGCACATCTTGTTGAAGAAATGGCTCGCAAAGCTTCGCAACACCGATAGTCTTCCTAACGCATCAAAATATCATGTAAAAAACAAAAGCGCATTCACGATGCGATCGAAGCTGTGGGTACCCAGGGGTATGGCAAGCATGTCGCAGGAGGTCGGTGCTTGGTTCCTGCCTCGGTAGACGGCCTGGAAGCCGGAAGCGGGAAGCGAACGTTTGGGTCCACCGCGACCCGCGGTCTCCTGTGAGTCCGCGGTCCTCCGTACACCAAACACTACATGTCCGGCTTGGCTCAGCGCATGACTACTGCTTTTTTGTGAGCAATGCGATGGTGAATCAAATGGGTGTCTATACCGTGAGATGGATATAGCCTCCACTTGCCGACACCCGGAGATTCCTCTCTATGAGGCATGATTAGTATTGTCTCCGTGACGACAGCGGTGGGACGCAGATTGGTTGGGACTCTCCTATCTACTACTTTTTGGACATCGCATTTCGCTCCAGCAGCTGCGAGCGCATCGTCTGCGCTCAAGCATAAGCTCCGGTTGTCCCCGCTAGGGTCTTCGATATGGGTGGAAGGCTGAAATGGTTGATTCTGGTGACTGTTGCAGTACGTTCTCTACTCTCGAGGACGTACTCCAGGCGTCAAAGGCATTATCAGTGTCTTTTAATCTCATTTTCGTCAGCGAAACCTCATCAGTGTTTCTCCTGGTGTATGATAGGAACTGCGAACATTCTGGCCAGAGGCATGATCTGGGTATGTAGGAGGCGCGCTTTTAGGAAAACAGAGAAAACGAGATGTAAGAAAGGGGAGTCGCCGTCATTCGACGATGAGATGAGGGATAGAATCAGATCTTGGGTTCCAAGGTTGTCAATAGTGAGTTTGCACGTGACGTTACTCTTCAGCTTCGCCGCACAGCTGCAGGTTTCAGCAGACCGAAGCTTACGCCGCACCCCGCAATCGCTGGACTTCTGAGATGCAGAGGCTCGTATATTCTTGATCTTGTATCCCTCACGCAGATACACTCGATCGCCATGGCGAATCTCGCGGCATTAGCAGCTGAACTCCTCAATAACATTGTGCAATGGTGTTCTCATACCGACATCAAGCACCTCAGTGAGACGTGTCGTCTACTCCACAATAAAATGGTGCGCCATGTATCTCCTCATTTCCAGAACACTTTTAATCGACGCTCTAGTTACCAGAGCTCTATCGTACCCTGGATCTAAGCACACATAACGCTACTGTCCGATGTCGCTTCAAGGACTACTCTCCCTGGGGTGGTTATAATGATGTACCCTCCAGATTTATCGCTCGAGAGTGGCATCCAATCGACGGGAAAGTTGCTAAGAGGCAAGGACTCTTGAACAGGACAATCGCTGAAAAACCTCATTATGGAAAGTACGTACGCGAGTTACACTGGACGGTCCTTGATAGTTACCACAATATGCTTCATCAAGAACGACCGCTGCCCGCGCGCCCACGTTTCAATGACACTATCTTCGTCCGGATGAGTAGAATCAACCCTAACCTTGCAATGGTTCCAACCGGCGAGATCACGATGAATCCTTACCAAAGGCTTGATCTTATGTGGAAGGGCTTCCACGACTACGACGAGGAGAGCAAAGGCTGGGATAAAGCACACAAACGATGTGCGGAAATGGAACGGGAGAGTTTTCCACCGGAAGATGGTAAGTTGTAGCATCGATGCAGCAGTGCAAGTTTTAATGGTACCAGAACCCATGTGGAAAACTTTCCACAGCTTCGTGCACGTGAGTAGCATCGATCTTTGCTGGCTTAGGTACGGGAAATCTATGCACATCTGGGTACACAAATCTGATTCATTCGATATCTTAAGACCCTGGCGAGAGGTTACTCCCCCAGCCCAGCTCTTTTGCACTACCAAATCCGTCCGACTCAGCGGACGCATGACATATAAGTTTGTCATTGCCATCATCGGAAACGCTTCCGCACCTGGTCCGCGTCTCGAAAGACTGGAGCTGACCGATCTGAAGCTATGGGCAGAACTCGAACTGGCCCCCAAACATAACTCGAGATCTTCTAATTTCGGACGAGAATCGCAGATTCTAGATAGTGTGGAGGTCGAAATGGTACCGCCAGCTCCAGGAAATCTCCAAGAACTAAGCAGATATCACGACGCCAATCGCACTAGATTACAGATGCGCTCAAATGAGCAGGTGATGGCGGAGACCCTCAACACAATCGCGACTCATGTCTCCGCGCTTACATCTCTTCGCATCATGATGACCGGGCCTAATTCATACAGGCGTCCAGATATATGGCACGAGGACCTGTATGGCTCTTGGGCACGGTTCCTGAACTCCGTGCGCAATACCCTTTGCCATCTCTTCTTCGAACAGTGCGAAGGTCGCAGAACTTCGTCCGCACCGCAGAGAGCCAGTGACTCATGGCGGACAAACAGACTTCGTCCAATGGAATGGCTGTTTGCTCAACATATTCTACCAGTCCTGCTAGATCGCCCTTGGCCACATATGAACCGTATGGAGATCAGAGGCGCGGGTTTGAGTGAGCGGACACCGCCAATCTACGCTTCACATGATGGAGGCACACGTGACGGTTTCTCTTTGGCGGCTGAAGAGCAGCTACGAGAACTGTTAGGCTGCGGAGTGGAGCTGATAATAGAGGAATCGACACAAAAAGTTGAAGACGTCGATTCCATGGATACAGGAATACCGCCTGCATACAGTCAGTGGGAAGCCTGGAAGGCGGTTGTCGAGCAGCGTGAGCCTCAGGACGATGACACAACTAATGAGACTAGTCATCTCACGAGTTTTCGCGTAGGTCATCGTGAGCAGTTTATGATCAGAGGTGATCATTGGAGTATGAACAGTTACCCGAAGATGGAACCAAGCCATTGGCGTTATCTAAACATGGTGCCGCACGTGAGATACGTAGGGCCTCGAGCTAGATATGAGACAGACTGAATGGAGGCGAGCTTGCAGATTGTTTCAGTCTCTGTGCGAAGACGGCTTCGTCCTACTACAGTGAAGCCTCCCGAGGTCGACGCGAAGCGGAACAAGAAACGCAATTAGGTGACGTTAGTGAAATTTGATGCGAGTGTATCCGCTGAAAACACTGTATTCGCTGCCTGCAGCTGTAGGAAGCGACAGAACTTGTCTCGCAGAGAAGGTCTCATGTTGTGAGCCTTGAACCTGTATTCTTGTGTTGGGGTGCGCTGCAGCACCGAGAGCAGTACACGGGCTCATTTACGAATTGGACATAGCGCGCTTCGGCCGGAATTACTTTTCCGCCAGCCTGTAATTTTCTCTGAGCTCCCACCCACCCTTTCATCTTTAGTCCCAAGCTTCACGGACACCTCACGGAAGACCAGCTCCAGCAGCCTTGGGGCCAGGGTCGCACTATTCACGATGCATACACGCATGCTGCTAGCCCCACGTACGGGTGCTGCTGCATTGGACCGCGACCTCGGCTGAACGCGATCCATGAGTGCGGAGACCGATTCCAACCGCTCTCCGCAACACATTGCCAAACTCAACTACCCAGATACCCTTCCTCATACCATATCACAAGATGCGGACAGTCTCGGCGCTAGCTTCGCCCCTGCGGAGATCAACACACGCAACGGCCCGCCAGAGTGCGCGGAGATGCTTCTCAAGCTCCCACAACCTGCAGGCTACATGGGGGTTCATAGGACTGGGACGCATGGGTTAGTACTATGGCAGCTCACATGACTATCATGTACTGACATCCTATACAGGTTATCCCATGGCGAAGAACCTCAGAGCGAAGATACCGGCTGAAGACACACTCTTCGTGCACGATGTCAATACCGCAGCTACAAAGCAATTCCTCGAGGAGCATCCACAAGGCGTTCGAGTTGCTGAGAACGTACGAGAAGTCGCTGAAAAAGCCGTGCGTATACCTTTTCCACTACATCGAGCACTCTTGTGATGAATTAATTGTTCTATCAATGATCTAAGTTGGGGGCCATTCGTGGCCCTTCTCCTGATTACACAAAAATTATAGCCAATCCTCTGATGCTTTAAACACAACACACCTTCTCGTCAAGTACTTCGAGTGCAGTCCACTGACAGTGTTGCAGGAAACTATCGTCACTTCGTTGCCAGAACCTAAGCATGTCAAGGCAGTCTTCAAGGAGATGCTGGAACCAGCTACTCTTCTTTCAGACAGCTCCATCAACAAAGGACGTTTCTTCATCGATTGCTCAACCATCGATCCCATGACCTCGGGTGAGGTGGCGGAAGCTGCTCACTCCACTGGTCAAGGAAAGTTCATTGATGCGCCGATGTCTGGTGGTGTCGTTGGTGCACAGGCTGGTACGCTCACTTTCATGATCGGTGCGCCACCTGAGGCAGTCGAAGGTGCCACCAAAGTCCTGTCATTGATGGGTCGGAGAGTGGTCCACCTTGGCGGACCAGGTGCTGGTCTCAAGGGCAAGCTTGCAAACAACTATCTGCTCGCACTCAACAACATTGCGACTGCAGAAGCAATGAGCATGGGTGTGAAGTGGGGCCTTGATCCCAAGGCGCTAGCTGGTATGATCAACACAGCGACCGGCAAGTGCTGGCCCAGTGAGGTCAACAACCCTGTTCCCGGTGTCATTGAGGGCGCTCCTGCAAGCAGAGGCTACGAAGGAGGGTTTGGCATAGGCCTCGCCAGCAAAGATCTCAAGCTTGCATTGAAGGCTGCTGATGAAGCTGGTGTCAAGCTTGCGCTGGGAGAACCAGCAAGAGCGCTCTACGATGCTTGCGAGAAAGCCGAAAACTGCAAGGGCAAAGACTTTTCAGTAGTCTACAGGTATCTTGGGGGCAAGGAGTAGACAATAAGACTTGGATCGACATCAACAACCGCTTCACACATGATATTCTTCCCTCGTGATGTACATCTGATGAATTGGACAGTCGTACCTATTGTGAAGACCCTTGGAGAGCGAACAGGGGTTTTCGTCGTCCTTGTCTGTGAAACGTGTGCCATGCAGTGGTGGGAGGAGCGGAAAGCTTTGGTTAAGGTGGGAGGAAAACGGGAACAGCACTGCAACGCATGTCGAGACACAGAGAAAGAAGAGACACTGTTGTTACGACTAGAAGTGTATACGCCATAAAGTGACTTGAGACCCAGTACTCCATGATTCGTCCGAACATCAGCCCACAACTCGACAATCGATGCTGCAGCGCTAGGTGCGCTGCAGTAAATCGAGACAGTAATACATGGATGGAGAAAGTCAGTGATGAAAGATGCCCACAGCCCTTTGATCCCATAACCCATTGACATCCAGACCGCAGACCCAGAATGACAGACATCCAGTACAGCAAAATCCTGCGACCACAGTTTCGCAAAAGTAGACCAGACAACGCGAAACCAGGCTCAGATCCGTAGTGCAAAACAGCAGGGTCGCAGGACAGAATCAACGCAAACATCGGAAGTAGAAGGAAAGATCATGACAGAGCAAGACGAAGGAATTGCAAACGCCCATATCGCACACAAGGGATGATGGATCATCCTGAACAGAATAGGCAGCTCAGAGGTGGGAGGGCCTGTAATCGTACATGTACGAGTCGTATCGTCGTGAGTCATATCGAGCAGAGAGGTCGGAGAGGTCATAGAAGTCGTTATCTGGAGTAGGGCTTGTTCATCAGCGCGATTTCGCGCGCAACTGTTGCCCACTCCAGGTCGCGGCGAAGAGGCTCATTACGTCGTTGACGCTGGTACTCTTCCCACTTAAGAAGTTCGTAAGTGAATCGAAGGTGTGGTTGAATTATAACATTAAGTCGTCGTGCCCGAACAAAGCAGCTGGAATAAGGTTAGTCTAAGTCAAATGGAAGACAGCTCGTTACTTACTAGGCACGAGGGAAGGATAGGCCCATCTCGTTCATAACTTCAGCAATACAAATCGTTGCAGAACGCGACACGCCAACACGACAATGCACTAAAGTAGCGCCTCCTTCTTTCTTGCCTGCTTCTACAAAAGGTCAGCTATGCGAGTCTCAGCGTGGAGTCATGCCACTCACCAATGAATTTCAGGCAGCGCTCAAACTCGCCCCAGAGCGGGTCTACGCCATTGTCCTGAACTCGGTCGACCATCAGGAAGTTCTCGGCAGGCCAGTCGAGCTTCTTCTTGACGTCTTCCGGCCAAGAAAGCGGTTCTCCAACACTCAGGATGCGGTTAATGCCCATAGCGCGGAGGAGCTCCGGGTTGTTAGCGTGTCCAAGGTTGCCGAGGTACATGTAAGGCAAGATCCGACTGGGCAGACTGCCGTCGAGCTTCGAAAGCCAGCGTGGTTCGGAAAGATTAAGAACACTCTGGTTGAAGCGAGGGGAGTCTTGAAGGATCCGAGGTTGGATCGCTGTTAGAAGGGCAACATCCGAAGGGTATGCGAAGAAGTTGCGGCCCTTGTCGCGATGCATTTGAATCCAAGCATCGTGAACAGGTAGGCCTTCCGCATACATGAAGTAAGCCAAAGCCAGAAGTGTCGTCTCGGTATAACCATCGGTGCAGTGTATCAAAAACTTGCGTGGCGCAGCAATGTCGTCCATCTCTATAGCTTCGTCTTCTTCTTCCCGTCGTCGCTTCGACCGCCGGACCTCTTGTGGGTTCGCCAGCTCGTACATCCACTTGCACATTTCCATCAGGCCGTCAACTTCGCCATGCGCCCATGTAGGAGGCATGATGCTTCCGGATGAGGGAAATTCCATGTGCAGGGTAGACTTGCGGTGAACTCGTTCCAGACCCATGCGGAGGGCTCGGAGCGAGCGCGATTCGGGTACATGCGCAAGATCAGTCGCTTCAATCAGCATATCGTAGCCTTCTTCTCCCATGCAGTCCGGATGCAGTGCTTGATCAGGCGTTGGTCCCAAGAAAACGTTGTTGCTGATCTCAGTTGCTTTCGACATCGCACTCATCTCATATCGTTCCCAATAGACTGCATGTTCATGTCAGCAATGGGTCATCTTCTGTTGCATACTAACTTACAGAAATCGGCGATCTCTCCTGTCATGTCGCCAGTAGAATTAATAGCAACTAGCTTCGGGTACTTCTCCTGCATGGACGCAAAGGGATCTAAAGTTGTTAGTTTTGCACACTCGAGAGTAGTCACTGGTCGTACCTGAGAGCATGAACGTGTTGAACAAGCAATGCGGAAACCCGTTCCTTGCTTCATACTGCCTCTGCGCTCTGGAAATCTTCTGAGCTAGCGCAATTGTGTCTTGCGGCTTGGTTTTGTGGTCGCCATATACTATGATGTCAGACACCATAGCCAGTTTACAGGCCTGGATCTGGAAGTTGCGCACAGAAAAGCCATCCTTGGGGTCACATTCAATGAACCTGGGAGTATCAGAAGACACCGATTCCAGTAGCTCATCTGGTGCAATTGCGCCCTTGAGCTTGGAAGCTGACAGATTCCCGCCGGTTTTGACGACAGTAATACTGCGAATGCATCTGGGAACTTTCCGACCGCTTCTGCGACGAGAAGAGAAGAAAGCAAGTTGTATCTGATTCTCGGAGTGAAGACCATGCATCCACGGAAAGACTTGGTCGGGGTTCGGAAGCGGCTGCGTTGCAATGTGCTCTAGGGCCTCCGCCATGCGATCCGCTGTGATGGTGTACACGGGCGGGTCATCGGAGTAGAGTGAACAGTATGCATCTGGTGGGTATGTGATTGACGAGGTTTCAATAAGACTGTCCTGGCGCGGGGGCGATGCTGGGGGAGTTGCAGGGAGTCCACCAGGAGAGCACTCCGGGATGTGCTTGTTGGGAATGGCAGTAGGCGTACCCCGAGAAGAGGTGTTGAGCGACAGGTGCGGTGGAGGTGTCGAAGAACGACCGGGCATAGAAGGATATCTGGCGACAGCAGCAGCCATGTTGACAAGTCCAAGGCTTGGGGATTAGAATGTGGTCGAAGGCGCGCAACGTGTGAAGGGCCTGTGGTGGGCGAGGAATCAATTGTGCAGGCTCCTTGCAATAGCAATAGGCTGGCTAATGGTGATGGTCCCTTCCCAATCAAAGAGATGCAGCGGAGGGGTCAGAGGACCACCAATGTACAGCAGGAGCGTGCGTATCACGACAGAGTGGAGTGACAGGAGTGATCTGTCGCGCAATGATCAGTACACGGGACCGAAGGGCGTCTTATGCCTCGAGATGTGGGACCTACCGCGATGAAAGTTTGGGGAGACGGCGCACGTTAGTTGTTGAGTTGATCAACAGCCGGGGTCAAAGAGGTAAGCACGAGGGCCGTCGAGAAGTTGCGACCCTTTGCAGGAAGGTACGACCTACAGCGCGACGGTGAACATGATGTGAGGACAGGTGAAGTGAAGAATTGCGGGGAATGGATTGAACTGAATTAAGTCGAGAAGAAAGAAGAAAACATGGAGGGGCGAGGGGCGTCGATGGAGGTTGTAGCCACGGCGAGGGATATGGGCGTCTCTAGTGGTTCCCCGCTATCTGACTTTCCCAGCATTCGACAAGGCGCCGTTTTAATTCACCCAACCCAGCTTCGTGGTGCGCGCCACCATGCAATGCCTGCTCCGACAGCTCTGCAATCGTTGGCCCGTGTAGACGACACCGCACACGGGGCATGCACAGAAGCTGTTCCTGCTCCATGACAGCCGCTGGGATTCGGCAGCATCACGGCGCAGTTGTCCAAGGGCGATAAGGATGCCAGTGGGTGGGTCTGGCAGACTGGGCAAGGATGCGTGCGGAGATATGAGGGCACGCAGTGTGCATGCTAAACTAGCCACTATAGAGCTCACGTCCCGCTAACAAGGACGTCGCCGGCAGCGTGGAATCGGGCTGACAGTTAGTGTGCCATTCGCATGCGGATCCAGCATCATGCCCCACTGGCGTGCAGCTCAGCAATTGCCACCCAACACGCGAGCTTGAAGTCTGGAGCTTCATCGAGCGATTGCCGATCAACCCCGCGTCTTTTGGCACTCTGGAGCCGCCGACGAGACTAGAGTCTGGAGCCTCCTCATGGCTGTCAAACGACCAGCTGCAGACTGCACGCTTTGGACGTACTAGCTAAACACGATTCACGAGGCCACACTGTTTAGTCGACCTCACAACCCCGCATTACGTTGTCGCTTCTTATCGCTTTGCAAGGGAGGCAGACCAGGACCAGGTGTCTGTGTTCGTTTACTAGATCCGAGCCTACTATGTCTGCCCAAGTATTTGAGTCGTAAGCCCCAATGCATGCTGACGCACGGTGAGAAAAACGTTCTGGAGCGCATCCTGTCACGAAGCTCTAGACATCGGTTATCATGACATGTGAAGCGGATTCGTGTAAGATCTTTTGGGTTGGGTTGCTAACCTGCAGCCGGTCTACATGGTGGTGACTGCTCGCGTGCCCTCCGATACTCCTCTTGCTATACATACACGACCGTCGTATCCCATTCAATCATGACGCCCAACTCCTCGCATAAGCTCAGTATCCAAATCCTCGTACGTTACAGATATAATGGAAAGGTATCACTCCGACAGGGTCCATCCCGCAATCCGCGCTCCGCAAGCCAAGACCTATCCTCATACATCAAGCTCGGCTTTTGAGTTCAGTATATCATCGACGATGGAGCGCTGGACAGCTATCCTGTCCTTATCGCCCGCGTCCTGCTCCCTCAACAAGACCGCGAGTACTTCGATCGGCGGGTCGAGATCGAGCCGTTGCGCTCGCTTCCAGCGCTTCAACCGAGCGATTCCGGTGCATGGCTACATAGCGCAAATCGTATTAGCGGTGGACCAAGACGTGGGGGAGCTCTGAAGGCAGGGTGCTGGGTAGTAAACTTACGCCATAGTGCGCGCTCATGTCGAATTCTCTGAGGATCTTCTCGTGCAAGCTTAGAGCCCCCTGATGTGCCCTTGGTGCGCGCCTTTGCTTCTCCTTTGCGGCCCAGTACTTCTTGATCGCTGCATCTGATATGCGCCGTGCTTGGTCCTCCTCTGGTGTACTCTCAACCTCCTGTGCCTTGACCTCCTGTTCTGTTTGCTCGATGATCGCAGCTTCCGTCGTTGTCGGCTCAGTATCTGAGATATCGATTGTCTCCGGCTTGACGTCTTTCAGCTTCGCTTCGAGGAGGTTCTTCTTTGCGCCTTGTGCTTTTACGCCGGACTTTGTGACCCTATTTGTCGTTCCGTGGAATGCGAGAGTCGACTGTTGCGATTTGGCCGCTGGGCCCGATGCTTTGCGTTTGGGTGCCATATTGATGTATTTGCGATCGATATCTGGTGATTCTTAGGTATTTGACTTCGTGATGGTTGCGTGCTATGATGGGGTGGTTGGGTTGAGTGACCTCATTCGATTTGCTTGGCGTCGATCGGGGCGCCTTCCCTGGTTGCTGCAGTGATACGCGAGATCGCGCAGACATGTGACCTCGCATCATTCTCCACCCCCACATCGTGCCGAAACCGCGGGATACTTTGCATGTGTTCTCAGGACTATACTACGTTTTTTTTGGTAAGTTCAGAATTTCTAGACTTTACAAGATCGTAAATCCTGTTAGAACGAACGCGTATACCTGAGTAGACATGAAAGTCCGCGACGAGGACTCTTGACTCATACATAGAACGTGCCATGTTTCTTAGGTGTTCTCTCATACTGACTATGATCTTAGTGCTGGAATTGTACTTCACAACCTATACTCAACAATGACTTCCACGACACCCCCAGATGTCGCCGCCCGCGCGGAGGCTCTAATCCCCAAATTCCATCTGACCCGCCTCTTAAATTCCGACCAAGCTGGCCGTCGCATCTCCCTTCTGGGCACCATAGACTCCAAACCCGCTCTCCTGCTCGCTGAGCGCGCTGCCTTCGATACGAACCCTGAAATTCTAAACAGCTTCTCCACCTCGCTCCGTAACATCAAGAACCTCGGTGCAAATGACATCTACGCGTGGTTCCTCGCAAACTCCAACCCCAGTGACGATAACCCGCCTCCAGACTTCAAACTGAACCTAATCTATCCTTGCACGGAGAAGCACATCAAGAAGTATGAGCAGCAGCGCTTGAGGGTCGTCACCGAGATCCCAGAGATTTACGAAAAGTATGTGAGGCCGTACATGCAGGCACAGCGTGAAAAGGGCGCGTTGAATTGGGTATTCAACATCATTGAGGGCCGGACTGAACAAGAGGATGTCATCTACCGTGAGTCGGGCGAGGAGGGCTTCTTGCTTTTGCCTGATCTCAACTGGGACCGTAAGACGATGGGTAGTCTGCACTTGCTCGGCATCGTGGAGCGAAGGGATATCTGGAGTGTGAGGGACTTGAAGAAGAACATGACGGAATGGGTGAAGCATATGCGGGAGAAGATGCTGGAGGCGACTGTTAAGCTGTATCCTGAGCTCGAGAGGGATGAGTTGAAGCTTTACGTGCACTGTGAGTTGATGGTGAGAAGAGGCCTGGAGGAACTTGCTAACGGATGTATAGATCAACCAACGTACTATCATTTTCACATCCATATCGTCCACGTCTCGCTAGAAGCTGGCAGTACGCAAGCCACCGGAAAGGCTCTGGGTCTAGAGAACATCATCTCGCAACTCGAAACCATGGCTTCTGCTTCGACCTCCTCACCTCCAGGTATGCAAGATGTTAGTTTGACTTATCATCTTGGTGAGAGGAGTGATCTATGGGAGAAGGTGTATCTGCCACTCAAGGAGGGACGAGAAGTCAAGGTGGATGGCTTTTGAGGAGAGTAATATACTTCTTCCAGTACTATAGACCAGTGTATACATCGCGCTCCAGTCCACGCAGCGTTGTACCTTAGAATTCATCGCAAGACATTTCAGCGAATTGCCGGGACTCCCTCCTCTCGTTATCCTCCTAGAACGACTCGGCAAGTGTAATCAGACTGAAACGCAGCTCGCCTCCGCCGGCCTCAGCCTCGCGCTTGAGGAAGCTACGTACGCCCAGGTCAAGAGCCTTTTCGCTCAGGACATCCTCGTCTGGACCCAGCGCACCGCGGTCAAGGGGACCTTTCCGCCGACCGTCAAGCTCCCACAGATGGTTCTTGTCCGACTTGATAAAGCAAACGTAATGTAGGTCGACGTCGGAATCGGCCTCAGGCGCAGCAGTATCACCACCCGACGCAGCGCTTTGATGTGCGCTCTCGAGAGCTTCAGATTCGTAGAGGAGGTCGGCTCGTTCGACAGGTTTGAGGGGTATCGCGTCGTTGACTAGCTTGGCCAGATTCGAGTCGGGTTCTAAGGCTGTTGTCAGCATGTCTGATGGCTGTCTCGGAACCCGGAGGCGACTGACTGATGTGTGCACGGGCGGAACCGTTGGAGACACCGTGAAGTAATCCGATTAGACCACAAGCATTTCCAATAGTCTGCTTATACCAGATGACCTCCTCCTCTGGGCCATGTCCCTGGTATTCCGGCTTGTCCTTGTCTTCCTGCATGCGAAATGTCTCGTATGTCTTGCTGACAGGGAAGACGAGGAGGAGGGCATGAGCAGGTCGAGGTACGAAAGCAAGTAGCTCGGGCTCGTCTATGCTAAAGACATCGTGGAATGCAAGCTTCTCCGACAGACCGAGCTTGTGGACGAGAGCGGACATGACATCGGGATTGTTTTCTGTCGCGCGTTAGCTGGCATGTATGCAGTGTATATGGAAATGTCGTACCCAGAGGAATGAACCTCTTCCTGCCCTTGGGCACATCTGGTGACGACTCGGACGCCATGGTGATGCTGTGTAGAAATGGTGTTGCGGGGAAGGAGAGCTCGACATGTTATACCTAGGTAGACGTGGGGCGCAGGCAGCAAACGACTCGTCATCCAAACTCTCTTTGCCTTCCACAGGCATACCATAGGCTACAGCATCGTCTGCTTAGAACATTGAGGGGTTTCGCTCTGCCTTTTGCATGTTGAGGCCTCGAAGGACTGCGCGCGTCATGAAGGAGAAACGATCAGGCACCATCTGCTCGTGGAGAGTAGTCCATAACACGAGGCATCTCAACCCTCAGCATAACAGCATCATCTTGAGGTGCACTCGACGCGATGCATGCGATGGACACGCGACTTGGAAAACGCGATGGCCTGTGCGGCGACATGGCGGAAGCTTCTGAGCCCCGCGCGGTGACGAAGGACCTGAATTTGACTCACGTGAATCATGCATCTCCGCCGTTGTCCCTCCGCTACGCCCTTTTCTCGCATATTACACATCGGACGACCCCAATTACCACGGACTAGATACTGGCAGCCCGGAGCATCTCTGATACCGCCTACACATCCCCGCAGATCCATAGCCACTGCGCCCAGTAGCTTTACGGCGGATTTCTTTACCCCACTACAGCCACTTGCCCTCAACTTTTTCCAGCGAACCTTTGCACCACTGCCCACCATGACCACAATCGACGAGACCCTGGTCACCTTCCTCAAGACACACGCGCCCAACAACGCCGCCGACGAGACGGACGCTGTCAAAGCCTCGCAGGCCCTCTACCCCGAAGTCACCTACACCGACGCCGAGAAGACGGAACTCAGTCAATGGCTGATCACTGCCTCCCACATCGCCTCCTCCTCTGAGGATGCCGCCAAAGCCTCCGAGCGCCTGTCATCACTCAACACACATCTCTCGAGCCGAACCACCGTCCTCGGCGCAAAGCCCTCCGTCGCAGACATCGCCCTCTACCAGAAGCTCGCACCAGTAGTGTCGAAATGGAGTGCTGAGGAGAGAACTGGAGAGCAGGGATACCATCACATCGTCCGCCATGTCGACTTTGTCCAGAACTCGCCTGTCTTCGGCCTGAAGCTGGACGACAAGGTCAACATCGACCAGGACAACGTTATCTTCAAGATCAAGCCAGTAGACGCAAAGGCCGAGAAGGAGCGCAAGAAGAAGGAGAAGGAGGCTGCTGCTGCCAGTGCCGCCGCGTCTGGTGCTACAGCTACTACTCTGACTGGCGACCAAGGACAAGCCGCACAAGGGGGCCAGGGAGGAAAGACCAAGGCGGAGAAGGCAAAGGGCAAGGCAGAGGCTGCTGGCTCCGCCGTAGCATCTGCAGTCGTCGGCAACGCAGCGGGCGGCTCAGCAGGTGGTGTCCCAGAAGGCGCGCCGACCGAGAAGAAGAAGAAGGAAAAGAAGGAGAAGCAGCCCAAGCCCCAGAAAGCGTAAGTCGTGTATGTATCCTGCGTCTACACACCATCTAACAACACGCAGTGCGCCAGTCGAGAAGCCCCTCTCTCCCGCCCTCATCGACCTTCGCGTAGGCCACATCCTCAAGGCCGAGACCCACCCCAACGCCGACTCGCTCTACGTATCAACAATCGCATGCGGCGACGCTCCCGGCACAGACAACACCTCAGAGTACGAAGGTCAGGTCGTGCGCACCGTATGCTCGGGTCTCAACGGCCTGATCCCCCTCTCGGAGATGCAGAACCGCAAGATCGTCGCAGTGTGCAACCTGAAGCCCGTCACTATGCGCGGTGTCAAGAGCTGTGCGATGGTACTCGCTGCATCACCACGCGTTACCGAGGGTGAGGACAGCCACAAGGGACCAGTCGAGCTGGTAGATCCCCCCAAGGAGAGCAAGGCCGGCGACCGCGTCTACTTCGAGGGCTGGGAAGGCGAGCCTGAGCCGGTGCTCAACCCCAAGAAGAAGGTCTGGGAGATGATCCAGCCAGGCTTCACTACAACAGATGGCCTAGAGGTCGGCTTCGATGTTGGCGTCGTACCACAATTGAGCGGCGAGGGCGCGGATAAGAAGACGGGTGTAGCTAAGCTGAGGACCAAGGACGGTCTGTGTAGCATTCCCACTCTCAAGGGAGGTGTTGTGCGATAGATGGGCCTGGTGGTATACGACAGTCTAGCAAGAATTGTTGGTGCTACATATACTAAGGCCTGGCGGATACATTGAGTGTTCAAAGTAGATAGCATGCCACAAAAGTGAGCCGGTCGCGATTCAATACATGAAAATCGTAACCCCAAAGCCTGCTCAGTCCATCCAATTTACCCTCGATGAAGTAACACATACAAAAATGTCACTCGAAAAGTCACAGTAGTCATGGAACTTCATTATCGTCAAGTTAAATTTCAATTCCTAATGCTCTGTAACTATCCTGGGTATACAAACACAATCGTAAAAACCCGAAGGTATCCTGCAGAAAACAATATAAAACGCCGTCATGCTACATTACGACATCATCCCAGCTATTACGAGAGCCTAATCCATTAGGCTCACAGGGTACTCGTAGTCCTTCTCTGCATCCGTCCCGTGTAGCCTGACCTGGTACAAGCACGTGTGACTGGCACCCCAATTGCTAGTCACGCGTACCATGGCTTTCGAAACGGGTTCGGACGGCTCGCCAGCGAGATCGAACGTCTGGAGGTGGTTGGATGCGTGGATGTTGTATTTAAAGGATCCCAGGCACTTCCAGGCGGGACCGTCGAAGCTGGGTGGTGGCGGATCGCGGCAGGTTACCTGGCGGTGGGAGTAGTAGGGGTTAATGGGCGCGTCTGTCTGGACCCACAGCTCGATGTCGCGGGGCGCGTTGGAGATGTTGCGCGCTGGCATCATGCTCATGGGGACGTGCTCGATTGTGACCTGCTTGGGGGTGACGGGACGTGGGAGTTTGACAGTGAGTTGGGCCTGGCCGCTTGAAACGGGCGCTTGGCCGGCAGAGCACCAGCAGTCGCCTGGCTCTTCCCACTTTGTCAGCGCTGCCATGGGTGGGTTGCGATAAGGGACGAAGGCCCAGCGGCGTATGAGCCCATGGAGTCGACCAGCTCGGTGGTTGTATGTGACGGAAGACATGTCAGGATCGACTACTGCGCCTAGACCAGGAGAGAAGTAGTTGGGTTTGGTGAGGTGGAGCTCGTAGTTTGCGACGAGGTTGGCTTGCGCAAGAGAGTTGAGTCGGATTTGATCCATCATGGTCTTTCGAGCCTCTGCTTGTACCATCGTCTTGAACTGAGCGCTCTGGGCTCGGATAGCTTCGTCGATCTTCTTGTCGACTTGAGCGGTCAAGTTTTCGTAACGGCGCTCCATGAAAGTGACGAACTCATCACGAGAGACGGCCTGTGGCCAGCTCTCAGTGTGGCTGCGTTCTTGCTGGGCCGTGGTGTCGAAGAGCTCGCCGAGCTTGGTCTTGGTCTGTTCAATGTAGCGCGCCCACTCTTTGTCGCCCATGCTTGAACGTGTCTTGCCAGTCAGTGCCATCCAGAAGTCATCCGTGATTTCAGAAGTGCCATCCTCATTACGGCGAACGATCATGACTTCAGGAAGCTCCTGCTTGAGCTCCTCGATTGTCGTGCGCATATCTGCACGAACATCCTCCAAGCGCTGCGTGTGTCGCTTGTCGATGTTGGACATGCGGCCCCATAAGAGGTTATCGTCGCCGTTGTTCTTATACGCTTGAGCCAGTTCAGCCTCTGTGAGTTTGTGCTCGGTGGGAGGGAGGATGAACTCGGTAATCTTCTCATATGTGTGACTGACTCGAGCGCCCACAGCCTTCACCAATCCAGGCGTACGCACGGCTGATTCGGGGAACGGCGTGGCCACCATGGCGGAGGAGATAAGGTAGCTCAACAGCAGTAACCCGGCCAATCCACCAAACGCCCAAATCATAAGCTTTTTCCATTCCCATACCGGCTCGTCAACCTCATCTGGTTCAACATCGCCAAGCCATGCGTTGAGCTCGACCCTGTCCTTTTGGTGCGGGCGGCGTCGCTCTGACTGACGCTGTGACTGCGATGGTGGGCCTTGTTGTTGAAGTCTAGTCTGCTCCTCGACTATTAAATCTCTTACAGATCCTTCATTTTCAGCTGACGGAGCGCGAACAGTAGGCCGCTGTACGTTTGCCCTGATATGGGACTGTCCTTGGATGGGTGCCTTGATAGCATTTTCGGCAGGAGTAGGAACCTGAGGTTGGACTGAGACCCTGTTACGAATAGAACCTTGAGATAACACGGGGGTGGGTCCTTGGGTCCTTGCTCCATTCACAGTACGACTGGCGGGCCTGCGACTCGGTACTGCTGGCCTGACGAACGGATCTTGTGCGCCTGAAGTAGCAGCCTCGTGGGTAATGCCGTTCGACTTTGTGGTGTTGGTAGATGTTGTAAGGTCAGGTTTGCGGGTCGATGCTGCAGGCTTTGCCAAAGGCGAGCCCATGAATGGATCCTGGGACACTAACATACCAGCCTCGTGGGCAAGACCGAACGACTTGGTGGTATTGCCGACAGACGCCGCAAGATCATCATCGCTGTGGTCGAAGTCATCACTGTCGATGAAGGAGTAGCCAGGAGTGACCTTTGACTTTGATCCGGGGTTGCGCACATTGTCGGGTGAGAACTTGTCACTGTTGCGGTTTTGCCTGATGAAGCGCGATTGGCGCTCACTTCCAAGTTCCTCGACACCTTCTTCCTCGTGGTTTTGTTGTTCGCTTTGATGGTCCTCCTCTTCCTCATCGTCGGCGTACTTCTCCATCTGGTTCTCCATAGCCTGGGCGAATCCTGTGGCAGGAGCGGCCGGGAGCTTATCTGGGGCACCAGTACGACCGCTCGCGCCATAGGCATTTGATCTGCGACTGGCGACCTTGGTTAAAGTTGTTGTAGTACGTTTCGCTGCGGCGGAAGCTGTGGCATTGGTGACAACTGAATCTGCAACAACAGAGTTTGCCTTTTGACTGAGGCGATCTGAGCGACGGTTACGTCCTCCAGGCGTGCGCGCCTCCCCATTGGCACGTTGCGACATGGCGGCGATGAGCTCGTCAAGATCGCGGTTGAAATCTGGAAGTGATGTGTCGCCAGCAAAATCGAAACCAAGCACAGGAGAAGGGGGCTGGATTGCTTGCTGAGGTTGTGTGAGTAGTTGGTCGTTGGAAAATTGGGTTGCTGGGGCGGTCATGTAGAAGAAAGAAAAGACGCCAGATGACTGGAGTCGTCCAACAATAGCTGTGAACAAAGAAAAAAGACAGATTCGCAACAATGACAAGACAATAGAAAACAGAATGGGTTGCCCAACTGCTGCCAAGCTGCAGCCAGCTGGCGAAAATTTGCGCGGTGAAGACGAGGTGAAGGTGAATCAGGACGACACGTGCATACAGCCTCGCAATGCATGGGAGAGACATGGGCACATCTCAAAGACATGGGTAGGAAAATCGCGCCAACTTACACCTCGGCCAGAGACCCAACTTCGTCGCGTCCTATTTGCGCGATTGCGGGCGCGTTACGTTCCAACTCTTGCTCTTTAACACTTTCGGTGACGGTATTGTTGATGGCGGGTTCCTGCAGTGGGTCCGTAAACACGTGGACAAGCCTTCACGCGTCGAAGCCGGCAGATGCGCTGTGGGACTAAACTCGATGGAGAAACTTCTGGCGCTCGTTCCTGTGTAGATTGCGACTCGCGATCATGTTCCCAGGATGCGACGCGATGTTGTTTAGTGTGTATTGATGGGTGACAATGAGGTTGATGAAAGTTCGAGGTCGCGCTTTGAGGTGCAAGGGTTCAGCCTGTCCGCAAGCCGCCGCAACCGGTAGGTTAAGCGAGGCTGCACTCCATCCGGCGGTGTGTGACATGGCATTCTTTGACGCGAAAAACTAACTCTTACGAGACACAAGCAGACAGGAGCAAGAATAACAAGCTGGGAGAGATGGAGCACCCCTCAGAGACGACTGGGAGCTAGTGTCTCCGCTACCACAAGACATGGATGATGCATGAAATTTCCGGGCCCAGCTGGAAGCGGAGCACAAGACCCTGAGAGCCACAACGCTTATTCCGCCTGCTCGCATGTACCTGCGGCACCCAAGTTTAGTCCAGAGGATACGTCGTACGGCCATTTTGTGACTGGCGCATGTGGCCAAAAGACGGGGAGTGGCTGGTCAAGTCCACGCAGCAACTCATGGACTGTGGGTGGTTGCTATCATGATCTACAGGGCTGACAGGCAATCCTCACCCGCAATCGGCCCACACTATCACAGCCCTTGCTCTTACAACTCTACCAAATTCGATATGATTATATCGCACATGACAGACACTGTGTCTATCGTCCTCGCAACACATGTTCCCAGCATTTTGGCAGAGCAGAACACGAGATGATGAAGCGATAGCTGAGTGCAACCTGGGGACGTCTCCAATTCGTAAAAACCGTCTGCTGCGCATACATGTGTCTAATTGAAATCAACATGCTAAACATTGGAAGATCGTAAAAGTCTATGGGAAACACATGTCTGGCGACGGCTACGAGAAAGCCAGACCATCCTTGCCGAATGAGGAAATCTATCCGCACGCGGCTCTTCTCTCTCGACTAGTGGCACAGCCCATGAACCCAGCATCTCGTGCTGCCGCGTTTTTATATATCTGCAACCTCGCAATCAAACGCAGACCTCGAATCGCATAAGAGCGACATACCCCTCAGACACATTCTCTACTTCCCATACCTCAAGTTCTCACAATGGTTGTAGGATCCGTTCTCGTCACCGGGTAAGCTACCCCTCCACCCCTCCATGCAGCTTCAAGACAGCACCATAGGCAATGGGTACTAACAATGCCTCAGTGGTACCGGCTACATTGGCTCATTCACAGCCCTTGCCCTCCTCGAAGCTGACTACAAAGTCGTCATCGTCGACAACCTCTACAACTCCTCCCCAGAAGTCGTCAACCGCATCGAGCTCATCTGCGGCAAGCGACCTGCCTTCTACCAATGCGATGTCACAGATGAGGCTGCGCTCGACAAGGTGTTCGAGGAGAACCCAGACATCGACAATGTCATCCACTTTGCTGCGCTGAAGGTGCGTCCATTTGTCGACTACTGTCTTGCAACCCCAAGCTAACACCTCCCAGGCCGTTGGAGAGTCTGGCGAGATTCCTCTGACATACTATCGCGTCAACGTCGGTGGCTCCATTGCGCTTCTATCCTCCATGGTCAAGCACAACGTCACAAACATCGTGTTCTCTTCCTCAGCGACCGTCTATGGCGACGCGACGCGCGTCCCCAACATGATCCCGATCCCCGAACACTGCCCCATCGGCCCGACCAACGTATACGGCCGCACAAAGTCCACCATCGAGGGTGCCATCACAGATACCATCGAGGCCGAGCGCAACAATGCGAAGAAGGCTGGCAAGGACGAGAAAGAAATCAAGAAGTGGAACGCTGCGCTCCTGAGGTACTTCAACCCCGCCGGCGCGCATCCAAGTGGTATCATGGGCGAGAACCCTCTGGGTGTACCATACAACCTACTTCCCTTGTTGGCGCAAGTTGCGATCGGCAAGCGCGACAAATTGCTCGTCTTCGGTGACGACTACAAGAGCAAGGATGGCACAGCGATCCGCGACTACATCCACGTCCTCGACCTAGCGCGGGGCCATCTCCAGGCGCTCAACTACCTGCGCGAACAACAACCCGGTGTCAAGGCATGGAACCTGGGTACTGGCAAGGGCTCAACCGTCTTCGAGATGATCAAGGCCTTCAGCACCGTTGTAGGACGCGACCTGCCATACGAGGTTGCGCCACGGAGACAGGGTGACGTGCTCGACCTCACAGCGAACCCAACACTTGCGAACAAGGAGCTAGACTGGAAGACAGAGTTCACACTGGAGGATGCTTGCGCCGACCTTTGGAAGTGGACAGAGAACAACCCAGAGGGTTATGAGCAGCAACCACCAAAGGAGTTCGTCGACGCGCTCAAGAACAAGAAGGCTTGAGCTAGGGGAATGAGGGTGAGAGGGTATGTGCTTTCTAGGAAGTGACACCTGCATTAGCATCTTAGAGATGAATGCTGAAGCGTTATATTTTACATAGATAATGCTGGACATAATAGTTGAACCAGATAGGGGATAAACGCAAACTTCGATTACTTCAACATTACGATATGAGCTCAGACTACCCCCAAATCCTCATCATTATTAAACTTTGGAAAAACGTAACGTTCAAAATGTATTGACACCAACAGCATGATAAAAGAGAAGCAGCTAAGCCGTGACTCGTACCTGGCGTTATCTCCAAACACGAATGCAGTATAAAATCTCGCGTTCGCCAGATACTGCCTTCCCTCACACCTTGCGTCTTTAATTCCTCGATTTTCCGAAAACAGTTGGAAAAGAAGGACATGTGAGAAGACAGCTTCTGGTCAAGGAAATTCGAGTTCACACTGCCATGTGTGGAGGTGTTGTCTTACAAAAACTCTTTACCAAAAAACACCCACTCACAAGCCGATGTGTGAGATGTCCAAAAACTTCTGGCTCAATAACGATGCCAAATCCTCTCTTTTCAGGGCTAGCTCTAGCATATCGGGGGGAACATATAAACTGTTCCTCTGATACCCTATCTCACTTCTCCCCACTTGCAACATCAAAAGGTCAAAAAGCCAAAGTCCCAGATGACAATCCCATGGAGTGGAAGAGAGGGGCGGATTTCCAAAACAAAAGCTTGTTTTGCTTCCATCCATTTCACCCTCATCAACTTCAGAGACGGCGCCAAAAGCCAGTTCATTCTGATCCATGTCCACCTTTGCGGTCTCCAAAATAGTAGCTGTATAAAAGAGTGTTCCTCCTCTTCTCTTCCTACCTCTTCACACCTCCGGATAACTCGAGGGTTTATCCAAAATACATACAGCACCTTGGACATGAGACTGTAAGAGGAGCAACACATCACACACGATCGCGTTCCCAACCATTTTCCTTCAATCCAAATAACTCAACAAAATGAATCATGTTTTTGAAGTGTCAGATTCGGGTATAACATTATCAAACATGTGCCACTGCGGCATCCAAAATCCAGCTCCCATGACAACTACATGACTATGCGAACGCTCAAAACAA
Organism: Alternaria incomplexa; assembly: GCF_024043165.1. NCBI lineage: Eukaryota > Fungi > Ascomycota > Dothideomycetes > Pleosporales > Pleosporaceae > Alternaria > Alternaria incomplexa. Next base: position 698,116 of record NW_026249856.1, read on the forward strand.
GGCCGAAGCTCAATCGATGCATTCGCGTGCACATTCGCATCATCCTTATCACAATCCCACCAACGCCTACGCAATGTCCTCAATCGGGCAGTTTGGATGCAACACGTACACCACCTTGTCGTTGCCCTCAGCCTGACCCTGTTCATCAGCGAGTCCTTCACCCCGAATCAACATGAGGTATTGTTCCTGTGGATTTTGTTAGCACACAGATCATCAAAAGTTTCATGTGGTTTTGACATACCTTGACAACCTTCTTCAGCACCTTCTTGGCGAGTGCCCTCTCCCTCTCCAAGTCCTCTTGCGTCTCCATTTCGTTCTCCTTCTGCTCAAGGTACCAAATGAGCAACTCTTCCTCTTCGACACCGTCTTGCGTCTCTTCTTGGTCCTCGTTGACACGCTTGACAAACATATTCCGCATAGCGACGTACTTGTCGTGTGTGATCTTGGTCTTCTCACGCGGCGCAACGGCTGGAGTCGCTGTTCGGTCTCGAGAGGCATCTTCCTGGTCGTCCATCGGTGCATCGGCCTCTTGTTCTGCGGCGGCGGCCGCGGCGAGCAACGCCTCATCATCATCGTCCTCAACTTCGACGTCGTCCTTCTCGACTGAGATAATGGACTGACGGAGAAGGTTGTATGCCTCCTTGACGAACTCGGGGGTAATGTCGCTGACGCAGTTGGCCTTGGCGATGGCCTCTGAGAGACGAATCATACTCTCGAGTTGACGGACAGTGATACGGTAGCTGTTGCGACCAATACCACCTTGCGCATCGTCTGCTCGTAGCTCCTTGTACTTTTCGACGAGCGTCTCTCTTGCCTCATCAGTAAACTCTGGTCTGAATGTCCTTGCGAACCGGATGTAGCGCTGCAGCTGCTCAGTGTTGAACTCTGGGTCCACAGCTTCGTCTCTGTGCTGGTGGATACCAACAATGTGCTCGGCAAGGTGGCGATCCACAGCCTCGTCGCACTCGTCCAACACTACGAAGAACAGATCGAAACGTGACATGATAGGAGCAGACATGTTGACGTTGGCACGTAGCGTTGTCTTGCGGTTGTAGCGTCCACCGACGGGATTGGCAGCTGCAAGAATAGAGGTTCTGGCGTTGAGCGTGGCCTGGATACCGGCCTTTGCAATGGAAATGGTCTGCTGTTCCATGGCTTCGTGAATAGCGACTTGATCGGCGATGTCCATCTTGTCAAACTCATCAATAGCGCAGATACCGTTATCAGCAAGCATGAGCGCACCGGCCTCAATTGTGAACTCTCCCGTCTCCTCATCCTTGACTACTGCAGCTGTAAGACCAGCAGCCGAAGACGCCTTACCAGATGTGTAAACAGCGCGAGGAAGGAAGCTGCAGATGTACTTCAAGAACTGTGACTTCGACGTCGAAGGATCACCAACAATACAGATATTGATGTCTCCACGCAGCGCCATTCCCTCAGGTGTCTCCTTCGACACACCGCCCATCAGTTGAAGGAGGAGTCCCTTTTTGATCACTTGGTGGCCGTAGACCATGGGCGCTATCGAGTCGACCAATCGCATGAAGATGTTGGGCTTGTGTACCATGTCCTTGAGATCCTGGATCTCCGCAGCAGTCAGGGTACCGAGATACTCCTCTTGTGCCTCTTCGCCGCTTGTCGCATTTGATTCAATCTGGCCCTGGCCAAGAGAAGCGAGAATATTGCTGGCCTGACCTGTCAAGTGGTGGTTGGAAGTCTGGCCTGGAGTAGAGTGATCTGGCGAGACCATGCACGCCAAGAATGACATGCGGTATGTCAGGTCGCGCACACCAAGGGCTTTGAGACCGCTGACACCCGACCCTCCGACGTCGTTGCCTCGCGTGGTGTTTGCTGTATCTCTCTGCGCTTGTGGGCGCACACCTGGTACGCGGAACTGGCTGACGTCTGGGATGACGATCACTGTGCCGGTGAAGATACACTTCTCACCGGCCTTCGCTCGATCCACCATCTCTCCTCGCAAGATGACGTCCATAGTTCGGGGCATACTGCCAGTGGGTATCTCTGAACTGTTCTCCTGAATGCGCACTTTCTGCCAATCTACGAATGTCGACTGGCGAATGTCGAGACGCCAGCCCTCCCTGTTCATGCAGGTTATGTTGGGACATTGTGTCGGTTCGGTGTATTTGAAGGTTTGTTCGATGTTCGGTACGACGGTGTTGCAGATCTCGCATACGAAGGTGGCCATTGAAAGCTCTGGCCGGACCTCAGATGTTCGTGTTGCCGTGCCAGAAATGGAAAGCAAGCTGCCGATTGATGTGGTGCGTAGCTGGCGAATACGGGAGACGAGAGGGAGGTTGTAGAAAGCCAGGGTGAACAGCTTGTCCGTCTGCTGGTTCGAGGTCTTCTCGTTGAGACTCTCATTTTGACTCGTAGCGTTGCCGGAGTTTGATGTGCCTGCAGCAGAGGCGGTCGAGGCAGGCTGCTTGTGCTGGCGGAAGTACTTGGGCTCGTACTTTGCGATAAGGTTGTGGAGTGACCGGACCATATACGGCAGGAAGCGGTAGTATTCGCTCGCAATGGCCGCGGCAAGAATGCCATCTTCGTGCCTGAGCAGGTGTGTGTAGTCGACGTAGAGGGTAGAGAGTCCGTACAGTCGCATGCCCCGTATTTGGGCGATGTAGTACTTGTCTGTGGTGGGCACGGCGCTCGATGTGGGAAGAGCTGAGGAAGATGGGTCTTCTGTGTAGCTATCTTTTCGTCAGCATATTCGACAGCATGAAGACTGCTGTCATGGAGCTCACTTTTCGAGGAACTCCTGGAACCGCAACGAGAGCGTCTCTCCCGTCACGTCCACGACCTTGGGGATGTCTGTTCGCGGGGCGTTTGTGCGCCTGCCTGGTACTCGTGCTCCGATAATCTCGTCATCAGGGTCTCCTTCGACATCGCTGTTGGCGCCGGCGCTTTCAGAGGGGGGTCCGCGGGGTCTCGCAGACGAAGATCGCATCTGCGGTGTCCGTGCATCGTTGCCGTACGCGCTCGAGGGAGTGGGCGCGGCATCCGAATTGAGTGCGAGATCTAGTAGGGACGACATGGTGTGTGTATGGGTATCTGATGTGGGGTGCTGTTGATACAGGAGGCTTGCGGGGACGGTAAACACGCGAAAACGCGGTCGCGCTGTCCGAATGGGGAAGTAAGTGTGGGTCTGTGCACTCCATCCAAGCATCACGCGAAGAACAGCCGGGAGCTTCACACTGAACACGGCCACACAAAGAACAGGCAGTAAATCTTAACTCAATAGATGCTGATTAACTTCCAAAACTATCTTACACGCTCTTTCATCCCAAAACACTCCCGAGGTCAAGATCAACCCCATGTTCCGCCACCACCTCTGCCAGCCCTCCTCTGCGCACTCAATCTCCAGTCGTCTTCACCTGCAAACTTGTTGTGCAGAGGCTGAATCCTCTCAGCCTTCTTTCGCTTACTCAACCTGTCTGTTGGCGCGACCTTGAAGAAGGTTGGCGCTGCTTCAACAAGCCACTTCGGCTCGATAGCACTGCAGAAATGCATATATTCTTTCGTCGTCTCCACGAGTGAGTGGTATATGACGTGTTCAGCAGGCTTGCCAAACAGTGAGGAGGATGGATGCAGGTAGACGGGTGTGCCTTCAACAAGCGTCTTGTAACCCTCGGCAGGATCTTTGCGTGCGGAGTTGCGGAAGAAGCCCGAGCATAGCGCTTGCCGAACCTTGATCGTGTTGCGACCGCATGAAACGACTTGATGCTTGTGTCGCGCCATAATTTGCAGTAACTGATTGCGCACGTCGCGCACACGCTGCATGTTCTTGGGTATAACAAAGTTCTCTTGACACCATGGCGTACTGAATCCACCCTGTTTCCAACCATTGTACACATTGAGAAGGGTGATATGATCGCCAGAAGGGTCGTTGAACTTCTGCTTCTTCTGGTCGGCTTGTTGCTGCTTGTCGCGTGGACGATGAAAGACGCTCTGAGTAGCGCTAATCATGGCGACAATGGTCAAGATTTCATCTGAGCATTGAAGCTCAACGGATTTGATGAGTGACTTTGACAGGGATGGATCCATTGGGAAGTCAGCCATCTGTCGACCGAGACGCGTTAGCAGGCCTTCGTCGTCCAGTGCGCCCAACTGATACAGCTCCTCCAGGGCTGTCAACATGGTATTTGTAGGCGGTGGATCCATGAAGTCGAAGTGTAACAGATCGTTGATGCCCATAGCCTTGAGCATCAAAATCGTGTTTGACAAGTTTTGGCGCTGGATCTCCGGAATCGTAGTCGGCAACATTTCGTTCTGGAATGCGGCCTCAGTATACAGACGGAAGCACTTTCCGGGTCCTGTTCTACCTGCTCGTCCACTCCTTTGGCGAGCCTGGGCTTGCGAAATCGGGGTAATCTGCAAACGATCCATTCCTAGCTTTCCATCATAGGAACTCTGTTTGACAAAGCCAGGGTCCACGACATAGTAGATGCCGTCTATAGTCAGACTGGTCTCAGCGATATTGGTAGCAATGACGACTTTGCGCGTGCCGTTGGGTGCAGGCTCGAAGATACGAGAGGCCACTTCCGACGGCAAGGCACCGTAAATAGGCAGAATCATCAATTCTGGTACGTTTGGACCCAAAGCTTTCATACGCTCTGAAATGATCTCGCATGAGGAGTCAATCTCCTCTTTACCTGTCAGGAACAGCAGAATGTCACCTGCTGGCTCCGTCAAGTGGATCTGCATGACCGTGACCAGCGCCGCGTCGAGGTAGTCCGACTCTGGCTCTTTACTGTACATAACCTCTACTGGGAAAGTACGACCTGCAGGGAAGTTAGTATTCGTCTCACATACACTTCGTGGAGTCAAGACTTACCTGGAATTGAGAAGATGGGACACTTGTAGAAGTACTCCGAGAACTTGTCGGCATCCAAAGTGGCACTCGTCACTATGAGCTTCATATCCGGGCGTCGTTTGAGTGTCTTCTTCAGCAGTCCAAACAAGACGTCAGTAGCGATTGTACGTTCGTGGGCCTCGTCAAGCATGATGCAGCTGTACTTTGACAGCATGGGGTCCAGCAGGATCTCACGCTGCAAGATACCGTCCGTCATGTACTTGATACGGGTATCTGGCGAAGTCTTATCCTCGAAACGAATCGTGTAACCAACCTCATTACCGAGAGCGCAGCCAACCTCCTCAGCGACACGCTTGGCAACACTCATGGCTGCTACACGCCTAGGCTGGGTACAACCGATGACCAGCTCGTTACCGTAGCCAGCCTCGGCCAAATACTGGGTCATCTGCGTGGTCTTTCCGGATCCAGTGTCACCGACCACAATCAGGATCTGGTGCTTGGCGATAGCTTCAAGAAGTTGGTTCCTGAACTTGAAGACAGGCAACGACTCTCGTTGCTCCTTGATGCTCATGTTTGTACGTTTGCCAAACGAGGTTTCCTTACTGTTCGTGGAGATCTTCTTCCACTCCGGTAACGCTTGGCTGGGCTCGTTCGTGCGGGTGTTGCGAAGATCGCTGGCGAATTGCCGTTGTTGGGCCATTGGATCGTTCCACTGGCTACTCAAGTCGACATTCGCTGCCTCCTTGGCGGCCTTTTCTTGGGCTTCCTGTTGTTTCAGGTCACGACGTTCCTTCGCCAATGTATCACCAGCCATTGCAGCGCGGTTGAGCGAGCCATCAGGCGCTTTGACAACTCGAATCGGTGACAGCTCCAGGGATTGCTTGGTCTGACCCGCCAAGAAGGGTGGCTCTTCCTCACGGACTTCGATATCAACATCTTCCTCTTCTTCGAAACCACCTTCGCCATTGATGTGCGCGTTGAAGTCCTCGTCGATGTCGGGGTAGTCGGATTTTGGTATAACACCAGAAGCAATGAGTTGCTTTATCTCCCAACGTTCTGGTGAGGTCATGCGCTTTCGCATTCCGTTCTTGCGACTGTTGAAACCGTCCTCCACGACTGGAACGGAGCTGTCAAGCCCTGGTATTCCTCCAAGTCCCTGGGAGTTTGCGCCTGTGCCGAACGAGGCGATGCGTTTGCCAGGATCAAGATCTTGACCGGTCCGCTGATCCACCTCTTTCATCGAGAGCGAAATCCTGTTGTTCTCATTCTTGATGACTTTGACCTTGACCTCTTGCCATCTCGATACGAGGTCGGAAGGGTGGTTCACCCGACCCTCCATCATTTGTGTGACGTGTACCAGCCCATCGACCTTGCCCTTCACGCCTTGTAGATTGACGAAGCATCCGAAATCCTTGACACCTGTGACCTTGCCATCGTACACCTTGTATAACACGGGCTCGTCGTCAAGCTCGGGGGTAGGTGGTCGTCGGAATTCGTCTAGATCTTCATCGCGGTACTTCTTGCGGCTTCGTTGCTTGTTGTTTGGCTTTACGGTCCGCGTGCGGCCAAATTCGTCCTCGAAGACCAGCTCGTCGTTCTGCGGTCTGCCTCGTCGCGGGCTCCTCGATCGCGAGCGAGAGTACGACCGGTCTCTCTGTCTGTGTCGCTTACTCCTGCTCATGTCGTCGTCGCTGTCGTATGGGCTCATGCTTCTTTTCCGCGACCTCTCCTTGGGCTTGCTGCTTGGCCCCTTCCCTGCCAGTCCCTCCAGCATCGCAAACGTATCGTCTAATGCGTCGATCTGTGTTGGTTCCTTCTCGGGCTCGTCGTCTGCCACCTCGTATTCCACGTCCTTGTCCGGTATCGCCAGGCCCTTGAAAACGCGCGTTTTGCGGTCTGTCGCATCGGTGCCGTTTTGCCCATTTGCGCCAGCTTCTTTGGTTCCCTTGTTCTTGTACTTTGGATGAAGCGTCAAGATGAGACGGTCAATGCTCTCCACCAGACTCTGGGGGAACTCTGCGCCCATGGCCTCCAGCTGGTTCTTGAAGTCTGTGACGCCTTTGCATGTCGCGTGCTGATCGATAACGAACTCGGCGAGCGTCTTATCCGAAACACCAACGTGATTCTGGATTTCGGAGGTGACCTTCGAGACGAGCGATAAGAACTCGAGGTTCGCGAGATCGTCCATGGCTGCGATTTGGCTCGCGGCGCGCTTTCTTTGGAATGTTGGAGTGTAGGATATTGTCTGCAAACTACATCCACTTGAACAGATGCAAAGTGAATGGCCTAACGTCAACGTAGGCTTCCGGGTGTTCGGCTTTTTTTCTTGTACGATGTGACCTCGTCCGCGGCGCGCGTTCGTTTGGATAGTCGGGGTGTAGGATCTGGGGATGCCGTGGTCGCAAGGAGGATTTTGGGTATTATCTGGTTTGGAGATGTCGCGCGAAAATGCTACGCGACGACTATGTCCTCCTCCCGGTGTGGCTGCGACAGAGTGGTGTGAATGGCTGAAGGTGTTAGATCGTCAAGAAAGTTGATGCGGCTCGGCGGCGATTTCGCGCTAGGCTCCAGTCCCCGCGCTGGCGCCGTTCCAAGATTCCACGATGTCCTACATCCATAGATCTTTCGACCACCGACATCCAATTCCTCGCCCGCATCGCTTAATCCTCCAGCTGTCTCAGCGTATCTCGTGATACTCACAATCACTGTCACGATGGTGTTTGCACGCATACACCAGTTTATCCAGAGGACGCACGAGAGAATGTTACAGCAACCCTTGAAGACTACGTTCATCCTGCTCCTCTTCAATTACGGAGGTTATCGATTCATCTCTCACTGGAACCCGATACTCGAACGAGCGCGCATAGCCAAGCAGGCGGAAATGGGACAAGCGGGCACAATGAGTGAGGGCACAAAGGCGCATACATACGCTCCGGACACTGCTGCAAGGACGCGAGTGGAAGCTGGACAAAAATCCGGCGGAAGTTCGATTCAATGGATGAACGTGAACGGTGTACCCATCCCATTCATCGGACCCAAGTCGACTAATTGAGATCGACATCTTGCTGGTGTATCGACAAACGTTTGACTGGATCTCGTCATGCGTCGAACGTAAGCCTTGGCTTCATTGTATCGCAACCATGGAATTCAGTAAAACCTCATCTCAACAACCAACGCACACCACAATCATGTGCTGCTGGTGCCTAGAGGGGCGTTTTCAGCAAGTGCCAGCTATCAGTGGGTTTTACAAGGTGCGGCCCGCACGTAATACTGGCATCAGATATCGCAGTGTTCGAGCGAGGACACTTGGTTGAGATACTGTGCTCTGGTATGGGGACTATAAGAACCGACAGTGGAACAAGGAAGAATTGGAAACGTCCTTCCATGGTGTTGCGATAGTATTATCGCACAGCCGCAACTTCCACGTTAACGAGGCCTTTGTTTCATCTCGCTTTGCGATTCAATGGAAGATTCGAGAGCATCTGCAAGTCTGTTTCTCAATACACCGACTTTCAGCAAGAATGAGGGGTGGTCAATATCCTGGAAAGGGCCGTCGGCGTTATAAGGTGGTCCGAGCACCACGATGTTGAATTCGAAGCACAGGATCGCGTCAAATTGCATCATCTCACTAGCGTCGATCCCACTCCCAGTCCAACTCCAGCATACCAGCTGTGATCTGGTACTGTAAGTACAGTGAGAGAAGAGCTCTTGGCTTTACAAATCACGGCACACATGACTTGGAAGGCGGGATCCCAAAACACAACGGTTTTCACACTTAACTTCCTCCGTATGCATCAACTTCGCAGTGTTGGACTTGCAGCTTCGGTATTTTGTGCCTTGCATGCTCTGATCGCATGCGGCTGTAGCTTGATGCTAGTCGAATGCGGCTCAGCGTCAAGCTCGATCGGCTGTTATATTGTGTGCGATGGCGCAATTGGCCCGATATGGCAGTAACTCACGGTGACATGAATCACACGTATACTGTACTGAGGTAGTACATATAAGAGGGCTTCTCTTCTTTCTAAGCGTTCTTCAATCATATACCATTTCCTAGAGACCTTACATTAACATATTCTCCCTTCATCGATTGAGGACACACCATCCACAAGCATCCACTGGCAGCCACATCCCACTGCCATACTTCTTGTATTGCTATCTAGAAGCACGTCTCATCTGAGCGGTAATAACCTAACTCTGTGGACTGCACAATACTTGTCATCACACGAAAATCTTATTTATCCCGGCAACAACGATGGCTCCAGGACTCGTCGAACCTCACTACCAACCCACCGCTACGTCCACATCTCTCCCAATACCAAAGTCTAGCAACGCCCACAGCTACATCCCCGGGCGTACCACTGTCAAGAAGCATGCCGAACCGTACAAGTACGAAGATCTACGACCACACTTTCCCAACATCACATGGCCGGCCTACACTGAAATTCCCTACGCCGACAAAGGCCAACTAGGCGATCCCAACTTCAAGAACCTCCTCGCAACTGCCACAGACGTGTTTGACTACAATCCAAAGATCGGTACTGAGATACGTGGCGTTGATCTAGCAAACCTCACCGATGCTCAGAAGAACGACCTGGCTCGACTGATCGCTACACGTGGGGTTGTGTTCTTCCGGAACCAGAAAAACTTCAGCATCGATGAGCAAAGGGAGCTGGGAAAGTACTTTGGCGAGCTGCACAAGCATGCCACAACTGGTGTACCGAAGCGAGAGGGATTGGAGGACGTTCACGTCATCTATACCGGCGAAGATAGCCCAGACCTAAGGGCTTTATTCACACCATCGTTCCTCTGGCACTCTGATGTAAGAACTCTACACCGCATCAAAAGAGACACAAGTTTTATTGACCCGAACCAGGTAACATACGAACTTCAACCTCCCTCCTACACATCCCTCAAAGTTCTCACCGGCCCACCCCGTGGCGGCGGCGGCGACACCCTCTGGTCCTCCCAATACGCAGCCTACGACATGCTCTCACCCCACATGCAAAAGTACCTCGAGTCCCTCACCGCCCTGCACTCCGCAGAGTTGCAAGCCCAAGGCTCGCGCGATCTCGGCCGGACAGTACGTCGCGAGCCCGTCACCACCGAGCACCCACTCGTTCGGACGAACCCCGTTACGGGCTGGAAGAGCATCTTCTTCAACCCTGGCTTTGTAACCAAGATTGTTGGTGTGCCAAAGACGGAGTCGGATCATATTATCAGTTTCCTGACGGAGATTGTGGCGACTAGTCCCGAGGTTCATGCTAGGTTCCAGTGGAATGAGGGGGATGTTGCGTTTTGGGATAACAGGGTTACGGTATGTTGAGTCTCATTCTCCAGAATGATGCACTGCTGACAGCAAGTAGAACCACTCTGCCACTTACGGTTTCGCGCCTCATCGTCGCCACGCTGTCCGAGTGACTGTTCGTGCCGAGCGGCCATACCTCGATCCAAACAGTCGGTCACAGGAAGACGAGTTGAGTGAGAAGTATGGGATACGCAAGGCAAACAAAGATGGAAGTGGCGTTGTCAACTACAACGACTGAGTGATGAGCATCCCATGGAACAGCGTGCGGATGGTTTTGGGTTTCGATGATATGAGCGTTCTTTAGCGAGCATGTGTTGGTAGCGCTAGTGTGCATATAAACAAGATTCTCACACCTTCTCTTCTTCCTTTCCTTCATTCCAATATACGTTTCAGTTCTTCAAAAACGGTTATGTTAACGTCTCATGAGTGGAGAGCGAGTTGAGCACAAAATTGCAATTCGAACGCTCCATGTTTGAACTCTCCACTTTCTTACACCGTATTCTGATTCACCGATGAAGTCTACCAAAAGATGGACAACATCAATGCATGTTCTGCTGTGGCCAAGAAGTGGCAGCCAAGACTGGAAACGCAAAAGCGATGTTTGTGGAAAAACTGGGTCGGAGTTCTTGCTTCAAGTCACCAAATTCGGGGTTCGGAAATCATGCGTTCTCGGCAGTCATCCACAAGTTCTTCCTACCCGCCGCGCGGCGGCCATATAAACCAGACTTGTGACGACCCTCCTTCTCTTTGTCATCAGTTTCTGTGTTCGATTTTTCCGAAATCGAAGAAAATTCCCGTTATGTGTGGGCGAGTCTCAAAACCCCGAAAACAAAGATCACATGGAAGAAAGCGAGTGCGAATAAAATAGAAGGAAACCCCTTTATGTTTGGCCGGTTGCACCAAGTAAAAACTCACCAAAAAGTCCAGGTCATCGGGCCATGTCTGCAGGTACATCAGTCCTGTTTACACCAAGAGAGCGGCCCTGTAGACCACCTCAAAAAGCTCCTCGGTTCTTCCTGAGGGGGTTTTTTTTTGACAGACGATCAAAGCCAAACTGAGCTATCGAATCGTACAACAGCCTATCTTACGTCCTCTACTTCTCTTCTTCATCACACACCGAGCTGAATGTAAACACAACACTAAGGCCATTGTGGACGAGTACATGTGTTGTAAACAAGTCTGTCTGAAAGTTATAATGAACGCAACCATGTCTGTGAACAGCGAGATTTAGAAAAGGATGTGCAAAAAGCTCAAATTTACGGTCCCATGGGATCAGGGTTTGGTGAATTAGTTCTACAGATGTGGACACCTTGTATCGCTGGTTAAGATGTGATTGTGATGTCTTCGATGTCTGCATATGAATGCGGTCATTAGTCTACAGTCATCAACTACACGCATACATCAATTCAACAAGACAATACATGTATGACCGCCATTCCCTCGCCCACATTGGCATACCGTGCCAAGACAAGCAGCCAACAATTTGAACCGCTACCAACGCCAATCCAACCATACACACCGATATTGGTTCGGAATATCCCTATGAGGGCCACTTGGGCAACGAAGTTTTTCCCTGGTTTACCTGACTGAACCGCCCAGAAGGTCGCCGCCGCCTAATAATGCACGTGGCCAGTACAATCAAGGTTGCGAAGACGAAGAAGACAATTTTCACAACACGCCAAACCTTGGCTGCAGTCGAGAGTGGTGCGCTTGACAATAAGTCAGAACCGGTGTGTCAAGAAAATGGATAAATTGAAGATTGTTCGGATCGAAGTAGGACGAAGGACAGACGGGAGATTGAGCGCTTATTGCTCCTTTTCGTACCCTGCTGGCTTCTCCATGCCTTGCATTTCGTAGAAACGAGATGTGCCTGTGACGTGTTAGTATATGAATATGGGCTAGGGTACTGGCAACTTACAGCTGTATCCATTCCAGTCAAAGTTGTCCTTGGGGTTGCAAGAGCATTTGTGGTCGAGGCGGTATTGCTCGCCTGTTGGGCAATGTGTGAATGGGACGTGGTAATAGGCGATGTCGTTGAAGAAGTGAATCTCGTCCTTTTGTAGTAGCAGACCAGCAGCAATGGAGTGCACGGGAGCATCGCCCCATCGTTCGTAGAAGAAACCACCAGCATGGTCGAGCGAGGTGAAGAAGTCGATGTAGGCGTCGGAGCGGAGCCAGTTAAGGTTGCCGATCTCGAAGTTGGACCAGAAGTGGCAGTGGTTGTAGGTCTCACCGCCGTCGTCACTAAGGAACTTCATGCCGTTGTCCTTGACAATGTGCTGGGGGTAGTGCTTGGTGAAGTTCTTGGTAGCATCCCAGAGGGTAGGAATGGTCTCGACGTATTCGTAAAGACTGAGGGTGAAGCTGTACTTCTTCTTGTTGTCGGCCATGAACTTGAAGGTGTCGTAGTTGATGTCGCAGTAGAGCTCGACGCTGGGCTCGACGCGCCAGTACCACTCGTAGTCGAGCATCAAGGGATGGCGGAAGAAGAAGCCAGACTCGTAGCGGCACATGTGTCGGTAGCTGACGGAGTCGCCGTAGATGATCTTCTTCTCCTTCATTGTCTCGCGGACCTTGGCGGCCTTGTCCTGGTCAATCCACTCGGGGAAGGACCAGTGCTCTTTGGGAATCTTGCCGTACTTGGTCTTGCCGGACACAAGAGCAGATGTAACCTTCTTGAATTGGTCGTCGAACTCGTCGTCGTTGAGGAAAACCCAGTCGTAGTGGAACTTGCGGTTGAAGCGGTCCTCGACTTGGCGGATGGACTTGGCGATTTCCCAGACATCGGAGTTGCGGGCGAGGGTGACGAAGGTTGCGTTCATGCGGTCGCCGGGGGCAGTCGCGGGGGGGAGGCCCTCCTGCTCGTTGGGCGTAGTGCCAGGCGCAACTTGTTGGACTTCATCGTTGGCGACGGGGGCGTTGCCCTGGGGAGGAGTCGCGGGCGACTTGTTGTCCTGGTAGACTGGCCAGCTTGCGGAAGGCACAGAGGACGAGGAGCCGATGAAGTAGAGGAGGACGAGGGCCTGGGTATGGTCAGTCGCTGCTTCCGCAACCGTCACACGATGCCGGCACGTACCACTACGGCAAAGACAAGGTAGCGGATATACCGCTGGTTGCCGGCCATGGCGAAATGGCCCTGAGGCTGCTGCTCTTTGGGCTGCTTCTTTTCGGTGACGTCGGAGCCCTCCACTTTCGCTGCTCAATTGCCTTTGCTGCGGACGGCGTGTGGGGTACGGAGGAGGCGTGATGGAGGTGTGAGACGTCTACGGGTAGCCCTAGGGGTGGTGCCGGACGGACGCTGTCGGCGCGTTGGTTCCCCGGAGTGTAGGACTACAGAAAAACGAGCGGATGCGAGACGCGGGGAATGCGCATCAGCCAGTCGTCGAGGTTGAGGTGGCAGGCAACGTTAGGGATGGAGGACACGAGGTGGATAGGAGTCGTTGACGGGCGCCGTAGTAATGTAGCCACTTCGCAGGGAGTCGGATTCTTTGGGTAAGGCCGGGCCTGGCCGCCAATTGGGAGCAAGCCGCGATGGAGCCAACCTGGGTTCGCAGTACCACAGGCACAACCTCGCCCACCCACTCCGTCGCCGTTACTGTACCCTGCGGCGTCATTCGCCTGTCGCGAGTTATCTGCCCATCTGCCGCCATTTATTCGTGGGTGCGCCCATGCGACCGCCGCCCTGCCAATCTGCCTTTACTTAGTAGCCCAACGTCACCACTTTCGCGTGTTAAATATCACTTCGACCGCCGCATAAACACCACCACACCACCCCCACCGCCGGGTTCCGCCCACCATGTCTTTCTTTGGCTTTGACCCCAGCGGCCCGAGAGACCGCGGCCACGCCTCCAATGCGCCCGGGTTTGGCCAGCACGACGCCTTCGCCGCACTGGGTGGAGGGGCAGCCGATGACGATGTGTAGGTCGCGTCTCACGTAGCCCACAGCTCCCACTTACCCCATCCACAGCATCGACTTCGAGGAGACGTACGACGGCCTAGGCGACCAGCTCGACGACGATGCCGATGACCTCAACGACGACACCTTCGGCGGCGGCCCTGCCACGCAGCAGTCGGTCGGAAAACACTTCGACTTCGCCGGCCAGACCTCTGCGGTATCAAACACGCTGCAGGAGGAGCAGATGCTGTACCAGGCCCGTCAGAAGTACCCCCAGCAGCAGCAGCAGCAGCAGCAACAGCACCATCAGCAGCAATACCAGCAACAGCAAACCCAACAGTACCAGCAGAGGCCACCCGTCCCCCAGGCGTCGAAGCCAAACCGCACTGGCTACGAGAGCTACAAGGATCCCGAGTACATCCCTCAGCTGGAGGCGCGCGCCGACATCTGGGGTCTCAAGCCCAAGCAGCCCGCTGCGCAGAGACAGCCTTCGCCGCAGCCCCCTGCCGCTTCGCAACAGCCCGCGCCCACCAGAAAGGCCATGAGCATGGAAGAGGTCGAGGCCATGATGCGCGCTCAGTCAATAGGTACCCCTCCAGTGCAACAAGCCCCGCCTCCAGGCTTTCCAGGATTTGCGCAACAACAGCAATTCGCCCAGCAGCAGCAGCAGCAGTTTCCCCATGGACAGCCCCAGTACCCCGGCATGCCAGGACAGTTCGTGCCCCAGATTCTGCAAAGGCCTCAACAGCAGCAGCCCGCTCAACAAATGCCGCCTAGACAGCAACAGCAGCAGGTCCGCGCTGAGCTCCCCGACCAACCCGTCCGATCCCAGCCGCCCCAACAGCCCACCATCCTACAGCGACAAAGGCCCCAATCCAACGAGCCCGGCGCTCAGCAGCAGCGCCAAGCAACACCCCAGGCTCAGGCTCAGGGTACACCCACCCAGCCTCGACAGATCTTGCAAAACCCAAACCGTCTGTCAGGACAAGGCCAGCCTATTGTTCAGAATGCTCCCCAGGGTCCTCGTGGTGTTCCAGCAGGACACAACCGCGGTCCGTCGTTCCCAGGAATGGTCATCACCCACCCCGAGCAGCTTCTTCAGCTATCTGAGGCCGAGCGTGCCGCCTTCCTCGAAGAAGATGCTAAGCGGGCCAAGCGGAACCACAAAATTGCTCTCCTAGCAAAAGACAACGGCCTGATGACGCCACAGGACAAGAACTTCATCACCCGAATCCAGTTACAGCAACTGATGACTGCGACGGGCAACTTGGAGGAGAGAGGACCTGAGGCAGCTATTGCAGAAGACTTCTACTACCAGGTCTTCACCCAGATTCGGGGTGCTCCACGCCAAAACCCACAGCAGCCAGCAAGCCAATTTGCTCAAACATACCTGTTCCAGACCAACAACAGGTTTGGCAACCGCAGACAAGGCCGAGGCGGAGACAACCACATGCAGCGCATGGAGCAACAGATTCAGCGCGCAGTCGAGGCGGCCAAAGCAAGACCAAAGGCTAGGCAGCTTGTTGTGGAAGGTAGTCTTGGAAAGATTGCGTTCAGCAACTCCAAGACCCCTCGACCACTGCTCAACCTGAAGCGGCCAGAGACAAACGATAAGCTGCCGAAGAACCACCGGTCTTCCATCGCTGACCGGAAGGAGGCTCTTCGCAACATCGAGGCGGTGTACAAGACACTCATGCAAATGGAAGACCACGAGCGGGCAATGCCACCGCCGATCCAAGAGAGCAGCCCTCCTGAAGCCATCCAGGCACACATGGAATGGCGTTCGAAGATCGAAGCGCTCCATCAGCAACTGTGGTTGAACACAAAGATCATGGAGCCCATTAACCCTGCGTATGTTGTAATATTCCCAACCCCTCTTTCTTGCTAACAAACTCTAGCACACCGCATCCGTTCATCTCCATCCTTTCACACGCCAAGGGAAAGAAGGTACTTCCACGACTTTTTCGCCACATCAACGAGCAGGAGCGCATTACCGTCGTCACTATGATCGTTGTCCACCTAGATGCCCTTTCCGTGGTCGGCCGTGCTATCGCTACGCCCGAGGAGCCTTTGAGTGCAGCGATCCGAGAAGAGGTTGACCTTTTCTCTAGCACTGTCATGTCGCCTCTCCACGCGCACATCTCCGAGGCGCCGTTGAACATTGTCATCGGCCTCCTTGGTCTTGTTCTGGACCGCACCAACCTCCACACTGTGGCTCGAAGCAGGATTGGTCTCACTCTCCTCACGTTCCTCATCTCTCGCGCCGAGCTTCTTAAGCAGTCAGCTCCCGAGATGGTTACCGACTGGCAACAATGGACGGCACTTTACAACCGTCTGTTTGACGTCATCGAACCTGTTCTTCCTTATTTGTTCCCAGGAACTATCAACGACACCGACGACATGTACATCTGGCAGTTCCTGGCTGCAATGGGTGTGGGCGCCAGTCCCGAGCAGCAACAGAGGTTGGTGCTCGGCGTCAAGGACCGCGTCATGGAGACGGTATCTGTTAGCAAGGCTTTGCCCGCTGAGATGGCAAGCGCACGTACGGCCAACGTGAACCTCTTTATGAGGGCCATCGGTCTAGATGTGGAACTGCTTGGATGAACACGTTTGACGATCAACATTTGAGCCATACCAACGCCATCCAGACGCCACGCATCGCCCTATGCAGGCGGCCGATAGTCGGAGTACGAAGTTCATGCCCAAGGGGTTGGACGCCACCGCACTCGAAGGTGCAGTACCAAGTTACACACCCATCGCTTGGATGTGGTGTGGACGTTGCACAATTCGCGCAGAGCGAAAGATCTGAGAGCTGGCAGCGGTGAAGTTGGGTGTGCGGGTGGGCGTTGATGTCGTGCTCATGATGATGAAAAGGCATCGGTCGGCGCGTTGACGACGTAGGAGGAATGTCACCTTATGATAGAACAAAAGCGCCTTCATTCAATATTCGAATATATGCATTGATTTCATGCAACCTTCCTCGCCTGTCAGTGTCAAGACCCTTGAAAATGTCTTTCTTCCGCGCCCGTGCACTTGCGGTTCCCTTTCGTGACGACACCCTCTCTCGCTTGTCTAGAACGATGAACTTGCTTTTCTCAACGCCACCTGCGCAGCGTGCGGACTATTCTCCACAGCGCTCAATCATGCTTTGCGCAATTTCCCCTACGCCGCTGTACCAAATAATGGAGTGGAGAAGCTCGATCATCCACGCCGCCTGGCGCTGGCCATTCGCCCTTGAACGCGACGGCTTGCGAAATCAGGGAAAATGCCGCACCGGCCTCACCAACAGCTTCAAAGCCTTGATGTTCGAAACATGAACCTCGCATCGGCGGATGCCCAGTCTGTTTGCTTGCCGAGATAAGTGGCGCGAAACCGCGATGAAGCATGTTTGTAATGATGGAGCATGTTTGGGAAGACGCGCATCAGGTTGGTTGGTCCTGGAGAAACTGCAAATCCGATCCCGCAACATGACAGTTAAGCTTCGCCGCGGCTGCTTGTCTGACATCCCGGATGTACGAGAGACATGGGAAGACTTCCGGCTTCTCGAGTTGCGGGTTGGCGGGCCCTTTGTTTCATCCATGAGGCAACGCCCAGTTAGCTTGTCTGGTCTTGGCATTGCGAAACACCGTCCCCCGGGCTTCGTCAGCTCACCCGTTCATGCTCGTTGACGGCATGACCGCGCGTCGTCAACTTCAAGCGACTCGGCGAGAAGAGGCGTACCTCTCCAGAACACCAGAGCAGCCACAATGGTCAGTTGAAATGAGGTGGCTGACAGAAACAACTTTCTAGCATCACCAGGCGCAAGCTAGCACTACCGTTCGAGAGCCTCTCGTGCGACTCTGACGTTTGTCGGTACCACGGTACTGAAACGTACCTGCAGTCGGAGCCCTGCCTGATGTTAGCTCTCTCCACATTTCTTCAACAGCGTCAAGCTGGACGCGTAACGACCCCCATTGCCTTATCGATACCTCTCCGAGGAGGCTCGAGATGCTTTTGGACCAATCACATCGCTGTCTCTAGACCCATAGTCCCCGTTTCGCACGATTAGTAGCCAACTAGACGGGCTTCTAGATTTCTGTGCCTGAAAAACTGACAGGAGCTAGGCTTGATGTTCCCCATGGATCATCGACAATGCAGCACGCGTAGCGTTTTGTCTGCTGCCGCGTGGATCTCAGCTTGGCCTTGAGTGTCGAGTTAGCGCTCCCAGATCATTCATCATGCGTCGGCATCGGTTCGGATTGCAGGCTCAGGTTTCATCCTTCTCGAGTTTCACTGTCTCTACATCGTTGGTCGCATAGACGTTCCTTCTTTAAAAGCACTCTTTTCGCACCCTCCTTGAGAACCGTGGACTACCATCAGGCCGAGCCTTCTGTTCTGTTTCTTTCGAGGAAGTTGTGTTTCGTTTCGTACCTTCCTTTCTTTACCCCATTCTCTTCTTTCCAAACGACAGGTTCTTCCAGTCCGGCTGCCGGTCAGCATTAGCTCAACAGCTCAACATGTTTTCTCTACGATTCTTATTCTTCGTCACTCTTTTGGCGGCCGTTGTGCTTGCCGCTCCCGCCCCTGCCCGCAAGAGGGGTCTCCAAAAACGCTCGTTCAAAGTTCCCAGGCAAATCAACAGGGCTCACCCGACTGGACCTAATGGCGCTGCTGCTATGAGGAAGGTGTTCAGGAAGTACAACTTCAAGGTGAAGGAAGACTTCATGGTCAAGGAGGGTTTCATCTCGTTCTCAAAGCAGAGCCAGAACGTGACCGCAGCTGCTGCCACTGGTGGCAACAAGACTGGCAGTGTTGCAGCCAACCCTGAGGACAACGCTGCTCTGTTCTTGTCGCCTGTCGATATTGGTGGTCAGACCCTGAACTTGGACTTCGACTCTGGTTCTTCCGATCTTTGGTGTTTCAGTACTGAGCTCGACCCGCAACTGATCGGCCAACACTCCGCTTTCGACGCATCCAAGTCTACTTCCTTCAAGGCCACTGCCGGTGCTCAGTGGAAGATCAGCTACGGTGACGGTTCTGGCGCTGCTGGTATCGTTGGCACTGACACTGTCACCATTGGAGGTGTCAAGGTTGAGGGTCAGACTGTCGAGCTAGCCAACCAAGTATCCCAGTCTTTCGTCCAGGACACCAACACTGATGGCCTCGTCGGTCTTGCATTTTCCAACCTCAACACTGTTAACGACGGAACCAAGAAGACCCCCGCAAAGACCTTCTTCGACAACGTCATGCCCAACCTAGACATGCCCGTCTTCACTGCCGACCTCGACCCAGATGGCACCGGTGTTTACGAGTTCGGCAAGATCGATGCTACAAAGTTCGAAGGCGACATGGCATGGATCCCAGTCAAGGCTGACACTGGCTTCTGGCAATTCGGCTCTACCAAGTTTGCCGTCGGCGACCAGCTCTTTGAGAACCCTCAAGGCTCCGACGCCATCGCCGACACCGGTACATCGCTCCTGCTCGTCGACCAGCAGGTTGCCGAGGCATACTACTCGCAAGTCCAGGGTGCTCAGCTTAACGCTCAGGTCGGTGGCTTCATCTACCCGTGCGGTACTGCCCTCCCTGACATGAGTGTCGCAATCGGCGACTCATACATGGCCAAGATCCCCGGTAGCCAGATTACTTTCGCCACAGTTGATGCGGCCAACACGACCTGCTTCGGCGGTGTACAAGGCAACCAGGGTGCCGGTCTGCAGATTTACGGTGACACAATGTTCAAGGCCCAGCTCGTTGCTTTCAACGGAGGAAACCAGTCTCTCGGCTTCGGTCAGAAGCCTGTTCCCAAATAGACGCGCGTAGCTAGTGGAAGGAAATACAGTCCTACTCGCATGTACATAGTTCAACACCCTTTGCACATTCACATGAAAATATACAGGACAGCCTAGAACAAATCATGGCCCAAATAAGCCACGAGTTAATGAATCAAGAAATCAAACCATCATCAAATTTTCCCTGCTCCTTCCTATTTGTGACATTGCGTGACTACGAGCGAGTGACCACGTGGATGCCAAGCAAGGTAGGATGAAGAAAGCGCAACCCTCGCAATCGACACTCACCACTTGTGCTTCTCATACGAAAGACAGCCAGCTAACGACTATTGTTACCCACATTACTTGAGAGCGAACATTCTTCAGACGCGACCAGCATGGAACTGGACCTCGGCCTGGACACATCGGAGCCAAGCGTCCTCGAATGGGCGAGAGCGCAAGGCGTTTGTGTGAACTATGAAACGGAGCTACTGCACATTCGCCATGTTCAGTCACCACCAGACGATGAGTTTGATCGACATCTCCACGAGCCCTCCGATGCGACCATCGACACAGCTGTCAGCGGGCTTGTCAAAGAAAAGCTTACGGTGAACAAAGACACTGCGTTGCTCCTCAAGGCAGCGCATGCTCTCCAGGATGAACTTGCGAGCGACTCGACGGTCACTAATAGCCGGACATGGAGACGCGATCTACATCAAGAGCTACCTGTGCTAAGATCTGATCATGAGCTTGATTTGCTCAACTTCGGTGATACAGCTGTACCAGACTTCAAAAACTCACAGATTCCTTCGGAGATCACGGTAGAAGAAAACGATGAGGGCTTTGGCTGGCCAACCAGGTATCTCGATTACCCTGCACAGTGCGACGCGCGGGTCAAAGCCGAAAAGCTCGCCATCTCACGGGAGGTGTTGGTATATCTGCAGGACACTGTTCGAGACGCGTATCTACCGGAAGACGGCCAAAAGTTGGAGGCAGAGAGCCTGATACGAAAACAGGTATGCGGAAGCCTTGTTCATACCCGATTGCTAACCGACTCAGAAGCCCAATATCCGGCCTGTGACACCGCCTTTACTCCCAGTATCGCCGCCACTGACACCATACATTCCATCTTCACCCACAAATCGTCTGCCATTCGATTCAGATACTGCCGACTCGGTCACTATTGAGGCGCGGGCTCTGCAGGAGCAAATTCTGGCAGCGGACGCTCTTCTTCGCACAAACTCAAATAGCAGTGATTCGATGCTATTTGATTTTACACATCCACCTCATCTCAGTCCTCACTTCGAACCAACCAGTTCGCCCATACTGAAGCGCCGAGCTGAGGACCTCAAAGTGGAAGGTCCTCTTACGCCATCGATGTGTTCTAGTTCGCCCATGAAAAGGCTCAAGTCTGTGTCTTTCGCGGATGAATCCTTACTCTATAAGCCATGGGTTGACGACGATGCAGGTGGGATTGGCTCTGACCAGTTCTTCCACGAAATGGAGGAGCAGGCTGAACGCGCCAACAACAAAATCGAGAACGAACGACTGTCCGGCGCTGACACGATTGCAAGAGTCGATATTCCATACATCGACTTCTCGCTGCCCATTGCACCATGGATAGAGTACAGTCGGCGCAAGGGTGGCGATCATCTACCTGATGACACGGAACTGCAAGCGCAGATGAAATTTCTCTTACGCATCAAGCGAGAGGGTCTGAGATTGGCGAAGTCCTGGCATGGGCTTTCGACCCCGGAACGAGAGTTGAAGTGGGGCTTTCTCACTACCAAGGTGTCTACTCTCAGTCTCGAAGAAAAGCTTCATGGCGAGTCGGAAGTTACTAAGATCGTCACTGAAATGACTACGGGCGATGTCGCGACTAGCTCAGCGCAAGTGTGGAAACGCAAAGGCCTGCGTATCCTTGACGAAGATGAGGACGAAGAAGATTTGGATCCAGAGGAATACGATGAGCGAAACGACATGGAGGCTCTGATACGCAAGCGAAAACTTGAAATGGAGGAAGAGGTCGTAGAGAAGCATCGCAGGCGCACCTCTTCGCAGCCGACTGCGCGTCCACAGATCCGATCCTCCACAGAGATGCAAGAGAGCCACCACTTCGGAGAACGCGAGCCAACAGAAGACCAGTCGGCGAAGACCCGATCGAAGAGGCTGGACCATGCCTACCAGAAACCGCAAGCTGCCAAACAAGCGACTGGAGACCTGATGTTTGGTGGCTTCTCAGCAACAACCGCGCTTAACAAGTTCATGCAGACGCGAGGGAAGCCAGTAGATCGCGTAGAAAGCAGTACTGCAAAAGTGACTGACTCTAGGGATCATGATCAACCGAGGACGCACACCTTACCGGTTCGATCAAGGGGATCTTCGTCCGACCAGCCAGTGGATCAGGCTCAGCAGGCGCGAACCACCAACAAGCCGCTACCCCAGCTTCCTACCGTTCCGAGTAATCTGGCGCCTTGTTCTTTCGTGATCTCATCGACCTTTCTACAGCAAAGGGGAATGCTGAAGTTGATCGAGTCGATCTACCCAAGTGCAGAGATGGTGTATCGAGACTACACCTTACCGCACTCGGCAGCCAAAGAAGCTGAGATCATACTGTCACCTTCCACCGGCCTCATCGTTACCACCTTACAGCAGATCAAGCAAAGAGCTCTTCCTGGCCAGCCAGATAAATCACCCGTGAAAGAACGTATGTTGAAGCTCCAACTGCGGTATGAGAGACTGATAGTGTTGGTGAGCGAAGGGCTAAGCCGCGAGATGGAAGAGCTAGGATCGAGCCGACCAGATGACCCGCGCGATATAGAAGCTCTGAAAGCTTTCGATATGTTCGCCAGCAAATTAGAAGGCGAAGTACTTGTTCGATACGTTCGTGGAGGGGAACAGGCTCTGGCGCGGTCCACTGTCGTTGAGATGGCAAAGTACGGACTGCCATATGGCTCAGCAGACATTGGCGACATCAAGCCTGTGGCGCAAGAGACAAGCTGGGAAGTCTTCCTTCGTCGAGTCGGCCTCAACCCATTCGCTGCTCAAGTGATCATGGCATGGCTCCGCAAACCCTTGAACATGCCGATAGCTCCTTCTTCAACCCATCACGCGAAGACAGTCTCAGCATTTGGTCTCGCCCGTTTCTTTCTGATGAGTGAAGAGGAGCGAATCCATTCATTCCAAGCTTTGATGGGTGGATATCGCGTTCTGATGAGGGCCAGCGAGCTAATCGACCAACGGTGGGTCAGCGCTGTGCATGGGTTTAGGATGTGAGATGAGCAAAGGGCAGTTGCGTTTTTCATTGCGAGGGAGTTACGGGCATGCTATGTTCAGAAGTGGGACAGAATGACTAAATTTAGAACGTTCGCTTTTCTTGTGATGCAGCACGAAACGTCATCTCAACTCATGGCCAGTCTGAGCTCCTTCACACACGAGTGAATGTGGGGTGAAGCTTGGACCAAGAATGACGCAGAAGCATCTCGAAATGTCGCAAAGGCTGCGCAACGATGATTGTTGCATGTCAAACTTCTTCACGCGCGGCTTGCAGCCTTACTGCCATCTCAAGTACTTCTTTTTCGCATAGCTTCGAATCACGCGCTTGCGACACGTGAACATGTCTTCAGTCGGTGTCATCATCTCAGGGCGGCCTGTCATCACCGAGCCTTCCTCCGTTATATCGCCGACCCAGTTCGCCTTCCAAATCCCTTCGCAGCCGTCCTTCTCCCACATCGTCGTCTTCCTGCTTCCGGGCGTCACCTTACCAGATGGCACCGCCGCCGCCGTATACGCGCAATTACCCGGTACGACCGACTTCAAACTTCTCGGCGCGATCGCGAACGAAAAGCCTAGCGCGATATTCAAAGTGAACGCGAAAGCTGGTGGGCCTGCAGGTGGTGGCCTAGGCGACAATGACGATGCCATGGTGGACGAGGGCGTGTCGATGGACGCGTCGAATGGCAGCACCGTGCCGCTGGCCCTTGGGATAAGCGTTGAACCAGCGCAACAAGTCGCCGCAGCTCTGGAGCAGAACAAGGCTCAAGAGGCCGCATCATCGGCAACACCAAACATGGGACAAGGCAATGAGTTGGTGCTGAGAGGACAAAGAAGCGTGGAGACCAAGGTGCTGGCGCAGAGGATCATCAAGAACTGCTACGACTTCTTGACAAGCTGGGGCTCGGGAGACACAGTGCCGTTGAAGGCATTCCAGGCATGGTGGACAAAGTTCGAGGGCAAGATCGAACGGGATCCGGGCTTCCTGGAGAGGAGCGACGGAGGTTGAAGACGTGACAGCATCGGTGGATTACAAGGCTGTAGGATACGAAGCTCACATGCAGCCTCTCAAAACGCCTTGTTGACACCGTCCCACTCTGGCTCCACGAGCCATGCCTCATACATCGCACGCGGCCACGAAACCTTCGGCGCCTTCTCTGGCTTTCGCTTTGCCTGCTCCACCACCGCATCACCAAGCACCCTCTCGATTCCCGCCCGCCCGTACCGCGCCTCCAGTTTTTCCGTTAGTGACTGGAGCACTTCATAATCCTCACCTCTCCGCCCGAAATCCGTAATAACAGCGACCCGAACAAGCCTCGAAAGCTCCCCGATTCTCTCGGCGATTTGTGGGCTGGTATGGCAGGCGATTGCTGTCCAGACATCGTGCGCCTCTGTCCCACCGACCCCAAACCCACTTAGCAATTTGACTGCGGCGTCGGCGCCCTCGATCTCGAAGCGCTGCGGGCCATCATAACTTTGGGTGGTTCCGATATCGTGGAAAAGGCATGCGGTGAAGAGTAGATCGCGTTGATGAACGTCCGTGAAGTACTTGGAGGATTCATGTTTTGCCAATGCGTAGGCGTAGAGATACACCCTTATGCTGTGGTTCAAAATCGCCGGATGTAGCAGCTCAGCTGCATGTGCATATGCGGCTTTCAATATTGGTGTATCAAGGCTGTGCTCGGAAAGGTGCTTGTATGCTCTGTCGTCTGTATCTTGAGCTTCGGCGATAGCCAGGTCGGACGGTGGGCACATGGTAGTTATAGAAATAGAAGAGTAGTATGAAGATCCATGAAGGAATCACATCATCGTGTTGTACTTTTCGTCAAGAAATTGCTTCAGCCACGCCTTCTTGTCGTTTGGTTCCCAATCGGGACGAAAGGCGTGAGTGAGCGGGGTCACCACAATACCTCCGAGGACACAGCTCTCGCACCTCCACATCCATGTACCGCCCACCCAAGTCCTAGAGCAGACAAAACGTAAGCCTCACGACCAGAGGCCGGTAACGGCTATCAAGAACGGTGCCCAGTCATCGAGCTTTGCAAAATCATACTTGGCGTTCTTACTAGATATCTTCTAGCGGATCCAGAGGGTGGGTTATCGCATGCAAGGCTTACTGATAAGACCCGACCATACCACGACAAATTCGGAGGACTTGCATGGCCAAGAGAGCGAAGCTTGACTACGACTCGCAGAACTCACTAATCGAGCTGCTTGTAGAAATACCAAGACGGCATGACGACAGTATCTTGAAGATGGCTTGATAAGAGGCCGTGGAGATAGGCGTTGTACGTTGGCCGACGGTGAGCCTGGCATTGGAGCTGCATGAATTGGAGATCACGAAGAGTATAAAAGGTCAGTTCGAGTTCCTAGGAAGTTGGCTGTAATCCAGCTACGTGCCTCCTTCATACGCCAAGATGAAGCTCTCAATCCAACTCATCCCTCTTCTCACAACCCTCACATCAGCTTCACCAATTGATCTCAGTCGCTCAAATCTCCACCGACTGTTCGTAAGACAGGACATCCAAACACCCATCAACGCTTCTCTCCCCAATGTCACCATCTTCGCAACCGGCGGTACCATCGCGTCTCAGGGCAACAGCAACACACAGACGACCGGCTACTCAATCGGCCTCGGGGTACAACAGCTCGTCGATGCCGTCCCAGAACTGCTCAACATCTCCAACATTGCCGGCTACCAGATCTCGAACGTGGGGTCTGGTAGCATCAATGAGACTATCAGCCTGAGTCTGGCGCATATGATCAATGCTGAGTTGGCGAAAGATGAGATTTCGGGTGTTGTGGTTACGCATGGAACGGATACGCTTGAGGAGACTGCATTCTTCTTGGAGAGTACCGTCAACTCTACGAAACCTGTCATTGTAGTCGGTGCTATGAGACCAGCGACCGCGCTGAGTGCAGACGGCCCGCTCAACCTGTATCAAGCGGTTACCCTAGCCGGTTCGCCTGCTGGACGGAATCGAGGAACAATGGTGAGTGGATGAGCAAAGGCTGATATAGAAACGCAGGTTAACAGTACCCTTAGATCGTACTCAACGACCGCATCGGCTCTGCATTCTACACAACGAAGAATAACGCCAACACCCTCGACACGTTCTTCTCGACTGAAGCCGGCCAACTCGGTGTCTTCATCAATCAAGTTCCGTTCTTCTTCTTCGCACCCTCTGAGCCGGTAGGTCGCGTAGTCTTCGACGTGACCAACATCACCGACCTAGCCTCCGTACCAATCCTCTACGCCCACCAGGACATGGATCCCAGTCTTTTCAATGCATCCTATGCCTCCGGCGCCCAAGGCATCGTTTATGCCGGAGTTGGTGCAGGAGGTGTATCAAGCAAAGCGGGTCTGGCTGCTGAGGAGCTCTACAACGCGACGGGTATTCCGATCGTAGCTAGCCATCGCAGTGCTGATGGACTCGTACCAGACGGTGGTGACTTTACTATTGCAAGTGGGTTTTACAATCCGCAGAAGGCGAGAATTCTGTTGCAGTTGGGTCTTACGATGGGATGGGGCGAAGATGAAATCAGAGAGGCTTTTGCGCTGAGTTATCCTGCGCCGTGAGCAGGTTTTGTCGTTTTAGCAAAATTGACAACGTTCATAAGGCAAAGCAACTCCAGGCTAACCCGTCTCGTTCACAGCTTTCAACACCTGTTAGCAGGCTCGATGTGGTGATGATGCCAAGACGGGTATGTCGGATGAGTGGTAAGCAGAGTACGTCGAGTGAAGTCTGCAGTAGGTTGTCTAGCTGGCGACGGTTTATCCTGGTGTTGTTGAACATTTGCTATTTGTACCAATGAGCTTGAAGCTGTCGTGGAATGAAACCGTTATGGAGGAACACGCGACGTGGCTGTCGCGTCGACCCGTCAGACTACGCTGGGTCGGGCTGATTATGCGACGAGCCAACATCGATCGCGTACGCGTTTACGGCAGATTGCGCGATGCGGCGTTGGAGTCGTTGGTGCACAGCCTACCAAAATTCAGGGCAAGCCAGATCTCACGTTGTTAGCCGCAGGTCGTAAGGTCTTGCACCACCGACGTCATGACTTGGCGCTACTTTGGAAAGTCACTCATCTTCCCCATAACTAGGTTCATTGCCCGGCATTGATGATAGCCCAATCAAAACTAAAATCGCAATTATGTCAAATGATATCGCAGCAAACCGCTCTGGGCTGAAGGACTTTATCTCTTCCATAGCGACCATCTCGGGAGATCTTTCAAACATTACTGCACCGCCGTTCGTACTAGCCGAGAACTCGACAGTTGAGATACCACAGTACTGGGCGGATCATCCATATCTCTGGGCTGCACCGGCGTCGGAAGAGGACCCTGAGAAACGCGCGTTGCTTGTGCTCAAGAACTTCCTAGGCTCATTACGAGGACAGCAATATGCGGGGCGGAATGAGGAAGATGGCGTCAAGAAGCCGTTGAACGCGTTTCTCGGCGAACTCTTCCTCGGAAGCTGGAATACTGAGGAGCTGGGCGAGACGCGATTAATCTCCGAGCAAGTCGGCCACCATCCACCTGTAACGGCGTGCTATTTGTGGAACGATCAAGTTGGGATCCGGGCGGAGGGGTTTACGGAGCAAGAAATCACGTTTTCTGGAAACGTCAGTATCAAACAGAAGGGATATGCCATAGTACATGTCGACAAGTACGACGAAGATTACCTCCTTCCACTGCCGAACATAAAGGTCAAGGGTCTCTTAGGCGGGGTTCCACATCCGGAGTTGTACGGCGAATATTCTCTCATCTCATCCAACGGCTACATATCGCATATCAAATTCGAGGGCAAATCTTTGTTCGGCTCAGGGCATAAAAATGGATTCCACGCAAGATTTTTCCATGCAGACAAGCCTGGTGAGACCATCTACGAAATCGAGGGGGCGTGGAACAGCACGTTTACCATCAAGGACGCGCGGAACGGTTCCGAGGTGGAGACCTTCGACGTCAGAACCATCAAGCACAAACCCATGACTGTGCCCGACCTCTCAGAGCAAGACCCATGGGAGAGTCGCAAAGCATGGGGCGATGTTATATCATCCCTGCACAAAGGCGACATGAAGGGCGTTTCAACTGCGAAGAATGTAGTCGAAAATGGCCAGAGGCAGATGCGGAAAGACGAAGAAGCGAAGGGCGAGGAGTTTCAACACGTCTTCTTCAAAACAGTACCCAACGACCCGATCTTCGATAGATTAGTAAAGCATGACCCGCAAGCTTACACTGTCGATCCGTCAGGCGGCATTTGGAAAGTCGACAAGGAAGCCGCGAAGCAGCGACAGCGCCCGTTCCACGGCAACCTCACACCATCAAACGAAAGGATAGGTGGAGCGCAAACGCAGGGGCGGACGCAAGAGGGCAGACAATCAATAAATGACCAAGATCAGCAACGCAGTGGGGCTGCTGGCGCAGTGGGCACGGCAGCGACGTCTAACGGCTCTGCACCGGATGGGCCGGTTCAGAAGGTCGGCGACGTGAGCCCACGTGCCGACCAACGTCCAGATTCGGCAGTGGGGAGCAAAGGGGAGTCCCGCAGTCAACCGGCCAATGTGACGGAGGTAAGTGATGAGATGGTTGAGAATTTCCTGAGGGCGAAAACGAGTAATGTACAGTAAACGGTGATTGTGAAACTTGGAGTTGGTCATGCGCTAGAGTTTGACCTGGATTATGTAGTTTTTGATACTTAGATCCCTTTAGTCAAAACGTTCTAAGGTTACATACACCGCCAACGAATCTCGCTTCAACTTGCATGTATTGGTGAGGGGCGAGCATCGTACACGAGCTCTATACCACGCGAGATATCACGACATCCCTAAGGCAGCTGTGACGTGTACAAATCTGATGTGTTATATCCTTTTTTTGTATTGTTTTGACTGGCTCGCGCCGCCATGAGGATGGTATCATGAATCTAAATTAGCTAATAACAAAATCGTCCATATCGTTCACTGTCCACTCCAGTTGCCTTCATTTCTACCGCCTCTCGTTCTTCTGGTTGATGTGCGTCTCCATTGTGATTTCTCCAACTCTGCATTCCTCATCAGACACCTTCCCACCACCCTTTATTCTCCAAGTGTTGAACACCTTGTCGCTCTTCTCGTTTTCCGCGGATAGATCATCGCGGAGCCGTACTGGCTGAAGGTTGCCCATGCCGTAGTCCTGGTCGATCTCCGACTTCGTGGACACACCCTTTTCAGTCTTCAGCAGAGACATTGTCATGCTGAAGAGGCTGGGCTTCTTTTTCGATTCTCTGTTCGGGTCATTGACCCATTGTGGTGTTCGCATGTTCGAAGGACGTGACGGGCCGAAGGAGGAGTTGCTGAATCCGAACTTCTCTGAAACTTGCCGCCAGAGAGGACGGAGAGTAGCGAGGGAACCAGCCGTGATGGCGAGACCCTGTTCGATGTCCGACCAGATTGCGATATCGACCGTGGCCCAGAGGAAGTCGGGGTTCTTGAAATCCATAACGTAACCCATGCGCACACAGACTGCGACACTAGCACTGCAAGGTTGTTAGGAATCGTATGTCGAAGTGATGACAAAAAAACTTACACGCAAGCCATCCCGAGAATAGGAATCAAAAGGACCCTGGTCTTGACGGACATGTTCAAGCCCCAAATCAGGAAGAAGGGTAGAATAGCAAACGTGAAGTCGCTAATGACCGAGATTGCGCTGTACAGGAACGTAAGACCGATGATGACGTCTACGTTGATGCAAGTCCCTTCTGGGTTGTTCTTGTCCCAGAAGAAGCTGATCGGGTGGCATTGGAAGAGGGTGACGAAGAAGAAGACGAGGCCGCACAGCACCGTGAGGCCCATCGCAGCGTAAATGATGTATCTGAATGAGGCGTATAAAGTCAGTTACTGAATCCCATGGAACTAACGCAAAGGCAAGGCTTACTTGTGCAGTTTCTTGACAGTAACACGGAGAAGGAACAAGCCAATGGACATCTTTGACGTAATCATCGCCCAGCAGTATGCGATGTAGCAAAGCCACCAGTACTATACATACTGTTAGAATTGAGATCAATACGATTTCAAAGGTTCGCACATACCCTCATTGCTTTGTACTGTTGCTCACCCGAAAGTGTGTCCATATGACGTCCAGTGCCATAGTGGATACCGCCAATTGCGCAAGTAGCAAACATAACATGAGCACACAATGCGGCCACCATCCACCAGTCGTCTGCTCCGAAAGCTTTAACGATACGGGCTCGTACGTAAACTCGCAGGACAGTGGTAATGAACGCAAGCGAGACGAACGTTGAGCACACCTGCGGATGTCAGTCAATGGTCTCCACTTCCTTCAGCGTCTTTGAACATACCGCCTGCAGTTCAGGTCCTCGGTTCGCAAGTTCGTGCCTTGAAGCCATGGTGAAGGCGTGAATTCGGGCAAATCTGGTTCACCCCCAGGTTCTGAAGAATTCGGCGGGTTTTGGCTCCATATACCTCGTACCCGAGCCCTTGGGTACCAGCCAAGTTGAGTCAGCCCACAGTCAAGCGAGTCTCGATTCGATGGGTACCCAGGGGAAGGGCGGCTCATGGGCCTGCCCTGTGCTACTGAATCAGGAATGGCAAACACCGCCGGCATGTCAGAGCAGGGTCCGCTTGCACGCCATGCTGATCAACGCCCAGACGTTGCGATAGGACATCAGGGATGTTGTGGCGATTATTCCCGCGGCTTCGCAGCTGCTGTTCTGGGAGTTCTCCTACCACGTTATCCGCCTGAATCATA
Organism: Alternaria incomplexa; assembly: GCF_024043165.1. Classification (NCBI taxonomy): domain Eukaryota; kingdom Fungi; phylum Ascomycota; class Dothideomycetes; order Pleosporales; family Pleosporaceae; genus Alternaria; species Alternaria incomplexa. The sequence continues at coordinate 728,911 of NW_026249856.1, forward strand.
GACGATCATAATTTGTTGATGGAGAACTGCGGCTCGTGAAGCTCCCGCAATCTAGACTACCCGCGCACAATTAACGTCGACGGACTCCGTTCCGACAACCAAGTGCCCGCTTTGGCTGCAGACGTCAGAGTTTTCGGTGCTCAAGTTCCCGTGTTCAAGTTCCCGTGTGTACAAGCCTGTGGATCCGCTCTGGTCCCACAGGCTGACCTCGATGTTGATTTCTAACATTGGTGAATGCCGGTTAAATGCCAAGCGTCGATGTCGCGTGGCACAGGAACAGGAGGGATCCGCGTTTTCCTCAGGGACGATAGTCAACGCATGTATACATGCGCAGGTGCATACTAGACGTGACTCTGTTGGGGACGAAATTTCCGGCGGGGCGTGCTAAGCGAGGCGATCTAGCACGATCTTGGTAAGACACGTGGAAGCTACAGGGTAGCGGAGGACGTCGGCGACCGTTAGCGGCAGATCGTGAAACTGTGCTTCGAGATACCGAGGCATGACTGGGTGATGATTGGGAGATGGGACACGACTCATCAGCAATGCATACCAAGGCACTTAGAGACGGCTTGTTCAGTAGCGGAACTGTCACTCGGGTCATCATTAACCCCTTGAAGGCGACGGAGGCGACTCCGAAACAGTACGTAAGGCTGTTGACATCTGATCGAAAGGGGAACGCCCAAGGAATGATACGAGCGATGAACCACGAGTCGTACTGACATCGTTGACAGATTCGGACAGATCAGTCCGATATGGAAACGAGCTGCATCTATCCGCTCGAAAAGACACCAACACGGACGATGCTGGTCAGCCATCCTTGTGTCTTTCACACCGCAGCACCTCTCTACACCTAGATAGAAGATCGTCCTGATAATCAGCCGGAGGATTTCGTTGGCCAAGTGGACACGGAGGACACGGAATGAAGCCCAACTGGCCAGGAACCATCTGCGTTCACCGACGATCGCATCCTAACGTAACGTTTCGGGTCATCACGAACTGCCCGGCCCTCTACGAGTTCCCACTACTCAGGATTGCGTCGGCAGTAGCAGCTCGCGTTGACACTAACATCAGCTACAGCAAGTGCTATCCTGAGTTGCTGCCCAATGATTCCCGCCTCGTCTTTTCGACCCAAGGTTATCAAACTCTCATGGTAGCCGCGCAAGGCCCATACGTTGTTCGGATGTTGCCTTGCCCGCGGTAGCGTATCATCGAACCCTAGGTCTGCTTTATAGACCGCTGCCGCATCTTCTATTCGGCCCTGCTCCAACAGCAGAGCGGCATAGGCGTGTCGTGTCGGCTGCATCCAGGGCCATGGCTCGGCGTACACCAGATCGTCGTCACGCTGGATGGCTGTTTCAAGGTGTCTGAAAGCTTCCTCGTAGTTGCCTTTGCGGTACTCAAGTTCGCCGTCCAGCATTGCTATCCCAACTTGAAGGACGACATTAGACCTGCATGGGTTAGTATGCCCTTATAGCCCGCCATTCCGGATAGTTTGACTGTATGCACCGTACCTGTTTGGAAAATCCCCACATATCCGAGATGCTGGAATACGTTCAACTGCTTCGACCAGAGCGTCGCGTTCCTTCTGTGCCTTCACGATGTCGCCGGTAACGGCATACGCAATACCTTTGCCATAATGCGTCATAGCCGTTGTCACACAGTGGAGATCCCTATCCGATGGCATCTCGAGTGCGATGAGATCTTGCCATTGCCCGAAGCGAACCAGGACATGTACACGAACTGATGCAAAGTTCTCCAGCCAGTCTGCCATGGGCGGACTTTCGATGCGCAGAAGCGAGACAGGCAGTGAGGCTTCCATGCGGTCGACCGCATCTAGCGCAACCTTCTGCTGTCCCGCAAACATCGCTGCGTATATGAGCGAGTGATAGTTGTGCATCATGTAAAATGAGTAGAAGTTTTGTGCTCCATGCTCTGAGACATACTTCTCATCTGCAAGGCAGGCTTGGGTGTTAGCGTCTATGGCACGTCGGTAGTCGCCAACAAGGATGTCCAGATGGGACGGCATATGTCTATAGGTCTCTAGAATTAGTATGTGCTTTACGGAGGCTTCTTGCATGCACTTACAGCAAATGTCCTCCGTCGGGGGTAAGATGTCTTAGCTGATCTGCACAGATAAGGGCTACTTCAGGCGTTGCTGACATCTCCATCAAATGAATGTACAGGTGGAGAACTCCTGGGTGCAGATTTGAGCCGTCCTGCTGTAAAGCCTTTTCGAGCACGGTCTTCGCCTCTAAAGAGCGAGCACCTGGCGTCGGTTGGCCCGTCTTGAGATCCCATAGATTCCATGCCGAGAGACAGACAAGAGAGTCTGCGTAGAGAGACGCCACGTCAAGGTCGTCAGAGAAACGCTTGTAAACGCCCTCCATAGCTTTGGCATACTCTTCGTTACATGCTTGGAACGCAGCTTCATCTAGACCTTTCGGCACGCGCACTTGGACGGCGTCGATTAGGGCTCTTTCCAGATCCGACGCACTGGATGCGTGTAGTTCGGCCTTTTCGTTCGCTTCATCTATCTTTCCTAGTGTGGCCTTGAGTTCTTTCTCGTCAAACAAGTCCCAAGGCTTGTTGTAATTCGGTCCGAGGGCGAACGCGAGCTGCGTCGATCAGCTGGGTATACAAGACATCCCTGGGAGACCATCAAAGACCTACACCCCAATAAGCCATCGCGCAATTCGAGTCTTCGCCGATAGCTCGTTCAAAGCATCGAGCGGACTCTTCATGGTGAAAGGCGTAGCACCAAACCAAACCGCGATCGAACCATATTTGCGAAGCTGGGCTGGATGTGCTGATCTTGCGATGGTAAGAACCCAGATCGTACTGGTAGGAAGTTGAGTCGCGCATCGTGGTATCGCTGGGTAAGTGTATGAAAGGCGGGAAGCCGACGGGTCGGCCGGAGGTGGGGCCCGGGTGGGGGCTTTCTTTAGCCTCTCTGCCAAGGCTCACTCGGATCTACCCCTCTAAAGAGGTATCGTATCCTACGATCTGAACTATGAGCCATGGACAGCCTATAGAATTCTCGTAGTAAGGGAAAGGCATGTGATACCGAAAAGAACATGGTTTATCATGTGTATATGGTGCGTCTAGCTTTTGTGACAACGCAGAAGCCTCCTGAGGTCTTCCGATTTCCCGCGGGGATGGCCCCTAAACCAAACACCACTCGCAGGCCACCACCATCTCCTCAATGCCCGGCCTGTCGTGATCAAGCAATCGTTGACCGATGGACTTTCTCTTTCTTTTTGTGTGACTACCTAATTGACCAAGCAACTAGGAATCTAAGTTTCTTCGGATTGGCCCCAATGCTGTGCGCGTGTTGCTATCTATAGCGCCTGAAACTTCACTCATGGCTTCAGACGAGTGGGATCACGTAGATATCCGCTCTCTGTTTTCTTGGAAAGCCCTTATTTGGTCGCCGATGCACATCGAGGTAATTGCGATCATGTTCGACATTATTTATACATTGGTGCAGCGCTGTGCGGGGAGTGTGAAAAAGGGGGCGACGAGGCAGTGTGCAAGCCCCGCGGGAAAGCGTGCTCATCCCGTCCCGACTGTTTCCCCTCCAACATACGTACCTATCTTTCCAAGACCATGTTTCCCGACAAGCGCTCTTCGATCTCATTTCTTCTACTGTAAATACACATAATGCGCAAGTTCTGGTCTCGTCAGCTTTTTAGTGAGTGTACATTACGACGCACTGGAAGGAGGTGGGAATTGGGGGCCAGAAGTTGCCCTTGCCGCTCGTGCATATTGTGAGGTCACACGGCTGAGGTTGGCACCACTGGTGGTCCAACAAGAACTCTCATCAAAAGCCTCATGGGCGTGGCTGACTAGACCTGGGGCGCTTTCTATGCTGTTGTAGTTTCAGCTCACTCAGCCATTTGTAGCAGCCTTCCGCTCCATAATCGTCTAGATGCAATCCATCTTTCTCACTCACTATGCACTGAGCTGCTAGTGTACATACGAACTCCAAGATGAACGACGGAAGATCGATATCTCCCCAGTTTAGTCGCTCGTCTGCCACTTCGCGGCGACCTATGTCATTCCCAGCAACCCATAGCTTCGCAGACGATGCGGATGCTTCTGAAGAGCCTCTCGTACACTCCAACTCTACACGTCATCTCAGTAACGACGCTGCCATCGAGCGAACTGCAGTCTCGAATCACAGCCCGGATGTCGTAAGTTTTGAGAAAGCAAGCAGAAAGTCTCATCGCCTTCGCAAAACCATGCTCTCATGGATTTTTGAGATTCTCGCGTTGATCGCAAGCATCGCCTCAATCGCCACGATCGTCATCATTCTCGTTGGCCAAAACAACAAGCCGATCACAGCCTGGACATTCATCTTCACGCTCAACACCTGGGTAGCCGCTCTCGGCACGGTAGCAAGAACTGCTCTGGCATTTGCTATGAGTGCCTGCGTTGGACAGCAGAAATGGAGCTGGCTTAATCGAAGGTCAGATTCTGTGCTTGCATTCGAAAGGTTCGACGAAGCAAGTCGGGGACCCTGGGGCGGGTCTCGTCTTTTCGTTTGGTTACGTTTCAGGTAAAGATACCTGATACCGTTAACACGTATCGCAAAACTGATTCACCTGCAGGCATTGGGCAGCGTTGGGTGCTCTAGTCACCGTAGGTATGTCATACCTGGTCGACCTACACCACTTTTGATAGCCAGTTTACGGCACTCGTTAACGTGAGACGCTGCAGAATACATTATAATCAGGCTGACATAACTGCGCTTTTCTAGGTACAGTCGCCTTCGACCCCTTTTTCCAGGCGGTCATTTCTACCTACGGAAAACTCGATGACATAGCGGTAGGCTCCAACGCTGTCGATATCGGGTCATTATCTAGTGCTACCATCGGTCGAGCTTTGAGAGTTGACGGTGGATACATAATCGAGAACCCAGGCGGACCCTTGATGTCCAACAAAGTACCGTCTGGTATGATACAAAACACATACACTGAGAGTCGGCCAGACTTTGGTATTGTCAGCTCTGTCAATGCAGGGTTCTATAATGCATCCACGAACACCCCCAACACTGTCGCCTTTACTTGCGCTACTGGTAACTGTACCTGGCCAGTATTTGTCTCGGCTGCTGTGTGCAGTTCTTGCAAAGATGTCTCTGATACGCTCGTGTTCAATGGGTCACAAGGATCGAATGGGACGAGTATCCCAAGCCCCACCAACATTCACTCCGATGGGTAAGTATGTCCGTACGAGCTGTATGTGAGATATATACTGACTTCGTAAAACTGAATTCAGACCGTATTCCGTGTTCTCTCTACCAGAGATTGAGATCAAGAACTTCAACGGTTTATCGAAAGTAGACGACGATGATTGGTACAAGTACACTACCGGCGCTGAATCAGGGGTCCCCGAACCTTTATGACAGTAAAGACCGGGTCTACTGCACGCCAGACTCTAAAACATTCGGACGTGCAAACTCTGATGATGAGCTTCAAAATCATCAGAGCTGCTGATGACTGGGTCAAATCAAATGTGTCATGGGAGTCGTCACATCCCGTTGCAACAGAATGCGCGTTGTATTTCTGTTCGAACATCTACCAAGCCAGTAGTAAGAACGGTCTAGTCGAGGAGAACGTTATCGGGTCTTGGGCTGTTCGAGACCCTGACTCACATAAGATATACAAGTCCCTTGGACCTCTGACTTCGGAAGACGAAAGATACCTGGACAGTATTGGATACGACCTATACAATCCTACCATAGATTTCCCGAGACATGACCTTCGGCTTCTTATTCCTTCCCAACAGGCGCGGGGCTTCTCTGCAATGGCGGCGCAAGAGGTGAACATATCTCACGCGCTTCTTCGAAGTACCATCGACTATCTCCACACCTTCACGAGCTATGCTGCAAAGCCCAGTGGTAAACCACCGCCCTCTTTGATCGCCTTTCCGGATAGAGACGCACCGGCTTTCGTGGATGCGTTATGGAACTCAACAAACCTGACCACAACATTCGAGAATGTGGCTCGTAGTCTCACAAACCAGATGCGCAATACCTCCCCCGATCGACTTGAGGGCGTCACACAACGCTGGGTCACACACGTACGTGTCGACTGGGCATACATGGCTTTTCCGGTCGCGATGCTCTCGATAGGAATCCTATACGTGATTCTCGTTATAATCGAGTCTGCACGACTGAGAATACCAGTGTGGAAGGAGTCCGCGCTTCCCACACTAACGTATGGATTCGATAATGAGACACAACGGCTGCTGAGGGAGAGGGCGCATTACAAACGAGATAAGAAGGTTAAGACGAGTGTGAGGTACGACCTGGATGAACAGGAGGACTGTTTGAGATTGATGGCTGATGAGAAAACGGCTATTTGATACTCTTCAGACGCGTCGGTGTTCGGGCAGGTGCGAGGGGTTTAGCGCGTTCTGGAATGGGGAATCTTCAAATTCTTCTGCGCGGCAACTTTGGAAGGAAGTCGCGTTCTCATGATAATGACATCAATGCACAAGAGCTTCAATGTTTCATCCCTTTTGCTAGCTGGCAGTAAACGCGTGAGGTTCGTGTCATAACCCAAGTGGCACGTGATGGGGTGGCTGGTCGATAATCGCGCTAGCATCTAGTTACGTCACCCCACTTCGTTCCGATCGTGAGAGGACTCATTCCGAGCACTGCATCGCTCAGATCACGCCACGAAGTGAGTCAACATATCAAACCTCTACCACAGCTTGAAGTGACCAATGCTCGCATCCAGGTGTACAAGCATCCTCAACAGATATCCGAGAACCGTCCCAACTACGAGTTCCATACGCTACTTCGCATCACCCTTCTTTGCACAACATCCTCAACACCAGCCAAAAAGCATGCTGCACTCAGCCACCGAGTCAGCGAAGAAGATCTTCGCACCAACAAGCAACTCCGAAGACCCCGGCCATGCAACCCAATACAACAAAGGCGCCCTAGACCGTGAGGACCTCCTCCCCTCGCCAACCGACCAATTCCACAAGTGGTTCCAGGAAGCCCAGGCCAACAATGTATACCAGCCCGAAACCGTCGTCTTGTCCACCGCAGAACTACCCAGTGGCAGAGTCTCAGCACGCACGCTCTACATGAAAGAGCTGGACGAGCGCGGCTTCGTAATCTACTCAAACTTCGATACAAGTCGCAAGGCGAGCGACATACGGAGCAATCCGCATGCGGCATTGACTTTCCACTGGCGCGAACTGGAGCGTCAAATTCGTGTCGAAGGAATGGTAGAGCGGCTTACGAACGAGGAGTCGCAGGTCTATTACGATACGAGGATTCGCGGTTCAAGAATTGGGGCGTGGGCAAGTCAGCAGAGTAGTGTGATTGAGAGTAGGGAGCAGCTAGAGAAGAGAGTAGAGGATGTCGAGAAGAGGTTTGATGGCAAGGATAAGATCCCCGTGCCGGAGTTTTGGGGCGGGCTGAGAATTGTGCCGGATATGGTGGAGTTTTGGCAGGGACGGCCGAGTCGACTGCATGATCGTTTTGTTTACCGGAAGGTTGGCGGAGAGGACAACACCGAGAAGATGAAGGGGGCAGAGTGGAAGATTGAGAGGCTGAGCCCGTAAGGAGGGAAGGCTCGCACTCAAGTCAGCTGTTTTCGTACTACGCGGAGGGTCAGAAATCATCGCAAGATCAAACATCAGATCGAAAGCCAACGGAAGTTAAAGCTACGAACAGAAGCATTGAGTATGCTATGGTATCATTCATTCCTTTTGATCATGCGATAAGTCATAAAGTATAGACGAGACGTTTCCCAACCGCTTAGACCTCTCCATATAACGCCAGAAAATGTTCATAGATTTTCATAAGAACGACGAGATGCGACGAAATCCATCAAGACCTCCAACTTCACACCGAGCCGATAGGCTTACTCGCCATCTGACTCCATTTCCGCAGTCTGTGAGGGTGTTAGCAATGCATCTCATGAATGGTTTGATTCCTTGGAACTTACGTTGTCGTGGAAGTTTGTTCCATGAGTGGTCTCGTTGATGTAGCCCTTCCTGATGACGAAGTCACCGAAGTGCTCACCCTCGTTCCTCTCCTTAGCGTACTGCTTGATCATAGGCTGCAGGATCTCAAGGATCTCTTCTTCCTTGATCGAGCTCCTGTAAAGCTTGTTCAGCCTTTGACCGTGGTAGCCGCCACCAAGGTACATGTTGTACGCGCCATAAGCCTTGCCGACGAAAGCAATCTCAGCAAGCCATGGACGTGCGCAACCGTTAGGGCAACCAGTCATGCGCATGACGATGCTGTCTTGTCGTAGCCCAGACTCTTCGAGCGTGCCCTCGAGCTTGGAGATCAGCTCAGGTAGGTAACGCTCAGACTCAGCCATAGCAAGACCGCAAGTGGGGAAGGCAACACAGGCGGAACTAGACAACCTCATTGCAGAGAAGTTGGTGTTGTCAAGCTTCCACTTCTTGAGCAGCTCCTTCATAGCAGACAGGTCTTCGTCGGCGACGTTGGCCAAGATCAAGTGCTGGTTACCAGTCAACCTGAACTCGCCCTTGTGTACCTTCGCCACCTCGATCAGACCAGTCTTCATTGGGAAGTCGGCAGTGTCTTCAATGCGGCCGTTCTCAATGAAGAAAGTGAAGTGGTTGAGACCAGTCTCGTCCTTCTGCCAGCCAAAGGTATCGATGTTGCTTTGGAACTTGAAAGGTCTGGGCTCGTCGAACTTCTGTCCCCAGAGCTCTTCGACCTTTCCCTTGAAAACATCAATGCCCATGTCATCAATGGTGTACTTGAGACGGGCGTGCTTCCTGTTCTTGCGGTCACCGTGGTCACGTTGGACGAGCATGATCTTCTCGCAAGCAAGGTGCACTTGGTCGGCTGCGACGTAGCCGAACATGCTTCCAGTTCGCGGGTAGGTCTTCTTGTTGTTGTGCGTTACACCCATACCGCCACCAGCAAGTAGGTTGAAACCTACGAGATTATCATCCTCACCCTTGATGGCGATGAGACCAATATCGTGAGCGTAAACATCGGTGTCGTTGTGAGGTGGAATGGCAATGGTGATCTTGAACTTTCGCGGGAGGTAGAGAGGGCCATAGAGTGGCTCGTGGTCTTGGACAGCTTCACCAGCGATCTTGCGCTTCTCCTTTGTCTCATCATCCTCCAGCCAAATCTCGTGGTAGGCGGTGGTAGAAGGAAGAAGGTGATCGCTGATCTTCTGTGCAATGTTCTGAACCTGGCCGTGGTATTTTGACTGAGTTGGGAGAGAGCTGCACATGACGTTTCGGTTGACATCACCGCAAGCCGCGATAGTGGTCATCAAAGCTTTGTTGATAGCCTGCATAGCCGGCTTGAGCTTACCCTTCACGACGCCGTGGAATTGGAAGGTTTGGCGAGTGGTGAGCTTCATGGTCTCGTTACCGAGCTTCGTGCTGATCTCGTCCATCTGTAGCCATTGCTTCGGCGTCGAGACACCACCAGGTAGTCGGCAGCGAATCATGAAGGAGTATGCTGGCTCGAGACCCTGGGCCTTGCGTTGGTCGCGAAGGTCACGATCATCTTGCATGTAGGTTCCGTGGAACTTGGTGAGCTGTTGATCGCTTGCAGAGATGGCGCCAGTGCTAGTGTCGGCCAAACCCTCCTCAATGGTTCCTCGGAGGAAGTTGGAAGCGGCCTTCATATCCTCATTGGTCAGCGGCGCCGGTTCCTCAGGTAGGTTCTCGACGTTGGCAACACCAAGCTGCTCCCAGAGTTTTGGCTCCCACTCAGAGTACGCAGTCTGGTAAGCGTCTGGGTCTTGGTCATCTCCAAGACCACACTCGGCCAAAGGCTTAGCACCGAGAGTAAGCAGACGAGCATGTAGGTCCTTTGCGGGCTTGTTGTAGTAGATCTTGTCCTCCTTGCGTGGCCAATAGTGACTGTCACCAAGACCGAAGACACCAAAGTTGACTGTTGCAAGATCCAGATCCGTAGAGTCCTTGACGGTCTCCCAGAACGTGCGACCATTCTGAGGGAACTCTCCTTGTCCAGCTACACTAGTCATCAGGATAACGTTCTGCTCGTTGGGCAAATCTTCGATTGGGAAGTCGTCCATAGCCATGACCATAGTCTTGAGACCACGAGCCTTGCCGCGATTCCCTAGACGCTTGGCTAGATTCTCAGCGTTACCGTTGTCGGAAGCGAAGAGGATGGTCATAGGGTCGCCCTGGAGTCCCTCAAGAAGCTTGCTGTAAGCATCCTTGGCCTTGCGCTTTTGCAGTTGCCTGACTTCGGTTCCGTAGGATCCAGAGATGTTGGATGAGAACTCAGGATGTCTCTTCATGACCTGAGACATGTAGTTGTCACGGGACAGGAACTCTTCCAACTCCTTCTTGATTCGCTCCGAGTCAAGTTTGAAGTTCTCTTCACCCTTCTCCTCGGCGCGTGGGTCCCATCGGTACAATGGCCAGTAGCCAAGGTCAACAGCCTTCTTGGTCTCTTGCAAGACAGTCAGGGGCGTGTCGTTCTCCTTCTCGTACGGCAGGTAGGCAAGCACGACGGAGGGACCGTTGAATTTGTCAGCCTCGATCATAGCCTCAAGAACCTGGGTGTAGGAGCTGTATACAGCGACCGATGCCACGTAAGCGTTGCCGAAGTTCATTGCGTACAGACCAATGTCCTTCTTTCGCCTCGCAGCGTCGGCGGCTGCGCGCTCGGAATACGGTGTTGAGTCGACGATGAGCATGTTGACATTCTCGCCAGAGGCAAGGACGTGGTGCACACCAGAGTTACCCAGGTCGTACGCCCAGGCGTCCGAGCCAATCAACCATGGTGATTCCTTGTAGAACAGCTTCTTTGATGACAACAACTGACTGGCAGCGGGCGAGCCGTCAGTACCCAAGCGTGCGATGACCTCAGAGGCCAGGTCATTAGCCTTGTCGGTATCATCGGCGTTCAGTGCCCACTTCGACAGCCACTCTCTGGGCGCTTGTGTGGTGAAAGCGTTCTCCTTGGAAGCAGCCGCAGCCTCATCCACAAATCGCTGACGATGTTCCTTGCGCGCTACTAGCGAGCCGAATCCGAACTCTGGGGTGGAGGAGATCTCGTTGGAGATGCCGGCGTGCTGCGAACCAAGCTGGTTAGCAATGTGAAGCTTCTCACCAAAGACCTGGTTCAAGATCTTCATGTAGGCGTTCTCTAACCCTGGTTGCTCGACCTTGATAGCCTGGGGCTCCGGTCCATCGAGGTTGCCGATGACGAGGTTTTGTACAGGCGTCTCGCTCATCAAGTTCTGGTAAACGCCGCGCATTGCTTGCGACACAGTGTCCTCGTTGATGTAGCCAAGCTGATATCCTACAACCGTAGGAGAGGCGCCACCGGTCGACTTGAGCGACATCAGAAGGTCGAGCAGTACAGGGCCCCATCGGGTAGTCTTTCGTCGAACTTGCTCCAGCACCGCGATCCTCTTAAGCGACCGGGGAAGCAAGGGGGCAAGGGACGCACCCAACCAGGGACGGTATAGCCTGGCTGTGATGACGGCTGTGTTGGCATATGCCTTGGTCTCCTCCACGCTGTCCAACTCGGTAGCCCAGACAGCAGTGTCGGCACCAAAGAGGAAAATGGCAGCCTCCTCGTTACCAGTGCCAGAGAAAGCAAAGGCATCGTAGCTTCGTCCAGTGGCATCACGGATGGTTCCCCAAATTTGTGTGGCGAAGCGGTAGATATCCTCGGATGAAACGGGCTTGGAGATCAATGACTCCACTGTGGTTGCCGAAGATACTGACGCGCCGCTGGTGCTAGCATCGCGCTGCGACGAGCCAGAAGAAGAATCGGCGCGTTGGCTGTTCCTCTCCGATGCAGGAAGCGACTTGGGATGCTCGGGAAGGCTGACAGGCGCTGCTGCTGGAGCGGCATTGACGGCCTGACTGCGAGCGAAGGACAGTGTCGGATTCCTGCCATCGTCGGCGTATAGTGTGGTCTCCTCCGACTTGGTGTTTTGGTATGCCGCCACCGCGTCCAGGTCGATGACGCTTCGGACCAGGTCGGCATCCTCTACCTCGACAGTCTTCTTGAAAGCGGTCGCGCCCGAATCGAAGAAGTGGATGACACCCTTGCCTGACTTGATAGCCAAAGCATGGGCAGTGAGAGCAAGATCTTGCAACTCCTGTAGTGTCTCGGATTGGATGAAGGCGAATCCAGACTGTCTGATGGAGGTGATGTCGGAGAAGTCAGGGAAGCCCGAGGGCGCCACTGATACGTGGAGGACGACGGGATATTGTGCGAGCTTGTAAAGATGCGGTATCGACTTTACGAGAATGGACGAGGTTGTGGTGACGCTGGTGAGCTTGCCCGAGCGGATGGGCTGGAAGACGGAGAGCAGAGGGTCGGCATTTTGGCGGACAGTGAGGATCTGGGTAGCATGTTAGTACAAGCCATTGGGCTGCAGTGAGCATGCGAACACACCTCTGGCTGTGTCTTGCAAACAACGCTGGGCGCGTTGTGCTTCTGGAGTCCCCGCAGAGGCTCCGAGAACTCGGACTCGGTTGTGAAGGAAGGGACGACCGATACGATCACGTCGGAGGCCAGGTGGGCAATTCGGGCCACTACACAGCATGCAGGTCAGTATATGTGCACTTGCAGCCTCCCACTACTCTCCCATGGCGACATGTTGGGGTAAGGCATTGGTGGGGCGAATGGTTGCGGGGACGTACCAGCCTCTCCTGCAGTCGAGATAGACCCCATATTGACTGCGAATTCAGGGTTGACGGTAACAGTAAGGAAATGTCTACGGGGGAGACGAGCAGTAGTAATACTTCGGACCGTCGGCGACAGTCCTCATAGTCAGCGGCAACGGCAGTGGAAAAATTCCCTTTAAGAGGTCATGACAACGCGTGCCGAAAGCACGCAATTCTTTAGTGCAAGTCAGGGTCTGGGGCGAGGGCCGAAGAGCGGCGAATCAGACCATCATAGATGCGCGTTCGGTGTAATCAATCAGCCTAGATCGCCTTGTAGAGCTCGACGCGAGCCTCAAGACCGAATTTCTCCCATGGTGCATCTCGTGGTGGAGCCCCGTCCGATGGCCGCTGCGATGCTTACTGTCCGCTGCCTGAGTGGCCAGGTGAGGCAGCCGCCGCCTTGCCGCATGGAGATGTGCCGAGGATCCAGTCCGCTTATCGATAAGGCACCGGCTACCTCCACCTGTTCGCCTCTCCTGGCATGGCCGACACACGCATCATGGCATGAACCAGCACCCCCGTACGGCCAATCGTCGACACTACCCCTACCGTAATCGCCTACATCTGCATCTGATGTCGTGATTAGCGCACTTTTGCTGCAATGAATACCGCCTCCGGATTTTCAGATCCCCTTGTCTCCGATACCCCGCTGCCCTTCGACGAGCTATGCACGCGCATCAATGACCGCATAGTCACGTTTCTCGACGCGACAGATGTGTCTGATCGCGTCAAGAATGTTCAGGAGCAGACGCGAACCTCGCTGAGGGTCATAGGAGAGGCTCTGGAGAAGTACAGGTTGGTGCTGACCATGTAGGCGGCGTGCGGAAGCTAGGGACTGACAGCTACGTAGTCTACCAGAGCTGTCTTTATCGTATAATGGCGGCAAAGACTGTTTAGTTCTTCTTGTACTATACCTCTGCGCCATGCACAGGCGGGGTCTTACGCAGACCCCAAATCCCTCGTCCAGCATCGAAACCGCCGTACAATGCGTGTACATACAGGACGCACATCCCTTTCCCGAGGTCGAGGAGTTTGTCGCGCATAGTAGCAAGATATATTGGCTCGCCTTGCTAGAATACGCGAAACCCATGAAGGCTGCCTTCGCCGACTACTTGAAAGACACGCCATCTGTTAAGGCGATCCTGGTGGGGACACGGCGGACGGATCCGCATGGCCAACATCTGAAGTTCTTTGACCCGACCGACTCCGGGTGGCCAGCCTTTGTGCGGATACATCCTGTCATAGACTGGCACTATGTGGATATATGGACCGTACGCGCAATGCACACACTGTATCATTTGCTTACTGACTTCTTCAGTTTATACGTTTCCTCAACATACCTTACTGCTCGCTATACGACCGCGGATATACCTCATTAGGTGGAACTACTGATACCCACCCAAACCCAAAGCTCGTACGCCAGCCGTCTACGCAACAAGTACCCCAGACTGGGAATGGGACAGGCGCCTCGAAGCCGAAGTTTAGGCCGGCATACGAATTGGTGGATGACTACGAGGAAAGACTAGGCAGAGACAGGTAGACACATGTTGGTACTGCATTCCCACTGCATCTGCATTGTTTTGTTACTTGGCGCGATGGCGCTCGTTCCTGGTTGGTAGAAATGCTTACTACTCCGCGGGCAGCGATCGCTTCCCTGGATACACCTGGTCACTGTGTTGAGGCATGACACTTGTCAGCACGAGCTGGTTTGATATATCACATCTATTGTACAGCCATCTATACGACGCATCACATTATCCCCACTCGCATGGTTGTTTCTGAATCCACCGTCTTTTACTAAAATTCGTATCCAACACCTATCCGAGCGCCATTCCACTGCCTTTTTCTTGCGTCGTTTCAATTGGACGGATATTTGGAAGGTATTTTGGTGCGACTGCAACGGCAGAGTACCCGTTGACAGCAACCGCAGTCGTTCACAGTCACAGGAGCCGAACATCGTCACAACACACATGTAACCGTGTTTGTGGGTCTTTTTTTCATCGGGCTGTTACGCGCGCTCCCCAGGTGCATGTGCTGAGTTGTGATCGCATGGCTATCAATCGATAGCGCCCACGCGCAGTAACTTCGTGCGTATTCGGTCTATCATCCTGTGCAACAAGCACATGATATCTACCTTGATAATCGTTTTTGGACATTTTGCCTGGTACGTTTAACTCTTCTATGTCAGTCGTACCCGAAGCTAACCTATGCAACGTGTACAGGAAAGCGACGATCAAGTTTTGCAGCAATCACACCATGGCTGGTCAGGGCAACAAATAGCGTAAAGTTGACGGAAACATAGCTATTGCGTAACAGGATATAGTCGAGGCCAATCCAGGCGCTGGCATGTTAGAGGCGCCTCTCTGTCCACCATGCTTTTCAGAATCTGTCTTCCTATTGTCTTCCTCTTGACGCTCGGAAACTGTTCAGATGCAATCCCAGACGTGCACTCCGAACTTATCCCAGGACCAGGTTTCCCGTCTCTAGCGTCTCTGAATCTTACTACAGCTGATCTACTTGAGTGGCCAATAGCACGAGGTTCCAGCGGTGAGCACGTATCCTTACAAGTACCTGTCGCATTTTCAGGTGGACATCATCTAATACCCTGCAGCTCAAACCACCACCTCAGACAATACACTGGTGTGCGGCCCGGAAGATGGATCCTACACAGACGTCAACAATCTCATTTCCTGCTTCAATTATCTTCGCATCCTCGGCAAAACTCTCTGTGAGTTCGACAGTAGAGAACCGAGAACGGTGTGTTGGCACGGGTTCAATGGCGTTGTTGTTGGTATAAGTACAACGGGTCAGCGTGAGAGTAGTTACTGGTATGCTTATCTTCGCTTCTTTACCCCGCACAATCGACTATGGAACAGAACAAATCTGACCTGTATGTCATAGCATTGATCTTGCATGGAGTGTCTTGGCTGTCATTGACGGCTGCACGAGACTTGATCACAGTTGCGCTGGTTTTGCGGTTGCCAATGGCAATGGGAACATCATGGTTGGAGGTACTAATGCCGATTACGAAAACCGTGCCTGGGTTTGAAGATTGAGGATGCCTCAATCGTTGCAGTCGTGTTCAGTCCTGGTGCCGGGGTCGATGTCGCGATGTTAACTCACACCAAAATCAGAATATGATCATGCGCATCATCCACAAGCATGTTCTTTCAAAATCAACAGTATCAACGCGTTGTATTCCCCGCAACGTTCCTTAAGCTAACGATATTCCCCAGACTTGGCATTGTGATGCTAGATAGATGCAAATCTGGGGTGACCGGATTGAGCTAACTTCCTCCAACCAGGGGTTTCTCCGGACCGATATGTTTCGCATGCATCAGCCAACGCTCGGCCACAGCCGTGATGCACGTCCAAACTACCCAATCGAGCTACACATTGGTCACGCGGAATGATTCGTGTTACTCCAAGTATTCAGGCGTTTCCGCGGCGACATTCGCCATCGAATTCCACCTAAGAGGGTTCATTGTTTATATGAAGTCGGTGGAGATCAAGCCACTCCTTGAGCTTCACGGAGATGATCAGCGAAAATTATTGCGGTCCAAACGCCGACGCCTTGTACATAATGGAGCTTCGACATATATATGGGTTTTGCCAGAACGACCAAGCACTATCATCTCACATCGCAGCAAGTACCAGACATGAAGCTTTCTACCTCCTTTCTATTCGTTGCGGTGGCTGCAGTCACAGCATCGCCTACCCCAACTTATCAGGACACACCAGCAAGAGCATTGGAGAAGAGAGCTAGCATTACAGATGCTGCTAATGTTGGTTTCGCGATGGCAAATGGCGGGACCAAGGGGGGAGCCGGTGGTCCTACTACCACCGTGAGCACTTTACCCCAACTCTCGGCCGCGGCCAACTCTTCCGGACCCTTCAACATCGTAGTTCAAGGAGCTATTACTGGTGCTGCAAAAGTACAGGTTGGCTCGGACAAGACCATCATTGGAAAGACTGGAAGTTGTATGCAGTTAGCCTTTCTAAGTTGCATAAGTCCTGACTAACACTTTATAGCCTTGACTGGAATTGGTCTTACGATCCTAGGCCAGAAGAATGTCATCGTACGCAACATGAAGATCGGCAGAGTACCCGCTGAGTACGGCGATGCCACTACCATTCAACTCTCCACCAATGTATGGGTCGATCATTGCGACTACTATGGTGACGAGACTGTTGGCAAAGATACCTACGATGGGCTGGTCGATCTTTCGCACGCTGCTGACTTCGTAACCATCTCCAACACCTACTTTCACAACCATGTACGTCCTCATCTTCTTCTTCACGAAAATACACACTGGCTAATGCAGCGCAGTCCAAAGGCACCTTGGTAGGCCATTCCGACAAGAACGCCGCCGAAGACACTGGCCACCTCCGCGTAACATACGCAAACAACCACTTCTACCGCGTCAACAGTCGCGGACCATTGCTCCGATTCGGCACAGCGCACATCTTCAACAATTACTACAACGAGCAGTCTACAGGTGTGAACACCCGCATGGGTGCGCAAGCCCTGGTTCAAAGCTCGGTCTTTGAGAACAGTGGCAAGAAGATGGTGTACACGGAGAGTAGCGCGGAAGATGGGTATGCAGTCGTGGAGGACGTGTTGTTTGGTGGGCAGAGCGCCAATACAGCTCCCAAGGGTACACTCAGTGCGCAAAGCTTGCCCTACAAGTACGAACTATTGGGCAGCACGAACGTTAAAGCGGCTGTTACTAAAGAGGCGGGACAAACCCTAACTTTCTGAACAGATTGTATTTGGACAAGCCAGATATGAGTAATGGCACGCATGTACTCTATAACCTCAGCCATTACTTTCTCTATTCAAAAATTCTCCCGGTATAGGTCTTGCAGATCCTCACCCAAGTAACCTTCCCGAGCATCAACCTTGCTCATCATATTGAATACGCTCCGTTGGTCACTCCTCTCTATCAAAATGTCCTTCACATCAACGTAGGCGAGTAGCGGACTAGATCCCAAGTGATCATAGATCGTGCTCCATGCACTTCCGTGGAGGTCCACGTCTGAAAGCTCCACCGAAACAATTCTGGAGGTCGACGACGACTCGGAGATACCGGTGGAAGGGGACAGGAGAGCAAGTAGGACTAAAGAAGGTGTTCTCACACGGTCAATGTACAAGTTCCTGAGCCCATCCTTGGTCGGCCGCCAGACGAGCGATTCTAGGTTGCAGTACTGAGTCCCTCTCAAGCCAAGAGATTCGAGATTGCGGCAACGTGACACTAAAGTGCATATGCCGTTCATGTAATCCGTATTTGGAAAACGAGTTTGCAGGTTGGAGTAGAGCGGACTTCCGTGTTCGTCGTTAATAGATCTCTCGTCAAAGTCGTACGCGCGATCACCGCCAGGCCCTGTACCATCGATATATTCCAGAAACAGATGTCGCAGTTGCATGGCCATGTCGTCCCGAATACAAGCGCCAATGGTCGCAATGTCGTATGCTGAGGGCAGCGTAAGTCGAAGATAAGTCAGCAAAGGAAGATGTACGCGTGGCGAGGAGAATATGCTCGCGATATTGCTACGAATAAGCTGCAGGAAGTCAAGGTCAAGCTTGAGGCCATAGTCTTCATCGTCTCTCTGATCAACTTCTAGCGGTGCGCTACGCCAATTTTCTTCGAGCGTAAAGACAAGGCGTTTCAGCGTTGGTAATTTAGAGACAGCCTCTTCGATCCAAGGGACAAAGGCTGACGTGTTCGCGACCAAAAGGGCCAACTTTCTAGCCAGCCCAGGATTATTTTCGACGTCTCTCTTTTCGAACAATCCATCTGGGCTCAGTCTTGATTCAGATAACATGATCTGCAAGCGCTTTATGCAAGGCGCAAACTTAGCATCTTCTTCTATGATGTATTTATGAAGTCTCGAGGTAGCTGTGTTCTCCCAGGTGCGGAATGTCGCATATTTATGTTGGAAGTAGAGACGGTTCATAGCGTGGTCGAAGGCTTTACAGACTAGCCGAAGCTCCAACTCCCGGTGAAGCACATGTGGGTAGTCATAGACACCGAGGCAACATATGTAATCGAAATCGTGGATAAGGGAGCTCTCGTCCCATGGATACCGGGGTTCAGTCACGGGCCTTGCAAGGTAGGAGAAAATCTGGACCTTTCGTTAGCCTACAGTATCGAATCAGAAGACGAAGAACGCTACCTCATCAACGAGCTCAACAGAGAGCCGATCCCATACCGACATCTTCACGTTGATGTCGTGCGGAAAATGCGGCAGAGGCAATCGATGGGGAGCGGCAGGCTGCATGGCCCGTGCACGCGGTCACCCCTTCCTCAAGTCTCCGTGGACCTTATCAGCCTATCATCTCGGACTTGCAATCAGGTGGCTGCAGCTCCGTCTTACCACCTACACACACTGTGGCAGGCCTGAGAAGCAAAAAGATCCTATAGATCCAACCGCGTACTGTACCGCGGCTTTTGTCTAGCGATAAAATGAGGGGTTCGCCCCAGCTCAGGCGGCCGTCCGCCCCGTCCAGCTTCAGACATGTCGCCAACACCGTCCTTCAGGGTCAGGCTTGCTGAACTGCGCGACGTCCCTCGTGTCACGACGGTTGCCCTCGCTAGTCTACCTGATGACCCGGGGTTCGAATTCATCTGGAGGTACAGGCGCCAGTATCCTGATGACAGTCAATTCTTTTGGTTGCAAGTGTTCAAACATTATCTCTACCATCCCAAAATCACCCTCATCGTGGCTGAAGAAGTCGCGTCATTGGAGGAAAAACGCGAAGATCGTGGAGAAGCAGTAGCGACAATAATCGCGTTCGCATTATGGGAGAGAAATGGGAAGAGTATGCTGACACAGGCTCTGACGAACCTGTGGAGTAAGGGCGTGTTCAACGCGCTACACTGTGAGCATGCACGCGCGAACCTCGATGAACACAATACTGAGCAATGACAGGTTATATCACCTTTATAGAGAACTGGGCCATAGGAAAGGAGTTCAGGCGGCGTGATGGCGATCCGAAGCGCATGATCGCCTTTCAGCAAGCGCTGAACTACACCCACTCGAAATATTGGGAGAAGATGTATCCTCAGAATTACTACCTCGTTCTGCTTGCAACCCATCCAGACTATCGTCGGCGCGGTGCGGGCACTGCGCTCACTCAATGGGGTGTTGATCAGGCTCTGGCTGCTAGCATTGACGTAGGCCTTGAGGCAAGTCCGATGGGATTTCCATTGTACCAGCATATGGGCTTCGTTCTGTTGGAGAATCTGGTAATTAAGCCAGATGCGGATGACGATCCTGCGAGTATGCTGCTGAGGGTTATGGTATATGACAAGAACAACAAGTTCTCAATGGTCTGATTTTGGAAATCGCCTGCTTGCGATTGAGGAGAGCTGTAACATGTACTTATTGTGTGTTGAGTTTGGGTGCCAGGTGGGTGCTGAGCCTTCAACACCAAAATAAAAAAAACGATTAGCAATCGCATATGATTCGTATGACGAACGCGCAGAACGATAAGTGGGTGCTGAGCCGCCGCTGGAACGGGGGCGGAGGTCAGAACAACGCCCGAAGCGCCGACTGCCCCAGGCCGTCAAGCTGCGACCGCGCGGTCGCTGCATCCCGTTCCCTCTCCAGCAAGCCACACAAACATAACGGGGAACGGGAACGGCGCAACAACAATCGCTTCTTACTTTCTCATAAGATCGAAATGGTGCTGAATATGCATGATCGATACACGGGAGCGGACGGTGTTGTCGCTCGCAGCGCCGTTCAGAACAAAGCTATAAGAGCATAGTCGTTGTCAATTACTATCAGTGTCATCCATTTCTATCAGATCGTCATTTATCATTAAGTTGAAAGTCTACGAGGTGTCTTTCTACTATACATCGCCCGCCATGAGTATTGGAAGAGCAGCAGCTACACGCGTGTGCGGCAAGCCAGTGGGCCCTGTCGGGCTCGGAATGTTAGGTCCGTTCCACGCCGCCTGAGCATCCCAAACGCAACTTACTGACAACAGACCCTCCAGGCTTGACTCTTCCTGCTCCATTTCCTCAGTTCGAGCGCGAGCATCAAACCAGTCTGCTGAAGGCCGCATTAGACCAGGGTGCAAACCTATGGAACGGAGGTCTTCACTATGGCACGCCGGAGTCAAACTCCGTACATCTGATGCGCCACTACTTCGAAAAGTACCCCCAGGATGCTGAAAAGGTTGTCCTCAACATCAAGGGCGCCTTCAATCATGGAACAGGCCCAGTAGGCAGCCCAGAGGCTATTCGCGCATCCGTAGAGCAGGCTCTCGAAGGGCTAGGGGGTGCGAAAGCCATCGATATTTTCGAGATGGGTATGCGCACATTCGCAGGTTGATCTCGTAGCAACGACTGATGAATTCATAGCACGCGTCGACCCCAACACGCCCCTTGAGATATCCATCAAAGCTTTGGCTGAGTTGGTAAAAGAGGGTAAGATCGGAGGCATTGGACTGTCTGAAGTCAACGCCGACACCATTCGCAAAGCTCATGCCGTTCACCCCATCTC
The DNA here is from genome assembly GCF_024043165.1 of Alternaria incomplexa. Taxonomy (NCBI): domain Eukaryota; kingdom Fungi; phylum Ascomycota; class Dothideomycetes; order Pleosporales; family Pleosporaceae; genus Alternaria; species Alternaria incomplexa. The sequence goes on from NW_026249856.1 coordinate 750,106, forward strand.
AGCCGTAGAAATCGAGCTGAGCCTGTTCACACCCGATCCCCTTCACAACGGAATCATGGAAGCATGCTCTGAACGTACGTCTCCCCGCGAAAGAATTGGCTTTGAACATCCGATGCTGATAACACCAATACAGTCGAGATCCCTGTGATTGCGTACAGTCCAGTCGGTCGGGGATGGCTAACAGGCAGTTTCAAGACGCTTGATGATCTTTCTCCCAACGATTTTCGCCCGAAGATGTTCGATCGCTTTCGGCCTGAAGTGTTTGATCAGAACTACAAGCTTGCCGAGGCCGTGGAGAAGATTGCCCAGAGCAAAGGCCTCAAACCGGCACAAGTCGCTATCGCTTGGGTAGCGCGGCGAGGGGCGATTCCGATTCCAGGGTCTACCAACATTGAACGCGTTACCCTGAACAGCAAGCTGTTGGAATTAACCGATGAGGATATGGAAGACCTTCGAAAAGCTCAGGAGACATTTCCCGTTGCAGGTAAAAGATATGGAGGAGCGCATGAGAAGCTGCTGAACGGTTGAAAGTTGAGCCGAGATTGATGTTGTCATACTGCAGATTTCGGAGTTTAGACGGACGGAGATATTGCCATGTTGATTTACCTGTTGCCATCAACTTTGTCGTCCTCATCATCACTCTTACTTTACGAGTTCTCAACATTTTACTGCTACGTTCTAGTCGCGATGAGTTCAGCATACGAAGAATCTGAAGAAGTAACAGCCACGTCGCAAGATACAACTCATACACATCATGGTTCGTGTGCAGTCTGTGCGAGGGCTAAGAGCAAATGTGTGAGGCGTTCAGGGAACAGCAACTGCGAAAGGTCAGTGACTACAGCATGACTGACCATTTCGCATAAGACTCAATTTCAAGCTCATATTGAAGGAGTTCAAAAAGCTTAACACATTTTTAGATGTACACGGCTACATAAGGTCTGCCAGACTCGGGAGCCAACGAAACGCAGAAGCAAGACAAAAAAGGTAACGTGAGTCAAGTTGAGCGGTGCCCGGTATCTGATTTCATAATGCTAAATTGTAAGTAGACGATCCGCTCAATTGCAGCATCTCGAGGCACAGCTTGCAGACATCACTGAAGCTCTGGCCAACAAACATGCGCCAGAGGCATCTTCAGAATCGGGAATGCATACTTCTGGATTACAGCAGGCGACAAGATTACATGAGAAGAATAACGTTGTGTATCAGGCACCACTGATCGTAACCCCAAGCGCTACCGGATCTGTCGATACTACTGCCTCTGCCCGCGACGCAACGCTGGAGATGGACGATTCCGACCTCGCATCAATGGAAACGAACGAAACAAATACCGACATTTTGTTCGATCGCTACCAGAGGCTGATGGCACCTCATATGCCTTTTGTGGTGTTCCCAACTGGTACTGATGTTTCCAGATTGGCCAACAACAAGCCGTTCTTGTTACAGGCTATCAAGACAGTCGCTTTCTTCCACGATACCGCAGTCCAACAGATTCTGGTAAAGGATCTTATACGAGAGATCTCGGATAGGGTATTGATCAATGGTGAGAAATCGCTCGACCTGTTACAGGGTATGCTAGTGATTGGAAACTGGTATAATCCGCATCTCTTCGCACCGCCAAGCCACACAGTACTTCTTCACCTTACCATGGCGCTCACTCACGACCTGGATATCGATCGTGCGCCAGGATTTTGTGAGAAGGCGGCTTTGATGGCAGCGTCACAAGCGCACGGTGTGCCACAGCCGGCAAAGGTCGTAACGAACGATGAGCGACGTGCAGTTCTCGGAACGTTCTATCTAACCTCGCAGATATTTACATCCTTCCGGAAGATCGACAACCTCAACTGGACTCCATGGCATACAGCTTGCGTCGAGGTACTAACGCAAGCTCGAGAATGCGAAAGCGATCTTTTTCTCGTGCAGCTAGCGCAGAGCCAGCGTATCATGCAAGAAGCCATGGCTACCGACTGCGAGCATGCTCCGGTGCAACTATATGCCAAATCATTCTTGAGCGACCTCGATAGGGCTGCGCTAGGGTCTGGAAACGCAGCGACGGCGATAGTGTCGCGTTTGCAGCAAGCCTGTACCCGAACTGCGATCTGGGAACGCTCATTCGGGAATCTCGCCACCCATACAGTTAAGGAAACGGACCTACGACAACGACTAGATGGAATGTGGCACTGTATGGACGCGGCCAAAAGATACACAAAGATATATCTAGAATTACCCGTCGAAGACTATCTTGTCGTCCCATTCGGCGTTTTCGCGCAGTTTGCGTACATGTTCGTTGTGCTTGTACGAGCAAGCCTGATTGAGATGGAGGGCTGGGATGTCCAAGCTCTTAGAAAGTTCGTCGACTTTTCGACACTTCTCGGCGAGGCTTCCCGACGTTATGATGCTGTATCGCAGGCCCATCCTGACGGTCTGAACCTGCACAACGAAGCCTTTGCGAAGTGGTCTGCGAAGATCAAGTGGGCAAAATCCTTCTACGACACGAAGTTCTTGTGTTTGGCATCAAACGCACCGACAGCAAATCAGCCTCCGTTTGGGGTTAGGGCCACTGACGTGAACGAAACTCATGTACCGTACTCGGCTTCTCTCGCCCCTCTTGAAGCTCTAGAAGAGCCGACATCAAATCCGTTCTCAGCTTTCGATGACTGGGGCAGTTTTGCTGATCCATCAGCCTTCCTTGAAGACATGGACTTCGGAGTGTCCAACGTGTAGAACAAAGAGGATGGGCCCGCACTTCGGACGCAGAAGTCAAACAACCCAGCTTCACGCGACACGCACGCGATATCATCGGTGAAAGAACGAGTTCCGACCCAATCATAGGCAATGTGGGCCGCTGGGTCTTGGCGGTTGTATAAGGTTAGCTTTGTCCTACGATCATACCTTCCATTCTCTTACCCCGGAACTCGACCTGCAGCTGCACCCTCTTCAATATGGCTGATCGAATGCTTCGCCCCGATACCGCCATCATCTCGGCGATTTACACCGAGTCGCAACCCAACTCCATCGAAATACTTGCTCACTCCTTCACCAACTGCACGTTCAAAGCGGAATTCCAAAACCGTTCCGCTGTCATCGTTCGTCTGGACACCGCAAGCGGATCGCTAGCCGTCGTTTCTGCAATTCAAGAGGCAGCTTCACTCCAAATACCGACTTATGTCCCCGAGATACTCAGCTACGGAAAGGTGGTGACGGAAAACCAGGGCGATGTGCACTACATGGTCACCAGGTTCATCACGGAAACAGTAACGCTAGAGTCTGTTTGGCCTTCTCTCAACCTCACGCAGAAGACATCTTTGGTCGATGCTGTTGCAAATGCAGTCGATAAACTTCAACAGCTCGACACTTCGCATGCGCTCCTTCAACAAATCCTTCCAAACACAGCTCTGGACGCAGTCGCAAACAGCAGAGATATCAGTATTGGCAGTTCATTCCTTGGTTTCGCTAAAAGTGTCCGCGAGTTCATCGCGCTGTATGTCGCTAAGCATCAAGCCAAAAGATTTGCTACCTCTTCCATAGAGGACGCATTAGACGGCGACGGCATAGTCATCAGATCTGCCATACCTGAGTTGGGTGAGATACATCTTTCCTCTCGCGATCTTGAGGTGCTTGAAACAAGTCTGGTGCTTTCTCACAACGACCTCGAACCCCGGAACCTGCTAGTAAGGAAAGCAGAAGGTGAAGATGGTCCACACTACGAGCTTGCTGCCATCATCGATTGGGAGATGGCAGGGCTACTTCCTTCCTCCTTCGAAACAGCAGTCAAAGATGTCTCGTTGGGCAGTAACAATCAGTATCTGGACTATTATCTCATGTTCAAGGAAAAGACACGCTCCACGATATCTGGCGGGGAATCTCCCGAGAAGCTAATTAAAGCTGTTCGCCTTATTGATGGGTCCTGGTCTCAGCAGATGAAAAGAAATGTTGGCGCAGAGACTCGAAGGCGTTGGATTTCTAGAGAGGGCCTGGAATTGAGTGATGACGCTTTCGAAGGATGGATATTGAAGGCTGCAGGAGATGGTACAAAGCGTGAGATACGTTCTTGCTCCAAAGCGGACAACAAAGAGCTTGAAGACCAGGTACTAAGAGACTTCGGTATGCTATAGTGAACGGAAATGATCACTTTGTGGGGGGCTTTACCTTTTGGGACATACGTACGTGAAGTAGTGAGCTTGCCCTTGACGTCGGTGTCTACATAGTGCATTTCGTTGCCAAAGAGATCACGAACGTCAGAATTATCACACTACAGCTTTGATTCCCAGCATATCGAATTCAGTGTCAACGTCCGCACACACACTTCCATGAAGGCATGTAGTGAAGATCTGTGGAAAGTATAGGTATAAAACATATAACTCTTCTGCTCTATTTCGCAGACAACAGCTACAAATCAGCCACACAATAACTACCACAAGCTCTACCTGACCGTCCAACTCAACCAAATCGCATGTCAAAGTATCTTCCCAGCAACACAGCAACAACACAAAAGTACGTACCCCAGATCTCGGGGTTGTTTCTAGTTCCCTTCTCACTAACACACTACAGTGTCCGTTATCAAGCCTGAATCTACTCCTGTCGACGGCAACACCTGTGGGATTTGCGGGAAGAACTTCAATGGATCATCTGACGACTGTACTTGCTATCAGGATTAGGCCGTCAGACTGGCCCTATCAGTCGCTGTAGTGTCAAACACGGATAAATGCTCACGGAGGGCGGATGAGCAGGATGTAGACCCTTCTCGCCAGTCAGTCTGACTTTGTTGGTTACGATACCACATGGAAATATGAAAGAGTAAAGCTTGCACTATGATACATGATGATATGAAGTGACGGTTAATCTACATTTGTGGCAGATGCATCCTGATCCTTGTCCTTGTTACCGATGAACAGTGCCGCTAAGACTGCCGTGAAGGCGCAGATACCAGCGAGCACAGCGTTCATGTTGCCGTACCCAATCTTGTCTCGTAGATACCCAGCCAGCAGTGGGCCTACAGTCAGCCCACCGCTCCACACCATACTGTTGATGCCGTAGAGTTGGGCGAATGGAGCCTGCTCGAACATGTCTGTATTCGCCTTGTAGTAATTCTCCACGATAGTTCCAGATTCGACAATGCTAGGACTGTTGATAACCGCCAGACCGAGTCCGTTCATCGCTAACAATACAGAATAGAGCGCGATGATGTGACCGTTGTCTAATCTCTCGATGACACTCGACTCAGTCGGAAGTCGAAGTAATACAAGCGTTGGTATCAGCCAAATGAATCCAAAGACTGATACTGGCTTCGTGCCATAGTTGTCGACACACCAGCCAAAGACTGGGCCCAGCAGGAAATCTGCACCACCCAATGGTAGGAAGAGCAATCCAGCTTTCAGGCTGTCAAAACCTAGTTGCTCCGAAGCTACTAACGGCACAGTAGCGTCAAAAGAACCAAGAAGAAGAGCTTGCACAAATCCAATCCACACGGAGGTTAGCAGACCAGGATGGCGAAACAGCATGAGCATGGGAAGATTGCGGGTGAAGCGATTCGATGGTTTGGAGAGACGGTAGCGATCGAGCGGAGAAGAACCATTTGGTAGAAGGGGGGTTTGTTCCGTATCTTGTTGTTCGTTGCTTCGATCCGGTTCAGAGGCATGTGTCTCCGGAGTAGAGTATTTCTCAGCCACCTTCTTCTCCACCATGAGCAATCTCAAAATGAAGTCTATGCCAATCAACCCTATGGCCACGCCAAAGACACCTATGTATCCAGTCTTCGCGTACAATGAACCGCCGACAATAGGTGCGACAAGGGTGGAAACTGAGATGAAACTGAAGATAGTTCCCATAGTCTTGCCCAAATTTTCGCGGCCTACGGTCTCAACCAAGATAGCAAGGCCGATGGTCCACACGACACCTCCCGATGCTCCCTGCAGAAACCGCGCAATGCCCACAACAGCAACGCTACGTCCAAGAGCGAGAAGAATGGTCGAGAGTAGACACAGGATGAGCCCGAGGAGGAAGGGTAGCTTTCGAGACGAAAACAATCTGTCAGCTAGGAAGCCTGCGATGGGTGAAGATATGCAGGAAGCTGCTGCATAGACTGCTAGGAGGTTCGATATCGTGCTTTGGATCTGAGAGTCAGGGAGATCGATGCGGTCTTTCAGCAGGAACGGCAGTACTGGTACGATGAGCCCGTACAAGAAAAGGTCCACGAATGCGCCCATTCCCACAGTAAAGACTATGAACAATGGGTGCGATCGCCATCGTATCCCTGGTGGTGGCATTGCGTACAGAGTCTGAAAATCGACGACGTGATGAGATGCAAAATTGATGTTTGTCAGTTCTGGAAAGGCTTCTGAGAGAAGTTTCCGCACGAGCCTCATCAGCTCAGACGCATGCTGACGTCAGTACTCATGATGAAGGATGTAAGCGCCTTCTCTAAGTGCATCAGTGATCGGTAGGGAGAATTGATAGCTGTCAGCAGCAAAAGAACAACGCGCTCCATCGAGGATGAGGGGCGGCTCCAATCATACACTTCCGGTCGTTCATACCGCTCTTACAACTTAAGGAGAAAAAGATTTGTGTCACACTGCTGAGTGACAAGTAGTAAGAGCTTTCGCGAATTTCAAAACGTTGGAGATACATTGTATGTCGACCCTTGAACAGCTTTCTGCAGGTGCACAACTTCCCGGGGCCCTGGTGTTCGTCGTCACGTGCGGACGCAGCCTAGCGTGCTTGGCGCGGATCTCGAATTCGAGCTCCCGACAACTTCGTCGGGTAAGTGAGACCACGCCATACAACTCCACTACCCACACAACAGTCGCTTCAAGATGGCGGACAAGATGGAGGGCGTAGTAATGGGCGGCGGTCTCGTAGACCCCAGCAAATACCCAGTGCCCATCGAAACGTAAGTGCAAGATCATGCCCAAAAGGTAGGTCCCCTTGATGCTAATCGAGAAATATAGTATATACGTGAGTTGGACCACGAGCGCGCCAGCAACGCACTCACATTGTACTCGGTGGCGCGATTGCTGACAGCACTAGGTCAACAACCTCGAGGAGCGCGTCAAGATCGATACCATGAAGCAAGCCTTGACACGGGTCTTCCAATACTACGGTCCGATCCTGGATGTTATCGCAAAGAGCAGTCTGAAGCGCAAGGGCCAGGCATTCATTGTCTTTGACAGCGAGAAGGCTGCGCTGGAGGCGGTAGAGGAGATGAACGGCTTCGAGATGTACGGCAAGGTCATGAAGGTGCACAGGGCGAAGACACACAGCGACGAGACAGTCAAGCGAAAGGCGCCAGAACTGTTCGACGATCACAAGCGGAAGCGCCTGACGCTTAGGGGTGCGCATCTCCTACCACTTCTGAGGATGCTTCATACTGACTGCCGTAGACTTCAAGCGCGCCGAAGAAGACGCGAAAGCGCAAGCCAACCCAGTCGCCGCCGAGAAGCCTCGCGCAGCCAAAACCGGAGCAGCCGCTGTTCCCGACGAATACGTACGACCCAACAAGACGCTCTTCTTGCAGAACATCCCCCGCGATGTCGACGAGGACGACCTTACGACGATTTTCGAGCGTTTCGAAGGCTTCAAGGAAGTGCGCTTGGTCTCGGTCAGGGCTGTGGCCTTTGCGGAGTTCGAGAACGAGCAGTTTGCGATTACAGCGAAAGAATCGACGGCCAATACCCCGATCGGCGCAGAGGGCAAGCCTATGAAAGTCACCTACCAGCGGCAACAGTAGGTTACTGCGTATGGATTATTGCTATGGATTTATGCATTTTATGATACCTTGTTTGGCACAGATACAGGCCAGCACAATAGAGTCTTATTATCAAAAGGCCAACATTCACATTAAATGGCACAATGCTTATCTCTGATTTAGCTTGGTCGAAAACGCCCCGCGCGGGATGCCAAACGGAACCTGGACCACGGACTCCGTATCAGCCTTCTGGAAGGTGCATGTCTACATGCGAGACGTTGGCGAGCGAGAGCTAGAGAGGTGGATCCAGCGCCCAATGGGCCGCAGACGACACTACACGGACGGGCCCTACTAGTGGCCTGCAGAGCGCTTAGAAGATGACATCTTCGTTGTCCTCGTCGCCCAGCATGTCCTTGCTCTCGGCAGCATCTTCTCGCGCCTCACTCTCCGTCTCTTCGTTCTTCTGCTTCGCCGCCACCCTTGCGGCTTCCTCCTCGGCAGCATCCTTCTGCTTCTTGTTGGACACTTTCTTCAGGCGGTAGAACTCCTCTCGGTCGAGCTCGTCAAGCTCAGAGTTGATGTATTTAATGGTGTTTTCGGTACGGGGGATGATGACATGCTCACTGTTGGCTATTAGCTTCGGCAGTTGTCTGGAAGGAAAGGATACCCACATGGCGTTTACACGGCGGTTGACCACCTTGATAACTTCGTCCAAAATGACAAAGGCAGTCTGTAGACTAGCCAGTTCCACCAGAGTCTCGACCGCTCTTGCGTACGTCTCTCTGCATCTTTGTACTTGCTGACCACCCTTGCCCAACCCCGTCAGGGCGAAGTCGTTGTTCTGCTCGACAGTGAAGCTTTCGAACTGCGGGAGGAAGACACCGGAGACGTTCTCTTGTTTCGTTCGTACACGGAAGCGGGCTTGCTTTGCGGATTCTTGGATCTGGTAGCCAATGTCGCCGCCGACAGCGTAGGTAACTTCGGCGAGGGAGAAAGCAGCGACTTGCATGACTCTGCCCATCTTGCGCTTTGCCTCATCGATACGGCGCGTTATTTCTGGAAACGGTTTCAGTTACAAAGGCAGATGGTGGGGGTGCATATAGCGTAGTCGTACCTCGAAAGCGCCTGCACATGGTCAGCAAAGCTTCACGAGTGGACTGGAGACAGCGAGTGCATACTTGGTCAAGGCCTCACTCTTTCGCTTCAGCAGGTCGTGGCCGGTCTGGGCGCCCTTGAGCTTGCCCTTCATCAGACCCAGCGACTGCCGCGTCGCGAAGACGGCCTCTCGTGCCTGAGGGTCGTGTTAGCATCAGAAGTCCTGGGCATTGCATAGCTCGGGCTGGCGTACCCCGCTGCCAGACATGTTTGCGGCTCGAACAGTTGGTGGAGAAGGCTATGGGGCTAAAACCGAGGGTAGAGGCTGACAATGGCCGGAGATATTCTGGGAGGTGTCTCGGAGCCAGTCAGCGTGCGCAGTGCGGCCAGGTGAATCCAGCGGAACGTGACGCAGCTATGCCGGGGAGCTAGCTATCCATGGATGTGAGACCCGTGCGCGCGCGCCTACCAACACTGAGAAGCGGGTCCTCGGAATACACGTTGCTTATTGGCTGCAGGAGACGGCTGACCATCGCTCTTTCCTCAGAACTTTAACACTTCGACACGCCTCGTCAGCCGTCCAACACCGCACCCCATCGCCCTCCTGCCCACCGCGGGCAACACACGCCCTGGCTCTGGCGCAATCATGCCCGGCGAACTCCTCAGGACCGTCACCGCGAGCCTCTCGCGGCCCTCCAAGCGGAAGATGGAGCCCTCGGCGGACCTTTTCCTCATCACCGACCAGGACGTCGCGTACGAGCAGGACATCCAGCGCAACGCCGGCAGCGTGAAGCCCTGGCTCGACTACTACAGCTTCAAGAAGTCACGTGGGAGCATCCTGGAGCAGGCCTTTGTGCTTGAGCGCGCCGTCACGACGCTTCCGCGCTCGTACAAGCTGTGGAAGCTGTACCTCGAGCTGCGCACCAAGCACCTCTCAAAGAAGAACCCGGCCAAGTTCGCGCCCCACTATGTCAAGGTCAACGCCCTCTTCGAACGCGCCCTCGTTCTGCTCAACAAGATGCCGCGCATCTGGGAGATGTACCTCAACTTCCTCATGCAGCAGCCCCTCGTTACCACTACCCGCCGCACGTTTGACCGAGCCCTACGCGCCCTGCCTCTGACTCAGCACAACCGCATATGGGCCCTCTACCGACCGTTCGCGACGTCTGCGTCAGGCGAGACGGCCGTCAAGATCTGGCGTCGCTACATGCAAATCCACCCCGAAGACGCCGAGGACTTCATCGAGCTGTTGAAGGATATGCGCAAGTACACCGAGGCCGTCAAGAAGTACATGGAAATCCTCAACAACCCGCGCTTCAAGAGCAAGGAGGCAAAGGGTCCCTTCCAGTTCTGGACCGAGATGATCGATCTGATGATTGACCACGCCAAGGAAATCGACACCAGCGACGACAGCGGCATCGACGTGGAGAAGATTATCCAGAGCGGTATCTCCAAGTTCCCCGATCAGCGAGGCATACTCTGGGTCGGTCTGGCGCGGTACTGGATGCACAGGGGCGAGTACGAGAAAGCCCGCGACGTCTTCGAGGAGGCTGTCACCACAGTCATGACTGTGCGCGACTTCTCCATCGTCTTTGACACGTACGTGGAGGCTGAGGAGGCCATGATTGGCATCAAGCTCAATGAGGCCGCTGTTCGGTCGGAGAAGGGCAAGATCGACGAGGCTGCTGACGCGGACCTTGACATCCGGATGGTCCGCTTCGAATCCCTCATGCAAAGACGGCCCTTCCTGCTGAATGATGTCATGCTTCGACAGAACCCGCACAATGTCATCGAATGGGAGAAGCGCGTCGCTCTTTGGGGTGACAACAAGAAAGAGGTGGTCCAGACCTACACCGACGCCATTGCGGCAATCAACCCCAAGAAGGCACTCGGCAAGTTTCACGAGCTCTGGGCCAACTATGCCAAACTGTACGAATCAGGCGGCGACCTCAAGAATGCCCGTGTCATCATGGAGAAGGCTGTCAAGGTGCCCTTCAAGTCAGTCTCCGAGCTGGCTGAGATGTGGTGCGAATGGGCCGAGATGGAGCTTCGCAACGAAAACTTCGACAAGGCCGTGGACATCATGGCCAAGGCTACGCAAGCCCCTAAGCGGTCGAATGTCGACTACTTCGATGAGTCGCTGTCACCACAACAGCGTGTACACAAGAGCTGGAAGTTGTGGAGCTTCTACGTCGATCTTGTCGAGAGTGTCAGCACCCTGGAGGAGACAAAGAAGGTGTATGAAAGAATATTTGAGCTTCGCATTGCAACACCGCAAACCATCGTCAACTACGCGAACCTGCTGGAGGAGAACAAGTACTACGAAGACTGCTTCAAGGTCTACGAGCGCGGCCTCGACCTCTTCAGCTACCCCGTCGCTTTCGAGATCTGGAACTTGTACCTCACCAAGGCCGTGGACCGTAAGATTGGCATGGAGCGATTGCGTGACCTGTTCGAACAGGCTGTGGAGGACTGCCCGCCAAAGTTCGCCAAGGTACTGTACTTGATGTATGGTGCGCTTGAAGAAGATCGCGGTCTAGCTAGACATGCCATGCGCATCTACGAACGCGCCACACGCGCTGTAGCAGACGAGGACAGGCTGGAGATGTTCAACTTCTACATCACCAAGTCAGCTTCGAACTTTGGTCTCACCTCCACTCGACCAATCTACGAGCGCGCAATTGCCGCCCTACCCGACGGCGAAGCCAAGGAAATGTGCCTCAAGTTTGCCGAGATGGAACGTCGCTTGGGAGAAATCGACCGAGCCCGAGCAATCTATGGCCATGCCAGTCAGTTCTGCGACCCAAGAACAAGCCCCGAATTCTGGAAGAAGTGGGAGTCATTCGAAGTCCAGCATGGCAACGAAGACACGTACAAGGAAATGCTACGCATCAAGCGCAGTGTCCAGGCTCAGTACAATACCGACGTCAACTTTATCGCCTCCCAGGCTGTCGCTCGTGGTCAACAGAACGGTACACCTGCCGACGAAGACGGCGACGCTACCGATGCTGCTGGCGAGGATGCAATGGCCGCTCTCGAGCGTCAAGCACGCGCACCAGCTGGCTTCGTCGCCGCCAGTACCGGTCCTCAGGGTGGCAACATCAAGCCTACCGAAGAGGCAGCCGCAAACCCCGATGCGATCGATCTGGACGACGACGACCTATGATTCACGAACCAAGGTTCCTTTAAATGAGGGCACCTTCAGGGTATACAATTAGGTCAAGGGCGGATCGATTAGGATGAAAGACTTGCATTTACATTGGCGTTATTTGAGAAAGGTGACAACAACACACCTGGCTATCTTCGCAGGCTACCATGCTACTCCGGAATATTTCATTGCTTTGCGTGTACATTCGGGTTGACCCAGTGCGGTCTCCCTTGCTTCGACCTCCACCAATTTGAGGTTTCGACAGTCTGATCTTTGTGTTTTACTCGACTTCGATCGATACCTTGACAACTTGTCTCGACTAGCTCACTTTCTTGCATCTACGGCGTTCTTTTACTTTGTGAGGGATTCTGCGCGAACGATGTCAGTGGCATCTTGCTCTGAAGAGAGCCCCTGGTGGTTGGGCCGATTTCTTTTGTCGAGTGGTCAAACAAACTGTATGTTCTTGGCAACATCTTCTCAGCTTCATCATGTCATATAAAACATCTAGCCAAAAACAAACACTATTCACTCCGCAATCAATGCCTTCGCTTCTGCCGTGACGTGTACATTGTTTCTATATTTGGGTCTATACTTGGATCCATTGGAGTTAGACACATACAACTTGATCGCTTACGCGAAGTCACTGCAACACTAGGTCTTAAAGCATGTCGATATTCGTCTGATTTTGTTATCAGCATTAGAAGTTACTGATCACAAGCTCTCGAGCCACTTCATCGCAGGGAGCCTATTTGATTTCCTCTTGTAATACACGTGTACCGCATGTACGGAGCTCCGACACCGCACTCCCTGTGTCTTACTTTCCAAGAGCCGGATACTCCTTCTCCGTGAAGAAAGAAGTGGGGACACATCCACGTGCTTTGCCATGCACTTTGTTCTCCGCTTAACTAAGACTGCAGCATCGGTGGGAAGGAGCAGCCGAAGCTTTTGTCACGATCTGAGGCAGTTACACTGGATCATGCCCGCACATTGCATTTTGAGCAACCGTAATCCGATACTGGAGTCTATCTTGTGCACGAGCGTATAACAGTATGAGTTTCGTGCTCATTCAGTGATACAGGCTTGTCTGATTGGATCTTGTATCCACCTGGTTCACGGGCTTCTTCTTCCGTTCACAGAACTGGACAGTAGAAGCCTAATGTTGTCCTGGCTACCCTTTTTTTTGCTCATGTCTACATACTTGCTACGTTCACGGGTTCGATTTATGCCCGGGTTTTGTTCGTTGCTTTTAGCATCGTTTTCCCGGGAGGAAGGAGAAGGGGAAGTGGTAGTGGTGACTCGTGATAGGGAAAGAGCCTTGGGACGCGTGGCGTGCTTACATCGAACGCGCACGCATCATGGGGTCCGTTGCGGACGACAGCAGAATGGTACGTTAAGTCGTCAGGATTTTGGTTATCCTGTCTTACATTTTCAATAAACCGCACTGAGGTTACGCGGCTGCGGGATTTAGGTTTCAAAGTCTCGCGGTGCAGTAATCGCAGCATTCGTCGGTTCGACGCGACACTTCAGAAGCAACATGTTTCTGTAGTGATCCCATGTGAAGATCTGTGTTACCAAGTTGGAATGATGTGTTACAAGGGTAATGATAGTGATTTGGCGAAAAATTACTCGATAGGAGGAGAACCACGCTTTGTTTCGTCTTGAATAGTAAGAGTAGGGTTCCTCCATTGCTGCTCATTACCCAAAATACGTTGTGTGTCACCTACTACTCGTGGCCTCACGCATGCTCACGCAGTGTTTGATAGCACCATTGACTGATCATGTCGTGATGACTCCGTTCCGAACCTGCATGGTCGGCAGTTGAAGCCCAACGTGTGGTTGACTTCTGCCAAACTTTGCACTAAACTTTCTCTGCTTCAGGTAGAAGGGCGAGTGAGTCCCTCTACGTGTTCACCGTGATGAAGGTCTATCCCAGTACCAGGTCGAACACATGAATATGCCCCTTTAAGTAACCAGGCCCATCCTCGTCGATGTCTGGGTGTCACCTGTCACTACCTCAAAAAGCCCTCGTACTCTTATTGTGATTTAACCAATCTCGTAGAGTTCGTACTGTGCGACAACTGGTGGCACGGCATCCGGCAACCTGTGGCACGATCCGCGATATGAAACAGCCTGACAGCCGTGTGCCATCACGTCAAAGTATGACGAGGATGTGCTGGTGTGGAGATGAGTTAATCAGCAGGCTGGGCCCCATCGTGGCCTTCTCGGCTTCAGCCGCATAGCGTGCACTGATCTGTTCGCCCTGAAGATCAAAAGAACGATATGTGGTGGTGTGGTGCTGTTTCGAATGGCACGGTGCTGATCGTGGCCCTGTCGAGATAGGTGGCGTTGCTGGCGCGTCCTCAAATGGATTGGTAGGCGTTGTCGAGTCATGGGTCCGCTTCAACTTGCTCACCACCATCCCACGAAGTGTTCAGGCACGAGATGACGAGAAATTTGACAGAAGTATGTCGTGATGAAGTCGAGATGTTGGGCTTTGAGGTATCACAGAATATGTTGTGCGCAAGACGCAACTGCCCAGCGATTCCTGTTTCAGAAGTGTTACAGACGCGAGGAGAGAAGTAGACATCTCAACCGCTTTCCGTGATGCGTTCCGTAGACATTCCATTACCATCATGAGTTGTATGCGAATTCTGGTCTTGTCGTTCGCGACATGCGCATTTGGGTTGTACGCCTATGCGTCACCGCAATGCCCAAACGCGCCGCATCAATTCGCGGTCCAAGCTCAACTGCCACTCCAATTACCACATTGTCCTTACACCACCGGCAATACAGAACCATTGCCGAAAGAGACGCCCCTTCAGCACTTACCGTGGTCGCACGATCCAGCCTGTGCTCAAGGGAAGCAGAGGAAATATTGCACGTACACAACTTCCGAAACAAGAGGCGGACATGCTTTGAGCATTATCGCAAGACCTGTAGCTGCAAATGCGATATCTGCAGCCTTCCTAGCTCTGAACGGGGAACATCAGAGCTTGGATGATGGTCTCGAAGTTCGGGCCTTCCCGGGCAAGGGCAAAGGCCTAATCACCACAAAGGCTTTGAAGAAAGGAGAAACGATATTACTCGATACTGCACGTATCATCGCGAGCTCGCATTTTCCTACGCAGGTTACGCGTGCGCAAGGCCAAACACTCTTCAGTGCCGCACTTGATCGATTACCTCGGGCAGATCGGAACTCGGTGCTCGCATTAGATCAGAGTCTGGATGGCAGCAAAGTTGAAAACATCATGAAGACCAATGCTTTCGCATGCCAGCTCGCTGATGGCGAAGTAGACGACGCTTACATGTGTCTCTTCCCTTCCGTTGCCCGGATCAATCACGCGTGCCAGCCTAATGCGCACGCGCGCTTTGTTCCGAAGACTCTGTCGATGGAGATCAAAGCTCAACGGGACATCGCCGCTGGGGAAGAGATCGGTATCTCCTATGGCAAAATCGACTTGAAGCACGCCGACAGACAAGCACTCTATCAGGAAGGCTGGAACTTCAGGTGCACTTGCTCTCTTTGCACTGCTTCGCAATACGACGTGGCTGGTAGTGACCAGCGCCGTGCGAGATTCGCCCAACTCCGGAAGATGCTGGAGAACTTGACGGCAGAAACCTACGATGCCCAGCAAATTGTTGCTTGGGAGAAAGAAGTTATGGAGATTAGTCAACGAGAGGGTTTGGATACTCTGCTCGCCCAGGACTACGAGAGACTGGCGTACGTGTACGCAGGTCATGGAATGATGGGAGATGCCAGACGTTGGGCAAAGATGGCGAAAGAAAGTTTATTGGAATGGGTGGTGGTTGATGGAGGTCCGCGCAATCAGATAAGGAGGATAGAGGACTTGCTCAAAGAGCTGGATGGCTAAGTCAGGGTTGTCATTTCGCGATCTGATAGCTGGGGCTGCTGGCTTGGGCTACGAAGATGCCTGAAGACGGACCGGAAAGACAGTAAAGTTCCTGGGAAGTGTACCATTGCTTAGAGACTCCGCGAGTGTTCACTGGTAGGCTTCCGGTGTCCGCGCGCGACAGCCGTGCTAGTAAGCCTGCGGTGGCTGAACGTCAACAGGGCTGAATGAAGCGTCTTGCGATCGTGACGTGGACCGTGATAGAGGATGTGGTCGGGTCGGTCCATCGTCGTCCATAGATCTTCATTGCAGCCTCCGAATACTCCGAACACCCCACGTTGCATCCCTGGTCCGTCGACCGTGCTTGAATAGACGTTGTTGCTAATGTCACCCTGCCCGATCCAACCTCAAAAGGGTCCGGAAGGCTGGTCGCAAGATGACGTGAGCGCCAGATTGGGCAGTAGGCAAGTACACTGGGCGGTGGAATTTTGAGAGATGAGGCACCTGAAGACTGTGTGTTTTAATTTACAGCCGTAGTTCGTCATCACGCGGAGGCCATGCCGGCGCCGCCAACAGGTAAAAACTCTGGGTGGTGCCGCAGGCCAGGATGCCCAGATCTGCACGCACCGGGTACAGGCGAGCTCGAGATCGTGGGCGATCCTCCAACAGTCAAAACAGGCAACGGTCGAAGAGGTCATTGCGCTGAGTAATCTCCATCGAGAAGAACCTTGGAATGATGGAGATAGACGCCACCGATGTGATGGATTGTTTCTGGGTCGGCGAGACTGATAGCATCTGACCTATTGACCGACCGAGAGAACGATTGATGCTTGCTACCACATCCCCGCGATTGACAGCTCGGGGCGCTCGCGGCGCCGTTGTCAACGGTGATATGTCGCAGCGATGGCAAAGAGAGTTCGATGGTGGAAATGCAGGTACGTGCCGAAAAGGGGTCTGTGGTGCTGAACTAAGCGGCACTTGACCTATCAGAAGCTGGCCGTGGCCTACTCCGCCTCGCATCTCAAACCTTCCACCACACCTGGCGCATCATCGCCTCGACTCTTCATTTGCTACGAGCCTCCCGTCCTCTTTCACTACCTACCTCATGCGGCTAAACGCGAGCAAAAGCATTACTGAACGACCCGTTGTCAAGTGACAAAGCAAAAAGCGAGGCGCGCATCAGCAAGCGCCACGTTCGCGTACGTGGGTCTGAATGAGCGCATCCCTTGAAGCAAGTGAAGGAGGAAGCGCCGTCGCGCCGTAACGAAATAGACTTTGTCGTCTTTGTACCACTGCTTCCAACGTCGAGGCTGTTACACTTGCCTCGAACTGCTTGTTAGCTGCGTCACCCATGCCTCCGTATACGGGTCCATGGGTCTTTCGAAGACCAGGTTTGATTGTCCAGTTTCAGATGTCGGCGGGGTCTACCCTGTAACCATCGGCTTTGCCAGCTGAAGAAGGTTGTACAGGGCTTCGCCGCATAACATTGCGAATGTAGGGCTAGAGACTAAATATGGACCTGCATGTCCTGTCGACAGCATATGGGATACATTAATGCTCTAAAACATCCTTAGGTTCTCCACACATCCAGTTCGCTCATCACATATCTTCAGTTCATCGCGATCACTTGCTTTTGCAACCAGTCACTCCTTTACTTGTTTTATACCGTCTTTTGTCTAATATGGTGTCGAGTCGGTCCCTCCTTACGGTCTTCGCGACCTTGATCGCAGTTGCTACGAGTCAGCAATGTTATGCCGTTGACGGTACAGCACTCGACAAAACATACACGCCATGCAACCCTAGCGCCAATCACAGCGGATGCTGCGCGTCCACCGACATCTGCATGAGTAATGGGTTGTGTATGGGAACAACAAACGAGTCGATCGGTATGATCTTCTCTCGAGGCTGTACAGACAAAGAAGGAAAAGATGCAGCATGCCAACAAGACTTGTGCCCTGGTGGTAAGTTCACAGACATCTGACTCATCGTATGTTCTCCAACTAACTCACTTTAGTTTCCAACGACTTCCTTGGTCTCAAGCCAGTAAAAGCATGGCAACTACAAACATGCGACTCTGGAACATACTGCTGCCGCGGCGCCGACGACACGAAGAGCTGCTGCAACAACGAAGACGCACCCCAAATCACAACAACCTTCAGCGCAACCCTCCAACTCCAGACCCCGAGCCCGACCAATGAACCCACAGCGGCCGTCGCAACCACTGCCCCACCTCCTAAGACCTGCTCAAAAGAAAAGAAGGAAACGGCAATAGTCGGCGGTGTCCTCACAGCTGTCTTCACCTTGATCATCGCAGGCCTGGCTTCCACTATATTCTGGATGTACAAGAGGGAGAAGAGACAGCGCAAGCTGAAGGAGCACTACGAGGAGCAGTTCTCCCAAACCAACGCGTACCGCAAGGCACTGGCGTCGAGCGCCGGATCCCTCAGAGGCAGTGTCATGATGGAGGACTTGAAGCCAAAGTCCAGCCACGGTCCCGCATGAGGAGTCACACACACACAAACTCAAAAAAAGTCTTTCGTATCGTCTTTCCACTTTAGCGTCGGTGTTTTTGCGGGTACAGGCAGGCACGGTGATGATGGGACAGGGTAATGTTGAGCTCACGCCTGGTACCGATCCTTGGGTTTTAGCCCAATCTCCTTTGTTCATTTCGGCAGTTGCGAATACCCTTCAGGACTCTCTTTCCTTTGTCTCGGCTTAGATATTCGGTTATGTAGCGACGACGGTTGGGAAGGGAACAACACTTAGGTGGTTGATGTGGAACACTTTCTGAGATGTAATAGATATAATGCACGTGCATTTTCATCCTACAATATTGCGACAAACATGTCTATCATCGTTCCACCTCGCCCAGCTTCCCCATGAGTAGCGCCTCGACCTTCTCTCCCTTCTTCAAGCTACCTTCGCCTTGTGGCATACAAAGCAGCGCATTCGCACCTCTGAAGCTGCCGATGCGGCTACTCCTCTGCCCGCCTGTTGAGCTGGCGTATAGCAACCCATCCTCTTTCGTCACAACAAGTGCACGATGATATTCTGGACGACCCTTGTCCATTCTCACATCTTCGTCCAGTATTACTCTGATCCTTGGTAGTCCGAGTGGTTTAATTCCAGCTTGCTGGTGCAATGCAGGCAGAACGAAGAGATGGAAACACACGACGGCTGAAGCTGGATTGCCAGGAAGCGAGAAAATCGACTTGGTGACAGGGTTCCCATCATTGTCCTTGACGGGTACAGTGGCGAAGGTGGTGGGTTTACCTGGCTTCATGTTGACACGGCCGAAGTGGATCGTGCCGCCGAGAGAGCGCTCGATGGTTGGTTTGAGTAAGTCGAGTTCGCCCATTGAGACGCCACCAGAGGTGATGATAACGTCGCACTTGCGCATCGCGTCACGGAGACTCTGCTCAAGGGTGCCGGGTCTGGGTTTGGTCAGCGACAGATGAATCGGATGTACTTTTCCAACTTTACTTACTTGTCTGAGACAATACCCAGATCGATGACTTCGAACCTATGGCTTCGTGCGGCAGTGATGAGAGTGGGACGGTTGGTATCGCGCACTTCTCCGAGTCGCAGCGGGCCCTCTCTGTTGTGTGGGATGATTTCATCCCCTGTGCTCAGGACTCCCACGACAGGCTTCTTGTAGATAGACACCTCTGTCGTGCCCACAGACGCAAGCAGGCCAAATTCGCCACCCACGACTGTGACACCTTCGCCTTTCTTCAGGATTATCTCGCCCTCTTTGACATCGCTGCCAACTTCTCGTACATTTTCGTTCGGCTTGATCTCATCAGTCAGTATCTCAATCTCTTTCTCTTCTTTGCCATCATCGGTCAGGCTCTTCAATACTGTATCCTCAACCATGACCACAGCGTCAGCACCAGGAGGAAGCGGGGCGCCAGTCGTAATCCTGGCAATCTCTCCTTCTTTCAGCTCCTTGACTTCGCCAGGCTGCGCATGGGATATGATCGAAACAGGATAAGTTCCTTTCTCAAACTTGCCAGTTGCTGGGATTTTGACTGCATATCCATCGACGATGCTGGCTCTGAAGGCTGGGACAGACTCAGTGGCTTTCACATCCTCGGCAAGGACTGAGCCACTAAGTCTCATGTCTACTGGCACTTTCTGTACTGCAGCAGCTGGGGTTTGCTCCGAGATTAGCTTGAGCGCGTCTTCAACAGCCAACATAGGGTAGGGCGATGATCGATATCTGCGAGTTGGTCCTGCGGAAGGATCATTGGACTGGGGACGCTCTTCTGGGTTCGTGTGAGCTTTGGGGCCTGCGTGGCCGCCGTGACCATGCGAGTGCCCATGATGGTGATGGTGGTGATGCCCACTTCCAGTTCCTGCCATTGTAAGTTGCAGTGTTTCTGGGGTGAATGGCACATCACGTACCTGTAGTAGCGCCACCCGAAGAAACACCCGCGTCCTTTTCGAGCTTCTCTACACCACCGACGTGTAGCGGTCTCGACTCTGCACCGGCAGCTTGGATGCACGCATGTGGTAGTAACTTCAGAACTGCCTCTAGGTTCTCTTTGGCACCTTTCGGCGATCCAGGCAGAGTCAATATCAAAGTCTTTTTTCTAACTCCAGCAACAGGTCTCGCCATAAGTGCAACTGATCAAACGTTAGCCTGGACGATCAGCTTGGCGTTCAAGCACTTACACGGCGTGACGGCGTAGGAAGTTGTGAGCATGCCATGTCTGGTTGTGTGTGAGCTTTCGCATACGGTATCGAGAGGAACCACCTACATAAGACCAGGAGCATGTCTATCAATCAGCGGCGCAACTGCCTTGTTTCTATCAGCTGCGTGTCTTGGGCCATTTCGAGAATAAGGGCGCGCACCTCCGGAGTGACATCCTTAGTTGCGAAACCAGTACCTCCGCTTGTAACGATCAGATTGATTGGCTCCGGGCCGTCAGTCCAATTTTTGACAGTCTTCTGGATTGCGAGAGTGTTGTCGGGTACTATCTCGGTTTCGCTGACTTCCCATTGGTCATTTCCGAGATCTCCGAAGACCTTCTTGAGGACTGGTATGCATTTATCAGTTGATGGGTCTTCGGAAGCAGTCTCGGACACTACCAAGATCGCTGCCTTCAACTTTGAATCTGTGGTGGCCATGTTTATGTTGTTGATGTTGAGTCGAAGCGGAGTAGAGCGGACATCCCACCCTGTGGACATCGTGCACGGGCCATTGCTTACACGCCGAGTCGATCAGATTCACCAGTTCACTCAAGGGAATCATCCAAAAACATTGGAAACAGTAATCGATAAATGGTATTTAACGCCGATGCTCGCTCATATTACATGCATTATACAAGCGCCCCTTCCTATGTACATTGTACAACCTCTACAAATGACCTTCAGTAACCTCTTCACCAGCTCCACAAGCTGGCACTCGAAAACACCCCTCCTTGGCGTCCTTCTAGGAGGGATCGAGGTTCGATATAGATCGGATAATTGTGCCCCGTGGCGAAATAGCGAGAGCTTCGCTCACTGGAAGTCCTTGGCGTTGCTCTGCATGAGCAGGCCAATGATGAGACCGAACAGTCCGAGAATGGCAGCGAAAATCTCGATGGTAAGGATCTTGACGAACCTATAACAAAGTTAGCAACGAAGCAGAGACCCAGGGAAGACAGCTACTTGCATTGCAGGGTCCGCAGCATCGGCCAGGGCCGCGCTACTTCCGTTGATGCCCACGCATACACCGCAGATCAGGTTGCACATGCCCACGGTTATTCCAGCCCAGAACAGCGCGTATCCGGTGAAGTAGTTGGATCCAGAGTACAACAGCTCAGGGTCCGAGAGCTGGTTCATCTTAGAGGAGAAGATGATGGCCATGATGACACCGTAAATAGCGACGACTTCGCAGAAGATGATGGAGATCAAGTTCTTGGTTCGTATCCGTGGCGCCTTAACACCTCCACCGACGATGGACACACCGGTTGTCCAGATGCCCCTGTGCGATTGTCAGATGCGATGCGTGTGTGTGCCTGACAGTCAGACGTACCATGCCGAGCCTACGACAGAGAGACCAATGCATAGCGCAATTCCGACACTAGCAAATGTGTATGGCGATATGCTTTCGAGGAAAGCTCCGACCTGGGATGTAATCAGCCATGTCCGTATTGGGTTGGTAGGAACGCGAGCGTACGTTGAAAGCTTCGCCTTCGTTGTTGAAGAGCATGTCTGGAGGTCGTTAGCTATCGCCTACGCCCCTGCGCGCGGTACATACACAAGCCCACCACACCGAGGGCGGCGGTCGCACCGCCCGTTCCATAAGTAAGAGACATGTTGGGTTTAGTGGTCGTAGAGGCGGAGATGGATGGTGAAAGAGGCGGCTGGAGCTTCGTCGTGATGGACTCGCCGCGAAGCTGGCGATGATGCAGGCGGAACAAGCCGCGTCGCGCTAGCATCGAACGGCTTAGTAACCACCTCGGCGCGCCCTCATCACTGCTCCCGCTCAGGCGTCACCGAGACCAAACCACCAGCTCGTCGCAACTATCAGCACCATGGCCACCGACAACACCAAGTACTACGAGCTCTACCGCCGAAGCAGGTACTACATGCCACTCAAGGGGAGCGTAGCAAGGAGCGCTGGCTAACAGAGGACAGCCTGGGCGGCTCCCTCACTGACACCCTGGACAACCTCATCACCGAGCGCCGGATAGAGCCCCAGCTCGCCATGAAGATTCTCCTCAACTTTGACAAAGCCGTCGCCGATGTGCTCTCAGAGAAGGTCAAGTCGCGCTTGACATTCAAGGTCAGTCGCGCATGGGCGACCAAATGGGAAGCACGGTGAGCTGACATGCAATTCCATAGGGACATCTCGATACCTACCGCTTCTGCGACGACGTATGGACCTTTATTATTAAGGATATCAACTTCAAGCTGGACAACACCCATCAAGTTCATGCCGACCGCGTCAAGATTGTTAGCTGCAACGCGAAGCGTCCTGGCGAGGCCTAGACGACCCAAAGGGCGTCCAGAGATGCACTGCAACAGGCAGGCAGGAGACAATCGCGTTCAGACAAACGCGATTGCGCAAGGTGCAATCTACCGACTGGAGCAGCTGTCTCACCAGAGACCTGTGACATCATATGCTTTCGGCGTTACGGCTAAAACGGCCTTGGAAGGCTTTCACGATACCTCTGGCATGAATAGGAGTTTGGGACTGAATGCGTGATTCGCGTTGGTTTAACGTTGATAAATTGGAACAATTATGATCTTTTGCATATTTGGGCTATCTTACCCTTTCTGCTAGACTCCAGGTGATGACTTCGGGGTGGAGTGCAATTCTAGTGAACTCTTCTTGACTGGTAGTCGATAGAAGAGCTGGGCAGTAGACTGTGACTCCTAGTAGCATGCGCACTACAGAGCACCTGCCTCATATATTGCGTCAAGATGCGACCTGCATGTACTACTACCCCATATTGACTAAGCGCGGAAGTGCACCCGGTCGTACCTTGCAGATCATCAACTTGCATCCGTGAACCTCGACCTCATTCCCCGCAGCACCCCAGTACGGCCGCGATCATGTCTCTCCCGCAAACCAAGTCAGCGTGGCTGATGCTTGCCATCTCCAGTGGCGCATGTGCAGCTTTCAATGGCGTCTTCGCAAAGCTGTAAGACACCGTCGCGTCGCCCTAACCCACGATGCATACTGACGATGATGTAGCACAACCACAGAGCTCACTGCCTCCTGGTCGAGCTCCATAGCCCTGGCATTCGGGCTGAGTGCGTCAAACAAGATTGTTGAATATGCGATACGAGGGGTGCGTCCTCCCCACCTGTCCTACCTTCTATTACCCGCACACGACTAATGCAACGCGCA
Source organism: Alternaria incomplexa (assembly GCF_024043165.1). Classification (NCBI taxonomy): domain Eukaryota; kingdom Fungi; phylum Ascomycota; class Dothideomycetes; order Pleosporales; family Pleosporaceae; genus Alternaria; species Alternaria incomplexa. Next base: position 773,727 of record NW_026249856.1, read on the forward strand.
GCTCTTCTTCGGCATGAACCTCCTCTTCAACGCGATCATGTGGGGGCTCTTCACGCGTGCCCTTACCCTCGCTTCCTCGACCGTACGCGTCAGCATCATCAACACGTCTGCGAACTTCATCGTCACCGCCGTCCTTAGTTTCATCATTTTCAGCGAGAACCTACCGGGGTTGTGGTGGCTTGGGGCAGCCATGCTTGTAGCTGGCAGCGTGATCATCGGAATGAGGGAGGAGACAGAGAAGAAGAGTGTGGTAGCTACCACGGGAGAAGCCCCACTTCTCGACCGCGATGGTGACGCGAACGCTGAGGGCTTTCGGGACGACGAAGGCGAAGGCGATGACACAGTCGAACTCAACAGCGTGAAGAACACAGGAGGAGACAGCAGTGACGAAGACGGCGTATTGAAGTAGACAGGACACCAATCCATTGCTGCGACTGTACAATCCGGGTCCCTTCTACTGGGTGACGACGACCAATACCGCGGTACCGCGCATGCGCATGAGCTCCTACACCTCACTTTTTCGTCACCGATACATCGCTGAAAATCCCTCAACAGGCCGCCCAGCAAGGGTGCCATTAGCTTGCTAACAGGGTCCAGTGCTTTCACGAACAAACGCAGCACAATCTTGGTCCATCGCCGCTTGAGCCGGCACAGTACATTAACTCGCGCCGGGAGGCACACCTTTTCACTTTTCACTTCCCACCTGGAGTGCGCATTCGGTGGGCCACAGAGTATTTCACTTTCTGGTTCGCTTGCTGCCCACTCTCCCTATATAAAACCCGGCGCACCTTTCTCCCCTCAACTTAAAACTCCCCAAGCAGCCCCAACTCACAGTCTTTTTACACCGACCTTTCTTGCAAAAATGTCGGACAGCCCTGTTCCCGCCCTTCTGAGGCCTACGGCCGCTGAATTTGTTCCCGGCCAGCTTGCGCATCCCAGCCCTGCGTCGAGCGAGCGCGTCTCTTCCCCTGCGACGCCGCCCCAACAAGGTCTGAACGCCCAGCCTCAGTACCAGCTGCCGCAACATCCACAGGGACTGCCGTACTGCAGCCCTGGGTTCTACGGGTATCAGCCATACCCCCTATACGATGGCTACACCCATTACTACAACCAAGTGCACAACCCGTTTGACTTCAACGTCACACCACCCCCTTACTACGAACAACCCCAAGGCCCTATGTGGAACCACGAACAGTTCTCCTACATCGGGTACACCGCAGGCACGCCTGAGCCGTTCACAAATCAGCACCGCGAGGTCAACGGCGTACGGGTTGGCAGGATGCCCTACCAGAACCCTCACCGGGAGCACCATCAGAATGGAAACGGTGCGGACCCCAACACCGGGTTCAGGAGGAGGCCCAGGAAGAATAACCGTAAGAGGTATAACCACCGGGCGCGCGAAGAGGAGCAGCAGCAGGACCACGACCAAGACCAAGACGACGACCACGACCAGGAGCACCAGCAGAAGCCTGGCGGCGAGGCCAGTGGAACATATAGACGAAACCGTCCGGGTCAACAAGATTGAAGAGTCCTGAGATTTCTACAGCGACTTGTACAGCGACACCGATTACGAAGGCACGATTGTGTCGATTATACGGGTGACAGGCGTTCGGGTATTCAAAACTGGCGATGCAAGTAATGTTGTGTACGATGAGAATGTACGTTTATTTAAAAAGCGAGGGATTTCAGGTACGATAATGGGAATGGAGCACGTAAAGCGGCTCAACACGGAGTTTGTTCTGGCGACACGATATCGGAGGTGTTCTGGACTTGGTACTTTCTTTCCTTTCTGATACTTGTTACGATAAGAAAAAGAGGTGGAACGACGAGGTGGTTAATTTCCTTTCACTTGACATTGGAGCGAATGTAGTTTTTTGCCTTTCTTGCATCTATGCGACGAGTAATTCCAACTCGACTAGTTATGTACGTCCCCCTGTATTAATGTAATCGTCTCAGTCCCTCAATCAATCCCTTGACTTCCTCGAGCTCCACACCTAATCCCTCAATGGCCTTCCTCTGTACTTCCTCGCTTACATCCAAAAACCTCTCCACCAATTCTCCGTCGACAAAACGCATGGGCTCTTCTTCCTCTCTAACGGTGTTCTTGAAGGCGCGGAACTTGGCAAAGTCCATGTCTCCCGGTGCGGCGACGAGAGCGCCGAGATTGGATTGGAGTGTCATGAGGAGGTTTTGGTAGTCGGGTGAGATGAGACCGAAGAGGTAGATTGATCCCTCGACCTGCAAGGAAATTAGTATGTGCATAAGGCGAAGGTGATGGGGTAGACTTACAGTGCCGACGAACGCTTTGGGAATGACTGCAGCGTCCGAAGTTGTCAGGACGTCAATTCGACGTATCCTGTTCACCATTTCTCCGAGTAGCATTTCCGAGCTGACATTCAACCGCCTCTTGTCGTCATCTGTCACACCGTTTGGGTCGCGGTACAAGACCATCAGGTTTCCTTCTGCGTCGCTTTCGAGGTAAGTGTTCGTGTCTACCTCGGCCACTGCTGTTGCCCAAGTAGTCTGGTAATGGCGCGCGACCTCTACAAGCTTGTCTGGTAGACCCGCCTCGCCCTTTGTATATTCGACAACGGCAAGTGACTTCATCAGATCAGCGATGGCGATCATGGTACCATTAACTGTAACATCGATTGGTGCAGTCGAGCATCTGAATGAAGCTAGCTTGACCAGATCAGGAGAGCTTTGTGTTCGGAACTCGACGTCGTATACTACGATAGTCTTGATGAGCGCTGCAACAATCTTGCCTTCGCAGATGGCTAGACACCTGCAACCGCCCTTTACAGCGATTTCGGTGACGAGCTTGAGTACGCGCTCAGGCGTTACCTCTAAGATAATTATGCGGCCGCGTTCTGCAGTCGCGTTCTGGTCGTCCAGATATGCGGTACCGATGACAAAGCGCTCTGCAACCCCGCCTGAGCCGTCTGGGAGTTCGCAGCGGATGACGCATTCGATCAATTCTTCTTCGTTGAGCGCATAAGTATCGAGCTCCTTGAACTGGATCTCATCCACGAGCTTGAAATGACTCAGCATGATCTCCTCGCCATGTTTGAGTATCCTCTTGATAGTGCCGAGACCGAAAGCTTTCAGACTAGGTGAGTATGCTATCCGTCGCACGGTCTCATCGACCTTTAGTGTCTGTACATGCGTTGTCCGTTCGGTGTCCACTAGAGCGATGCGGAGGTCTTCTAAGGTTGCGATGGCTACAGATCCGGGGTATGCTTCTGAGTCGAAAGGACAGACTGTCGTCGCTTTCTCTGCTGTAACAGCGGAGTATACAAGACGGCCTTCTGACGAGTAAATCAAGGAAGGGTGTTCGCATGTCGCAAATACGTTGAATAGGCCGTTGCCGCGAGGTAGAGCACGGAAACTAGCTTCGCGCGTGCCTAGAACGATGCTCTTCCTTCCTGATAGCTCATGTGTGGAGGGATCATAGGCATATGTGACGACATTGCCATCTGCTAATGCAGCGAAGAGTGATGGCGGTTGTTCCGGGAATATCTGTGTCAGTAGCAATGAGCGGGGAACCGAGTCTTCGGAGATCTGAACCGTCTTGACCGCTTCCAGGGTATCGAGAGAGCATATAGCGAGTTGGGAGTTGCTCCAGAAACCGATAAAGCATATCGAGCTCGAGACTGAAGGAAGAGCAATGCAGGCGACTTGGCTTTCGGAACCGAATTTCTTCTCTTTGACAACCTGTAGACCGTCTGCCATACTCAGAGAAACGATAGTGACGCCTCCCAAGGAGACAAGGACATGACTGTCGTTGATTGAAGCAGCGGTGATAGCCTGACCGCCCATTGGCATCCATTCCGACGTTATCATTCCGCCGTCCAGATCGCAAATCCGGGCTCGTCCGTTTGTAACCTGAACAACACGGCCTTGTGAGATATTCGCAGCGGCTAGCGTCGTTTCATCCAAAGCGAGCGAAGCAAACTCGTCTACCTCTTCTACCTCGCCTTGCGGGTCGAATCGGAAAATGCGCGACTCGTTGACAAAGCTGACTAGTAAGGTGTCTTCATACTGGGCAGAGGCGGTGGATTTCAGACTGAATAGATCAGAGATCTGTTCCATTTCGCCCAACACACCAAGATCCTCCAGCCCAACTCCGCTTCTAACGCTCCGGAGACTTCCATCTTGATAGGCGCCACTACCGGTTACTATGCGCGCCTGGCCAGAAGAGTATTCATTGCTTTGCCCTTCACCAGATCTGTTGCCCATATCCATGATTGTGAAGTCAAGTATAGGCGCGATGTTGGAGAATGTCTGGACGACCTCCATCGACTTTTCTGCAATCTTGATGACTTGCGAATCGCCCTGATGCGATCCCACAAAGACATACCCAGCGTCGAGATATACCAGCGTAGATGCGCGAGATGTCTCCCCGATTACGTCAAGCTTCCATGATTGGACCTTGCCTTGGCTGCTCAAGACCAACATGAACATGTATAGGCGACCGTAGTCATCGGCGAGCACGAATCGCTGAGCGTCAATGCGTTCCCAAGCCACAAAGATGCTCGCCTCGTCCAGTGGCTCGGTTTGGATTTCCCCACTTTCGTCATCGTAGTATCCGATGGATGTTTCGCCGATGACCACCAGGCCGTGGGAAGGCTCCTCGACGGGTATCAGGTGGCTCGAGCCAAGCTCCAGTTCGGTCTTGCAGGTCTCGCCTTCCTGTAGGTCTACCTCTTCGCCGGCGTAGGTGAGTTCCCGTAACTTCAGCTTGACTTGGGAGTGTGTGTCTTCGTATAGTAGAGCCATCTTGGGCTTGTCGTCGAACGACCGTGGGCGCAAGAACGCAGACGAGCGGACGAACATCTCGGGTAGTCTGACTGGTTGAGGGTCTCCCAGGTGGGCGATATCAGCCTCTTGCTTCCTCTTCTTTCCCCTTTGGACTAGCGGTATGACTGTGACAATGCCCTCGTAGACTTCGACAGTCATGAATCGCCCCGTTGGATCGATGTGACATCTCTCGCCCGTTTGCGACTCTCTTGCAGCATTGTCGGCCACGCTCGCGAATGATTTCTCTGTTTGTAGCTGTTTCTTCTCGGAGTTCCATGACAGGGTGAAGTACATGTATCGATCGGTTCCAACGAAGAGGTGGTCGGTCGGCGATAGGGCTGGGCGGAGCTTCTGGAGCATGGTGACCTTGCCATAGATGGCTTTGGAGTGTTGGAGAGCCAATCCATCGGACGTCTGCGTATAGAATTCGAGTCTGTTGGATTTGCTGCAATCGTATTAGCATTGGATAGATAGTGATGCATGTACCCGCGGACTGCTTACGCGACTACGAGGCAATCCTCGTCCGGGGCGAGGAAGTTGAGCTTGAGCGCATGCCGGATGCTGCTTGGCCGGTGGATAGGCGCAATGTAAGCCATGGCGATATCTGTTAGAGCTTGTGGATAGCTCAAAGTACAAAATAGAACTATCGTGGTTGGCGGGCTGGAGACATCGGATGCATTCCGTCATTGAGCTGCACGGGCCGCGGCTCCACGCGACTTCGCGTTGCGGGGCGGCCGTGACTTTTGGAACTTTTGGACTTTTAGAACTTTGGGTGACCGCGACTCTTTTTGCTTGCAGCCCCGACGCGCCCACTTAAAATGGCCTGTACGTTCAGCCCTCGCTCCCCACAACACCAAGCCAGACTCCGCTAACACAATGGCCAACTCAGCGGCCATGGATATCGAAGACGAGGACCCCGTCGTGGCCGAGTACGACGTCTACATCACCCCCGAGATGGCCGAGCAGCAGCTGTACGTGCTGCAGTACCTGAACCGCCCGCCCGACCAGCCCTTCACCAAGGCCACCGAGAGCCAGCCCTCGCAGCTGCGCCTCAAGAAAGAGTCGGGCTTCATTGAGGTCGACGTGCCCGTCAACATCCACCGCAACTACAACCGCGTCGCCGGCGTGCGCTGGGGCGAGGCCATGCGAAAGACCAAGGGCTTTGGCCAGAAGGCTTTCGGTATCGCCTCCGGCTTTGAGCGCACTATGCCGCGCAGCACCAACCGCCCTGGCGCCGGCGGCGAGGGAGGAGCCCCCGCAGCGCCCATTGCGACCGAGGACGACGACAACTTCGAGGAGTACGTCACCCACTTCGAGGACGCCAACGAGAAGGGCCACGTCCTCAACACCCAGACGTTCGGTGGCCAGATCATGCACGACGACGGCAAGGGCACCAGCTACATGCTCGGCACCTTCCGCGACAGTAAGTAGCACGCGACAACAACCCTCGCTTCAAGACTGACGCGGCGCAGACGAACTCCACCTCACACGCTGCAACGGCCTCGTCCAGCTCCGAACTCAGTTCCACCAGATCGACGCCTCCGCCCAGCTAGAAGCTGTCCAGCGCCGCCGCGAGAAGGAGTCGCAGGAAGGCGCCAAGGTCGCCGAACCAAAGGCCTTCCTCGCCCAAGTCAAGAAGACGGGTGGTGACACTGCCGCAGAGCTGACTCAGGCCTTCATGAAGTCGACCAACCAAGAGCAGTGGCTGAGGCTCGACTACTACGACGAGAACGTACGTCCTTCTGTCTTGCGCTCCATCTCGCTGGTGACGAGCTAATCATGCTGTAGGACGAGCGAGCCTTCGATGCGTACAACGACCGCCTCTTCCTCGCAGACGTTGCATCCGCGCCCAAACTCCAGTCCAAGATCGACAACAACGAGTTCCTCGACGCCGTTGGCTCCGGCGGCAAAGCCAGCAAGAAGAGGCCTAGGCGCGACGCCGAAGACCTCATCGAGATATCCGACGACTCCGACGACCAGGCTGACGAGCCATCAGTGAGTTGAGCAAGTGGATTTCGCGCGTATAACACTGGCTGTTGCACGAAAGAGCTTCTCGCACCACCATTATTATCCGACTTGGCCGTTGAACATATATCCTCCCATTTACCTACTAGATACCCCCAAAATATTACTGAACCATTACTATATATTACTGCAGCAGGCCTGCGACTATCGACATGTTTCTCGTCTCCTCACGAGGCTAGAACTATTTAGTGACACAATGCTAATTTCCTCTCTCTTAGTTTGATGTAGACCTGGGCTACGAGCCGATGCGACAGGGGGCTTATCGCAGCGGACAGAGAGGTGCAAAACGCCTGCGTGGTCGTAATGGGGTCGACTGGTACTATTTCGGATACGTCGGATGCCAACCTCGCCTTCGAGTAGAGGCTAGATTTGGAAGTAGCTATCCGCTATCTAGGGGATATGGGCCAGGAAACTGATGAGTAGATGATCGAAATATCGAGAATAGGGACACGACGCGGGAAAGAAGGGTTGCAGCCTCGATACCATGTGGTAAGCCGGGGAGCCTTGTCGTTGTTGGTCTCTGACCAGATATCCGTGAAGGGTGACAGGTCTCTATGAGGTTGATACGTTCCATAGTCGGTTCATGATGTAACGGATCGCGCTGAATCCTCGGTCCAGTGCTTTATTCGAGTTAAAATATGTGAGTGCTCAATACGACATCGCAAGTCGTGTAACCATGGTACACACTGGCTTGGGCCGAATTTCTCTTTCACAGGCCTATGCTCTGCTTTACACAGCTTCTACCACTACGCCAGAGTCTGAGGATTGCGATCTCTCTCATTTAATGAGGATCACCTTTGCGTATGTGGTGGTTATGTATTTCCGGAGTCATGAGTGGCTCGTCTCGCTCTGTGTCATCGCAGTACCATGGATGCCACTACTCCCAGCACCCTATATGGAGAATATCAAATAACAGCGTCTCACAGAGTGTATCTTCACAGAAAGCCCAGGCAGCTACATCGCCTTTGAGATCTTGTAATCCCACAGTCAAATATTAACGTAGACTCCAGCCAGCCTATCGAACTTCTTCTTCGTACGAGGCAAAAGCAGTTTACAGCATACCTAGGCCGCGACCATCTCCAAAGAAGTACATTAACTCATCGACTACTTCCCACCATGTCCCAACGCAGGCGCTATACATCTCGTACCGACGAAGAAATTCGCAAAGAGATGGACCCCGGACACGTTCCATATCGTATGGGCTGGCCGACACTTGCACCTCTGCCGATGGACACCGACATTGATGCGAGATGGATGATACCAGGCTCATATGAGATACTGCATGATGTTCAGGATATCCTCATAGCACGTGGCTTACTCAGGGGAACTACCGAGTTTTACTTTGCGTTTCGAATTCCTCGGGATGCTACTGAGGAGAACGACAATATAGCGCATTTGACGCTCTTGATACGGGTCGACATGTTGAAGCACGCTCGTCATGAGATTGAAGATGCGATAATTAAGATTAGAGCCAGCTTCCGCGATAATTCTTGGACGGAGGATGTCCAAATCGAGTGCATAGACTATCGAGCAAGGCACCCCTCCGGCATGATGTCTTTCCCTATCCGCCATGACGAGTACATTATACGCCGGAAATGGGAAGCGATCTTTCCAGATGTCCTGTCTTTGCTGAGCAAGCATGAATGGCTCTCAGTGGATATTCTTCATCGAGGATTGATCGACGATCGCCAGGAGTGTTCACCAACAATTGTCATCACTACACCAACTGCGCGCGATCCCAAATGGTTCGATATCGTGGTACCTTCGATGATGGCTGACATTGCCAAGAGAGCTCCAGACTTCGGCATCGAAATACTGTGTGGTATGACGACGCTGGGGGCGAAGAGGCGAAATAGCTTGACCGACAGCGTCAACGTTTCATCCTACACCAAAAAAGCCGATATGGGATGTTCTCTTGGAATTGCGAACGATGACAGAGGTTGCAGTACCTTGGGTGGATCTGTGACTCTGTCCGGCGGAGTTCGATGCGGAATAACGAGCTGGCACGGCGTCCGCGATGCACGACTTGACAACGGTAATAACTCATTATCAACTAATAACATACAAACTGACCCTTACGCAGTAGTCTCCAACACGACCAACAAGGCTATGGGTATTAATAACAAGACCTTGACCAACGTACCTCAACTCATGGTATCGCCAGCGACGCTCGACCATCACGGCTACCTCGAAATGCTGCAAAGACAGATCACACTTTACCGTACTTACGCTGCTGATGGAGATTTGGAATGCAAGATGTTGCACAAAGAGAAGGATGAAGAGCACAAGAAGTGTGAAAGCTTCGACCGGCGTATTGGCTACGTTTACGCAGGTTCAGGCCGTCGAACTATCGAGGCCACCAGGTACACCTCAGATCTGGACACTGGCCGATCCAAAGACAAGAAGGAGGCGTTGCAACCGGAGGTCGTCTTTCCACTCGACTGGGCGTTGATTCGTATGGACGATACAAAAAAACGCGACGTTACCAACAGTCTGCCTGATGTTTACTCTACCAAGACGAAACTTGTCCCAAAGCAGCGGTGCAGGCAATGGTCAACCTTCAATGTCAACAAAGAAGAAGTGCACGTTGCCAAGTACGGGCGCACGAGTGGCTGGACGGCCGGTACCATTAACGCTTGTATGATTATCATCAACTCTGATGCAGACGAGGAGATCTCGGTTGCTTATGGTATAGATGCGAAGAGCGTGGGAACATGTTTTGGTGTGGTTAGTAATGACGAGAGGAATGACTTCTGCGAGCTTGTTGACAATGGCAGTATAGTATTACACGAAGGATCAGGCACGCAGCTTGGATTACTCTTCGGGGTGACTGGTACCGGACAAGGAATGTTTCTTCCCATGGACGTCGTCTTTGAAGACATCAAGAGAGTCACTGGTAAAGACGTTGTCAGACCGTCCTATGTTGGTAAGTTGGGCTCCATCACTGACGAAATGATATCGAGCTAATGAGGAATAGCCCCCCAGGTTGTAGGACTTACTCCGCAGGATTTGACGAGGAGGATGAATGATACTATGGAGACACCAAAGATGGGAACTATGTTAATGTAGTATGGTGCAAGCGGAAAGATGTGATGACTATGGGAGCCTTGTCATTGTTGTTGTCGATATCTGATCGGATATCCGTGAGGGAAGAATGGTCTCACTAAAGCCGCTAGACCGCATATGCCAGCTACATGCGTCGTGAACTTCACCAGGGCTCTCTCAGATCACTAGGTATACGCAGTATTCCATCCTCGTGCAATGTCGCGCGGCATTCTTTTCCAACTATGACACCTCGATTTAGACTCCAGATTTGGAATCTATCAATACTTATGTGCACCCTCGACTGCAATCCGAGATGTAGAGCTTTTAGGAGAGGTTAATAATATGTTCACGTGTTTCAGCAGGCTCTAATTAGCGATACTGTAAGTTGTTGCGCGTGCATCCCAAAGAAAAAACGATTATTTCATTAAGATGACTATAGATCCGAGAACAAGAAATGGGTATAATAAAGCAGCCAAATCTGGTAACTCCCCTCTGCCAGTGTCCACCGAAAGAATAAAAATTGTTTTGACCAGATCTTTTCTATCTTTTCTTACAAAGGAAACAACATGCTTACGGAACACTCCCGCCCGTAAATGCACTGACAATTTGAGGAAGATCATTAAACCCCCCGAGCTCACGAGATGCGGATGCGACTTCCGCGCTCATGCCAAAAGTGTACAGAGCGAGCTTGGCTCGTCAATATACAACCGGATGGCATTACCTCTTCCTCTAATTCCCATGTTATCAATACTTTGTTGTTGTTTCGCATCTAAAGCGTCACCGGAATTCCATGTTTGCCGGCCTTGTGTCGTGCAAGGTTCTTTTTCTGTGCCACACTCTTTCTACAGCCCTCCACGTCGCAGAAGTATCGTATGCGCTGATGCTTCGTTTGTTTGTGTTCGCGTAGGTTCTTCCGATGGTCGTAACCGGCTGAGCAGCGATTGCACCTGTATCTCTTGTGCATCTGGTCGGCATGTCGACCCTTTTCGCCTGCTGTAGCAGAAGATTCTGACGATGGGGAGATGCTGATAGACGATGTGGTCTGATTTGGCAGGTGTTTGACGAGGTCTACCATCAAAGGCTGTAGTGTTGTAGGGAGACAAGGTGAGGGAATAGCGGAGCTAGGGCTCATAGCTGCAAAATTCGGCGAATTGAAGCGCTCGATAGCATGGTCGTAGCCTAAGTTACTCAATTCTAATTGATCTGCCGAGAAAAGTTCGTCTGGAAATTGTTGGAGGAGCCGGGAACAGTAGTTTAGATGATCATAGTGGTCTGTCGGGATTGGGACAGCGCGAGACGGTAGCCTCGCGCTACGTGGATTTTGGAGAAATTATCGATACTGATGATTGTAAGTCACACGTTGAAGTAAACGCTACGTGGGTAAGAGATACAGATGCTTACCGGAGTTGAGACAAAGATTCGTCAGCGACCTTGAACACAGTCCCAACGAGTGAGGGCCTTAGCCTAAAAACGGTCCTTCCCTTTGAGTCGCAAAGTGCGGGTTGCCGAAGGCCTTTATAGAGAAAAGTTGAGCTGTATAAGGTGGGGTCGAGGATGCAAGGGGGTCTCAGCGGGCGCAGCTTCTGCCGATCGCCAAGTCCTTCACCTCAGCCTCACACGCCATATTCTGAGACCCCCGCCTCCATTTTCAGCCGTTGGCTACGGTCCAATCATATCTTCTTGGATTCAATGAGACCCCCTCACTAGCGTCATCTTGCCGCTTCTCTTTGCCTCTGGCGCTTCAACATCGGTCGGTTCCCGGTAACGTGGCTGCCCAGGTGGTGTCCCCCGACATCCGTCGTAGAGCTTGTATGATTGCCTCTCCTCAGCCCAATCTACTGTAACAGTCTAGAATCCCGAGTACAGACGCCACAATTACACCGCTTCCTCATGTTCAGGCGAGTGTTCTGACCTCCTTGACCTGTACATCGAGTTAGGAGGACGGGGACAGCCACTTTTCGGCTATGTGGACATCTGAAGGTCCTTCTGAACACCGTATGAGCACGCTCCTAACAGCCATGCATGCGCTGGTGGAAAAAAGAAAAGATACGAGGGCGTTATCTTCGACCTGTAGCCCGGTTGGCTGCCTGACCGGTGGTTACAGTCACAGCCTTGTTAGAGGTGGGTGCGTGCGCAGTTGACAGCCTCGATCACAGCGAGCGTCATCCGCCAAGTCCAGTAGATGAGACCCCCAATTTTACTCGTAGGGATAACTAGGTTAGAACCTGACTTCTCCTTGGCGGTGAAAGGAGACCTAGCAGCATCGGCTCAGTATGGCCAGCTTAGCCCAATCAGGTTCAGATCACTTACTGTAATTCAAAAACAATGAGACCCTCGCTATGCAATCAGAGATACTTTGACACTGCTGTCGCCTTGTTCTCTGCTCGTAAAGTCTAGCTTCAGCGGTATCGGGAGTAGATGAGACCCTGAGTAGAACCCATTATACCGTAGTCCTAGCCTTAGAACAGGTGCCACGATGGCATGTGTGGTGAGACCCTTCAGTTGATGACATCGTAGCAGAGACCCCCAAACTGTGAGGGAGAGAAGTTCCCAAAGGACCAATATATAGAGACCGTATCTTCGCAAGCTAGAGCGATGAACACACAAGCAATCGAGCACCCTTCCAGAGATATCGAACCCTCTTCATCACTATCTCGTATCATACAATGGCTCCCAACACTTCGTCTTCCATAAAGTCTACCAGCGCACGTGTCTCTGCAAGTGGAAGCGATGGAAGTTCAGCTGCTGATATCAACGCCTTTCTGGGCGGCATGCCTCGTAAGTCATCGTCTTCCTCTCAAATCACTATGAGTGTTCTGTTAATCGAGCACCCAGAGCCCACTATGGTGTTGCCTCAGAGCCCTTGGACGGTGTCGTCAGGGTCTTACACTCGCCCCGATGAATCTGTCGTGTACATCGAGCATTCACACCAGATTCGTAACACTGCGCTCAATCGAAGCGCCACCTCGAGCATGGAGGTTCTGACTGGAGGATACAAGGACCCTAGCGCACAGCATGGAGCGAAGAATGGCCAGTAGTACTGGGTTTAGAGATGTGGTACGCGACTAGACTGATGTAATTGTTTTGTCGCGTTGTTGTGTTGATGAACGGCGTTCTGAAGGAGATTGAAAGAGGAAGGGTAATGATCCAAAGCGATGATGTACCCATACCAGTCTAGTCCCAATCGAGCTCGGTGCTCACTCGACCCAATATTCTCTCCACACCTCCACCACGCTGCATCAAGTTCACGTGAATGCTAACTTTTAATAACACGTCTTCATTCGTAACAGCTTGCGTTCTCCCATCATCGCATCTCATACATTCTCAAGATCCGCGAAACCATTATGCCGCCAACAGCCCCACCTTCCTACCCCCGTCCCGACTTCCTACGCGAAGACCTAACATGGACGCCCCTCAACGGCCCATGGTCATTCCTTTTTGATGACAACGACGTTGGCTTGACCCAAGGATGGCATTTGACTTCTCTCCCGGATAAGATCACCGTGAACCCCACCAACACCAATAGCGCCGAGAACACCGAAGCGCACAGCATCACTGCCAAGATAGCCGCTGGGACTCAAGAGCTACTGCAAGGGAACTCGTTCAAAAATGAACATACTGTACATGAGAAGAGGAACATCCAGGTTCCGTACGTGTTCCAATGCCCGGCCTCCGGCATCGAGGAGGCGGGCGTACATGAGGTGCTGTGGTACGAGAGGGTCATTGCAGACCCGAGAACAATGGACGAGAAGGCTGCTGGCAACCGCGTGGTGTTAAGATTCGGAGCCGTCGACTATGAAGCCAAGATCTGGCTTAATGGGCGCTTCTTTGGTGGCCATCGCGGTGGACATGTGCCTTTTGACATCGATGTCACGGATGCTTTCACGGAAGAGAAGGCTCAACGACTCACCATCCGCGTATTTGATTCTGCGCATGATCTGACACAACCGCGAGGAAAGCAGTACTGGAAGGCTCAGCCGGAGAGCATCTTCTACACACCCAGTGGCGGTATCTGGCAAAGCGTGTGGCTCGAGTCAGTGCCTGTTGTCACGATTGGAGATGCAAGCGCGGGCACGCTATTCAAGAGCAATGACATCGAGAATGGCAAGGTAGAAGCTAGCATCAAGATCCTCGGAAGGCCTGCTGGACATGCATACAGCGTAGAGCTCGAAGCCAGTCTAGCAGGCGTCTCCGTCAGCAAAACAGAGAAGATGGCTCTTCCACGAGACTCAGACACCGTTTCTTTGAGCACCAACATGCGGCTGTCCGATTCCCAGGCTTCGCAGTTACCTGCAAGCCTTACATCCACTGCCCCACTTTCCGACGCAACAGCATGGCTGAACAACCTAGCCCTCTGGTCTCCGGAGCACCCCACACTATACGATCTGACTATCCGCCTCTATGACAACGAAGATAAGGTCATCGACCAAGTCCACACAACAACAGGAATGCGTTCTCTCCATTGGGACAATTCCACCTTCCGACTCAACAACCGTCCATACTTCCAAGCGCTCTTCCTCGACCAGGGCTACTGGCCCGAAACCTTCATGACACCCCCATCCTCCGACGCGCTCAAACTAGACATCGAGTTGACCAAGAAGATGGGATTCAACGGATGCCGCAAGCATCAAAAGGTTGAGGACCCATTATTCCATTACTGGGCCGACCGACTCGGACTGCTGGTCTGGGGTGAAATGGCAAACGCATACGCTTTCTCCGAGGCGTATGTAGAGCGCATGGATCAAGAGTGGCGGGAAGCCGTCTTGCGTGATCGCAACCACCCTTGTGTCGTTGCTTGGACGCCAGTCAATGAGTCGTGGGCGTACACCGATCTGCATACGAGCAAGCAGCAGAGAGACCACATCAGGAGCTTGTACTATGCGACCAAGGTGCTGGATTCGACGAGACCCATCAACGATAACTGTGGCTGGGAGCACGTCATCACTGACCTGACCACGTTCCACGACTACGCCGATGCGGATGAACTTACAAAGACTTGCTCGACGCTGGACGGCATTATGAAGAAGCAGTCAAACCGACCGACCTTCCTTGCACCTATTGAGAGCTTGTCGGATCCCGGGTCGAAACACACTCCTGGTGCACCCGTTATTTGCACAGAGTTTGGCGGTGTCAACATTGCGCGATCGGCTGCGGGTGAAGAGGATAGGAAGAGAGACTGGGGCTACACCACTGCTACTGATCCCAAGGATTTGCTCAAGCGCATCGAAAAGATGATGGACGGGATTGTAGACGGAGGGCATTGCTGTGGGTTCGTGTACACGCAGCTTACAGATATTGAACAAGAAGTAAACGGTGTATACACACCGGACCGGAAAGAAAAGTTAGATGCCGCTGAGGTGAGGGAAGTGGTTGAGCGCGTCATGGAGAAGTACGCGCAAATGCATAAGTAGTTGCTTGGATCAAATGAGCATGTAGACAAATGCAAACATTCACTCAAGTTGGGAGGTAGTATCTTAGTAATTTTGTTTATTCTGCGCACGTCTTTGGTGGCTTCGCATTATCATACATGAGTTCTTTTCAATCGTACATCTACCTTCAACCAGTAGCTGTTGGTATCCATCCATAGTTGACAAACACCTGCTGTCGTCATGCTGATATCTGGCAATCGCCCGACCATGGTCTCCAATGCACAATATCCGCTTCGCTATTCACAATAGTATGCACGGAGTTTGCAACCGGATCATACGACACGCGACATGCGAGCGACTGGAACCGGTAATCTCCAGGATGCGTGACTCCAAGAACGCAATAAACAGAAGGAAAAGGGTATCGTCCGTAGTGAAAACCGCATAACTCCGCCCGTCCTGCTACCAATGCATGTCAAAGCAATCATCCGCCATAACGTACACCGCTCCTCAAGTATCGCACACTCTCATCTTCAAGACGTCGTGGCTGCTGATCCTCTCGGAGCGGAATGTAGTCCTGGTTCGGCTGGACGCGCCTCTCGTACATCCTATTGTCAGGCACGTAAGCACGAGACGGATCAACAGGGTGTACATCATACTGTGCACCTCTCACTTCATGCGCATGCATTCGGTGAGACGGTCCAGAAGCATATGCATATCCACGAGGATCAGCAGGCGCAACCGGGCGTGCAGAGACATCGTAACCTCTACCACCACTAGAAGGTGGCTGGTAAGGACTGGTTGTCAGATCAATAACTTGCTCTCTAGGCGGCGGTGGCCTTGGCCCATAATTGGGCGCCATGCGCTGGCTCATGTGGAATCCTGCTTGATCATCTCCGTAAATCCGGGGGCGAGCTTCCTCACGGTATACGGGCCTTAGACGCTTGGCGTATTGCTCGGCCTGAGACTGTCTGTCATCCGCAAAAGAAGGGAGCGCTTTTCGCTTTGGCGATTGCAGCTCGTTATATGCTCTGTTCGGAATTGTGTTATGGTTTCGGGCAGGTTGCTGAGAAGTTGCAATATGTTGTGGTGATGTTAAATCGACTGTCTCAGGCTCAACAGAAGGGAGCACAACATCTTGGTCTGATGGGCGCCTTGGGTGCGCTAGTGGTCTGTCAAAGGCACTGTGACGAGGTGATGGAGGCTGAACATATCCTTCCTGTACGCGACGAGGCGCAGCGTGCAAAGGAGGGTCGTTACGTAACCTCGACGCACCACGATCTTCCTTGATGGGTTGTAGCTATGCGTGTTAGCTCAAGAAGAAGCCAAGGACTGGGATACCGTTTTCTCTCGCTCATAGAGCTTGGTTGTCGAACACTCACTTGGTATAGTTGGCCGTTGATCTCACGCACGATCGGCTGTGCGTTTCTCATACTCTGGCCAGCCTCGGCTGATCTCGCTCGCCTACAGTCGTGAGTATTAAAGTCGATGTTAGCTGTCGTGTGTACTTACGGATCGTTTGTCCTCGTTCGCACTGATTGGAAAGGCTGCTGCATAGGTGACTGGAAACGTGAGGTGCCAGATAATACAGGTGGCGGTGGAGGAGGAGCATAGCGCGGAAGGACAATGGTTCTTCTTGATGAAGGTCTCATGTTGCGGACATCCCCACTCGGGTAGTTAGCATGTAGTTCCGGCTGTAGATCGCGCGCAGTAGCACGACTAGAAACAATTTCCATGCTTTGCTCGCGCTCATCAGGCGTGGCCATGGAGCCTTCATCGCTGCTAGCTTCATCATCATCGTCAAGAACAATGACTTCACGGAAGGTTTCCTCAAGTTCGTTGCTTTGCTTTCCGTCTTCATCTCGCCACTCTTTGAGTTTCGCAAGAGAGACTTTCTCGACCTGGCCACGGGCTTCCGACCAGCCGTCAGTCTTGAGCAGCTTATCGTAGTCTGTGTATGTGTGGCGGATATGCGCGACAACTGCGAGTTGCACCCTACGAGCCAACGAAAGCTCCTTAGCATTACCTACCCGGTTAGTTCCCTCCTCAAACGCATGAGAAACAATGGCTTGTAGATCTGCCTCTGGTATCTTGGGAAACATCTCGCGAACGGCGCCGTGGATGTAACCCTTGGTCTCCTTCTCAGTGGCGGGATGCCCTCGTTGTACTTGCCGCGAAGAGTAGTCTTCAAACTCTTGGGCTATCCAGTTGGTTCTGTCACCTTCTTTGTCCTTCCGCAGGCCGCGTCTCTCATCGTAGAGATATCCGAACTTGTTGCAGGCAAGTTCGATGATGGTGAGAGGAAAGTGGTGTCCGACTCGGTGGACGTGGTGGGATAGCTTCTCGGGATCGGAGTGGGTTTTGTTCTTCGGCTTGGCCTGCGACGCTGTCAGTGGATGACCTGTTGGCTTGGGAAGGACCGGATGCTCACAGAGACGATGTGTACGTCAAGGTTGCGCTGTCGACACTGCTCTTTGCACCATTCTGTGAATTCGGGGTGTCCAGCTGGGATGAAACCGAAGCCAGTGGGGGCGTTCGACGCATATGTCAGCTATTCTACAGTCAGTGGTGTTATATGACGATGAAATCGCGTCGCCGACGGACAATGGAATGTAGCTTCTTCTTCTCTTGGGTTACCGCTTCTAGCACGATCTTGTACGGCTTCTTCTTCTTGACGGCGGCTCGCGACTGATCAAGCGTACTGCCGCGCTGGGGCGGCTGTTGCGCACGCGGATGATATACTCTGGTCATGGCTCTGGTATGCAGATGATGTTCATAGATCCCACAGCGGACCAGGGCAATATGAGTCGCTACTGGATGAGTGAGCACCCTATGTGGCCTGACACGGCGTGTTCAGCGATTAATACGGTAAGCGCAGCAGTCACGATGTCGTGCAATTGTCCAGAACGAATCCGGATTGCGTATCTACAAGCCCCGGTCGATGCAAAGGCACAGGCGGGGTGTTGGGTGGTACGTGTTGTGGTGTTGAGGAGTTGGCGAGGTTGGCACTGGGAGCGCAGGTGGCTGCTGCGCGCGTCGGCGTTACCTTCCGCCGACCCAGCATCCGAGGTCACAGCGTGAAGTGCTGTGCTTGGGCTCCAGAACATGTCACAGCAAGCAGTTCTTCACGCGTATAGGCACCTATATCGGCACAGTCTCAGAGCTATCCAGTTCTCGAAGCCGGCTCGATATACATTGCGCGACCGCATTCGCCTAGCCTTCCGTAAAGGCTCCGCGGCCGATTATGAACCACAGAGGATACAGAACACGCTCGAGTTCCTGCAGTATGCGACTAGACAGAACGGTCTCGAACACAAGATAGTGAAGAATCTGCTGTTCGTATGGTGGGTACAGAACCATGGAGGTCGCAATAAGCACAACCCGAAAAACGCCATGTATGTAACCAGTTCTCATCCGTCTTCAATGCCATGCAGCTGACTCTTTCAGGACGCGTGAGGACCTCGAGGTCAAGACCACCGCTTACGATACCTTCAACCATAATATCCGCATGTTGAACGAGAGCATGGGCCTATGCCTTCCAGCCATGACTGTTCGCGACCCCAGTTGAAGCGACCCCGCTATGTCGACACCATTGCTACTGTGGTGCCCACGTCATCTGCGGAATACACAAATACGAGTAGAGACCTCACATGAAGTCGTCGAGGAAGTTCTCATCGCGGTTCTCGTTGGAGTTTTGCTCCAGACTCTCCTCTGTCATGACATCGTCGTAGGCATGATCTCTCCGCCACGCAAGCTCCTTGCGCTCCTTGGCTATACGGGCCTCTTCTTTGCGCTATAAATCATCAGTCGCGAGTCGAAGTCGCGTGCGCGAACCGAAAGAGTGTGTCTGGATCAGAACACCCGTGGTAGGAGATACAGAGTGTCGGAGAGATTGCAAATGACAGGATAGATCATGAGAACGGACGTAGTTGGAAAAGGGGGTCATGCGAACATAGTACATGCAGAACAAAGCAGGATAACGAGCCTTGGGGAATGCACATACCTTGGCTTGCAGAGCACTCTGATTTCGCTTCCTTAACTCCGCCCGCCTTGCTTCTCGCTCCTCTCTTAGGTCGGGGTACTTCTCAACTTTTGTTTTGTTAAGACGGTTGACAATAGGGTTTTCTCGCTGCTCCACATGTATGCGCTTCACCTAGTATGCTATCAGTAAACCCAGCAATAAGTTGCGGTCGAGCCAAGGGACGTGACGCAAGCGTTTTGTGCCGCATGGCAATGCGCTTACCTTTCGCTGATCCTTGAACCCAACTTGACCTACAGCCATACTCCCATCTTTCTTCAGGTTGCTCCAAGGTGTATACACAATCGTAACGTTATCTTTCTTGTTGCCCTCAATACTGTTCGCCTTGGTTAGTTGCGCGCAGTCCACCAGCAACTCTTTGCTCATATTTTCCCAATCTTCGCCCTCGGGTAACCGGACGTAGATATGGGCCGAAGAGAGATTGTCGGCGTGAAACCAGACATCTTCGTCCCAGCCGTATTTGATAAGCTCTTCGTCTGTTGAGGCGATCAGTATGTGCGGTTGTAGTTGCGTGAACCACCAAGAGTACGCTGGTCGGTCAGAAATCACATACTCTCAACCTTGTCTTTGCCGACGTAGATGAAGGCCGACGGCGACACCGTGTTGGACGAGAAGTAGTACACCATCTTGCTGAGAAGAACGCTTGATCTCAAGTGTCTGGGTCAAGTAAGGTGAGAAGGTTGCCGGGATCGTGAAAATGGAAGGCACGTGTGGGGTCTAGCGGGGTATCCACAGCCCTAGGTACTTAAGGGTCCGTAGCAAAGCGTGCAACACATCACAGAAATCACAACTCGGACGTGAGCATGAGTTTCTCGAATGGTTTACTTCGCGCCTCTTGGCTATTTGTTCGGTCGTAAAGTCATACAGTATATACAGGAGATCCGGCGTCTTGCATCACCACCTACTTTGCACCTCTTTTGTTCAGAAGCGCCTCCTGACTCTCTTCCTCTTCACCAGGTGCAGCCTCCACGTCATGACTACCGGCTCCATGCTTCAAGCTGTCCATGGGATTATCCTGCCTAGCATGCTTCGCGTACTGGTCGTGGCCCTTTGCCCTTGGGTCGAAGCCCGCGTCATCCAGGTTCTTCTTCTCAATACTTGACGGTAGCTGGTCGCCAGTACCAGTTATGACTTCGCCTGTTTGTCCGCGGTCGTTCACACTGCGCGGTATATCGAAAGCGTTATCCGCTGCGTGTGCAAGGTTCGTGTGAGTCCGATCTGGGTGGTCAGAGGGTGAGACCTAAATCCTAGTTAGTCATACTGTACTTCACCGAAGCACATGATACCTGGATCCGATGTCGAAACTTACCACGTTCATCTTGCCAGCATCGCCAGGAATGGTCGTGCCCTCTGCAGCCATGTCTTCTAGACGGCCTCCTTGGTGCGGGTCTGGTGCCATGAAGTCTGATCTAATTACGATTGAGAGCACTAATTTGAAGTTTGTAGATGCTGATAAACTTGGAATTGTTCAGATGGTCGAATGAAGCCGTGTGTTAGCAACAGAGTGTTTCCAGCAAGCACGCGAGCTCTCATCATAAAGCCTTGACATTACGTGTCTGAGCACCAGTGGGCCATTTGTCGTCATAATGATGGTGATGTCAAAACACCATCTTGGTGTGAAGGAATTGTGCTGTGAGGACCGACTTTCCGATGGAGCACCTGGAGGGGCAAGATGCGCCAAGGAGCTCACGTGCGGAACGCGCCGCGTGTGGGGTCCTTCCCTACACGCGACTTGAACTGCGTAAATCCACAGACTGTAAACAAACAACGAACCCCGCAACTCCAGGCTCGTCTTATCTTAAAAGAATCCAGACCTACACATTACACCGACGATGCCAGCCGCCGAGCAAACCTCAGCCGACGCCCGCCGAAAGGCCGCTCGCGAAGTCATCGACATTCTTCATGAAATCGCAACATTGCTAGTACGAAACACCGCGCCTTACTGAAGCGCTCAACATCTGACATAAGCCCCAGAACACCCACCTGGATCGGCAGCAACTGTCCTACTGCGTGTCGCTCATCGAGAACGGCGCGAACCCGGAGGCATTAGCGGTACGTAGCTCTGCGGCACAGCAAGGTGTAACAGCAGATCGCCTCGCGCGCGGTTCGCACTGTCGCTTTGAAGTGGAGGCTTTTTTGGCCCGAGTACTAAACATACTGACTGTGCCACAGAAAGTCATATTGCAGCTACGCGAGGAATACCCAACGAGTTCAGTCGACGGTGACACAGAGGCCGGTGCAGCCGCGCGTTGAACCGATTAGACTCGGAGTCCGAAACTGCTCTTGTGCAGCCTTACACGGCGGTTCGGTGTGTCAGCTTGCAACTTCACATGCAAACCAACCAAAGAGCGAGAGAGGCAGGTTGACCAGTAGCGGCGGTTGTTCCTTCTTTGCCGTGAAGAGTCTGGAACGCTATCAGTACAGAATCCAACTTCCCTACAGATCGGCGTTGCTAAGCCATCGCCTACGGTTCCGCATGTACATACTTGGCATGCATCATGCAACATTGACGGAAAGCCTGGAAAGCCTAATCTCCCCTTGTACATGGAGGGGCAGTAGCGAGCAACGCGGGGCAAATCTACCAGCGAACCGGAATCTGACGCCAAGGTGTTGATATCGAAAGGTTAATGCATCGTTATCAGTACATGCCGCTTGTCTTCCCACACGTCTATGGATCAGGAAACATGTCGCGATAAGAGCTTCCCGGCTTACAACCACAGAGTTTGAGGATGGTGTGCGGAACAGCCGGGTATGCGGCCGTATCAGTGAATATTAATCTATGAGCTTCAAGCGGGATGCAAGCCATCATGTCACCGGAGTTGGCCGCTATGCAACTAGAACTGCTAGACACTGTCATTGTGATCTACCAATAAGACTACTCTGTAATCGTCTATTATGACTCTGATGATCTGTATGATGACGATAACGACAAGAGCTTGATACCGAAACGGTAACATGGGAAAGCAAGTACGGAAAGCTTGATGCTAGCAACGATAACGATCGTTTGGGGTATCATCAACGAGAGGAATGGGGTATCATCCAGTAGAAAACTCGTCGCCGCGCCAAAATGAAAGCAAAACACCACCCCATCTGCTGCCCTGAAATAGAAAAATTGTGGTATATGTCTACCTGCTGCCCCAAGTGGGCGAGCTCTGACGCTGGCGGAAGTTGCCCTTCGCGTCCGCAACCTTTTGTAGAGCCTTCTCGGCCTTGGCGTCTTGCTTATTGAGGTAACCATTGAAGATGGCAGGGAGGATACGCTTGGAGTCTGATGTTCTGTTAGTGATGACCTGAGGATATGAATAGACGTAAACTTACTGGCATGGTCGGCATCAAAGACAATGCCATCTGCGCCTCGCTCTCCTGCCACCTTGACAGCCTCCTCTAACAAGCCCCCACCAACACCCTTGCCGCGATACTTCAACTTTACAGTCCAAGCGCGTACAACGGCCTTGCCTCGCCTTCTCCTGCCACGCTTCTTCGCGGCATCATTATCGGCCCAACCCAATACCAAGGATCCGATGACGTCCTCACCCCACTTCACCACGATGAGCCTGTCATCGCCCAGCCAATCCATGTTGATATCCTCGGCCATGCCGATGTAGCCACCGGTCATCCATCGAATGAAGATGAGGAAAGTCATAGTGATGCCTCCAATGGTTGTAGCCAACATCGTTTTGTCCTCGTACCAGCGTAGCATGTACTGCGCAGCAAAAGCCACAACCACAAAGTACGCGGCTAGAGAAACTGGATGGAACAGCATGACCTTGCTGGCGACCTGGCGCTGTTGTGCCACGGAATCTGCGACCAAGCGTAAGCCTTCGATTCGGTCCTCCTCTGTCTCAGCAGTGTAGGTAGAGAGTTGCGGCAATTCATCCGTAGGCGACTTGGCCGGCGCGTTCGGTTCGGTCGACGACATGGCTTGGGATTCGGCAGGCGAAGGGTACGGATTGTACTGTGCAGGCAGCGTTGAGTAGGACAGCGATGTGGAGGGAAGTTCTTGGACGAAGTTGTTCAATCGGAACGAGGTTGGTGTGGGTAGCGGCGATGGCAGATCTGGATCAATTCTGAGGTTTGCGCTCAGCGACGTCAAGAATGCTGTTGTTGCGCGTTAGCTCGTATTCGTACCCAAAGATCTCGCGCGTCGAAGTCGCTGCATGGTTGACATCACAACCCCAGTCGCGGCAACCGAGCACACGACCATGCCCAAGAAAACCAAATAGAGCCAAACATACCAGCACTGGTCCTAAATCCCGGTAAAGACGGTATCGCAGGAATCGCCTTTTCAAAACCCGAGTAATGGTTCACGACAACTGTATCCTGACCCAGAAAGTGTTGTTGTCTTGGAAACGCATGCGGACCCGGCGGAACCTTGAGATGGCTTGGAGGAAGTTGGCGACGCATCCTTCTTATAGGCTCAATGCTTTCCGAAATTCGATTACATATACAAGCGTATGTCAAACACGTGGGCGGACCAGCCAGGAAAGGGAAGACAGAGTAATTAAATGAAGTAAGGTGCAAAGTGCGGCGGGAAATGGGTACGTCGATGTGGAAAGGTTACGAGAGGCTAGAAGCAAGAGCCAGACAACCAAAAAAATCCAGATCGCGAACAAGTGGGAAAACGTGCGTTAAAGTATTGGCTTACAAGCCAAGACACCTATAACACAGATCCTTTCAGACACACGATTTCCCGCGTTAACGGGGTCTTTCTTTCGCACGAAGCGGGTCCAACACAAACGCACAAGCCATGTCATGGTACGTTCCGCGCACTTTCTTGGTTGCGTACGTGCGGGTGGGAGCGAAGCGCAGGAGTCGAGGCGCTGCCCGGCTGCGACGACGATCTTCACAGGCCCACCCTGAGCTCACCTTTTTGACCCCCCCTGGTCCGCGGTGCTTCAGCTGCGAAGACAAGTGTATGCGATGGCTATTGGCTGGGGGCCGCAATAGAGATAAGACGCTTGAGGGCCAACAAGACTGCACACAAACGGACCTGGATCATGGGACCAATTCAACGGCCAGAGCGGTGTAGCGGGATTGGATAGGCTGCGGATCCGTTTTGGTGTGCGTCTGCATCTTTGTTGGTTTTTGATGAGAGGTGTGGTGGTTTCTATTTTTCTAGCTTGGCCTTGTACAAGCGGCTATCTGCAAAATGCAACACATGCAAGACCCGGCCCTTTATGCTGAAGCTTGTTCTTTCTAGGCTGACAAAAGCCTGGATGTGTACACCTTCGTGCATTCTGAGGGCACATTACTGCGAAGAATAAAGTGAATCTACCTAGGTATGCTGGTGTGGCTTTTCCAAGGACAACTTGGAACATCCAGATTCCTCGTACCGTGGCCTATTCCAATTCATGCAACTCTGCCTCCTACGCCTCTCATTCGCCCCAAGGCAGATCTACCTGC
This sequence comes from Alternaria incomplexa, assembly GCF_024043165.1. NCBI lineage: Eukaryota > Fungi > Ascomycota > Dothideomycetes > Pleosporales > Pleosporaceae > Alternaria > Alternaria incomplexa. The sequence continues at coordinate 798,405 of NW_026249856.1, forward strand.
TACCCGCGGTTCGCTTGATACCCAAAATCTGTCATGATGACAGCCGTCACTCCATCTTCGTCATGCGAGTCCCGCGCCGGGGCTCGCTTGCGCTTACCCTGAACAACCCCTCCAACCCGTTCTCGGCCACTCATGCATCAATCTCAAACGCTTCCTTCGCGCGTCAAAGCGGACAAGCTGAGACTGCGCAAGCATGCGTCTTGTATTACCGTAGTTCGTTTCACGTTCGTTTGCCACGGCCAGCGGCTGTACATGACACCCCCTGCTTTCGATTGACGATACACAGAGACCCACTTTACTTGCTTGCGCGTTGCTGCTGGACGCCGAACGGGCGTTTGTCGACATCGAGTATCGTGACACAGGCGTGGGATGCGCATGTTGTTTACAGCAAGACTTGCTTGCTGCACGACTCTTCTCTCTGCAAAGAAAAGTGCCCACACCACCAAAATGACAAACTCCCCAATCCACTCCTGGCAAGTATGGCGACCTAGTGCGATAAGCTTTCCCCTCGTGATGAGGTCTCGAGGTATAACACCCACGCATCTCGCCAACCAACAGCCCCCAACTCCACATTTCAGCTTTCAGAAATCGGCCTAGATCGCTGCTACTAAACTCCCGCACATCGCGCATCATATTCGCGGCTCCCAGCCAACCACAGTGCGTACATTATCCTCTGGGCCCCCGGCTTGGCATAACAATGCTGCGATCTGACGTGTGTGCTCTCCACATCAGTCATCCACTCGCAGCATCAAGAAGATCACACCTGAGGCATTGCATGCATGTCTTGCGTAAACACGCGTCGCTTCTCCACCAGACAGAGTAAAGCCGTTGGATCAGGATAAAGGCTTGTTTGACATCGCAGATTGACGTGCGGAGAATCCTGCATCGAGCGAACTGAACCGTGTGCTCGTTTCGAGCAACGGGGAATGCGCAGTTTCGGGCTTGTCAGCTGCGTGGTGCTTGTTTCGAAGTGTCAGGATCGCCGCACGGTACGCCAAGCGAAGGCTGGGGAAAGTAGAAATCGGCCAGAAACAAACACTATCCCAGCATTGCGTCGGTCGGAGTTCGATGTTCGAAGTAGATGGCCTGCTTGAATGGAGCTCATCCTTCGTCATCGGTATCCGCATGTAAGCACTAGAAACAAACGTGGGGAAGGTTTGCTGATCGCGTTTTGTACATTTGTCCGTGAGGCTCGAAGTTATTTACATACGCCAAACTCCATCACACTTTTTGGCTCGTAGCTTCCATATACTGGTCTCGTCAATCTTTTGTATTGACATGACAACATTCAAGGTATTACAAAAAGGCGTACGAAACGCGTGAGAATCAAAGAGCAGAAGAACCGCCTTTCTAATCGGGCCGGAACACCTCATATCATGCGGACAGGAAGAGCCTGTAAACACCCGCCTGCTAATCGTCCAAACGCCAATATGGAAAAATAAGAATACCCTCATCGGGTTCGGGAACGACGCTCATTTCTTTTGTTGCGTGTTTGGTGCCGAGGCGACGCCTGCGCCTGGCTCGAGCGTATGGTCGTGGTTATCACATCGGAGCACCCTCCCGCCCTCTTCTTGTGTGCACACTGCACTACCAGTGACCCACTTGTCTTCGAGGATCTCATCGAGAGTCGCGCGCTTCTTAGGATCGATTTCGAGCATTCTGCCTATGATATGCCTACTCTCTCTGGGCAGCAAACGCAGAAGACGCCATGGTCCTTTGATCACTTGCGGTGGCTGCTGGCTCGTCGACGATGTTGAAGCGCGATGGTCGGCGGAATGCTCTGATGTTTGGTGTCGAGACGCAGGTTCAGATATGACTCCTGATTGACGGCGATCGTCACCTGCGCTGTGCTGAAGATCAGTGGCCGACTTGGAGGGGCCTGTGATTGATCTCGGTCCATCGTTGGGAGGGGATACAAAGAGTTTGTATGAATTGTCGGATATGCGCGGGGCTTTCCATGGGAATCGACGCAGCGTCATGCAGCAAAACATGATGGCAAGAGACCAGATGTCAGTCGGTTGCGGATCGTACTTGGAAAGGTCGTAAACTTCTGGAGCGAGGTATGGATCCGAGCCGACAATACCTGGAGGGGTTAGAATGAGCTTTACTGAAAGGCATAACAGACTTACCACTCGCAAGTACAATCTCGTCTTCGAATGGATACTTGAACACAGCAGCACTCCCGAAATCGATGATCTTCATGATTCCGTGCTCGTTGACCACGACGTTGTCAAGCTTCAGATCCCGATGTGCCAAACCCATGCTGTGGAGGTATGTCACTCCGTTCAAGATCTGTAAGGTACAGCAGGTGACCTCCTCGCGACTCATCTTTCCCGTCATGACTATGGCGAAAAGATCATAAGGTGCGTATTCCATTACCACAAAATAGGCGCCTTTCTCGTTCACCAAGTCCATGGTCTCGATGATGTTTCCATGGTGCAGCGTCGAGCCTATACAGAACTCGGCAGTCACCTTCTTGTTGTAGTCTTTCTCAGACTCGTAGGAATGACGGTTGCGGAACTGCTTGACAGCGAATGTGGTGCCATCGCTGCTTCGCTTCATGAGTCGGACTGATCCACCCGCTCCCGAGCCCAGTACTTTTCCGAACTTGCCATACTTGCTCTGAAGGCCGTGGTCGTCAGCGAATGGTACGCTCATAGCCCCGTTCGTGATCGGTGGTGTCATGGTCCCTGACTTATTCGACTTGATCTTCGCACTCTTGACCGACGGCGCAGGGGATTCTTTGCGCTTTTCCTTCTCTTTATCTTTGTCCTTGTTCTTGTGTCCAATCTTGAAGAAGCGCTTCAGTTCGGACATGGATCCATGGTGTTGTTTCCCATTTTGCGATTTGCTGTCTTCCGCATCGGAATGAGTCTTTTTCTTTCCAAATATGCTCGTTCTTTTGCTCTCTTCCTTATCAGACTCAGTTCCTTTGGAGCGGGGTAGCTGATATATAGACGATGCTGCCGAGTTGCGCCCATCGCGTCCGCCATAAATGTACCGGGCCTCGAGCGAATCCAGGTTCCTCGATTGCGCCGCGCGTTTCGAACGTGCGTAGGTATCGTCCCTGTCCCCCTGTGGTGTATATGGTCGGGAGCCAGGTGCTGGAGTCGAAGTTCCTGGCGTACGCTCTCCTCCGGATCCTGCCGGACTAGCATCCCGGGAAGCCGGATTTGAGTCACCCGTAGGGCCCATTGTGAATGCAGGCCCACGTTTTGGGTGCGGCTGGACTACGCCGGACAGATCGGACGAAGGGCGAGGTGATTGCGGTGCAGTCCTGGGAGAACCGGGAACTGGTAAGGAAGATTGGCTTTCGTTTGGACTTTGCACAGACGAGTCCATTGACGTTGGCGGAGCTTCATGCGGGGGCGAGACCTGAGGCGTCATCATGGCAGGATCGCTGGGGCGCTTCTTGTGTCCTTCTGCGTTGGCCCTCTCTTCGCGAGATGACGTGCCCGCCGGAGTCAGAGGTGGAGAGTGCATGGCGGATGCGGGTGACGATGGAATAGAAGAGCGGTGTCCTGAGTGTGCTGAAGCTGTCCGTGAGGCTGGAGATGGGGAAGGTGCCTTGTGGCTGTTAGCTTTGTGTTCAAACTGTGGGGTAGTGTATGAGGCTTGCTTACTCGTGAAGGCGGCAGTGAGACAGGCTCGAAGGAAAAGTTCTCCATACGCTTTGCCTGCATTCGTGATTTCTGGAGAGTAGACGACAGATTACGTAGGTCTTCCTCTGCCTGGGGGCTCAATGGGCCATCGGGCTGTGCCTTGTCGGTGCCCGTGAGTTCCGCAACATCTCTTACGGCCTCTTCGGGCTCAATTTCCTGGTTGACCTCACTGAAGCGGACGGATTGCGCAGGCGGTGTCGACGTCATCGTGTGCGAAGTTTGGGAGTGTGGGTGTGAGTGTGAGGTGAATGTTCTGTCAGAGAGGGTCAGCTCCTCTAGTCCAGGCCATGACGAAATCCGCAGATGTCTAAGTAGGTCGAACAGCTCTAGCTTACTTGGGTGGGTTCGTGATGCGCGTCGCCCAGAGATGCGTCCCAGCGCCCGTGCAGCCGAGAATCTAGGGTCCAAATATGCGCGCGGAGCAGCCGGATAAGATGATGATAGCGATGCGTGCAGTGGTAAGGGCGGCCGGGGAGGAATGCAGTGCAAGTTTCGAGTCGTGTGCCTGACTACAAAGCATCCAGAATCGTCATCGGAAGCTAGAGTGAAGAAGCCCCGCGCTAGCCGTCGATTGCGTGCAATCAATTCGTCCGTAAAACCGCGGATGCTCGGAATCTGGAAGGGGCAGCAGCCGGGGGGAGTAATCCTCTGTATATACAAGCGGGCCAAACAGCAGACTCGGCGTCGGGCGTGCAGAGCGACGAGAAATTGATATGGGAGGGGTCGACGATGGGTGCTACCTCAGAGGCACAGGGCGCGCGGGTTGCCCTATTCGTAGCAACATCGGGAAGCTACGGCTAAGCCTCACCCATGCGGCGCCGCCTCAACTCCCATGTCGACAGCGGCTTTGGCATCTTCACCACACACGCCAAAGACTCTGTCCCGTCCCGAGGTCCCTCGGATCCCAACAGCTGCACCCGTGATACCCCCACCGCACCTCAACGCCCTGCAACTGTTCCGACCATCTGCCTGTCCTGACGTCGCCATCGCTGTACCTACCTGCTCCCGGCCGTGCTCTCGTCAACGGCCTTCCCGAAAATTTCAGATCCAGACCTGTTGAACAGAACCTTTCCAGAGTTTTTTCTGCCCTCCTCCAATCAGAGCCCGTGACCGCCTTTACTTACGCACGCTGTTTGTTTTTGGAAAGTGCGTCCATCTGCCCACAACATGTTCAGCTGGGCCAAGTCAACGTGAGTGCTACCCTCGCCTTCACACGTGCCTGCGCGACCGTGGCGCAGAGTACAGGGCGTGTACAGGACGCGTACTGACAAATGTAGACTAGCCGCGGTTGCCGGCACCCAAGAGCCCGAATACGGCCCCGATGCCATCCAGCCCGTGGGCAAGAAGGGTGGTGAGCCCGCCTACACCGAGCTGGCCAAGAAGGACCTCAAGTGGGTGACGCTCGACTACACCAACGTCGAGACGCAGACCTTCTACCTCTTCACCGATGCCGGACACAAGGGCTTCCTGCAGGTCATCTACAACAACATTGCGTAAGTCATTCCGCCAGATATAGCCGATCACAGTACTCACATCTCGCAGTGGTCTACGAGTAACCGTGCAGTTCAACTGCAAGCTCTTCTACCCCAACAACGAGAAGCCTTTCCTCTGGGCAAGTGACCCCGTCTCAAACTACGGATTCGACGAGGACCAGCATTCCTTCTACGCCGACGGCGTCTCGATCGAGCTCTCGGAAGATGGCAGCGCATACACCATCAAGGCGGCGGTGAACGACAACAGCATGGTCAACGTCAAGTTCACTAGGACTGCTCCTGGCTTCATGGGTGGAAAGGACGGCACAACCAACTACGGCACCGACCCCAAGGCGCCGTGGGGCTCCATGCACCACCACTTCTGGCCGCGCTGCAGCGTCGAGGGATCCATCATCACCAAGGACGGTGAGGTTGACGTCAAGGGCCGCGGCATGTTGAGCCACGCTCTCCAGGGAATGAAGCCCCACCACGCCGGTAAGCATCTTGATACGCCTGTGAATACTCTCAACTAACAGTCATAGCTGCGCGGTGGAACTTTGTCAATTTCCAGTCGCCTTCATACTCCGCCATCCTGATGGAGTTCACCACTCCCGCCTCCTACGCGTCGACCGTCGTCCGAGTCGCCGGAATTGCCACCGACGGCAAGCTACTGTTCGCCAACACCGAAGGCGATGTGAAACACACCGAGACCAAGCAAGACGAGACCGGCTGGCCGGAGCCCACCTCGGCAAGCTACCACTGGGTGGGAAAGACCGAAGACGGCAAGGAAGTCACTGCAGACCTCGCTGGTGCTCTGGGCAAGAACATCGACCGCGTCGATGTCATGGCCGAAGTGCCGGGCTTCATCAAGACCATCGTCGCCAGCGCAGCTGGTACAAAGCCATACATCTACCAGTATGCGCCCAAGATGACCATCAAGGTCAAGGTCGGCGACGAGATCAAGGAAGAGGAGGGTACATTGTTCACTGAAGCTACATTCATCTCGTAGATATGGTCTCAAACTTGGATATAAGGACCTATGACCCCAGATACATACACTAGTATTAATGCATCAGGGCTAGCACCTGGAAACTAATGAATAACGTCTGTCCCGCACATGACCTCTGAACTGTGAATTGTGAGCTATAATGACTATTACTCTTCACACTCACCACTAAACTGTGCCGTACTCTGCTCTCAATTTCGTTGCCTGTAAGAAGCAAATGACTTGACCCCGCCATTGGACCCCACCTCCCTTCATCGACTCATCTTCCCATGCCCAGGTGACAACGCGACCGCGTCTGAACGCGTGACGTTGCGGCCCGTGCACCCGCACCACCAACACAGCCTCGTTGCCCGCTTTGCTCGAGCACAACAACATTAACGCAATATGGTCAACGAAAGGCCCGGGCAGTCAGGCGGCCCATCGCGCCCCGCACCGGCGGGCTGGCCACGGGCATCAGGATCCACAGTCTCAGCTTCACCAGTTGCTCCCAGAGGCCTAAGACCTGGACTCGGGCTGGGCAAGGGCTCCGGTGGTCTCGGGAAGGGGAAAGGTTTGGGGAAAGCAAATCTCAAGAGGCATACGTGAGTACCAGTTTGTGTGTAGGGCGATGCAGGAGCTCAATATTTGCAGGAAGATCCGAAAAGACAACATCTACGGGGTTACAAAAGGTGACATTCGGTAAGTGGTCCCTGGTTACGAAAAGGAATGACATGAGCAACGAGCTACTGTCTTCAACTTTGCACGATTCCACTTTGCGCGATCCCACAACAACCTAATAACATAATCTTAGACGTTTGGCTCGGCGTGGCGGCGTGAAGCGCATTTCCGCAACCATCTACGACGACGTGCGCCTGGCCCTCAGAGAGCGACTAGCAAGGGTCAGTCACTCAGACCTAGAAGCTGAATGCAATGACTAACAGTCTACCAGATACTGAAAGACTGCTGTGCGATCGTGGACTCCAGTGGACGCAAGACCGTCTCAGTCACCGACATTGTCTTTACCCTTCGACGAGTAAGTTCGATTTTCAGAAGCAGGGTACGAATGCTAATACTTGTGATAGCTCGGCAACCCTATATACGGCTTTGAGCCCCATTTTCTCAATAACCGCTGAGTGTACGTTATCACGACTTATCTTGCGCGGCGTCTACGCAAGTGGCGCGCGCTGCTAGGGATGCTCAATGCTGAGCATGGAACGACAGTTCGCGCTTGACAAGCCCAATCGTCGAAGCTCAGCATTGGATCATGCATAATGATTAGGGTGTCCAGGATAGATCCACATGCATGTGTGATGAGTGGCACGGAGACGGATTTTCAGATTCAAGAGGATATGCATTTTCCTTCTTATTAGCGATGATACCCAATGCCATCCTATATGCCCCACTGCCGTAACCGTGCTGGCCATTCACCATTTCTCAATACCCTTTTTAAGTACCTCCATCGCTTGTTCCCACTCGCCTCCATCTCTACCCTCGCCCCAGCGTTCCCTGTACCACTGATCCAATGCGTTCAACAATCTCACTACCTCCCCTCGCATCGCCGCGGCCCCACTGTTATTCCTCTTCCAGGCCTTTTGCACACATTCCATAGTCAGCACCATGGTGTGATGCATTAGAAACCGCTCCAACACCGCCTGCTCCTGCAGACCCGGCAAACCAAACGGATTATGATAGGGCGACTGCTCAAACGTATATCTCCATCTGATAGGCTTGTGTGGTGATCTGAAACACCAAAGGAACCAAGACGCCAGCCGACAGAAGACCAGGAAATGTGATTTATGTACATCCGACGGTACGGTGTAGATGTTCCCAAAAGGCTGACATGCTTTCCAATGATCCTGCATATATCCGTCGATCAGCCAACCTTTGGGCGGATACGTGAAAGAGGTCTTCACACTAGGCAGAACGTTGATTTCCAAATGTCGGTTCCGAGACAAAAGAAGAGCGCGGTGTTGCTTTGGCAGTTCATCGATCCATCTCATGACAGGATGGAAATCCAGATTCCGGACTGCGAAGCTGAAGGTCGTGCCGGTGTAGTAGTCGTATGCTGCTTCGATCCTGATGGCGCGGCAGATGTGCAGTAGGGGAGGTAGGCGTCGTTGTCCGCGTTTGAGAATGGCGGGCCAGTTATCGGAGATGTGGTGTGTTGAGGGGAGAACGAAGGTGTATATCAGACTGCGTAGCTCGGATGGAAGATCTGATAACAGGCATGGCTTTGAAGCGTCTTTAGCTTTGATGGCATGCAAATCGCGGTTATAGGTGATCTGTTCTCTGGCTTGGGGGGTAAGGAGGGATGGTCGTTTGAGAGCTTTCTTTGGCGTTGACGGAGCCTTTTCAAGTGCTTTCGTGGTCGTTGAGATTCTGGTCCTTTTGAGAGACGTTGTTATCGACTCGTCGATGTTGTGGGTCGTCTTCGAAGCCTTCGGGCTGGCTTTGGATGTAGAGGAGGATGTAGCGCGTGCATATGAAGGAGGTGCCATAACTTCAACGGAGTACTGGCGCGCTATTGAACCGAGAAGAATTTGTGCTTTGAGATCTCCATGGAAAGAGCACTTCACGCGACTGTGCCGCCCGAGTATCGTGTAACCTCACAAACACCAACTCTCTCGCTTATGATGACATGTCTTGATTCGTATATCTTAAAAAATTACAAGGGCTCCTGTTGTTAGCGTATTGTTGATGCATACTGCCTGCTTGAGGCTTAGAGGTCGATGCGTGGCGATGCCTGTGTCAGGCAAGCCACGTGACACCGCGAAAAGTGGGGCACATCATCCATCGCGCTTCCCCGTACTGCTCATGTTTCCATCGTGCATCACTCACCAACATCGCCACAAATTGCAATTCGAATGCGCAACTTAGCGTGCGATCATGGCGGATGACATGGATGTTTCGACGTCGTCACCACGCGGAACGAAAAGAAAAGGCGATGACAGTTTACCACTTCCCGCCCCGCGCCGAATCAAGGCACTATCGCAAGATGTCGTCAACAAAATCGCGGCTGGAGAAATCATTGTCGCGCCAGTGCACGCGCTAAAAGAGCTGATTGAGAATGCTGTTGATGCAGGGTCGACTGCATTGGAGGTCCTAGTTAAAGACGGCGGCCTCAAGTTGCTCCAGATCACCGACAATGGTCACGGCATCGATGTATGTCTTGATCTTCTCAGAGTCATCACATGCTGACTGCCCTCAGAAAGAAGACCTGCCAATCTTATGCGAACGTTTTACTACTTCCAAACTCAAGGCTTTCGAGGACCTGACTTCCATTGGCACGTACGGCTTTCGTGGCGAGGCGCTGGCGAGTATCAGTCACATTGCTCATCTCAAAGTTACTACGAGGACAAAGGAGTCGAGTTGCGCGTGGGAAGCGCATTTTGCGGATGGTAAACTTGCAAGTGCGAAGCCTGGCCAGAGTGCCGAACCAAAGCCTAAGGCCGGCCGACAGGGCACGATCATTACAGTACGTTCGTCCTCTCCCAGCGCTGCGGCAGTAACTAATGAAGTGCTAGGTTGAGGATCTCTTTTACAATGTTCCTTCTCGGCGGCGAGCTTTCCGTTCCGCTAGCGAAGAGTACGCGAAGATTCTCGAGCTCATCGGACGTTATGCTGTCCACTGCGCAGGCGTTGCCTTCTCATGCAAGAAGGCAGGCGAAAACAACAGCATAACCGTACCTGCTTCTGCTACCGTCAAGGACCGCATTCGAACAATCCATGGCAATTCTGCTGCAAGCGATTTGGTAGCCCTAAACGTCAAAGACGACCGCTGGGGCTTCAAGTGCGACGGTTGGGTCAGTAACGCAAATTATACTGCGAAGAGAACAGTAATGCTACTCTTCATCAATCATCGAGCGGTAGAGTCGCCCGCGATCAAGAAGAGTGTTGAGCAGACTTACGCGACGTTTCTACCGAAAGGAGCTCATCCATTCTTCTATCTAAGTCTCGAAATCGAGCCACAGCGAGTGGATGTAAACGTGCATCCTACAAAACGCGAGGTTCACTTCCTTAATGAAGATGAGATCATAGCCGTCATATGCGACTCGATCCGCGAAAACTTGAGTAAGGTCGATACGAGCAGGACTTTCATGACCCAGTCCTTGCTTTCAAATCCTAAAGTTCCTTTCGCAACGCCCATGAAGCAAAATATACTGTCGACCCCTGCGACAGGGGATGCATCAGACCGTAGCGGTCGAAGAGCGCCGCATACAGCGACCAAAAAGCGAGACGAAACCAACCTTGTCCGTACGGATTCTTCAGCACGCAAGATCACATCAATGCTGCAGCCACAAAAGTCCGTCGAGGAGATTGCCAACGACGAAGAAGAGATGGAATATGAGTTCGCAGAAAAGGAACCAATGGCGTGTCGTCTCACATCCGTCAAAGATCTTCGTGCGGAGGTTCGAGATGCAATGCACAACGAGCTTACCGACATCATTTCAACGCATACGTTTGTTGGTATTGTCGACGAGCAGAAGCGAATAGCGGCTATACAAGGCGGTGTAAAGCTCTTCCTTGTCGATTACGGTATGCTCTGCAACGAGTACTTCTACCAGGTCGGTCTGACCGACTTTGCGAACTACGGAAAAATACGCTTTAACCCACCCCTGCCGCTACATGACCTACTCAAGGTTGCTGCAGAACAGGAAAAGAAGAATGCAGGCGAGGCGGTAGACGAAATAGACTGGGACGAGGTTGTCGAAGTAGTGAAAGAGCAGCTGATCAGCAAGGCAGCGCTGCTGAGCGAATACTTCTCTATGGAGATTACACCAGAAGGCGAACTCTGCTCTATCCCGCTGCTGATGAAAGACTACACGCCCTCTATGGCCAAACTTCCTCAATTTCTACTGCGTCTCGGACCGCACGTTGATTGGAATGAGGAGAAAGGATGCTTCCAGACGTTGCTGCGCGAGATTGCTTCTTTCTATGTACCTGAAAGTCTGCCTCTGCCGCCCTCAGCACAAGCCGGTGACGATGGTAAAGGCAAGGCCATCCTTGAGGAGGATCCCGAAATTGCAGCAAGGCGGAAGAAACTTCTGCGGGCAATCGAGTTTACTATATTCCCGGCTTGCAAGGCTAGACTCGTGGGCACAAAGGGGTTACTTCAAGGTGGAGTGATGGAGGTCGCGAATCTGAAAGGTCTATATCGAGTATTTGAGCGATGTTGATGCGATGAAGAGCACAGAAAAGGATAGTGTAGCACCCGCGTGTGCCGAAGCAGTAGCCATACCGGAGATTTGATGGGATGAGGCAATGATGCAACATAGCGAGCGCGCTGTGCGCTCTAATGCGCAGCGGGGTGGCCGTACGAACGCCACAAGAGATACTATTACTAGTCTGAATGCGAGACATGCACAAGTAAGAAAGGCATTCATAATCGATGCGCTGCGACAGTCAATATAAAACTAGTAGCAAATCTAGACAACTCGCCCGCTACCGCGGAGCTAAAGGGAGGAGCTAGGATCTCGCGGCTGCGAACGTCACCACAACGCTTCGATCTAAAACTCGCTAATACGTCATAGACGTCCCTTCCATCGAGCAAAAGCCCCTAGCGAAAAGAATCGCAACAACAAATAAAAGCAATTGGCCGCCATGGATTTCCCAAGGATAGCAAGCTTTTCCAAGCACGACTTGTGGAGGGTAACCTCACTCGAAAGCGCTAGTGCTGTGTCGGTCCTTTCCAACTCGCCATGTCGCAATTAATCAATCGCATCCGCTTACCACGCGCTTTTCGCCCTCCAGCCCAGATCAACGCGGAAGAAGGCACAGATGGACACCCAGAAACGAATCGCGGGAAGACGGCGCCCAAGGAAGCAGAAAATGGCAATGGGAAACAGGAACAGTCTGAGATGCAACCAGTGGGGTTCTGGCATCCCGATCTTCGACAGGTGCGCAACCGCGCATTCGTAAAATGGATCATCACGACGGCTTTCCTCATGGCATTCATCCTCTGTGTGCTATCGCTGTACTGGGCCGTGTTTTTCAAGGTCGAGAACAGGCTGAGCCATTTGCTGGTGTATGTCGTGGACATGGATGGAGCGGCGCCTTACGACAACACGGGAAACGCGCCATTCGTTGGACCGACCATCACGCAATTAGTACAACAACAGCTGAGCAGCGGTCAGCCGACACTGGGATGGGGTGTCCGCCCCGGCTCAGATTTCAACAACGATCCGTTAGAAGTCCGACAGGCTGTCTACAACTGGGATGCCTGGGCCGCCATCGTCATCAACCCCAACGCGAGCGCGCTGTTGTACTCTGCTATCGCCAACGGAAACACGAGTTACGATCCTCTGGGAGCATGCCAATTGATCTACCAAGACGCAAGAGATGACACGAACTGGTTTGATTTCATGTTCCCCATTATCAGCCAGTTTATGACGCAGGCCCAGAGTATGGTCGGACAGCAATGGGCACAGATGGCTATGCAGAGGGCGAGCGACCCAGCAGTACTATCGAACATTCAGAACGTACCCCAGGCCATCAACCCGGCGATTGGCTTTTCTGAGTTCAATCTGCGGCCTTTCTATCCATACACTGGCATTCCCGCTGTGTCTATCGGACTCATCTGTAAGACGCGTTACAACTCCCATATTGGCTGTGGCTAACAGAATTCGCAGATCTCATCATCATATCCTTCTTCAGCTTCTCCTTCTATATGCCCATCCACATGCAATACCTCAAGCCCGAAAACCACCCGCCTCTCAAATTCAAGCAACTCATCGTCTGGCGATGGTGTGCTACGATATGCGCCTACTTCATGCTCTCCCTCGCCTACTCCTTCGTTTCCATGGCTTTCCAAATCAACTTCTGGCACACCAACTCCATCACTAGCGAAACGCAAGTCACGAACATGATGGAAGGTAATCCGGTAGCGTATGGAAGTGGCACGTTCGTCGTGTACTGGATGCTCAACTTCTGCGGTATGATCGCGCTTGGACTGGCCTGTGAGAATGTGGCGATGATTGTGGGTATGCCGTGGATGGGACTGTTCTTGATCTTCTGGGTCATTAGCAATGTTTCCACTGCGTTTTATGATATCGAGATCGCGCCTGGGTTCTACAGGTGGGGATACGCTTGGCCGCTTCATTCAAGTAAGTCATATCAATTCCATGGTTCGGTCGTATCAGCTGCTAATGTCAAACGCGTAGTTGTCGAAGGAAGTCGATCGATATTGTTCGATTTACATTCCAGGATAGGACTGGACTTCGGCATTCTGCTTGCTTGGGGAGCAGTCAATACGCTGTTCTTCCCCTTCTGCTGCTGGTTTATGCGTAAGTTTATTTTGCATACTGGCGCTACGTTCTATACTAACACTGAACAGGATGGAAAACACAACACAATATCCACGAGTATTGGCCTCTCGACTAGCATGGAAGCGCTTTTGTCTTCTGCGAGCCACGGCATCTTGGATTTTAGTTCGCGGTTTTCACACATGATGCATATACAATAATACTCATACTCATATTCGCGCCCTATCAATGTTGCAGCATGGAAAATGTATAAAGATAGTATTGCGGTATAACGAGGGTATCAGGTCTTAATAATCATAGTACTAGCCGGACCAACTCCGCGCTGCTTGGGTGTCGTGTAGTATTCGTAATTCATAACTCGTCATGTACTTCTCTGTAGACGTGCCACCTCAACTGCAGCATCCGTCACAGGTTCATGGACACCTTCCTCGCTCGGACCGCCTGTAAGAATGCTCCATAGCTCCAGGTCAGATCGTTGGCTCCCCTCATGTAGCCCGTCACGCGGTCGAACTGCTCGCTCATACTTCCCTCAGCATCGACGTGCGTCTTGATGACCTCGAGGAATTGGTCGGCAGTGGTGTGCAGGCGCTCAATGACGGAGTGGAAGAGCGCATCGGAATCACCGTAGGTACCAACATCAACAAAGAGGGAAGAAGTTGCGAGGAGAGCTTCGAAGAATGGTAGACCGGTGTTGGAGATGGTTAGGTTGCCGGCGACCGAAATGTGTGCTGCGGTGCGGTAGAGGACCTCAGCGGCTGACGAAGTGCACAAGAACCAGGGATTGCCACCACGGTTCGAGGTACCGTATCCGTCGTAAACATCCTCGGGGTATCGGCCAAGGCCAGTACCTTCAAACGAATCCTCTTCCATGTCGTCATCTTTGTCCTCGTCGGACGGGCGGCTATTGATCGGGAAGCGATCGCGTTGGTCGCGAGTCAAAGCCAGAAGCGACATAAGCATCTCATCAGACCATGGTGGATATACAACATCACTTTCGGAATCGCCCGCGGGTAGAGCGTGGAGCGAGCCGAGGAGCAACCCACAGTCCAATCCGCTGCGCTGGCTTGACAGTGTCTCAACAAGATGGCCTTTCTGTGCATCCCAGAACTTGCCGAGGAAAGCCTCGATGTACCCAGCTTGCTCCTCGTACCAGGCCGCCGCACCCATGTCTCCGAATGTCCTTGCAAGGTCGGCACCTTCCCTCAAACTTCTTGCGCTGACCATCAAGTTGAAAAAGTGCAGACCCTCAATTTCTTCCCAGAGATCGAAGCTCGACTGATTCCAGAAGTGGCTGACGTACTCCAGGTCGGCCTTGATGACACTGCGTGGAGGCATCTCGACGGCGTAGTATGGCCGGAAGAAATCCTCAGCTGACTCCGAGCTCCAGAGCAAAGGGTGTGAAGCGTTGTATTCGCGTAGATAGTGCATGAGCGTCAGCGCACGCAGGGCTGGGCCATCACGCTGAGGGCGTCCCCATGAACCAGTAAACGGTGTTCCGTCTACATGGAACTTAGGTTCACCAAGCCCAGAGAGATCGTCAAAGGCACCGGAAGGGTTTGAGGTATGCTGGATATCGCTCGAGAGGGAGGTATACGCGTCGAGGATGGTAGAGAGTGCGGAACCGCGAGAAGAAGATGGTTCGTCGGCGTAGACATCTACGAGGGTGTTCATAGTGATCGCAGCATCGCGAACCCCTGTTCGAAGTGTATTAGTAGACGCTCAGTGGTAGGTATAGGTTGGTGCCACTCACATTGGAACCAGTAGTCTGGCTCTTCCCGACTCGGACTCGCAATGACCGTGCCATCCGCTACGCCCTTGCCTTGTATATTACTGCCTCCGGGTGCGACATTTGCCAGGAGTTTGTCCAGAGCTATGCGCTCTTCCTTCTCGATCCACGCATCGAACGTGTCTTGCAGTGGTTGTTGCTGTGTTTGTGTTCGACTGGCGCCAACGAAAGTACTCAGCGGAGGGAGACGCGGTATTGAGAAGGCATAGGCGTGGTGGAGGAAGCCTGCAAGGAGGACTACGCGAGGAAGCATGGCAGCTGACTGTCGGATTGGCTGGGTAGGGCCGATGGACTAGGACACTGGAAGAAGTGTAATGTAGTTAGCAGTTCATAACTAGCGCACAGTGGAGCAGAAAACAAAATGAGGAAGCAGAAATGAGATCTCGTGGAGTCTAGGTGTTAGTAGTCGATCAAAGAGACACAAGAGCCGCCCATGGCCCCCGAGGCCCCAGGCGTCCATGCTCTGCGCTTCGGCGGTCATCCCTTTCATCGGCCATGATTCTCGATCACGATGATGACGGTAAGTCGCGTGCCAGGACTAGCGGAGTGCGTGGACGAGTAGGAGGCGGTGGACGGGGTCGCGCGGGCGGTCAATTGTCTTGTTTGACATGGCGGGTGATGTGTAAAATGCCACGCGAGCCGACGCCAACAACGTCACGCGACCCACTTCCGCGGATCTGGGTTAAGCATGCAAGGCACCTTCTGGCTGGGCGTGCGACACGAAAACATGCCGAGGTCTGCGCGTAGTCGCACATGAAATTCGGATATGAACACAAAAAGTGAATGATGTTGACAGATGATAGAGTGCCATTCAATGACTGTTCTGTCCTTTGGTTGACTCGTGGCATGGTACTTCTCCTTGTCTAGATCATGCCGAGGTACTACGGACTGCTCATCATCCAAACTAGCTGAAGCGCGTCAGCTCTGGCCGATGTCTGTCGACCATCGGTTGGGAATCGTAAGAAAAACTATTATATGAGATAGCTATAGCCCGTATCGTCAACTTTAGATGAATTCCGACGTTCTCCGAGGTCCGGACGTATGAGGGGTCCAGTCGGCTACTTGCATGTAGCCGCAATGCACGTCGGTTGTTCCCGTCACCTCTGAGCTCATCAAAGTATCATCTGTCCATACCAGACACGCAAATTGTGCAAAGACGGTAGATTTGTTCTTCGTCACCGGTTTCTTTCTCTATTCCGCGACTGAAACTTGGTTCGCGGTCGTTCCGGCAGTACTTTTCTTGATGTATTGGGGTCTATGACGTTCCATTGACAGCTCCGACACTTCCCATCCAGTATGCTATCACGGCAAGCGCGAGTGTTGCGCAACGTTCGGACGGCGCGAAAATATGGCCAACGGATACCCTGTGCTACTTTCTCGGTCTCTTCACGATACAGCAACTACGATGACACCATCCAAAATCTCAAGATCGGATCACACACTCGCGTTATATTCCAAGGATTCACCGGCAAGCAAGCTACTGCAAATGCAAAAGAGTCAATAGCATGGGGCACGAACGTTGTCGGCGGCGTAAAGCCGAATGGTTCAGGCGAGCATCTTGGGTTGCCTGTCCTACCATCTGTGAGGGCTGCGATGGAACAGTTGAAACCTGATGCAACAGGAATCTACGTGGCAGCACACCAAGCGACTGCTGCAATTGAAGAGGCGATTGAAGCCGAGGTGCCGCTCATCGTTGCAGTCGCGGAGCATATTCCGTTACATGATATGATGAGGATACATTCCATGCTACAGTCGCAGTCCAAGTCGCGGCTCGTAGGTGCCAACGCTCCAGGAATAATCTCGGCGATTGGAAGATGCAGGATTGGATTTCAACCACTTCCCACATTCTCTCCCGGACACATCGGCATTGTGGCGAAATCTGGGACTCTCTCATACGAAACCGTCGGATCTCTGACAAGAGCTGGTGTTGGGCAGAGTCTTTGTATCGCAGTAGGGGGTGACGTGGTGGCTGGGACCAACTTCGTTGACGCGTTGAAAGTTTTCGAGGGTGATAAAGACACAGAGGCTATTATCATCGTTGGTGAATTAGGTGGTACAACGGAAGAGGAGGCAGCAGATTGGATCAAAGATTACAGAAAGCGCGTTAAGAACCCGAAACCTATCGCTGCTGTCATCGGAGGCTTTGAAGCACCGCCTGGCAAAGTCATGGGTCATGCGGGAGCTTGGGTTGGTCTAGGAGAGGGTACTGCAGCTTCAAAGTACAAAGCGCTGGAGGATGCCGGTGTGACTATGGTAGATCACCCTGCCAAATTTGGCGGTGTGATGAAAGACATTCTTGCCAAGTCTGGTCGCAATGTGAGGAAAATTGTATGTTGAAAGTAACGGGAGACATAAGAACTGGACACTGACATCGACCAGGAGCAATCAGCAGCTCAACAGCGTCGTTCGTACCACACTTCAAGCTTCACACGGCGGCCTGTCATTTCCACTACACCGTCAATCTCATTTCAGCAAAGACGGGCTCTCCACCTTACCAAGAATCAGTCTACGAACCTTCTCGCGACATACAAAATCGACCTGACAACACCGCCAGAGGGCTCACCTTCAACACATTATTTAGGCATATCTCCACACCGCTCAGCACGCAGTCCCTCAATCATAGCATCACCCACCGCAAACCCTGCCAAACTGAACCAACGCGTCCGCCGTTTTCCTTTCGACTACCGTTCAGGTCCCAGTAAAGAAGTCATCCAAGCCGCAATCGCACACATGCAACTCGACGCCGCCCCACCAATGGCCAAAGCCCAAACTGTCGAACTGATCAACAATTTATGGAAATTGTACAAAGAGAAAGAAGCAATCGACGCCCACGTCAAAGTCGCTCTATCTGTCGAAAGTGATGAAATACTCATCTACGAGCCATACCTATTCTTCGACGACGCGGCGTTCAAGTCAGGCAAGAGACAAGCCGATCTCCATGCTCTCCGTGACCAAGAGTCTGTTTCAGCAACAGATCGAGAGGCTGAAGAAGCTGGTATCGTGTACATACCGTTGGGGTCTCCTGAATTTCCGCCGGGAACTAGTCAGGCGGAAACACAGACGCCGCCGTCTTCTACGGCAGAAAAGGGACCGCGGAACTTGATTGGTACTTTGGTGAATGGCGCTGGACTGGCACTAAATACTATTGATACGCTGTCTCTGCGGCTTTCACAGCCACCTTATTCGACTTCCGCTGCTAATTTCTTGGACACGGGTGGAAAGGCGACGTCTGCAACGATCAAGACGTCCTTCAAGCTCATTCTGTCCGACCCCCGGGTCTCTGTTGTGTTTGTAAATATCTTTGGAGGGCTGACGTTGTGCGATATGATTGCCGAGGGTATCATCATGGCATTTAAGGAGATTGGGGTTGAGAAACCGGTGGTTGTCAGACTAAGAGGAACAAACGAGGAGAAAGGGCAAAAGGTACTGGAAGAAGCTAAATTGCCCATCCACGCATTCGACGACTTTGAAGAGGCGGTCAAGAAAGTGGGGGAACTAGCTAATGCGAGTGGAACAAAGTGAGGACTAGCTTCATAGACACACAGATATATTTACATTGGCAACAGTGAAAATAGGGGGGGATATCAGATTAAAATACTCTACTGTTGACCACCCGGACAACCCAGTTTCCGCATTCACACAAGAACGAATGTGTTGCCGCTCCCACCTCTGAGAACAAGTCCCTGAAAAGTTCCTTTTTCTTTCCAAAAGGGAGCCAGCCACCGTTTGTCCTTTCGTGCAATAGCGTACAAGCCTCCTCCCGTACGCCTGTGAAAAAAGATGAGAGAAAATTTGGGTGGTGGTGGTATCTGCGAACAAATCGAAATGAAGTAAAGCACGTTGGAACTCAAGCGCGGGGGGCGAGCCTCCAAATACCCAAAACATGCGCGAGACCGTATGGTTCAAGGAAAATGGTGCTGAGCCTATGCAAGGTATTGGAAGGCGGTGCTTTGTATCGTTAGCTGTGCTCAGATTTGAATGTGTGAAGTGGAGACATACCCTATGATTGCCATGACACCCATACCAACAAGTGCTCTCCGTGTGACCTTCTCCTTGGTCAACTTCTGCTCGGTGGTGTAAGCAACCTTTGCAAGTTTGCTCATACGCTCGGCAGCGAGATCTTCCGCCTCCAAAACGTCCTCAATGCCACGCTTTGTCGACTTGGTGACATTGGCTGACGAGTCGCCTTCTAGCCGTTGTGCTTCTGCGACCATGCGCTTGGCCTCCTCGATCATGGCGGTAGGATCTTCTGGCTCGGGAAGCGCAGCATGGCTGTGAGGGACATCGACGGTGACGTTGGTGCTGGTCTTCTCAGTGTCGCCATTTGTCTCCACGGTCTGCTCGACTTCAATATGAACTGTGCCCTCCTTGACGTCTGGCTCGGTCTTGGGCTCAGACACTGCCTCCTTCTCCTTCACATCGCCATCGACGGATGATGCGACTGACTCAGAAGGTGTGGTACCGTTCGCAATGATTGCTTGCAGAGCGCTTGACGGGGTGACAGCCTCATCGGCCTTGGTAAGGTCAGGCTTCATCGCGCTTCTTGTAGCTCGCGACTTTCGTGGAGTCGCAAACTTTCGGCTGCTGGGGGTTGCGCCTCGGCTAGGTGATACAGATCGAGCCGAGCGGGCGCGAGTTGTGCGAAGACCGGGTGCGGGGAGAGTTACGGGTGTGGCGTTTGCGACGTCAAACTTTGGGGGCATTTGGATATGCGTGTTTGATTTGTCCTTGTTGCCCTTTTCGATCGGCGCGGGGTCTAGAAGTGCCTCAATCCAATGGCGCATAGAATATTCATCGGACAACGCGAGAGCTAGAGGGACCTTTGTTTAGCGCGAGTTTTCGAGAACAGGTGAAGGTAAGTTACTCACCCTCTTCAGGCGCAATCCATACGCTTCCAGCAACCTCTTCGGCGCCTGCAGAAGGGAATGTCTTTTGGTACTTGCGCTCCATGTCCTCCTCTACGACCGAAGCCCAAGGGAATGCAGCCTTGAACATGCCTGTCGCACTAATGTAGCCATCGCTGCTGCGTCGCTGTTTGTCGTGTTAGTCGCATCCTGAGCGAAATCTTGCGGCTTCTTTTTTCATAACGCGTACCATCAGAAAGTAAGATTCGGGGAAAGCCGAGGTCTTGTTCAATGTGAAGATGCCGGATCCTGTCAAGTCCTTTGGCAGCGGAACCCTCAGATGCGCGTAATCAAACGTGCCCATGTTCTCCGGCTTGGTCGCATTGGTAAGACCGCTGACGCCGGGCTTTACGCCGAGGTTTGTCTGTCCTAGTCGGCGCCTCTCGATGAGAATCTCAACTGCGCGCAATGGTTAGATGACTGGTCGCAACGACGCGATGCGCAACGTGTACGTACTGGCTGTGGATTCGGTGGGCTCGAGAAGAGGATTCTTCCTCTCGGGCAGGTTGCGGTGGGAGACCATTTTGGAGGTGTTGCCGGTAGGTCTTGAAGTTTGGCCTGATGTGCGCGTAGTGATATAACGCGTGTTGGCGATAAATGGAGCGCGCAGCGCAAAGGTGGTTGCGTGAAGATTTGACGGTTCCGTCCACGTATGACGCGCGCAATCGTCAGTAACAATGTACTGCCGGACCGAGTCGCGCGACGAGTGAAGACAGCTGAGTGTCGAATCGAGACGGGATGGCGACGTGGGCGAGGGCGTGGTGAAAGCGCGCGATCGACGTGATGAAAGGTGGTGCGATGCGACGGAGGCGGACAGGAAGGAGCGATGGGTGCTATCCCTGTGCACTAGCGCTCCCAGAACGAAGACCCCCAGCCACCCCGGACAGCTGCGCGAACGCAAAAGTTTCGCGGCAACCCTTTCTAGTGTATTTGCAATGCTGGTAGTGCTTACCGATTGGCCGTGCCGATATTGTCATGGCATAGCAGGCCCGAAGAAGCGTCGCCTGTCTTTCCACGGGCTCAATGGGGAAAGCGCTCAAAGTCACGCGTTTCCGCTCTTCTCTCGTGACGCGTTGCTGTGGACAGCACCTGGGCATCACCCTTCCACCCCCAAACACGGCGAGCAATGCTCCCACTCGGTCAATGCAGCCTCGACTGATGCAGTCTAGAGAGAATGTCGGTGGCTAGGATGGCCCATTGGATTCGTGATCATTGGTCGCGCGCGGCAATACATCTTCACAACTTAATTGAGGCGCCCAAAGTGACGGTATGCTCAAATCGCAAACCAGCTACAAAGACGATTTTTGTTCCACATCGGTTCTTGCCTGGGCATCACCTGGTACCATCCCTTTAGCATTATATCTCCGGGACGGGTTGCATACGCTACTACCGATAGCGCTAACCACGTCACGAAGCTCAAGCTTAAGCTCGAGAGCTTACCGACAAGTCGTCAGTCTGGTAGAAGCTCGCGACGCGACCCTGCAGATACCGGTGGCCTGTTCCAAAAAGAACAAGAGGGGTCTGGTCCATGCTCGACCATGAGACAGTTCACACGTCAAGAATCTTCTCTGCCTGAGGACAGGACCATGGCGGACATGGTCGTGTTGCAGCAAGAGTCTGGACAGCTGCGGCATATCTGAAGGGTCCCGCAAGCACCAGGAACGCAGCCAATCAGACACTCCGACGTGCTGGAGCGGTGAATGTGCCCCGCTAACCGCGAGGCTCAACACGAGGCCGCGCCCCTCATTCCTACAATTGACCCTTTGACTTCTCCACAACATTTCTTTTGTTGCCTTGCCCTAAACACCCACCCTCACCTCCACAGTACGCACCGATACCAGCCATGGCCGACCACGCAGACGACCTCCACGCCGAGCAGACCGAGGGCTTCAAGGTTGGCGAGAAGAAGACGATTGACGAGTACCAGCAGCTGGGTAGGTTCCACAACTTGTCCGGGGAGCTAGTTGCCTGCACACATGGCTAACACGCGCGGCGACAGACCAGAACGACGAGTCGCTCCAGAAGTGGAAAGCGTCCCTTGGTCTTGGACAAGGCAAGGACATCTCCGACCCCAACGATCCCCGCCGATGCATTATCCTCTCTCTCGCTCTCGAAGTCGAAGGCCGCGATGATATCGTCATTGACCTGCGCGCACCCGGTGCCGTCGAGGCTCTTGAGAAAAAGCCCTTCTCCATCAAGGAAGGTGCCCGGTTCCGCATGAAGGCACAGTTCAAGGTGCAACACGATATCCTGTCTGGTCTGAAGTACCTCCAGAAGGTCTCACGCATGGGTGTCAGCGAGAAGCTCCAGGAGATGATGGTGAGCATATCTGCCATAGAGGAACATATGAGCAAGCACTAACAGCCATGACAGGGCTCATACGGTCCCAGCACTGAGGAGAAGCCATACTACGAGAAGAAGTGTATGTACACGCCCATGTTATCTCCCACAACCCACTAATGCCTCTTCTAGTCGAACCTGAAACTGCCCCCTCCGGTATGCTCGGCCGTGGCCACTACACCGCCGTCTCCAAATTCGTCGACGATGACAACCACACCCATCTCCAGTTCAAGTGGTCATTCGACATCAAGAAGGATTGGTAGTTTGCGTGCGCATGCGTTTGGCTGAGGGGGTCATTCATGCAGCGATGTCGCGGAAGGTGTCATTTTCCTTCGATTGGAAGCGATGGATATCCAGGGCAGCTTAAGCTCCCACGAAGTAACGAAGCGACGGCCGACCATCTAGATGGACCCAACAAGTCCGGCTGGATGGCGCAAAGGCGAATTGAACAGCAGAAACGTTTCACAATTGGTCACTGCAATGTGTTGTCTTTTATCCTTGGTCTGCGTATGTTTGTTGCTCCTCGATATTGTAGAAGCGAAACCACCTGGCAGCTATCGTCTTCGCCTTGACCGTACGACCTGCCCACGCTCGGTCGCCGCTTCCCGATCCGATTTTCCGAGCCGAGATGCTCAGGATGGAGATGTCCTGTTCCCATGGATCTGTTATGCGTGCTTCCGCGGAGGGCTCTTGGGCATCATTCTCCATGTCTGTGTCGTCACTATCGGGCTCCTCCTGACGCTCGCGCCTACCCTCGCACTCAGCGATATGGAGCGTTACACCTGGCTTAAGCGCGACTTCTGCCGCCGCCGAGAAGCATCTG
Organism: Alternaria incomplexa; assembly: GCF_024043165.1. Taxonomy (NCBI): domain Eukaryota; kingdom Fungi; phylum Ascomycota; class Dothideomycetes; order Pleosporales; family Pleosporaceae; genus Alternaria; species Alternaria incomplexa. The sequence continues at coordinate 821,639 of NW_026249856.1, forward strand.
GACAGGCCTTGGGCTGAGAAAGAAGATGTTGAGGCATGCAAAGCGATTGGATTCACCAAGACGACTCTTTCCTCTTCCTCGGCACCGGCAGCGACACTGGTTCCAGCCCGACCATATGCGGTCAAGTAGGCTAACAAGGCCTGCACAGACGCGCAGAATGTAAGTTTGACATGCCGTGTCGTGAGTAAGTTTTGAAGGGTTGGCGCAACCAAGTGCTCCAGACCATCCGCGTCATGTTCGCCGCGATTGTGCAGTGATGTTGCAAGATGTTGGAGGAAGCTATCCCGACTTGAGCAAATGATGAGTAGTGTTGGACATGTCTCTGACTGCGTGGTGAGAAGGTAGCGAAGCAAGGCCGGGAGGGTTAGCGGGTAGAGCACTGTTGGCGCGGGCGTTGGCGACATGACAGAAAGGCTGCTTGTGGAAAGTTTGTCGGCTGTCATGTGTCGGTGCAGGCTGTCATCGGTATACTCATTCGGGGAGCACAGCTTGGGCTGGACGTGACAGGCGTGGAGGTGCCAATCGGCGGCAATACCCGCGCCCCGGGCCACCCCACTACGTCGGTTGGCCATCCATCAGAACACCCAGGGCATGCACGCCGCGACTTTCAATCACGATCACCAGGCCCAGAACCTGCTCCCTGCCTTGCCTGACTCTGCATAGTCGGCCTTCCGTTTGTGCGCAGAGACGAAGCGCGCACGCTCCGGACCGAAGCGCTGTCCCAGGCGCACGTCGCGGTCATGGAGTCCATCAGTCGCATATCAAGCTTGCTGGAGACAGGTATGGCGCCTTTCACATTTTTCATACAGATATGCTGCCCGTTTCTGCTCCCCGATTTGGGCCGCAGGCCTTTTGATCATGTAATTGCTTGGTGCCGCCGTCATGCATCCCTCGAACTTCGCTCACTGGTCTCTCTCTGCAGCTCGCGACCTCACTCTCGAAGCCGCCCGCGATGCCAGCAATGTCCGCCGAGCGCCAACAAAAGAACTGCCCTCGGGCCAGCTCAAGAAACTCCTTGACAGCAGATCGGAGCGCGATGTGCTCGAAGGACTGCGAAGAGTCGTCACTGTAGGAAGCCCCGCCACGGTCTCGAGACCAGCTCATTGGACGCTGTGGGACGTGTAGTAACTGACTACAGCGCATCTAGATGTCCTACCGACAGCCGCCTTCGCAAACGCTGCCCTTCTTCTCCCACGTGATCAAGAACGTCGCATCGCCCTCGCTCCAGGTCAAGAAGCTCGTCTACATCTACCTCCTCCAACATGCCGAACACGAACCAGATACCGCGCTCCTCTCCATCAACACGATACAAAAGTCGCTCACAGACACGAATCCTCAGCTTCGCGCCCTCGCCCTACGCGTCATGTCGAGCATAAGGGTGCCTGTCATTAGCCAGATTGTGAGCTTGGGCATAAAGCGCGGTTCTGGAGACATGTCAGCATATGTCAGGAGGGCAGCAGCTCTGGCAATACCAAAGTGCTACAGGCTGGATCCAAACACCGAGCCGCAGCTACTTGAATACCTTTCGACACTACTGGGCGACAAGCAGTACTTCGTGACGGGAGCAGCTGTATCATCTTTCTTGGAGCTATGTCCGGAGCGTCTGGATCTTATACATCCGCACTACCGCTCATTGGTACGAAAACTAGTCGATATGGACGAGTGGGGTCAGCTGGCTACACTGCGGCTCATGATGATATATGCAAGGAAGTGCTTCCCGCGCCGGACGAGGAAGGTCAAGAAGGCAGCTGGGGTCACGACAAATAGCAAGCCTACGCAGTCGACGAAAGGCTTCTACGATTCAGAAAGCGATTCAGAAGAAGAGGAAAAGGAACAAGAACAGGACATGGAAGAGATTGCTGTGCTGGATCCGGACCTCGAACTGCTGCTGAAAGGCTGTCAGTCACTTTTGCAGTCTCGGAACGCGGCTGTAGTGATAGCGGTGGCAAGGACCTACTTGTATCTCGGTACCCCAGAGTACCTGACTCAGGCCATTGGCCCGCTGATATCCCTCTTGAGATCTGCGGGAGACATTCAGCACATCGCACTGTACAATATCGTGCAAGTCTGCCTGACGCACCCGGAGCCATTCGTCAAGTACTACACACATTTCTTGGTGCGATCAACCGACGCGCCACATATCTGGCAGCTCAAACTGGAACTGCTTACTCTGATATTCCCTCATGCACCTCTGAGACCACAGAGCCTAATATTGGCTGAGTTGAGCCATTTCTCCCACTCTGGAAGCTTGGATCCAGCATTGGTCAAAGAGTCAGTGCGCGCAATCGGCCGCTGCTCGCAGAGCCCTGCAACAAGCCCACAGACCTCCGCAAGATGTCTGAAGCTGTTGCTAAAGCACATAGGATCCGCCGATACTCATCTGGTAGCCGAATCGCTGGAAGTCATCCGACATCTGATCCAACGAAACCCGAACGCTCACCGAACAACTGTGGTCCGGTTAGCGAAACATCTCGATGCAGCAACGAGCCCCCAGGCACGAGCAAGCATCATATGGCTGGTCGGAGAGTTTGCAGGGATCGACCCAGAAAACAACATCGCCGCTGATGTTTTACGCATCCTTGTCAAAGGCTTCGCGGACGAGGCCGAACCAGCAAAGCTCCAAATCGTATTATTGGCAGCGAAGGTCTATGTGCATCATTTAACTGCAAACCCGCCTCCAGAGCCGAAAGTCGAAGAGCCCAAACCGTGTCCGTCGATCATGGATGATTTCCAGGAAGACCAAGGCGGCTTTAGGGACGAGCATCTTGAGTCCACCCCACAGAATGCGGAGCCTGAAGAGGAGAAGCCACACATTATTGAAGCCCTATACAACTACGTGCTCCTGCTCGTGAGGTACGACACCTCGTACGATCTCCGCGACCGCGCTCGCGTCTACAAAGCGCTTCTGGCGACACCAACATCGACACAACTCGCGTCGCTCTTACTTCTTGCACCGAAACCAGTGCCACATATACCCAGCCCGAGTGAAACAAGAAAGGGCTACGTGCTCGGCAGCGCCAGTCTCGTCATCGGCGACGAAGGCGGTGTAGGTGGTTTACGAGGCTACGAAGACCTGCCCCGTTGGGTCAAAGAAGGTGATGAACCGGATCCAGCTCTACGCGATGAGGTCGTCTCAAACTCTTCTTCGACATACGTATCGGCATACGAGACCGCGAAGAACATGTCAGCGGCGGAAAGATTAGACGCTGCAGCAGGTGGTAGTAGCAGGATGACGCCAGACAGCATGTTGAGCCCACGAAGTCTGAACGGTATGGGTGGAGATTCTAGTATGGGTGGTGCAAGTAAAGTACCACAGAAAGAAAAGACGCTGGACGATTGGCTGGCCGAGGAAGAAGAGGAGAGCAGCAGTGAAGAGGAAACGGAAGAAGAGGAAGAGACGGAGGAGGAGGAGAGCGAATACGAAACAGACAGTGAAGAGGAGACTGATGACGACGAAAGAGGAAACCTCATCAAGTAGATATGGAGGTACCAAGCGAATGATCACCTTCCATGCCTGCTTGGCAGTTTACACTTCATTTTAGGCCTTGTAGCCCAGCCGCTACCAAGTATGAAGATGGCTGTGAACCAAACATTCTATCAACGAGCGTGTACAACAGAACAGGTAGTGACAGTTCTCCCGCCTGGATTTGTAGCATCTTGCCAGAGCCGTGCCTCATCATCAACACCACTGTGTTTAGTCATTGCTGTCTCTATAGATACATCATCTCGCAGTCGCATTTCAAATGCCTCCTTGACGTGGTATCGGCTATGTGAATCCGGTGGTGCTAATTCGTTGCTCTTACAGCCATCGTCATCCCGGTTGTTGCTGCGGAAGCGGGAACTCAAGAGGCTAGGGAGGTAGCGCGCGAAGAACGGCCTCAGAGCGGGAGCGCATGCGCAAACTATGCCGGCATTGACTTCGGCAAAACACCACTGGAATTGTTCAACCGCCTCCCACGTATAATCGGCAGAGACCATGAGAGGATTCAACAGTGTCGTTCGACGAATCGCGACGGCACAGACGCTACGCGTACGGTCAGTACAAATTTTCCTAATGACTGGGTTGACTTACAATCCACCGGTCGCGAAGATAGCGCATACAGTGATCTTTTGTCTCCGCGGCATTTGTAGTCTTACTACTATGGGTATCGGAAGTATCAGTGTCAAGACATCTATTATGATGTTCAGGACGGAGAGCGCCATGTACTTGGTCAACTGATCAAGGCATGTAGCCCCAGGTACAAGTCTGAGATCCCATGTCGCAGCTATTGGCCTGCAGCCGAAGATACTGACGAGATCGTATACAGTGGCGTAAATCACCACCACCGCTACGAGGATCCAAACCAGTGTGCGGAACCATACTTGTGGCGAAAGGCGTAGATAGAACAGCAGTATCGAAAGTTTTGAGAATGCGATGCTGGTAGCGTATAGGGTCGTGCCGACCAATGTCCACTGCGCGTTTCGTTAGTGTCGCAGCCGGAATGTTGCAACGAGTATACCTGCCTTTTGGAAAGGAACCATGTACTCGTCTGTTTTGACTTCCCACATATGGTAGCCTAAGCCGGACTTCATGTCTGCGTTACAATTAGCCTTGCAAAGGAGAGTGACGGCGATTGGACATACGCGGAAAATTGCACCCCAGCAGCGCAAGGCTGCAAACCATTGCACACGCTACTATATCTGAACACCGAGAGTTAGCACAATCACTTTTTTTCAAGATTCGTAGACCATTGGGGAGACCCACAATCGTTGAGACGGACACCCAGTTTGGTGACATACGCTCGTGTAAAGAGCTGTAGGATCACGGCTACCAGAGCAATCATCGTTGTCGAGACTCCAACGGCGGCGAGTTCTCTATGAAGGCTCGGAGGGTTGACTGTATGTCTGATTTGGCCAGGCGGTGGTACCGCCATGTAGACTGACGTCGCACTCATCCTCGCCAAACTAGAAAGCGAGCGCAGGTTGAGATACGCAGGGTGACAGTCGAGGCGAGAGGCGCATGCTTATAACCTCCGAACTGATCAAGCCAATCACAAATCCTACCTGCGCCTGATTATCGCATGGCACCGCTGGACTGGTTACCACTGTCAACAAATCTAGGTACTGGTAACCGCATTTCGCATGGTTCGTTTCCGGTAGGTATCTGCAGGGCGAACTCGCATCCATGAAGCTGGTGAGATCATCTTATCTCATATCCGGCATCGCTCGTTCTATCAACAATGTCTGCGACATCATCTGCCCTCGGGTATGGATGAAAGGAATTTGACTGCACATTGTTCTACCGTCGACAATTGCATGAATTGTATGTGAGAGGAGCAGACGAGTACCAAACGAATGAATCTTGAGGAGCATTTGTTTAGACGATATGATCGTGCGATTGATTGTCTGTGGAGCTGGCGCCCGGCGGCAATGCCAGATGGATCGCGCTAGTTCCGGGGACATCCCAAATGAGCAGCCACGAGCGGCACACAACTCCGCGCCCCACTGAAGGATCTCTAGTGCTGAGACTCTAAACGGGTCGTAGTATCCCATGTGGGAACCTAGTCAGGAGTTCGGCATATGAACATGCGGCGTGGTTGTGCTGGTGACTCGTGGCTCGCAGCCATGAACGAGGGTTTGCATATGGCTGTTGAACCGTGAGATATATGAGCGGCACATCGCTGTCGCACTGATGTTACCTGATATCTCTCATATCCTGGCTTATCGATATGAACGGCACCGCTAAGACTCTCCCATATGCTGTCAATACCCTCCCTTTCTTGGGTAGGGTTATCGCTGTCACTGGCGCCAGCCGTGGACTGGGCCTTGCTGTTAGCAAGTACTTGCTGATACGAGGTGCCACAGTCTCTATGTGTGTGAGTAATGTTCATGTAACAGATACATACGAGACGTGTGCTGACTTTGTACACTAAACTGTAGGCAACGTCGGTTGACAATCTGTCCAAAGCCACCAAAGAGATTGACGCTGAGCTTCCAGACGCCAAGGACCGGTACTGGACGTGCGTCGTAGATATCGCCAACTTAGACAGTGTTCGGTCTTGGATCGAGGAGACTGTAGCTAAATTCGGAAAGCTTGATGGAGCCGCAAACGTCGCTGGTGAGCTCAATTAGCCTTCTGGATACTGTATGTGTTTCTGATCGAGTCGTCTAGCGGTGGAGCAACGCGAGATCTTCCCTATAACCGACCTCGACCCAGAATACTTCGCTAGGCTGCTCAACGTAAACGTTGTTGGTACTTTCCATTGCTTGAAAGAAGAAATGAAGGTCATCAAGGACGGTGGCTCAATCGTCAATGTTGGAAGCATCGCGAGCCACTACGGAACGCCTGGCACATCGGGTAAATACCGAGGTTTTCCAAATGCATACGAAACACACGCTGACTTTGCATCTCCACCCTGAAGCATACGTCGCCGCCAAGCACGCGCTCATTGGTCTCACGAAAGTTGCAGCTTTTGAAGGGGCGTCGAGGCGAATCAGGGTCAACGCGCTGTGCCCGTAAGTGACTTGGATGTCTGAAGACGACCTGAGCTAACTGTAGGCAGCGGATGCTTCAACACAGAAATGATGACGAAGTAGGTTCTGTTCTGTACAGATTGGTCGTGACGCATTCGCTGACTTCCGATACTTAGGCCTTTCAACTCAGCTGCTGGTGAATTCCATCTGAATAAAGACAACATTCCATGTATCTTGAACCGTGAGCTTCCAGAAACATGGGAGATAGCCGGATCGGTTGCTTTCCTGCTGGGCGATGAGGCCGCGCACGTTACAAAAGCGTCATGGTCCATTGATGGTGGGTGGGTCGAGAGTAACTATAGCTCGGGCTGAGAATGTGAGTGGTATGAAGATCATGGAGTTTGGGGTTCGGTGTATTGATGCAGCGTGCGCGGCTGTTGAGCTGTAGAAGTGCACATTGCAGTTTTCCCGAAGTTGCGCGGTCGCGGTCGCGTTCTCGGGTTTCGCGTCGTCATCGTGGCTCAAGCGCCAGCCGTAGTTAGCTCAATGCTTATCGCTATCATCCCCTGCCACCTCCATGGCTGCACCTTCTTTCCGACGGGATACGGTCACGTGTATCTGCTCTGATGCTTCCAGCGTCTCCGTCGGAAAACACAGCAATGCGTCTTCGTGCGTATCGTTCCGTGGGATGGCGCCTGGGACTGCATACAAGACTGTCTATATAACCAGTCCCCAACTATTCAACAATATGGGGAACACAAGCAACGCCAAACATCATCTTTCCCATCGACTAGTACAGCTGCAGCGAGATAGATACTATCATGCCTCTTCCATACGCAGACGCCGACATTACGCGATTGCAGCGCGATGCGGACGACAATCTGCTCACATACGGGACCGCATTCCATCCTGAGATAATCACCTCTACCGATGGCATCAACGTGCAGACAGCATCGGGTCACCGAATGATGGACGTTAGTGGCTTCAAGCTCGGGAATGTACCAAGTATACAATGCTAATTGTTTTATTTAGTTTACCTCTGGACAGATGAGCACTCTGATCGGGCATGGCCATCCTGAGGTCGTGAAAGTGATCGCGGATCATGCGCAACATCTCGATCATCTTTTCAGTGGGATGATCAGTCCCCCAGTCATCAATCTTGCGAAACGGTTAACTGGCGTTGCGCCGGCTGGGCTCGACAAAGCTTTCTTTCTCAGTACGGGCGGCGAAGCGAACGAAGCCGCGATCCGGCTGGCCAAATTCTACACTGGCAAATGGGAGATTGTTGGTCTGGCTGCCTCATGGCACGGCATGACAGGCGGATCGCTCGGTGCGCAGTATCACGCTGGACGTTCAGGTTACGGTCCAAACATGATTGGGGTAAGCGTATCTGCCTTAACTGCATGTGAGACGTGCACTGACCTTGTAAACCTACATTAGAACCTAGCACTGCCGACCCCAAACTCCTATCGATCGATCTTCAGACACGCTGATGGTACGCATGATTGGAAGACTGAGTTGGACTACGGTTTCGATCTTGTAGACAAACAGTCCTGCGGCTCACTCGCAGCGGCTATCGTTGAGCCGATCCTATCGAGTGGCGGTATGCTGGAGCTTCCCCCTGGATATCTGAAGGCCTTGAAGGACCACTGTACCGCTCGAGGCATGCTTCTCATTGTTGATGAAGCACAGACAGCACTTGGCAGAGCTGGCGATATGTTCGCATTCACACACCACCCCGAGGACGAAAGCGTAGTACCGGATATCGTGACACTCAGCAAGACGCTTGGAAATGGCATACCGCTCAGTGCTGTCTTAACTTCGAACCCCATCGCCCAGCATGCCAAAGACAACGGTTTCTTGTTCTACACTACCCATATCAACGATCCCCTTCCAGCTGCTGTGGGCGACAAGGTTCTCGAGATCGTCATGAGAGACGAGCTCTGCGCTCGTTCCAAGAGGCTCGGTGTCAAGCTCCAAGCAGGACTCAGGCAATTGCAGTCACGCTACGGTTGCATTGGGGACGTTCGTGGTCGCGGTCTGATGGCTGGAATGGAGATTGTTGGCGACAGAAAGACAAAGGTCGGTGCCCCAGAAGTAGGAGCCGCAGTGTCAACAAAGATTGCAGAGATGGGCTTGTGGGCTCAGCTAGCCACGATGGCTTCGTTTGGTGGAGTGTTCCGGATAGCGCCTCCGATCACGGTTACGGAGGAGCAGATCGATCTCGCCTTGTCAATCATTGAGGAAGCGCTTGCGACGACTCCAGGTACGATGCCGCTCTACACTGATGTCGCCGCGCATTTGTAAGGTGGGCTAGTCCGTGTGATTGTAATTTGTTCTAGCAGGCTATGATGCTCAGGACCCATATCATGATTGAGCGAAGACTTTTAGTTCACAATCAGTCGTTATTTTCGCAACCCCCTTGAGAACTCCGACGCCAACACCTAAATCGCAACCGTAAAGTCATTCCTTCCGTAGCTCCTGGTGAAAAACCTACAATGTTTTGGTACCTCAAGTTCTTCAACTGTAGAAAGACTCAAAGCCTTCCTGAAATATCCAGCTCTTGGTGGTTATCTCACTGCGCACTTCCTCCAATTTTGTCTCCGTGGCCGCCTTTGCAGCTTGTACTGCCTCCAGCCTTGCTTTTGCAACTAGGAGAGCCTTTTCATAAGTCGAAACCGCCATCACGGCCTCGTTGAATGTCATGGTGTGCGCATTCAACGTATCCTGGATCGCAGTCGCTTCCCTTTGCAGACTCTCAATTTTGATCTGTGCGAGGCGCTTGAAGCGGCTGCACTGAGAGAAGAGTTAATTTTAGTGGTTCTAGGTAATCACTATGCAACTTACTACTAGCTTCGCATCCTCTTCTCTGTCCTGCTCCTTCTCTCTCTTGGCATGGTCATCCGCAGACCTTTTTCTCTTAGACTCGCATGCGAAGATAGTTCCAGCTGACGCATGTCCGCAACTCCGCTCTGGATTCTTTTGACTGGTCATTGTCTTCGGGAATGGCCTTGCGGCAACGATGCCGTCTCGTTGCACCGTGGTACTGACCGCACGTGTAGGATCATCCTCAGTTGCTTTCACTAGCACGGCTGGCATATCCTCCCGCTTGACGAGTATGCCTTCAAAATCTTCGTCTTCGTCGTCTTCTTCTGATCCCGGCCGAGTCTGGGCTTCTGTGGTCTGGACGCTTTTTGGAATGACGAGAAGTGGGCGCGTTGGCCTTTTCTCAAACCGAATTTGCCCATCGGCGATGCTCTTACATGCCCTCTGCAACGACTCCAATCCATCTTTTGTGAAGATAGTACGGTCGATAAGCTTTTGTTCGAGGAAATAGTATAAGACTAGGAAGCGTAGTGACGTGCGCCATTTGATGCTGCCAATGTTGTCCAGCAGGTTGAAAGGCTCAACGTACTTCACCTTTTGCAGCAGCAAAGTGTCGTTTCTTATATGTGCTCGATGCATCCCTATTGAAGTGCCATCGTGAAGATGCACGTTCACTAGGTTGAGAAGGCCACTCGCCGAAGGGCACACTCGAGCGTGTACACGCAGATGTTTGTGGTTGTTGTAATACCCAATCAGCAAGTTTCTCTCGCTCCCGGTTCGAATTACCAGGTGAAATTTAAGATTTGCTTTTAAGGCCTTGGGTAAGAAGCGATAGTTTGTTCGCCAGTTTTCGTCTCTTGCAATCTCTTGGTGAAGTTCTGCTAGAGTGTAGCGATCGGAAGACTTTGGGGGGTTTCCTGGGTTGTCCGTCATGGTGCGAGCCCTTAGGTTGTGTCTCGGAAAGGGACCAGGTGAGGTAGTTTATGTTACAGTATGAACCGAGAAGTCGAGAGGATGCTGATGACTAGATGAAGTAGTGGTGGGAAGGAACATATAAGTGAGAAGATCTAGGTGGGGTCTCTACTGTACCTACCAGCTGTCATAGGCTTGTGAGAGGAGGTAAAGGTGAGCTGACCTACAGACGTGGCTATGACGGGCGCTTCGACGCCTCCAGGGCCATCGAGTCATCATGAGCTCCATCAACCTCACCTTGCCCGCAGTCTGGTCTCTCACATCTGCTACCTACTGCGGTACATCGTCGCGGTAACTATCTTTTCCCCCTATACCGCGATAGCCAGACCATTTCGGGCCGCCGGGCCAACGAGGGTCCCGTGGTTTCTTGGCTTTGTTGTCTTCCCTACTTCTACGATCTTGCTCTTTCCTCAGACAGCCTGGACACGGTTTACTTTCGGGGTGCATTCGGTCTTCGACCCTGTTGCATTGACGCTGTGGGGGGCGATGTTCGGCTCGTGGACATAACGTAAAAGGGTGTATAGAACGGAGCAACCTGTGCCGGCATGAGTGTAGTATGTAGTGGCGAAGGCACATTGTCAAGTCTAATATTCAGGAAATGTATATGAGAAAGCAACTTCAGTCTCGCGCATTGCTTTAGTATGTCGCGCGCGTGAAGAGTTGGCACCAGTGATTGACAGCGACGTGAATTGGTATGTGGAATGGCAAAAGTTTGACATTTTCGTGCTAGCAAACCAGCGTAAGATAATATTTACAGTAAAGAAGTCGCCAGGGAAGTGAACGACCTTTGGCATCTTCACACCCTTGCACCATCACAGCATCTGCGTCACCGCCTCAGGAAGTTGAGTCTTTCCACGATGGAAAGCTTACGGGCAGTTGACGGTGATGGAAGCGGAGCCAGTGGAGAAGTAGCCCTCAGTGGCGACGATCTGGTAGTAGTGGCTACCAAGAGTCATGCCCTTGCTGGCCCAGGCGTCAAAGTGAGTCTTCATGTTGACAGATCCGCTGGAACGCTTGTTCTGGCGAACAGACCAGTACTGCTGAAAGGTCCTAGTTCCATCGATGGATGGCTGGTTGGTACGGGTCGACTGGGCGATCTTGTAGGAAGAGCCATCGGCGGTCAAGGTGCCCTTGTTCGAGGCTTGAGAAGATGGGTCGTAGGTTCTTTATGGTGTTAGTGTATATCTCTCATGCAGTCCGTACAGGGACATTGCTCACCCGAAGTTCTCAACGACGTAGTACTCGACGAGCGGGTTGCGAGTCCAGCCGTAGATGGCAAGGTAGGAGTTGCCGTTGGGGTTGTAGGTACCCGAGTAGGTGATGGTACTGATACATGGTCAGCAAAGGTGTCACATCAAGCATGCAGTTGCTTGGGTTAACATACCGGGCGGATCCAGGGTTCCATCCCTTTCCACCGACGAAGTTGCCACCGCTTCCCCAGTTGACGCTGTAGCTTCCGCCAGCACCGTTGGTGTAGGTGACACGGGAGCCACCATCAGTCCACCAAGAGTAGACTAGACACATGATCAGCTATGCTCAACATATTGCTTCATGATACGACTTACAGCAGCCGTTGTGAGTTCCCTCAGCGTTGGGAGTGCTCTGGCGGGCAACAAGGTCACTAGGCGAACGAGCAGCTACATCAGTGGCGGGAGCAGCGAAAACGCCAGTGGCCGCAATAGCAGCAGTGAAGAGGGAGGTGAAAGAGACCATCTTGAATATGAGTTGCTTGTGGTAGGAAGCGAAGAGATGTTTGATCGTGGTGGTGATCTATGAGGCGACTCAAGATGGCTTTATATGCCTTTGCTCCGCTACAAACCGCGGCTTGGTGGTTCAATGGGGTAGCCCCGGTTCTGCTGGCGGGACCAAGACAAACATTCTCGCCATCGCTACGGCCGTCCGTCTCTTAGCAGCTAGGATGTAGATCAAGTGCTGCGATAGGAGAGACACCACTATGCCGGGCTTGGCTTCTGGAAAGAAAGGCATGCGAAATGCCGGCGCAGCTTCCGGTGTGATTGGTCTGTAACTTGAAACAAACGGTTACGGGACAAGACCGGGCGGTCATTAACCTACATGTCAATATCTCCGTGGTGGAGTGGGCTTCGGGTCATGGCGGCGCTACGACTGTCCTGGCAAGCACCCATCCACGTGTGCTCCCAAGCTCTATGGCATGCATATGCCAAGCTCTCCGCCTTTACAATCTTCCTGCGGTTAAAGAACGTCTTGGCGTGAACACCGAACAGTGGAGTTGTGAGGTGGTAATCTATGTGAAGCCGCGTGACACGTGTGGCGCTTCCAAGGCTAGAAGTGGCGGCAAAAGGCGCATCTCTTACACATTGTATGGTGATTGCTCGATATCCAAGAAGCTTAGCAAGTACTTCAGGCATAGTTCGTGAGGTGTTGGCGATGTCACAGCAACAGATGAAGGACTGCGATATTTTCGTGGGGCGTCCAAGCGCGCTGCCAAGAGACGTTTGCCTGCATCTTGCTTGAGCCGCATACCGCTTGTCTCCTTCTCACCGTCACTGCGCTCATGTTCTGGACCAGCATAATCAGCGAACATGTCGGCAGCACGAATCCGCAATCATAGTTACGAGATCGTAATGAGTTCTCCGACCCCTCAGCCCGGCTGCGCAAGACCACCGTCCCTGGTCCTTGAGATCTTGCGAATATGGATCGATCTCCTGACTTCATATATACGGCAGGCTTTCCGAACCACTCCCCTTGTTACCAAGAACGTCTAAATGAGTTCTTGCATGCCATCACATGGGGTTGTCATATCCGTAAACGACGCATCACCACGTCTGCATCACCGCAGCCGCAATTCCCTCTTCACATGTACGCAGCGCCCCTTGCGTAATGCGAGGTGATCACAACACGACATTTCCCCGTATCCCGGAGAATAGCAGCCAGTTCTGGGGATCCGGGGAACTTAACGCGCCAATCACGTTTTACCCGCCATATTGTGCGCCATCACGTACGGTAAATGTTTACATAGCCGTCTGTACCCCAGATTCTACAGTCTAGACACCGCACAGCGGGCTTGCTTGCCCAGACTCTTGGTACTGTATAAGATGTCTTGTCCCGGTGGGTGAAAGGAGAATGCGTGGAAGCTTGGTTGAACCGCCGAGTATGAAGGGGCACGCTGTGCAGGTTGGTACAATGGAGCTCGGATTGAGTGAAACATCACGTGAGCTAGGCTTTGCAAGGAGACCACAGTAACGAACTGTCCACCCCCAGTTGCTGATATTTTGCTCTCCTTCGATAATACCGTAACCTGTCACTCTTCAACTAGGCTCCTACAAGGTCTTGCGATCGTGGAAAGCTCAAAATCTAGCTTTACCATGACTTCCTGCAGGGTACTCAGAGGTGCACTGGAAAAGTTCTTACTTCACCTCGACAACGACAAGGACGTAGCAAACTCGAATTCACTGTGACTGAATAGCGTGTATTCTCCAACCTCTGCTACTAACCAGACTTTCGCTATCACTAACAACACCAACAACCTCCTCAGTCCCCAGTCTCCCAGTCAAATCTCCAATTCCAAGCCTACATCTTCACCAAAACCACAATCTAACAACAATGTGCAGACGCAACTTCTACCACCATACCGCATGCGAGCACAAGACACAAGTCTACGACAACCCGTTCACCATGTGCGGCGCAGATCCCGGAAGCAGGTATCGACTACCGTGTCAAAACCCCACCAATTCCATAACCATTTTCTCGGGACACTGCAGGGACTGCATGTTGGATTTGGAGAAGAAGCTTGAAGATCTGAGGATCTGTCAAGAAGCAGGTTGGGTGTGGACTCCGAGGAAAGAGGTCTGATCAAGGGCACAAAAGCCGCTCCAGGAGAGGTTGAAGGGGTATGAGGGGATATAAAGGAAAAGAGGCACCAACTCACGAAATGTGGAGTTACGGCGTCAACAGGGTCGCGATATATGCAGAAGTCAGTATCACAATCATGCAGAGAAATACAATTGTATGATATATCAGTTTTTTTCAATAATTACTATGTAATTGCTTGGATCAATTTCATCTTCTTCGTTCTGTCACGTCAACCACCGCAAATTTGCTTGCGTTGAGGCATGTGCAAAGTGACGCAATCTGGGGTATTCGTCGTCTCCAGCTCTCTGGCGGAGCCCGACATCAGTCGTTCAGCCAATCTGACAAAGGAAATAAAAGAAAACTGGGGGTATTGCGCTCATAACCGGGTATATCTAGAAGCAAAAGGCCTCGCACTGAAATCGTTCTCATCGTTCATAACCATATCCATCTCGTTCATTACGTAGTTTGTCATCTCTTTCATCCATTCTCGTGTGTTGTGTATTTCGTTTCGTGTTCGTCGTTCAAAGATCAGGGTCTTCGCTGGTTGATACCTCCGGCTCTGGAAGCAACTCCCTCAACTGCATCATTCTGTTCCTCGCGTGAATGATGAAGATGGAGATAGCAAGTGAGTTCCAAACATCACAGCCTTCCTGCATAAAGTCGTACATGGCGAGTAAACGTAGTGAAGGTTGTTCGTTCTTTAAGGTCGGCGGCGCGTAGCTCACAAATGCCATGACGGTGTGCGTTGCAGTGATACCATAGAGGGTCGGGACTTCAGGTACAATAGCATCTCCGCGGGCTGCTGCCTCATCGATCTGTAGAGCGTCGTACCATAGCTCGTGTAGCCGACCAAGCTTCTCGATCATCTTGCGCTCTCCCACGGCCGGGTGTACATGTCTCGAGAAGGTGACGGTTTGGAATAGAGGGAGCTGGGACCAGAGATGCTCGACTCTACCGTCTTTCATAGCCCATTTTGTGTATGCCTTGATAGCCTTGCCGATCTGGAAGTGGGGAGCGCGCCTCGTCCGCGTCTGCCAGGCGTCGCGAGCGACACCGCCCAGGTCGAACAGCTTCTCGAGAGCATGCTGCGCTGGACGCTGTTAGTAAGATCCTCTTAGCAACTACAAGATCGTAACATACCACTGTAATCAGTACCGGAGGCTGGCTTGATGAAGGCCTTGTCTATGTTCTCGGTGAATAGGTCTGCGGGGACAGTCTCGAGATCATCGATCCAGCTAATGGGCATCAGTGGCTCAAATCCGCGCATGCCCAGCTTCTGAAAAAGAAAGACCGCGTCCTCAGACCAACCAGCGTCACGCAGCTCACGGGCTTGTTGATCTTGTCTGTACCGCTCCTGGTCGTGATTGACTTTCTTCTGTACGACCATGTAGGTGCCGTCATCAACGACCATGGTCTCTTCGTTCGCATCCCATAGGTCGGCCGAAGAGCCATCGTTTTCGTGGTCCCTCGCGAGTGCGATGGGCGAATGCGCGACCAGGGTATCTCCTTCCAGGTCCTTGGACGACATAGCCGAAGCTGGTGGGGAGGGCGGTAGCAGCGTCGCATCGATATCGTAGTGAGTGCTCGGTGGGCTGAGTCCCCGGGTCTTGACGTGCGTTTCGGGACTCATGTCTCGTGTAGGCGGTGGTGTGGTGTGTTTTGACAGAGCAGCGGATCGAGTGGGGAGCGCAGGCACCTTGAAGGCGTACGGCTTCTCCCGGCGCTGTTGTGTCTTGCGCGGACTGACATAGTTCCAGAAGCAATCGGACACTCCGCGAAGAAACGCCATACTAAGTGGAAGGTGGGAGCGGTCGAGTCTGGTCGCGTAAAAGAAGTGTCCCCGTCACTTCGTGGTGGGCGTGACGTGTAAGGAGCGTGGTGGGGGTTTGCAGGCGATATGCGAAGTCGCGGTGAAGTGAAGGTGAGGGTGAGGCTACTCGATTCCCCATGCGGCAGGCCCAGGTATAGTCTTTGTCCCTTTGATGCGCTGTTGACCGGCTGAGTCTTTCACTCACGGGGAGTAAAGACGGGGCAAAAAGGAGTCATAGCTAGTGAAAGTAAGGTGAACGGAGCGGCTTGTTCCTGCATGGCTCATGCAGCCCTGGACTCGGTCAACTGGTCTGCCACGCTGTCACATTATGTCTAACCGTATCCGACTAGCGTCAACCGCTGTGAATGCAGGTGCGGTGAAGATCTTATCAGATGGAACTTTGACACCCCACCAGATCTCTGCATCCCCGCCAAAAAAGAGTCGAGCCGCTTTCGGAAGACATTTGCGTGAAGAACTACGTTCGCGATTACTTTTCTTTTCCACAGCAGCAAAATGGCAGTCACAGAGCAGGACACCCAAGTTCCTACGCTTCGCAACATCCTCACCTCGGAGTCGGAGCCCCTCGCCCGCCGCTTTCGCGCTCTTTTCTCTCTCAAGCACCTTGCGGGCCTGCAGCCACCCAGTGCGCAGACTGTTCCCGCCATCGAGGCCATTGCCGCCGCTTTCGCATCGCCGTCAGCTCTGTTGAAGCATGAACTCGCCTACTGCCTGGGTCAGTCGGGGCACGATGCTGCCATCGCGCCCTTGAGGGACGTATTGGAGGATAAAGAGGAGGACTCCATGTGCAGGCACGAGGCTGCCGAGGCACTTGGTGCACTGAGCGACAAGAGCAGTCTTGAGCTGCTAAGGACATTGAGGGACGACGTTAAAGAGATCGATGTCGTACGGGAAACTTGCGACATTGCTGTGGACCGCATAGAGTGGGACCATGGGCTGCAGAAGGGGCAGGAGAAGCTGAAGAAGAGGTATGCTTATTTCAATTCCTGCGTATTCTACTTTCTTGCTGACTACTACACAGCGACTTCACGTCCATCGACCCTGCGCCACCACTACCACAGAGTACGGAGAAGGCATCGATCCCCGAACTTGAAAAGACACTGCTCGACACCTCCTTGCCCTTGTTCCAGCGCTACCGAGCCATGTTCGCCCTGCGCGATCTTTCATCGCCGCCGGACCTCCCAACTGCCGTTCCGGCCGTACAGGCGCTCGCTCGCGGATTCACAGACCCATCTGCTCTCTTCCGCCACGAAATCGCCTTTGTCTTTGGGCAGCTGTCACACCCCGCATCCATCCCTAGTCTTACAGAAGCGCTCAGTAACACAAAGGAGGCAAGCATGGTCCGACATGAGGCAGCCGAGGCACTTGGAAGCTTGGGCGATGAAGAGGGTGTCGAGGATACTCTGCGTAAATTTTTGAACGACCCAGAGCAGGTGGTGCGCGACAGTGTGGTCGTAGCACTTGACATGGCAGAGTTTGAGAAGAACGGAGAGATGGAGTACGCGATCGTGCCGCAAGCTGTTGCAGCTTAGCGCAGCCCAAGGGATTGCATGCATACGGCGTTCGGGGTATCTAGAATTCAAAATGGCCACATAGGTAGAATTTCCGCTTCAGTTGTTGGTATTCCATCTGTAACATAGCAATTAGCATAAGCTCAGCTCTTGGCATGGACGATTGAACGTACTTGTGACCGCAGTCGCACTCGTAGAAGACAGTACTTCCTTCATCTGCGCTTCGCAGTTGTTGTGTGTAGTATCGCACTTCCTCTCTTCCGCATTTCTCGCATGGATGATTGATGACGCTGCTCGTCTGAACGTCCTCTTCGGATATGGTCTGAACCTCGGATCTCTTTGCGCGCAGCGACGACGGGAAAGCGGTTGGCTTCGAAACTGTGACGACAGTCTTGGACGATGTATCTGCGGTCGGTTAAATCTTCTACTCTTCTGCATGCGCAACATAGACGGCGCATACCTTTACATTGCGCTCCGCATGCCGCGCAGGTCAAGATGACATTTTGCTTGCCGGCAGATCCGTCGAGGAGATTTCCGCAGTCGGTGCAAAAGACAAGACTACCAATAGCAGACATGGTGGGTGATTTATCGATTTATCGTCTTGGTGCGGGTGATTGGTGTTGGAGTTGAGGAAAAAAGTTACAGGGAATCGCGACTTCCGCGGCTGCAGCCAAGCTAGGACGGGAATGGCAGGCGGTGAGAACGCGTCTGAATGTCGTGCACCACCACATGCATTCATGCTCCCGGTCGCATCGCATGGTACTTTTACAACAAGTTTGCTACCATCACTCTACCAGGCAGCGACTGTCCAGCTACCGGAGCATAGCATGCGCGCACGCACGATGATATAGCTGCATGCCCAACCCGTCCAATCCAAGTCTACCACCACACCTCGACTGCGCCTGTCCGCAAGTGCTCAACACCACAAGCGGCAATGAATGGCGACTGGCATCATGCCAACGGAGGCGCGCTCCCGTTCAGAAGGCCTCCGCCCACAGTGGATGAGGCCCTTCCGTATTCGCCCTTTACCTCCATCATCCCCTTCTCGCCCGGTGCGTCGCTCTACTTCACTTGCGCCCTTTGCCCAAGCGCTTTTCTCTCACCTGGCTAATAACCACCAGAAATCATACCCTTCCCAACCGCCGAGCCTCCTACGCCACCCTCTACCCTAAACCCCGAGCAACAAAAAGCCGCGAAGAAGGCTGTCGGAATCTTGAACGCCGAGATCCAAGGCCAGTCCACCGCCCAGCATCTGCATGATACCCTCAACCAGCTTCGCAACCTCCTACTTCGCGATAGTCTGCCAGAGTAGTGGGTCTACGCTCTTGCCGTACCTGGAAGTCTTGTCTAACACCCACAGTCACTTCAAGCCCATGCCGCAACTACCAACGCCCCCGCCGGACAGTCCCGTCAAGAACACCAACGGAGATACTCGCAGCGCTATCTCTGATCTGAGCCCCTTCGCGCGCAGGCTTTACGACCAGACGGATGTGGCATATACGGGTAGGCCTCTTTGTCACTTTCCCGGTGCAACCACTAACAAGGACAGCACCGAATGTCAAAGCACCCGAACAGCCTCGATCAGAGTCGGCACCTTCCCGAAAAGCTGAACCTCCACAACTGCCGCGCCCAGCGCCCACACCGCCCCAGGCCACCTCCAACGGCCATGCCTTCACGCAAAACATAGATTTACCCTTCTCGTCAAGCGCTCTTTCGTCGGCTCCCAGCAGCACACCAGTGCGGCCTCCTGGTCCGGCCGTTATGATAAAGCCAAAAGCGGTTCCACGCGCCGACTACAAGTACATCGACAACATCGAGATTGGAAGCTTGTCACAAAGGAAGGAGGACAACAGAGCCGAGAGCGGCGTTGCAGTCTTGAGACCCCACGAACGAGAGATCGCTGACGGGAAGATTGAGATTCTCAACTCTCTAGTCGCCAGTCTGAGCGAAGACAAAGATGATCTTGACGGCTCACTGCACTTCACCAGAATCCCAACTCCTGACGGCGAGTTCAACGTTCTCAAACCCCGCTCAATGGAGGCTCTTTCAGAGAAGATGTCCGGTGTTGTCAGTCTCGGCCGCTTCAATGCGCTTCCTGTGGACCTTGCCATGGAGATACAATCACTACTACACCCCGCTGTCGTGTGTGCAACTAAGAATGGGCTCTTTCCACAGGATGAGACTACCCTGGAGCTTACCGAGAGCATTACAACAGCCAAGCTCGCGCTCAAGTCATCCAAGCTCCTGCTGGAAACCATGATCGAGGGTCGTGACGACTATCGGATGCGACGAGAGGACATTATCGATTCTATTGTTGATCTCACGAAGCTAATCAAGAATGCCTGCATTGTGCCTGTCGTTCAATCTCGGCGGTCTGGGGAGGCTCAAGACCTTTTTACTGCAGCATCGGCTCATAGGCCAGATCTGCAGATGGTGCTGCGACTGTGTGGAGCAGTCCTTACCCGCTTTGCTACGCTGATGGGCAAATACAACCTGCCGGACCGGGCACTCAATACTTTAGAGTATCTGACGTTGGAACTGCTCGTTGAGCAGAATAGCGAGAACGAGAAGGATTCGGTGTTTAGTATCAAGAAGTTCGAGCATTTCCGCCAGAAAGTCATGGATGTTCTTGCCCAGATTTTCGCTCGATACCCAAGCCAACGGCATTCGATTCTAAATGGTATTCTAGGCAACCTGGAGAAGCTGCCCGACAAAAAAGCGAGCGCGAGGCAATTCTTGTCGGCTCGTGAAGTCCCGATTATGACGATATCTGCACTTTTCATGCGATTTGTCCAAGTAGTCGCAACGAATCCGAGCACTCGTCTTGCGTCACAAGGCGGAGACGCAGCTGGCGGCATGATTGAAGACGATACCAGCGATTACGAGCCTGGCCAAGCACCTTCGAAAGCCCCAAAGAGAGGCGCCGGCCGGACGCCGGCAGTGATTGCTCAAGACTTGACGGTGGAAGCTACCAGCACGGCAATGTATATTGTAACCCAACTGTGCGACAAAGCCTCGAATACTTCCAAATCAGGCGATAAGCCATTCCGCAACCTTCTGGACTTATTCATCGACGACTTTTGTAACGTCCTTGGTTCTCCCCAGTGGCCGGCTGCTGTCATACTTTTGCAGAGCCTCTTGGTTCGTATGGTCAACATACTCAAGGACGACTCAGCAAATAAACACTCTGTGGTCGACAAAGACATGGCACTCACAACAATGGCGAGGATCGGTTGTGGCGTGATTGATTTCAGAGACCAACTCAAGAAGATGAAGCAAAGGCTGGACATTTCGCAGTCCGATTTGTCGTCAAGACTAGATCGTCTTGTGAATGACGCCATGAGCGAAGACGTCAAGGAGAGGGTTAATGATGTGGATCTGCTAGCTTTCGATGGCCCGTACCGCATGGTTCTCGAATCACTGGTCGATTATCTCGATTTACGCCCCTCCCAGGAAGACCCGCATCTGCAGGCAGCGACTGGCTGTCATATCAGCTCGTGGCTGGCAGCTGTCGTTAAGACCTTTCCAACAGTTCCAGAAGGAAATACAGATCACAGGCCGCAAGCAATACAAACTGTTCAGCATTGTCTGGAAAGCATGATTCCAGACCCCAAGTGGCTCAGTCAGAAGTAGTAAGTTTTCCAACTTGTTTAGGCTCGTTCCCCAGCTGACGGTGCTTGATAGCAAATTCCAATCTGTGTCAGATGATCAGAGCAAACTCGCCGCGGGCGTCATCACTTTACAAAGCCAGGTGTGCAGGTACCTTTCGCAGATCGTCAACTATATGCAGGCATACGCCCGGGACAAGAGCTCTTCGAAGCTTCGGACGAGAGGAACAGCAGGATTGCAACAACTGCTGGACAAAGATCCTCGGGTCATCTCCGAAGGACATGTCATCAACATGATCCCATCACTTAGAGACAGTTCACCGATGGTCCGAGAGGCGACGCTTTCGCTCCTGTCGAACTGCTTGGCCAAAGAACCATCTCTCGAGCGCCATGTGCTGCCACAAATTCTGGAGATGACCACAGATCCCTCAAACGGCCCCAAGAAAAAGGCCATCAAGCTACTCAAAGAGATCTATCTCCGCTCCACTTCAAATGATAATAGGCTCAAGATTGCCGCTCCTCTACTCCTCCCTTCGCAGGATAGTGAGAGTGCAATTTCCGAGCTGGGTCGCAACGTCCTCGAGGAGATATGGTTGACGGCAGCTAATAACAATGTCAAGACCGACGACAGTATGCACAGGCTCAACCGTGCTCAACGAGCAGCCTTCATGGTAGAACTCTTGGACTCTATCGAGCAAAGCGCTGTACATTTGGAAGCTTTCGAGAAGTTTTTCGCTCATTGTCTGTCACCTGAAGCGAAGGGTCCGGCTTCTAACCGAAAGATTTGCGCACAGCTGGTTGTCGACTTGGTAGACGAAGCCATTGCTCCCGGAAGCGGTACGGATATCAAGTCTCAAGCTCGCGTTATGAACACCCTTAGTGTTTTCGCGAAGATCGAACCGACCCTGTTCACGCTCGACCATCTGCGGCATCTGAAGCTATACATCAAGACCATCGCCACCATGGATGACGTGGCCCTCGTGCGGCCAACGGTCGTTATATTTCGGCATGTGTTGCCGACACTTCCCCCACTTCAGCATGCTTTCGCAGAAGAAATTCGAGCAAGTCTTCAGCGCAACGTTCCTAAACTGGCTAAATGTGCATCGATGGGATGGCCTACAAGTAGAGAAACTCTTCTTGACGTCATTCACTGCTTGTGGGCTATCAGCGAGATGCCGGGCATGGATACTGACAAGATTTTTGCCACAATCTGCTCTGTCATATGCAACCTTAGGCCACTTTTGGACTTAACCAAAGAGCAGGCAGCCCAGAAGGCTGATACCATCATGTCCTATCTAATTCTGATTGGTGCTTTTGGTCAAGTTTGCAGCCTGGATCAACAGGTCGAATCGTTCAACAACAAGCTCCGCGCGTCCCTTAACAAGCACGACGGAAAAGAATCTCTGAAGAAGCACCTGGAGCCGATGTTGAACCAGAAGAATCCACCTCCCCCATCTCTATTCCTATTAGACACGGTCCGACCTTTCACCATGCAGATTTGGGAGCCGAAGATTCGCGAGCAAGCCCTGCAGAGTATGGGTGGCATATGCCAGCAGTCGCCAGAGCACTTCATGCGCAGTGAAGTGGAGAAGGTGGTCAAGCTTGTCTTTGTTAACGAAGGAAACGACACCCTGAAGCACATCGCACTGTTATTCTTCAGGCAATTCTTCACTGTCGCTGAGCGGCGCTCGGAAACTGGTGCGCAAATTGCAACCGGCAAAGGAGCTGCTAATGGCTCGGCGCGCTTGGAAACGTCTTTTACGGCTACCGGAAACGATCATGCCACGCTGCATCTGGCGCAGAAGTTCTTAGAATATTTCGTGAAAGCTGCATTGGAGAACAAAAATGAGTCTGCCGTCGTTGCCACAGATATCATCGCTAGCATCAGTCGCCAAGGTCTTGTTCATCCAAAGGAGTGTGGTGCTGCGCTTGTCGCTCTTGCGACCTCGCCTTGGTCAAGCCTGGCTCGAGTTGCAGCCGACGAACATAGACGCATTCACGAGAAGCAAGAGTCGTATCTGGAAAAGGAGTACATGCAGGCCATCCACATGGCTTTCAAGTATCAACTAAACATGTTCGCTGATCCTCATGGCATGGTCGAAGCTACACACACTCCGAAGCTCGCGAAGTTGTTTGAGGCATTGAAGACGGGCAAGAAAGCCAGTCTCAAAAAGTTCATCAATAACTTTTGCAAACAAGTGGACTTCGACTTTTCAAAGCTGGATATGAGTGGCACTATACCGGAGGCTGTCTTGTACGCGCGCTTCTGTCTGGAGAATCTGGCTTTGCTCGACTTCCCTCACCTGGAAGAGCTTGCTGTGTTCCTTCATGCAGTTGAAGCGATGGTCCTGAACACCACAGGGCCCGCTATAGGAGTTATCATCGCGGATGAACTTCCAAAGCAAGACGCGAATTCAGTGCAAGCTCAGCCTCAAGATATGTTCCAACAACAAATGTTGGAAGCTAGTGGTGCAAACGGATTTCCATCAATGCTACCAGCGGCAGTTCCGACAGCACCTCAACCTGCTACTCCAACAATCAGCAACGACAGACTTCGTCAGATCACCGCAGCTTGTATGATCCTGCAGATGGTGTGGGAAACTCGCACTTTTGTTCGAAAATGCTACTCCATGAAGAGCAACGCGCCCATTCCGCAAAAGGATCACATCAAGCCTGCGCATCGTAACAACCTCGTCACTGGCAAGGAAATTTGGGAACGCTTCGAAACGATCATGCGCGCTCTAGATAGCCGCGAGAGCATGGTGAAACAATGTTATGACTTTGCAGATTTACTGGATGTTGATCGCGAGACCTTCATTGACGTCGAAGGAGACGATGCACTTGGTGCAGGGTATGAGACCCCAACCGAGACTGGCGAAGACGGTACGCCATTCCCTACCAGTGGTCGTGGCAGGAAGAGGAAGAGCAATGTCAGCTTAGGCAACACACCAAAGAAGGCAAGGGGCAGGCCTGCTGGATCCAAGAAGAAGAGGAATTCTCGCACACCGGATGGCGACGGCGACTCAGACTAGCAGCCCTGATCGGACAGCCACCGATTGCCTGCGAGAACATACATTTGATACGGCGGAACCAATACTCCATTATCTCAACAAGCACATCAGCATCGTCGGCTATGCCACGCGCATCGGACACTTCCTTTTG
The DNA here is from genome assembly GCF_024043165.1 of Alternaria incomplexa. Taxonomy (NCBI): domain Eukaryota; kingdom Fungi; phylum Ascomycota; class Dothideomycetes; order Pleosporales; family Pleosporaceae; genus Alternaria; species Alternaria incomplexa. The sequence goes on from NW_026249856.1 coordinate 845,830, forward strand.
TTCAAAATCGTTTCAGCATGCTTTCGGCGTTCAACGGAAAAGGCATATCATCGATACCCACCAGCATATGGTACATGGACAGTGTGTATCTGGCGTTTCTCATTTCGTGGCATCACAAGCTTAATAGCTTGGACGGCGATCTTCAGCATGTCATCATCGAAGCTATCCGAATCTAGAACAATATATTATCAAAAACTCCTATCGGGCTCTTGTGAAACAACCCACATGCGATGAAAGAAATTTGGTGACGATGAAATGACTTTTGTTCTATGTGCGATTTAGACATCTTGCCTCTCCCGTTACCTGTTTATCCATTCCGTGGTGGTGTCCTACGTTTATGTTGCCATGTTCCTACGCATGCAACTCGCACGCGTTGACATCTTGTGATGTCTTCATTGCGTCTTCTCCATGTTTTCAGCATGCAACAAGCACTTTTGTCTCCCCGGTGATATAGCTGTTCCCCACGATATGATTGTCATGTATTTGCTCAACTTCCACGTCTTTTCCACCTCGCCCAGTGGCAGACAAATCTTTGTCTGCGTCCCTCTCCTCCTTATCCAGAGTCAACACATGTGTTGGACCCACACGATGCTTCTTATCTTCTGCGTCTATCTGGGGAGAAGACCGAGGAGAACTGGCGTCGCTGTTATATCGCCGTTCGTCATTCTCGACATCCTTCATGCGCACTACATCTGCACTGTGCTCGTCTTCTGATATTGCAGAAGCACTGCTGAATTCCGCTCCCGGGCCCGCATCGAGAGTCGTCGCGTGTGCTATCACAGAGTCGGCTTCCGGAAACACGTCGGAAGATGGGTAATGCGAGGAGATGGCGTCAGCCTCGGTGGAAGCAGATTGAATGGGGTCAGTCGCGGGAGACTGCAAGCGCGAATGCGAGCCGTTGAGAGACGTTTCCGGAAACGACAGTGGTGGATGCGATTGAAGGCTTTGAAGGCGAAGCGCGCCGCTAGACGCTTCTTCTCGGATTTGTTTGCGCTCGTGGTAGGTAAGACCGGGTAAGAAGTCTGAGACGTCGATTACGCGGACATCTGTTGGTCCTCCCTTTGGTATTTGTTAACGGCGCGTGTAGGAGGGAGAAGCTGATTGTGGTACGTACGATATCCATATTGTCTAGATTGGGCTTCTGCTCGCGTCTATCGCAAAGTAGTGTTCGTTTTAATCTTAGAATGACGCGATTGAATGCCATTGTGTGAGCTCGAAGATGCGTGGTTTGGTGGGCTTCGGAGACGTGTGGTTTGATGCGCGATATCTCGTTGGCAATCGAAAGGAATATGGTACATGCAGCGATCTTACAAAGACGGCGGCGTTTGAAACAATTGGGTGAGAAAAGAGTTTACAGTAACGAGACAGAGGCCAGGAAATAGGCCAAAAGCGGCAGGATCGCGAAATCTAGTTCGCATAGGAAGATGCTCGATAGATGCTAGTAGGTAAATACTAGATAAGCGTGAGCGAATGACTGAGAGTGTGGCACCAAGTCTGCCTTCTTCAGGCGTTGTCATGGCGCTCGGCCATCCCTTACGAATTCGCCCTCATTGTTCCGATGCTGACATTCCTTTGCTTTCGTTGGGGATGTAAGAGCGGGAGTGGGCGCCGCGGAATGTAAGGAGCTGGGCGAGCTTGATAGCTCGTGCGTCTCAAACACGTGAACAAAGAACTTATATGTGAATTGTAAGCAGAAAGCCTTACGGCGAGAAGCGTCGCATTTGGAAAAAAGAGATTGAATGAGACTGCGATCATGAAGCTGGTTATTAGCATCAGACTTGCGAGTGTTGTACAGTTTTGCAAACTCTACACCACCATCTGCTGGAGGTGGATAACGTCTTTGAGGCCAGAAGTTTCCACTTGCTAGGAGAAGTTCATTTCTACACGACGTTTCATAGCACTAGAAAGGCGCTAGTGGGCACCCAAACATCTGTGGCATTCGAAACAAACCCGGGAGGCGTGTTCATACGATCGGATACGATATGTGTTAACAGTATTCTAGCAGCATCAAGTGGTACTTAAGTAAACCTTGTGTTACTAAAATTGGGGTCGACAATGTTATACATGTTTAAGAATCGCCGACGGCGTGTGAACTGAAGTTGAGCAGCCTTCATTGTGTAGGATCTTTCTGGTCTGTACTAGGATACCATTGATCATCTCTCGCAAGGAGATCAAGCCTTCAACATTTTGGTAATGCTTGACTTCTCCATATCAAGTCATCTATTTCGGGTAGTCCTTGACGTGGTAGCTCTTGAGCTTGACGAACTGATCGAAGCCGAACTTGCTCAGTGTCTGGCCTCGCCCAGAGTCCTTCCACCCAACCCACGCCAGATCCTGAGTCGGTTAGTAAAGTGTCCTGTGTAGTCCTAGAATAACTTACTGGTGCGGGGTAGTCGCATCGGTTTACGAAGACTGTGCCGGCCTCGACGTCATCGGCAAGCTCGTGACCCTTGTTCACATCTTTGGTCCATATGCTAGCCGTAAGTCCGAATTGGCTGTCGTTCATCAATTTGATTGCTTCTGCGTCATTCTTGACCTTCATGACCGGGATAACAGGACCGAAAGTTTCCTCTGTCATTACGGTCATGTCATGCGTGACATTCGTCAAGAGTGTCGGAGCCACATAGTTGCCATCTGCAGGTGGGTTCTTGAAACTGGCGTTGTCTGGGGTAGCGTCCTTGGCACCCTTCTCCAGAGCATCTTTAACGTGCGACTGGATAGTCTCTGCTGATCGCTTTGAGACTACTGGGCCAACATGTGTGCTCTTGTCGAATGGATCGCCAAGCTTGTATCCGCTGAGTACGTCTTGAAGCGCTGATACGAATTCATCATGTATCTTTTCATCGACGTATACCCTCTCAACACTGCAGCAACTCTGGCCAGAGTTGAAGACAGCGCCGTCTACAAGTTCTTCCGCGGCCCATTTGACGTCAACATCGGAGCGTACATATGCAGGATCTTTGCCTCCAAGCTCAAGACCCACTCGTAGCGGTACGCGGTCATTCGCAGCCTGCTGAACCGCAAGACCATTGGCCACCGATCCAGTGAAGCAAACTAGCTGGATCTTGGGCGAGCGTGCGATCGACTCAATCTGGACGATGGAGCCGCTGTGGAAGATTTGAAGTACACCATCAGGCAATCCGGTTTCCTTGAAAATCTCCTGGATCTGCTCGGCACTGGTAGGCGTTTGTGGGGATGGCTTCAGGATGACCGAGTTGCCGGCGAGCAGGGCAGGTACTAGCGAGTTGATGAGGGTCAGATACGGGTACTGCAGGTAAGTCAGCATGTGCCGACCAAAAATAGCTTATGGCCTGCACGCACGTTCCATGGAAACAAGATCAAGACGGGCCCAAGCGGGACTTTCTTGATGTAGCGCTTGAAACCTTTCTCCGCCTCGCCTGGAGTATCTTGAAGTGTCTCGTCACTAATCTTTAGTAGATATTCGCCGCGCATCACCGCTGTAGTAACTTCTTTGGCAGTGTACGCGATAGGACGGCCCATCTGCTCAGTGATCTCCTTGCCCAGCACATCCTGGCGGTCATTGAGCAATTTCAGAGCTTTCTTGACAATCTCTTTCCTTTCAGCGAGCGATGTGCGTCGATAGGACTCGAACGCAGTGGCGGCTGTTTCAGGCAAAGATTGGAGGTCTGCATCTGAAAGGCCATTGCGCGTGACAACTGGCTTGTTCGTAATGGGAGAGATGGTCGTGATCTTCTCCAGCGACATGATGGCGTGTGTCTGGTATGTAGTTTATTTGGATAAATTGAGATGGAGACGCACGGCGTGTCGATTCAGTGGCGTCTTGGGAGCAGTTAATTTTGAGTTGAGGCTTTGCCCGCAGTCGCATCGGAGATGACGTATGACAGCGCTAACGCTAGCCTGTGCACGTCCCATTATAGTGGAGGCCTCTCATGGCTTCACGCCGAATAACGGACTTGGTTGTCCGCTATCGACAAACATCATGGCATACTCTCCAGAAACTCAACTTGAACATACAACATCACTATGAAGCATGCTCGACGCGCGAGATGCTCGAAAGACGCGTCGAACAACATTAATTCGTCGCGTTGGTCGCCAGCATCGACGCGCCGACGCTATCCACGCGAGCCTGGTAATATTCAATCGCACGTGGACCTCCTATCTTGTGCGATCGGGTGTGTTCATAGCTGAAGTCGAAATACTGGAGTGCAGATAGTGCAAATTCGGGCCTTTTCTGATCACCTCACTAACATGTAGCCGATGTGTACGGAAGCGATCAGGCAGCGCCGTGTGCCGTTCGATACAGTGCAATCATATTCGATGGCCGCCGCGCCCTCATTACTTGAAGAGAACAGCATATTGGTGCGGCGTCGCCGATTCGCTAACATTGTCAAATGATGAGAGTGCCACCCGCGCAGTGTGGAGATAAGAGCTACGAGACTTCGGCAGGTGTACCGGCGGTATCCTCTCGCTGGAGGCAAGGTCTACAGAGCCGATGCCGCACCCACCACGTAGCGTTCCGAGCGACTTGCAAGACTGTGGCACCTAGGTATGCTGCCCTTCCGGGCCAGGGATGCCGTTACCTGCGCCTTCACGACTCATCTTGACTAATTACCTCCACCTTCCATCTTTCATCATTCTACTGTGGTCAGACCTTCGCAGGAGAAAGCAGCCGGGGAGATGTAAGAGAAGAGCCACCACCCCATCCTAATTCTGGTAAACAGCACATCTGCTCGACAGAGTTCACCCTAAAGGCCCATGCAAGTGACGCGAGGTTCCATTCCGTATCGAAAGTTGAACTGACACTGGGAGTGTCCTGACCGTTCTGGGCTCGCCAGCAGTGGTGGCGAGTTTGGCTCCAACTTTGAGCGTCAGCATGGACTGCAGAAGATCATAGGTCGTACATGGTTCTACTAACGGTGCGTAGCTTGGCGGCATGGCCGGCCCTCGCTTGCGCTCATCAATCAACTCCACGCGTTGCATGCGGAGGCGGCGTCAAGAGCGGCGCATGCAATATCTAGATGTCACCAAAGCCAGCCCAATTCGGAGCTGGGGAGCCGTCGTTCCTTGCGTATGTACCCTTCCTGCTCCAGACTGCATGTGTATGGTAGCCTACAGGAACGAGGGTATTGAGCTCAGGCTGGATAGTCCCTTACAGAGTATCGTCCAGTGACTCGGTGTTGGGGCACAGACTTACAGTAGGGAACATGATAGGGCTCTCCACTCTTCCCTGTAACTTGCCAACCTACGCCCCTCCAGATAATCCGCGGATGTCGATCCGGACTTTCGATGAGAAGGCTGTCAGCACGAAGATCTGGACTTTGTTGAGTCACTTCTAGGTTGCCACTATCCAAGCCACCTGGACCCTTCTTCCGCCCTGGATGTCAAAGCGACAGCGAAAAAACGATCCGACGATGTACACGATGCCGGCAATACTAACGTTGGCTGACAGTGTCTAACATGAAGTCGACAATAGAGCTAAGTCGAAGTTTGGGACTTGCAATCCACTAATATGCACTGCCTTCATGACCGTTTGTAACAGCTTGGCCTTTTGATCACTGTCGCGCCTTGGCCCTTCAATCTGTCCCTGGAGTTACAAGGCGGCTGGAAGCAGTATTTGAATGATCCAATACATTTGCTTCAGGTCTTTGTAGATACAGACTGGGCGCCGGACCGGTTTCCTCACACCAGGCGGGTACGCGACACTTATAGCGGTTTGTCATAAGACCCACAGCATACCACCTATTAGACACGATGAGCCCAATACACCGTAAATCATCGGGGCTGATCACCTGGCCTTCATTAAAATTATGGAAATGAGCAGGCATATTTCGATCGGTAGTTGATGAGCTGTCAAACCCTCGTTCTGCTGAGCCCCAAGTATAATACCATTTCCTGGCTATTAGTGGGCAGGAGAAGCTTTGTGAACGACGGTCGTCCTATATTGCTTGGCTGCACATGCGAATTGCCTCATGTTCGGTGGCTGATCTGGTATTCGCAACGTTGCAGAGACTACAAAAATCATGGTGAAAGTCCCCTGGGCTATTCTAGTTGCTACATGCAGACTCACTAGGTTCCGGATCCGACCTAGTAACGAGAACCTTGATTTCGACTTGGACCTTGACTGAAAGAGCTTACTTCGTCCAGGATGAATGCAGGCCAAGTCTTCAATAAAACGCTTCTAAGCCACCATGAAGAGCGGCACATATTTGGAATGCGGAGCGATCCGCTGGCTCCGTAGCGTTGTAGAGCAGAGAGGGGATGCCTAATCAGCAAGCGTTGTCGCCCAGTGACGATTGTGGAGATCTTTCAGCTGGATGTTGACCACGAGACATCGTACAGGCAGCTGTGGGTGAGCTAGTCAGGTTCAACGCAGTCTCGCTGTAGCAGAACGCCCTCGTTACCAAACTATAGACACCCGCTCTAGCTAACAACTAGGGCGGAGTAGGCCGTACCGTGGGAGCAATCGGCGCATAGCACACGTTTTTAGCATCGCTGGCGCCACTCGCTTCGGAGAGCCGTTGTACATGCCAGGTTTTTCCGCGTGTAATGTTATAACACAACGTGTTATAGACGAGAAAATTGTGCACACCAGGTCGACTCCAGCTTTGTCTTGGCAGGTGTATATCTGCGTGCTGCAGGTGGTAAACCTGGCTCGTTCAAGTTTATGGAAAGATACATAATATGCATTACCGAAGTGAATGAGGATAGACTGTCATGCGAAGACTGTCTGGGTAGCCAGCGGCGACGTAAGCGAACCTTTCGCGTGATGATCTAGTCATCAATTCTTTCGTCACAGCTGGAAAGTGGGAAATGAAAAATCCAACGTTTCAAGCGTCTGAAGTGCATCTCCGCGTTCTCTGGTTTCGCGTAATTCATGTCTCCCTATGGCGACCGGTTTATGAAAGGAGGGAAGGTGATCAGCGCAGGCCCCAACAGATTTCGGATTATTCGCTGGGGTGCAGATGACCGGCAGGACAGCGGGTAGCGCTGGATGTCAGGATGCATCGCGAGCCAGGGGACGCGTATTGGGGCTGCGACTAGGAAATGGCTGTCCCGCGATGGTCGCGTAGAAGGGAGTCTAGGCGATGGAGACTGCCAGGTCCCGTGCTGTCAGCGGCTCGCCTGCTAACGCACTGCTGCACGGGCGGCGGTCGCCAATCATGGCCCTGGCACCCTGTTCTGATCGCTCAGCAACGGGAAACGGGCGAAGGTGTGGTAGCAGGTGGGTCCTGGGCACGGGCAGGTACCCCAAGGTACTTGTTGAGCCGGCATCGGTACGCCGCCTTTCTTAACACGGCGCCATATAGGGTCGGGATGGCACCGATCAACCAATATGGTTTTTGATTACGAGTCTAACCTGCGGCGATGCCTCTGGGATGTAGCCGTAAAAGTCCGCGGCAACGAAGATCCAGCGGCGTTCGTGGACTGTGCTCAACGTGGAATGTTGGTGTGCAGCAAAGCCCTGGCCGCGCAGGGGTGAATTGCTCGAACTAGAGATGGAGGAACGGAAGGCGAGTTAGACTCGAAGGCGCACGCACCCACGAACATGCGTGCCCTGTTGCCCATCTCGTTTGCAGCATGTGGCCAGAGACGTCTCTAACGCGCGATGCAGCTGGTCCCGGAGAAAGGACCTGGCTGTCCATGCCGATTCGGTATCCTCACCCTGCACCTCAGGCACTGGACAGTTCTGTGTTATAGCCCACTGCGTCCACTAAGGTTGAGCTTTGAGGCCGAGACAGTACCTAACAACCGAGTGCTATATGGTACCCCAGGCGCACAGCAGTGGTCAAAAGACGGCCTTGAGACAACTGACCTGCATATCTTTTTGACGTCCCTCGACGACATAACCTTGAAATTCCAGCCCTGTGCTGACGTCTCTCAGCCTTGTTGCCAGCTCGTCGCCCTTCGCCACCCCTTGGACAATCTGAACTCCGACTTTACCGTCACTTCCTGCGTAACTGACACTTCCCGATCTATCCTCGAGTGGTGGAATTGTAGTGGAGACGGACGCTAGAACGCAGTTATGCTTTCCACGAATCTCCATCAATACCCCTCGGCGTTCAGCCACCTCCCCGCGCCGAACATGGTCGAACATCAACATCATCATCTCGCTGCCCAGCACATGGGGCAGTCACCACTCGACAACCTCGCGCACACATCACAATACGCAGCCCTACAATTTCATCAGAACCGGCATGTGCTGCCAAACGGAAAAGGACTTGTCAAGCCTCATCGGTTACCGTACGCCAGTGGTCCTATAGCGCCTCGACACCAGCGAGAGATGCTCCATGAGCGGTCGGGACGAGGTAACTCAACGTCTGGACCAGTGCGACGCAGGATCAGCCGAGCCTGTGATCAGTGTAACCAGTTGCGAACGAAGTGCGATGGTAGACAATCTGTAGGTCCTTTCCCAGGCTCTGGATTTCTAAATCAATATGCTAACGGTATGAGTAGTGTGCGCATTGCATAGGTACGTTTTGATGTTGTGGGAGAGCTCGGCAACGGATGAACCGAGATGAGAACCATCTACCTAGGCGATCAAAAGTTACTTTTGTAGCGTCTGCTAGAGGCTCTTAGCTACGGGGCTAAACTGCCGTTCGCTTTCCATCACCCATGTACTACCCCTCTGACAGCTTGGCTAACACAGTGTCAGAATTTGGATTGACGTGCGAGTACATACGTGAGCGCAAGAAACGCGGAAAGGCATCGCGGAAGGATCTTGCCCAACAGCAGGCTGCGACCGCCGCAGGAGGCACTGGTGCGCCGAAGTCAGAGGATTCCAGCACCCCGCAATCGTCGGAGAAAGCTACCGAGTCTGTTCACGGCAATAGTCCCAAGCTTCCTGAAGGCCAACGCTCTCTGCCTGAGCTACCTGGTCGATCGGCCAGTATTGCGACAACACGGCCCGAGATGGATACCGCGTCGATGTATCAGAACAGGACGATGAGCATGGGTGCAATCGACACTATGCCAGAATCTGATATGCACCATCAAATGACTGAGGGCATGCAATCCATGCATCCCATGCAGCCGCCCCGATTACAGACTCAAGGGCTGTCTATGCACAACCCCATGCCCGAGTACACGTCGATGGAGGAGTACCACCGGAGCCTTACCTATCAGTCACCACTCCAAATGATGCAGCCTGGAATGCAGCCCGTTGTACCTTCGCACGGCCATGGGATGGAGTACTCTGACAGCCCCTACAGTATGATGAGCCCACAAAGCGCACATACACAAGCACCCACGAATACCTTCAGGATGCCCGAAGAGGCATCCAACATGGGTTACATGCCTCAATCACCAGTTGATGGATCGCCTGGTTGGATGCTGCCTTCACCTTCTACAACGATGTACTCTGGCGCACAACATCAGAATCCCTCTCAGCAGTTGAGATACCCTGTTCTGCAGCCGTTAGTACCACATCTCGCAAATTTCATGCCGATTTCACTAGCTTGCGACTTACTAGAGCTCTATTTCCAGAGTTCATCAACTGCGTTTATGCAACCAGTCTCCCCTTACGTACTAGGCTACGTCTTCCGAAAGCGCTCTTTCCTCCGCACCAACAACCCCCGCGTGTGCAGTCCAGCACTGCTGGCAAGTATGCTCTGGATTGGCTGCTTGACAAGCGAATCTCCATATCTTTCCTCATCGCCATCTGCGCGGAGCCAATTATCGGAGAAACTCATCAACCTAACCATCAGTCTCTTGAAGCCTCTTGTGCATCAACATCCAGGTGGTCCCGATGCCAGTCCGACGGCTTTTAACGGCGTCGGGCCGATCAATGGTGTCACCATGGGTGGTTTTGGTATGCCCGCACAAGATTCCGACATTGGTTTGCGTAAGTTACCAACCCATGTTCAGTTTTGCGTAGTTTCCTTCACTAACACTATTACAAACAGCGGGAGCACCAGGAGGCCTTGACGACGTAGCAACCTACATGCACTTGGCCATAGTGATCTCGGCCAGCGAGTACAAGGCTGCATCACTCCGCTGGTGGAACGCCGCCTGGTCACTGGCTAGGGAGCTTAAACTTGGCAAGGAAGTGCCTGTGACACCGCCTCCCGAGCCGAATGACGAAGATGCACCTGGAGACCTTGATGCGGAACACATGGGCGCAGGATACCCAACTAGTCAACACACATCCATGGATTTCACAGAAGAGCAAAGAGAAGAGCGCAGACGTATATGGTGGCTGCTGTTCACTGTTGATCGGTAAGCCATCCGATCTTTGTCAACCGTGACACTCGCAGCATGGCATTGCTCGACTTCTGCCGACGTTCTTGCGCATCCATCAGATCTGCCCTCCAACACACGCTGATCGCTCAACAGCCACCTAGCGTTATGCTACAACCGACCGTTGTCTTTATTAGACGTCGAATGTTCGGGCCTGCTGCAGCCACTTGACGATAACGTATGGCAATCTGGCGAATTCTTCGAGGACTCCGCTCAATCGTTTTCAGATTCCACACTTCATCGACGATCTCGAGGGCCTGCCTTTGAGTGCACCGGACACTCCATTTTCGGATTTTTCCTTCCTTTGATGACCATCCTTGGGGAAGTTACCGATCTATATCATGCGCGCAACCACCCTCGTTTTGGGACGAAGACCGACTGGGATCACCACGCGCTCGAGATCAGTCAACAGCTGGTGGTATATGGGCAGTCACTCCAAGAGCTACGAAATCGCGCAGTGAACGAGGCCAACGCTGAACGCGAACCATCACATCCCGACACACCATCCGGGCGGTCTGTCAACTCTACTATGTCCAGGGCGCAAGAGTCATTGATGCATGCTAAGATTGTGGAGGCGTATGGTACGCATCTCATGCACACGCTTCACATCCTGCTCAATGGTAAATGGGATCCTATCTCGCTACTTGATGACAACGACCTCTGGATATCTTCGCAAAGTTTCGTCGATGCAACTGGTCATGCGGTATCAGCCGCCGAAGCATTGAATGAGATTCTGGAGTACGATCCGGACCTAAGCTTCATGCCGTTTTTCTTCGGCATCTACCTCCTGCAAGGGAGTTTCCTGCTACTGCTCATAGCCGACAAGCTGCAAGGAGATGCAAGTCCGAACATCGTGCGAGCATGCGAAGTGATAGTACGCGCGCATGAAGCATGCATCGTCACCCTCAATACCGAATATCAGGTAAGTGGCGCTACCAGCCCGTCATTCTTACCTCAACCTTTGCCGGCCCCACTGCTCTGCCAAGATCAGTAATCATGCTAACACCTCGCAGCGAAATTTCCGCAAAGTCATGCGTTCTGCTTTGCAGCAAGTGCGCGGCCGCGGCATGGACGAACACGCCCAACTTGCGCAACAGCGTCGGCGCGAAATGTTGAGTCTCTACCGTTGGAGCGGCGACGGCACAGGGCTCGCACTCTGAGCCGCGTTTGAGCCTCGCTTGGCCGACCCTTGTCATCCCGGAACCATAACACCGCCTTTCGCAACAGTACAACAATACACACCCTGTTACTTCCCTAAGGGGAGGTCAGGATTCCTTTCGCTCGGCTGCGACTCGTTGTACATTTGGAATCATTTTGGGCCGCCACTTGGCTCACCTTTCGTACATTACTAGCATTACCCTATACCCTGACATCACTATGTTTTCCGTCTTGTCGATGTTACTTTCCTTTGCTCCGGCGCGGGCCAGTGGCTATGTGGCTGCCGCCTAGCTTCATCAGGGCTGAGGCCCACGATTAGTGCGATGTACGAATTCACGTATACTGGTTTTCGGCGTTATACCATAATGTGTTTGCCCCTTGAGATATTGGTGTGCGGACTGGCGGCGCGATCGTTGCGAGGGCGTTCTGGTACCAAACTTTATGCACGCCATCCTGGTGCACATGTTTCCTCAAGTATTGTGCGTCATATTTCGAAAAGCGCAAAGTCCTTCGCGTGTTTTTGTCTGTAGCGTCGGGTACAATTACTCCGAGACATGATATCGCCCTGTACATGTACGGAAGTTCCCTTCGTCTCCTTACTTCGGTTCTAGTACACAGTGGAGAATAGTGGGTAGTCAATAAGTTAGCGCAATAGCCACGCCTCGCGTATACACGCAACTAAACAATCCTGACTTAACAGCCCTTTACCAACTTACAGGCCAAATAGAGCCACCTAGGAGATCACACAAGTACAGAGCAAGCCCTGTGCCGTGCCAACAGCGAGTCAGTGGAATCGCTACTATGATCGCTTGTTCTGGTCACTGTGTAGGGCCAACCACATATTGAATACATTGTCTCATGATGCTATAGCCAGGTTCGATGTTTCAAGAGTACACCCCTGCGTTCCGCGAGCCCCAAGCTTCCTCTGCGGGGCTTTCGACTGGATCAAGGACCTGAACACGACTAGATACTGCTTCGAGCATGACACCTACGCTAGTTAGATTTGGAAGTGGAGGAGTTGAATCATGGCCGTGGAGGTTGGTGGGCTGCACGTGTTGTTGTGCTGACTACCGTGCCACCCAAAGCCTGTTGGCCAGTTGAGGTAGAATGTGATGCCATGGCTGCGTGGCGATACTTGGGGACAAGAGTGTTTGGCTGCCAGCGCTTCAACTGAGTATACCAAACATAGGTGACCCTGGTCAGGTCAAGGATTTGCAGAAAGTTGTGCGAGACCACATGTGGTACCTGGCGAGCGATGCCGGTACTTGGGCACCCAATGCGTTCTTGCCCTCCCGCTACCAAACCTTAGCTTTGCCATGCGGCCCTTCCTCGTCTTAGTATACCAGCGTTCGGCTTTCCGGTCCACGACCCTACCCGGTGGAACGTCAATAATCTCCGGCACGAGGGCGTGTCTTTACCAGTACCAAAGATCTATCGCATACACGTTCAAAGCCCTAGTTAGAATAACGACAGAAAGTTCGCCAGCTGCGAAGTATGGGAACACTGCTGCGGACCGGTAAGACATGAGACTATTCAGGATATCAACGCGATTGGATAGGAATAAGTCACTTCCCTCGTAGGCAAGTGTCACTAAGGCAGAGGGTGCGGAGATCATACACCGAAGCTACATCAAGGTATGCAAGGAGTATTGCCCTGTTATGCACCCCAGATCTGTTGAGCTGTGTTGGAACGCGTTGTTGGTCAAAACCGTCTAGGGAGCCTGGAACTCGCCGGGTCAGTGACCGCCCGCATCTCCCGAAACGCCCTGCTGCTTGAGCCCATGTAAGCAAATGCCCATCTCATGTAGACCGGAGAAGGGCATCGAACTCTGGAATAAGATGATCGGCTACAGTACAGTCAGATGCCCGGCTTGGACTCGTGAGCCGATGCGATATTCACAGCTGATGATAAGATCTTGTAGCGTGGGGAGCACATCAATGGTAGTGGATTGTGAACACGTAATTCACCGTCATCAGCATGCTAATATTTGTGCAAGTGGTGGTGTGAACAAGATTGTCCAAGCCGCCTTAACACCTCAACTAAGAAGTTGTGAATGCCCTCAACTCTACGATTCCAACACGAGAGTCATATGACATGCACGCTGCAAGCCCCCTTCATTACAGGTAGACCTCAGCGCCGGAGCCCCTCCCTACTCTCCGCTACATCTGTGCATGACCCAGTACAAAGGAACAGCAAATCCAGGGCATAAGGAGACAAATCACGGTGACACTGCAGTCCTTCACGGTAGTGCTGCGTGTAATACCGAATCGATTTGGCCACCCCATCTCCACGTCTGCACCATGTGGCCAGGGCGAGCGCCACCTTCTCAACGTGCTTCTCCACATTTTAGGGCTTCTATGGAAGCTGCGACATATTGAGGGGCTCATCTAACGAGATGAACAGAAAGGAGAACATCTACGAAGGGCAGAAAGACCCCACACGCCGCACTGTGCACTACCGTACGAGTTCGCATGCGGAGAATACTGAGACAATGTCAAAGCGCATGGTACGCGCCCTGCGGGCCATGGGGGCTGCGTCTGCCGCGTGGTGACGTTGGACAATCAACGTGGATACCCAAAGTTCGGAATGCGGTGAGCAAGCAATTGGGTCACTGGCTCCTCGGTGTTCAAAGAGTCAGCCACGATCCGGAATTGCGGCCTGCTCTGAGAGAACGGGTCATTCTCTGACAGATCGTCGCGAGCCGTTGCGGCAACGGGCAACTGGAACCGGTTTTTGGTTGTCAGATATCACGGTCGACGAGTCTGCTATGGCCCTTGTTGCTATCCTAGTATGTTCTTGGCGTGCGCTCTTGGGCGATGTCGGCTGGCGAAGTGGTTCGGACATGCACGCTCTAGGTCGGTCAGATGGCGTGCGGCTGGCGTGAGGCTTGCAGGCGCTGCACCAAATCCGTGCTGCTCTGTCTTTGGGAGATTACTGAGCTCCGTCGACCCTGACCGGAATGAGACGACATGCGATGGTGGCTAAGATCGAACCACGCGGTGGAGTACGAGACGCACGCGATGGCAACGTAGAGCGCTTCCACAGCTCGCCACAAGCAGAAGCGACCGACACGATCGACGCTTCAGGATGTGGGGAACGTGGTAGGTAGGGGTTGCAGCAGCTCGGGCACATGGGTACCCCTTCACTGGTTGCAGCTCGGTTGTACCCACAAGTACTCCTCGACGCTTGCGTGCTTCGCTGCCATTTGTTTAGATCTCGGTAATCAACGGGCAGGGATGACCATTAAGGCAATGGCAAGGATGTGAACTGTGGACGGGCGACCGTTTTGGCTGCCGTCAGCTTTTAGCCTGATAGCGGGTCGACTTGGTCTTGGTACAGGAAGCGGGCGTCAGCCACATGGATATATTGACCTATGGTATAGATGCCTTGCCAGGTCGAACAGATTCGATCCCAGACCCTAGCATGGCGTAACGTTGAGGTAAGCGACGTCAAAGTTACTGCTGATGACCGATGAAGGTCTTGGCTATGTGGAGGGTCGTCCCGAGGAAGGCTGCTTACAGACAGCATGCCGTAAGAAGGAGTGTCACAACGGTGTAACCGCACTTTGGCGAGAAGCAGGGCACGCCGCAACCCTTCACAAGGTTATTGATCTTCACGTGTCAGCCTCACGCTGGGACTCTGTCTGAAGGAGTCATAATCCGTGTCGAGAGTTCGAGACCCACATGCCGTTGCGTTCGGCGTCACCGGGGCTAGGTTCGCTGTATCTTGATAGAGTTCAGCCCCAGAGTCCGTCTCGATGTCTTTGCCAGTCAAAGCTCGAAACCAGTCTCGGAGCCCGCAGTTACAAGACCAGATCACGCAGTCATTCTGTTAGCACACCGAGTGCTCGAGGCTGGTTCCAAAAGCAGTTACCAAGGCTGCGTTGGCAGAAGGCGAAGGCCGTTTCAGGTCAAGCGACTGCGTGCATGCAGTTCAAGACTACTAACTATTCGTAAATGCACGAGGAGAACAGCGGCACGGCCCTAGCACCTGCAGGAAGTTTCTCTTTCCGAAATACTGGACGGCTGGCAGTTGTCGCTAATGCGAAGTAGACGCCAACAATCACCCGATGTCGTCTTTTATTGACGAAAATATTTTTACAACCAATCATCACCTCCAGAGCCAATAATTGGGTTGATAATGGTTGCATGGCTTTGGCCTGGAGCTCTCGGAACCGGGAGCCACATCTGGACTTCCGACCGGCCATGCTCGACTAGACCGGAGCTGCTGTAGATGCGCGGGATCGCGATGCAAGCGTCGTGTATACTTACGCGACATCGTAAACTTCGCTTCGCGCGTCTCCTCAATGGAATTCCCCGTCTATAGGCCAAAGGCTCTTGTTCACGTGCTGCGTCCTAGTTATCATACCGAAATAGTTGTGAAAAGGGAATCAGTGTTGAAAGATCGACAAGTAGTTCGGGATTGTACCTTGTGCTGAACGGCATCCTAGCAGCATCGGGAGCTCACCCGCCCGGCCAGCAGCGGGCGGCATGGCATAAGCCGAGCGCCTTAATGCGATTGTCTCGAACGCAAGATCCAGCCCCAAATCGAGCCCAAGGCCTTCGGGAAGACGTACGCGCATCTATAATCGGCAGGGCGAAGCTATAACAGCAAACTGTTATCATGATGAACGTGAGGACGGGTCAGCCGTGGACGAATATGCCCTCCGTTATACTCTCGACCAAAACAGATCTCCACATACCGACGGCAGCCTGCAGATACCTATAGGTACTCGTAACTACTCATAGCTACCTGCAAGGTGTTGTCAGGCACCCCTGAATAGACTGTAACAAGTGGACAGGTTCGTGGACCGTCGGCCCTGGCGTCCTGGAGCAATTAAGGCCTTCGAGAAGCTTTCCGAAACCAGGCTATCCTTCAGAATTGGTATTATCATAGCAAAGAGCTATTAAGATGCCCGTTGCGCTTTTGGCCTTTGTCTTGAAATGTGGGGTATGCAATACAAGCAGGGGTTCCGGCAATATTCCCCAGGTCCGCCAAGGTGATATCGTGGTATAGATTGTACACGAAAAGTGTCCAGGTCAACAGGCGCGCTGAGCTCGCAGCCCCACACAGCATTATGACGTTTTCCCGAAGGTCGCACAGCTGGAGACATTCGCGGCTTCTGCGAAGTTTAACAGGCCCAAAAGTTTGACGCTTGGTGAAGTTCACGGCGACAGCAGGGCCGACTCTTCAGCGCTGTTTGAAGCTTATAAGGGGTAAGCTTCACGAGCTTAGCCGCGATCTTCCGGGAGCAGGCTGCGGCGACGAAGCGGAATGTGGAGAAGCTTGATCTCAATCGTGTTGGAATGCATCTTGGCATCTAACGTATCGCTACGTGCCGAGCATGGACATGCCAATTTCTGAACATCGGTCGAGCAGCTGCAAAAGAAATCCAGGGACAACCACACGCCTTGCTGCATCTACTCCGGGCTGACGAGACTGCGATATAGTTCTGTACTATATTCTCACGCATCTTCCCGTACCCTGATGCGCTTATTGCATGCCCCTATCAAGGCACGAAACACTAGACTCGGATCAGTCTCTCAAGAACGCAACGTGTCTTATACGAATCTTGAAATACGGAGTATAGGGGTATATGTGAGGTTGTGACCATAGTACTGCACGAGCTACCAACATTCGTGTGACCGCTGGTATGCAGAACAATCAGGAGGTGATTTAGATGAAGGGCCTTCGACGCGTCTCGGGCCGAATGGTGAATAAAGGATGCCGCAGGTTACGTCTGGCGGCACACCGATGTGTGAAAAGGCTACTGCATCGTGCTCGACGGAAATGGTGCGTACGAAATTCGTGTTCGTCTATGTCACAAGTGGGTCAGCATGGATTGCATCTGGCGCTCGATAGTTGGAAGCCACGGCAGATGTCGAAAGCGCACTCACATTGATGGGTGTGTTGGAAACTGGACGTGTTCGCGATGGGACCTTGGAAGAGCTTGAAGCTTGGGCCGCGTGCTCTCATGACGTATTCGGACCACTCAGCCTCATGGACCCTCTCTCTCACGTGCGTTCCGTCTATCTTCCTTTCCAATTCATCTTTTTCCATCTTCTTGGAGTGCTTATGAGATCCAGCCATTCAATCCAAGTTGCGCGACTCGTGAATCGCATCCGCCTTCGGCATGTGAGGAATGAACTGTCCAGCGCATGAATGCGTTAAGGACGTAGGGAAGTCAACTCTCATGGTCAACACACAAACGTCGCGTTATACCGGGGCGCAAGATGAGCTCCTTCAGGAAGCGACATGATTCCATCGAGATTGATCCGTGGATCGTGAGCACGAGGATGACACTGCCTTCAACCATCGACGGGATACAGCATCCACTCGTATTGGCGTATTTTCGAGCCACCTCTTTTCCCCTTTCAATATGAAACCTTCCTACTCTTACGGGCCAATTGATTCATGTTCCAAGGTTTCCGTCATACTTCACATCTCGTACATCATTCTCAACGAATCATGCCAGCCCACCCACCAGCCGCATCATCATCTCCACAATCCGCACATGTCGAACGCCATCCTCAACATCGAAGACCTATCCCCACTCGCATGAGGGTCACCAGAGCATCTCTTACACATATATCACTCCTCTGACAATCTCCGTCGCATCACTCAAATCTCCCAACACCCATGAGGGACGCCACAACACCATTTTCCACCAATCGGTAAGCCACACGGCAACCACATCAAGCCACATGTCACCAAAATTAGCAAACGTTGCTCCCACTACCTTCTGGAAAGAGCTTGGAAGCATGCAGGAACGATCCTTGATGAGCGGTGCAGGCGCTTAGGGAGATGTTGGTGGTGGTGGAGCAGGCTTGTATGTGGATTTGCGGACCGTGGCGATCTACAGCTTTGACGATGCTGCGCGTACGACATGTACGATGAGATTGTGTTGGTGGTAGACGGTCGGACGGACGGGTAGAGGCGAAAGGAGGGATTGCGATGGCTTGCAGACTGCAGTCGCGGAGATGGACCGGTTCTTGGTAAAGTGAGTATTTGCAGCAGATGACTGGCTGGAAGCTTAAACAGACGTTTGGAAGAACAGGTTTTTCTCTTCAGCAACGCGATATGACGATTGTCGGAAGCAGCTGAGATGCAGAGCGCCCACCTTCTTCGCGACCGGGCCTGTAGGCTTCATCCTTGGCTGTCTACATACAATTCAGCTTGAACAGATAACTAGGTCATACGGAATCTGGGTTATTTGCTTGACATGAATGTTCTGCTTCCCATTTTCGCAAACTGCATAGATTTCTGCGGTCACATAGCGGCTACACTCTCTTGTCTTCCTCAGCCTAGTACCTTGGTCGAAACTGATGTCGTGATCCCATACATCTAGTAGTTAATGCTTGTAAGCTTAGCAGCAATGCATAGGAGACGAGAACGAAGCTGAGTATATGAAATTCTGGTGAATTCCCATTGGTCCACCCATTTTGCATCATGGTTACGGTATTCTACGCGACAATGCCATAGGACTTACCATGTTGTACCAAGTAGCAAGATCTGCGCGTGTTATCTCAACAGCTTGCAGTTTCAATGTTTGGCGAACCTTGCATGGCTATCGATACAGAGGTAGTCACGTAGAGATTGTTTGATCCCCTTGATGTTTTAGAGTCATAGAAGCCATGTGTCCCGATCGCACCTCAAATGAATCATCTACAGGTCCTCTCACCCTCCTCCATCAAGTATAATTCAAGTAGTGAGACGTAAGCCAAGACTGGCGACGCTAGCGATAGAGTTAGTTAGACGTGAGGGTCAAGCAACATATGCAGAATACTGAATGAGTTTATCTTAAGACATGACCTGTTGTCGGTTTTGAGTGCATGGGGTCTTTTTCACAAAGATTCAGCGTGTACCAAAGGTGCGCAGTCAGGGTGTTCAGTAGTATTTGGCTTGTAGCAACACGGACAGAAACAGGAAAATCGAGGTTTAAAGACTGTGAATAGACATGCCATTACACGCGGTACGGTAAAATGATATCAGTTCAAGCGTCTATCAGACGTAGTCTAGCATTCAGTCGACTTCTAGTAGTGCAGTGAGTTTCCAGTCATGGCAGATACTCATGCCCTGGATTAGATATAGCCCTTTGTAACAACGACTGGATACGTTGATAAGACACACTTATCTCGTTGGTTCCAGAACAATGTTGTCGATCAAGCGCACAGGTACCTGTCGACCTTCAGAGTCCAACTGGCCTAAATCCTCGCCCTTTTGCGGTTCTTCAACTGGCAGCATCTTGACTGCGCCACTGAGTATGGCGCCTTTCGAATCATCGATTTGGTCAATCTCTTCCATGGTATCAGGATCTGCAAGGCTAATATAGTCGACCTCAAACTTGGCACGTTTGCTAGGCTCCATCTGCTCTTGCTCGATCAACGTCATATTACCGTGGTCGAAAGCAGGCCAGAGGACGTCGTTCCGTAACCTCATGCCATTGTTGTATTGTATTTCTGCTTTGCGAAGCGCTTGGTTGAGGACGATGCCAATGCTGCGACGGCGTGCGCCGAGATAGACATTGCGAGAAGAGAGTGCAAGTCCGTCTGACTCTCTTGAAGTGGGAATGATACGCAAGCTGGTATCCAGATGGAAGTCCTGAATCAGGCGCTTGATGACGCGAGTTTGCTGGACATCTTTCTGCCCAAAGTAGACGCGATCTGGCGCGCAGATGTTGAAGAGCTTCATGCAGACCGTCGCTACGCCGCGGAAGAAGACGGGTCTTGACGCACCTTCGAGAAGCTGGCCAAGCGGACGCATCTCGACGAAGCTCCCCACACCTGGTATACTGCTATCCGGCGGCAGTGTGGGGTACATGGTCTTTGTGGTTGGTGCGAACACAGCCGTCACGCGGCCTTGGTTTGCGCTCGCCAGCTCCTGGTTCAGCTCTTCCAAGACTCGCATATCTGCCTCCCATGTCTTCGGGTACGAGGCAAGATCCTCATTCAGTCCAAACTGTGTAGGGTTCACGTAGATGGTAACGAAGACGTCGGTGTTCTCGGCGGCTGCATGTCGCATGAGCGAGACATGACCCTCGTGCAGGGCGCCCATTGTCGGAACCAGGCCAACTGTGCGATTGTTGGAGCGGAGCGTTCGGCGATAGTCACGTAGGGGCGCGACATCGCGGAAGATGTGGGTTGCGGGTGTGGAGGGCGAGGTATTGCGCAGTGATGAACTGGTGGCCAGGCATCGGATGCCATTGCCGATAGGACCGTGCAGTGGACGCGCAAAGCTCCTGACCAGGCGTCTTCGTACTATAGGCACTGCACGCGTTTAGTCATTGTAGTCAATGGCGTGTGTTGAGGAGCATACTCACCAGCTGCGAAACGAAGTGATGCCATTGCGGAGAGTTGCGGAAGTGTCGCGGACAAAGCTCTGCCTTAGCTATCGCGTCGCGCAAAAATGGGGAAGAAGCGAGGATGTCTCTCTCGCAACTCGAAAGCGGACAAATCGCGAAGAGTCAGCGAGGAGGCAGCCATGGTGATCAAGTTGAGAAAGGTCAAGACGACTCGTTTCTGCGCTGAAGGTCCCATCATGGAGGGAGTGCCCGTCTGAGCCTAGTGCCCCACTAAAAAGATCCCAGGCTCGAGATTTCCATCTCGTTCGCACCAGCACCCCGCCAGATCTGCCACCACACGCGACGATATACGACACCATGGCTGACGATGGCATGCTCCTCAACTTCTCCATACCGGACAGCGGCATATTATCGAAACCCTCGTTCAAAGGCGGCAACTGGAAGGAGCGCCTCACTGCGAAGAAGGCGGCGCAGAACTGGCACACCAAGGCTACAGCACGACTGAACGGCGAGAAGGTACCGAAACAGGTGGTCGACAATGCGACAAATGTAAACCGCATAGAACTAGGCCCGCGGAAGGCACGTGTGGAGAAGAGCCCAGAATTCCCCGATTCCGGCGACAGACCAGTAAAGCGAGCGCGCGTGAGCGGAGACTTCAGGCCAAGGACGACGGAGAAGACAGACGATGTCAACTTCAGACCCCAATCGAACCCGAATCCGAACCCCGCGAAAAGACCAAGCGAGCAGAACAATGCGCCAAAGGGTGGAAAGCAGGTCATTTCCTCGCTGTTCACCTACAATCCCACATCCAAGACGAAGCCCGAAGCGAACGAACGCCGCGAAGACGATGCGCCCATAGAACCTTCGAACGCACCACTCAGCAGCGAGCTGGACACCTTTACATCCCTTGGTATGTCCACGACCATCGCGGCGCATTTGTTGAAGAAGATGGAGTTGAAGGCACCGACCGCGATTCAGAAGGCTGCGGTCACACAACTCATCAAAGACGATTCCGACGCCTTTATACAGGCCGAGACCGGTTCGGGAAAAACCCTGGCATATCTGCTACCTATCGTACAGCGACTCATGGAGCTCTCTGCGAACATGAGGAAGCGCAAAGTCGACGAAAGCGTGCAGAGAAACTCGGGTCTTTTTGCCATCATTCTGGCACCGACACGCGAGTTGAGCAAGCAAATCGAGCATGTGCTAGAGAAGCTTCTAGGCTGCGCGCATTGGCTTGTTGCTACAACAGTTATTGGTGGTGAGAAGAAGAAGTCTGAGAAGGCACGGTTACGCAAGGGCATCAACATACTCGTCGCGACACCTGGTCGATTGGTCGATCATCTGGAAAACACAGAAGCTTTGGATGTCAGCAATGTCAGGTGGCTCGTTCTGGATGAAGGTGATCGGCTCATGGAGCTTGGTTTTGAGCAGGAGATCCAAAAGATCGTAGGAGCATTGAATCTGCGAATGCGCGCGAGGAAAGACGAGAAGTCAAGAATACCAGGCCTGCCAGAAAAGCGCACAACGGTACTCTGTTCCGCAACCATGAAAATGGACGTGGAGAGGCTTGGGCAGATAAGTCTGAAAGACGCAGTGCACATTCGAGCCGATCCTTCAGAAAAGGGACCAGAAACAAGCGAACCAGGAGGTGGCCATTCATTCTCTGCTCCAGCGCAATTGAAGCAGTCTTACGCCGTGGTGGCACCGAAGCTCAGATTGGTATCATTGATAGCCTATCTGAAACGAGCTTTCGCGCGGAAGGGATCTGTCATGAAGGCTATCGTCTTCATCTCGTGTGCCGACTCTGTCGACTTTCACTTTGACATGCTCACCAGCGAAATCGAAGGGATCACCGAGACAAAGAAGAAGGAAGAGGTACAAGAAGAGGAGGAGGGCGACAAGGCTGAGGAAGCCGCCGACGACGCAGAAAAGAAATCAAAGAAGACCAAAGCGATAACACAGGCAGACCCCACCAAGCTCACAGTGACAGGTGCGGAGTCACCCGTACTTTCTGCAAAGACGCACACAGTCACAGCATACCGTCTCCACGGTTCATTACAACAAGCCGTGAGAACTTCGACACTCGCTCAATTCACAAAGAACAAAAATCCTTC
The DNA here is from genome assembly GCF_024043165.1 of Alternaria incomplexa. Classification (NCBI taxonomy): domain Eukaryota; kingdom Fungi; phylum Ascomycota; class Dothideomycetes; order Pleosporales; family Pleosporaceae; genus Alternaria; species Alternaria incomplexa. The sequence continues at coordinate 868,624 of NW_026249856.1, forward strand.
GGTTCTCATCGCTACAGATGTCGCATCCCGTGGACTTGATCTTCCAAACGTCGACCTGGTTATCGAATTTGATCCTGCCTTCGCCCGAGAAGACCATTTGCATCGAATCGGTCGTACCGCACGTGCAGGTCGCGACGGACGAGCATGCATCTTCCTAATGCCGGGAACTGAAGAAGGCTACGTCGAAATCCTAAAATCAGACAGAAAAGACCTAGAAGCTGGAGTACATGTTGTGCGTCAAGATGCCGATGACATCCTCAACCGAGGATTGGTCACCAGCGGAGTAATGGAAAAGAACGCGTACATGGACAAAGCAACCGACCTCCAGCTCGCCATTGAGCGCTGGGCTCTAGCATCCCCTGCTCGTCTGGAGGCTGCTCGACGAGCCTTCCAAAGCCACATTCGCGCCTACGCCACCCACGTTGCAGATGAACGCCAATACTTTGATATCAAATCGATGCACTTGGGTCACTTGGCTAAGGCGTTTGCTCTTCGTGAACGACCATCTGGAATGAAGATTCCGGGACAACGAACAGGTGCTGGACGAAACGACAAGACACCTGCTAGGGTGCGCGGTGGGCCGAAGGTGGACCTCGCCAGTCGCAAGGCCGATACGGGCACGTCGAAGAGGGCAGTTGTGGATCTGGATCTTCCCGAGGGCGCGGATACGGATGAGGCGGCGAAGATGAGGAAGGCGGTTCGTGCGAAGGAGAAGTTTATGCGTCATGCGGGTATGGCGAGCGAGTTCAACTTGGGTTGAGCATACTTATATCGTAATGAAGTGCCAGCCTTGCGGTACATCCCTCTACGAAAGCATTCCATCATTTCTGAAATGTCCTGTTGAATTCCTTAAATGAGGTCGAGGTCGCAAGCAAGTCTGCCTGTAAAGTATCTGGGTGCGCTTTTGCACAAAGAGGCTAGACTGCGTCGTGTTGAGATTGTGCCATGTACAGGTCTCGATATCTGCTGGATAATGTTACAGCCTCTACGTGGGAACGCAGGTACCTGCCTGGGTGCCCATGGGGAGCACCTCTGAGACTAGGCCTGATTAGTACTACCGAGGCTCATCGAGCGCCGTCATGTGACATCATCAGCCAGCCCCAGCCCACCTGCCCAGGTGGGCAGGCCAATGCGCCCAATCCACCGCACCCGACGCGCCGCCATCGTCGAAGCATAGATTACCAAGCGAGACAACAGAATCGTGGTCGCTGCGAAGTGATATGTTCCGGATTCCAACCGGGAAGTAGGATAAACAATGCTGAGCGAGCTGGGCTGTGTTCCGTTCCAACTCCAATCAAGTTATCCCTTGCAAGCCACATGCTAGGCCTCCAGCCGTGTGCATCACTAGATGACCATACGTGACATGGCCGCTGGTAATGTGCTGCGCCGCGCAAACTCGGGACCGTATTTCTTCCATTTGTTAAGAGAATGAGTTTCGGAATCAGCATTGGAGATGTGCTCAAGCTGTGTGAGCTAGCTGGTAGAGTCTACAAGAACTGTCTGCTTTCCCCGCCACCCCGTACCTAGGTAGTTCTCATCGTGCTGACTTCAACATAGGTCGCGACTGCTCCGGCGAATACAAAGATCTTACATCGCAAGCACGAACGTTAACGAACCTACTCGAGGACATTCAAGACAAGTATGACAAGATACCCGAGAGCAAGCGGCAGCAGCTCATCGACGCGTACGAACCGTGTATCGAAGTGCTCGAAGAGCTCGATAAGCTGGTGCTGCACTACAATGGGCTCGACACGAAAACCAAACGCGCTTGGGACCGGCTCAAGTACGACCCTGAGAAGTCACGAAACATACGAGAGCGCCTCATCGCGAGCGTATCGATGCTCAATTCCTTCTATACATCCCTGATACACGATAGCCAGGTTCTTATCCTAGAGGCTTTGGAAAGGTTGGAGAAGGACTACAAAGGCGGTCATCGCGAAGAAAGCATTGCTTCCATCGGGAGACTCACGTCTGGAGGCACAGCCGACGATGACGATGATGACGAGGAGGCATGGAGCCAGATTCTCCGCGATCTCGAAGATGTGGGAGTATCACAACAGCAGGCTCTAAGCTACCGGGATGTCATCGTAGACTGGCTTGTCACAGCTGTCAACGAAGGGAGGCTTTTGGAGGAGCGGCCAGAGCATGATGGTCTAGCAACTATCTCTTCGGATCTCGGGACCACTCTTCCTGAATTTGACTTCGATCAACGACCGCATAGTGTTGATGTGCCAGCGATCGTCTCACCTGCGTACCGGGGCTCACACAGTCTTCCCACAGCGCTGCCTCTGGCGTCTAGCCCGCCAATAACGCAAAGGCAGCAGATCTATCTAACCCCTTCAGCAACTTCTCGGGCACATTCGACCACCTCCTTGCAACCGTCCCAACCTGCTGAGTTGGAGGCATCATCGCTCTACGCGGTGCCACACCCAGCGTCACAGCCTACTACTCCCATGGGCTCCAACAGCCATGCGATCAGACGCGTTCCAGTTCAACCCCCAAGAGCTACGGTTCCTGTCACGCCCACGTACAGTATCCCAATCGTAGCGCCTACTTCCCCAACTGGTTCCTCTTTACCAGAGCCTTCTTTTGCAGCTAACATGGGAATGTCCGGTACACCTCGGACGTATGATGAGAAAGAAACATTAGTTACGGTGGACCTCGAGTGGAACGCACAACAAATAGTTGCCGCGTGGACTCGGGGTGACTTTGTCACTGCAGAGAAGCTTCTTGAAGACCAGCTGGCAGCTGTCGAACGGGGACAAACATCTAGGTCTGGGACTCAGCCCGACCGACGTATTCTTAGGCATCTACTTGGAGTTTGTGCCTCCTACACTGGGAAATACGCCAGAGCAAAGTATTTGTTCGAAAGCGTGTTCAACGGGATTTACCTGAACCGTCAAAACCTGGACGATGGTGATATAGCTGCAGCACGGTGGCTAGGGGACGTCTGTCTGCATATTCAACAGCATACGAACGCCGCCCTTGCGTATTGCGTTGCATATGAAGGATCCATTGGTCGCCTGGGAGTGGCACGCGACCGCACCTCAAGGATAGCCGCCGAAATAAGGCTCGTCGATCACTGGCTGTGGGTGTTCAAGAGGATCGAGGCTACCCTTGAGCTAAACATGGATCCAACCAACATCTTTACATCTACAAATGTCGTTGAGAAGAGCAACCTGATGATGGCAGTCAGAAACAATGTTTACGATATGCCCGGGATTGATGGTCGCGGTTCATTGCCACCGGCTGCCGGGATGCGTCCATCTCTTAACTTGAGCCCTCGACCACAATGTACTACAACGATCTCAGAAGGCTTCCTTCTAGGACCTCTGATATCTACAAGCACATGGCCACTGCCTTGGGATAACCTCTTTTGTCCTGTGGATGCGGTCCAGCTGGACCGCTGCATGGGCGTGATACCTATTGCAAATTTCATTGGCCAACCTCTGTCTGAGCGCCAGCTACCATCGAACTCACTAGGCGACTCGAAGAAGCTGCATTTTCTTACTAAGAGAGGCAGTCGATGGCTGATAGATGCCGTGAAACAAGGGCTCCGCGAGATGGGAATCGATTATGGCGAGCATAAGTATGAGCCTTCGATTGTGTGCCGCATCAATCAACAGCGTGACGGTGTGGTTTTCTCTGAAGGGATCGAGATCGGCTTCAGCAAGCTCCCATTCCGTGATGTCTATGGAATCAAGATTTCGCATGTGAAGTGGGCGACGCGACGATTCCTGACATATGGCTCTCACGACACGGCCGATTTTAGGAACATCGTGAAGGCTTTTCTGGAGAGGGCGGAGGCGGAGGCAGACCTTCCGAAGTCGACGCACGATGTGCAACATGGAAGTATGGGCGTACACCCGTCAGCGTCCCATGCATCGCCAGGCCTTAAGAGACCGTCTTACGCTTGAGTTGTGGCGAATGTTCTGCTTTCAGCACACATTATCGGAACAACTCTGAGAGTGTTACCAGTCAAGAGCGCGCTCTGAACTCTGCTAATCAATCCTGCGGCGTCACCAATAGTCCCAGGTTCCCCACATGAGCTTTGTGTCGGCCTCTAACATTCAGCGCGCTTCATGGGAAACGGCATCATCTGGCGCTGATACTACATTGCCGTTGGATATGGTCCACGCGTTCTGAGGAACAGGTAGGGGTCCGTAGGCATCTGAGGTCGTGACACGCCGGGGCTACCCAGACATCTTTGATGTGTTGTTTTCTTTTGCTTTCTCTCGGACATCAGCAGCGGCTCTAGAACTCAGCCCCTGCATGATATTGCGAGGTTCGGGAACCGATGACAGCCATCCCAAAGGGAATCTCAGTGTAGTACACCGCGTAAACTTTGGGGGCTAGCCGCCTCACAAAAGAATCGACATTATCATCGCAACCGTACTCGCTCATCTCGGGCAACCACGACTTGAGACATCCATCCCGTCATTTGCGCCCAACGACCAAATTGTGTTTTGCGGTGGTGTCAACACATTCAAGGGCCAAACCTCGCCGCAGTCTGGCGTCCTACATAGGCCCCAGGAGGCGGCGTGACTCTTGGCACTAGGGGCCGAGATTTGCACTGTGGGTGACTTTGCGAAATGACTGTCAGCCTGACCCGCCGAAGTTCCAACAGCCTCCTGAACCAAACTTCTACAGCTTTCCATGTTCGACGATCCGTAGCGCGCAGGCAAGGAGTGGATGTGTACTGTCCTGCTATCGGTGGACTGTATCATCAACCCCGCTGCTGACGTTCTACGGCGCCTTTATCTGCACATGGCCGATAACGAGATCGACCCGCAAGGCGCAAACTCGTTTAATTAAGGCTCCGTACCTGAATTAGTGTTGTCTGAGAAAAGCGCCATCCACTTGGGTAGCGGGTGAGCTTACCAGAACCCCGACTAGGGTCTCGCTAAATTAGTCGGTTTGTGTTTCATGTTTCAGCGGCACAACCTCAACGCTGCCTTGATTGGCCTGTGGTGCCTGATGCTGACAGCATCTTCGGAACCCAGCGTTACTGCTAGGAAACAGAACAGCGGGCTCGAACGCCCGTACGATCGATGCAGGGAACGAAACCCGTAACGGCGGCAAAGCGGATGCAGACCCCAGGGATATCGATGTTTGCAGGAGTCAGGTGTAATGAGGATTCGGGGGATGTGCACCACTGGTCTAGGCTAAGCTCGTGAATCAAAAGCGTCGAGCCGCCGCCCTCGAATAGGCTTTCTTCCTTCATCTTCGACCACACACGAGGATCTCTTCTTCAAAACCCAACTTTCTGTCTCTCCTTCCAGGGCGCTCGGCTGCCTATTCCATTCCTTCATTGTCGCTAGTCGGCATATTCATTCATTCACCTGTACATTGTGTCCCAGTGACCAAACAACGTCGTCCTTGTGTTATTCTATCACAATTATCTTCCCAGATAAACAATTACTCTACTTCGTATACGATCATCAACCGAGTTACTTTCACGATGAAGACCCAATCTATGCTCCTCGCGGCCCTGGCGTCAGCCCCCGCTGCCCTTGCCCACACTGTCTTCACAGACTTCATGATCGATGGCATGCCTCAGGTTTGTTTTCCCAATCTTTCCAGATGCAGTCTACTAACAGAAAGTAGGGTGATGGTGTCGCCATCCGCATGAACCCCAACGCTGCCAAGGCTAGCAGCCCCGTTCCCAGCCTCGACAGTGACGACATGGCCTGCAATGTCGGTGGTACGAAGGGTGTTTCTCGTGTCCAGCCCGCCAAGGATGGTTCCCTTATCACGTTCGAGATCCGCTCATGGCCCAACGACCCCACCAAGGAGCGTCTTGACCGCGGTCACGTAGGTCCCTGTGCCGTGTACCTGAAGAAGGTCTCCGATGCCAGCACTGACACGGCTGCTGGTGACGGTTGGTTCAAGATCTTTGACCACGGCTACGACTCATCCACCGACCGCTGGTGCACCGATGAGATCATTGATAACAATGGTCTCTTGTCCGTGAACCTCCCCAAGGGCCTTGAGGGCGGTGACTACCTTGCTCGCCCCGAGATCCTTGCTCTCCACGCCGCGAAGGACGGAGACCCACAATTCTACACTGGCTGCGCCCAGATCTTCGTTGAGAGCAGCGGAAACCTGGTTCCCGAGAGCACTGTTTCCATCCCTGGCTACGTCAAGTACAACGAGCCATCCACCGACTTCGACATCTACAACAAGGATGCCAAGGACTACGTTATCCCCGGCCCCAAGGTCGCCAAGCTCACAGCCGGCGGTATGAAGAAGGCTTCGACCGTGCAAACTGCGGGCCTGAAGCCCGAAGGCTGCATCATGGAGAACGCCAACTGGTGCGGCAAGGAGGTCTCTTCATACAGCACCGAGAAGGGCTGCTGGGCTTCCGCTACCGAGTGTTGGGACCAGGCCGATGTCTGCTACGACGAGGCCCCCGCAACCGGTAACGCAGGCTGCAAGCTCTGGCAGGAGAAGTGCAAGGACATCAACGCACAGTGCACGGCCATGAACTTCAACGGTCCTCCCAACAAGGGCAAGATCCTTACTCCCGAGAAGAAGAGCATCGATGTTGGCAAGATCATGGCTGTTAATGGTGGTGGTATCGTGGATGCGCCTGCACCCAAGACCAGCTCCACCAAGCAGTACGAGGCACCTGCGAAGGCTTCCCCCAAGCCTGCAGCTGACAAGGCCACCCCTGCTGCGCCCAAGCCTACGGTCGATGAGTCGTACGAGAGCCCTCCCATTGTTGAGCAGCCCGTTGCTGCTGCTCCCAAGCCTACGCAGCAGCCTACGACGCTTTCCAAGGCACCCGTCTCCACCATCACTGTTGCCCCTTCGTCTGCGAACGCGCCTGCGCCTACCCAGCCGTCGTGCCCTGAGGGATACAAGTGTGTGTATGTCACGGACGTCGAGGTTGTCACCGAGACTGTCTACGTGACTGCTACATACGATGGGTACAAGAGGAGGCACATCATGTACCGCGCTTAGATGTACGGTACTGAGACGTGTTATGTGGAGTTAGAGGGAAAAGGACAAAACGATTACTTTCTGCGACGACGATCGCGAGCTGATAAGCTCTGTTTGGGATGAGGTTTGCTTTTTTAGCTACGAATGATAAATGTTCACTTGTCGCAAACCTGAGATCTGAATGCGTGCCTATTTCTCTCCTTCGATTGTCCGCATCTTGACGCTTCCGTCCTCCATGCCGAAGTATACAGCGACAGGCTTTTGACCACCTCGTACGGTCTTGGTCAATTGGTCCTGCTCGCGAAGTTCCTGTGCATCAATTCCGTTCAGGCCGGAGAAGATGCCGACTTCCAATACACCAGTCAAGCCCTTGATAGCCTTGCTTATCGTGTTGACCTCCCATGTACCATCTGTTCCATCGCCCTTGCCCTTGCCAGCTGCAACGTCCGCCGAAGTGAGCAAAGCAGGGAACGGCGCGTCAATAATGTAAAAGTCCTGGTCTGTCTTCAGGGGCCCCGACTTCTCCAGTAGCGTAGTCCTTAGCTTAGGGCCCGTTGAACCAAGCATCTTAAGCGCAGCAGCGACCTTGAGCTGAGACAGCGGCGCAACCTCAATTGGTATCGTCGGCCAGTTGGTCAGCAGGCGCTCTTGTCTCTTTCGGTAGTCTGCGACACAGACGAACTTCTTCGCGCGCTCGGCGACTAGCTTCTCCTGGAACAGACACGCACCTCCTCCTTTTATGCAGTTGAGCTCTGCGTCGACCTCGTCAGCTCCATCGAAAGCGACATCGAGCATTACGCGATCCGGAAGACTGTCGAAAGAGATGGCGGTCAGGCCGGCGTTGACTACGAGTTGGCGCGATTGGAAACCTGTGGGCACGAAGAGGATGTTCGGGTTCGTGGAGCGCTCTTTAATGGCCTCGACGACATAGACGATGGTTGTTCCCGAACCAATTCCAACGTGGGTGGCTGCTGGGTCGAAGTGGTCTGCTACTGCTTGGTGCGCTGCAGCGCGCTTTGCGGCTTCAACCGTTGTGTCCGTCATATTGTTTGCGTGTCCGAGGACTCCCGTGGAATGGAAAGTCCGGTATGAAGGATGGGGATGGTGAATTGGTACTGCAGAAGGAGATTTGCCGGTGGTCCAGGTGCTGGCTCGGTGTACAAGAGATCTAGAATTTGACAGTGGTCGGAGGGGCAGTCGAGACTTGAGATGACTGATGCTGCGCACTTGCTGATTTATATTGGCGGGCCAGACGTGGTTCGGCTTCAGCGGCATGAACTAGAATATGAATCTTTCTAGTAACGCTAGAGTCGATTGGAGAGACGGCAGTGAGGCGCGATAAGATGGCGGGATGAATGATTTTCCCGTGACGAGAGGATTGAGCTGGTGCCAAAATGACGATTTGAGCCCCACCAGGACCCCGCGACAGGGATGTGCCCTTAGCGCGCGGGCTGGCAGCGCGTTTGGTGCCTGGCAGCTTGAGCTTCCCAAGCTGTCGTACCAACATCGAACGCCCTCACCGTCAACTCTCCCAAAATCGCCATAATGGAGGATCTCCCACCCCCAGTGCAGGGCCCGACCGCGAAGGAGAAGAAGTATGTTTACTGCAAACACTTCTATCAATACTAACAAGAGCAGGTACGACCGTCAACTACGCCTCTGGGGAGCCACCGGCCAAATCGCACTCGAGAACTCACATATCCTCCTCATAAACTCTGGGCCGGGAGTCGTTGGTGTAGAGACGCTCAAAAACCTCGTTCTGCCCTGCATCGGTAACTTCACCATCCAAGATTCGGCCATCGTCAGCGAAGCAGATCTAGGTGTCAACTTCTTCCTGGAGGACCAGCATTTAGGAGGCTATCGGGCTGAACATACGTGCAATCTGCTCAAAGAGCTGAACCCAGATGTGGACGGCCATTTCATCACAGAGGTTGGTCAAACGACGTCTTGTCGCGTGCTCCGCTAATCGGATCAGCCTCTAGAGTCATGGCTGGCGCAACCTGACGCTCTGCGACCATATACCCTCATCATCGCGACCGCGCCTATCCGTCCCGAAATCCTCGCCAAGCTCTCCGATCACGCAAGCGCTGCGCTCATTCCGCTATTCTACGTCCATTCAGTCGGCTTCTACGCACACTTCTCCGTACACCTACCTCCAGCGTTCCCCATCGTGGACACACATCCTAGCCCAGAGACCACGTCAGATCTCCGGCTGTTACAGCCATGGCCAGAGCTTGTCCAATACGCGGAGGAGAAGACGGCCGATCTGGACAACATGAAGGCAGAAGATCACGGTCATGTCCCATGGATAGCACTGCTGCTGCACTTCCTCGAGCGTTGGAAGAAAGACCACGGTGGAGAGGTACCACAGACGTACAAGGAGAAGACAGAGTTCAGGACATCAGTAGCGCAGGCTGCGCGCACAAACAACCCAGAAGGTGGCGAAGAGAACTTTGACGAAGCAGTGGCGGCAGTTCTCAAGTCATTGAACCCACCACAAGCTAGCAGTTCCGTCAAAGAGATCTTCACGGCGCCGGAATGTCTTCTGGTCCGCGAGGACTCACCAAGCTTCTGGGTCATCGCCAATGCTATCGGCCTGTTCTACACCAAGTACAACGTTCTCCCGGTACCCGGCTCTGTGCCCGATATGAAGGCGCGATCAGCAGACTATATCCAGCTGCAGAACGTATACAAGTCGAAAGCACGAAAGGACCTGGCGGAGGTGGTGGATAGCGTGCGGTTCCTGGAGCGGAATGCTGGCCGTAGCACGCCGATTGACGAGAAGGACATCGAGACTTTCTGCAAGAATGCTGCACATATGAAACTAGTGCGCGGACGGCCGTTCCACGTTGTGCAAGCAGGCGAGAAGATCAAGTGGGGAGACCGTGCGAAGTCGATCGGTAAGGAAACCCATCTCAACATTTACTACCTCAACTAACGTCCTGTAGCTCAGCTCCTCACATTCCCCGACTCGCAGATCCCGCTGTACATTGCATTCCTAGCATGGGACGAGTTCCTTGCAACACACGATCAAGATGGTCTGGGCGGAGCACCCCGCGTTGCTGGAGAGAGCGATGTTGAAACCGACTCAGAGAAGCTCACTGGGATCGCCTTCAAGATTGCGAACGATCTTGTCAAAGAGGCAAACGCTGACATCGAGGAGGACGAGTACGCGACAATCAAATCACAAATTGGAGAATACACCCGCGAGCTGTAAGTACACACCGGCCCTACATGGAATGAGACAGCTTTCCTACGAAAGCCTCATCGTGGCATTTCAGCAGTAAACAGTCGACTGACCAGACTACAGTACACGAGCTGGTGGCGCTGAACTCCACAACATTGGTGCCCTGACTGGTGGTATTGTTTCGCAGGAGATAATCAAGGCTATCACCGAACAATACGTTCCAGTTGATAATACCTGTGTATTCGATGGAATCAAGAGCAAAAGCACCGTTTTCAAGGTCTAAGAGATGTAATTATGGACTTGAGGTTGGTCAGGAATATCTTCTGGATGATAAGAGTCCAATTTCGCCTATCAGACAGGACGGCTGGGCATAGCATTGCAGATGAGGCGAGTTACAGCATGAGATGAGATGAGTTCGCATAGCGTGGCGTTCATACCTCGCCTTTACCACGTAAAGCTGGCCAATGTAGAATATAAGACTCCTCATACCAAACGGGGCGCAGCAAACAGGTCAAATGTCAACAAAGATTGATGACGGCTTTGTCCATGTAGGAGTGCGCAGAGTGAAAGTGAAGGTACACCTAGCGCATCTGACGCTCTGTCGGAATTTGGAGCAAGCGCGAACAAGGCTGCATGGTCCACTCTGTACCTTTTTGCTCATCTAAGTCCTTCAACTGAGACCTGCACAGTATTTCGCAGATATGGCCAGAATACGCAAAGTAACTTCCAAGCAACCTAGTTTGGGGACCTCTGCCATATCCCAATCGCGGCCCATTCCGGGCGATGACAAAGCAGCAAGATCTCCAGCGCGGTCACGTGGTCGACGTGACGCGATCGAAGCCGACGCGCCGGACCCCAGCCAAACAAATCCAACTGTCAACCCTCTGTCATCCCAAATTCTCCCTGTCTGCGAACGACCCATGGACTCTTCCTTCGACCTCCCCGACTCCACCGATTGGATAAAGACGTCCCTACCCGCGTTCGAACCGCTCGAAGTTGCCTTGCGCTGCGAAGTCTGCAAGGAGTTCTACAACAACCCTGTCATCACGCCGTGTAGCCATACCTTCTGTTCGATATGCATACGAAGATGCATCACCGCGGACGGCAAGTGTCCGAGCTGCAAGACTGGGTGCTCGAGCGACAAACTGGCGCCCAACATTGCGATCAGAGAAGTCGTGATGCGCTTTCAAGAGGCGAGACCCAAGGCCATGGAGTTGGCGCGCGCAGACAAGGAAGAGGAGACCACGAAGGCTAGCAAGAAGAAGCGGAAGCTGGAAGACACAGATATGGAAGACGAGGACAACGTCAGGCATACACGATCGCGGCAGACGCGAACTAGGAGCCAGCGCAACGGAGGCAGAGCTGGGTCGCCAATGGTCGTCGCGGATAGCGAAGACGACGGTGACGACGATTTCATGCCAGATGGCATGGTCAAGTGTCCGATGTGCAGCAAGCCAATGAAGGAAGAGCTGGTCTACAACCATCTGGACATATGCACTGGGCCAGAAAACTCGCAAGGGCGTAGCACCCGGTCAAGGTACGCAGATATATGACAGCACATCTACGTCAGCTGGCTAACGACACCCACTTGTAGGACTAAGACTGCGTTCCCACCCGCTTTCCAAATACGAAAGAAAGACCCCTCGCCTCCACCGACGAGATTATCCCAGCTCAACTATGCTATGCTCACGGAGACTAAGTTGCGGAAGAAACTGCAAGAAATCGGCATACCTACCTGGGGTTCAAAAGACCTGATGAGGCGGCGGCATGTCGAATGGCTCAATATCTACAATTCGAATTGCGACGCCGACGAAAGTGTGCGGAAGAGCAAGAGGCAGTTACTGAGAGAGCTAGACGAATGGGAACAGACACTAGGTGGAAGAGCGGGCACCAAAGAGAACAAAATCATGAAGAAAGAGTTTGACGGTGACGGGTATGCGAAGACACACAAGACCGAATTCGACGACTTGATAGCACGAGCGCGGCAGAAGCGTGCCACACCCAAGACGGACAGCGAAGGACCAACAGAGCGGAACACGCCCTCGGAGGAGCAACATACAGAATCACAGAATCGCCAATCATTGTCAGTCAACGGTACCGAAACTTCCTTCCACGGCCCATCGTCGACGCAAACACCCTCAGATATACATCCACATCCCTCGAATAATCCCAATCCTCACGGAATGAACGGCACAGCGCTCGCAAGTATAGACGCAAAAGCTGCGGAGGCCAATAACATACCCGTCAAAGTTACTGCATCAACGCTCGAGCATCCAGTGGAAAGTGTAACACGGCGTGGGTCAGCGGCCATGGAGGGGATACAAAACTCTTTAGGAAGTCCCAGTCGCAAGATGTCCCTGCTTACACTTCCTGAAGAGCCGGTCAGAGACGCGGAGGGAGGCACGGCTGTGTAATAATAGGTAGTTGCGATGTTTGGCAACGAAGCTTTGGCAAGTCCAGCGGTTGAAAAGGCTCTCTTCACTTCGAACCCAGTCATCACTTTCACACGTCCAATTCACTCGCACGCCATGCTTCCCCTTAGCATCTTAGTATACGTTACCGTGGCGCTCGCTATCTCTCTATCTATACGTCACATGTTACAACCCACCGATCGTTAAAGATAGCGATACCTCCAGCGGTGAATCATCGTGATCGAACGGTGTCATTCAGAAACGACTCGTATTCCAACTCATTAATTACAATGCAAACATCCAGCACAGTTTCTCCTCTGGTTGGACCACGCCCTGCTCCACAAAACCGCACAAATACCAATCCAATGGGACCACGAGAAAGACGAGCCGAGTACATGGCGGCGCGCAGAGCAACCCCAAACCCGGGCCAGCACGCCTACAATGACCCCGGATATGTCAGTCCAACTCCCCCTCGCGGCTCCAGACGCACCAGCCTCCCGTCATCCACACCAGGACGAGGATCCACATCACCGGGAGCCCCATATGCCCGATACAGGGGAGAAGACAACCTGCCCAACGATGTCTTACCATGGGTTCTCGATCCACCTAGAGGAAGGAGAACGCCTACACTGAGAAGAGCGCCGAATATACAATGGGATCGTTCGGGAGGACTCCGCACAGTGCCGAGTTTCACTTCAACGGGAGGGTCTGCCACGGAAGATGATGTCGGTGTTGATGGTCGGGATGGAGATGGACAGCCAGAAAGCAGCCGAGCGGCAGCGTCTCGCCCACGCTCTCACAATATTTATCCCCGACAACCCCAGAGAGGGCTAAACGGTAAGACTACTCACATGCCATACGACTACATCCTACTGATCAGTGGTACAAATAGTTCCTCCACTGCATGAAGACGACTCGACTCGCCCACGCTCTTCAAATCCAACCCTTGTTCGCCAACTCGAAAGAGGCGAGCTACATGAACAGCTACTAGATTGTAAGACTACCACCATCACCCTATATTTATGATCTTGACTAATCAGCAATACCTATAGTCCCTCAGCCTCCTCAAAACAACACTCAACTCCGCTCGCGATCCCCACCCAACCCCCCGCCCCGCGTCTCACTCGACTCAGAAACCATAAACCCACTCCAAGATTTTCGACCCCATGCCTTGAGTCCCGTAGAAGAAGAGGTTCGCAGGAAGCCAGTTCTTGCCGGAAACGTCCCAGACCTAGTCAAGTCGCGCCGATACCGAAATCGCCGACATGCCACAGATTCACCACCGACACCCTCGGAACCAGGTTCCCCACGACCTCGGCCCCGTGGCAGACACTATCTACCCGATGAGTACGACGGCGATAACGCCTCACTGCGCGAAGCAGAAGCCTTGAGTGTCCAGCATGTGACCCATACAGAAGTGCAACGGAGCGAGAGGACCATCGGTCCGCCCCCAAGTCGTGACAACAGACCAGAGGCTGGGCTTACCGAGGGAGATCCCATGCTGGACAGGCTTTGGCGAGAATGGGAAGAGGATTATGACGAGCTTGCTCGACGGGTACGCAAGAGGAACAAGGAGAAACATTCGTTCAAAGGGAAGGCGAAGAGGTGTTGGCGCAAGGTCAAGAAGTTCCTTGGGAAGCGCATAAGGGATGAAGAGATGTGGGTGTAGGGCATGTGGTACAAATGTGTCTATTAGTTCATTTCTAGTTGCCGACGCCGTTGTAGCGCCTGGAATATCAATACTGATCGATCGTGCTACTCTATCCTATATCTGACAAAAAGTGATTCATCTGCACACTGCATTCGCTAAAAGACATAGTAATACCATCTCGGCAGAAGAGCCATGTTCCTCATTGGCTTACTGATACCAACTCTGCTCATCATAAGTAAAGCCTTGCATGCCCATACCATTAAATCCAGCTACACCGAACCCATTCAAACTTGGGGCCGGAGCAGCACTCGTGTTCCCGTTCGTATATCCATTGACCCCATTGCCACCCACAGGCCCCCCACTCATCTCACTGCTCATAACAGGCGCATTGGTGTTACCCTGGAACGCGCCCGCTGGGCTTGTAGTGTTTGCAAACCAGTTCGCAATGTCGTCGATTCCTTGAGGATTCCAGTTCTCGAAGTCGGTCGCGAGCTGTGTCTGATCGCGATAGATCCAGTCTTGGCCTTCTCGTAGCAATTGGTCGACGCCACCGAAGAGCTGGCTTGGAGAGCTGCCAGCGGTGGTCTGACCGTCAACGGAACGCCGACCTTGTGTGGACGCCGGTGTTGGTGCGTTGAGAGAGTTTGATGAATTTTGTGGTGTGCTGACCTGGTGCTGATTGCGCATGTAAGCCAGGGCGTTTGCGTCGGAAGGAGGTATGGTGTGGGTGCTGGAGGGGCGCGTGGAAGGATCATTGCTTACGGAACTGGAAGTGTTGGCTGTGGCTTGGGCAAAGAACTGGGGTGTTGCCATGTTGGCCATGTTCATGCTGTATGGCTGGAGGCTGGGTGATGTCTGGCTCGCAGGCGACGGATGCTGATCTCTCATCTGTACGGATCCACGGCGAATTGCTTTCGGCGTGCTGATCTCGTTCCAGGGGCCATACTTAGTATCTGTGCGGGACAGCACTGTGGCAGCTTCTTCTGGCAGATCGACTTTCCAGCGTTTGGCCAGGACACTGAGGATGCCGAGCGTCCGGCGAGCACAGAGCCAGCCTTCTGCTATCTCCTCGAGATGCTTGACACCATGTATTATATCGCGCTTCGCATTCTTCTCTGGTAGATTGAGAAGATGTATGGTGCATGCCGAGTGCGTGATGTAGACACAGATGTTGCATATCTGGCGCAAGCCATGCGATCGCTTGTATAGTCGGAGCAACTTCGAGATCATGGCAGCAGCTTGTGTGCATAACTTCCTCGGCGATACACTTGCGGGCAGTGGCGAGTTGTTCGGGTTGTACTTGAGGAACGGCCGGAAAAGATGAATATACAGTAACTGAAAGAACATGCTGTAATTGGATTAGTACGAGTACTGTTCTGAGGCGAAGGGTGTACTTACTGCATGACCAGCATGTGCGGCAATCCGCCCTCCTTCGGCTCCAGCTCCTTTGGTAAGTCCCTTCTCCAAGTCTCCAAACGCATGTGTATCTCGCTCAGCTTCTTCAGCTCCGCCTGTCTGCCCTTGACCTTGTCCATATCAATCGGGTTGTAGAAGGAGTTCATGAGGTCGCTGGAGATCTCACACAGCTTCGATATCTGGAGAGCGACTGCACGCGTCCGACTTGGCTGGGAGTGCGCTTGACTGAGACCGGAGTCTGTGACTGCGCTCCACGTTTCGGCATCTTCGCTGGGAAAGACTTCGAACTTCGGCACTGTAAGGATCGTGTTGGGTAGTTGCGGCAATCGTCCCATGTAATTACTCCAGCATTTGTCGAACAAGAAGCAGCCCCAGAATGTGATCCGCCGCGCGTCCTCTTCGTTGTCATCGATGGTGTCTTTGCTGTGCATACCGAGGTTCAGGCCGAGATCGCAGGCCATGCGAAACGACATGCCACTGTAGACCCAACCCTTTGCTTCCCGCCCGCAACCAGCTTCCCGTACGGACATCAATGCTAAAGCTTGCACGGTCGTCAAAGCTGGCATCTCGTGCAAATCGTCCTCCATGATCAACCGCTTAGCTTCTTTGAAGAAATGGTCGCCTGCCGTGGCAGAGTCGTCGCGGACAGCCCGGGCTGCAGGCCACGATGTGAAGTGACACCCCAGTGCTAGCATAGCATTGACTAGTAGCGGCGAACAGTATTGTGATTTCCTCCCGGATCCCAGCTGCGGTTTGCCTTGTTGAAATTCTTGCAGGAAGAGATTTTTCGACAGCGTAGTGAAGAAGCTGTAGTGCCAGCAAAAGTACATGCTGATAAGATGCTGCACAAGCTCCGGGTCCGAGGTGACAGTCGTCCACGAGCAGAACGGGTCCTGCGCCTCCTGGTACTGGTCTTCAGAGTACGTGTCCGGCGATTCCGCAGGGTCGTTGCCTTGGCCCAGGTATATGAGATGCGATGTGCCGCCAATGTATCTGGTCGACCCGTCTTCAAGGCGCAGCTCGCCCATCTTCCCGCTCAGCTGACTCTCGAATGTGCCCTTGGCCGGCGCCATGGTAGGCGTTGTGATCGGACTGATGGGCTCATCCTCGTCGTCTTCGCCATTCTCCTTCGCTATGATAGCCTCTGCGACCGAGTCCAAGCTCTCGCATGTCCGTATCTGGTGTACGAGGTCGGCGACTTCCTCTTCCGGATAGTTCAGGATAGCTTGAATAAGCGTCTGGAGGGTGGAATTGCGCGTCTTGAGGTTGTCGATGTCCTTCTTGTAGACGCCTTTGCGGCGGTGGTCCGAATTCGGGTCGTAGATGCACGGCGTGTTGTAGACGGCGGCACATGCAGAGCAGGCGGGAGTGGTACCGTCGCACTATGCGGCAGATTAGCGACTGCTCTCGTACAGGGCGCGTGGTTCCGAGGGGGTTGGTGATCATCCGGAGAATGTGTGTATACGCCGGAGAAAGGGCATCAGGGCCAGTTCCCGTTACCTAACATACCTTGGACTTGCGCTTCCTGCATGGCACGCAGGCGGACGAGATGCAGCGGCGCTTCTTAGAGTCCTCGCTTCCGGCATCCCTCTTGCTCCGGCGTCCCTTCTTGTTGGGCGTGTCAGAGGCCGGTTGCGCGTCCGCAGTGGTGTTGTTCTCCATTACAGGTCTTGTCGGTTTACCGGAGAAGCAAATTGTGGGGGAATGGCGGGGCGCGCTTTGACGGGCCTCTTCTCACGCGACATTAATCAGCTTGCAGTGGATATGGCAGGCTGTCGAGGTCCGGGGCTCTATCTCGCAGGCTCAACATGGCTGGCCAAGGACAGGGAAGCGGGCGCAATCACGTCGGAATCGGCGTCGCATTGGGCTGGTGATGAGTGCCTACGCGACCGAGCTGCGTCGCTGAGGTACCTCGCTATCAGCAGCCCGCTGATTGGCTGGCTCTTCGGCCCTTATCTGGAGACTCTTCTTAGCCGGGCGAACGCGTCCATGACTGCAGCAGAGGCGCGATAAAGCAACGAGGTAGTCGCACTTTTGCATCATTCGATAGCTTTTTAGCCCAAAAACAAATTCCCATCATGGACCCGGGAGATCTCCAGCGCATCGTTGGACGCTGGAGAAATCCTAGGAGTGCTGTGTAGCCCGCCAGGCCATCCCGAAATCAAACTCCACGACGCCAAAACCAACGCCTGTAGTCCCCAAACCGACCCAAGAAAGTTCAAATTCGCACTTTTTAGACGCCTGTATACCTCAAATCCCATCGAAATCCCGTACCACACTAGAGATCGTCGGCATAGCCCTCGTCATCACGATCAGCCCTGAAACCACCGCGTGGATCGGGGTTATCGACCATGATGAAAGGCTTACCATCGGGGTCCTCCTCCAAGTTGCCGAACAATCGCATCAGCGTGCGTGTGTCCATCCTGCTCGTTGTTAGTTATGCGTCGATCGATCGCCAAGAAAAATCAACACGTACTTCTTCATAGTCTTGCCATCGTCCTCCATGATCGCAGCAATCTCCTTGTCCTTGCGATCTTGCATGCCGATGAGATGCTCGTCGACCGTGTTCTTGACGCAGAGACGGCTCATGAACGTCTCCTCGCGCTGGCCGATGCGGAACACGCGGCAGAAAGCCTGCTGTTCGGAGGCCGAGTTCCACCAGGGATCGATCATGATGACCTTGGACGCCATGGTCAGGTTGAGGCCCACTGCAATGCGAGTTAGCAAAGCAGCTAGTAAGAGTATTGGGAGTGCTTACAGCCGCCACAACGCAGAGACGCCAGCATTATCTGGCAATCTGGGTTCTCGGCGAACGAACTGATGGCCTTATCGCGGGCGCTCAGGCTCATTTTGCCATGGTACTGCGCAATATGTTTAGCAACAATCTACAAAAGCTTGAGGATTTGGGTAGTGCCGGGAGGCATTCGCGGTTGATTTCAGCGTCAAACGAGCGGACGAAAGGGCATGTCGCTGTCTGGCTGGTACTTACTTCTGCAAACTGCCAACCTTCTTTCTTGAATACCTGTGCCAGAATGCGAATCCTGTGGGCTGTTAGCGTCTGAATCGCGGGAATCAAGGAGTCAAAGCTACTCACATGGCCAGAAACTGCGTATAGACGATGATCTTGACTTGTTCGTTCTCCTTGAGCCAGTTGATGATCTGGCTCTTGACAGCAATGGTCTTCGCAGAGGGTAGGACGTCATCGCCAGCGAAAGTAAGCCAATTCTCTGCAATGTCTTCTTGACCGAGGCGTGCGCGCTGCTTTTCCTTGTTCTTCTTCTTGTTGGCTCGTGTGCCTCGTGCAGGTGCATCAGGTGTATCGTCCTCATCTACCTCACAAGGAATAATATGGGTAGGAGTAGCACCACAAGCCTTGCATGGTGGGATTATATCCGTGTCTTCCTCGGCCATTGGAAGGATCACCTCATTCTCGTAGCAAGGCTCCTTGCAGATGAGGTGACCACAGGACGTTATATGCGGCGCTCGGGGTTGCTTTCCACACCAGCCGCATTTCGCCTTTTGCTTTGTCTTCTCCCAACTCTCACCTGTCTTGAGGCTGCCGAGGAAGGGCTTGAAGTTGAAGTCCTTGCCGAATTCACCGCCTGTGGTGAACTTTTGGATCAGATCATCTGCAGGGTCTTCTTCGACTACCTGGTCGAACTCTTCTTCCAGTAAATCATCGTCTTTGTCGATGGCATTGGCGTTGGCAGTTTCGTCCTCTGACACGTAAGCCTCTCCTCGCTCTTTGGCAGCTTTCTTGGCAGCGTCTTTCCTAGCTTTGGCAGCTTTCTTGGTGGCAGCTTTCTTGGCTTCGATAGCGGCAGTCTTCTTCTTCTGGTCAGCAGCAACCTTTTCAAGCTGCTTGCGAACTGAAATGATCGTCTTTCCATTCTGGTTCTTCGGGTTCTTGGCCTCATTATCGACCACACTCTTGATGGCCTCAATGTCTTCGCGCTCGAGAAGGTCACGGATGACGAATTGGAGCATGAGGATGTGGCCGGTCAATTGACGAAGGCGAAGAAGCATGCTGTAAATTGTTAGCAAGGTTACTTGGGCTGAGATAGAGTACTTACACCAACGCGTTGCTGTATGACTTGTCCAGAGTGCCATTCTGCGCCCACATGTTGATGCATTTGGCAAAGCGTGCGCGAACAATGTCGTAGATGCTCCTCTCGACGGAATTGAAATCACACCAGTAAGTTGACTGGTCAGCCTGAGGAAGCTTCAGGATGGGAGCGCCAAACATCTCGTCGGCGTGGGTGCGTCGAATCATGAACTGCGAAAGGCGCACTAGCAGTCTCTCGGTGTTCTCGTCATTCTTACTGTCGCAGTAATTGTGCTTGAATATCTTGAAGCTGCCAGTGTGAGGGACACCAAGGAACTTGAAGTAAGGGTACAGCTCAGTCAGGCTGTTGAGAATTGGTGTACCGCTGAGGGCCCACTTGTGATGCGCCATCAAAGCTCGACATGCGATCGATGTTCGCGACATATGGTTCTTGATAGCCTGAGCCTCATCGAGAACGATGCGCAAGAACATCATGCGGTGTAGAGGACCCCTCTCATTCTCGAAGATTTCCCTCCACCAAGCTAGCTTCTGCTCGGCAGTTTGGCATTCGATAGGCGGTTCGTTTTTGGGATACGACTTCATGATTTCCGTGTACGTAGTAAGAACGACGTCGTGTCCTGCTAGAATCTGAGCGGAATTGGTAGAGTCAAGACGCGTACCGGCGCCGTAGCGCATAATCTTCATATTGACTTTGGAGGCGTCGGTGTGCAGCTCGATTTCATTCTTCCATTGCGTCAAGAGTGCAGGAGTCGCAATAAGGAGAGTTGTCTTGGGGCCTGTATCGTTCTTAGGTGGTCGACCGTTGATCATGTTCGCTGCAGGAGTCAGTTTGATTTGACAAGGTATGTTGAGAGCACTTACCTAGCATCATGAGAGTCTTTCCAAGTCCCATCTGATCAGCCATCAAGCCACCTTTCGGTTCATCAGATCCATTCTCCCGGCGACGCATGAAGGCGGTACCGAGCACTTGATAGGGCTTGAGTGACGTGCTCATACCTCTCACTCGCCAGAGACCGTTCCCGTCTGCCTTGACATGACCCGTACCATCAAAGTCTATTGTCGCTTTCAACAGAACATTCATATCGGTGGTTGCCTTCTTTCTGTCGTCAAGCGGGACGCTAGCGATGAGCTCTCTCAACGCATCAGCTTTGTTTCTTGATCTGAACCCTGGCTGGTCAGCTGCGTTAGCGCCGGCTTGTTGCTGGAAGACATTGGCGTTGAACAAAGACGCCGCTTGCTTGACCGCGTGAATAGCGTCCTGTTTATTCTTCGAAGTCTTATTACCACGAGCCCTGACGGGCTTTTTAGGGCCAGATCTTGGCTTCGCGGGTCCCTTTCCCTTCGAGCCTTTGCCACGACCAGAAGGCACAGAAGCCTGTTCTTCGGCCGAAGCTACAGCTCCCTTCTGCTTCTTCCGTGACGCGTCGCCTTCTGCTTCAAGAGCCACATGCATGCTCTGGAGCTCGGCATCATGCATTGACATAGGCTGTCCTTCTTTGGTAGGCATCGGTCGGCGGCGCTTGCGAGTTCCAGAATCTGCGAAGTCGAAGTCATGATCAGATTCCACCTCTTCCTCAATGTTTCGTGTTAAATTGAACTCTGGGAAAAGGTCAACTTCGCCGTCATCCGCTTCTCTGTCTTTGGCAAGATCGCGAGATCGCTTCTTCTTTCTGGCTTCCTCAACACCCCTTATCTTCATCCACGCAACCTGCTCTACGAATGATAGAGTACCCTTCGTCCTCTTCACCTCATCGTAATAGCGCTTCTTGGCTTGGAAATCTTTGATGGCTCTCTTGTCCGCAAGATCGTCCTCAATAATAGCCGGAACAGCAGCGGATGAAGACTGTCCTGGTCTGACAGCCTCAAGATACGCCTCATCGTCAAGGTTGGAGCTGGTCGGATATGCTGGTGTTTGTCTGCTAGCGACCAGCTTCTGATGCTGCCGTTCTTTCTGCATGGCGCGAATCTTTTGAATGATTGAACCGGCCACCTTTGGACGAGGTGGAGTAAGCATTGGCGGAGTGGCGATGGGTGCGACGGGTTCTTGTTGATGCTTAAGGATCTGGGAAGGGGGTTCGTCTTCAGGAATGAACAGCGAGTCAGGATCGCGGACTTGCTCGATTGAAGGCACAGGTGTGTCTTGATCGTGATCCATGTTCTCGACTTGTGATAGCGAGACCTGAGCATCGGCCATGTTGTCCTCATCATCAGGCTCGACCATAAGTGCATCTTGATCATGGTCGAGGTTATCGCTAGCTGGTACCGGGACTTGAGCGTCGGACATAGCGTTCATGCCATCCGGCTCGGCCATGATGGCTGAGCGTTGAGGTGGGACTTTAGTAGTAGTTGTGTACTAATTGAAGGTCGGAATAGTGTTGAAAGATTGATGAAGAATAAGGAGGAGTGCGGTGGAGGGAGGACGGAGGAGGCGCAGAAAGTGAGGCTTATATAGAGGCTCACGCGACAGACGACGGAGCGGGGAGCTAGGTGAGAGAGATGCGCAGCAGACGCTGGAGGTCCAGATTGAGGTGAGAGAGTAATACATGGGGGATACCTGTCAGAAGCCATTTGTACCAGCACTTCAGGTCGGTTTGCTCAAGTCGAGGTGAGTGAGCGTCTGGAATACCATAATGCAAATTTGTTGGTAGTCCACTGTACGCGACTCGCTGAGAGCCTCCTGGTCGCCTCAAAAGAGTTGCGGCTGTGGTCGAATTAGACATTGTCGGCGATGTACCCATCTAAGGTCTCCTGGCTCCGGTTGGCGCAATACAATGTGCGCGACTTGCTGAGAACCTCCTCGCACCTCCCGAACAGTTGTCATCGTGAGTGACGCAGGCATTGTAGGCGGCAAACCGATTCGAGGTTTCCTGACCTTTCAACAGGTTAGCGCAAATTCATCATTATAATGCTCACACAGGAAGAGAGCGGCACCCGTTTCGAAGCATACAACCCGAAGTTGCGATACTTCGTAGCCTGCAGCCCTGCTACATGATATGCATCATTGTATAAGAACCCGCGTTAGACATTATTCTTTATATTGTTATGGGTTAAGGTGCTACAATACACCTGTCGTGTTATTGGGTATCGGAACAAATTCGAAAGGAAACGGCAGTAGGTGCAGTATGTATACCCATGTAAGCAAAGAAGACTCCCTATTCACCACCTCTTTCCGAAGAAACCCTACAAGTATGCACATGAAGAAAACAAAGAAAGAGTCTGTGAGAGACCTCGTCTAGCACTGGTTCTCCAAAATTTCGGGGTAGAACCAGGCAGCCAGTGCAATGATGATATAGCTGGCCATGAGCAGTATGCCTTCGAGCCAATCTGCAACTTGTTAGTAAAATGCGCACATGAGCAAAGCAGGGGAGTAAACTTACGTGACTTGCCGTCCTGGATGAGGTAGTTGACGAGCAATACCGAGACGAAGAGTGTGACGATTTGGAAGTTGTCGAAGTACAGAGTCATGCAGTCTTTGCCAAGGATCCATCCCAAGATGACGATGAACGGGAAGACGAGAAGAGCAATTTGCATACTGGAGCCAACAGCAACACCGATAGACAGATCCATCTTGTCCTTGATGGCGACAGTGACAGCGGTGGCGTGCTCGGCAGCATTACCAACGATGGGAAGCAAGATAAGACCGACAAAGGTAGTAGAGATTTTACCGGTATCGGTAAGACCTTCAATACTTTCGACCATAAACTCTGAGCAAAAAGCGACAAGAGTTGTGGAAATTGCGAGAGTAACGAGAGCGCCGAGAACAGAGAGCGAGGGTGTTTCGAACTCCTCTTCGTCGTCGTCGTCTTCTGAGCCGTCGGGGTTCTTGAAAAGTGACTTCATGTTGACACCGCCTCCGGACGCTGCAGCGGTACCGGCGCCAATAGCTGCGATGCCGCGCGAAGCATCGCCCTCCTCCTTCTTGCCAGACTTGCGCTTAGGGACCTTTTGGCTAGGCTCGTTGTACATGGTAGCGTGAGTCTTTAGCTGGAAGGCAAGGTAGCAAGCGTAGACCAAGAGGAGGATAACAGCCGTGCCGTGTGATAGTTCCTGGTTCCTGACAGCATCGGCAGCACCATTGTTCGCGGTGCTGTCATCCTCGGCGATGGTGTTGTGGAACACAGTCGGAATGATAAGCGATGCAACACAGAGAGCAAGCAACGATGCCGCCGTCTGTGCAACTGTGACGTTGAAGAACTGTTCCAGGCGGTTGATTCCTCCCAGGAAGAAGGACATACCCAAAACCAATAGCAAATTCGACAACATGCTGCCAATGAGTGAAGTCTTGACAATAGTGATCTCGTCTTTGAGCAGGGCTTGAATGGACACGATCAGTTCGACGGCGTTGCCAAAGGTAGCGTTCAACAGCCCACCAAGAGTCTCGCCAACGCGGATGGCCAGCTCTTCAGTCGCATTACTGAGCATGGCTGCGAGCGGGATGATGGCGATGAAGTTGATGACGAAAACCGGGACGGGTTTCAGGTGTGCGTATCTAACAGCAAACCCGATGGGCACAAAGATGAGGAGAACATTGATCCAGGCACCGAAAAGAACGAAACGGATCTGTTTGCCGACTGGTATCTTCCTCTTGTGAGCCTTCCTCTTGCGTTCCTCTAGCGAAAGTTCGTCGTCTTCCGGGTCCTCTGCCGCAACATCTGGTGCATCGTGGTCTTTGCGGAAGATGCCCTTGAATTTGGCACGACGGGTGGGGCCGACGTTGGCCTCTTGGTTGGAAGGCGCAATGGTGCTGTCGCCGGAAGCCTTGTGCGCGCCATTCGTTTCGGACATCATATCCTTCTCCTCCGTTGACTCCGGGATAGTCGTAGACGCGCTTCCGTATGTTGGAGAAGACGTAGATGGTTCGGTGTTGTGGTGGCCGGACATACCGAACTCTTTGCCTGCTTGCATGCTCTCTAGCCGTCTTTGCTCCTCGATGGCGGGTGTAGCATGGGTTTCCGATCGCGTCCTGTGTACTGCGTTCTCTTCGTCTAGGTTAACGTCTCGAGACCGTTGTCGGGCGAATGGGTTGTAGTTCGCTGCGCCGTTGCCGCCATGTTGCGACGCGACGCGATGTGCCTGCCTTCGTACGGTATCTAAATTCATTATTAGATGTGTTCTGGTGTTTGGCAGAAGAAGTCGGGTCGAGGGATAATCGAGACCTATCGCGATCTCGATTCTCGGAGATGTGGATCCACTTACGCATTGATCTACTTTCGCGGCAGCTGTGCCGTCTTCTTGCACTTAGTGGTGGATATGTGGTCCAGTTGAGAGTCGCGCTCAAGAAGTGCGACGTGCAGCTCGATATGCCAAGTGAGTACTCGGAACGAGTTGCTTGTGATTCGGAACGGGTGGCTGGGGGCCGAAACGGATGAAATGGGGGCGAACAATTGTCTGGACCAACGAGCGCGCGAAAAAGTGTGCCTGATGCAACCGGGGAGAGACAGACGCAGGTACGCGTGCAATCTGTGTCGGAGATTTGTCGTTGGAGGTCTGCCCTGAGAACAAAGGACCGGTGAGTGAATGGAGAAAGGGAGGAAGGAGCCAAGGGTAATTAAACCAGCGTTGACAGGAGGCCAGCGCACTGACGAGTCCAACACTGACGAGTATAGTTGTGGCTGTTGTGTGAATGCACGAATGAGAAACGCCTCAGCCACAGTTGACGGGGGCAAATAGGAGCTAACGGGATTGTCAAAAGGCTGTGTTTACAGTAGCGCGCGCATGCAAACGCAAATCACTGCGTTCGGAGTCTACGTGATTGCCTCTCGGAAGACAGATGTGCGAAGCTTCACGTCATGATAGTCAAGCCTTGTTACGGAGAACCAAGATTCACTCGAGGCACTTGGCTGGGGGCTTGGGCTAGCATCGGGCGCAGAGGCGGTCTGGGCATGACGACGCGGCTAGACTTGGAAACGCTTAACTGGTCGACCCTGCATGCCAGCTTGCGCACTAGCAAAGCATCACGATACTTGATCTGGGGAATCTGCTGGTGTTGTTGAAGTTTCCTTGCTTTCCCCCATGGCTGTTTGGCTGGCGTCGCAGGCTGCACCCTGGAGGTTTTACCACGTCTGCTGTACACCGTAAGCTCCAGACGCTTGCTTTGCGTCTGCTTGCATCCGAGTGCGACTGAAATACCGCGAATGATCTTTATACGCACGACAAGCATCAAAGCTTACACTCGCAGCAAGACGCATGCGGCCATGACAGAGATCTGAAATAGCATCCGCTTAATCCTGCATTTATATACACGCGATATGATAGCTCTTAGACATGCATCACATCTGACCTGGTGATCTGCGCCTGCATATGTCCTTACCCCAGTTGCACAGCTGGAGTGATGATGGCACGACGATGGCGCCATCATGGCGCACCAACCCTCGACTGGACACCACGCACGAGGGAAAATATATCCTATCGCCTGCGTTCACACGATCGACGTTTCTTGCTTTTTCCTATGTCTGTTGCCCAACTAGGCAAGTTGCGCAACGGCCATGGATGTCGGCGGGCACAAAGCAAAAGAAATGCCGGGGCCGTCCTCACAGCATTGGTGCGCACTCGCCGAAGGCATGCCGCAGCGACGTGGGTGGCGGCACGCCGCAACAGCCTGATTCGTGCGCAAAAAATCGAGTTCGAGATTGCCCATAGACATAGCGCTCAGTATGATAGTAAGACACGGTTCGCAGGTTTGCATCTGTATGTCTGCCTTCGCTCATGCAGCCACAGTATGCAATCCGGCCGATGACGTACGGGCCTCACAATGCGCATGATAAAGGAGCTAGTCGCGTATACCATGGCTGCAAGAGAAAGGCGTAGCAAAATTATTGAATCCTTTGTAATGTTTACATCAAGTACTCCTTTCCTACATGAGATAACCATATCCAGTATCATGAACGCCCTACTGCCGGTCCAAGCACTCCTGTGCGCCGCTTATCACGTATTGTACTGCTCTCCATGTCCCTTCTCTTGAGACATATGCGCCCAAGTCTGTCCATTTACGGGCCCTGGACCTTGTTGTCGCCCTTGATTACATCTGCATAGGTCGGTGGTGGCCCTTCAGGCTGACTCGAGCTACCCTCGCCGGCTTGCGGTGCAGCAGCATTCGGGGCTGAAGCGTCCTTCGCGGCCTTGCTTCCCTTTGGTTGCGCAAAGCTGTTTGTCACGCCACTCTGCTGTCCGGGGAACTGGCCGTTGCTTGGCTGGCTGCCCACGGTGCCGTAATTCGCCTGTCCTCCAGCCGGCTGCTCGTGGGTGATGACATAGTATGTGGTTCCGCCGTTGCTGTTTGCGCCGCGTTCGCGGTCGGGCACTTGCTGGTATGCGTCGTACGGATCTGGGTTTTGGAGGATCACGTACCAGGCGTGTAGGAGGCCTGGCAGGAAACCGAGACAGCAGAGCGCGAGATTGATGAGAGAGTCGGCACTGCAGAGGCCTTTCTTTACCCATACCCCCACAGGTGGGAACTAGTTGACGTGTCAGTACTTGAAGACGGTGGGTCGCAAAGAGATGGCTGGTGCCTGCTGCAGTTTCGGGGACGTAGACGTACCAGGACGCTCAGAAGCATCAAGAAACAGTCGGAGCCGCACATGATGACAGTGAATCGCGATGTAGAGTTCTGGGTTGGGTTGCGCAGCTGTAGGTACAAGGTCGTAGTCGTTGTGCTGGCGTCGGGGTGTCGCCTGAGTGAGAGGTACCTGCAGTCGCTTGATCTGATGACGCACATTGTGGCTGTGCGTGGCTGTGCATTCGCCGAGGTACCTGGAATACGATATACGGGAACCACCGCTGTCACACTGGCGCTAGTCAAGATGAAGCGCCGCTTCTGCAATTCGACGTCTTTCCAAGCCGATCTTTCGTTCACAAATTATTCTTATCGAGTGGCAAGCTCTGGAAACCAACTGCCCGCCTCGCAGCATATCCATATGTCACTTATCAGATATCCAAGATCACCGAACGTTGCACATAATCCGTTTTGATTCTCTAGTTCAATATGTACGTGTTCATGTCCCATTGAAAACAAACGCTTTGTGTGGCACACAGGTTGGATCACATACAGAAGAGCTGTCCTCCCCAGCACCTGATATTAGCACCTGATATTAGCACATGTGGCTCAGCCTGTAGATTCTGCTACGCATCATGGATCAAAGATCTTCAAGGTCACAGCCCTCGCTGGAAGGTAGAGAATAGCTTGCAGCTGGCTACCTGAGTGCCAGCGTAGTATGCATATCCTGTGGCTGGCGCCATTTTACTTGAAGTAGCTAGCAACGCACACCACGAGTACCAACATATACTTACTGCACATACGATTGTGTGATCTTGTTGGACTATAGGGATAAAACATGGATCGCAATCTCCGAGCGAACTACGGGACTAAACACCAAGGAAACGTGATCTGAAGAACAAGGATCAAACATGGTGGTAGGTGAACAGATAAAAGGATGACATCGACAGAATTTGACGCGACAAGTGGGAAGATCGAATGAGATTGATATAAATGGTGGTGAAGATGACAAGATGACAGAACGTCTTGAACAGACAGTGAAGAGAAAAGGACATAACGTGCCCTGTGAAATGAACATCAAGCGC
The DNA here is from genome assembly GCF_024043165.1 of Alternaria incomplexa. Classification (NCBI taxonomy): domain Eukaryota; kingdom Fungi; phylum Ascomycota; class Dothideomycetes; order Pleosporales; family Pleosporaceae; genus Alternaria; species Alternaria incomplexa. The sequence continues at coordinate 896,877 of NW_026249856.1, forward strand.
TGAATGACGCCATACCCATAAGCCACCCTTTCTGAACAAACTCATCAAAGCATTCTTTAGACAGAAAATGGGATCACAGTCGTCAACCCCTGTAGACGTGAGGGTGTAGTATCAAAGCAGTGAATGAAAATGTAGGGCATCATCCCGCATGATAATATGCTGCATAAAATGGATGATCCAGTATCTTAAAAAGACCATTGTGCAAGGTCAAGAGGCTGGCGGGAGGTGCTCTTGACGAATGACACGGCAGCCACAAGAATGGACGGCTCTGACAAGAATTCTGAGCAAGCATTGCAGTGGGTGTACTCATACTGACGGGACGTTCAACGTCGGCTGTGACTAGTAAGATTCTGCACGAAAATTGGAGAGCGTTAAAAGGAATTGGCAGGTCTTACCTGTACGCAGCATCAACTTGAGAGCGCCGCTTTCGCTTGCTGTAGTCTTCTTGCTGCCGCAAGCGCTCATGCTCGTGGTCCGCATCCTCATAGCTCCTCTTCCGAGAGAAAGAGCTATCGCCTCGGTCGAGTGAGGTTGCACTTGGCACATCCTGTCGTATCTCGCTGCTGGGATTTTCGGGCTCGAAATCAGAGCCAGCCATGGTGTGGTTGCTTCCTTCAGAGAGCGCTGGACTGCCCCTGGAGCCATCGAGACCATGGCCACGATGCTGAGGCGCATTCCAAGGATCGTAGCGTTGTTGTTGTGGGGGTGGAGGTGGAGGTGGGGGCCTAGAGGTGGTGGAAGACGACATGGAGCCATACGGCCGAGGCAGCGGAGGTCCATGTGTATTGTTGCGATGCCCTCCATACGATTGCGCTCGTTGAGGTGGAAGAGCAGGCTCTGCAGTCTTTGTGAAGGCAGAAGGCAATGATGGCTTGCCAGGAAGTGCCGACGGGATCTTCGCATCGGAGGCAGATAATGGTAGTGAAATCTGCTCATCTGATGGTGGCTTCGGGGTCCCGGTCACGCCCAGTTTAGCCAGGATGTCTTCTTGGCTTAGCTGTTGAGGAGGTGCTGTCTCAGACTCCGTAGTGGCAGGTTTGGTGGATCCACTGTTTGTAGCGAGTGCTTGCTCAAGGTTATCCATAATGTCCCACGTAGCATCGCGCATCTCCAGATCCTCATCCTGCTGTACCTCCTCGTACAATTCGTCCGGTCGATCTCGTTGAGCAATACAATCCTCTAGCGAGACGAGATTGGATTTCATGTCCTCGTCTGTGAATACGACGAAGACTGGGTCATCTTGAAGTGTCTCCCATTCGTCTGTCTGCCTAACATTCAAGAAAGCCTCATGCGAGTTGTCGGCTGTAAAGTACATCGACACTGAATCTCCGTTGTCCAGTTTCTCCGGCGTAGGTTTCAGTGCGTCTTCTTCGGCCTCGGCGAAGGTTGATGGTAATGCACGTGTTACCTGCTTTGCGGGATGCCAGATGATAACTCCGAGACTTAGGGCCGGATCGACAGGTTCATTGCTTTTGGGCCATATAGCACCATCGAAATCGAAATCCCAGTCGTCCCAGGCAAGGAACAGTTGCGGCTTCTCGCCTGAACTTTCCTCACTCAAAGCACTCGTGGACTGATTTGACGGTGGAAGGGTACGAGATGTAGTGAGATGAACAGTCGCCTGTGTTGGTGTAGCGTGAGGATCCGGCGTGGAATGACTATCGTTGGGTAATCCGTTGATTGAGCTGTGTTGGTTTGACTGATAGGATGCTTGCCCCTGCTGCTGTGACCACGCTGGATTCTGTCCATAAGCCTGTTGATTGGTGTTAGTGGCCGCATGCTGAGGCTGATATCCTTGATAGTGGCTCTGTGGTGGTGCATAGGGCTGCGCAGGAGGTTGATTCGGAGGTTGCGAGTAACCTGTATTTGGTTGATAACCTGGTTGTGGCCATTGATAATTAGCTTGCACCGGCGGATATGCGGCCTGTGGGTAATTTGGAGCTTGGGGCGGCGGCTGATTATAACCCTGGGCGGAATAGCCATGGTGCGCAGGGGGAGCAGCATAACCTTGCTGTGGGTAACTTGGAGGTACTGGGGGTGGTTGTGAGAATGCAGGCTGCGGCGGTTGGTACTGATTGGGAAAATGAGTGGTTCCAAAAGGGCCCTGGGGTTGCGCCGGCCCACGATAGCCTGGGGGAGGGGGATACCGAGTAATTATCGGATTTCCCTTCTTCTTTGGAGGTCTACACATATGTCAGAAAACGGCCTTTGGGGAATCTAAACTTGAGGTTCGATGTTGTTGTTCTTTTCAAAATATCTGGCCGAGCTGCAAGTACGTGGTGAGATAAAGAAAACCTACTGAACATGAGGAGCACGGTGAGGTGGACCGGCCGGCGGATAGGCAGCTCCTGACTGATATTGTCCGTATCCCGGTTGTTGTCCTGGCTGCTGTCCATATTGATAGGGCGGCTGTTGGCCGTATGGCTGGCCATTGCCATACGGTTGCTGCTGGAAAGGCGCCGAACCTGCTACGGGCCCGCTCCACGACATGCCCACTCTGGAAATTACCTGTTGCGATGCACGTCAGGAGTAAGATGCTCGGGACCGTATAGAAAGAAATGGAGTCGATGGATTTCTCGGAAGTGGTGATGTAGGTCGGACTGGATGTAGGCAAGTGTTCTTGAGTTGGGAGGTGCGCGTCTCAAAATTTGGTCTGGTCGAGCGCACGAGCCAGGACGACGAAAGAGAAGCCCAAGCTCATGGAGGGACTTTGAACTTAGGGTGCTCTGATAACGCGTGAAGGCTGAATGATTTGGGCGGAACTATGACGTTGGGAAAGACGGAATTGAGTTGACGGAAAGAGCCCTGAAGTGAAACAAGCCAGGCTGATGTGAGGAAAACCCTTGGAAGTTGCTATTGAGAGCACAGCAGGATGCAGATGGCGGGTTGCGAGGAATGCAGGAGATTGGCCTCGGGACATCAGAATCTAGTGACGCGACAGGAGGGAAGACTTGAGGGTGAAGACGCCGAGTGCACACCCGTCCCATTGAAGCATGCCAACGGTTGTCGCGTAGAAATGAAATCTGGAGCGTGGTCACGTTTTGCGCTTGGGCCAGGGCCAGCGCGGGATGCCGCCGCATTTCAGGCCGACAGGCACACATTGCCCCCCATTGCCATGTCGCTCGCTCTCGCGCCATCGCCCAGATACCGCCCCTCGATGCGCCCCCGAGGATGATTGTACGATACAGACACCTGCTAGCGACCAGTATAGACTCGATACCCTGAGCTGCGCCGCGAATGCCCCAACACCAACACCCACCGCACAAACACCACCATGCCCGGCCTACCGTGTACGTCAGTCGCCGACGCCTGCGCATTCCCTGGGTGGCTGTGCTGACATTGTGGCAGCTACCGTAGACCTCGATGAATGCATATCGCGCCTGTCGAAGAAGGAGCTGCTCGCCGAGTCGGTGGTCGAGGCAATATGCGCCAAAACCAAGGAGCTGCTCATGAAAGAGAGCAATGTGGTGCACATCAGAGCGCCCGTTACTGTCGTGGGTGACATCCACGGCCAGTTCTTCGATATGATGGAGATATTCAAGATTGGCGGGCCGTGTCCTGACACCAACTACCTCTTCCTCGGTGCGTCTCCGTCCATTGGCCGTATGCTGCACGCGACCTCGTTTCATGACGCTAATATATCCTAGGTGACTACGTCGATCGCGGTCTCTTCTCTGTCGAAACAATATCGCTCCTCGTATGCCTGAAGCTTCGCTATCCACACCGAGTCCACCTTATACGCGGAAACCACGAATCGCGCGGAGTCACTCAGTCTTATGGCTTCTACACCGAGTGCTCGCGAAAGTACGGGAACGCAAACGTATGGCATTATTTTACCGACATGTTCGACTTCCTCACTCTATCCGTCGTCATCAACGACCAGATATTCTGCGTACACGGTGGCCTCTCGCCGTCAATACACTCCATCGACCAAATCAAAATCATCGACCGTTTCCGAGAGATACCTCACGAGGGGCCTATGGCGGACCTAGTCTGGAGCGACCCAGATCCCGAACGAGACGAATTCTCGCTCAGCCCAAGGGGTGCAGGTTATACATTTGGAGCACAAGTTGTCAAGAAGTTTCTGGAAGTCAACTCCATGTCGCATATTCTACGCGCACATCAGTTATGTCAAGAGGGCTATCAGGTTCTGTACGATGACAGACTTAGCACTGTCTGGAGTGCACCGAATTACTGCTATCGGTGCGGTAACATGGCCAGTGTACTGGAGGTCAGCGATACCGGTGAACGCTTCTTCAATGTTTTCGATGCGAGCCCCGACAACGATGTCCACCGAGCAGAGCAGCAGCAACAGCAAGGCAAGGAAGTCACGACAGAGTACTTCCTATGATACCCAACGTATACAGCGGTGCATCATTGGCTCGGTGCGAATCTGGCATTTATCGGCGTTGGCACGAGGCACGGCGTTCGGGCAAGACTATGTTGGTTATATACAATCATGTGTGAAATGCGATCATATACTGAAGCTGGTACGCAATCTCAACAATCTCGTCGTTACCTGCTTTATACGTGATTTGCGCACCTGTTTCAGCATCCCAAGTACTTAGTTTCGATCCAACGCGCCTCTTCGTCATGACCCAGCCTTGCGACCACAATCTTAATGTCGGGGAACACGCTCAACACCCTGTTAAGACCTACGCGCCCTGCCGTATATGTCACAAAGACAACTCTGTTCTCCGGTACGCCATGGTCAACCAGTACCCTGACCGCCATCAATGCCGCTGCACCTGTGGAGAATTGCGGATCTAGAACCAAGACCAGTCCATGCTCTGCGATGTTCTCGGGAAGAGCCCGGTAATGCAACTCCGGTTCTCCAGTCCTGTAGTTTGTCTGGATCAATACTCTCCCAGTCCTGCAGTCTGGAATGGTTCTTCGAAGGCCCGTTTCGAATGCACTTCCACCACGTAAGACTACTACTGCGCTGATTTCCGCAGCCTTCTTGAGTCCCTGGTACGTGTAGTCTTGGGGCGTAGTGATTTTGTGTGACTCAAAAGGCAAGAAATCCGCAGCTTTCTCGACCAAAAGCGCGACCATGCGATCGAAGTAGAAGATAAAGTCTTCTCTCGACGTGGTCGGGTTGAGTAACAGGGTGTGCATTCCCTTGATTTGGTTCGTTTGTTGCAGTACGATAGCATTATCGCTCAATGGGCTATCTTCCGCGATCTTGCCCAGTCGTCTCAGCTCCGTCTGATGCTGTATGCTCTTGCTTTCTAGCGTCTGTCGAACCTGATTGCTCACCATGGTGATTGCGACCTTGTTCTCAATACCTCTTGGAATGATGAGATCAGCAATCTCCCTTTGCGGCGCAACGTATTTGTAGAAGTTTGGCTTTACGAAAGCGAACCATTGTTTGATGCATCCTTCGATGTCGCGTCCGCGTTCTTTCACATCCCGTACGAGACGTCTCGAGAGACACAGGTCAGCGTCGGCTTCCGCAAATATCTTGAGATCCAGGAGGTCGAGCACGCGTTGGTCATGCAAAGCAAAGATGCCTTCTAGAATTATGACGTGCGGCGAGTAGATCGTGGTCGTTTTGGAAAGGCGGGCGTGTTTTTGGAAAGAGTATATAGGCACTTCAGCCACCTTGCCACTCTTGATGTCCTTCAAGCGCTCGACCAGGATGTCGAAATCTATAGCGTCGGGCGAATCAAAGTCGAATTCGTTCCGGAAAGCCGCTGCAGATTGCTCTGGCGTCAGAGGCTTGTAGAACGAATCCTACATGCAGTGGTCCTTAGCTGATTGGAGCACGTGACCCACTGTACGAGGCTGGTACGCACCATAGACAGGATGACAACCCATGGCAAGTTCAAAGATGCCACTATCGCCAGTGCCAGAGAAGTTTTTCCAGATCCAGAACTACCAGCTACACCAATAATGCTCGCGTTGCCCCACGGCGGTTCGTAGTGCGTTCTGCGGCCTGCCGAGGCCATATTTGTGATTTCTTCGGATTTTCAAATGAGACCGTGTTTCTGCTATCTCATGCTCTACCAAACCGCACCTCTCATAGCAAGACTGAATAATGTCGAGGGTGTATGCAGGGTTCCAGCACGATCGGGTTTCTGCAGCGGGCGGCTCTTTACTTAGGCTCGCGCTTACATAATAACGACCCACCCCACTAGCGTTGCCAAGCTCGCAAGCTCAGTCTTTCTCTTCCACGAACCTTCACTCACAAACTTTCTCTCATCACGCACCAAGCTTTGCGTGACTGCCAGCACACTCGACCAACGGTCGGGCAGCTCTATCCTTCACTGATGGACGTCGGCTGAGGCTTGCTGAGCGCCTCGCTTCACCATGGTAAGCTCCAACGCATCTGCTGTCGCAAAACTCACCACCCTCTAACAATCATGCAGAGCTCATCTACCATTTCTGTGTCGGCGGCAACGCCAACACAGCATCCTTTCCAGAGGAAGATTGATGACATCAAGCCGTCCAAGACGTAAGTTGCTACCTGTCCGCGCTGCCTCAGCTACTGCCCCACATGATGATTTCAAAATAAGTTGGGAATCTCTCCGAAACAACGTGTGGAGAACATGTTAACTTGTATCTCTGATCTCGCAGTAGCTGCTGCATTGCGCACTACATTGTCTGGCATTCGACCAACAAGCTAACGTATGCGCTTTAGGGACATCAACTTTGTCATCATGGACTATCTGGTCAGCGAAGGCTACCCTAGGGCTGCTGAGAAGTTCGCCAAGGAAGCCAACATCCAGCTACCTCTTGAAGAGGAGTCCATACAGTCCCGCGTAGAAATACGACGGTCTATCCATGCTGGCGACATTGACACCGCCATTACTAAGATCAATGATCTAAACCCTCAGGTACGCATTCTCTTCCCACTTCGTCCACCCCTTGCAGGATTATATCCAGTTTCATGCACCACGCAGAATCTCTTTGATGATAATCAAACCTTCAGTCCTTAATATGATTGCAAACAAACACATTCACTCATGTCGCATACCTTTTGTTGGGCTTTGCTAACTCCGAGTCAGATTCTAGACACAGATCCATCGCTACACTTCGCGCTGTTGCGTCTGCAGCTCATTGAGCTCATCCGCACATGCACATCGTCTACCGCCTCCGATATCACACCCGCTCTTAGCTTCGCGTCATCTCAGCTAGCTCCTCGCGCAGCTACGAACACGGACTTCCTGAAGGATCTCGAGCTTACTATGTCGTTGCTCATTTTCCTTCCCGCCACCCCTGGAACACTCCAGAAGGAGCTCAATGAACTGCTTGAGCCTTCGCTTCGTCGGCATGTCGCGAGCAAGGTCAACGAGGCAATACTCACGAGCATGGGGGCACATGGAGAGTCACGCATGAGGAGCTTGGTGCGCCTACGGCAGTGGGCGGAGACCAAGGCGCGAGCTGCTCAAAAGGACATCCCTCCCGTTCTACCTCTTGGCTTGCAGGACGCCGACGAGCGGCCGGCCAACGGCAATGGTGAGGCTGTCGACGTGATGGTGCAATAGAGACGTACGAATATGGGGCATCAGTTCTCGACTGAAGCTTTTCCGCTCCTATGCCTTATGTTGTAACGATTTTATGACGAGAGAGCTTTTGAGCTCTGGCCTATTAATGATACCACAATTGAATTCTGTGAAACTCGCGCTCCTTGTCTTCGTGCATGGATTTGATCATTCAGCCTGTAATAGCCCATCTTATAAGTTGGAATATCCAACAGCGATGCAAATTCGGGGTGATCTACCTTTATAGACTACGCCGTTGAGTTTCGTCGTTCAGATGAGGTACTTCCGTTCTGCCATGGTAATCAGTGGTTGGGTACTGTAGCAGGCGGTCGTTCCATGGTCTGGGTCGAGTTAAGTCCTTGATGGGCAGCGTAGCTGACCGCATTAGGCTGGTCGTTCATCATACTCGACCTGTCATCCCGTCGCGACCGGCCGTGTAGTTCGCAGGAGGTTATGAAGGTACTCATGTATGCGACGTATAAGACGGGCCTTGTGCTCCAACGTTGCGAGCGTCTCCGAACCTTCGCCCTCCCGTCATCCGCACAGCCAGCCCAGCGAAAAACACCGCTCTCCGGACCTGGGAATCCCTGTGCTTTTTACCACCAGATCTCCAGCCCCTCACTTTCCCAGCCAACGCAGATCTCGCTCGGAGCCTATGTTTCTGAGCTCACAGGACATCCATCCTCAACCGTCCCTTTGCTCCGTAACATCCGGCCGCTTTCGATTGACGCGAGCAAGCCAGTGTCCGCTACCCCGCGATTGCGGACGCGCTATTCCCACGCCTCCTAGCATCCAGAACCCCCGCATAGTACGACAGGAGCCGCGTGTGGTGGAGCTGTCTAGAGGCAGAGCTAAAACTCTCTTATTGGTCGCTTAGCTTTCTCGAGGTCCTCAATTGGGAGATGTAGATGCACGGCTACATGTGGCTGGGAGAGCTTACGCAGAAGATCTGGCAATAGCGTTTGGAATCTGCGCTCGACCGACCCAGCTGGCAGGTTTCATCAACTCAAATGCACACTTACGTGGATTTGGCTCTCACATGAGCTGTCGAGTAATGCAGTGGAGGGACCAGATGGAGACAAGGCGCGATTGAACCGAACTGTCGCCGAGCCTGGGTAGGACGTTACCATTGCCATTCGCGCCTTCAGTTCACCTGTCACTTGAACAAGAACGATTTTTTGCCTTGAGTTATTTGCGGCACCGGCCGTGGCCGTTGTGTGCTGAGCAACGAGCATCAGGAGATGTTCTGTCGAAAGAAGCTAGAAGCCTGGCGCTGACCCCACCTAGCCGACCATCCCCCAAATCACCCCTCACACCATACTCAACGACGGTTTGCCTCGAACCATAGTCCCTGTGCTGATTTACATGCGCTAGAGTCAGGCCACACCAACTTTCCTATTTCCGGCAGTAGTTTTCGCCTTACCACGGGTGCTTCGCGCTTGCGCTGTGGTCGCTCCCACCCAGCCGATGCATCATGATCCAGCCATCATCCAATCCTCCTCCGTGTACCCCTCCAGAGCTCCACTGTACATGTGTACCTCTATGATGATTGACCAATGAACAAGGTCCATCAGTGATCGTCCAACTCCGACGTGTTGAGCAGGAGACCTGGCTTGGCGTGGATGAACGGACGCATTGCCTGTAGCTTCCTGTAAGAAGGCGCGAATGTATCCGGACCCTGGCGAAGTGACATGTTGGTCCCCAGGTGGGGTTAAAGCGTTGAGCTTGTTTCGGCATTGACGACAAGTATATAAAGCGTACGTCTTCTACACAATCAAGGACATCCACCATCAATCACATCTTCGATCTGCTACTACAAACACTCTCACATTCGACAACCTACTATACTCACTCAACATTACCAACATGCCTGAAATTCCCAAGGAGCAATGGGCGCAGGTCATCCAGAAGACCGGTGGACCCGTCGAGTACAAGAAGATTCCCGTCGAGCAGCCTGGCCCTGATGAGGTTCTGGTCAACATCAAGTACAGTGGTGTTTGCCACACCGACCTTCACGCTGTGAACGGTGACTGGCCTTTGGTGAGTACTTCTCTTCTTTATACCGAAGTCACATTCTAATTATTTCTAGGCTACCAAGCTGCCTCTCGTAGGTGGTCACGAGGGTGCTGGTGTCGTTGTCGCACGAGGTGACCTCGTCACGGATGTAGAGATTGGTGACTACGCCGGTAAGTTCCCTCTTCTAGCGTGTGTATTCTGGAGATACTTCCGAAAAGAATACACATGTCTTTCGACCAATACTAACTCGTCACAAGGTGTCAAGTGGCTGAACGGTTCCTGCCTGGCCTGTGATTTCTGCCAGCAAGCGGACGAGCCCCTCTGCCCCAAGCCCCTTCTATCTGGATACACTGTCGACGGTACCTTCCAGCAATACTGCATCGCCAAGGCTGCTCACGTCGCCCGCATTCCCAAGGAATGTGATCTCGCTGCCATTGCTCCAGTTCTGTGTGCCGGTATCACCGTCTACAAGGGCCTGAAGGAGTCGGGTGTCAAGCCCGGTCAATTCGCCGCCATCGTCGGTGCTGGTGGTGGTCTCGGTTCGCTTGCTTGCCAGTACGCAAAGGCTATGGGTGTACGAACAATCGCTATCGACACCGGCGATGAGAAGAAGAAGATGTGCACCGGAGAGCTTGGTGCCGAGGCCTTTGTTGACTTCTCCACGAGCAAGAACCTTGTCGCCGACGTCCAGAAGGCAACACCCGATGGTCTTGGTCCCCACGTTGTCATCCTCGTTGCCGTCAACGAGAAGCCCTTCCAGCAAGCCGCCGAGTACGTCCGCCCACGCGGTACCGTCATCTGCATTGGTCTCCCCGCTGGCGCTTACCTGAAGGCACCCGTCTTCGAGACTGTCATCAAGATGATCAGAATTCAAGGTTCATACGTCGGTAACCGCAAGGACAGCTCAGAGGCTATCGAGTTCTTCCGCCGCGGCTTGATCAAGGCTCCGTTCAAGGTCGTTGGTCTCTCTGAACTCCAGATGGTGTATGACAAGATGAACAAGGGTGCTATTGCTGGACGCTATGTCCTGGACACATCAAAGTAGGGTGTCAGCTGCTACTAAAGCAAATGCAAATGTAATGTACATATCGAAAGTTATCTGTTAAACAAGATCTCGATTTCTTCCTATGCACATCCTCCCTGTCAAAAGACTTGAGGTATCGTGAAATACGACCTAGACCTAAGGTCTTCCCAACATTCAAGCCTTACAGCATGGATCGTTACAGAAGTAGTGTAAATGCCAGAAGTTCTGTTGCCCTCCATTGCTAAGACATCACCGTGCCTCTCTGCCATTCTTCGTTCTGAACCCATCTTTCCCTCGTACTCTTCCGCTTTTGCATACAATCACTCCCCAGCCGCGCCAAACATGATCTTCTTCGCCAACTCAGCCCTGCCTGATCGTTTCATAGTGATACGGAACGGAGCCAAGCTCCCGAATGATGATGTAAGAGCGTTTGCTCGTTCGAGACCAACACAACTTCCCCGCATCTGCTATCGGAAGCGTACTAACACAGTAGCTCTTGTCCAGAACCGTCAGCCGAACGTCCTCCCAAGCCGCCTCATGTGCAGCCTCGTAGCTCTCAAGCTAAACCGCACCAGCACGGCGTCTTCTTTGTTCTCTTTGCCCTGCATAGACTAGTCGACATAGCGCGAAATTCGCTTGAACTCCGCACTTGCTAACCTCCTCTTTCAAGCAACCCACCTCTCCCCCTCAGTTCCACTACACGTACTATCCATATCCAGCATGTATTGTTCCAACCGATCCAGCATCCACCCCGACTGAATTGAGCCCGCAAACTGTGTCCCCTCTTGCCAGCGAATGCACTTGCTCGCCGCGCTAGAATACTCTACACACCGTATCTTTGCGCTCTCACCCAGTGTGACGCTAGTAGATGTAGAGCATTTTCCTGCAGCATAGGAGAACTGGAGACATGTTGGTTTGGATTCGCAGATGAATTTGCATTTCTCAAAGGGGCCTGAGTCGTCGGGTTCTACGTCCATGGATAGGTTGTCCCAGTCGTCGAGTTTGGCGGAGAGGCGGGGGAGGATGTACTCTTTGAAGACGTCGCGGTGGAGGAGTTGGGTTTTGCCGTTTTGCTGACGGGTTTGCTCAAAGGTCCATAGGGATTGGATGTAGGTTGGGCGCATGTGGTGGTATGTCATGGGGGCGTAACACCAGGGTGTTCGGCCTATCTTCGATACGTTGTGGTCTAGTGATGATACTGGTTCGCCTTGGAAATGGGGAAACGCCCAGAACAAAGGGACGTTGACTTCGCGCAGGGCTGTGGCTAGTACCATGTCGCCGGCCCAGCTCTTGGTTGTGAATGCGTCGTACTCGGCGAGGTTGGCGTTTCTTCGTTCTGTTACTTTGCGCATGGCGGTGGAGGAGAGAACGAAACCGGATCCGCCGTGTGCGAATAGAGTGTCGCCGATGTACATGTGCTTTCCCATATACAATGCCTGATCGGGATCGAAATGGCTCAGGTACTGGAGTACATTCTGCCAAACCATGTAGGTGTCGGCTTCGATGAACACGAACCACTTCGCATTCGGACGGTATGTGAGCGCCTTATCCACCATGGGTAGAAATTTGAATCGATCAAGTTTCCACGATGGATTGTCTAGCGATCCTCCTGGTCCGCTTCCGAGATGCGTCGTGTTCTTCAAGCCCTCTCTTCCGTGAGCCCTAAGGTGATCGTAGAGCTTAAACTCTGGTACTGAAGTTCTGAGTTCGTCACTGATGCCTTCGAAAACATCGTGTATTTGGTGACCGTCAACCTCCTCTCTCAGGTCGGAGTAGACAATGTAGTCTGGCACGCAGCGAAGTGTTGTTTCGAAGTGGACGGGTAACTTCTCAAGAACTTCGGTTGCACCTGTTCTGACAACTACCAGAACATCGTTTGCAATTGGCGAATCCGGACATATTGGGGTTTCGGCGCCTTGCGGGGTTTCTGTTGCGGGTGGTATCCTAGAGGCTGATGTGTCGTTGATGACTGATGGGCGGAGGGCAATTCCGTGATGTACTGGCAGAAGGAATTTGTAAAGTACGAGGAAGCAGACTGCAATAACAAGGAGTATCGTGCGGCGACTGCGCCTTCGGGTTAGGCCAACGGGAGAGTGATGTCTTCTCGGCGCATAATGCAGGCCTTTCTCATCCCGGAATGCGCGATGCATGTTGAATGATACCTAGGTATAGTGAAAAAAGAAAGAAGACGACTCCCAAGAGGTGTGAAAACGAGACAGAGCTGACATGCTGAAGGAGCGCCATTCTCCAAAATAATACATGAGCTGACACTTTTGTGGCGTAGTTGGCGGCTGGATGCCTGGTTCGTATTTCCTTTGTTCCCTCTTGGAGCGCTTGGGTATAACTCGCATATTGCGGCACAGGTTCCACCCCTGACTCGCTAAACACAGGGGAAAGCGCCACCATGTTGCTAATTCAACCAATTGAATAAATCGCAAGATGGCGCGGTGGGTAAGGCGAGTCGCAACGTTGGTAAAATCATCTTCGTGTTTGGTATGTGGAGATGTGGTGTCGGTCGTCGCGAACCTGATCGACGAACTACTCATGGTCTTTGCTCGCGCGATAGATGACGGGATTCGCGCACGAAGGATTCCAGGAATTCAGGGAGATCATCCGGCGGCTTGAGATGCAATGTCGGCTGCAGCATACTGCGATCCTCCTGCACCAAACTGGGTGTAATGCAGTATCCTCAAAAAGGGGTAATGCAATGTGTACGATTGACTGTATGGCCGCAGCCCACCCACATCTGCTCGCATCGACTAGATAGAACGCTGTGCTGATACATGAGTGCCCTTTTACCGAATGTAGAGAGAACAGACGAGATTGATCTTACTAGCAGGTGTGGCGTAGACAGCTAGTGTTAGGGCTGAGTGACAGGTGGTACGGGCGGCCTAGCAATGACTAGCAGATGAAGCTACTTCATCACACCAAACGGAACTTTGCCGAAGCGAAGATTGGGTTTCGTACTAGTGATTATGATCCGAGCGATATGCGAGTGAGATGTGCATGCATATGGCAGTTGCGAAAGGGAGTGAACCTGGGGTTCAAGCTGTCTCCTCGCCATCTACTAACGGGATAGAGAAATTGAGTATTCAATGGCTGATAGATTGTACACGCAAACAAGGCCAGATACTGACGGCGAGTTTGCACCAAGTTTTGCTCAAACAGAGGGTATATATTTACAAAAGTCCCGTTTATACCATTTGGCCTCCAAATACCACCCTTGTGGTCTTGCTATTAGTGATCGCATATATGCTACTCATGACATCGTTAGAGAAGTATCCCATACCGTGTAGAGATACGGAATTCCAAACGCCTGCCTTTTGTGTATAGAAACGTGGTAGAACAAGGTGCCGAGTAATACAATCCTGGAAGGAAGAAGGCAGTGCTGAGGATGCTTAGAAGAAATGCTGTCCGCCGTACCCGTTCATTGCGGTAAGTGGCGGCTGAAGTAATGTCTGCGGTTGCTGCTGCTGAACAATGTTTGCAGGCACGTAGTGCGTCTGGTAAGGATGTTGTGGCATGCTGAAGTCTGCTACAAGCAGAGGGTTACCAAAGCCCGTCGGCCGCCGCTGTACTGGGGCAGGTGCAACCGAGACTTGCGGCATCTGCTGCTGAACGACGACCTGAGGCTGTTGCTGGTACACAACACTGCCTTCCTGCATGTGGCCATTCATCTGCTGCTGCTGCTGCTGCTGTGGGGGTGGCGGAGGCGGAGGTTGTTGCTGTGGCTTCTGGTCCTGGGTTTGCGGCGTATCCCAGCCCCACTTCTGCTTCAGCTCTGTATTGACGAAGCCTACACGCCAACCCGTCTCTTGCCTGATCTTATCGAATATCTGGAGGACCTCTTCTTGCTCGCGTCGGTCTGTGAGCGGTTCAGCTGCGATGGCGAGGGAGCGTAGCGCTACGCTGGCAACCCCGCGGTCTTTGACGTGTGCACTGATACCGCAGATGAACTTGGAGTTTTGCTCGAGCATGGCCCACATGTCGGGTTCGCTAGGGCCCTGTAGCGGGTTGATCTGCGCGAGCAAGACAAGGGATGTATGGTAGAAGAGCCGCGCTATTATCGATGCTCTCTTGATTAGCCAGACTTCGGGGAACGCTGAACCGGATATTGTCTGTCCAGGGTACAAATATGCCATTGGGTGCATGGTGCGTGGTATGTTCTCGTTCCACCTGTCAGTCATGTCTTTCAGCCGAAGCCACTCGTTGTGCCGTTCCTGCAAGGTCTGCCTGGCGACTTCCTGGTTGCGCGGTATCGATGCACGGAAGTTGCATATCCTTGCAACGACATAGAGAATACGATGGGTCCAGACTTCTTCCTTGCCTGACTCAGTCTCTGGTGTAAAGTCCATCTCGATGCCCCACTCGTCGGGGTCCCAAGCGACCTGCCAGTTGAAGTGCAGACAACTCAATATCTCCATGCCGACGTTCAGCCAGAAACAGGCGGCTCCGATGCCTGTTGACCTAGCGTTCCAGCGGCACTCTTTGATCAGAGCACGAGCTCCCGCGATGTGGTTCATCCGTTGTAGCGCACGTTCTCCCATGATTTCGTATACGTTGAGTATTACCGCAGTGGTAGCGCATAGAATGGTATCGCGGTCGGGGTCCTGCAGAGAGTGCAGAAGGTCGCGTGTGGCTACATCGTAATAGTGGAGTGCTTTCTCCTCGCTGTACTTGGGATTAACAAGGGCAAGATGTCGTGCACCACATGCGAGGAAGGCGTGTAACAGCATAGGCTCGTTGAGCGCATGGAAGGGTAGCAGACGCGAGAAGTGCTTGTGTGCGTCCATGCTGTCCATCCAAATGCCGATTTCCTCGACGAAAACCTGCATGTATAATACCTCCTCTTGGCTCTTCAGGTAGTCGCGCGTGGGGAGGGGTCCGGGACTGGCCGAATGCTCCATCGTGTACGGGGACGGTGTTGGGCCGTTTGAGAAACTCGATACTATAGAGTCAGCACGGTCAGCTGGAATGGACTGTTGACTTACTTGAACGCCCGTGTTGGTGCTGGGTCCGCTGTTGGTCGAAGTTGTAGGTGAGTTGCGCTTGCTGGTACGACTCCTGTGCGATGCCCTGGATGGGAGGAATGTGCTGGCGCGACGAAGCTGGCGGTCCCATGCCAAAGCCGTTGCTGCCCATATGAACATGTGCGTCCATGTCCTCTACTGGATACATTTCTCGCCCGCCCACATATTCCGAAGCAATGGTCCGCGACTCGTCCATGAAAGCGATCTGATAGTCGATGCCTTGGGGGATCAGGTATGCATTCCGCTCGCAGGTGGTGTCGAGGAAGTTGAGCTTCTTGCCCCAATTGCACTCGCGCTGGGACTTGAGGCAGTTGTTGCAGGTCGGTTTGGTCTCATCGCACTTGAGATGGCGCTCTCTGCATGTCAGGCAGCCGGTACGAGTCCTCTTAGGCTTGTCGTCTGGCGTGGCATCGCTGGCTCTCTTTCTCGAGGGCAATGGCTTGCTCGTGGGCGAGTCATTGTTGGAGGGTGGTGTCGCGGTGTTGGCCATGCTGACGCTCGCTCGGGGACAGGCGTTGCGCCGTCGCTCGCCGTGGCAGGGCGATCACGACCCCGTAACAGGGCGCGCAGTGGGCCAAGTCTGTCGATCCCTCCACTTCGATTTGGTGGTCAATCGTCGAGTAGTCACGGTTGAAGATGTGGGGTTGGTCGAGGACCGCCGTAATCTGACAGCTCGGTTGCGACGGGACGCGACGCAGCAACGTAAGATTCGCAAGATTCGCCGTAGTGCGGCTGCAATGGCAGTGATTGAACAATAGTGGAAAGAAACACAAAGGCGTAGATCCGTCGTCGTGGTGCGAATGCAAAAAGTGTCGAGAGGGCGCAGGGATAGGAGGTCTTGGTGAATTGGCCGTCGAGAGGGCGTGTGCAGGCGTTCGGTCGCGGATGATATGCAGGAACGCGCTGGTCTAGATGGAGGGGTGGGCGAGGAAAGTCATGGGAGTCGAGGGTGCTTTTGGCGGGACAGAAGCAAACAAGTAGCAGCAGCGAGTCGTGAGGAAAGGCGGAATATTGGATTATACCTGAGCGGGCTGGCGTACATGCAGGCGATGACGAACGATAGGAGATGCTGGACGTCCTGGCAGGGAGCGTCGCAAGGGCAGGTGCACGCGAGGGCTGGGGACCGAGGCGCCTGTAACGTTGACAGCTGCACTCTGAAACAAGACGCTGTCCGGGTTTTCGGTCGTCAGCGTCTGGACGTGTGGACGAGTATCACGACGATCCCGCGATAAAAGACGGCAGAGCTGGACAGCATGCGCCTTCGGGGAGACGTCTGGGCCTTGGTGTGCGCCAGTCCGGGGTGCGACGCCATGATGCGCGCGCCCTCCCGGTAATGATGCGCGCGCCGGCTTGGATGCGTCGTGACATTCGGCGACGTAGCATGGAAACTCTTCTTCCCGTCCCGCGGACCCTCGATTGCTGTGCATCATTGCTGTAGCGAGCCCTATTGCCCAGCGCACTAGCTTTCTCGTGGCAGTTCGTGCGAAGAGCTACCCATCGTGGCGCAGGCAGCAGCTTGGCACTACCCCAGCGCTGCTGGAGAGACAGACACATCTTGCAGGTATCCAGATGATGCCCAACCGGCTTGTGCAGGTGCATTGCGCCCGAGCAGCTTCGACGCTCCATGGCATGCTGACTGGCTGCACCTTCACTCGTCTAATCTTGTAGAGTTTTGCGAACAAGCTCAAGACCAGAATAGATCCCTGTCCGTCTCGGCAATCTTTGCACTGTCATAGCACCTGCCACCCTGGAACACCTGCCGACGCCTCCACATGTACTTCTAAGCTGAGAGGAAACGAATACTCCTTCTTCCATACCAGTCAACATGGCTGTTTCGTACTTCTGCTGCAGCAATCGAATGACCCTCAGCTCGCTAGTACCGAGCATCGTCTGAGAAGGAACGCCCAGCAGGCAGCCGTTTCAAGCGCGCATGTACCTGTCGTTCGCGTTGTATACCCGACAATCAACCGCTCATCACTGGCCCCACCATCGCTTCTCGACGATCGTCTCTCGTGCCGGCCTGCCTGAAACTAACACCTCAGCTTGCCCATGGCCCTGGAGCGCCAAACCGCCACGCTCCCACCAGCACAGCCCACTGCCATTCTCCGCGGCCATGCCTCGCACATCCACGCAACTTTGTTTGTTCGCCAGAACAGTCGTTTGTTGACGGGCGACGCAGATGGCTGGGTCGTCCTCTGGAATGTTCAGACGAAGCGACCAACTGCTGTCTGGCCAGCTCACGATGGCCCCATCCTAGCCTTCGCCCAATGGGGCGATGCAAATATCATAACGTGCGTGTCACTGTAGCAAACCACCAATCACCCTAAGACTAGCCCACGTCTGCCTGACGAGCTCTACTAACCTCAGATCGCGGATACAGACATGGACGGGACAACAGAATAAGAGTCTGGCGACTTGCACTCGAAGACGAGACAGAGAAGCTTTCATCAACATTACCTGAAGATGGGAACCGAGAACACACGCCCAAACCGTGGCTTCTTCATTCGCTTCCCGTCAACACTCTCAACTTCTGCTCTTTCTCCATGGGCTATCAGCATCCTCCAGCCTCTGTCGCAGAGGATGACTCCATCTTTGTGGCAGTCCCGTCAACAGACGACAAGGTGATCGACGTGTATAGCTTCCCTGGTGAGCTACTCAAGGTCAGGATCCCACAGATACGAACCGTCGAAACAGGCATGGTCATGGCCGTGAGATTTGTTCGTAATAGAGCCACGCAGAGACTTCTCCTGCTCGCAGGGTATGAAGGCGGGGTCACTGCAGCCTTCAAGCTGGCTGAAGAACACCCCGACACGAGCGTAGAGACTGCCCAGCTTGTATACCTCAGTCAACCCCATTCTCAGCCGATTCTGTCATTGGACGCTTCGCCAGAGGGCGACTTCTATTTCACATCCTCGGCAGATGCTATAGTAGCCAAGCATCAGATACCGGAGTTGCCATCCATTCCGGGTAAAGAAGACAACGACCCACCCGTACCGTCTTCAGATCTATTCACAAAGCAAACTGTTGATCAGGCGAGCTCCAAGAAAGCGACACCCAGCGGTCTATCTTCACTGCTTTCGTCGGCCGCACCGCTACCGAAGTTCAAGCCTGCTCCGCCAGTCCAGAAAGTGGTCAGCTTACAAGCCCCGTACAAAACAACAGACACCAAACACGCAGGTCAACAGTCGCTCCGTGTCCGCTCGGATGGCAGGCTTCTGATTACCGGTGGTTGGGACTCACGGATCCGCATATACAGCACCAAGACGCTCAAGGAAGTTGCCGTGCTAAAGTGGCACAAGGAAGGAGTCTACTCCACTGCATTCGGTGAGATTCTTACACAAGATGAGATAGGTCGCGGAGATGGGGCTACCAATAAGCGACAAAGAGACCGTGAGGAGCAGTCGAAGCTTAAACACTGGGTCGCGGCAGGAGCTAAAGACGGGAAAGTCAGTTTGTGGGAAGTGTTTTGAGGTCTGTCCGGCTTCTTGTGGGGTTTGGAGTACGCCGACGGTCCCATGATGACGCATTTATACAGATAGATGTATTGTAGTATCAAGTGGCACGTTAATAGCAATCTACCAAGCAATTACAAGAGTCGGTGGTGCTGATGTATAGCGAATCGGAGGTGATGCTGCGCCGGCGTGGGTTCCCCACAAGAAGCCGAGGCATAGCGACCGGGGAAGTGGGCTTGCGATGTCACCGTCCATCGTCGCGACGCTCCGTGCCTGCTTCACCATGTCGTAGCAACAGTGCCAACGTGGACTGACACGAAACTAAAACACCCGAAAAACTCCATCTCCCGAGATCGATTCCTAAACGCGTCCTTCCCATGCGATACGCGCTTTCCGCCGCACCCTTTCCCTAAGGAGACGCTCCTTGCATATCCCACATCCGCATTCCAATCAGCATGGCCTCCTCAGACGAGGACCGGAAGTCCTCCACCGCGCGCCCCTCCAGCCCCGAACAAGCTCCCGATCTCAGCATCACAGCCGACGACAATGTCTACCTGCACGCAGCCGGCTACAACGAATCGCCCGACCGCGGCCTTATACACAGCTTCGCGCGCTTCCGATCCTCGCCGCTCGATTTCATTCGCGAAGTCTCGCTACACTTCTCAGGGACAGGATGGAGGTCTTTTGACGATCACATTGGGCAGCCAGAGTTCTACCCAGGCTTTAGCGAGGATATGAAGGCGAGGGTGTTGAGCAACCCAATGCTCGTCGCCAAAGTTCGAGAGTTGGCGGACAAAAGGGTAGAGGTTGAGGCGAAAGAAGGGCTGTTGGGCGAGGATGCAATGCATGGGGTTGGTGTCGGCGAGAAAGATAAAAAGGCAAAGAGGAGGGTGCAGATTGAGGAATCGCTTATTCAGGTCAGCGAGGGCTGGACGGATTCCATGATCTGCAAGATGGAAAGCAAAGGCTTCATAAGAGGTGCATACTATTTCGCTACACAACTCTTGACAAGAGCATACCACCAGGGCGTCCACGTCTCGAGCGAGGAAGTGCTACGCCTGCGCGCTGTCGCCGAGAAGGCAGCAAAAGACAAGCACTCCATTATCTTCCTTCCGTGTCACCGCTCGCACGTAGACTACGTCTCGCTACAAATCATCTGCTACCGACTCGGGCTTGCCTTGCCCACAGTCGTGGCTGGTGACAACCTCAACTTCCCAGTCGTCGGGTCCTTCCTCCAACACGCCGGCGCTATGTGGATACGAAGGAGCTTCGGGGACGATCAGCTGTACATTACACTTGTACAATCCTACATCGATACCCTGCTGCAATGTGGATACAATCTGGAGTGCTTCGTAGAAGGAGGGAGAAGTCGTACAGGCAAGCTTCTGCCGCCCAAGTTCGGCATACTGAGTTACATGCTCGACAGTATCGCGAGCGGTAGGGTGGAGGACGCGATCATTTGCCCGGTATCGACGCAGTACGATAAGGTCATCGAGGTTGAGTAAGTCTTTCGATCAGCTTGTTCCCATAGGGAAAACTAACACACCCCAGCTCATACATTAGCGAACTCCTCGGTCAACCCAAACCCAAAGAAAACCTCATGGACTTCCTGTCCGCTTCCAGTGTCCTCTCCCTTAAACTCGGCCGCGTAGACGTCCGATTCCACGAGCCATGGTCACTCAAATCCTTCATTAATCAGCAACGCGAACGCTTCTCTAAACTTCCGCAGCAACTCGATACCAAAGACGACCGACTCCGTCTCCTCCGCACACTGGGCTACAAAGTTTTGTCAGAGATCAACGACGTCTCCGTCGTGATGCCCACCGCTCTCGTTGGTACCGTCTTACTGACATTGAGAGGTCGTGGTGTAGGCAAATCAGAACTCATCCGCCGAGTCGAATGGCTTAGCGACCGTGTCAGGGCTCAAGGTGGCCGTGTAGCACATTTTGGGAACCTCCCCACTAGTGTCGTTGTCGACCGCGCTTTAGAAGTTCTGGGACCTGGACTTGTTGGCCTAGTCCCCGGATTACCAGAAGACACATTTTACGCCGTGGATAGGTTCCAACTCTCCTTCTACAGAAACATGACCATTCATCTCTTCATCCTACAAAGCCTGGTCAGCGCAGCACTATACACGCATGTAAAGCAGGGCGGTGGCCCAGAGTATCAACGCATGTCTTACGGTGACCTGCGCGCACAGGTGCACTTCCTCTCGCAGCTCTTCCGGGGAGAATTTATCTTCCCCACCGAAGGTCTCGATACCAATCTCGCCAAGACACTCGAAGGACTAGAAAAAGACGGTGTCATCACGATGTCACGGTCAAAAACCGAGCTCGGCGAAGAAACCGTGGATTTCGTCGAATTATCACCTGCTGAACGGACCCAAGGACGCGAAAACTATGACTTCTACTGTTTCCTCATCTGGCCGTTCATCGAAGCTGCATGGCTCGGTGCTATCAGTCTGATGATGCTCACACCTCCCCTGTCATCCCCCAATGCTACATCGCCATCTCCATCCTCTTGGCTCGACCTCAAGAAAGTCCAAGACCGCGCACAAGTTCTCGGCAAGACTCTCTACCACCAGGGCGACCTTTCTTACTTCGAGGCTGTAAACAAGGAAACACTGAAGAATGCGTACACACGCTTCCAGGAAGAAGGCATGATTCTCGTTACAAAGTCCAAAGACAAGACGCCCGCCACTATCAGACTAGCAGAGGAGTGGACTCCGCAAAGAGGGTCGAACGGTGGCATCATCGCCGATGGTCCATTATGGCGCTTCGCTGAGCGCATTAGTGCTTCGCGGAGAGAAGGCAAGAATCGGCGCGATGGAGCGACAGTTCAGACGAGAGTTTTGGCACTAGCGGATCTGGTTGGTGAGAAGCTTTGGGAGGATGCTGTGTTCGATAGAAAGGAGTTGGATGGGGATGAGGTGGGTGCTGTTGAAGGGAAGGCGAAGAGCATGCGGAAGAGAGGGAACATGGCGCGGCTTTAGGTTGCTTGTTGTATGATTCGTCATGTACTTTAGCTTTGGGAGATATACCATTTGATTGTTGGTCCCATGTCATGGGTACAAGAATTCTGCTTCCGCTGACGGTGTTCCTCTCGATCGTTGAGACTGCTGATCAGGGAGATGGAGCATGGACTGTGATATAAGTCGCAAGGTTCTGTGAGCACAACACATCGCCAACAGTGGTTGTATGCGAATACAAGGACATCTACTTCTGTTGTACAATATGTAGATGGAAACCAGGATGCCTACACATCATTCCTGATGTTTGGTCGTTTCTACTAGGAAGCCATGGGTTCTCTTAGAGGCCTTGTATATGCTTCACTTTCCTATGTTGTGGTGTATGTGGCGGTCAAAAGTGGGCAGGTCACCCAACTTACCCAATGTGTGACGCACAGTTACCCTCTCACCTCAAGGTGATAATGACGCTAGGTAACTCCGGGGCCTCGAGAATGAGGTTTTGTGACTAGACTTCATATAAAGCTGCCTCATATATTCTCTCTCAGTACTATATCTCTTTCCTTCTTTCATCAACAGCACTCCCGCCTGCTGAAACGTACAGTCAACCACACCAGTAAGCTGAGTCTGTTCATCCCTCTGTTCGACAAGATACTGACAGCAATCGCAGCTACGAGGACAAAATGCCCAGCTGCCCACGTTACACCAAAGAGCAGTTGCTCGACATGCTTCAAGAGCAATGTCCCGGTGTCATGGCCAGACTTCCCTCGCCTGAAACTTTCATCTTCCGAGATCTTCGAAAGCCAATGCTTCGTATTGGCACCTGCACTAAAGGAAAGCGCAGCCCAACAACGTACGAGCTTCATGTTTAGTGTGGCGGCAAGCCCGAGGCAAAGCCTGTCTTGCACTATGACGTCGAAAACGACGATCGAAGCTTCAACGGCGATGGATTCTTCAAGAATATGAACGGGACGTACATTTACTCGGATAAGCTCAAGGCAGTGATCGCCTTTGTCTTTGTTTACTGCGGCCAGATGGATGTGTTCTGCGACTTCGGCTTTGGAAATGGCTTCAAATTGCTGGTCGAAGTACTGAACTATGTGCTCTCTGAAGTCGAGGATGGCGCCGCCTCCAGCAACGATACTGCAGAGGCTTCAGATGCGCATGCAAACATGGTCAAAATCCCCGATGACGACCGCTCTGAAGAGACGCTGCCCGAGGAATACCCTCATAAGTCACTGGACAATATACTCTCTGAGAAGCCCAGGAAGAGATCGCTTAGAGTCGAAAGCGATGAACACGTGGTGCAGAAGAAGCTCTGCGTTGAGTAGGCAGCCGCACTGACTTCTGCCCTGTGCTACTATAATTGAACGAGTCTGATCACAGCTTACCTGGGAGATGCTAACCATTCTTCAGGCTACAGGTTGCGAGAAAAGGCGATTCATAGCCAGAAAATTTGCGGGCGAGACTAAAAGTTGATGAAGCGAGTTGAGATGGGTTGAAAAACTGATGACTATTACAGAGGGCTCGTGAGGAAGGTCTCGAGAACGACTCATAATCGATGACAGTATCTCTTACCTTCATGGCTTCCAAAATCAATAATCACCTTCAAAATCCCTTCTTCCTTTCTTCAGCTCTTTCGTGATTTCACCTTATACAAGGAAACAACTAAACACCCTGGAGTCTTCATTAATGCCAGATCCTTCAATTTGTGTGCATTCATTGCTGTGTAGTCTACAGACCTGTTCGGTTTGTTTCAGGTGCGGCGGCTATCCTGATCGTCGTTGGTAAGGACTGCCTAGATTTCGATGCGCGTTGAGTTGGGTCTAGACAGGAAAAGCATGTACGGGAATGGTCCAGAGTGAATTAAGTCTCCCCAAGGAATCTCAACACTTCCAAATCTCCAGAGCTCTGTTGCTTCGTGCCCGCGCTTCTGTGTCATGACATTCCATGTAGTGACTGCGACTCAATCATGGTCGCTTGGGGGAAAATCCAAATATTCCACATTGGCCTTGATACTCAGCCTTCCGGATGTGAAGGTAATTGCTATACCGTCTCCTGTTCGCGACTTCCAGGCACGACGAGTGACATCACGCAAGCACGCGTTCCGCGCTACGCCGAAAATAGGAAGATGCTTGCTTAGCGCGTTGCGCTTCCAGCGGGATGATGCGCCCCGCCACCTCAATTCCACGCAAGCAGGATAGTGCAAGACCCTCGTCCGGCAACCATGATGGACACCGAGGAAGTGCTGGATCTGTATGACATCGCAGTCTTACTCAATTACGAACGCAACACTACGGAACCTCGGCTCCGACACACGAAGTTGAGAGAAGTCGCTTTCCCGGGTACACAACCGAAGACGGTCGCACTTAGCAGTCCAATTGACCAAGGCTGGAACAACAACGCGTCTACTTGGATCGTATTGGATCAGCAGCAGACCAGTGATCCAGATGCCCCAGACCTGCCTACGGAATTCCTACCCGCGAACAAACGCCAGGATAGCGCACTCTCCAATGAGCAACTAGAGACGTTGTTCCATCAAGCACGCAACCACGATGGCTGCTACCAGGCAATCAGTCTGCTTCAGATCTTCTTTGCACTGTTCTCCGAAGATACAAAGTTGAGAGTGCGACATGCGCCCAATGGTAAGCAGCCAGGCATGTCTTATACGACAACAGTCAGTAGGCGTGTCATTGTCGAAGAGTCCTTCCGTGACCCAAAGTTCACCACTGCTATCTGCGTGCTCCCACAGGGCGCAATGTTTGTTAGTGGGCATCAGCCACAACTTCTGCATGCGGTCGTAGGTTTCTCTCCGCTCGATAGCGACACGGTTCAATCCTTCTTCGATCTCTCGTCCATGCAGTTCGGCGATATAGGACGCGGCCCTGGACCAAAGGGAAAGCAGTTGTTTGCTCTGGACACCCCAGAGGAATTTGCCCTGCGTTTCAGCATGTTGGCAAAGGGTACAGATCCTAGCAAGAGCGACCGCACCTTAGCGATCAGTGGTACACCCGTAGACGATTGGCTTTGGGAAGTGGCGATGAGGACGAAAAAGAGGTGGATGAATAGAGCGACGGAGAAATGGTGTGGTCACTGTGGAGCACCAGGTGCCAAATCCAAGTGTGCTGGATGCGGCGAGGCGTACTATTGCGGCAAGGACCATCAAAAGTTAGCTTGGGGATATCATAAAGGATATTGCGGGAAGCCTTGATGAAGGTTCTGACGAACGCAGAACCTGCAAAATAACGGACATCTCGTAGAACGTCTTAAATCTTGGTGGGTCATATAACAGGGGGGTATAATTCATCAACACTAGAGTTGTATCTAGAGCTGCACTGCACTTCAAATGCACGTCTATCTTTCCATCCACTGTGCGGCATGCAGTATCAGACTGTGCAAGACAGCACAAAGACATTAACCGCTTTCCAGGACGATGGCCATATCATCCGCGACCGAATGCAACACTACTGTACTCACATCCTCCCACTCGGCAACTCATTAATGGTGGCTGGAACTGGCGGCGACATAGCTGGGGAGTACTGCGGTACAGGGCTCACTGGCCCGTCCGAATAGTGCGGGTTCGCCTGCACAGGATTCACAGCACCTTGTATTTTCTCCGGCATCGCATAGCCACCCTGCTGCGCAGCATACGCAGACTGAGCATTGGGGTCATAGAAATGTTGCGCGGGTTGCTGTGCGTTCGGATCGTACTGACCGTAGTGCTGTTGGTGTTGAGGAGGTGGAGACGGCATCTGTTGCATGTGTTGCTGAGGGACGGGCTTCTGCTCGTGGTAGTACTGGACACCGGCTGGTGGAGCTTGAGGTGCGGTGGGTGGCTGCTGCATGTTGTTGTTGACGGTGGTATTGTTCTGTTGCTTCTTCTTGCGGCGAAGAAGGAAGAAGACTCCGAGAACTACAGCGGCTAGAAGAGCGACGCCGCCGATTACTCCACCGGCGATTGCGCCTACTGGAGTTGACTTCTTGGAATTGTTGGATTCGTTGGAGTTGTTGGAGTCGTTGGAATCTTCGTTACCGGAGGAAGGTGTGAGGTCAAGTGGTGCATCTGAGGGACGACCGGAAGCGGTACGTGAGAGTGGAGTGAATGACAGAGAGATTGGGGTATTCGAGGATGAGCCAGTGTTAGGGGAGGTCGATGAATCTTGGAAGTGTGTTGTCAGTCAATGCTTCATCAAGGTTAGAGAGATTGCATACCCTGGTCTGGGGTGGTCACTAAGATCCTTCCTCCCGTTTCCGTCTTAGCATCGCACCAGTAGTTGGTCAATGGTGAAGGG
The DNA here is from genome assembly GCF_024043165.1 of Alternaria incomplexa. Lineage (NCBI taxonomy): Eukaryota > Fungi > Ascomycota > Dothideomycetes > Pleosporales > Pleosporaceae > Alternaria > Alternaria incomplexa. The sequence goes on from NW_026249856.1 coordinate 923,143, forward strand.
TCATTGATATCTGTTGCCAGCTCCCAGTAGCTGCAAGTTAAGTTTGAGCCTCCACTGCGATGCCATGTTAGTATACAATATCCAGGCGACCAGGAGCCAGAACGTACCAGAAGACTGATGTAGTCGGGTACACAACGTAATCGCTCTCACAAGAAAAGAACTCGCAAAGAGATTCTGGCGCACAGATCTTGTAAAGGCTACCTGATGTTGCGATGACATGACCCTCGTTATTTGCAGTGATGGTGTCATCTAAGACTTCTTAGCAACAGTCGAGCAGCCATGTAGGTAATCAATCTTACACAATGTACTCGAGCCATACATGCCCGTGGAAATATATCCAAGGGTAGTAACATCTCTAGCAGCCAGTGCTACAGCTGTTGCAGCAGGGGCAGGCGTGACAGCAGGCGTCGGTGCCCGTATCATAGCAGTGCTCCCATACTTTGCGGAAAAGAGAACGACCAGCAATGAAGAAAGCCTGGTATATGCCATGACGTTTCAGACCCGAGAAATTACAGAACGAGGAGCAGAAAGCACCCTTAAGGAAAGAGCAGGGCCCTATAAGCTAAGTACTCATACCTAGGTATGTTGAGCTACGTACAATGAGAAAGATACTGCGCCGTAAGGCGTGCAGCGACCCGCTGGGGCTTGCCGGCTGCGGCCACACATACGAGGAGAGCGTATTGAAGGCTGATCAGCTGAGATTTTGTGCAATTGGGTTTTATGGAAGTGTTCGGTTGGACGTGCTTGTCGTACAGGCAGGATTGCTGCAATACTTGCACCACACCTACCTAGGTACGCTTTTCCTGCTCATTCTTTCCGTTACTGCATCATTTCAAAGCACAGTTGTTCAGTATTTTCACAAGGTGTTCGTCTTGACGCTAGACGCAATGGTGACCGCTGCAGGGACAACGGATGTGTAACTAGCATGGGGTAGCGAGCTGAAGAAGAAAGAAACAATCCGCCTCGCTTGTGTAGCGCCGCCATAGGCTGTAAACAGGCCGCTTGCAGCCATCACCACCGTGCGCTTTACCTTTTTAATATGAACACCAGGCACGTCGGATGTCTTGGTCGCCAGATAGTCTCACCGGTAAGCCATGTGTTGTGCGACGCGGCAGAGTCGCATGCAGATCCCCATCGTGGCCGTGAACTGCCGAGGTAGGGTTTGAGGCGCAATAATTTCAAGCCTTCTCATGTCCCAAATGACAGCTGCAAGCAATGAGCTTGTGCATGATTGTATCGTTGGGAGTGTTTTGGTGCGAATCGAGGCCCGTAAGGTTTGGTTGCCTACATAACTTTGGAGGACAGGTGCTAGTCGGTCCGAAAGCTCTACACGATGGGTCACATTTGGCCCCCAAACCTTTAATGAGTCAGTGCCGCGGCAAGCAGATTTCGGCTGAAGGTCCTTAGGGTGGCTTGGAACAGAGTGGGGATAACAGAGGAGCATCTTGCACGTGGGCTTGGAGCCTTCATTACGCTGTCGTTATCTTTTCAGTCGGGTCTATCTCCTCTTCACGCCAGGACATCTAATGTCCATGGCCATCGTCACCACCTCCACCTTGCTCCTCTGGATCCAGCTTGATCAGGGTATCGATACGCATAATGGCAACACACGCCTCCACTGCTGACTTCAATTGCTTGACTTTGCTCATGCTGGGTTCCAGTACACCGGCCTTTAGGCAATCGTGCACTTTACCGTTTGACAGGTCCAGACCGTAGTTCTTGTAGTTCTTCGACTTGGCCAGCTGCTTTGCGTCTTGCGACGAAGGGTCTGAAGGGTTCACTGTACGCTGTGAAAGAGCGTGCCGTGATCGGAGGTTGGCGACGAGCTCGGTAGCATCCTTGGCCGCGTTGATGGCAAGTGTCTTAGGAATAGCAAGCAGAGACTGCGCAAAAGCAGCAATGGCCAACTGTTCCCGAGAGCCCTAGACTTGTCGTTAGTCACGTTGTTGACATGCAAGGATTGGAGTGACTCACCACTGACGTTGCCCACTCTTCCAAGTAGATGTGCAACGCAGTCTCGACGGCACCTCCACCAGGGACAATGCGGCCGCTCTCGAGGGTTCGCTTCACGGCTGATAATGAATCGTGTACTGATCGCTCCATCTCGTCCAGGGCGTAGTCGTTCGCACCTCGCAGGATGATGGATGCGGACGAGAAAGCCTTGGTGCCCTTGACCAGAATGCACTCATCGTCAGAAATGCGCTCTTGCGAAACCTCCTCAGCATGGCCAAGGTTTGCTGCCTCAAACTTCTCGTCACCGTTCAGATCAGAAAGTGTGCTGACCAGGGTTGCTCCGGTCGCCTTCGCTATCCTTCGCAGATCCTCCTTCTTACACCTTCGCACAGCCATGGCACCCTTCTCGACGAAGTGCTTGAGGCAGAGGTCGTCGATGCCCTTTGTAGTCATGATGACGTTGGCGCCGGCCTTCAGGATCATTTCAATGCGCTCAGTGACAATGCCAGCCTCGCGCTCTCGAATCTTCTCTAGCTGCTCCGGGTCGTCGATGGTGATGTGAACACCCAACTTCATGCGCTCCTTCTGCAGGTTGATGTCCAAGCAGGCAATCTTGGCGTCGGTGATGCGCGTCTTCATGGCTTGCGAGGCGACCGTGCAGTTGAGAGCGTAGCCCTTGACCAGTATCGACTGAGTCGCGCTTTGACCGTGTGCCTTGAGGATGTTGACAGCCTTTACAGGGTATTTGACCTCGCCCTTGTTGTTTGTCATCTTGACAGCAGTCATGCCATCTACCACCATGTTGGCGAAGAAGTCGGAGTCGGAGCCGATAATCTTGCTGGACATGGACGTCTTCGCGATGTTGACTAGCGAGTCCCGACCGAGCGCATCGACCTTGGTGCTGATGTTCTCGTTCATGTACTTGACCGCCTCCCTCAGCGCCAGCCTGTAGCCTGTGATGATGGTGGTGGGGTGGATCTTGTTCTTCATGAGCTCGTTCGCTCTCCGCAACAGCTCGGCCGCTATTATGACGACGGAGGTTGTGCCATCGCCGACTTCCTTGTCTTGTTGTTGGGCCAGGTCGACGAGGATTTTGCCTGCGGGGTGCTCGATATCCAGCAAACTGAGGATGGTAGCGCCGTCGTTGGTCACGGTAACGTCACCGATGTCGTCGACCATCATCTTGTCGAGACCCGAGGGCCCAAAGGACGACTTGACGACATTCGAGATCGCTTGGGTCGCAAGGACGTTTTGGTCGCGAATGTCCTGGCCGCTGATTTTCTGGCCGCCGAGGACTGCACGTGTTAGCTTTTTGCGGCGGTCTTGTTTGCTTCGGCGGCTTACACAGAGTTCCTCCGCTACGTGACTGCTCGAAGATTCCTGCCATTGTGTCGGGTGATAGCTGTTCTGCTTCGTTGTTGCTGCCTCTACGCGGTCCAGAAAATCTCCAGCAATGCCCGCCCGCGTCGGCGACGGCGAATGGTAGCTCCGCCCGTGAATCGCGCTAGTCTGGACCCCTGCGCCGATGACTCGGCCCTCCACACATTTGGCTGTCGACTCACACGAGACTGCAACGAGCCGACTCTGTCTTAGCTTTACGTGACTCTAAAGTGCTCTCGCCTTATATTGTTTGGGTTCCCCACCGTCTCTTTAACTTGCCATAACTCAATTGCACGTAAGTAGTCCCAAGTCGCGTCTTGATACCCCGCCTGCCCCACCAACTCACCCTGTTTACAAATGGGTTTGGCTAGAATATCTATACGACCGCGATTTCACTACCTTTTCATCCATTAGTACTCGTGAAGATATCTCTTGCGAGACGCTGACAGCTTTGTATAGCACCTTCCCAACATGGCTGAAGCCACAGCTGCCGATGGCAAGATGAAGGATCTTTCCATCTCTGAGACCAAGAAGAGTAAAAAGGATGGTAACCCTCAGAAAGCCGCGAAGAAGCCCCAGCAACAGAAGAAGAAGGTAGGTCTATGCGGCGACACCGAACATCCGACACCATGCGCGATACTAACCAAGCCACAGATCGAAGGTTCAGCGTTGATTGGTATCGATGTCGCAAAGGAGGTCGACCTGGGAGACTGGTACCAACAGGTCATTACAAAGGGACAGATGATCTCCTACTACGACGTAGCCGGATGCTACATCCTCGAGCCCTCCTCGTACGCTATCTGGGAGAACATCAAGTCGTGGTTCGACAGCCAGATCAAGACTTTGAAAGTCCGAAACGCATACTTCCCCATTTTCATCAGCGCGGATAACTTGGAGCGAGAGAAGGAGCATGTGGAAGGTTTCGCCGCCGAGGTCGCGTGGGTGACCAAGGGCGGGAAATCTGACCTGGAGAAGCCCGTCGCTGTGCGCCCTACATCCGAAACAGCCATGTACCCCTACTTCGCGCGCAAGATCCAGTCGCATCGCGATCTTCCCCTGAAGCTGAACCAGTGGAACAACGTCGTTCGGTGGGAGTTCAAGCGTGAGTACTGATCTATTCTTTTCTCCGGCAACGTCTAATCTGTGTCCAGATCCCATGCCCTTCATCCGATCGCGCGAGTTCCTCTGGCAAGAAGGCCACACCGCACATCTTACCCAGAAAGAAGCGAGCGATGAGGTTCTCCAGATCCTGGACTGGTACTCTGATGTGTACCAGAAGCTGCTTGCCGTTCCGGTTGTGAAGGGAACGAAGACTGTCAACGAGAAGTTCCCCGGAGCCGACTACACCACCACTGTCGAAGGTTTCATTCCCGCTACTGGCCGCGGTATTCAGGCTGCAACATCCCATGCTCTCGGTCAACATTTCTCAAAGATGTTCAACATCACAGTCGAGGACCCCACCGCCAAGGAAGCTGGAAAGTCGGAACACGTCCACGTTTGGCAGAACTCATGGGGTCTGACTACACGTTCGATCGGTGTCATGATTCTGACTCACGGAGACAACCGAGGTCTTGTCATTCCTCCCAGAGTGGCTGAGATCCAAGTTGTTGTCATTCCTGTGGGAGTCACCGCCAAGTAAGTTTATCACTGATAACTCAACTATGGCAATGCTAACGAAACCAGGATGTCTGCTGAGGCTAAGGAGGATCTCTACAGTAAGGTCAAGAAGATCCATGACGATCTTACTGAGGCTGGTGTTCGCGTTGAGACCGACTACCGTGAGGGCTACTCTCCCGGCTGGAAGTTCAATGACTGGGAGTTGAAGGGTATTCCTCTACGAATCGAGTTCGGCCCTAAGGATGCTGAGAAGGGTATTGTCACCACATCTCGTCGCGACATCGATGACAAGGACGCCGCACGTGGTACCATCAATGTCGACAGCATCGCACAAGAAGTCCCCAAGTTACTCGAGCAGATCCAGGAAGACATGTTCAACAAGGCTGACAAGGCATACCGGGACCACCGCATCCAGCTTACCAACTGGGATGACTTTGTCCCTACCTTGAACGGTAAGAACGTTGTCCTGGTTCCCCACTGTGAGGGCGACAAGTGCGAAGATGAGGTAAAGGCGAAGAGCGCACGGAGTGCGTTGGGCGATGGCGTTGCGGAAGACAAGCAGGCCCCTGCCATGGGTGCGAAGAGTTTGTGCATTCCTTTCGAGCAGCCCGAGGGTATTGAGCCTGGCAAGACCAAGTGCATCAACCCCGACTGTCAGACTCCCGCCAAGCAGTGGATCTTGTTCGGACGGAGCTACTAGTGAATTGACACCTCAGGAAGTGTATTGTTTATTCGAGCATTCGGTGGCATGGAGTTTGATGGCGTGGTGTTTGCGGCATGGGGAAGCGGTTGTCGTTACACTGGTCATTCATGGTTTTGCAATGTTGATATAGCTTCTAGCATAGAACCCAAAGTTCTGACCTGCCCTGCCCTGTCCTTCGAAGCCGTATCTTCCTGAATGTACAATGTTGTTTCTATATTGACAAACGCGCAGGTAGGCAAACGAATGCTAGTGCGTGAATAAGCTAAACCAACGCTCATATACCGCTTGGGAATGATTGAGCCGCCACTTTTACCAGCCCTTTGCGACATATCACCGCCTCTGACTTTGTGCTAACTCACCTCCACGCTGCCGCTCTAACATTCACTTACTCCCGTCATCCAACTTTGATCTTGAGTCATCCACCAACTCATACACCAAGAGTCCCCGATCCTTCGAACAGAACCTCGCCAGCCGCCCAGAATGTGTCACAAACTCCTCCAAGTCTATGCTTGCGGGCACCACAAGACAATCTGCACAACGCCGTGCCCCCACGCTATCGCTACAGGCCGCCGCATCCCCAGCAACCGTGGAAATGCACCGGATCTGTCGCGCTCAAGTTCCGTTGTGTCCGCTATGGCGCCCACGTCAACTAGTCCACCAGCGCGGAGAACCGACGTCCAAGATCTGCCTTCACAGCGTGCTCGTGAATCACAGGCTCATCCTCCTCCACTGAGAGCGGCGGTGCTGGGCAGTCAAGCACAACAGCAGCAGGGTGGAGGCAATGCTCCAGCATTCCGCTTCATGGCGCCGGGTACAGGACCAGAGGCAGCGGGTGCGGGATCGGGTTATATGCAGAGCCATCCTAGTTCCCCGGCGTCAATGTCTCCAACTTCTCCAACTGAGAGTCAGCCTTCACCCACTTTCTCGACCACCGGCACCTTAATCGATGCGCCCTTTGCTACAAACATATCTTCGCCATCTACCTTCTTCACACCTGCCGACCCAGAAGTTGACGATAGGTCAGTACCCTGTCACCACTGCGTCTCATCCCTCTCTTTCCACGGTCCGATGGCTAACATCTCAACAGTGACGTAGACCCCAACTTCTGCGCTTACCACTTTCCCCGTTACCTCCCTGGACTCAGAGTACCTTGCAAGGGGTGCTACTCGCAACCGCAATATGAGGATCAACGCGATGCGTGGATGAAGCATTATCGCGAACAACATCCAGCAGACAAAGTTGAGGATATTGAGCACCTGAGTGGAGTGGCTGCAATTATGGAAAGATTTGGCTGATAACCATTTCCCCGTTGGAAGTGGGACGAATGAAAGTCGATAATGGGTACGAATCTGTGGAAAGGCTAAAGCCGTTGACTGACTCTGTACACTTTGGAGATCCTCATAGATGGGAAGCGAACCTCTAGGAAGAGGATTTCAAAAGTACAGACCAGAGCGAGAATAATTCGATTATCCTACCCTTGCAATGCAGTGCTCGTGCCATTGGTCATTGTCGTCTATATGTGCATCATTCGTGTGTCGTCATTCAATGCCAAAGCATGTCCAAATCGCTACAGCCGCTGGGCAGTCTAGCTGGTGTCCATGTCATCGCCGCCCTTCTTCTCCTTTTCTACTGTCTTCTTGACACCTTCCAGAAAAGCCTTGACTGCATCCCCGCCACCAAGTGGCATGCCTCCACCTCTCATATAGCCTCCGTTTTCGACATCAATTTTCAGTGCCTGGCTGACAGTCGGTAGAGCACCAGTCCTCAGGGCCTCGTTCAAACTGCCTAAAGCTCCCCTCAGCTGGGGTGCCCGTAGGATCCTGCTCAAAACCTCGATTTTCTCGTCCCGACCCAATGTCTGTATGGCCATCTGCGCGGTCTCGGAGTTGGGGTCGATTTGATCGATGTCTTCAACTTCGGCTTCTAGGAGGAAAGGGATTGTCGGTAGTTGGGCACACAGTGCGTCGATGGTCTCGTCGGAAGCGTTCTCAACGGTTGAGAGAGTATGCGTAGGCCAGAGGAACTCGGTAAGACTCGCGAAGGGTTCTGATCCTCTTTGTTGTTGTGAGCTGCCGCCTGCGTTGCCGCCTTTGAGCGAGTTCATGAAGTCTTGCACAATGGCAGAGACATCACCTGATCCGGCTCTGTCGACGCGTTAGCGAGAATGTTCAAGAGGATAGGCAAAAGCAAAAACGCGAAACGAGCGCCGCGGCGTGGCCAGTGGAAGACGTAGCATGATGCTTATTTTCTATTGTTGTACATGAGCAGCCAGTGCCAATCGCCATGTTTGGATGGTCTTATGCTTCTCCCAAAACGCCGTACCGTGACAGGATATCTTTATAGTTTTGTATAGAGCCGTTGATAATTTTCACAGCAGCTCGATTCTGCCCGGAAAGGTAGACTGCGCCACGACGCCGAATGCGATACAAATAGATGGAACCTACGCTCGACCACCATCGGCACCCCCTTCTCGGGACTCTTCGCCTTCATCTCGGATATCACCGCCTGTGGCACCAGCACCTGCGCCTCCGGTGCTACCGTGGCGGTTTCGGCTAGATGGCTCTACGTCTTCCATGGTCTCATCCTCGTCATTGTTGGATGAGCTCGAGATACCTGCAAGTTCAGCCTGTACATCAATCTCCTCGCCCGTCAGCAGCAAGTCAATGACTTGTCCGATCTTGAGGTCGCGCTCGCTGAACCAGCTCGCGCCGCGCGGGTGCTGCGATTTTGATTGCAACCAGAAGAGATAGCGTTGTGAGCTCGAGCTGAACTTGAGGACGAAGATGCGGCCGTCGGTGGGCGACTTGATGTTCTCGGGGTCATCGATGGAGTCCTTGCCGGTGTAGGGTTGGAAGGAGCCGTCACCGGGGATCATGATGAGGTCGAGGTCCGACTGGTCGAGCGAGCGGTCGCGTGGTCGCCAGCAAAAGTGCACGAATTCTGGATACGTAAGTTGACGAAGCGGCTGAGTAGGTTGCAAACAAACCATCTTCTCCTTGGTACAGGTAGACATAGCCTGGTGTCGGTACTGGCTTGACTGTCTGCTGGTTGCCTTCTCCGCGCTGTGGCTATTGTTAGTGCACGATCTGGATTGTCAGTTTCCGCAACGCTTACAGTCAGCTCACACTGGCCGGCCTTGAAGGTGATGAGCGGTTGGATAGACATCTCTGCGGTGTGTGTCGGTGTTGGGGCAGTGATGTTCAGCGGCGGTACCGCGAGCATCGCCGCAAGCTGCAAGCTCCACGCGGGTTACGTAACCAACGGAACAACTCTCGGCCCGGTCGCGCGTATCGATTGGACAGCTTGGCACACACTCGAATTCACGAAAATCGATTCCATCGCCAACACCACCGACCAGCACTAACGACCACAGCGAAACGAAATGGCGGCCAAACAAGAGGACACGAAGCCCACCACCCAGAAGTTCTCCAAGGGGGAGAGGTCGATACCGCACCACTCGCAGAAGGCCAGCAAGTACTACCCTGCTGAGGACGTTGCTGTCCCCAAGAAGGTACGTTCGCGATAGACGATGGTTTGCACGGAAGAGAAGGACTGCAGGGGTGCTGGGTGCATTCACTGCGACAGCATGCGGCGGGTGTTTGGGTGCAAGGACAAGAATCAAGACATCAATTGGAGCTCCGCTAACTGCGACTCAAGGCCCGCAAGTCTGTCCGCCCTGCGAAGGTCCGCCAGTCTCTCCAGCCCGGTACCGTCGTCATCCTCCTTGCTGGTCGCTTCCGCGGCAAGCGCGTCGTCGTCCTCAAGCACCTTTCCCAGGGTGTCCTCCTTGTTACCGGTCCCTTCAAAGTCAACGGTGTTCCCCTTCGCCGCGTAAACGCCCGATATGTCATCGCTACCTCTACCAGCGTCGACCTGAGCGGCGTAGACGAGAAGGTTGTGGAGAAGTGCAGCCAGGACGGCTACTTCACCAAGGACAAGGCCGCCCACAAGCCGGGTGAGGATGCTTTCTTCAAGCAGGGCGAGAAGCCCGAGGTACGTACACACAATGGAAGTGCAATGCGACAATACTGACAAAAGCCACAGAAGAAGGAGACCTCCAAGGACCGCGTCGAGGACCAGAAGGCCGTCGACAAGGCTCTCCTGGCCACCATCAAGAAGGAGGCTCACCTCGCCGACTACCTCGGTGCCAGCTTCAGCCTCCGTAGCTCCGACAGGCCTCACCAGATGGTCTTCTAAGCGACGGATAACGATCGGGCATTCGGCGTTCAGTGCATGGGATGAAAGACGACTTCGGCATACTGCGGCTGTACTAGCGAGAAACAAGACTCGCAGCGGCACGGCAGCCAATTTTTTTCATGGAGGATTCCGACAAGGCATTTACCATAAGACTTTATATGAAGCGAGCGAATCTGAGACGGTCCAAAAGTGAACATTTGGTCTCCGCTTGCGTGATGTCATAGTTGGGCGTTCAATTGGCGCAGTACATACTGGGTGGTAATCGAGTACTGATGCAAAGAATAGAGATACAGACGTTACATTCTTCGACCGATACTGCGCCAACTGCCCACGAACTCCCAGCGACCAGACGTAAGGGTATCAGAAGCGACCGCTAACCAAGGACACTACCACCGAACCAATTGCGCCAATGCCACACGTATACAGACCTCGTTACATGACCCTAGGCTCGCCGCTTGACCTACTTACTTCTTTCCCCTTCCTTTCCTAGTCCTGCCAAACTTCCCCGCCAGTCCGTTAGCCGCTTCCCCCGCGCCATCTATAGCTTTCCCCGCCTTCTCCTCCACGTTGTGCTTCTCCATCTCCGCCTTCAGGTCCTCAACGACATCCTTACCAATTGTTGTCCCGTGGCACCAGTCCAAGACACCCATGCATCCGTAATTACCCTCTCCTTCACTCATCATGTGCGCATCGGCGCGTCGTGCCATGCCTCGCAGCATGATGGTTGAGGGTAGGACATTATACCCAGAGTACACAAAGGTCTCTTCTAGACTGAAGATAGCGATCAGGATCAAGTAAGTGAGGATATGCATCCGAAGAGCAATTGCTGGAAGGTATAGAGGCAGGAAGCGGTGCAGGAGGTGGCAGATGGGGTGGTCGTAGTTTGCGGCAAAGGAGTAGGGGATCTTGATGCTGTGGTGCCAGCTCTGATGCAAGTCCGAGAGTACACCGCCAGTCGGAGAGTGCAGCAGATGTGTGTGGATATAGTATTGCAAAACCTATGACATGTCTGTCAGTACGTCTTTGTTAGGGAACGCAATCATGGGATCTTACGTTACGAGATAAGAGTCCGAAAATGCCATGTTTGACCATCGTCCATGGGTTTGGCAGGTGATTCAATCCCCATCGACTGCCTTTGATGAGTAGCAGACTCCTCATCTGCAGTACGTCTGTGATCAAGAACTCAATACCCGCTTGCAACGCCACACTAAGCAGTACATTTGCACAGCTCCACGCAATTACCCTCCTCACTGCGCGTGCGCCACCCTTCTGATTGTTTGGGATACCCCATTGTCCTTGAGATTTGAACTCGATTGCTAGACTTGGTAATCCGATGTCGAATAGCAAGAAGATCAGGCTGGGTATGATGTAGAGAGATAGCCGAATTACCAGTGGCGCAACTAGCTCAAGTTGGAGAGGAGAATAGGATGCGGCGATTGTCGTCCATGCGACCGAGAGGAAGATGAGGTTTAGGCCTGTCGACCATGAGGATAGCATAGGAATGGCCAAGAATGAGCCCAGCGGTAGGGCGATAGGCGCAAGGATGGAAGAGAGTAACGCGCCCATGCCGAAAAGAGCCTCAAATAGGTTTGGAATATACTCTAGGGATGGAAGAGTAGTAAAATATGTATATGCGCATCGATCATGTGAGGTGGGGATTCTGCGCGCGGTAGATGTTTGTGGGCTTGCGCTTGATTGCGATGTGAGCGATGACGTAGCGGCGGTGCGCGAACTTGGTTCACGCTGTGTCCGCGTGGGAACGCGTCCGCGACGTAAGCGGGGCGCCCTTGTCTCTTAAGGCCCCATGTGAATGGACCCTGGACACGTCTCATCTTCCCTCCATCGAAGAGCACCGGTAAGAGTTTACGCACGAAAGCGATGTATTCCTCAAAGTAAAGCTGACAGTGACGCTACGCTCATGCGATCGGATCGCCCGGATTTACCCTTAGATTATCATCGCACCGCGCTGCCTCCCGCATCAACTGTTCGCCCTCGACCGCTGCTACAACCGAAACGTTATCCACACCTCCTCTATCGCTGGCACTTTGCGTGACATATACATCCACAACTTCCATCCTCTCAATTTCACTTCTGACCTTTGACCTTCACGCTCTGCGTTCATCCTGCTCCTGCAATCCAAAGTGGCTCCGAATCTCCTCATATTTGATTCTGTACGACTCGGCTTCTTCGTACCTTTTCTTCCAGAGTTGTGACTCTTCTTGGGCTTTCTGCGCTACTGTCTCAGCATCCCGAGCGCGACCCTCCGCAATCATGAGTTGGATGTTGAGATCAAATAGCTTGTTTCGTAGCTCGAGGCTGTCTCGCTCGCCGGCATTGTGCGATTCATTGAGTGCCGCCATCTGGTCCCCACCAGGACTGTCTGGTTGTGGATATCCGAATCGAGTCTGCAGCTCAAGTGGGGAGCATAGTACCCGGGGCCTTATAGAACTCTCAATCGGCGGCGGACTGGGCGACGGGCTGCTGAGCACAGTATACGAGCTGCTTGGGAGTGGATCGTTGGCGGTCTGCTCGTAAAGGTAGGGAGCCCTCTCGGGATAAGGCGCTGAGCTCGACTGTTAGTTACGCAGAACTCATTGATGGCTGATCTTAGACATACACTGGTAGTTTGCTGACGCTATCGGCGCACGACTAGCTTCTGGTGGAAAGATCGTAGCGTATGGGGTCGGAACCGGTTCGGGCCTCTCCGCGACCGCGTCGGCAATAGCCCGGCACGCATAGGGAAACCTGGCTACGAACCTGTTGAACACGTTCGAGTCGTCGATTACGCCTACTCTCCAGCCTTTTGCAAGGAAGTAGTAGCGTAGCATAGCATCACAGCAAGCAACCTCTGTCTGGCTTTGAGTCGGTGGGATCAAGTTGAACGGAAATCCCAAGCTCCAAGAAGAGGCGCTCTCTTTTGTCAAGGCCATACGGCGAATCTGTTGCTCCCCTTTCCGGTTCTTTCCAATGTAGCCGATGACTATGTGGGGACCTGCAAGCCAGGCCATAAGGTCTACCGGCTTCCTTGTTTTAGTGTAGGTGCTGCCGATGACAAAGCTTTTGAAGCCTCTGTCCTGATTGTACCCGCGGATGATGTTGAACTGTGTACGAAATGCTCCCGCATCAGGTAGGTGCTTGAACTGGTGGGGGAAATCTCGGATTGCCCATGCTTGTACGTCCTCGAGGGTGATTCCGGTGGGCGCCATGATGTGGGAGTATGCAATCTGAACGAATGGGCGTGTTGTTACTAAGGTTCTCGCAGGGCGAAACGAAGCTGTGGAATATTGCGCCTAAAGTGGGCTCATCTTCATCGTGATATGACGACTGAAGATACCGGAAGTGGTTAGTGGCCTCACCGACACGCGCCGATGAAGGCGATTGAGGGAGGAGCGATGAGAGGGAAGCAGTAACCCAACTCCATACAGCTACGCGAAAAGTGAAAGAGGACACCTCACCCTAGGATCAGATCTGGAAAGTATGGCAGAACTTTGATTAAGTGGCAGTGGAAATATGAGTGTGTTTCGCAGCCTCATTGGTAAGTGTGCTGCAGGTGTAGGCTTTAAAAACCACCGAGCTCTAGTTATTGGGCGAGATGATTGCCTACGGTGCGATGCAACAACGGTCTCCTCTGTATATCGCGCATCGCTTCCTTTTCATTCCGATGATCACTCTCTTGTTGCACTTTCCAGATTCCAATGGTACCCTCCCAAACTTCGAGTGAACCAGAACGTTTCTGTTATACATATGAAGGCGTCATCTTGCTCACTAACCCTAGTTCATAGCGCTCCGCCGTTTCTCGAACGCTTCTTGCTTGGCCAAGGTCTCTTGCTTTCTCGACTCTGTCTCCAGTTCTTCGACCTTCTCCTCTAGATTCTTGATGTGAGCCATAGCCGACTCGTTCGCGATCCTACCCACAACTGCGGCATTCTTTGACTTTGTAGCGAACTCGACCATGGTCTGCAACTTGTCACCCAAGCCTTTGTTCTCTTTATTGAACGCTTCCTGCTCAGTTGCTAGCTTCCCAACTTGTTCTTTGAGTAGAGAATGGGCCCTGTACAGAACATCTAGAGCTTTAGTCTCCTTGTCTGTCAGGTCTGTCAGGCATGCCTTGAAAAAGAAACAGTTATTCCAAAGAACCCGATGCTGCCGTTCCATTTCGTCCCGCTCCTGAGTAATGGCATCAAGCCGATCACCCATCGACTTCTCTCTGCTCTCTGAAGCACTCAAGCGTACCTCTAGGGTAGCGAGTTTGTCCTCGACATGCTTTGTCTTCTCCAGCATTGTGCGCAGCTTCTTGATCTCGCGTAGTAGATCTGCGTCGTTTGTATCATCATTGGTGGCGCTGCGCTGCTGGTTCTCGTCTACGGCGTGGCTTGTTGTCTTGCTGTCGTCTGTGGTTTCCTCCGCGCCGGGTTGCTCGTGAGCATCGCTGGAACGCTGAGATAGCTTCGAGAATTTAGGAAGTTCATCGATATGTCGGTCGGCAGAGTCTGAAGCTTCTTCTGGGGTATGGTCTGTTTGTGATGAATAGTTGTTTCGTTGAGAAGAAGAAAAGTTCCTTACTGCGTGTGGGCATCTTCTTGCACATGAGCTGATGCTCGGGCAATTCAGGACCCAGCATGATCGCACCGGGTAGCAGACGTCGGGTTTTTGGTGTAAGAAGGCGACGTTGGACGGCGATGAGTATTTTCAACGAAGTGTCAAGGGCGAGGAAAATGTGCGAGACTAGTAGAACGTGTGACCGTTTGCACTGCGCGCTCGGTCACCGCTTTTCAAGACTTCCGCGCGAGCGCAATGCTGCTTTGGGAAGGAGCATGTAGAATGACTAGTCCAACTCTCCATGCAGGATGTGCATAACTCGAGATTCTCGTCTTCTTTCCACGTCTTCACTGAGCTCTGATGGGAGGGCATCTCGATAAAAGCCTTCCATGTACTGTCACGCTCAGCGATCGCTAGGTCATGCTAGTAGTATACCAGTAAACGCACTTGAATACCGATGATGTCAGAAAGATTGGGGGTTCCATGAGTACATTGTTATGGAAGTCGGGACAGTAGCGAGCTTACGGTGTGCTTAGATTCTTTCGCTGACCTTCCGTCCTTGAGCGTAGTTCCCTGCCATTTTGACATAGAGAATGAATTATGAGTGAGGCACCTCAGTTGATAGAGAAGATAGACATCTCCAGGTAGTCTTACACGTGGGAAGTAAACTCGCGTGGTTTGGCTTCCGAAGCTGAGAGCGAGAGAGAGAGAGCAAGATAATGCTGTCGTCGGTAAAAGTGACATCGTAGTCTACCTACGTAATAGCTTACAGACGCGATACTAATCACGCTATGCTTCGTTCTGCCAGGAGCCTATCTCAATTCAAGAGGAGTATTCTCTACCTGCGCGTACCTAGTGGGGAGAATGCAAGGTGCACAGGTATGCACGTGATCAAGATGAGGAAAGAGAAAGAACATTATAGATACTTGAGAGATGGTGCGCAGCCCAGCAGGCCGATGAGCGGCGGGTGATGCCCGCATGGCTAACTTGTAGCATCTATGATCTGTCGCTTTGTAATGAACACGCCCTACCGGGTTGACATAATGCTGGCGCGCCCTACGAAGTACATTCTCATAGAGGCCGATGCATCAATTCATTAGAAACGGGAAGCGACTGCGACTGCCGCGTCCGAAAGGAAGTTGCGAACTGAGACGAGAATGACGTGTGCGGGGAGCGGGGCTGTCACCTCGCAGCTCGCTCGGAATTAACGCCGTGTCCGCGCGTATTTATCATCAACGGGCATGCCTCTCTTGAGATACCTAGGTAGCTTGCTTGTATTGAGTCGGCCATTAGCCCATCTTTTGTGACTCATGACGCTGGCATCACACACTCTGCGCTCGACGAATCTACTCTCCAGATCGACAGCACGACTTGCAGCCATCAATTCGCACATTGCTCCAAGAGCGTCCATCATCAGAACCATGTCTTCACTCCCAAAGACCATGAAGGCCGTATACATCGAGAAGACCGGTGGAACAGAAGTTCTGCAGTACAAGACTGATGTACCAGTTCCAGAGCCCAAAGAAGGCGAGGTCTTGGTCAAGAACGAGTTCATCGGCATCAACTACATCGACACGTGAGCACCCCTGTCCACCTGCTCAGAAACCAAGATTTTATGCTAAACTGTCGCCAGCTACTTCCGCTCCGGTGTATATAAGCCGCCGCAGTTCCCGTATGTTCTCGGTCGGGAAGGCGCTGGAACCGTCGCTTCCGTCGGACCCAACGCACCTTCTGATCTCAAACCGGGTGCGCGCGTAGCCTATATGGGGCAATCCGCGTACGCAGAATATACTGCTGCGCCCGCGAACTACACAATTCCGCTCCCTGATTCCATCTCCACCAAGACAGCCGCCGCTTCGATTCTCCAGGCACTAACCGCCGTGACTCTAATCCGTGATGCTTACGAAGTCAAGGAAGGCGACTGGATTCTCGTTACCGCTGCAGCTGGTGGCGTAGGACTATGGCTCTGCCAGTTACTGAAGGCTGTCGGCGCAAGAGTCATTGCTACAGCTAGCACAGAAGAGAAGAGGAACTTGGCAAAGCAGAACGGCGCAGAGGTGTTACTGGAATACCACGAGGACAACCGAGACGTTTTCGTGAAGGAAGTCCTAGAGACTACTGGAGGCGAGGGTGTGCACGCAGTCTTCGACTCTGTCGGCAAGTCCACCTTTGACAGCTCGTTGTCTGTCGTAAGGAGGAAGGGCACGATGTGCTCGTTTGGAAACGCATCGGGACCAGTTGAGGGTTTCGCTCTTGCGTGAGTCTCTCTTATACTATTCATGTGAGAATGTAGCTGACACATCGTCTAGTCGCTTGGGAGCAAAGAACGTCAAGCTCGTCCGACCTACGCTGTTCAACTACATCGCCACTCGCGAAGAACTGCAGACGGCGGCAAAGGAGCTGTGGAACTTCATCGAGAAGGACGGACTGAATGTCAAAATTCACGACGTGTATCCGTTGAGCGAGATTGTGCGTGCAACTAAGGACATCGAGAGCAGGAAGACAACTGGAAAACTGGTGTTGACACCGTAATTGGCGGGCTCGTGAGCAAGTATCACGAACTGGCTTTATGAAGGGCGTGGGAGAATTTTATCAGCTCAGCGCTTCCAGGAATCAAACACTCTGCACATCGAACATAAAGATTGAAAGCCTTTTCCCTTAAAGCTCAGTCGACGCTATCGTTATGCACCGTATTCCGCCCGACGCCAAAATCTATGTAATGCATGCTGCAGAAATCCACCAAACTCCTCGTGAAGATGAAGAGCACCCTCAGCCCATATTACCGACCATCTCCTCAAGCTCTACGCGCTGTGACTGAGCCATTCCCGAGTCCCTGCTCATAAGTACGCTAGCGATTTCGTTGGCATGGCAAGTACATTGCGCGCAACCATCGACACAGCTCACATCAGCTGGCGTATGCAACTCAGATGAAGTCATCGCTGCAACCAAGGGAGTTAGCTGGCTCCGCTAGTAGATGTTCAGTATGCTGATAGGAATAGCGAGGGGTTGCAGGGTAGGATGACTTACGGTCTTGAACGGCGTAGCTGTCGCGGTGGACATCCTGAGCATCTTCCTGGTGGTCAAGCGATTCCTGGGCGTCGACGAAAGAGTCCTCGCCGTCGTCGGTGGTCTCTTCCTTCTTGACGATATCCTTGGGCTTGGGCTTGGGGATGACCTTGATCTTGTTCTTGCCGACCTTCGCGCGCTTGGGCTTAGTATCTAGGAGCTCATCGTCCTCATCTTCGCCCTCGTTGTCTGGCTCAGGCTTGATCTCGGCTTCCTCATCGGTAGCAGCGACCTTCTTCTTCGGCGAGGCACGCTTGCGCTTACTGGCCGGGGTAGTTTGAACGTCGTCCTGGTCGTCGCCAGAGGAAGTGGTGGCCTTGCGAGGCTTCTTGACAGTGGACTTCGGAGTACCCTTGGCCTTGGTGGGGGTGTTCTTGACGGGCGAGCGAGGAGTGCCTGCATCGGGAGCGGTGTCGTTGTCCTCGAATACCTTCTTCATGCGAGAATAGCGCTTGGACGCCGCTCCAGAAGTAGTATTGGCCTTGGCTGCGATTTCACTCCAGTTTGGGGGCTAAGAGACTATTGTTAGTGGCTGCTGGTTTCTCGAACTATGTGGCTGGACGTGAATTGGTGCTCACCTGAGTTCGCTTATGGTGCTTGACACAAAGCCAAAGGAACTGGTACGTTGTACCTCCGGGAACCTCGTTCCTGTCCATGGACTGCTTAAGACGCGACCATCGTTTTGTCACGGCGCTCTTGTTGAGGTCGAGCGCGGCGGAGACGGCATCCCAATCAATCTACAATGGGTCAGTATACGGGACTTGAATGAAGATGCAAACCAAAAAGGGAGACGATGAGACTTACGACAGGGCTGCCATCGTTGGTTAGGACCAAGTATAGATAGTTGATATTTTCTGCTTCCGTAGGCATCTTGGAGGTGGTAGTCGAACACAATCTTGATGCGGGTAAACTGTTGGCAGATTTGGTACGAGTTGGGGCGTCGTTGTCCTAATTTCAAGCGGACTTGTTGAATGTAGGAGTGAGAGAGGCAATCGACAATTGCTGTCAGCTATAGACCCACATTCCCTAGGTGAAGGCGAGATCTCACAAGGCAACGACAACATGCGACACGCTAACACACTTAGCGCTGTTTTCCAAGCCAACGTAGAGAGATTAGTAGTGAGGAAAAGTCTGAGAGAGTCTTGGTAAGAGTGGTAGGCGGCTGTGGATGAGGTAGTAGCGGCGGGCGTTGACAAAGAAAAGCACATGCTGCTGCGACGATGAACACCAAACGCCAATGGTCATGTTAAAATTGTTTGCTGTTTGCGAGGCGTGGTATTCCATTGTTGAGCGCAGCCCCAATGCTTAAGACACCCCTAAACCTACTGGCTGGTCTTCTTCGCCATCCTGTGCACTGATTCCATTCCCGACCAATTCAGTGAAATCCAATCCAACCTCCCTGAGCATCTCTGCATGTTCATGTGCCAGTCTCAAGCACTCGTTCCATACATTGCCACCTTCATCCACGCTACTTAGCTGCCTTTTTAATAGTATGTTGAATTGGTCGATATGCTCTTTCGACCACTTGACGCACGCGGACATGAGCTGTTGTGGGAAGCACTTCTGATACATGTCGACGGTGTTCTTGATGATGGTGAAATAGATGTAGGAGATCTGGAAGATATAGTCTGGGAGATTGCCTTCGAATATGCATTGCCTGAAAGAGTCAGTGGGTGATGTGGACTTTGATAGAGTGGAGACATACCGCGTGCGAGTTCTGATCAGGTTACCGCGAGCTTCCAGATAGGCTTCTCGTGCGCGGTCTTCGAAGCCTAGTTGGACTACCCAACTCACGTGTTGCCTGACAGACGTGAACCAGTTGTTGTGCTCTACCATGTGCTTGACTAGAACATTCGCAAGCTTCGCAGCGCGCTCATTGACCTTGTAGGTAACGATTGTCTTGGCCATCTCATTGCTTCTAATGTTCTTTGCAAGTGCCTTGAGCCGATCCACTTTCAGGACTGCTTCCTGGAAATGTTGAAGCGCGATCTCAATGTCTAAATCGTCTAGTTGACTTTCTACCCACCGGATATTGCGTTGTTGTCCGTCAATGTCAACAAAAGTACTGACTTGTTCGTTGTTGATGCCGTCTGAGAGATTGTCCAACAACTCTGTCCTGTTCATGAAAGCAGGGTCGCGTGAAAGAAGGTGGCTGTAGGAGTCTTGCGTTCGGTCTTTCTCCTGCACATCCGCTTCTTGGCTCTTGCGCAGGTCATCCTTAGTCTTGCGGAAGGTAGCCACGAAAGCGGACTTATCACCACTGTCTTCCTTCTTGGTGTCGTATGTGAAGGATTCAGAGCCAGCGCGTATGATGATGCGCTCTTCCGGCGTCCTAATCACTTGGGTATCTTGTAGGGGAAAACATCGCTGGGCAGTAAACTCCATATTCGCTCTGTTGCCATCACGCTGTCCGGGAACATCGTTGCGTGCCTTTTTCTCTGATGCGATAAGGAGATGATCATTCAGTAGTAGTAGTCTCACTCTTCGTCTTGCCTTGAGCGTTGCAGAGTCCAGTTCGAACCATCTCGTTGACTTCCACACGATATATCGTCCAGGGATAGGTGGTAGATACTTCTGCGAGCCCTCGACGTCCCTGTAAAGCTGTTGTAGCTGGCCTGCGCGCAGTTGATTCAGATCTCCGATCGAACTTCGGTTAGCTCTTCGCGAGCTCGCAGTGTCATTGGCGGCACCCGTAGCTGATGCTGTCTGCTCCAAGGTAGTTGTCAGGTCAGACATCAACTGACGAAGGGTCCGCATTTCGCCCTTGAGCTTCTCTGCTTCTTTACTGATCTTGATAAACTGTGTGCGGTTTTGGTATACGTTATGCTGGAGGTCGAGCGATGTACGATGCTTTGTCTTGCGCAGCTCGTCCTGGTAGCGGCTGATGTCTGCTTCAGAGGCGTCTGCGAGGATAGTTGATACATCTGTGCGAGTCAGCATGTAGGCAACCAAATCACCATATGTCGGCCTTACATCGCTCTACTTCCAGGTTGGGGTCCCGCAATGCGCGCGGGTCGACTTGCAGGACCCGTCCATTGGAGCTTCCGGGCGGCCGTCCCTCTCTCGTCTGGCTCTTCTCTCTGTACTGAACGGGCATTTGTGGCATCTGCGGCATAGGCTCCCCATTTCCGAAATCGCTAGGAAGCGTCGTGATCTTCTGGGAGTACCTCCTCTTGACGAGATCCGCCGTCTTATCTGGCCGCTGCGGTCTTGGCTGTGATGGAGGGCCATCCTGTCTGGTCCTCGATCGGCTGGATTCGTTCGAAGGGCGCCCGGAGCTTGGGAGTGAAGCGGCGGCAGCAGCAGCGACGCCTGCGGGCATGGGCGCACTAATCTGTCGCGGCGCGCTGATGGTGGGCGGCGGCGCGTTCTTCTTGCTCTCATCCCCCCGCTTCTTGCGGAGGGAGATGCCCTTCTGTTTCTCCGACATCTTGCCTGCAAGATCCCCCGATTGTTGTGGTGTAGGAGCGCAGCACTTTATGCAAGGATGAAACGGAACAGGTGCCCTACAGTCTACATCAGCATGAGAACGAAAGCTAGCCAAACCCCAACGCAATGTAGGCTTCCAGGTTATTTACCTCTAACACTTGTCCAATTCCTGCGTCGAAAAGGCCGGGAGTGGAGTTGTGGTCAGTGGTAGCGAGGGCAGCTGCGCCATGAGTGCGCGTCCGTGGATGTTGACAGGTACTCGTAGAGCCCCGTCATGCGTGGAGCCGCGGTCTCGAGTGCGAGCTCGGGCCCACTTTGGTGAATCGTGCCTTCCCTGAACACTGAGAAAAAGTTAAACACCACACCACATCACCGCCATCACCTGCCGCCAATTCAAAGGGCTCCAGCTGCTCCTTCCCCGCCTGATTGCGCTTTTCACTCCCACGAATCGCACCACCATCATGTCCAACTCGTCGTTAAAACCATCGACCATTGCGGCCATTAGCGCCGGCACCATCGTCACAGGCCTTCTCGCATACGCCGCCTACTTCGACTACAAGCGACGAAACGACCCGGGCTTCCGCAAGCAGCTCAAGAAGGAGTCGAAGCGAACAGAGCGGGCGGCCAAGGAGGAGGCCGAGGCACAAGGCGCCGAGCAGAAGAAGGCGATCCGAGAGGCGGTAGAGCGGGCAAACGAGGAGGGCTTCCCCAAGGACCCCGAGGAGGTGGAGGCGTACTTTATGCAAGAGGTTGCGCAGGGAGAAGGAATGGTGCAGAAGGGTACGGTTATGTTTGGCCCTCTTGGTGGGACGTGGTGCTAATTGTTTGCCAGGTGCGGACAACGTCGAGGCGGCGCTATGCTTCTACCGCGCATTGAAGGTCTACCCCAACCCGCGGGAATTGATCAACATCTACGACAAGACCGTTCCCAAAGTACGTTGCTGCTCTTCGCCTTGAATTGGCGACGGCCCGCTAACACCCGACAGCCCGTCCTCGACATTCTCGCCGAGATGATCGCAGTTGACACGTCAATCCCCGTCGGCGGCAGCAAGACGCCGTCTGAGGCTGGCTCGGCAGGCGACCTCGAGTAAAACACTGCGACGATAGTACTTCGATAAATTCAGCAAGCATTCTTGGACCCCGCTCCACCTGATAACGGCCCCTGTAATATTCTTGTATATGGATCAGCATCGGCGCAGTCGGTCAATTCTACGGCCGGCGTTCTGGTTGAGCATGATTCATCTGGCTGGGGCGGCGTTGGGATAGATGCGGGCTTCCAATGCATACAATCCAAACAGCACTCGGCATCTCTCCATTGACGTCATGCAGTGGTACGCATGGGTACGCACTGGTATACTACAGATTACGTTTCCGACGTTAAGATGCATGCGGCCCATGCCCGAACGCCTTGCTGACAATGACTTTCTCAGACTTGCAAAACATCATCCCAAATAATTACAGTACGCCCTTAAGCGAATGAACCGAAGTTGATTGCCAAACGGCTATGTCTTGTTTAACATGAGCACGAGTTTTCTTGCGGTGGCTGGCTGGGGTTGATGTTCACGTCGATCACTGCATCTTGGATTAGCATGGCGTTCACCGCAACAATGTGTCCGTCGAGACGTACTCTGACTCTGCCCTTGTTGGCCTTCGCCCTCCATGCCCGGTAACGCCTGCGCAATTCTCTTGAACAGCGCCTTTACGTTGTGTCCGACCTTCGCGCTCGTCTCGATGAACATCAAGTTGTTCTTCTTGGCTTCTTCTTCACCCTGCGCCGTTGTAACCTCGCGCTTGTCGTTCAAGTCGGTCTTGTTGCCCACGAGCACAATAATGACATCGTTGCCGCGCTCGCCTCTGACATCGTCTACCCATTTTCTTGTGTTTTCAAACGTCTTCTTGTTTGTGATGTCGTATACAACCACGGCTACGCTAGAATCGCGGATGTAGGAGGGAATCAGGGAGCGGAATCGTTCCTGGCCGGCGGTATCCCAGAGCTGCAGGCGGACAGTCCGATCTTCGAGGTACATGGTCTGCGGCGAAGATTAGATGTTGCACTGGATTGTCATATCTATAGCGGCTTTGCAGCGAGCATACCTTGCTTAGAAAGTCGATGCCGATGGTGGCTTGGTAGGTGTTGTCGAACGAGTCGTACATGAAGCGGGTAATTAGAGACGTCTTTCCCACTGCGAAGGTAGATTAGCACGTGTGTCGCAAACCGCTATATCTGCGATAGTATGCATACCACTTTGTTCGCCCAGGAATACGAGCCTGCAGCCGGTTAGTATACGAAGTTGGTCTCCGCCGCGGAGGACAGCTCACTTGAACTTCTTGAGCGGGTTTGAGTAGCCCGACTGCGCCATTGTGACTGGAGGTTGTAGATTTTGAGAAAATCAGAAGTCTCGAAATGTGTTATCGCAGAGGATCAGAAGCAATATCCCGTCCGTGTGTCTTGGTGGGGTGTCGTGTCTGAATAGGAGTGTCGGTCGAATCTGGAGGCCTGGCACCCTGGCGGCCAACACCGACTACCGAGTGCAGCAGGGGTCCCGGTGGGTCCAGCCCGTGCGCCGCTTTGCTGGTCGGAATTTTGGGTCGAACTTTTTGCGACAACGAACAACCCCACAACTCTTCGAGCACGGCAACTATAGACACCATGGCGGACACCGAAGCAGCGCCAGCGCAATACAAACAGTCGAGTCGCAAGGGCAAGAAGGCTTGGCGCAAGAACGTCGATGTCACAGAGATTCAATCCGGCCTAGAAGATGTGCGCGACCAGATCATTCAAGGGTATGTTCCAATCACAACACACAGTCGATGCATACACTAACGCCTCTACAGTGGTGTCATCTCTGAGAAGACCGCAGACGAACTTTTCGCCGTCGATGTCCTTGGATCGGCTGAGATCCAAAAAGAGGTCGCGAAACGACACAAGCCTCTCAAGGTCGACGAGATCCTCGCTAAGCGCTCTGCCGTTCCCGCCGTATCCACCCGGAAGCGACTCTCGGAAATCACCGACGATGGCAAGAGGAAGAAGGCAAAGGTGTCAGGCAAAGAATACGACAGGCTGAGGGCGATTGCATACGGAGGCGAGCAGACCAAGAAGGACGTCGTACAGACTGGCGACGCCGCTTACGACCCATGGGCAGTGCAAGAGGTCAAGGAGGATCCTCGTTTCTCATACCTTGAGAAGAAGAAGCCCAAGGTCGAGCCGAAAACACTGAAGCACGCACCCATCTCGCAGGCAAAGACCGGCAAGGCCATTCCCTCAGTCCGCAAACCTACCGGTGGAAAGTCGTACAACCCCCTGCTGGAAGACTGGCAAAACGAGCTCATGCGCGAATCCGACAAGATTGTCGAGGTTGAGAAGAAGCGCCTGCAAGAGGCCCGCGAAGAGGCCGAGCTTATGGAGAGAGCAGCTGCTGAGACAGAATCTGACTCAGGCGAGGAGAGCGTGTGGGAGAGCGAGTGGGAAGGTTTCAGTGACAACGAAGATAAGCAAGCCAAGAAGAAGAGGCCAGAGAGGAAGTCGCTGTCACAACGGAACAAGATCAAGAGGAGAAAGGACGCGCAAAGAAAGGCGGTCCACGAAGCAAAGATGAAAGCCAAGGAGCAACAAGTCCAGGAGATCAAGAGATTAGCCAAGAGCGTAGAAGAGAAGGAGAAGGCGAGAGCCGCTGTGAAACAAGCTCTTGAACAGAGGAATGCAGAGCTCGCGGATGAGGAGGACGATGGCGAAGAATTGGAGCTGAGGAAGAAGCAGTTCGGCAAGGCACCGTAAGTACCTATTCACGTTTCATACATCGAACATCTACTAATCGACCACAGTCTACCAGAGGCCCCGCTCGAAGTCGTTCTACCAGACGAGCTCCGCGACTCTCTGCGTCTTCTCAAGCCAGAGGGCAATCTGCTCAAGGACCGCTTCAGGACTTTTATGCTTCAGGGCAAGGTCGAAGCCAGAAGACAGATCCCATACGCCAAGCAGAAGAAGTACCACGTATCGGAGAAGTGGAGCTACAAGGACTGGCAATTGCCCAAATAGATAGATATGGACCGACGGGCCAGTAACGACACCCGTGTCGATCGGCGAATGCACTTCTTTCATGACCACTATAATTTTGTCTCACTTGCAGTTATATGGTGATTCCCTAACTCACACACAATGGTAGCTGGTTGGGCACAGGCCGCTGCATCCCCCACAAGGCGTGAGATGCCTGTCACAGGACAGGTCAAGGTCGAATTATCATCGGCGCAAGCTACGAACGGTATCAATTGCATGTTCCTTGTAACGCTTGTCTGATCCTGACCTTGCCGATTTGTACCACATGCAACAAAAAGTCAGAGCGCGTCTTCCCGTCCTAGCCTCACTGTTATAGTGGGCCACCTAAGCATTCTATCAGTAAAGAGGCAGAGACTGTGTCACCGGCAGGCGTGTTTGCTACATCGAGACGTTATCTGCTCGATTTGTATTAGCTTACGGGTAGAGACATGCTCTCACCTCCTCCGTCTTCGCCCTCCACCAAGGCTCCCTCACTCCTCATCTCTGCTCGCAAGAACCATTCAGACAGAAAGACCCAGTCACGACGCAACAGTATGGCAAGCCAAGGTGAGTTACCCGCTTTCCTGATCATGTCACTTTGCTGACCTTCCACAGGCCCTTTCCGATGCTCGAACTGCAATGGTATCGAAGAACCCGCCAATCTTCTCAAGCGCTGCAGCGGCTGCAAGGTGCTCCGTTACTGCTCTCTATCTTGCCAGAAGGCGCATTGGAAAGATGTCCACAAGCACCGGTGCAACAAACCCTGTAACCACAAGGATGAGAACTGGCCTGAACAACACATGCCTGCACGCATCTACCCGCACAACACTCACCTCAGTATTGCGTCTGTGGAAGCATATCATGGGGTTATGCCTGATCTTATCAAACAAGATGAGCCCATGACAATTCGCGAGCAGAAAGCTTCTGCTTCTGACAAGATTCTCCTGAACAAAGACGAGCCGACAACCTACAAGCTCCTCATCGAGAGCTTCCGCGCTTGGGATGAGACAAAGCGTTGCAGCCTCGGAACTATGATAGACCCACGCGACTCGTATATGGACGCCACCGTCAAGTACAACACCGGCTACGTCTTCCAAGGACTACTTGAGCACATCGCCGATAGCGAGAAGACCGTGGGGATCCTTCCTGCATGGTGGAATGCAGACAAAAGGCACGCATGCATCGAAGTCGCAAAAAAGATGTATCACTGGGATGACCTTCCTGAGGCAGGTGTTCCCAAGGAGGTGAACGAGTGGCGCCGGTATGGGGGCCCGTCTCTGAGATCGCCTTTGCGTGCGCTGGGCATGAAGATTGAGGGGATCGATACCATTGAGGCGGTAAAGCTGGGATACTACAAAGTAAAGAAATTGCCTGACGGACGCATCGTTGTCCATAACGAGGCCGATTTGAGTTACCTGGAATAAGTGGTTTCACAACCATTATGTACTCTGAGATCGATTCCGGGGTGTCGGTAGTGCGCAAGGGTTCCACATCACGGCTGCGAATAAATGTAACTAAAGAGAAGTTGAAAATTCGTCTTCAAAATGTCGAGTCTAGATTGCAAAGTGATCAAGTGAAGGCAGAAGGACATGACGGCAGAGCAGTACCCGGTATCCTGGATTGTGGGGTATGCAGCGCACGGGCTTCTACGCGTCATCTCACGAGCGAGACAGCTTTGACACTTCGATCTACGCGACTTGTCGGTGGTGACGAGCTCGTGCCTTGACTCATTACTCCTATTCTCGATGTAATCTCTTAATCCCCAATGCGGCTCTATCCCGACAGACGAACCTAAGCATGCCATCCTCCTCCCGCCGCACTCAGCACGAACAAGCATCCAACAGCGCCGACGAAAGCTCTCCCAAGCTTACGCCCTCTCTACGCTCCTCACATTCCTCTGATGGCCTGTCCATGATAAACGAGCCGAACTCTTTCGAACTTCGCACAATTACTCCACAAGATGAACCCGCATCGAAAGAGGGGCTGGGAGAGGAAGACGAGGGCTTCCTTCCTAGTACACGGCGCGCCTCTTTGGACTCTGTGCAGAGCTATGAGTTGTATACCCCAGATGAAGATCGCACAGTGCTCAAGAAGCTTGATCGGCGGCTAGTCGCGTTCATGGCCTTGTTGTACATGCTGAGCTTCTTGGATCGGTCGAGTGAGTACTTTCTACGCCTAGAAGACTCGTAGGGGAGATATGTACGTCAGATGTGCGTAAAGCAGGTCTGGTAGGCTCTGCGACACTTGCTGATGAACCTGATAGATATTGGCAATGCGCGCATAGCTGGTCTGGCAGACGATCTGAAACTCAGCTCCACCCAGTATGAGTGGTTACTGTGGGCGTTCTACATCACGTACATTCTTTTCGAATGGATGACACTACTGTAGGTGGTCGCCAGTTGTACATGCTGCGCCGCTAATTTGGATAGGTATCGTATCGTGCCGCCGCATATCTATATATCTCTATGCATCCTTTCTTGGGGCATAGTTGCGTCACTCCAGGCAGTAGCGACATCCTTCGGGTTCCTCCTTGTGCTGCGAGCCCTACTTGGCATCAGCGAAGCAGCATTTGGACCTGGCGTACCCTTCTACCTATCCTTCTTCTTCCGCCGATCCGAGCTCGCCTTTCGAACCGGACTCTTCATCAGCGCCAGCCCCCTTTCAGCATCGTTCGCCGGGGCGCTGGCCTACGTCATCACCAAAGTCGGTGAACATGGCCCGCTTAGTCCTTGGAGACTACTCTTTCTTCTGGAAGGGTTTCCTTCCGTATTGATTGCCGTCTGGGCATGGGACTTTGTACCAGATGGACCAGGACTGGCGAAGTGGCTAAGCCCCCGACAGCGCGAGGTTGCAGTAATGAGGCTGAGGTCAGAAAAGGAGAGCGAAGATGAAGACCAAGAAGAGAAATACCAGGGTGGACGAAGAAGAGGACGTGTGGACTTCCACGAAGTTCTACAGACCCTAAAGGATCCGAAGTCTTACCTGACAGCGCTCATGTTCTTTAGCTGTAACGTGGCCTTTAGTTCCATGCCTGTGTTCCTGCCGACCGTAATCCGAGATATGGGCTGGGAGTCCATCACGGCTCAAGGACTTTCAGCTCCGCCATACCTCTTCGCTTTCGTTGTCGTCCTCACGACTGCATATTACTCCGATCGATTACAATCACGCTCAACGTTCATCATGCTTCACTCTCTCCTGGCAACGATCGGGTACGGTACCATTGCCATTTCCGGATACCTACAGTCTGACAACACAATGATCCGCTACATCGCACTCTATCCTGCCGCCGCAGGCTTCTTTAGCGCTATCACGATAATCATTACATGGACACTCAACAACCAAGAGAGCGACAGCAAGAAAGGTACCGGGATGGCGCTTTTGAACATCATTGGGCAGATGGGCCCGCTGGTTGGCACGAGCATCTTTCCGGATGACGACGGTCCCTACTACGTCAAGGGCATGAGTATATGTGCGGGATTCATGCTTCTGGTCGGTATTCTTGCTGCGATATTGAGATGGGTTCTGATAAGAGAGAATCGAAAGCTGAACAATGGTCGCAGTGCAGAGTATGCTGGTGTGCCGCTGGATGAGGGTGGGAGCATGAGAAGAGAAAGGAAGAAGTTTACATTCATGCTCTGAATCGTGGTTGAGAAAACACCATATGTTCTGTACTTTTCGTATTGCATACGATGACTCTGCATATCCTTGATCTGCTCAACACCCTCGATCACGGGAACGATCGAGGTCCCCTACCTGTACGATGCCCTCTTACATTCGCCCTAGGCCAACTATTTGCGGGCCTCTTCAATTGCCCCATAGCACCGTTCTGCTGCAGCAGTTGCTCTTGCACATTGGTCGGTAAGTCGGCCTCGAGTGCTGCTCCTTCGGCAAGGGTGGTTGAGTGGGTTTGTGACTGAGGGGCTGGTGGCGAATGTGTGGGAGCGGTATGCACAGGTATTGGTCTTGACCATGGTGTTATTGGTTGTGGATAGAATGGCGTATGGTATTCTCTACCGCCCTGTCCAGGCCAAGTATAATCATAGGAATGTGGCGGTGGTCGAGACGGTCGAGACGATCGAGATCCACGGTGACAGCAGTAGCACATCATCATTCCGATGATAATGCATGGGATGAACACGGCGATGAGGATGATACCTGCTTTGTCTCTTTCGCTCATGACGGAATCGAGTACTTGTACCCTGACAATTGGAGATAATATGCGACAAGGTAAAGAGCCTAAAGAAAAGAAAGTGAGATAGTATTTGTGCACCCTCAACGTGGGCATGTTGGACATGTTATGCCTCCATTGATTGTAACGAGCGTTTACTGACAACATATCGAGAGTTCGAACGGGCCTCGATAGGCAGTAAACCACTACCATTGCGTCCGGAAACACATTCTCTATTAGCCTTGGGTACTCCATCTGTTCAATCTAGTGCGTCGCAAGCCGTGAACGCAACTCCTATACCATCCCGTCTAGAAAGTAAAAGATCTGTGCAGTCTCCTCGGTCTTCTCGGCCTCCTCGCTCGGGCCATCATCTCCCTTTCCCGTTGTCCCCCGATGTGCTCACGCGTAAGATCCAAGCCGTCAAACGCTGATTCAGGTAGATCCAGTGAGCCTTCATCCACCCACCCCTACTTTCGCGGTCTAGCCATCTCGGGTGTAATATCCAACCCATCGTACATCTCATTCAGCATATGGTGTTCTCTTGTTTGCCTCCTAGAAGGTACGTATCTTGTAGTGGTAGAGTGTACTCTTGGAGCGTATCGAGGAAGACCGAAGTCGTATCTGTATGATGCATATCTCTTGGACCGGGTCTTGGACGCTTGCTTGAAACGTGGATTGTAATATGCTGGTTCGAACGGCGGGGATCTATAATCAGACAAGTCTCTATCCACTGTGTATGATCGTGTTCGCCTTTGACCCTTTCCTCCGCGCTGGAGATGGCAGTGGCAACGAAGACATAGAGCGGCAATGGCTATGATCAGGGGGACGAACACAGCTACGAAGATGACGCCTATGAGATCTCTGTCGTTCATCGCTTACGTTCGATGTGTAGCAAAGCTCAAACGGTGACGGTAGGACATTGACCACTGGTGTTATAACAAGAAGCCACAAAATGGCGGTTATACAACCAAGTCTACGGTCAGGTTTGTCAATGTACTCGTGTCGTTTGGTAAACCGGACATTCGTTGTGATGTGCAAACCCTGGGCTTGTTGACGCATCTGTTACGGAACGACAGATTTGTTGGGAAAACATCACAATGTTTGTGACAGACAATTGATGCTAACGTGCGTAGGGACTGCCAAGTTGAAATGTCAGTAAAGAAATTGACTATCTAAACTAATTATATCGTACAAACTTAATCGAGACCACTGAGCGCCTACCGCATAGACAGCTTTGTGGGCAAGCCTCATTAACCTTAGACGGCAAGACCTAGTGCAGCGCCCGAAGCGTTTGCTCGACTGCGATACCCAAGCCTCCAACACCCAAAACAGTCCACAACCATTTGTTGCTTAGCTCATCTACGCTCGGCCAGAAAGCATTCTTATCCGCTCGGAACTTCTCCAATTCGCGGAACTTCTCGGGGTGAGATGCGGAGTATCGGCGTTCTTGGTGTTTCTCTTTCTCGGCGTCGCCGCCAAAGAAGCGGAGGAAGGCGTAATTCGCGGCGGGGCCTAGGAGTTCGATAGGGGCAAGCATGTCTGAGCCGTAAAGCATGACGATGAAGGAGATGTGTACGAGGGCGTCACCGAGGTAGCTATACGACATTAGCGAATGACATGGACTCTGGAACAGGGGTACATACTTGGGGTTGCGGACAATGCTCCATACTCCTTCGCGCATGATGCCCTTATTGCCTTCGGCCTTGAACTGATCTAGCTGGTAGTCTGCAAGTGTCTCCATCGCCAATCCTGAAGAGAACAAGCCGACAGCAAACATCTGAACAAAGGGGTGATAGCCTGTCATGACAGCACCCTCGTGTCGGAATGGTGCGGTAAACGGCAGACTGATGAGCATCTGGAAGAAGGCCTCGGGTATGAAGACTTTGAACAACGCGCTGTTCCAGAAGCCCTCCTCCTTCTTGACTTCGGCATATCGTGGGTCGTCCTCGCCTCGTTGGATGGAACGATTAACGATGCGGTAAAAGAGACGTCCTCCCCATAATGTAACGCCCGTAAGGATAACACGCTCGTGCCATGATAGACGACTGAACGCTTGCGAGACGGTGTAGCCTTGAGCAAGACGGCGTCCAACGGCAGACCACCAGGCGTTCACGACCTGACCACTGGGCCAAAGCCAGTCCTTGGCTTCGACGCGATTTGTGTATCGCGCAGCTCCGTACGCAATGATGGCCAAGCCAGAATGCAGGGTGAGTGATGGGACAAGCGTGTCTTTCAGGATGCCTACATCGAAAAGTGAAGCATTGTGGACATGGACCTTGGAATGAGTCGTATCCACATAAGCCGCAGGTACTGAGCCCGCTGAGCGGTTGGTGGCGGGTCTTGGGCTGCTTCCCGAGCCGGGCTGCAGGTAGAAGTCGTGAGGTTTCTGTTCAGCAACTTGGACGCGAACGTCCGGAGGACGCGTTGGGTCGCTCGACGATGAGCTGAACCAGCCAGACGCCATTATACGAGCAGTGTCTGTCAAACAAAGGGGTGTGAGCTGAGGTTGCGCGAACTGTCACGAGCAGACGGCTTTAACGCTCTCGCTGCTGGAGCTTTCCCCGCATTCGAACGGAGGCAAGGCGCGTGTTGGCCTGCATCTCATTCGCCCGGTTGCATGTGGAACTTCATCCGTGAATGAAGTAATCCACTTTGGCCCAATGATGTGGTAATGTTTAATCAGCCAGCCGGGCTGTGTGCAGTGGTGTGAGGTTTGTCGCGTCCTGTTTGCGTGGTGATAGTGGATTCGCGTGACGGAAGTCCGTGATGTCATCAAGGCCCATGCTTCAACGCCAGTGAGGCCCACATGTTTGACTACTAGTTGCGGCAGGCGCACGCAAAAATGCCCCTCACGCCGAGATACTATCGTGATACTCGAGCAAAGAACATATAGGAAACACCAACAAGTGACACTGCTTCGATTGTCTTGATTTCAGTCATGTCATCTAACAAGCCCCATGCGTTCAACCCGGAAAACGTACCGGAACCTCCACCGACATACAACCAAGTCTGCATCACTCCAATAGTGCCGTCATCCAAACTGATCACTCTTGCTGGTCAAACAGGCCTTCAAAAAGATCATACCATCCCATCCGACATTAAAGAGCAGGCAAAGGGCGCTTATGATAGCATTCACAAGTGCTTGGCAGCGGCTGGAGCCACACCACGAGACATTGTACGCTATGAACCTTGATTGAGCACTTTCAAGGCAGTGTTGGCCATGCCACTAACTTTGATGTAATCAGATGCATGTTCGACATTACATCGTCAAGGAGACCGGCAACCCGGAGCAGGATCGAAAGGATGTAGTAGATCGTGGCTGGGGAGATATCTGGATCGAATTTATGGACAATGAGGCGGATGGGCATAGACCACCTGATACGGTTGTCGGTGTTGCAAGTCTGGCGAAGAAGGAACTGTTGTATGAGTGTGAAGTTACCGCTATGATTAGCTAGGCGCTGTCTTGACATGTCATCCATGGATGTCAGACTCAGCACACAGCGGAGCTAATGCCAACAAAATCAGCGAAGAGCACGAGTGTCCACATCATTGGTGCTTTGCAATAATCCAAGTCTGAAATAGGCGCAGACGACATCGTTGCGCCCAAAAGGTTCACCGCAGAACAGCTGGGATCTAAAGCTGTTCAGGGAGAATGCATTGGAATGCGTGTCACCCTGTGGGAAGAATAGTCGAGAAGGACCTGGTAGTGAAGGCGCAGTAACAATAGCGCCTGGAAGAGATACCGGACCACGAACGCACAGATGGAGGGCGACCTTCAGAGGATGAGCTGGAGGCAATGCTTGCATGACATCATGCCTATTGTCCTAGAGACGGACCCGAGGATGAAGACAGACGGGAGGTCTTCGAATGACTTCCGAAGATAAGCAGAGTCTGGTGTGCGAGATCGTACGCGCCGTCGGCGTGTTCTGGAAGTGGTAACAGACTGACAGCCGTTGCAGGCGAATGGAGGGGCACGATCGGCTGTACCTGCCATTCAGGGCTTAATGCGACTGGTCGCGGGCATCACCACCGGCTCGCAATGGAGATAAGCACGTTACTTAGGTATATTGTTAGTTGAGGTAACTTTGTTCGCTTTTCTCATATACTTCGATCTCTCCCGTTCATGTTCATGATGGCGCCTAAATCGTTGTTGTTTCTGGCATCGTCTCTCAAGCTCCTCGCAAGCGCTCGCGATGTTACCTTTCCACCAATTTCTGGCTATTCGTCGCAGCAGATTATTGCTCATGGCAACCTTGAAATGGACATCGCCCAAGCAAAGTTTGCAGGGTTGATGACGTACGCCAATTTGCCGTATGTGCACTGTTTAGCAGCAGAAGGCCATGATGTGGAGCCGTTCGACATTGCAATTCTTGGTGCGCCGTTTGACACTGTAGGTCATGTACATTGTGTGCGCGAGACTCTGCATCGGAGTCGGGTGCATCGCAACAGTCAAGGTTAACAACGGGTAGGGCGTTACGGCACGGCCTGGGGCGCGCTTCGGCCCGAGTGGCATCCGGCAGGGCTCCAGTCGGATATCGCCAGACGCTGCTTGGTCAATATATACAGGTATGTCGCATTATGATGAGGGTGCGCGTATGGGCGTTCATCCCGCAAGCACGGACTTCGAGCGTTGTTCAAACTAAAGCAACAACGAACGGCACATGTTACACCACGCCATCTTGGCAAGTTGTGTTCTCGAGGCGTCCATTCGTGCGCTAGAATTTGTCCTGTGTACCCTAATCTTGGTCGCAGTTTCTTGTTGTCTTGATGATGCTGCTCCGTTCGCTCCTGCATGAAGCCAACATTGCATCGAGAGGCACTAATCATTGTGACAAAGCGACTTCGCAACGTACTGACTGACGGGGCTCAGGCGAGAACGTCTTCGCGGATTGGGCAAAAGTTATCGACTGCGGCGATGCTCCTTTAACATTTTTGGTAAGACATTGAAGGAACGACCAAGGAAGATTATAACTAACGTACCTGGAAGGATAACACTGCAGCCTTGAAGCAGCTTGATAAGGCGCACAAGGTTGGTGAACGCACGGAATGACTGGTTCAAATGTCTGACAACCATCGCCAAGATCGTGTCCTCAAGAGCGACCAACTCGAGCGAGCGCACGACACCAAAGATCGTGACGCTAGGTGGCGATCATACCACAACGTTGTCGGCTCTTCGATCGACTCATCATCACTGGGGGCCCGTGAGCGTAATACACTTTGACAGTCACATCGGTAAGTTCGCGGTACGGTTTGTCGAGCTTCACTGACGGCTGCGTAGACACCTGGGACCCAGAAGTACTAGGTAAGCCGAAGTGTTCACCGATCCGATCAGGAACTGACATAGTACAGGCGGAGGTATCTCCCATTATGCGTGAGTCTAATTATCAGAATTTACCCTGGACATGGCTGAAATAGCACAACAGTGGTGTCAACCACGGAACATTCTTGCACATCGCTCATGAGGAAGGCTTGATCCGAAATACTAGTATACACGTGGGCATCCGAGCTCCTGTGGTACGACCGAAAGGTGATGTGCGCAACGATCTTCGATGTGGTTTTGAGATGGTCAAGGCTCGGGCAATCGATCGATTGGGCGTAGCTGGAATCATCGACAAGCTCAAATCTCGCGTCGCTGGAACGAAGGTCTACATCAGTGTCGATATAGACGTGCTCGATCCGGCATTCGCACCTGGTAAGTTGTCAAACAAAACATGCCAGAAGTAATGATCTTCGACGTAGCAGTATTGTCTTCAGCACCCAGGTATTTCGTTACACAGCAACTGACATATGAGAATAGCTACGGGAACTGCCGAAGTCGGTGGATGGAGCACACGAGAGCTTTTATCCATCCTAGATGGTCTCGAAGGACTAGACGTCGTTGGGGCAGATGTTGGTACGCATTTTCCGAGCCCCGTTGACTTATCAGTAAGAGCACTAGAAGCTGACTGAATGTACTCGCCGCAGTGGAAGTGGCTCCCATTTACGATAACCCGGGTGAAACCACCGTATTGGCCGCTGCAGAGGTCGTTCACTCTCTAATTGCTTTGATGGTGAAGTCGCCATCTTAGAGATGATACCGTGATAACTCAATGGGGGTTGTGACACGGGTAGAAGTCAGGTGGGTTCATAGGCAGAACGATCTCTGGCTGTGTCGTTTTGTTGGGTATCTGGGCAGCTTAGCAGGCACACTATCAGCCATCGTACTGCACCGTGCTCGACACGGTGCCTACCATCTCAGAACTTGAGAATGATTTGACATCATCGTACGACCATAAATAGTACACTTCCTCGGACACAGACTGAATGTGATGGATTCGGTTTGCTTCCAAGCTTTGTGGTCTCATCGAATCGCTTCTCCACATCATCAGTGCAGTGCATGTGACACTCAAAGCGCCTTTCAGTTGACTCAGTAGAACCTAGTTGCTTTGAACTGCTACATTACACGGGCCGATAGTAGGGCGTGTGCTAGTCGACGATTGGAGACATGGACCGTCTAGAGATTGGCGCCATCAGAAGGTAACCGTCCGACTATGTTGTAACGCTTGCTGAAGAATGTATGCCAATCATTAAGGACCTGTTTTTCCTTCTCGGAAAGTCCGGAGTAGTCCGATATGCAGTCTTCAGGCTTGAGAGAAGACAGGCCGAGGGCACGGTTGGGCTCTTTCCCCGCAAACACTAGGACGATAGGTTAGTCGTTTATGGTACGACTTGATGCTGCATCTCAGGCGACAAACCGTGATAGCCCTTCCCAGGTGCGTATGTCTCCTTGCCGCTCACGTCGAACACGTCACCCTGATGATGGTCAATTTCTTCTGCGCTTGCACGAGAACACCATTGAAGAAAAGCAGCTGTAGTTACCTTGATTGCGACAAGAGTGGGTAAACCCTCGTTTGTGCCTGCTGATGGTCAGTGCCTGGCCACTGAAACGCCAGCCAGTCGTTGTGAAGCCGTACCATCACACTTTGCAAGGTAATCGCGTTCAATGACATCATCCTTCGGGGGGTTCAGTGCGACGGGTTGCTTTGGCGCAAACTTCTCCTTCTTCGGCTGCTCTGTAGAGTCTGACATGGTGGAGGTCTAAATATCGGTGTAAATGATGCAGAATGTCGGATGGGAAGTCACGATGCTGGCCTGTCTCTGGTGGCAGGTGGGGCTCCACGCCCATGCCGCGCTAGGTTAGTCGCACGAGCCTCATGTCATTTCCCGAGGTCGTCACGAACTTCCTCATTGCACACGCCACGACCAACCACTCTGTGACGCCACGCGTGTCATGATCAGGCACCACATACGTGAAGTTGATGTTCGCAGGTTTCGATACCGGCATCAATGCGCCTCTCGGAAGAGCCGTCAGTAGTTACGAGCACCATGTCTCAACTGCCCATTGGAGACACCCGCCGTTCATATGAGGCCATATGCCTGTTACCATATATTTGGTGATATGTAGGTACAATACTAATAGTGTACAGTGAATATCGCAGCCACAGAATATGGCGCCCAAACTTTCCACTCAGGACATTACAAGCGTTAGGATTCGCCGCAAAAGCAATTGAACAACCGCCCAGGCGTGCAAACAATCACGAAACCCCGACAAGTATGATGAAAGCCTCCCTTCGATATCCGATCCGACTCTTCACTATCTTGTGGAGGCGCACCTGCTTTCTCGAGCTGATAGAAGACCATCGGTCGAAACCAGGTGGTGGCTATTGCTCGCATTGCATCCATGGAACCAATTATCTTCCGCTGGCGACGGTGTACGCTGACTGGGACGTATGCACTGCTGGATCGTACTGGCTCTGTCTGACACAGTTGGTGCAGTTTGTTTCCCGTTGATCCCATGTTCTTCTAACGTTCCAAGCGCCAAAACATTGGTGGCCGGGATCGTTGCGTGCGAAATGGCAGTGTTGCATGAGTCGATACTCGTCATGGCCACACGGAAACTGGATCTTTTCGTAGAAGCACATCTCAAAGGCGCTGATGGTATGACTATCTGTCCGATCCTGTGTTCGGGAACTACGGCCATTGTCAGCTCGCTGGCCGTGGTGGAACCTGGCGAACTTACATCTAAAGCACGTGTGCGTGTCTGTCTCGTACTCGAAATCGGCGATTGTGGACACAGATTTCAGCTGGATCTTGAACAAGCTTTTGGTGTACGGAATTCCAGAAGACCGTGGAGGAAATCTGGGGAAATCTGGGGGCTGCACTTCCAAGGAGAATGTCACGAACCTTTATACGCCACCAACCCACGTCACCGCGGTCGCCATACGCTTTTCCCCACGGTCCCTTAGCCGCCATTTCCTTTGAGTAATCTCATGGACTAGAACAATACCTTGTCGCGGTGAAGTCACACACAAAACGCGCAAGCCCTCTCAAGCCGATAGATTGCTCGCCATACTGGAGACCTTGTCCAAGTTTTCCGCTCGGCGCGCACATACAGTTTTGTTGTCACAAGTCCTTTGTTACATTGCATTAGTGTGGCAGAAGCATGCACACTTCGCATCCGTAACAAAGAGGTATAGGAGTGATGCTGCAGCTACGTGAGCCTGAGACGGTCTGTATTATAATCCTGGTCCGCACAGATGCAAACTGCATCCGCAGCAGACCCTGGTCATGGATGCCGTTCCACGAGCCCGGAACTTGGTATTAGAGCCCAGTAAAAGACTACTTCAACATTCGCTATGGGCAATGACAACATCTCCCGCTAGTTCTCCGCAATCTGGTCTAAGAAGAGAGAACTGTTCTAGCTGGATCCTTCCCTTCAAATATACTGTATGCTTGAACTCCCCACATCCTACTCGGGATATGTTCGAGAGAAAACAAGATCTACCCTCCTGACAGAACTCCCGCAAAACTCAGCTGCAGCTCGACGCACGGTCGTCTCCACTACTGGAGATGTCTCCCAAGCCAATACACACCTGCCCTGACATGCATGATATTGTATCTTGAGGTATTAGCGCTTGCGAACATTCACTTACTCTCTCAGTGAAATTGCCACTGGATTGGGATATGTGAAGCGAACCATAAACGTATCAGCACACCCTCGCTTTATCCGCTTCCCCGACTGATATTTAGTACTCGAGTCGAGCAAACAGTCTTAATACAGCTACCTGCAGGTCTCGCATGAGTAGGAGGGATCATGATACACAGAATTGGCCCGCCAACCGAAACAGATGAACTGGATCTCGCTCACTACTGCACGATGTAGCAGACGAAAACTGTATGCGGGTGCGGGAGTGAACTTCCCTATTGCAGGGCACTCATGCTACGGCGAAGATCATGTCGAACCCTCGTTCACACAATTCCAAATTTCCCATCCGCTGTAAGCATGCTTCTCTCCCCGTGCGCTTCGCAATCACTAGCCGCTTCCCCGCTGTACCCCCACATCGTCGAAACACACTGGCTGTTACAACTTTGGAAATCCAAGCCATGAGCACATCTGAACACGAGTGAGCGGCACGATCGTTGAGTGGAAGTTTCGTATCACCCGGACAACGGCGTAAACCCTTTTGGTTCACGCTTGTCAATCGAGCGGTATTATGGACACCGCATCAGTAGAGCGATGCATCTACTGTCATTGGAGAACACATCTGTCCAAAATCCAACGATGATTTGACACATGAAGAAGTGACCGTTTTAAAGGGCTATAGCATGCCAACAGCACAGCAGGGCTCGCGCGGAACCGGTATTCCAACCGGCATGGAACATCACACCAAGGTATCCTTCCCTCTACCTTGCAGGCCGATGCATCCTCGTGTCACATCTGTATACAAACCACAAAAAGGAACATCGGCAAGGTCCGTCGCGTGGAAAGAGCCCGTGCTGCCCGCGAAGAGTTCGAGTCTGCAGTAATGCAGTACGCCCAACCTTTCGGCGACTTTGCTGTGACCCCAAAAGGAGACTATTCTGGGCCCTCATACGCCCAAAATGGTATAGATAAGCGATCTCAGCACGCCGTATGGTACACGTTTGAGTAACCTGACATATAACCATGGGTTGGATGAGGGAGTACGCCCAAAGGGATGAGCGCTTACTCTAGATGAGTGACTAGGTCCAACGAGACCAATCATTGGTCCTCCAAAACCGGTATGAACTGAAGCCAAGGGAAACATGTTCAAGGAGCTGTGCTGACAGCTCGTTCTTGAGCTGACCGCGTTCTCTACTCACATCGGATATGTACCATGACCGAATGTACTTACGAGTAGTTGCTACGCTGTTAGTGGAGACAAATATGGTGCAAAGAACATTGTTATGCGTTTGTGCTTTGACGATACACACTATCAAAGATGAATTAGAAGACGAGACACAGCCGACTCAAAGATACGATTGAGTGTGCTCGGTATACACGATCGATCGCCGATCGATCGCGTCTCACCGCGCGATTGCATGTTCAGACTGAGCAGTGCGATCAACTTTGTTCGAGTTTACTGACTCGAAGAGAAGCTTGAAGCAACATCACGACGCCCCTGCACCTACGGAGCTTTTACTGCGGGCGGGCGAACCCGCTTGGGCGCACCTACATGCCCGGCGACCCTTGCGGGTACTATAGTGGAGTCAGTACATGCAGGCTCCCCGTCGTTTTTTCGTTTCGTCGAAGTCGACACTGACACCACATTTCAAGGTCCACACGAGAAGTGAAACCCCGATGTTCCAATTTCGGCGCATTCTACCGAGAGAAAAAACGCTTCAGTCAGTCAGACACGCTCGGTTCAATCCGTCCAGTACCGGCACGGTTGTTTTGCCGGATGCGTCGTTTGAGCCCACTGCATACGTGGATAACAAGTACGTACGGAGCAATATAACATCCAACAATACTGTGCTATGCGTCAACAAGGTATATCATCGTCTATCACGACATACATCGT
Organism: Alternaria incomplexa; assembly: GCF_024043165.1. NCBI lineage: Eukaryota > Fungi > Ascomycota > Dothideomycetes > Pleosporales > Pleosporaceae > Alternaria > Alternaria incomplexa. Next base: position 963,087 of record NW_026249856.1, read on the forward strand.
CTCGAATCCGGGTCACGCCTCTTCTGTTCTTGGGCCCACCTCAGTCGTACCGATAATCTTCCCTGTAAGACCTGCACCGAGACGGCCTAGATGGGCTACGCCAACAGGATTTAAGACAGAAGCGGAGAGTTCGAATCGAGCTGTCGAAGCAGCGGCTCCGCGGGAAGAGACGAGACTGCGGCAAGCAAAAGCGGGTACGCGTTGTGAAGTGACGGGGAACTCACCGTTCAGACTTTTCTAGGGGATAGATGGCGGGTTGAAGGTGGACACTTTGGCTGCCTGTCATGTTCAGTATCACGAAGAGTTCGGGAACATCGGGAAGGCGGGCGGTAGTGAATACATTCATAGAGAACTTAGAACAACAATTACTTTTCCATTAACATCGACGCCGTCGCTAATGCCAACAAGGAGGTTAAGTACGATCACGCTTTACCAGCCTTTCTCGCCTTCCGCGCTTGTCTCTTTTTCGCGATGATTCTTGTCCGCTGCGCCAGCTTTCCGTCTTTGCCCTTTACTGCACCGGCATCCGCGCCAGCTTCCGCAGCACCCGTACCCTGCTTTCCCTTGCCGCTGTCCTTACCCTTGCCCGCCTTCTGACCCGCAGCGCTAGAATCACGCTTGCGCTTCTTGCCTTTGGTCGCACCCGGCTCGGCATCATCGCTGTCAGCCTCGCCATCAGCCTTCGACTTTGGTGGCTCTCTGGCCTTCTCCTCGCGGTCTGAGCGCCTATTAACAACATTGGCGTTTTCGATGGCAAACTCGACAATGAGACGTTTCCGCTTGTCTGCGAGTGCTTCTTGAGCAGCCTTCTTGCTCTTTGGCGTGGGGCCAGACTTGATCTTGTAGTCCACGGCGTGGCCATTGAGCCATCGAAGACCCATGAGCGCATTTCGATGTGTGTAGTACTCGATGAATCCATATCCTCTGCTTCTTCCAGCACCAGTGTCCTCAGAAACTTTGCTACCAGCGGGCGTCTCAAAGACAACCTTGGCTTGCTTGACAATACCCTTGCCCTTCTTCTTACGCATCTTCTCTGCGACAAGCATTTCTTGACCGCCACGAATGACTTCCTCTTTGTTAAGCTTTTGTCGCTTACCCTCCTTGACATCGGCAGCAAAACCAACGACGGCGCTACGAGCAAGCTGCTTCAGGTCCTTGGATGTGATGCTGCGAGGAATGTTGCGTATGGAGAGACGAGTGAGAGATAAATGGAGCGATGGGTTCTCCTGGATTTGCTTACGGCGCATTGTTGCGCTCTCTTCGCGCATCTTGATTTCAGAGGGCGAGAGCTTCTGGTAGAGTGGCGAGTTGGACGCAATAGTTCCTTCGGAGAGAAGGTAGAGGCGACGCTTGTCTTTGTCTCGGCTAAAGCGCGAAGCAGCGCCTTCCGCTGTCAGACGCGTAGCTTCATTCTTGTCAACTGCGCGGGAGATTTGTAGGATGCGACCGTCGATGGTGTATTTGCCTGTTGGGTCGGCGTCTTCGTCTTCGAGCACAGAGTGTGTGACAGTGATGGTGGAGCCGTCCTTCTTGTCGAGGTTCTTCTTTTGTAGCTTGACACGTGGGACACCTTTAAGGCAGTTGATCATGTCTTCTTCTGCAAAGAATGAGACGAATCCTGTGCCTTTCGGTCGTTCGGTCTCGCGGTCGACCACGACACGGGCAAATCGGACGCCACCGAATTGCTGGAAGTGCTCTTTGAGACGTTCGTCGTCAACTGTGAAAGGCACATTGCGCACGAAGAGAGTGTATTCCTCACGCTTCGGTCGGTTGTCCTCTTGTTCAAGCTCCACTCCGCCATCTTCGTCATCCTCTGACATGTCCTCGTAGTCGGTGTTGCTATCGTCTTCGTCGTCGTCGCTGTCGTCCGCTTTGTCGTCGTCGTCGTCGTCGTCGTCGTCATCGGAACTGGCAGCAGAATCCTCGGCGTCTTCCATATCTTCATCTTCGTCTTCTCCGTCTGGTTTGGCATCATCTCCCTCCTGTGCAGTCTTTTGCAGGCTCTGCCATGTTTCCCGGTCCACAGCCCAGTCCACAGCGATGGGTCTTTCATCGACCTCCTTGCCGTTCAGCTCTTGTATCGCCCTCTCCGCGTTCTTCTTCCCACGTAGCGAGACGAAACCGAAACCTCTCAATTCACCATTGGGCTTCTTGGGCAGATTGACAAAGTTGACTTTGCCATAGCTTCGGAACAACTTTTGTAGATCGTCCGGCGTCTTAACGGTCCATGGCAGATTGCGAATGATCAACTTTGGTGTCTGCGCATCCTTGATCTGCTGCTCGCGCTCCGCCTTGGCCCTGTCACCAGCCCTCGGCCTCTTCTCTTCGCCTTCACGTTGTCTCGCCTCGGCAAAGTCGACCTTGATCTTCTTGCCCTTGATCTCCGTATTGTTCAGCTCCTCCTTCGCTCTTTGCGCATCTTCGACGTCGGCGAATGTTACGAAACCGTAGCTTTTCGATTCCCTGGTTTCCTTGTCCAGAACAACGAGCGCGTTCTTGATTGGGTACGATTCGGAGAAGTATTCGGTAAGGTCTTCGGTCGTAACGGTGGGCGCAAGTCCGCGAACGAAGAGTTGTCGGCGCGCAGCTTCTTTGGGCGCCGCTGTAGACGAATTGGACGGTTGCTCGGCGTCGGCGGTTGCTGTGACGGCTTCTGCTCCATCGAGCGAGAGACGCTGGCGCTTTCTTCGGGGAGCCATTGCAAATAGATGAGGCGAAAATCGTTATATGCAGTTCTGGTCTTCGGACATGCCTTGCAAAAAAAGTTCCAGTATCTCGGCGCACAGATCCACCGCGCCGGCCTTGGCGGCTGCACGGAAAAGTGGAGCCAGACCCTTCCAGCTGGAGGCCTCGACGGAGACGCCTGCGCCTGCCTCATCGTCTGCTTCCAAGCTGGATCTCCTCCCTTCAACTTCACCCACTTTCCTTCACCGTTCAGACTTGGGTCCATTCGAGTCGAATTTCGGATCGCGATCTGCTGCATGAGTTGCTTCGCCCAACTGGGGAAGCCGAGGCGTCAGCCTGCACATCCCCACTCAACCTGGGTCATGGGGACTCATATCTTCGCGCATGGCTATCTATGGTTGCACGTTACTCGAGCGATGCCGTTGTTGACACAATTTGGAGCACACAAGAGCATGCGTTTTTGAAATCCCATGCTGCCGACTCGCCACGCTATCAACGTGCATCAATCACGTAACCGCATAGGAGCTGACCTAGGTATGCTTACAACAACGGGCTGCGAGAACAACAAAGTCATGGAAGCAAAAATTGGAAATCCAGGCGCAAGTATCTTCATGATTACTCACATCAATTTGTTATCAGGGCTATCCCTTCGCGCATCACACGACTTCGCGGTCTGAACCGTAAGCCTTCACCGTTGTGGTTGCTCCAGGACGGAAACGGCCTTTTTCGGAAGATGCTCCGGTTATGTGGAATGGCCTAAATTGTGAAACGTTTCTGCTCTGAACAATTCAGTATTCCGCGGGATTGATACAGAGCGGCAGTCGTGTCCGTTGCACCTTTCCTAACGACGAGGTGTGTTGAACAGCAAGATCTGCCTTGTCTACACCCCATAGCGTTAGCACCCGGCACTCAACGTCTGCACGCAATGCCATGGATACTGCTCCTTTGACACTTCTGACACCGAAGCTACACCGGCGCAATCAAATGGCTTATCAGGCGTCGCTTAACTACTGCCCAACGTATCCTAGCCTCCCCCCGCGGCGGAGTGTGGTGCCGCCCATGTGAAGCCCATGGCACACACACAAGAGGGGTAAGCGCCGAAGAAGGATCTCTCAACATTTTGTCATCTTTCGAGAATTCAGAAAACTGTTCAACAATGTCGCGTCGAAGCTCTGGGGCAGGCGAGAGCGACGCGCTTTTGAGCGCTGGCGAGGTTATCGCATCTTCTTCTCGCAATTATTCCACAAACGATAGCACGACTCCCACCGAAGGCGATATTAGAAGAGATGGAAAGTTGCCGGGCGAGGACAAAGAGAAGCCAGTTGACCACAATAGATCTAACGACCCGGAGCGTTCACGATCTTTGGCCGAGGAAATTGGAGATGAAGGTATCTCTTTGTACGAGAAGAAATGCATGCTCATCAACCGCGAAATTGATCTCATGGGAATGGGGCGGTACCAGTGGTCGATTTGGGCGCTTTGCGGGTTCGGCTACATGATCGATTTGATGTGGGCACAAGCCTTCGGTCTCGTTCTATCGCCAATCCAACAGGAACTTGGCTTTGGTGCTGATCAGACTGGAAAGTTGTCCACTGCCTTTTCCATCGGACTCACAGCCGGTGCATTTGTGTGGGGAGTCCTCGTGGACTTGATCGGGAGAAAGGTCTCTTTTAATCTGACAGTCTTTATTGCGTGTATATTTGGGACATGCATCGGCGCCCCGAGCACTTACAACGCCATCTTGGTTCTTACAGCATTTACTGGGTTTGGTGTCGGAGGCAACATTCCCATTGACACTACAATTACCCTGGAAGCCACTCCACAGAGCAAGCGTTACCTCCTTCCGCTATTATCGATCTTCCAGCCCATTGGTGTTGTCATCTGTTCCGTCCTCGCCTACGGGTTCATCCCAAACTGGTCTTGCAGTCCAAACTTTTCGGAAGGAGATCGAGCGTTGCCTGCCTGTAGTGCTGTTGCTACAGGGGAACAGTGTTGTTCAAGAGAGGATAATATGGGATGGAGGTATCTCCTCTTCACGCTAGGGGGAATCACCATACTCGTCTTCGTCTTACGATCGGTCATTTTCACCTTCCAGGAATCGCCGAAGTTCCTCATATACCGTGGCAAGGATGCCGAAGCAATCGAGGTACTGCACACCATGGCTCAATACAACGGATCCAAATGCGACCTCGTTCTGGAGGATCTTGTATCCCTAGAGCACGAGTTTGATTCAGATCGAAGTCGTGGACCTATGCTTGGAGGTGGTGTCAAGCAGCTCAAATCTACATGGACTGAGAAACTCAAACTGGAAGGCGATCGCTTCAAGCTTCTATTCTCGAGCTTTCAGATGACAAGGTTGACGCTTTTGGTATGGTTGACGTACATATGCGATTACTGGGGTTTTACCGTTGCTGGTGAGTTCCACGCCTATCTCGCTCGATGAACATATGTTGACCTACAACGCAGGCACTTACCTCCCACAAATCCTGGCTGTGAAGAATGGCGCCCTCGACCTTTCTCTCCGCTACACCTACCGCTCTTACATCTTCATCTACCTTCCTGGAGTCCTCGGCGTTGTTCTTGGCACCTTATCTTACCGCGCATCGCGGGTTGGTCGCAAATGGACAATGGTCGTTTCTTCTGCATTGATGGGCATCTCCATCTTCCTTTTCAGCAGTGTCAACTCAGCAGCTTCGAACATAGGCTTCAATGTCATGGAGTACTTCTTCCAGTCTATGTTTAACTCCGTCTTGTATGGTTGGACACCTGAGGCCTTCCCAGCACCCATCCGAGGAACAGCTTGCGGCATCGCGAGTTTCTGGGGCAGGCTGTTTGGTATCGTCAGCCCGCTCATTGCGCAGCATCTATATGCGGGGGATGGCGCTGGAAGAGACATCAACAGCGTATTATACCTTGCTGGAGGTGTGACATTGGGCTGCGTCATCACAACGGCACTGTTGCCCAGCAATCTCGTAGGTCGACAGAGCCTGTAGAGGTGCGGATACATGAAGGGGAGGAAGCTTGTATTTCATTCAAGGCACATGGGTCCTTAGGGATCTTACATGGATGTCATGCCTCGACAGGAAAAGATTCGGACGTAGATAGGGACATTTGTGAAGCGTTCGCCACTGTAGATACCCGCTACAATACGTAGCATCCATTACTAGTACGAGACAAGCAATATATGGGTAAAGCAATCAAAACAGCGAGTGTCTCAGTCGATCTCATGTGCCCGGCCAGCCGGAAGGCTGACTTCACAGAGCTCGTGCTATTTCTCTAGTATTCGCATGTTTCTCGTTAAATTGACGTAACCCAATACGGTCCGCTTATACTCCTCAACGCCGTCGATGCTCGTATCGTCAAGATCATAACTTCGTCTTTCCTGTCACTTCTGCTCTCCTTTGTTCCATTACGTACCCACTCGCAACCGGATTGTAACCCTGACTAGCGACTTGTGGTATAGGAAACGGCGGTTTCTTCAGGTTCTGGGTGAAGAAGACTGGATGCCGTATTGCGCTGTCGTACACGGGTGTAAAGAAGGTGGCTGGTGTTTGCGGGGGACCGAAAGGTGGCATGGCTTCGATTTGGGATCGCGGTCTTACAGGATTCGTAGGCGAGCCTGAGTGTCGTGTCGTAGACTGCTGGGGGACCTGGGATGGCGCGTGGCCGGCGCGTCGTTGTTGGTGCGCGTATGAGGGTGCTGAGGACTGCTGGAGAGGCTACATCATGTCAGCAAGCATTACGGAGTTACGATAGAAAGCGGCGGACCTTTGGCCTCGAAGGCTGCAGAGTAGAGATCATGTCAGGTTGCTCGCGCGAGAACGACCCAGCCAACTCTCTATCCGTCGCAATAACGATGCGGACCCTCAGCTATCACGTACCTCGGCAGACAACGACCGCGCGCGACGTCATTCCTACTTCGTCGCGGACACGGACACTTTTCCGCTGCGGCAAACACCACCCAATCCAGACCAAATATCCACGAGCATGAGCGCAACAACATCCATCTCTCGACATGCGCAGAACGCAAGCGCTGTTCTTTGCAGCCACGCGATGCGCAAGCCTACATTCTTCACGTAGACTCTATTCCTCGCCGCCTATCGTCAAAATCGCCAATGGCACATTCTACCGCCAGCACCCTTCTTCAAAGGGCGATAATGCGCCTTCAAATCCATCATTGTTCCCCGATTTGACGCTATCTCTACCCTCTTTCTCGACACCAAATCAGCATTGGGCGATTTTGAGCCCATCTTCCGACATCCGCACCGCATTTCTACAAATACTTCGCGGCCAATTACTTTGTTTCCCTCCAACAGCGCGGTCTTTCCCTTACCTCCTCACTCCAGCCATCGCCGAGGAAAGGCCACGCCTCCGCTTCCCAGAGCGAGCCATCGAGTATGTGGGCTTTGATGTGGAGCGGAAAGCTTTCGGTGGCGCCTATCTATCAGCACGGTATGAGTCTCTGAGAGAAGATACGGACTTCACTGTTCAAAGGTACCTAACCGGTATCGTGACGATGAACCCTGGAGAAGAGGAACTAAAGGCAAAGAGTGTGGATGAAGAGGATATGACACGGGTTATGCGTGATTTAGAACTGGAGAGGTTCATCGACAAGCCGGTCAGCATGCTGAGCAATGGGCAGAGCAGACGGGCGAGGATTGCGAAAGCGCTGTTGAGTAGTCCTGAAATGCTTTGCTTGGATGCACCATTTAGTGAGTTCTGATTACATACATGCACTGTTATTACATGTTTAAGAAGAGTGAGCTGACAGCGTAACAGTTGGACTTGACCCCATCGTTACAAGGCATATCTCCAAAGTTTTGCACCGACTCGCAGAAGCTAACGCACCACGTATTGTTCTCAGTCTGAGACCGCAAGATGAAATTCCAGAATGGGTTACCCATCTCGTTTACGCAGGAGAGGATGGGAAGGTCGAAAAGATGGGGCTGAAGGAGGAGGTGCTAGGTCACCCACAGATGTATGGGCAAGCTGAAAGCATTGGGGATTCGACGCGGAGTTTCATCAACACAGAGAGAGGCGAAACAGGACGACTTCCGTCTGGAAGAGAGCACTCTACAAGATCATCGGATGCGGCAACATTGAGTCGCGATGGCCACCAAGATACCGACGATTCTGTACCCGAGATTGGCGAGGCTATCGTCGAAATGCAAGGGGTACGCATAGCTTACGGCCAGAACTCAGTCTTGGGAGATTGGCAACAGGACATCGACGGGTTATCACAATCCGGGCTGCACTGGAACGTCCATCGGAATCAACGCTGGGGTATATTGTAAGTATCCATGTACAAAACACGTGTGAGGCATATATTAACTTCGTACTCCTACATCTAGCGGTGCCAACGGCTCTGGCAAGACTACACTTCTATCGCTCGTAACATCAGACCACCCACAGACCTACTCGGCGCCCGTCAAACTCTTCCAACGCTCGCGTTTGCCCGAACCCGGTGTCCCCGGTATCACCATATTCGAAATCCAGTCACGAATGGGTCATGCGAGTCCGGAAGTCCATGCCCTGTTTCCGAAGAGACTCAGATTGAGGACGGTGTTGGAAAGTGCATGGGCGGATACACCAATTACAAAGCCAAGACTAGATGATGAAGCGAGGAAGAGAGTTGAAGCTTGCTTGAGATGGTTTGAAGCTGAACTTAGACCTGGCTTCAGTGGTGACGGAAGTGCGAGTCTGGATTGGGCATCTGACACTCTATTCGGTGAGGTATCGTTCTCCGCTCAACGTGTACTCCTCTTCTTGCGCGCCACGATCCGAAACCCCGACATCGTTATCCTCGATGAGGCGTTCAGTGGCATGGACGACCTCGTTCGCGACAAGTGTCTTCTGTTCCTTAGTCACGGTCAGGGTATGGAGCTTGTATTCTCTGACAGTGGCTTGAAACCGGTGAAATGGGAAGGTGAGGTTGTGGTTCCAGGATTGCAAGAACATCAGGCCCTACTTTGTGTCAGTCATAGTAAGCATGAAGTACCTGGGTGTATACGAGAGTGGGTTTGCCTGCCTGAACCAGGCACAGGACCACCAAGGTTTGGCCGATTTGATGGGCCTGTGGAGCTGGATGCGGGACGGTGGAACGAAGTGTGGAATGAAAAGCACTAGATTTTGACACCATCGTATTTGAATCAAAGCATATATACTATCTACTGTTGGTGCTCCTTCATGACTTCCTTCCTCTTCTCTCCAAGCTTATCCGACCGCTCCAGAATCTCACCAGCCAGTCTCTCCAGATAAAACTTGGAGACGTCGACTGGTAGATCCTTGAATGCTCTGACAATCTTCTCCACATCTCTTCTCCCATTCTCATATGCTTGCAGGTCCCTGTTACCATATACGTCTTTCCCAGCCGCGTATCCTTTCTCCAAGCCCTTCCAGAACACATTGACTGCCACGCTCACGCCATCTTCCGGCGTAGCTGTATGACTCCACATGGGTGGTATGAATAAGACATCACCAGGCTTGAGTGAAGCAATGTGCGGATGAGTGCGCCGAAGCCTTTGGTCTTTGGACGTCAGGACATCAATATTGGAAGACGAGCCCCCAGGAGGGAAGCCTAATAGAGAAACATCGGTAGGTGGGTAGAGAAATAGCGTTTTTGAACCGCGGACTTGACACAGAATGTTGGATAGAACATCGTAGTGTAGCCATAAGGTCACGGGCCCTGAGATGCGAAGGGGCGAGCTGTGGTAATTTTCCTCGACTAGATTGCATACGTCTGGTACGCGGAAGTCATCGGATATAGTCGGAAAGTCATCTTCGAGTTTGGTGGGCAGCTTGTTTGGCTGGCTTGAAGATATAGCACGAAGATATTCGTGAGACCCTTCTGCGATACCGTCTAGGAAATCTGCCACTGATTTCTTGACGTATGAGAAGTTTTTGTCCTTGAACGTCATACGGTCTGATGTGCATTCATGAATGACAAGTTCTCTCTCTGGACCAAGCTTTTCTTTCAGATAGTCAAGTGTCCAAAGGTCTGTGCACGGGCCGATATCGAGGCCTTCGATGATGGCCGGTTTTGACGTAGCCGCCAGCTTCGCAAAGTCATCTGACAACTGAATCTGCACCCTTGCGATCTCGGTAGTACGTGCAGTAGTAGTAGGTCTCTTCTCCACACCACCTTTCTGTCGCCGACCTTTGGGTCCTGTTCCAGTCGCGTTCGCTTGTGTTGTGCCTGCTGTGCCTGCTGTGCCGCTGATCTGACTCGGCACAGCGCGACGCCACGACTTGGCCCCTTGCGCATTGTCAGGAAGGATGACGATCGGGTCTTCATTCCAGTAACTTCCCATTGAGAAACAGACTGCCCCTCCTCCTGCAAGCACAATCTCGCCTCGAGAGGTTGAAACGGCCCCTACACCCACTAGCAAAGGCCATGTCGTTGGCGGCAAGGCCTGCATACTGGGATGCTCCACCTCGATGGTCGTGCCCTTGCATGTTAAGAGCAGGAAGTCGTCTGATAGAGAGTGGATATGCTTCTTTGAAACACCTCCAATCAACAGCAGAGAATCGTTCCACGGAACTAGACTGGCACCTATACGCGCGTATGCAGAGTTCTCCAAGCTGCTGCGAACGTCATTGGTGCGGTCCTTAAAGTTGAGCCTAGGTGTTGGTGTGGCGGAAATGGACCACTCCCACACCGCGTCTTGTACGACCACGCCGCTCTCGTCTTGTCCACCTGTCAGCAACCCCCAATCTTGAGCAAAATCGATCGTGGACATCGCGGCGGCGAAGCGTGCAGACGGGCGCGGTCCGTCGACGGGAATGCTGTTCCATCCGCCGTTGGCAGTCCATAAGGCACAGTAGTGTTCGGCATCGAGTACTGTGCCGTCACTGGCTTTGCCACCAAAGACAAAGACGCCATGGATCTGTGATTCCCCACTTCCTAGTACAACAGAAACAGCAGAATGGCGGTACCGGGCTGGCATCAGGTCGTCCACTTTGGCCCAAGCTCCCTGGTTGAAGAGCCAGCAATCTGCATAAGCCTGGGTGGGCGATCCGCGGCCTCCGACCAACAACGCTTCACCGTTGCGCATTGATGTGATAGTATGGCATACGCGGGCAGCAGGCAGCAAGCCACAAGGCTGGATGGTACGATCCCCGTTATGATCCTCCCGCGTCAATGTGTCCATATCGGCGAGACGGGCTTGCGTCCCTTGACCTCCGTGGAAGGCCACAGAGTCCTTGTCGAAAGCGAAAGCTGCTGTGAAACGACGTGGCGTCACGGCACCACCACCCGATAATTTCAAGGTGTGAAGGGTAACACTTCCCGTATCAGCGGCTTTCCTGCACCCTGTGGTGGCTGTTGCCTCGCCATAGGCTAACTCAGTCGGTCCACTTTGCTCTGCATTTGAAGCGACGAGTAGGAAGTAATGACCCCCAAAGAGCGCAAACTCTTCCCACTCGTCAAACGGCTCCACTGCATTCAGCCCGCGTCTAAGGGTGGGAGGGGTAAAGCTATCATCAGACCATAGATCCCACAGATTGCGGGCCATGGTTATTGTGGGCCATCCTGCATTACGGAAACGAGCGGCTTGCTGGTTAAGTGATGAATGCAACTTAACCGCGTTGATTGATGCTTGTAGCTTGTCGAAGTGAGACAGCATTGTCTTGGCAAAGGGATGAGCTGGGCCTTGCGGAAGGTACTGTTCTATGCAGTATGAAGTCAGTATAAGCGAACTGGTACATACACATGAAGGAATGAATACCTAGTATGCAGAAGCGAGCTACAGATGTTAGCATAGCTTATGGGCAGGGTTTGACGAATCTGCATACCGTCTTCGATAGTACTAGCCCACTGTATGAGAGCATCAGAGTCCTTTAGCGGCATGTAGGTCACAGACACTTCGGCGACGAACAGGATTGAAGACGAGGGGACATCGAATTCGGCCCGCAGAAGTCGTTCGAGTGTGGCAAGGTCTTTCAGATCGCATCCCAGAGCCATGTAGCTGTCGCTACGAAGATATACAGGCTGTTCGGACTGACGGAGTTTGGTCCTGAGCAAGGCGTCTCGAAGAAGACCATTGCTAAGCATGGTATCTCTCTTGCGTTGCATCAATTGTGGATAGTCGACGTCGACGAATGTAGATGATTGCGTGAGGGCCGGATATCTGTGCCAAAACTGGAAAGGCAAGGGATCACTTTCCGGACTTAGTAGCTTCTCACTGTGTTAGAGTCGAGACGACGGATGTCTTACTCACTATCCACATCCTAGGTTCACCACAATCTTGGGCTTTCCGTTCTCTTCTTCGAGAAAACGACGGACTACTTGTTCAATAGCATGCATTCGTAGCCAATACCCGCGATTAATCAACGGATCTGAAGGGCATCAGTCCATGTCTCAGGTGCAGGTGGTATCGAAGTGACGTACTGCGTCGAACGAACTTTGGTACAAAAGGCTCATAAAAGTCAGGCTCATTGCTGAGATAGAGTTTCGATACGCTTCTCTTGGACACAATGCTGCTGTCATTCGTCTGACATTGATATTAGTCCAGTGGCTACGAGGATGCTATGGGCGGAAGAGGCTGGGGACCTCACGTTCATGATATCCACATCTCTTCTCTCGCGCAGGGATTTCTGGTTACCCTTGCGCTTTGCAGCAGCCTTCTTGGAGCGCATCTTGGCGTCTTTGGCCATGTTCAGGTCTTCACGATGGGGTGGCCATGGTCTTGGGAGAGGAATGCTTTTTGGAGCACCAGCCACTACGCGGGGCTAAGCTGACGTCGGCATCCCTGCATGGGCGCGTGAACCATCGTCAGACGGCGGTAGCTGCAACCTACGACCAGGCGCAGGCTATCTTTTTCTATCACTTGCACCGGCGTATACACGCATCGCTATCGGCATCGCAATCGCTCGGGCCTGCGATTACCTTTGCGCACCCGCTTGTAGGGCTTGGACCCCCGCGAACGGCGGCCAACAGCTGCACCGAGCTATCACGCGGATAGTCCCCAGCCCTCGCAGCACCCGGAACCACGCAGCCAACGCCAGACTCCAGCGATGAATTTCGTAACCTTCAACCAGGACCACAGCCATCTAGGCGTCGGTATGCGCCCTGTCTGCTACCCGCCCAATATATACTAACCTAATCGCACAGGCACGCCCAATGGCTACCGCATATACACCACCGACCCGTTTAACAAGCAGTCCGAGTCGCGCGAGGGAGATGTCTCCAGCCTCGAGATGCTCTTCTCCACGTCGCTGGTAGCCCTCACGCTGTCGCCACGCGTGCTGCGCATACAAAACACCAAGGTTCGTCGGACAGGCGACTCTGGCCAGGCACGCACTGACAAGCACAAGAGGCACTCGACCATATGTGAGATGACATTCCGGACGGCCATCCTCGCCATGCGCATGAACAGGAAACGCATCGTCGTCGTGCTCGAGTCGGAACTCTACATCTACGATATAAGCAACCTGCAGATGCTCAAGACGGAGAAGACGTCGCCTAATCCTAATGGTACGTCGCAAGAAGCAGCACTTCACACATACTGACTGGCATAGCGATATGCGCTCTCTCAGCATCGTCCGAGAACAACTACCTTGTGTATCCGCTACCCACCAAAGCCGCACCCGCTACCTTCCAGCCGCCTTCGCACGCGCCGCCCAAAGCCGATCACATCGCACCCACAAGCGGAGAAGTCCTTATATACGATGCTACGAAGATGGAGGCAGTCAACGTGATTGAGGCGCACAACTCTCCACTCTCTTGCATTGCGCTGAACAGCGATGGTACCCTGCTAGCGACGGCATCGGAAAAGGGCACCATCATCCGCGTCTTCTCCATACCCGATGCGCAGAAGCTGTACCAGTTCCGGAGAGGCTCCATCCCGGCCAGGATATACAGCATGTCTTTCAACTCGACATCGACCTTGCTTAGTGTATCGTCGGCGACCGAGACTGTCCACATCTTCCGCTTAGGAGCGCCCAACAGCAGAAGTAATAGCGTATCTTCTGGGCCTAGCAAGCCCATGGGCGCGTCCCATGCACGTAGCGGAAGTCGAACGAGCCAAGAGACAGCGGATGAATTCGGTGCCAGCATAGCAGATGTATCGACTCCGGAGCGGAAACCCATCAATCCCACTTTTGGGAGCTTGATTCGACGCACATCGCAGACCGTTGGAAAGTCCTTCGCCGCTACCGTCGGCGGATACTTACCCAGCGCTGTAGCAGAGATCTGGGAGCCCTCGCGCGACTTTGCGTGGGTCAAGATACCACGCTCTCCGACAAGCTCTTCCACGGGACCTGTGAGGAATGTGGTAGCGCTGAATAATAACGGTCCTCAGGTTATGGTAGTTACCAGTGAAGGCAACTACTATGTGTTCAACGTGGACTTGGAGAAGGGAGGCGAGGGTACACTGTACAAACAGTACTCGTATGTTGTCCGTTAGTGTACTGCCTTTTGATACCTGCTAACGTTGACTGCAGCCTTCTTGAACCGAACGAACTCGCAGCAAGCAACTCACAGGATTTGCCGGAATAGATATCCCACCACATGGCCCGATGCACTTTCCTTTAAGCCTCTTATTCTTCTTCTTGCATTGCCTCTGGCGTATTTGGTCCCACATTATTCCCCACGGGTTGGCGCACATGCCTTTGGAGTAGCACGATAGTCTTGATTTACGCATAGGTGCATACTGAGCATTCCCATGGCTCGGCAATATTACTTGCTTTTTGCGGAAACTTTGATCTCGACAGTGATGTCATGCAAGTAGTACAGTAGAGAGATTATCGAATCTGGCGCTTGCATCGTGCATGAACAGATATCGTGCATTGCTCTAGCGCGTTCCCGTGCCCCGCCCACGCGTCATTGGCCGCTGCCTGAACTCCAACCATAGTGCATTTATTTCCATCGGCCTTGAAACTTCTTCACACCACTACGCTTCTATAAACCATACACGAGCTATAACTACCTTCACGAATCCCTTCATCCACTCCGCGAAACTTCGACGACTACAACGCACCCGGGATCCGTAAAGATGGTACACCAGAATACTTCGGGCAACCCGCTAAGCTCGGGTTCGCTCGCGCTGTTCATGGCAACGTCGCTACCAAAAGGCGAATCTTCACAGCTCAAGAATGGCACCGCAGCCGTCGCACTAGCAGTACACGCCGGCATGCTTGCTGTTGGCTTCCGCCTGATCGGGCTGGGCGAAGACGAGCGCATAGGTAAGCACCCATCTCATTCACCCTTACCTTTACACGTCATAACTCGGGAACTTATAGAAGCGCACGCAGACGCCGAAAACCCAGAGTCGTTACCGAAGGAATGGAATGCGTCATCCTCATACGCTTTCAGATACGCCCACGCGCAATCAGCCATGGAGTACCTCGTCAAGGTCAATAGGTTGGGAGGCAAAGCTGTCGTATACGCTCTCGCGCTCGGCGATGACAAGACCACACATTTCGAAGTCACGACCAAGGACTACATATCCGAATCACAATTACCATTCAGCGTGTCTGAAGATATATCAACGGAGCAGGTGTCGGAGAAGGTGCAAGAACTGTTCATCTCGCCAGGCAGGCTGAACGACCTCGGCTCGCTCCTCAAGATATCTGTCATACAGAAGCTGGCACCCGGGCTGAACAAGCCAGGCTACGAGGAGGGCAACACCGACCGGGAGCGCACCCCTACAGCGGATCGGCAAGAACCACAACGAGGGGGACCCGCAAACCCACGGCAGCCCCCCACCGAACCGGAGCCCGCACGACCATACCCTTTCAACGATCCTCTCGCCGCACAGCCAGGCTCGGGGCGGCATCTACCAGAACCCATACCTGGCTTTGACGACGAGTTGGGCATGAACAGACAGCCCGGTCGCATGCCCGGTAACAACCCCATCAACATTGGGCATGACGATTTATATCCACAGGGTCTCGGACCTAATGATCCCCTTCGGCCACACCTAGCAGGAGGGCTGCCACGACCCGGCGGTTTTGGCGGCGGCGGGATGCATCCCACCTTCGATGATCCGCTGTTTCGCGGTCAAGGCGGACAGGGTGGATATGATCCCAGAGCACCTCCGGGGGCGCGTTACGACCCTCTAGGACCAGGCGATCCACTCAGAGAGGACAGAGGGAGAGGTCCTATGTTCCCAGGCGGGGGCGGCTTTGGAGGGCCTGGTGGTTTCGGCGGAGCAGGTGGACGACCGCCGAATCCATTCGGTGGCTTTGGTGATGGAGACTTCATCTAAGCACCCAACAAAAGATTGGCGACTGGCAGAAGCGATAGGTGAAGAAGAGAGGACGAACAATTCACGAATGACGATTAACACGGCAGTATGATACGGCGTAGTAGTTGACGTGCATGCGGCACAGGCAGGGCAGTGCTGCACCGCCTCAACACTGCATCTCGGTGCTTGCGCAGGTACGATATGTAGATGAACATGTATTATATTTAGAACGACATACGTCAATACCCATCATGACAGTTCCATATCGAAGTCTTTCTGATTGTTCATGCGATCAGCGAAACCCATCGAGCGTCAGTGCTGGGGCTTAGATTCCTCACCCACTTCAAGATACCAACGATGAATGCAGGCGAAGCAAGACCAGCGCTTCTAACAATACCGATGCCTGGACTCATGCGCCCTTCATCGAAGTAAAGTTTGAGTGGACAGGCGTCTCCCAGACGATATTCTAGCCTTGGGATCCCAGCCGCCAGCAGAAGTTTCGCAAATGCCTCAAGGCATTCCGGTGAGCATCGTCACTGACTCTCGCTGCCTGGCAATAACTCAGCTTCTGCCGAATACCAAGCGGAGGTGTATGTGATGAGGTAGAGTCACTTGGCCGTAAGATATGCCTGCCAGTACCTGAAGTCAAGGTTTCCATGACCAACGAAACATCCATTGGTATCTGCAAGGCATGCTATAATCGTGTCTAGACTGTGGTGTAACACGGTACGCATGAAAGATATAGTGTATCATCACGGAATGGTCCTTCACTGTACAGCTGCAAGGAGCCTGGGTGTTGTGATTGGAAGCAACGAGACCTCTCGCTTGTACCGGGCCGCCACTGTGCAGGCCCTGGTCGTTCGAAAAGCTACCTCACCGTCATCAAAGACAGAGATTCAGGCGGTGAAGCATGCTCTCGCAGTGATGGCTGGTCTCGGTCACTCTGGCCTTTCGCTTGTCACGAACTCACATGTTACATTCTAATCTTGCTATGCAGTCAGTGCAGTAGTCTAACCCGCTGGATACTTCCAAGGCTCCTGTCTGCATGACAGAAGCACATCGTACCAGAAGCAGGCTCCTGCGTAAAGCTAGGAAACCCCATGTACAAGGAACGAGATACGTAGGTGGTTATGTTGTTTCACCGCACAATCTATGTCTTTTGGGGAAGAAGAGGCGAATCAAGCTACTACCTGCCTACTCCTTAGCTCCTCCCAAAGTCCTATACACATGGGCGAGCTTTTTGATGGTGTCTGAGAGCTTGATTAGGGAATAAGAGACGAGCTTCACGTCATGGCACTACCAGCCGTCTGCTAGTCACCTTAGTTTTGCGCCGACACAGACTCGCGACGCGAATGGTGGCTTACTGACTCGCTTTGAACATACAGTGGGAGTATCAACCATGGGCTCACCTTGGCCTATTTACCACATCGTTGCGTCGCACATATACGGCTGAGACCAAAGGATCACCCTGACTGTGGTGGCGACCGACTGTATACTGCCGGTGGCTCTACCAGCGGCTGATGTCTCGTCGATGGTGGCTCATGGTCGACTTAGGCAGCGTCGCAGTACCTACTTTTCTGTATCTAGCATGTTTTCCCCAGTATCAAGCGTCATATGGTGTGATACTGGGAAACAACGTTTGATGTCAAATAGCGTGGGGTCTGAAAGCGCGCTTCCGGCGCACGGGCGTTCGGGGAGCGCGAAGAACGACCTCAGCGATTGACCTGATGTTGCGGGCTGAAGACATGTGCGGTAAAGCTCGTAACGATAATCGGCGGCGTAGTGTCTGGAGGATTGTCGCACTTTGCGTCAGCCACTGCGGAGAGCTGATGCGTCTTACCTGCTTCCAGAAAGCAGCCTCACCCGTGAGGCACAGAAGCTTACCTTCACATCCTCATGATCCTACGAAGTCTTCTCGACCCATCTCCCCTCTTTTTTCGGCCCTGATTGAATACACTCCGAAAGGCGCCAAGGGCACATCGTCTCGCCCTCCGAGCCAATCAGTAGGAAAAGTGCGAGTACCATGCACAATTGATCTTTACCCACATGGACCGGTCACAGTGACAATCCAGCACGGGAGCAGACAGCCTACAGACATGGGAGATTCGGATGCCGGCATCCTTCTTACTTGCTGAGGCCTGTCTGCCGTGGGCCGTCGCAGGTCACGGCGTCTAAGCGCGAACGGCTGAACCGTTGAGAGGGTAAATTTACCGCCATTCGAGACCAGTGTTAGCAAGTATAATCGACTTGTCACTTTCCTGTTTCGCATGTCTCCTGCCTAGACAGGCCAATATGCGTTCACCTATCCCGCTCGAATTATGCAAATATCCATCTTTTTGTCTCATCCCACCGGCCTAAATAGGGCTAAATGCATGGCGGTTGCTGATAACACTGGTGTGATGCCGGTCGGCGGGCGGCTGACGCGTAATCAATGGCCACGAGAAGGCACAGTTCATCACACGTTGTGGCAACGGGCATATGCAGGATGGGGGATGGAGGATGCCATTTCTCAAATTGCAAAGATGGCGTCGATCCGGGTGTGACCGCTGTCGCATATTTGCTCTTGCCTGAGTTGGATTGTTGGACTGCAGGGATTTCGTGTTGGTCTCCTACCTCTCGGCTTCGTTTCGCTGCATTTTTTTATCCACAAGGAACGCTTTGTATAGCTCGGTAAGATTTGTCCTGCAAGAAGCATCCTGCCGGAGTCGTGGACATGCGCGTGCCGGCGTCGTTGGTCGGAATTTCGTATCGATTGGTGTGACAGCGTGTCTGAGCGCCGAGAGATCGCTACCAGTCTGCTGGATGTGCTGTCATCTGCAATGCAGCTTGCGAGCATCATAGCTCGACATCGCCGTCTAGTCATTTGTGTTTTCGATGCTCGTACGATTTTCAGGCAGGAAGTCAGGGTTGTGCTTCCCCGCAAGCGAGATGAGGAGATCCAGGCTTATCCCCCGCGGAGGGTTCTTGTCTGCGCTCGGTTTGCGTTCATCGTTTGCTATGATCGGGCGGCGCAGCTTCGCGCCCACTAAGTCGACGATCTCGGCGAATCGGCCGTTTGTGGACAGCAAACGCTTGCGGGAGTTTCCAGTTGCCGCACCGATCTGGCTGTGCCTCACCGTTGTGAGATTGCAGAAAGGGGGCCGGGGGACGCGGACGATATGCATCTCTCATCATTTCTGTTTGACATTTGAGGCTCAACGACAAGGCTGCTTCTGCAATCGTCGCAAAACACGGGGCTACAATATTGGACGGCGTCCTGCCACAGTGCCGAAGCAAGGGAAAGGCCGTAGGTATGCCAAGCGTCCTAACTGTTTGAAGATGGACCCCGAACCCAGCGAGGCTGATTGTGAAGATGAACGGAGATGCCGCCAACATTATTCGCGGACATGCTTAGAGGATTTAGTCCGGCATCGTGAGGGTGATGGTATTCATGAATCAAGCGCTTGGAGTGATACGGACCCTTCGAACACCGCTTCGCGTCGGACCAAGTTATACTTAGACTGCACATATCTCGATACCCTTACTGTGTCTAGTAAATGGCATGTAAGCCTCAGAAAAGGGTTTAGCCTCACATTGAGGAATTCTGTCCGGTGTTGAGCAGTTTGTGTTCCACGCGCCCAAGATGTGCGGACTAACTACGAACAGCATGTAGCTCGCCGCCTTCCTCTTCGATCGTGGATGGCCATCTGCCAAGTCACCAGAGTTACAGTAGGATCACAAGCGTACCTACCTCCTGGTACTCGGTCTGGGTTTTGCATAACATTAGTGTCGCGATACAGTACCACATATAGTTCCAAGGTTCGGCTTGCATCTTGATTTGGTACGCTGTCCGTGCGTTCTTCGATGCCATTGGCCGGGGAAGAAGCATACCGTACCCGAACGTAGTAAACCGTCTTGGGAAATTCGTACGGTTGGTACATATACTTGGAAGAACCCTGATGAGCTTCTAGTGGATACCGGAGATATGTGATATAATTCTCCGTTTCAATTCCCGAGCATGAAAACAGTACGCTGAGCTAACGAAAAAGATCGTGTGGTACAGGTGTGGTTTACTGATGTTCAAAGTGGGCCCTGTATTAAGTGGACAAGTTAATACTGAAGAGTGCAGTCCGGATTTTCTGACCTATGCAAAATACCATGCTTCCAAGGTGAGAACAGCTTCCCTGTTGATAGCTCCACTGGTTCTGCAGGGTATTGTGTAGCTTCGGCACTCAGGGCCACTGCAAGAGTCAGGCTGGCGCTGTATGTGGGTGGAGACTGTCATAAGCCCTGAGCTGCTCCACTGCAGCCGGCGGATCGATTGAGGCCGTTAGCGCCATACCCCTGTTCGACGCGCGAACAGAATTTGCTGAAGACCGAAGTGGAAGGGGGGGCCTGACCAGCTGTGACCTCACGCACTTTCCAAATGACGAGACGGGCCAGTACAACAAAGTAAGAGTAGAGAAAGAGAGCAAGATTATCCGAGTTCGTCTTCTCATTTTCAAACTATGTCATCATACCTTCACAGGAAGCGCATGTGCGGGCTGAAAACACCCACCATTCGACGTTGTTTTTAGCTGCACTGCACACACCTCTAGCGAGGCGGCGTCTATCGCGGACTGTGGACGCGGCACCAGACATCGCTAGCAGGGGTTTTGCGGCTCGCGCGGGCAGCGGAAGCATCGCGGCAACTCCAGGTTTTTTAACGCCTTACCGATCGACTCGGAACCTAGAAGCGCCGTCTAGCGCTTTGGGGAACGCGATTCGCACAACATAGCGCCAGGAAATGTGCGTGCATGGCAACCGCGTGGTGTTGCGTCCAGTATGTATCCAGTGCCATGTGTGTGGTTTTCCAGTAACCTGTACCAAGGTTTGCAACGTCAGATTGCACGAACAGCATTCGGCTGTCTTCTATGTGGTATCGCAATAAGCAGGGACACAGATGACTATGGATTTTGACGTCGCTGGGGTTTCTTCCACGGAGGCGGAATCTCTTCTTGCCACTAGGCTGCGAGAATGCACCGGCGTGATCGTCAGCCAGCCTAGCAGGTAATGTGTGCCATGAGCGGCAGTGTCAAACCACGTTCCTCTTACCCATATAATGCGTGGACTTCTGGCGTTGTCACAACGGAACGTCCAATCAGCTACATGGGTCGGTCAGTGCTCGGCCATGAAACGCTCCTTCGTAGGATTGTTTCGAGAACTTGGTCCCCGTGATCTTCTCCGTATGACCCATGTAAACCACGCATATTGGGTCTCGCTTTATGTTGTACAAACTTGCCAACCGATGCACCTTCCTTCCCGTAAATTTGGTGCGGCTGGTCGCATGGTAGATTGCTGACTGCTTAGATTACACGTGGATCTTCCGGTCAGCTCACTGCAGGAACACGGCGGGTGCGCGGCACAATTGGTCGTTCATTATTGAGTTCAAGCGATAAATTCCGCGTTGCTGTGTGGGCTAAGCATATTCGAGCACTGCAGTGGGCGAGACTCGATGCAGTGGTACAACAGGCTGGTACTCGTCAGTGACAACCCATTTTTGGACCGGGCGGAAACAGGCTTGGCCTTTCTCATGATGTTATTGGGTTGATGAGTTGACCAATGGAGGATGAAGCGATGCTCGTATAGGTATGCCGTCAATCCCCAGCAATACATGCAGACTGTATAGTCTACGTGGAGGTGATTGCAAAGATATGCCAATGTTGCAATGGCCCAAACTGCGACCCGACTGATGTGCATTGCAGCAGGATGTCTCAGTCGAGATGGCCCTGTCCGGCCCGGCACAGGTGACTTTTTCCTTTATTTCGCGGCATGGAGCATGGAGGCCGAGCGATGCTGGCTAGCCATAATGGGGTGAGAAGGTCCCGTCCCGTCGCATATGAGGGCTGTCACTCGCATAGGACGAGCGTCACCTGAGTGGCGCCTGGGGCAGAACGTCTGTCGCACGATCCTTTCCTCTTTGATTTGATGTCGTCATGCACAGTTCGTCGTGTCGAGCGAGACGCTGATCGCATCGCCTGTATCAGTGCGGAGGAGGGGAAGGATGTTAGGGGCCAAAACAACGTGCAGCTGCTGGCTGGCTCAGACCCAGAATCCCGGGTTAGGCAGCAAAGGTCGCCGTTATTGCGACGGGCCTGGGTTGAAGGGTAAGCGAAAAGAGACGCGTCGAAACGAGCACGGCCAGATTGGGGAGGTCGTTGGAGGATCGTGGTGGGAGAGAGCTTGGCGGCCGTGACGTGTGGGGCCTAGCGCGCTCGAGGGCTGCAACCAACGAGCCGACGTGGCTCGAGCCAGATAAGACAAGGCCACACGGCCAAACATTAAGCGCCCATCACAACGCTGCGCGACTAGTCTCTGGAGTACACGGACAGGGAGCAGAGACAAGTTCCGGGATTGATTTGCGATGTGGGTCGGCAGCGATGCGTGATGTGGTGGGAACGCTCCAGCTTAGCATGAGCAGCATCCGTCCACTGACCTTGTTCCTACAGCTGCCCCAGACTAGTTTCCGACTGAAATCACAGGTAATATAGCCCGCGAAAGAGCATGCTGCGTCTAATTAGTAGCATCGTGGGTCCGTCCGCAAGCTATCTCACCGTGCCACCTCCCCAGCGTATCGTTGGCCAGTTAGATGCGGCCTGCGTGAATTCGCTCACATCGAGGGCGCTTAATATGCACCATACCTGCAACACTTCACAAACAGCCCACATCCATGTAGACTTGATCTGACAAGGGTCGCGCTTCGTGGCTTGCGGTAGTGGTCCCCGGCGTATCCCCGCCTAAGGTGGGTCGTACAAAAAGACGTTGTGGACAGTGCCGGCTTATTGCAGCCAGTCTCCTTGGATCGATCTAGGTGGCGTCCTTCCAGCCTCCTAGACTGCTAGGGTACCATGCTAGAGGAGCTGGTCATGATTTGAGTTTTGTACATTGCAGAGGTTTCATGGTGTAGTGTGAACGAGCGTGATCATATTCGCCTAGTAAACAAGAGGGGCCGTTATGCGATGAAGCAGGGCAACCTTACCACGTAACTACGGATTTTCTATAGCTCTCACATTCTTTGGAGTGCACTAAAACGCCATTGTTGCAAATTTCCACCCACGCAATGTAAAGAAAACCTTGAAACAAGACAGCGACATAATTTGCTACGACCCGTAGTGGAATCTTCCACTGAACGAACTGCTTCTGACGTGTCTCCCTGTGCTCCATGTATCAAGTGCTGGTGCAGGACAGCCCTCGCTGATCGATGAAGAGTCATGTAGCGGCTGAGTCTGACCTATGCCGTCGATCAGAGTTTTGAACGCGTGAAAGCTACGCCATCGGCATTCACTTGGGTGCGGCGACTGCATCCATCTTCCTCGTGTCTGAGAAGTTGTTAGCAAGATGAAATGAACACACAATCAGGTTACTACTGACCTGCTAAGCGTGTCTTTACGAGGAAAGGTTGCAGGGCACCTTGCACACTTCCAAGGTCTGTCATTCGTGTGCACGCTCTGGTTGTGGCGAGCCAGATCTGTCTTGCGCACAAAGTGTTTATCGCACTGAGGGTGTGGGCAAACATTCGGCTTCTTTCGCTCGGCCGCATGTGTAAGCATGTGCTGGTTGAGGTTGTATTTTCTGGCAAAACCCCTGTCGGTGCAAATCAGGCAGTGGTAGGTAGCATTGGCGGGATCAGTGTGCCTGCGGTTGCGTGCTCGTTTTGCGATGGCAGTTCGAGGAGCTCGTGCAGCCCGAGCTCGTGCATTGGCAGTCCTGATCACTGGCGATGCCCGTACGGGGTTACGGTTGCTGTAGTTGTATACCGGTCCCGAGCCGTATCCAGGCATAGCTGGTGATGAATACGCACTCTCGTAGGAGTACATGTGTGTGCTAAGCCGATCGGGAGCTACTGTGAGTGGTGGATGTCCTGATAAGGACGGACCACCCATAGTGACTGGCACTTCTGTGCCAAACTGGATGCGAGCTGCTGAGTTCCATGCCGGGCCCTCTAACTTGATATCAGAGTAAGACTCAGACTCTGAGCCATCGTGCGAGTAAGCAGCAGACATCGCGCGTTGACTGTACACGCCTGGGGATGTAGGAGGTGAGTCCTGGGAGGAACTCCACGGTACTGGCGAATGAGGGACTGGGTGATCGAAAGCTCCTGACAGATAGGGATCTGCAGTGGCCTCTGCCGAGGTGCCGTTGGGATACTGAGCGCCAACCCAGCCTTCCGATTGTTGGGGCGATGGAGGGAGAGTGTTCAACGAAGGGTGGACTGGATATAAACCAAGACCATGTGTGTAGGGCCGAGGCTCCTGTTGTCTTGGGGAAGGATAGGGTGACTCAAGTAGGGAGCCTGCCCGCGATGTGTGTTGTTGGTAAGGCGAGTTGAAAGGTGGCGTGGGCTGGTCCGCGTACGAGTACATGATGAAAGGATCTCAAAGGGATGAATGTAGTCCACAAGTCTTTGAGGTCAAGTAGGTTGGCGAGGAATGAAGACAGGCAAAGATAGAAATGATGTGGTAGAAGCTGGATGAGGATGCCAACTGCAGGGCGTTCCGGGACGAGTTATATCTGTACGATGCAATGCGCGACTAACTCCAAGGTGGAATTGATTTGTATACTGCGCAAGTGCGTTCTCGGAACCTACGTTAAACAGTGGGCTTTTGAGTGTTAGGCAGATTCTGAAATTATGCTAGACAGGGCAGCATGAACAGAAAGCTCGAGCCGCCTACGCGGCAGGCGCCTGTTAGCTTCATGGGGCTATGAAAGAGTGGCAGGGGGGCAATGGATGCAGCTCGAGACCGGGGTATGTGCAAGTGAACCAGACAGCCGGGTAGCTAGGCCTTAGCGGGCCGAACACAGGCATCCTTGCGCCGACCGGACTTTGAGGCGCAAGAGGAGAGGGCGGTTGTACCCTTGCTCGATGTGCATCCCCATGAAACTGGCCAGTCTGGCAAAGGATGTCCCGCCTGTATCTGACGTTGATCATTCATTCATGTGTCACCCCATTGCCGTTACCAAAGTGAGACACCAACACATCAACTCCATACACGCTTGTTTGAGTAGCTCTTGGGATAGACAGATAAGATCAACTTGAATTTTAACCGGATTTGCAGCGCTCATCCTTAGCAAAATGTACCTATATGTCCGCGGCTGCAAGCGCCGGCCATCAAGCGACCGATGTGCTCGCTTCGCGCTGCTGCTGGAGCTGCGACACCATCGCAGTAAGTTCTTCAACTTGCGTTGAAAGCTTGAGGACTAGTGCCTTCAAGGGAGCATCGGTTTCTGTAGACCCTGCTCGTGCCTGGGGCTTCTGGGGCTTCCTCGCAAATGAGTTTGGTGCTTCCGCCATCAATAGGCGTGGAGAGTTGACCGGCAACCGAAGAGCCTTTTTTGGTGGGGTTGGTGTCTGCGGTCCGCTGAAAGATGTCACTTTCACATCGAGATTACGGGTATCGGTCAGCTGCTCATAAGCCCAGATTGCAAATACAAGAGGTAGATGCGTGGCCTTGAGCAAGACGATCCGGACGCTCCTGAGTCGCTCGGAGGGGATGACGAGCCGCAACGGTCGAATGACTAGCGGAATGAGATTCTGGAAGCCGGTCAGCCTTGCAAAGTTGAGCACGGCTGTGGATACCACTGCGTTGTGGGTTCGCAGGGATTCACAGCGGCCTTGAGTCGAGAGAGCCTGAGCGCCAGAACAAGGCTTGTCAGTGACGTGACAACGGCAGAGCATCCGCCGACGATGCTTCCTTCACGAGCCGGCCACAAAGCTTTGACTGGTTGGTTCTGAGCGCGTCTTCCACGATGGTCATAGAGGCTGTGTCGATTGGGCGTTGAACGACCCGGCGCTTAATGCCCGCTTTTAACCTCCCCATAATAATAGCACTGAACAACATACTTACCAGTGGAGGCAGAAAGTATGTCAATCGATTCGAGCTTGATGCTTCGAGCACGTATACGGAATAGCTGCATCGTCAGTGCCTGAAGAAAGTTGCCTTGGATCATGCCGACGTACATGAACAAATATTCATCTCGCGCATGATCGAGAACCTGTTCACCGTCAATATCGATCCTTTGGAAAGTAATATAGCCAGAGATGATAAGCTATAGCCGGTTGTTCATGGGGTCAGGGCAGTCAGTGCCTGCGAGAAATCTCCTGTTGCAGTCCCAATGGGGCTGTATCACACCCCCGTAAGACCAACCGGGAGAAATCAAGTGCTAACCCCAATGCGAATGCACTCTGGGGAGACTGCAATGGAGATGAGGCGGTCCAGTCGGGCGTTAACCGTTGTTTTGCGCTTGGCATGCATAGACATGCATGCGATTTGAGGTTGCAAAGCAGTGAGAACCAATAGAAAAGCTCATTACCTTACTCAACGAGTTGCTCAAAAGCGATATGAGGCTTGTAATCAACAAGATGTTTGTCAAAGTGACGAAAACAAGCTAGTGTGTGATCAGCAGGCCGCGATGCGATGCATTCCAAATAGTCAGACTCGTACCATTACAGGAGGTCCGAAGAACGGCGAGCTATGCAGGCATTAGCAAGCCATTGGCACTGTTGATCGAAGGAGTGCATACATCTCTTCGGCGACATCTGCAGGCAGCTATCGTCAGTACTGGTGGACAAGAATCGGTGTATGCCTTCGCTTGGCCGTTGCCTGAGGCTTGACTCACCGAAACCTAGGTAGCTAGAGCTGAGAAGGCATTAGCTGGTATAGCGACAGTAGCGTGATGTTCAGCATTACCCGAAGAAGACCTTGATCAGGATCCAACTCTACGTTGCATGAGTCAGCAGTTGGCACGTCGGTGACCCCGATAGACAACTTGCCATCTGTTTCGCATTGAATCTACTATCTCTAGCCAGCAGTACGAAAGTGGTTAGAAACCCTTTATATCGGTGAGCATTGGCTGCAGCTACTAAAGCATCGGACGCCTTACCCAGGTACAGGATGACTACCAGTGACAGGAATTTGATGAAGTCCTTGGTCATTTCTTTGAGACACGGAATCAGGGTGCCAAAATATCGATTGAGACTCAAGAGAGAGAAGATACGCGGCACGAGGAAGAGAGCCTCTAGTCCGAGTACGTCATAGGCAAGATCGATGGTGGTAGCGTTGGCTGTAGTCAGACCAACAATCCTCATAATGCAGAAGACAAAGCCCACGACGACGATACTGATGTCCCAGGTCCACCTAAAAACGTTAGCTTCCACCAACTCGGTGATGAGAACGCATGCCTACCAAAAGTCCGAGGCATAGAACGAGCTTTGCCCTGCGTCTAACCAATCCGAAAATTCATCGTACGCGAAGCTGGCAATCCACACGTAGAGCAGTATCTCGGGAATGGTTACTCTGGCGTTGTTTCGCTGCACTAGAACTGCATAGTACAGCCCTAAAAATGCCGCAAAAAAGAGTGTCTCGAAAATCTTCAAGTACAATGGAACGCGTAGCCGGGAGAAGGGATCGGCCTGCTTTCGGTTGTACTTTTTGGGCTTCTTCTCTGAGTGTAGACTGAGGGTCTCCCAGAATACGATGTCGCCTTTCCACAAGCCATTTATGATCTTCTGGACTGGTCTCTGAGACAGGAACTTCTTCGCACCAGATACAGTCGCAAGCTCCAATGCACTGAGATTCTCGCATTGTGACATCAGCGATCCGAAGCGAGATCTGGGAGAGTCGCCGTGGCCGAAGTAATCGGTGTTGGATACGGGAAGCAAAGGCGACCGCTCGTCGGCATGTGTGGTGTCGCGTTCGTTCTCGCCCGAGTGGTAGCCGTTCGGTGGGTTGGAGGTGATCGGCGTCGTTGCCGGCGGGAGTTCTACTAGCAGAGACTCGATGATGTCGGCTTCTTTCAGGTTCGTCAAGAATTGCCAGGCTACGAATTCGCATGCATAGCCTCGCGCTTCGTTCACACCAGGCTCGTCGCTGGTTTCCTCCAAGGCAGAGAAATGTCCCTTCAGGGCTCTTCAATATGGTCAGCGCTCTCCACTCATACATGCAATCATCTGGTATTGATGGAAGCGACCTGGGCTGCCTCGACATACAGTAGAGCGGATACGAGGGCAGGGTGGTCGACTTGGGTGGACAGGTATGCGATGAGAGGCTGGACTGCCCGGCCCTCCTGCGATCGACGCAAATCTTCGAAGGTATGTGGCAGCTTGATCTTATGCTCAAAGAACCTACTCTCGCGTTAGGCTACTGGGCAATTGCGCATGCACATGCATTGACTGACTGGCACAGTTTGTCCACCAGGTCTCCGAAGCACTCGTCGCCGGCTATCTCTGGCACGCCCGTCTCGTCTGCAGGCCATCTCGGTGTGGACGGTATCGACATGGTGGGTTCTTATGATAGCTTGCGATTGCCCTGTGCCACTTCCTCCAGTTTTCGCAACATAGAAAGATTCGCGACGCGTTAGGCGCATGGACCTCGGGACCCGCGTCGTCATGGCTCTCTTGGCAGCCACCATCTGTCTCCGCGACTGCAACCTTAGACTTCACTGCAGCATACAGCATGCTCTGAAGCTTTCGTGTGCACGACATGCGACTTTGATCACACATCCTTTCCCTCGTACTAACTCACATGCGAACCGCCGTCTCAGGCAACATGGCGCACGATGCTAATTTCGTCGGCAATCGTCTACGGCTGAGCGCCTTTCTTTCATGTGTGAGAGGGATGCCAGACCGTCCGTCACGTTTCAGACCGCCTATCCAAGATCTGGACGTGGCAGACTCCGCTGCCCCGTTTTCCGGATTACATCGCGATGTGTCAGTCAGGGAACCGGGCAGGGAGCCAGCAATTTTGCCCTCAGAATCGTCTGCGGAGGCAGAAGTCATCAGAACCAACTTGTGTCAGGAAGCTGCAACTACCGACAGGCTGCTGGATACCAACATCGAAGAAGATCGATCTGTCTTGGATGGTCTCACGAATGCGCCATCTGTATACGACATCCCACGTTCACCACCACCTGACCTCCGTCTAGCCTCTGGTAGCGGCAGCAGACAAGGACTTCTCAACGGGCTTTCGAGCACTCGGAAACGGCGTCTACCAGCACATGAGCTCGCTTTGCTGCGGACTACTACACTGGATGGACTGCCTCTACCGGGTGTAAGGAGCTTCCACGGATTTCATCGTGGGCAGCTAACGCTGTTGACTTTAGGATGTTACTCTCGACGTCGCTGCTCCCATTGCGGTCGTGGACCCTATCGAAGATAGCCAAATACATCTTACGAATACGTTGCACATCTCCGTATGTCAACAATAGTCAACGCTGACACTGCTGACCTTCACGCAGACTTCAGGCGGCGTCATCATCACGAAGAGTAGGCTGATACCGAAGACAACACAACCGCCAGACTCTGTCGGCCCTCCCAAGACCGAACCAATGGCAACGCGCACAGAGCCCCTGGAGAGACCCACACAACTACCTACTAACATGCAGCGATATTGTCCACACCTTCGAGATGCTTTCGACGGGTTTGTTGGTTCCGAGCTAAAGCTCGTTCCCAGAAAAAGTGTCAACCGCCAAAGGATCGCCAATCCGACCAAGAGACAGAAGCCTGGTATCAAGCGCGAACTAGTTCTACGAGCTGGATCACCACCTTTTTCGGCGGGTTGGGCTACGACTACCATAAATGCTTTAGTTGTGGGCAAAACATCTATGATCGTTGATGCGAACACTTCGTCAGGACTTGAAAACACCCAAGCCCACGGAGGACTCGGACAACTGACATTGACGAGATGCCGGAACGTTCTAGAGGCTGGCACAGATGATGGACATGCCCCTGAACTGGGCGATGAGACACTATACGAGAAAGCTCGATAAGAAGATCATGACAACGATTTTACTGCTGAGACTGGTCACTACTAGCTCAACCGAGTACCCACATCTTGAGACAAGATCAGCCGATTTTGATGTTCAACACACCTGGACGGTCAAAGCGAGACGGAGAGTGACGGCAAGATTGCCAGCCCTTATTGACGACGTTGACGATTCATATTACGCAGATCAAGACGGCGGGGGACCCTTGGAGATCAGCAATGGGGTTGGAGAGTATAGAGTGATATGTACTGGGACGTCCAACACCTCCTGGGTATTCGGTAGACTCAGCTCTTGCATGCGTAACAGCGTTCGATCACAGATGTCAGGCCTTCGAACCTGCACAGACTTCAAATTGCGAGCCGGGGAACGATGCGAAATATACCACCATAGGCAGTGTCAGCTATAGCATACAGTCCAGGTATTTGTGGGGCTTCTTGAAACGCCTCGGTTCCTTAGTAGTAGCAATGTTCATGGATGCGGACTATGATGCACGGCATACGTTCGCAGTCTCGGTGAATAACTGAGCTAGAGATGGACAGGATGAATGAAATACATTTTAAGTCGCAAGCCGTTTGGTCCGTCGCAACATCGGCCTGATCGGGCTGTTTTGCAGCTGAGGTAAGACGTCGCTTTATTCGAGCATGTAAGCCAGCTACCGACGTCTGTGTGAGATCGATGACTTTAGCACTGCAGATTGGGGTCATCGAACATTGACATTCGATGTACAGGGCTCCCGTGGTCAGAACGTGGTATTGGTTCTTGACGTTGTTCTAGCGGCAGTCCCGAAATAGCGATCGGTGTCTCGGTTTCGCGATTCAGACACTAACATCAAACACCACACTACTGTTTGGACGCATGGACAAAACATAGCACAAGTGTTCTGCAGGCGTGTCGACACAAGTGGAGTGATGACTTGAATGGTGCGGCGCAACATATATGGTGGGCTTGCGCCTCGCTGCGCGAAGCTCCCCGTATCGCTTCGACGTCCTGGTACTCCGACTATTGACTAGTCTCGACTCTCATCTCCAACGCATCGCCTGTCGCCGGCGTAAATCAGGTCCGAAGATTCGAATAAACGCAATCAGCGATACCATGGCATCACAAGGCGGCATGCCACCCTCTATGGTAAGTGTACCCCACCTATAGGCTTGTCTGAAAGGCCTGGAACTTGGAGAGAGACAAAGTCGCTGACGTTGAAAAGGCATCACAAGGGCCACCGTATGCTCCCATGGCATGGCCTCTGGGTGGAAATTCAGTGAAACGCATCGATATTCCTGCCCAAACTGTCTTCATGTTCTTCTTCATGGTCGGAGCAGCAGTACACATGAAGATATTCCAAAGGAACAGAGCACGAGGTCATAAGTTCTTACCAAACCTCTTCATTTTCCGTATGTATAGTCACAGTCTGGATGGAATGCATACTAACTATTCCGAAGTCTTTTGCATGGAGCGCGTATTGACATCAATCTTGCGACTCGCATCGGTCTCTAATCCAACCAAGATTCCACTTGCAATTGCTGCACAGATCTTCATCGCAGCAGGTGTTCTTATACTGTTCGTCATCAATCTCGTTTTCGCGATGCGCCTAGTAAGG
Source organism: Alternaria incomplexa (assembly GCF_024043165.1). Taxonomy (NCBI): domain Eukaryota; kingdom Fungi; phylum Ascomycota; class Dothideomycetes; order Pleosporales; family Pleosporaceae; genus Alternaria; species Alternaria incomplexa. The sequence goes on from NW_026249856.1 coordinate 994,332, forward strand.
TCGACACATCCGTCGGTGGGTTGGCATTCTGCGTTTGGCATCGTGTTCAAAGCTCTTTACGCGTTGATCGGCTTGACACTTATCGCTGTCATTACAGCTACAGTTCAGAGCTTCTATACTCTCAACGTAGGGACTCGAGCGACCGACCGCGGCTTCCAGCAATACGGCGCAACCTTCCTGGCCATTGTCGCTACACTACCTTTGCCGATGACGATGCTCACGCTTCTCATTCCCTATTCGCCGCTCGATCATTTCGGTATGGGCCGTCTTCGTACAAAAGTCATAGTCCTGATGATTAGCACCACACTCCTCTCTATTGGCGCATGGTATCGCTGTGGTGTTGCCTTACAGACACCGGTCCCGAGATCACAACCTCTACCAGGCTATCTCGGCAAGGCACCGTTCTACATCTTCAACTTCCTGGTAGAGATCCAGACGGTACTCATGTACGCCATACTTCGCGTAGACCTCCGCTGGCATATTCCCAATGACGCAAAGGGGCCTGGCAGCTACGCTAGACCACAGATGGGCGATGTGGAAATGCAAGACTCGCGACCTACTTCCTCGGACAGCGTACAAGATGACAACAAGTCCACCAGATCTTTCAGTGAAGACGAAGAAAAAGAGTTAGAGAACGAGAAGGTTGAAGAGCTTCCTGCCCCCAGGATCATAGAGATAGATCTCGGAAACTCTTCGCGCAGCTCCCTGGCGCCACCAGACATGGACTTGAACAGGAACTCGGCCCGCAGTTCTCTGGCACCACCAAAAACGGCAGATAGATCAGCGCGCAGTTCCATCATCTCCCAACGCCTATCCTCCTTCATCAGCAAGTCCACCAGCACACTAGCTACCTTTGCGACCGCGGAGCAAAAGCAACGATGGCGGGAGAGCGAGGAAGCGAGAATCGTCCGAAGACTGGGAGGGCCATGGCAGCAACTCCCTAGCCCGGTTGAATCAAATTTCAGCATGAGCAAGAGCCCGACGAGGAGCGTCTTCAGCCGTACGACAGGAGGAGATGGACCGGAGGCGCCTGAACCAGCATACCACCAACGAAGCGACAGCGGTGCGCCTAGTATACCCGACGTCGTTGCGGAGGGCGGCTGGACACCGAGGATTGACTGGGAATTCCGCAGCCCGAGACGCTTCCTCAGTTTGAAGAAGAGGAGTATGATCGGTTTGCAGCTTCCGAAGTGAGCGCCAGGACTTGAAGCGGATTGATGCGATATTTTTTACAGCGAAGGCGTTTGTGGGGATGGGAAAGGTACTAATACACTGCTGGGCGGCAAAAGCTTTTTCTGGTGTTCATCATACCCATCTGCTTTTTGCGCGTATATTGGAAGTTTATACAAGCTTTATGGCCTTTTACTTTTTTCATGTGGCATGTACAATAGCAGTCATTGCATTCTTTTTATCGATACATGAACACTTGCCGTGCGCAATATCATTCACATTACGTCCAAATCCATCCTACCCACAGACTCATCGCTATACATCGTCACTTCATTCCTACATCAATAGCAATATCTCACGCGGTAGACCCTGACCCAAACTCACGAATAAATTTAGTCTGGCGGCTCCCCTCCCAGCAACCCGGTCCCTGTACCTGAATCCCCAATCCAAAACAAATCAATAGTGCGAAACGAACATGAAGTTGCCTCAGGGAACGTTGGGTCTGCTGTCACCTGTTTCGAGGCGTGAACTAGGGGCCGCGCTAGTGTGTTAGCCCGTGTATGTGGATCGATTTATGGGTTGTTGAACTTCGTTTGCATCGTTGTGTGTTTTGTCTTGGGGTCTGAAGGCCTGAGGACGCAGAAGTTTAAAGGGTTCTTTGGGATGTTAGTGCATCGCGCAGTGGTGGTTGGCAAGGCCAATGAGAAAAGTGTCATAAGATTGCAGGTACTCATCCAGCCGTTATTACTTGAACGCCCTGTGCCTTCGCCTTCGCCCGCTCGCCACCCATCGCAATCCAACGTAGTGGCCTACATGGGAATCCGTCTCATCTCATCCAAACTCCAATACTTCCTCATATTCTCGGCTTCCAACTGCTTGACCTCATCATCCAGATGCTGCCATAAAACTTCGCCAAACGAATCGAAAAACTCCTTCAACTCTCCCAAACGCAACTCCCGCTCTCCGCCTTCACACTCTTCGAGGTACTTTTCTAGCTTATCGAGACCCTTGTGGATCTGCTTGTGCTGGGTGAGAAGCTCGAGTTCTTTCTTGAAGGCAGGCATCTTCTTGGCCAGGACGGGGAAGATGTGCTGCTCTTCTATTGTGTGGTGCACTGTGAGGTGATCTATATGGGAATGGTTAGATGATGATACTTTTTGGCTGAGTTGCAGGAGAAACTAACGGCAGAATTGCTGGCCCATGCTAATGAATTGGCGGATGGACATGTTCTTGGGCCTCTTCTGTGCTTCACACGCTCCGTATAGAACTTTCCACGTCGCTCTGAAGTTATCGTGGAAATAGTTCATGTGCTCCGCCATTCTGTTATACTGGCGAAACTCGGATGCGGAGAGTTTGGGTAGAGGCTTTTCCTCATTGGTCGCGGGGGTGGAGTTTGGGTCATTGACTACAGGAGGGGCAGGTGCAGTAGGACCGTCATCTCCTGAAATGGTTGCCATGTTTGCGGGGCGTATAGATTGCTGCACTCTGGGGCTGACAGTAGAGTACTGCTTTCCAAACGATGTCAGAGCAAGTCGAGGTGGGGCTCTGAGAATGGATGCGATAGATTGAACACGCTTCATACGCTGGAGAGGAAAACAACAATGTCACTCGAAGACGATGTAAAGATATAGTTTGGGGTCCCTATGTTTTGCGTGGCACAGCCTTGCATGCTTGGGGAGTGATTACCCATCTAGCCACTGGCGGCTTGTGAAATTTGCATTAGCAAGCGGCCGGCAGTTGCACTTCCCGATCCCGGTAAGACGCGTTGATAACGCGCCGGATCACGTGACTGCGCTATCACCAACGCGACCATGCTCACTTCTTTCTCGTTTTGGCAAACTTCTCGTGCCACTTGCGCGCTGACGGCTTCATGGCTGCTACTGAGCTGTCTCCACCTGCAGTTGTGGCGACCTTGCTCTTCGCCCGTATCGTTGTATCGGATGGGAAGTCGTAGATGCCTTCGATGGCACCGAGTTGCGCGTCCTTACGCCATACTTCGGGCAGGCGGTCCTCCCACGTGTCGGTGAAGTCGGCGATGAGGAAGTCTGCGCCGCGTTTGGCTTCCAGCAATGTCCTGCCAGTAAATGCGACCGTCTTTTCCCGATCCAGACACGACCACGGTCCATTCTTGTCGTTGTCTGCTGTGGATAGGTATGCCAGTATGGCCTCTACAAGGCCTGGCGGATGCCCTTCTTCAGCTGCGGCTTTGGTGATGTCGTCGGTCAAGAACTGCGCTTGTAGTTTGATGCCCTCGGCCAGTGCAGCGGCGTTGATGGACCTCCATACTTGTGAGAGGGCGTTCGGCGAAGGCTGGTATGATCCTCCATCCGCCTCGAATGCCATCAGCTCGTTCCATCCGACCTGGCATTCCCCATCCGACAAGGGCATATCGCCGAACATGCTCGCCTTGCTCCTGCCATTGCTGGTCGCGTCGACGTCCCCTGCAACAATGTCGTATACCGGCAGTGCCTCTCTCAGTAGGGCGGTGGCAGACGCGGTGGATGCATGGGCTTCGAGCGTCGCGGTGCACAGCGCAATGGCGCGCGTGGCAGGGGTGAGTATCTCGTTGCCATGGGCCTCGAGCGCGGGCTGGGCTATGTAGAGCGAGTTGGAGGTTTGGACCTGGCGCAGCTGGAAGGTCTTGCTCGGCGTACAAAGTACTGCATATGCAGGCTTCGCGTTGGACGTGCCAGAAGCGGCAGACTGGAATTGGGATTTGATGGAGAGCCTAGCGCGTATGATGAGAAGGGTGTCCGTGTGGAAACGACAGGTCAGCGCACCTACAGCGGCGGGTTGGGCGCGTCTATCAGCTCAACAATCTCGGGGGGCAGCTCGAGCAGGCGGAAGTGCTGCTGCTGGTGGGCAATGGAGAAGGGCACACCGCCTTCATCTTGCTGCGTAGCCATGTCTTGACTCAACACACACAACGTCCAATCTGCGCTGCTGACAGTCTCAAAGTCTGTTGTACCTCATCTCATCGCGGCAGCTGCTATGACGACGGTGCTTTTTTGTTTGTGGACACTGCGGGGTGCGGCGATGTGCAGCTAGCAGAGAGACGGATCGGACGATACGCTGCAAGGGCATCATTTGCAGGCCAAAAATACTTGTCACTGCGGCCGCTTGCTGGGAACCCCATGCTCGGGCGTGTCGCACCTGTGGCACCTTGGTTATTCGCGCTGCAGCTTCCCACCCGCGCTTGGTCGCAGCCGCATGACCGCTTTCTTGGTTCGGGCTTCAACAAGATCCATGGGATTTGTTGTTGTTTAGTCCCGGGACGCGCCTCCACTGTCCCTTCTCTACCCCAATGGCTTCCTAGCACCACCGACTCGGACGACAACAACACCGCCTGCCCCTCTGCCGCTGCGCCCAGCCATGCACCCACCGTCCTAATTGCCTCTTCACTGTCTGACTGCTGCCCGCCGTCGCCGTCACTCGTTTCTGCGCAATTGGCACCATGGTCGTCATCAACCCCGAGCCCGCGGCCCTGTCCGCTGAGGACCTGTCGCTCTTCTACACGACTGACGAGCTGCTGTCCAATTCCCCCGTGCTCATCTTCTACGGTCCGACGGCCACTTCCACGCAGGCGACACACTCGCGCATCCAGGCCCACGTCTTCACCCCGGCCGGCTTCCAGAACTTCGCCCGCCTGATTATTTCGCCCACAGCCACATACTACAATGCCGTCACATGTCTGCCGCGCGAGGAGCAGGGCGACGAGATATGTCGCGGTCTCGCCTTCAGTCTGTACAAGTACTTCCTCGAGCTGCCGCCGGAGATCAAGAGCGCCTGGGAGAGGCGGTATGATTCCTCCGCCAACCTGCCCATGGCCCCCAGGCTGTTCTCCGAGGCGCATGCCGCCATTGTCGCTGCCAGGATGATCAAGGTCGAGAACGTCGCAGATGTCATAATAGATGTGCGCCATGCTTTGGGCGAGCAGACGCTATCCTGGATAGATCTGGATGTAGTCCTCCCGCAGGGAAGTGTCACAAAGCTGGAATCGCGCGAGTCCGGCCAGTTCGAAGACCTCGAAGAAGACCTCATCGAAAAGCGATACGGACAGTACGCGCCCGTCGTAAGGCTGTTCGGAGACGGCGCCTTCCTCCCGACCTCCAAACTCCGCCGCGCACCCTCCAAACCGACCGCCCTCAACCGATCACAATCCTTCTCAAGGAAACAAAAAGAGACTCTCCGACGGGAGATGTGTGAGCTGTTGGACACGGAAGAGAACTATGTCTACAAGCTGGACGAGCTGGTACACACAGTAGCGGTCGAGTTCCGTGAGAAGGCCAAGCAGAAGTCGAGCTCGAGCTCGAGCCCTACCGAACAAGCACTGAGAGGCTTGTTTCCTCCCAGTCTGGACAAGATTCTAGAGGTTAATTCGCAGTTCTTGGACGCTCTACGTATAATTCTGGAAGAGTCGGAGAATGGAGCCATCGAGGACATTGAGACAGCAACAGACGATGTCTACATCGCGCCCTTGCGTGGACAGAAGGACGCACCAGATGTCACTGGAGCGGCCGCCGTTGCCAGGGCTCTTGTTGAGTGGCTTCCACAATTTGCAGATTGCTACACCGACTACATGGCGGCCCACGGCGACTTCTCACAGCTGCTGAAGCATTTCACAAAAGACACAGCCTCCAGTTTCTCCAAGCGAGTCTACGAGACGGGCGAGCAGCGACTCACATCTATGCTCATCGAGCCTGTTCAGCGCCTGCCACGATACAACCTGTACATCGACAACATCATCAAGCAACTGCCCCTCAGGCATCCGGCTATCAGAGTTTTCCTCAAGGCAAGGGACATGATCTCGGATATCTGCACAAGAGAAGGTCCCACGGCGCAGCAGATCAGAGTGTTCGATCGCCTTCGCAAAATGGTGACTTCGTGGCCTTCGGGATTCAGCCCTAAAGGACGAATGATCTCCGCCATTGATTGCGTAGAGCTGTCCCCACCATATCACGGGGAGTTATCTGGACCTGCTACGGTGTCCGGTATCATGGTACTCTTCACGGACTTCTTGGTGCTACTCCAAAAGTCGGAGGATGGTTCCATCAATGCGCGTGGCTTGCTCGCCGAGCTCGACAACCCCAAATTCGCCGAATCGTTTGATGGATCTACGGAACTCATATTTCATCAATACTTGAGTCTCAGTGACGTCTTCCTGAGTGAGCACTCAGAAGGATCAATACTGCAAATGATATCCCCGGTACCGCTCGCCAGCCAGCCCGGACGACCGAGAAGTCGAGAACGCCAGAAGCTTGGCATTCGCATGTTCTACCTGCAAGGCTCCTATGAGGGTAAAGGCCACAAGGTCACCGAGGAGCTCACCAAAGCTCGTGTGGAAGGCAGATTTCCGGAGGCGGAGCGAGAGGGCGGCAAATGGGACGTTCGAAATTTGCCAGGCGATCTCAGTTTCTTTTCATCTATAGCGGAAGAGGCAGCTGGCCAGCAGGTGGAAGGTCGACGCGAGCCTGCGAGAGTGCAGATTCTTGTCGAAGGGTCGAAGTTCACCAAGCCTATTCAGGTCGGCGACAGCGGCGTCGAGCTTACTGTTACCATCTCCATACTTGGCGACGGACTCTATCTGCTGGAGTCAAACGGGGCCTATGGATACACAGCACGCGACAAATTAACAGAGCAAGAATTCCGACCTGTTCTCACAAAGCGCCTCGCCAACTACTTCCAACTGCGGAACAGCGTTAAGAACCACACACTGGCCGAGGCGTATCTGACGCGAAACCAACAGATACTCAAGTCACTCGCTCTGGAGATGTACGAGGCAGAACCACAGACTGGTAGTAAGAGCCGTCCACACTCTCCAGTGAAGATGCTGTCTAGTTTCTTTGGTGGCAGTGTGAGTAGTATTGGCCGCGAAGGAGGAGGCTCTCGTAGACTCCAACGCAATGCGCATACCATGGGAGAGGTACCGCGCATGGCACCTCCGGCTCAACTTGGGCCGAATCGTACGTACAGCCATGACGGGGAGATGTCGCGCCCTACCTCGTCTAGCACCACTAAGAGCGCCACCTTCAACGGCCCGAGCGATCCCTTCTCAAAGCTCGAAGATACCTTGGCAAATCTGACTCTAGCACTGCACGCACGCAAAGGGAACATTGTCGGACGCTCTGTCAGGGCGAGAGCTGTCGCCGATGAACTCGTTGTCAACGAACTCTACAACACGCTATTGGAGAACCCTGCCAATCTTGAACTCGCTGGTCAATCGTCTGTGGATGTACTTTTCGCAGTGTTTGAGAAGTTTTTGAGTGTCGCTTGGAAAGAGCGAATGGGCCCTGTGCTGTCGCACGCCACATTGGTCTCATTACAGATGCGATCAGATAGCATGCCACCTGATGAGTTCGAGGAGTTCTTCAAATACACTTTCGACCAGTTTGCCCCTCCAAACCAACGAGCGTTCCGCGCTGTCATCAATCTGCTAGCCGAATTGCTCGATGGCACCAGCAACGATGGCGATCGAGGCATTCTCACAGCAGCGTTTGCCGAGATGTTAGTGCCTGCTGGTAACGCAAACGACTTCATCTCCCTTATGGATCGCTTGGTGCAAGATATCGACGCCCTGTTTCCAGCCGAGACACCTGGGTTCAGTACTCCAAACTATGGTTCTATGGACTCAAAGAGTCGTTACGCTGCTGCCGGCTCGCTCAACTCCAACACATCACTGCGGAGACGTTTTGGCTTTGGTACCTTGACACGCGAGAACAGCAAGTCAGAGAATGAGTCCAAGGTAGGCTCACTCTGGCGATCATTGAGCAAGAACAGCCATGGCACAGACCTCCAGTCGCCCAGCATGGGGAAGGCTGGTCCCGGGCACCTTGGTCGCTCCAACTCGATAGACGCTGCTGCTCGCCTATCGCCAAAGCGACCGTCCTCTCGCGACCGTCCGACTGTTCTCGGCGCGTTTACGTTTGAGAACGCGAATTCAAACTCGAACTCGAACTCGAACGCGAATGGTCGGTCGTTCGTGGGCAATCTTGGGACAATTGGAGAGGTACCTCCCACTACTGGGCCTCCCCGCAAGAAGCGCCGCTCTTCTTTGAGCGATCTCAAGACGTTGCAGGATGCTGACGATGTACCCGAGTGGTCCCCGCAGACTCCTCGCAAGGTCGATCCTGCCTTGCGCCACGAAACACGCCAGATTAGCGAGTCCCCGCTGGCCCCTTCAGCCGCTACAATGGCTTTACACAAACACACTTCGTCGATACCGACGCCTACCCGACTAGGCTCACCGCTGCGGGTGGAAAGGACAGACAGGAAGGAGAACTCCCCTGCAGTCGGCTTGGATCGTCCAGCACACATTAGGGGAAAATCGGTCACGATGAAGCCAGACGTCGATGATGAAGTCACCATCAAGTCAAACAGCCCTACGAAGAAGCGAAGCGAGACTGTCTCAGGCATTCCCAATCCTCTAAACCTCCCGAACAGCTCGGCCATTCCGAATCTACGACCAACCACCAGTGCTGGTCTGCATGAACGAACGGGATCCGGCAACGCTGTCAAACTGCCACCCTCGACTCCGCGATCTCCGACCAAAGCCAGCACTCCTTTGACTGGGAGCCCTCCCAAGAAGCTGAGAATGCAATCACCTCAAAAGCTGCGCGAGCGACTGCAAACTCAGCAACGCGATATCGACACAGCTTCGCAAGCTTTGCAGAATGAACTGAGTGCCATCGGTCAAGAGCTGAACGCTAGAAGCACGCCGCGTCTGACAACCCAGAGCTCTGCTCCATCGTTGATAACGAATGGGACGGCTGCAAGGACGGCTGAAGCGCGTGTTGCTGCTCTAGAGAAGCTCCGAGCTACACTGGAAACCCTCTCTGCACGTACTTCGGGAATCTCAAACGACGTAACAACTTCACTACAAGTATCGGAGGCTCGATGCAAGCACCTAGATCAGTTGTACCGCGACGTAAACGCGGAGAACGAGGCACTGTACGTGAAATTCAACGAAGAGCTGGAAAGGGTGACAAGCAGCGCTCGCAAGGGAAAGGCTAGCGAAGAGGTGGAACGTCGGTTGAAGACGAGCGAAGAGGAGCTGGCCCGCCTGCGAAAAGAGAACGCAAGACTGAAGAGGGAGAATGCTGGGTTGAAGGCGCAAATCAGAGAGTGAGTAGTCGTCAAGACTGCTCAATCGCCCTGATGCGTGCCAGATGGGGGCACGATGTTGACGAACCTGTAGTTTGCTCAGCGTAATTAATACCGCGGCTGTGAGGTTCGCCCTGCTTCTGGACAGTTTTGCTACGGCGGGTCTGGCATGGGTACAGTACGTAACAATACGTGCTTGCATTGCGGTCGCTTTTCTGACCATATTCCCTGTACTTCTTTTTGTCGAACTCGGGCTGATGGCCCTCGAGCTTTCAGGTTGGAGTGTGGGCGCGAAGGACTGCGTTATGATAACATGACATGGCGTTAGCGAAGCCACCTTTAGAGCAATATACCATCTGCTTTTTCCTTTGCTAAACGTGCTTTCCTCGATGCTGACCTCAGGTGACTTTGACAAGGCAGCAGGGGTGGCTTGAATTCGTGTCGCATGCTCGAGAATGTTATCAAGGTAGAGGTGTACATTGCCTCAGCAACTGCTTACTTATTGAACTATGGTAGTATGGATGCAGCAAACCTTAGAAATGCGACACGGATTCGGGCTACCTCAGGTGAAGGGTCCAACCTGTCTCAGGGTGCAGACGTGGTGACGGTGGCAGAAGAAGGCCAATGGGTTCCCCAGTCGCGCAGCCTCGCCAAGTGGGATAGCAGCCTCAACCCCGCTAGTTTATGCATGTGTTGGCAGGGCTTTGCAGCTACACGGCCGGGGCAGTTATACCGCGGTTATGCAGCTTGGTGGCCTGGTCTGGCCTCTAAGGGAAGGTGCAAAGGTGTCGGTATGCCGTTGCGCTGTGTAGCTCAGGGCGGAAAGGACAACTGGGAGTGTTTCATGGCGTGTGTAGTAGAGCTATTAATGGAGATTGATGTGCTGCCCGGGTGCGCTAGAAACAAAGTCAACGTTTCGCGCTCGATCGGGAGGGTTTCCGCTAAGGCGGAACTGGACGTGGCGGACGACGATCACTGACCGGGCTCGTCGAGCTGGGGATTAGTCTTCGTCATCAGCAGCTTCGATAAAGGCGCAGGGCAATCGCTTGCGTGCATGGCAATTCGCGCATGCTAAGAGACCTCATCCCAGAGCCGGCCGCCAACCTGCCCAGACGTGTCTATCCTGCATCGTCACTGCTTCTCCACCCCGGCCGGAAACCGGATCCGTGGACCGCGCTCACCCAAACCAGCGACGAAACGTCGGCACTCCACAGCGATTGACCCTTTCTCTACCACCCTTTGGAAGCCTCCACGACGGAGAGCGGCAATGACTCTCCATACTCCATCCAGGACCGAGTGCTCCCGCGCCTGCAACCTTCTCCGCCGACCAACAACACAACGCGCGTCCCCATCTCCGCCGCCCTCACCCTCTCGCACGCTGCCGGTTGGCTAATATATACCACCGCCACCATGGCCTGGTTCATGAGAGGCGTCCAGAGTGCCGTCTTCCACTATGCCTCGTGCGCCCCCTGCACCGGCTACTCGGACGGCAGGAAGAGACGGAAAGCAGCAAAGGCTGCGAGGAAAGTGCGGGAGAAGCTGGAACTCGAGCAGCCCGACGCCTACCACCATCCCGAACCCACTGGGACCAATATATACTGGCATGAGGAGATCGTCATGGGCCCAGGACCGCCGCCACGAAGGGCGCGGAGGACCAACACGGGCACTACAGGCAGCACAAGGGGCATGCCAACTCGCGGAACACAGGGCTCGGCTATGAGCAAGGGCGGGAGCAGCATCGATGTCGACCAAGCAGGTGACATGCGCCTGAGCGACGATACCCTCGACGACGATGAGACATGGAACCACAAGCGCTATCAGAGGGAAGACGAGGACCTATGGGGCCACGACGAGCCCTCGATAAACCTCGAGCAGACCATGACAGGCTCGTCAACAGGAGGTGCCGGCTATCAAATACGGAGACCAGGCACTTCAAGATCCGGCAGCTACTACACCGCGCGCGCACCACCCGTCAACGATCTGCACCCTCCTGTCGTCAGTCTCCCCTCTCCCGACCCCCTCGACAACCGATGGATGCTCCAACCTCCACCCAAAGCTAGTGTCATGGCTGGAAAAGAACGAGCAAGAAACAGGAGTCGAAGTGGCAGTGGCGCCAGTAGTCGCGTCGAGTTGAGCTTGGGTCGCCAGGTCAGCACAAGGCACTTGATGAACAAGCTGGAACGAGGCGAGACACCCGAGGCCCGCTCAGCATCGCCCAACGGTTCGTACTTCAACCCATCACGGTGCAGGACCCCACAAGCTCGGCCGCCTTCTGCCACGAGCAGTTCACGCCGAAGACAGAGAAGAGACACCAAGGTCGACCTCGCCATGGCGCGAACCGAGACAGTGAGCACCCAGCACTCATCTGGAGATTCCAGCGACACAATCGTCCGAGGCAATTCCGCACCGCGATCCGCAGTCGTCCCTGACATCAAAGTGATCCGCGTCCGTCAGAGCCGCCCCGCACTCTCCACTGTTCTGTCCAGCAACTCAGGAAGGAATGGCAGCGACGAAAACGCACTCCCGCTTCCCGAGAAGCCCAGTCCAGCCCACCACCGCTATACCACCACGTCGACCCCCGATTCCATCCCTTACTACACCAAACATCGCGAACCTCTCAACTCGTCCGACATTTCCTCCCTAAACTGCCTCCAAGACCTCGTGTCCCCACGCGCCCTACTCAACTCGCGCTTCGTCTCCGCACCACTCGTCGAAGCCAAGATCCGCCTACCGCCTTCAGAAGAAGACATGGCAGCAAGGGCGCGACGCGATATGTCCGACAGTGGCTTCAGCCTATCGCGAGACTGGGACGAGGAGGAAGAAGGCATCGTAAATGTTCCCTTTGATCGAAACTTCGGACCACCGGAGAGGGATCCTCGGTTTAGATGGAGTGTCGACTTTTGAGCGCATCTCTACCGCCTTCACCACACACACACGCTTCACTTCTCCACGCGCGCATCTTCAGCGTTGGCATCTTATTGCATTGCATTGCATAGCCGATTTCTCCAACTGTTTTTCTTTCCCTTTGTTATCAGCGATGATTTTGTTCCGCAAAGCGAAAATTGCATACTCGCATTTTGGATAGACACGAACTTTGACGACCTCCACCAAATGGCGTTTTGGGCGGGTCCTGATGGATTCAGGCATCGTTTGCTTATTTTCTTGGGTGCTGGCTTCTAGCATTGTCACCTGTTCGCTTCTTCATGGTTTGGGTTTTGTATATATCGCTGCATTAGATATATGACTATTCGAGAGTGAGCTCCAGGAAGAGCTTCATTTTACACCTTAAATATTTGTTCTCCATTGGTGCATACATCGCTCAGACATCATTCTCACCGACACCGTGTGTGAACTGACTTGAGGTAATTGCTTGCTTGCTTGCTTTGCTTTCTAACATCGCTTCAAAAATAATGCACACGCATACTACATGATTTCCCGCTCCATTCGATATCTTACAACCCCGCGTAAACATGATCTATCGGGCGCCCAAATCCCACAACCTGAGCGTCTCGCCCTTTCCGCCCCTCTTCTTGTTGCCCTTCTCCTTACCACCCTCGGTCAACTTCAACATACATTTCGATACAGCCGCTAAGCACTCCAGTACTTCGCTCATCCTGCCTGTCTCTAGCAGACACCTTTGCACCCACTCGTTACTCCTATCCGCTACTACAACAGCTACCTCCATAGCCTTGATCGCGGGGTCCTTGTTCAGGAACCAGGCTGCCGCTTGCAGGACTGAGAGGTATGCGAGAATCATGTCTGGTATATAGGCCTTCATCAACTCCCAGGTCTTACTTGTGAGGTATTCAGGATCCGCGGCGGAGGCATCGGAGATGGCGGGGATGAGGGTGTCGAAGACGTTTGATATCGAGTCTAGGAGCGCTCTCGTGCGTTGGATATCGGGCTTGTGTTTCGCAGAGGCCCCGTCCTTCTTACGTTCGGCGCGGATTCTGTAGCGGGTGTTAGTTGGTGTGCTTAGAAGAGGGAAGAGAGAATTGACTGACTGGATGAGTGTCTGCTCCTCTTCACGCCATTCACGGAAGAGGACCAGTAAGCGCACAATTTGCTGAAGTGTGTAGTATGAAGTGCTACTCTGGCGCATGGCGTTCACCGTCCTCCTGTGCCGGTCTGCGCTGGGCAGTTTAGCCATGGGAATAGCGGCAGCTCGGTCAGCAGTAGACAGGCTGTCACGGTGTTCATGCAGTCGCTGCTCATCCTGCTCCTCTGCTCCTGGCATTGTGAAATCAAAGGGGTAGCCGAGCAGGGCTTCTGTCCTGGACAAAGACAGAGTCTCGACGCTTAGATCGCCAATGACCTTCTCAGAGGCGGCAAGTCGACCATTGACTGAATGATATGTCAGCAGGTTTTAGTTTGTGCATGTTAGACGTGACTTACGAAGGAAGATGATCAGCGCGCTCTGCAAGTGTGCAAACGTCTTCTCGAAATCCTTTGCGACATAGCTGTACCATTGCACCGAATCGATAACAACCTCGTCTTGTGGGCTTATTTCAGCACGGTCGAATGTGCGCTTGACACGCACGCCTGGCCATAGCAGCTGCTCGGTCGGAAGTGTAATCTTCTCCAATATGTTAAATCGCCTGATAGGGTTGGTGATAACGCCATAGCCATCGTTGGTGAAGTGCGTAAATCCACTATCCCGCGAAGCAAACGTGAAGCTCTGCGAAATGACTTGGACAACATCAATCCGGTATGACTCCATCAGCGCAACGGAGTGTCGTTGCTCAGAGCTGTTCTTGATATCGGGAAGCACGCGCGCAAGGCTGTAGGCTGCTCGTTCGGGGATGAGTTGCGCGGCGTATAGTGGTATAGTATCGAATCGTTTGGTGAGGCGCAAGAATTCGATATAAGCTGCGATGACATTGTCCATGGCTAAAAATTTCTTGTCCTGGTGTGTATCCTCGAAAAGCGTGTGTAATCCGTTACGAAGGACAATGAAGATGTGGACAATAATGCGGAAAGCGTGTGGATCTTTCGCAAAGGCCTGGTAATATGGCTCTGCATGGTATGTGCGATGGTCGCCGGCGGGTATGGGGCTTCGGTCCTCTTCTGGTGAGTCTGGGTGTATGATGAGACTGTGAGGTCGCTCGTCCTTGTCGAACATGTCTGCAATAGCCACACCGACCTTCAGCATCAGATCGTCAGCGTCTCTGCCAATTAGCGCGCTCTGGATGAGTTTGATCGGGGAGACCGCTTGCGCTGTCGTGCTCTTCTGCTGCTTGAGAAGGCTCATCACCTTTTCCGGTGATTTCTCCCACTCTCCGATATTGGCGACGGCGTCCTGGAACAGAAACTTCTGAGTCATGCTCTCTGTCACTCGATTCGGGTGCTTCTTCTGGAGATATGAGTCGAATCGCGAGAGAAGAAGTGCGTTGTAGTGCGCATATAGATGGTCGTCCCAAGACCTGCAGACCGTCTGTACTTGCTTCAAGTCTCCACTCAATAGCCCATATACAGCGCCTTCGTATGGTATCCGAGCCCCTCTTGCGGCGTAGAAGGCCATGCGGCGGAACAGATAGCCAACCGTCGGTCCAGCGACATTCGGGCCACCTTCAGGATGGCCCTCGTACGCAGCTCCAATGCTAACACCGCGCCACGACTCGTTTCGCTCATAGCACCAGTCGACGATTGTCTTCCAGGGGAGTCCCCGTCGCATCATTTCGTATGCGACCATCCAGAGAGAGCGCTCATAGTACTCATCGCTCCGTTCGAGTGCGCGCTTCTGCCTAGAAGGAGCGTCCGGGTCCAGTTGGGTAACGAGATTCGCAGTCCTGTCTGAGGTCTTGAGATTCGAGTTGATCGGCTTCAGAGGTTGGTCTATGTCGTCCATGCGCTTCGCCTGCTTGATCTTTGTCTTCGTCTCTAACCATCCGCTGGTCCATGTGTGCGCGCCCTTTCCGGAGTGTTCCTCGAGCCCTGTAATAATCGCCTTGACATCGCTGTCACTGTCGCGCGCTGTTTGTTCTAGCCAGCGAAGAACAAGTGCCTTCTCTTTCGCCTGGTCGTCCTCCAGCAGAAAGCGATCCCAGATCTCACTATTCTTGCAGTATCTCGCAGTTCCCCCAACCTCTTCCAGTTGCGCTTGCTTCTCCGCAGCCGAATCGGTACCAGGCTCGGGGTTGTAATGTTCGATGACCAGCTTCAACAATTTCCATGTCGCAAGCTCAGCCTGCCATTCCCGTAATTCTCGAACGTTCGCGGAGACGGAGGCGGCGCTGGGTTCGATGGATGAAATGACAGATTGGGACGACTGGCCGAACAGACTCTGGCCTGGGTTGTCTGATGCATCTGCCATAGTCTGTATTTGTCGACGAACAGTCTTGCTGAGGCTTCCCTTGTTCTCCGCTTCGGTCGTTCGCTTCAACTCCTTCACGTGTGATTCCGCAACGTCTTGGAACTTGCCGACCAGCTTGACCGTGGTCTGGTATTTGGCTTTCTTCGATTCGTTTCCATGGACATGCCAGTGGTCTACTCGCTCAGCGAACTTCTCCACCTCTTTCCCTACACGTTCGGCCATTGCGCGCAGCGGTTGTAGCGGATCGTTGGGTTTGGCGCCGTTCGCCGCTCGGGATGTTCCGAAAAGGAGCGCATTGTTGTTGTTGGACTGGATAAAGTGTCAACCCCCATTGAAACGGAGTTGGAGGTGTCTCGGGAGACAGCAGGATCTCTCTGATGACTTACCTGAGCTGCAGTCGGCTGCGACTGACGCGATAATGATCGTGAAGCCATGGCGGGTTGGAAGAGTATGAATCCGGAATGGCGGGAAGAAGTCGATGAGACAGTCTCAGTGGTACTTGATCAGACGCGCCCCAATGACGTGTTGGGAGCTGCGATGCTCGTGGTTGACTGCCCCAAGCCCATCACAAAACACAAGTCGCGCGCCGACGGTCCCTGCCCTTAGCGCGTCGCCAAGCTTCGGCGCGCTAGTGAACATAAAACTCAAAATCTGCCCTTACCCAGAGTCTCTCGGCACAATGTTTTCACAGGACGGCGCCTTTAGAGTCTCGTCAGGAATCTTCAGTTTCTCATGACGCGCTCGTGCTGTCCTAGATCAATGCGCTTTCTGGTAACCTGGCTGGACTCCCAAGTGGGGAATGACAGTGCGGATGATATAGGAAGTGATACATCTTTCAAGCTAACGACCCATTGCTCGAATGGCATGCGAATGTCTTAGGCACCATATTCGTCTGATCCTCTCGGCTCATACATCTCGATGCGCCAGCCTCGCGAAGGGCCCCTTTCCATGAATGTACTCTGGCAAAAATGCATACCCATGATGTTCGCTGTAGCTGGTGTTCCAATATGCATGAGCCAGACGACAGCGGATACCATGTGGACGCGATGCTACGTACCGTGGACTTCAGAGAAACCGTGCTGCGTCGTGACACTGCTAGTGACACGAAACTTTTGCATGGAGAGGCCGAGGATCCAGTGTCAATCGCAGAAAGAAGCTCCAGGCGTTTTGATTTGTTATGTTACACGACTATAATTACACGGGATATGAATACAACTGTTTGCTAGAGGCTATGATATCCCTTTCGCACGCTGCTCCATCTTGAGTCTAAGGTGTCGTTAGAACTGCTGATGAGTTGAACGGATCTCGAGACTCACTTAAGGAGGGTATATTTCGGACAGCTCACTGTGCTAGCATTCTCTCCTTGCTCTTTGTAGAAGGCGTTGCAGCACTCGTATAGCGCATCAACCTGGTCTTGGTCAGGCTGCGTTCAAAGTCGTTCTGTGTTCAATGGCTCCCCTGTGAGACATGGATGCATACCTCTTTTCTGCACTTCTCCTCGTTGTAATTGTTCTTCTGTATGCAGTCTACCACTTAGCTCAGTATGATACAAGTTGACTAGATACACACTTTGAATTGCACATGCTCTAGGATGACACGGAGGATCTGTCCTCAAGTCCTTTTCCATTTCTCCCTTGTGTCTCGTCAATTTGGTACTCGCCGCCGGTTCCATAAGCGTGACATCATGAGCATACCATTGTGAAAATAGCCAACAGCCGCAGCGATGCAAGATTCGATATGCAAGTTTGTAAAAGCAAAAACCCAGAGGCAGAAAAGATAGTGACTTGGTAAGAGAACAGGTGAGACGAGTTATGTCGTGCAGGTAAAGGTGATGAAGGTGAAGCCGGTTGGTTAGGGCTGGCCAATGCTTTGAGAGCGAGACCCCACTAATTCTCAGTGCTCCCACCTCGTCGTCGTTGCGCTTTCCTCCTGCACAGAACTCCTCACGCGTTGCCACCGCTCCTACATACACCCGACGCGTCTGCCCAGCCTCACGAGAGCCTTCTATCACCCGACGTAATCAGCACCAGTGCGCCGGTATTAAGGTACGGCTATCTCCGCACTATGTAAAGCAGCCTCCCCCACGACAAAACGGCGCTTCCTCATTCTCCACCGCTTCCGCTGGATAGCCAACTGACCTCGCCGAACAGCCCTACCCGACCGCTCTGCGACTCAACACCTCACCTAGACGCCCACGCACCTCTCACGCCTCAAAATGTCTGACAACGGTTCGCCCAACGTGCAGCAGAAGCCTGAAGACGGTGGCCAGAGCGAGCACCTCAACATCAAGGTCACCGATAACAACAACGAGGTCTTCTTCAAGATCAAGCGCACCACTGCCCTTGGCAAGCTCATGAACGCCTTCTGCGACCGTCAGGGAAAGAACATCTCAAGCGTGCGATTCCTGTTCGACGGCCAGCGCGTAACAGCCGCGGACAACCCAGACACGGTACGTGAGAGAATTGCAATCGTCTACATACAGCGAAAGGCTGCGCTTCTGGGAAAATTGCTAACGCGACACAGCTCGACATGCAGGACGGCGACACCCTTGAAGTCCACCAGGAGCAGATTGGTGGCTGCTGACCGGCGACCCTCCGCGACAGTGTGCAGAAGTCCTTACAGCTGCACTGAATCTCGACACCTAGTGGCTAGGCCGTCACCTTGTATACCCACGAGTGCGACCTGCCGAAGACCTACGAGGACATGATTGCTTTCAGCGGCGGCGATGGCGGAAAAGAGGCATGGGTTTTGCTTTCACATATGATACTATGGGTTCGGGCGTCACGGATTTACCAAGACCGCCCTTGCGGCGCGATTTGAGTCTTCACGTATTAGCTGATGGTGCGCCATAAGCGAGAGTGATTGAATTTACTACATACTTTCCATGACTTATACGCACGTGTCTTGGACCTAGCAGCAATGTGCGGCAGATGAAGATTGGTGCTCATGGAATCTCCAGCGAAGAAGAGGTTCGGTTCAACATCGAGTAAAATTGGTGCTCAATAATCCCATCTGCTGTGAAAATAACTAGCTACCACTTCCATGTTTCGTCAATATCAGGTAAACCTTTTACATCTAATTTACACATCTTCGTAGACTATATGTACATCAATACTAAAACTACATGCAGAGCATAGTCTCAGCATAAGAGCGTTCAACGGCTCTAGTCATCCCAAACAGCCTTCTTCCTGGCTTCCCTCTCCTCCGCCTCCTTCTTCTCCCTTTCCTTTTCCTCGGTCCGCCTCTTCCTCTCCTTCTCCCTCATGACGCGGTCATACTCCCTCTCTTCCTCAGTCCTCTTCGGCGCCCTGACACCTAACGCACCCGCAATCATCCTCCCAGCTACCGACGTTGTCTTCTCTGGTCGTTTATCTGGGCCTCCCCTGCTCGAACTCCGACTCCCACTATCGCTCAAACTGGAGTTCAAGTTGTACGGAACATTGTCCGGGTATTCGAATTGTGTGGGACTGGCAGGTGTAGGCGGCGGCGGGTTTGGCGGGTTATCGCGCGAAGTTGTGGTCGATAAGGGTTGTAGAGAATCGTGTGGTGAGCCCTTCTGTGCAGACTTGCCGAGGTCTACATCCTCAGTCTCAGTATCCGACCCGCTGAGTTCGGCTTCCCAGCTATCTGCGACGGGCTTGGATTTGGGCTTCTGCGCGGTTTTCTGCGGATGCGAGGCTGAGAGCTCAAGATTGCCGAGGGTGTTTGCGATTTCTGGGGTGACGGCATGTTAGTGGGTGCTTCTCCATTTGGACGTGTAATGCACGAAAGTGCTTGATGAGGGAGGTGCGTACCTTCTTCGCTTGGTGTCTTGTTCATTGGTGCCATATTATCTCTTCTGCAGTGCGTATCCCGTGTGCCGTATGCTGTGTGTGCTGTAACCTTGGGAGGGTCGTGTGAGGCTTGCGATGATTTGCGGGGTAAATGTTCCGGTTTCTTTGAGCAAGATGCCGGATGCGGGGACGATCACTCGTTTAACGCTTCTGACTCTAGTAAAATGGTAGTAGCAAACTGTCGAGCAATTGAAGGTGCAAACGCGAGCTTAAGAGTAAGGGTTCAGCTGAGCCTTGGAAACTAATTATGGAAGTCCACGGATCGCTCCATCGTACGAACCGTGGAACTGGCTAGCTTTCCCCTGCGCCGATTGCCCGCAGAATACTAGGTAGGGTGCCTGTGGGGAAGGGCGCGCGTCACAACGCACGACATGCTTTCGGCGTCAGATCGATTGCTTCATTCAGGTGCGCGACCCACTCTCGAGATTCTAGAACGCCTGGTGTTCGAACAAATATAGATGTGGCTATGAACTCGTCTACAAGGAATGAGGTGGTTTGCGCAACACGTACGTGCGTGTTCTTGCATTCTGGACCGATGGACCCTGGAAAAGGTTCAAAGTGATATTCAGGGGAGAAAGCCTAGACTTGTCGCTCCAAACTCTTACTAGAATTTCACACCGCCACCGTGTACAATGAATGATTTCTTGAACTCGTGCTTGAGATAAGAACCTTTGGTACCGTAACAGGACCGACATCATTCAGCCCGTCAAAATTTGGACATGTGATACAAGGAAATGAAAAATGAAAAGGTGCGCTGCCATCTACTTTAGTGCTAAAGACTGCGCACACAACATCTCCAAGGCAGTGTAGATTTCTCGGAGATGTCTGAGTGTTTAGCATTTTCCTAATCCACATACGAGCCACGATAGGTCTTAGACCCACAACCTCTTTCCTCCATTATCGTGATATAAAAACCCCAGCGTCCTTGCCAGACGTTGTCTCCTATGATATTGAGGGAATGTTTCTTGGAAATTTCGGTACTAAGCGGAGTAGCAGAGCGCGGGATTTCGATAAGCATGGGGTTGAGGGCACATCCCGCTTCTTCGAATATTGAAACCTCCAGCTCCAACTCCAGCTTCGTAAGGCACGCACCGGTCCGTGACTCCGCACAACGCAAAGCAGCAATTCTGGCCCAAGCATCAAGGGTGGATGGAAGAAATGGGGCGCCAATCTACGGCCCGTAGCTTTTTAGATTCGTACTGCAGAGCCTCAGCCCATCACACCATGGGAGGTGCTACCTGCAATCAGACCAAGTAGTCTTGGTTTGAGGTTTTTCCGGGTACAAGAACGGTTCCTGAATGATTCGAATAGTTGACGCCAACCTTCATCTTCAATGCCCTTGAATAACCTGAGACGTTCGGATAGATCCGGGCATAATCTCTTGAGAGCGTAGAGAAACCATGGAAAGAACCTGCATCTCCAGGCTATGGCGTCCTTGAGATCATCGGGAAGGTGTGGAATGATGTACAACTCGGAAAATCGACGAACATCCCGACCGAGGTGCTTGTTGTTTCTGTCTTTCATTTGTCGCACTATAGAGGCAAGTGGCGGTGCATGCGTACCGGAAATAAAATGGCTGATGTTGGATATGGAAGTAAATTCTTCGATGAGCTCTGGCATGTGAATCCTGTTGCGTACAGAAAGTAACGCTGAAGCCTCAAGTATATGCCATTGGTCGAGAATGTTAGGAGAGGAACTGGCCTCGAAAGACGGGTTTTAGAGGCTTTGTGTGCGACCTATGATTAAGAATATGTAGAAGTAGCACCCGAGGTCTTGTCGTATTGTCCATGGAAGATGCATCAAGAGAGATTGTATAAACCTCTTCTGACTTGGCTTTAGACCATCTATAATCGACAGCAGTTTCGGTAGGCTCAAGGCAGAACTGCGAACCGCGGTCATATCGTCGTATATCTGACGCAGTGCGAGTTTGGTTGGGAGTGCAACATCTGAAACAACAGTCAGCGACTTTGGCGTACCTTGCTGGAGTATGTATGCGTACTGGAAAATTTGTCGGGCGATACACAGTCGATCCGCTTCGCTTTTGGTGCCGTTCTAGATGAGTAACTATTCCATAATCTCGCGCACATGGCACAGGGAAGTTGTTTGTCGCACTAACACTCAAGCTCTTAGCCCCAGTTGGAAACAGTATTGAGTTTAGACGTGCCTTCTTCTTGATGTGCACACAATGCGTACACGCACCACCTGTAAGAACGAGATCTTGCATGTCTTGTTTCACTGACTTCTTACGGTGGCCTCTACCTTGGGGAAAGTCTTCTCGATTCTGGTACGAAAAGATGTTGACAAACGATTGTGGTACTCTGGCTCGTTTCGAGATACGCAGTCCGACCTCCCACAATGAACGGTCATGATGTTCGCTGTCTAGTACATGGCGTTTACGCTTAGATGGTAGGGGTTTCTCCCGAGTCGGTAGCGCTTGTGTGGATGCGGATTGCGCAGTAGAACATGCCGTTGACTGGGTCACTGGCGCCAACCGCGTACAGGTGATGAGTACAGGTACTTGCACTGAGTCGTACGAGATGCATGGTCTTATGTTTTGCGACGGCTCCAAGTCCATGGGCCGAATCAGCGAATCAGGCGCTCTATGTTGTAGCCTCAGCCATTCATCGTCAGTGCTACCGAAAGGCGTCATCACATATGAGTCCGGGCTACCACTGATTACCCACTGGCTTAAAGAATCGTCGGGGTTGATTAGAATGGTACGGGGATCAGAATCACGGCTTGTTGAAAGCATGTAATATGGCGCCTCGAGCGAAGGATGGCCACAGGCATGGTCGTCCACCAGAGTACCTTGACAAGTAACATCATAGTCTATATCCAGCGGAAGAAAGTCCTGGCTGAACAGAGAAATATCCATCTGCGAGTACCACCCACCATCAGTATTGACGTTCATGGGGATCTGGAGAAACGTAGCCTTAGTATACATTCGGTTTCTTCTCATCTAGCAAGATTGGACTTACGGATTCATAAACACTAGTACTGCCATTGGAAACAGGCAAATTGGGGGGTTGGGGCAGCCAAGTCGAAGGATCAAACTCGCACATGTGGGAAGATGACAAATTGTTGTCAAAATCTAGAAAATGCTGATCCGGCGTCCATGGTTGCGCTAGATGAACAGGTACGGTCGTGCTGGAGGCAAGTGAAGGGCCATCGTAACATACGTGCAACCGCTCAGTATAGTTCGAGTGCAGTTCCGTAGCAGGGTATTGACCATACTCAGAGACTGCATATGATCTGTCGAAGTCGGGAAGATACCTCTGATCTTCTGAAGCTGGATCGCCATCTTCCATGTGGATGTCGAATGCAGGTTCATCCATATCGACGAGGCTGGCCACCCAGAAAACTCGATGAGAGAATAGAGGCGTCCGATGAAGCGTTAGCTAGATGTGATGCATAGGCGAAAGAGACGGTGCAAGTGAACAAGAAGACCGCAATCTGAAGAGCGAACATGCAAACATGTTATATGAAGGAGCGACATCGTTAAGAGCAGGCCAGCGAGAAGCCACCCGTCGAAGTGCGCATGGAAAAGAAGGCAAATGCGCAGCGTTCTGCAGCCACCTACACGTCGCTGTCTTGGCTCGAGCTTCCGACATCTCAAATCAGCCTAGTTTTCACTCCGACATCCGCATCCGCACTAGCGCCGCATTGTCTGTCATCACCATACAGAACCCGTTACATGACCTGTGTAACAAAGATTCCTAGCATCAGAGCAAGAATTTCCTTCCGACGTCTCGAATTGGTCTAGCGATTAACTGAGCGGTGTCCCTCGTCTTGTTCCGACACTCGCAATAGGTATAGCCAAGACACAGCCTCCTAAGAGAATTTAACATCGATATGTTATCCAGGTAGTCATCGATATGTTGGGTGGCCACCGGAACGGTTTCAAACCAGCGTACATAATAACTACATATATGCCCGTATGTCTTTGGATTTGGGTAGACAGACATCTTGCTTCTCACCACAGCAGCCAATACGATCATAACTAATCATACTCCATTCACGACTCCCGTAAGCCTATATGACCATGTCTTCGACAGCCTGGACACGAAGCGAAATCCTTGAGCTACTCACCCTCATCGCGATGATCATCATCTCTACCATTGCGGCTGCCTGGCATATTCTCATGAACTACAAGGTGACCTTCCTTCCGTAATCGCGTGTAGAGGTCACGCTGACTTCGCGCCTCGGTCCCAGATCCAGCGACATCTTGACAAGACAGGAGGAGGAAACTCAACGGGCCCGTTCTTGTGATATTGGAGTGCACTGAGAGAGCGAGTGACATATGATGTGAGGGAAGCTACTGCAGGATATACAAGCCATAATGTTACAATACCACTGTATTTGAACTAGAAATTACGACCAGACTGTGACGAGAAACAACGAGAACTAGTGATACAAAAGCAAGACATGAACAATGCTCGCTGAACCGAATGTAAACGCCGCTGATCAGACATGAAAAATACCCATGGGGTATCGTCGAAACAGTTATGCCAGACCCAAAGTACCAAACGCAAGCCATGCGAGATAATAATCAAAACACCGAGATATGCAGTGCGCCACATGCGGCATCATTACTTCTTTATAGACTGGAGCCCATTCTTGGCTCTTCATCACTTCGTCGGATACTCATCTTCTTCTTCGCTTTGCCCTTCTTCTTCGCAGCCAGCTCATTCGGTGGCGATTGCGTACCGCGGCTGCCGATCTGACTGTCGCCTTGCTTGAGTCCCTTGACTTCCTGAAGCATGTCGCGGAAACCTTCCTCGAGTGTAGTCATTCGCGCAAGCATAATCCTGCTCATGCGGTTGGACTCCGAGTCGTTGTCGCTGCCCTTCTGCATCTCGTGTGCCTTCATTCTAGCAGCCATCTCGAACTGCGTGGTGAATGATGCAGGTAGTCCGTTGAGGTTGCCAAAGTTGGGATTGAGGTTATTGTCTCCAAGGTCTGACGCCAGATCCAGGGCAATAGCGTTGAACGAAGGCTCGCGTGCTCCGTGGCTTCTAGACAGCAGGTTGGACGATATCCCGCGTGGTGGCATAATGGCACGAGGACGAGAAGGAGCCGCAAGAGGTGGGACACTAGTACGCTTTGGAGTTTTGGCCCCTGTGCCACTCGAACCGTCGAGACGTCCGGGAGTGGCCGTACCAGTGGCTGTTCCACTGCGAACGCCTGTCCTTGGTCGCTTTTCGGGGGATGGAGCGCGGGAAACGTTCATAGTCTCCTTGACAGGGCTGAAGAGGATCGTGCTTGTGGAAGTGTTACGGGCATGTCCCGGTTTGAATCGCCTCTTGCTAGGTGACAAAGGCGTTTTCGATTTGAAGCTGGAATCAGAGGGCGACGCCACAATGGCGGGTGTACGGCTTTGCGACTTGGGCAAGACAGCCATTGGCGTTTGGAAGGACTCGTCTTCAGAAGATTGGTATCCTGTCTGAGGCCTCTTGCTGTCTTTCTGGCTTGCCTCAATCCGTGGAGTAACTTGCTGATCAGAACTTGCGTCGTCATCCTCGTCGTCTCCATCAGCATCCGTCTGCTGCGGCACCTCTTCCATGACCATAGCAAGACTCAGATCTGGTTCTTCTTCCTCTGCTATAGCTGGGGTCAATGGAGTCCCAGCGTCATCAGGGTCAGAAACCACCGTCCTGGTAGCGAGTGGATGCCTGCGCCTTGGCTGGCCGGCGGTCTTCGTTCGCCGAAGATGTGGCCTATTGGGCCCTTCAAGTCGGTCCAAAACTGACCGCGAGTCGTCCTGAGGTGGTTCGTTCTCATCATCATCGCCCATTTTCCTCATCCAATCGGATACGACGTTGCCCGAGTTCCTCCTAGGTGTTGGGTAGCGGGGAGTCGGTTGGAAGCTAGAGTCGCGGAAAGGTCGCCGGAACACCTCCTCGAGTGCCTGGTCCTTCTGGAAGGTAGTGACGGATGGCTCGCGCAGGCGCGGACTGAACAGCTCAGTAGGGCCTCGGATGCTGAACGCAGGCACAGGCGCTTTGGATTCAGCCCGACCCCGTTGTTCAACCAGATCAGTTGGACCGTATGATAGATGTGACAGAAGAACACGCTCGTAAAAGAAGATTACGAACAGAATAGGAAGATGGGTCAGCTTGATGACAAGCCGGTTCATGCGTAGGAACTTCTTGAAGGACATGGTGTACTTGAGCGGGATCAATAGCCATCCAATGATGTTGGTAGGCGGGATGTAGGAGAAGAGAGCATCCGACTTGACCATGGAGATGGTGTTGACGGCAAAGAGGAACTGATGCTCTTCGTCGGCATTCTTAACGACTGCCATAAAAGAGTTTGTCAAGACTGTGATCAGGATGGTGACGATAAGAAAATGACAAATGAAGAGGAACAGAGCAAGCATAGTCTTGCCGAGGAAGTTGACCTCACCCCAGAGATCCCAAGCGGCGGGTGTGAAACCCATGACCAGCTGGAAAATGGCGTATGCGGCGTCTGACGCGCCAAGATCTCTCTTGAAGGCCAGGCTAAATGCGACGAAGAAACCACTGCAGCTTATCACAATGAGGACGAGAATCGCAACCAAGTCCATGGCCATCATCTTAAAGGCGATGAGCAGCTGCGAAAAGTATCGGTAATGATCCAGTGCCGAGAAGAGTCGAGGAAAGAGTAGGACAGCGGTGGATCCGAGTACGTCATATGCCATGGCAGCAACACTATGGCGACTAACATCGGGCATGAGAATTCCGTAAAGGCGTAGGACGTAGTAGGCCATGAACATGAGGAGGATACCCAAGTCAAAGGCATTCCACACACTCATAATGTATAGACCGAAGCCTTGCTCGGAGAAACCGACCACTTCGTCAAGCATGTATCCAGCACTCCAGAACCAGAACAGAACCTCGAGGGCTGTGATGTCCTCTGACTTCTCAGCCAGCACCGCCAAGAATAGACCTAGCATAATGGCGAAGGAAAGCGTCGAGAACAGGTTGCGGTAGCGGGGAACACGAAGACGGGAGAGCTTGAAGAGGGAGGCATCGTGGGGATCGTAGAGGGTCACTGTACGGCGGAGGAGCGCAGCGGGCGGAGGGAGTGGAGGCGCGGGCTTGGTGGGCGACATGCGACGGGACGGGCCTGTTCGTGGGGAGGCATCATCGCGGGTGTTGTACCCACGCTGTTGAGGGGAGTCTGGCTTCCGGTGTAGATTGTCGGCTGCGGAGTGGAAGACGATGGTGCCGGCCCAGATGGCTTCCAGCTGGCGTACTACCAGAGGATGGGCGAGGAACTTCTTGGCCTGAGCGCGAATGGCGATCTCTAGGGTGGAGATGCGCGCAGATCGGTAGGCCTGTCGCGACCAGTTTGCGCCGCCGGGGGTGTTGTTGCCGCGTCCCTGCACCATCATGCCCTGGAGCGGGTCGAAGTCGTAGGAGAGGGCATCGATGAGCTCGCGCGTGGAGAACTCCTTGAGCAGGCGCATAGCCAGCAGCTCGCATATGAGCGCCCGCGTCTTGCTGACGCCCACATTGCCGGGGTTCTCCTCTCCCTCCTTCTTGAACTGTAGGCAGTTGGCGAGCAGGCAGTACAGGAGACCGCGCGAGAACTGGTCGGAGCGAATCTGCTGCTGGATGGGCTTGACGAGGAACTGCGACACCTGCGGGGAGCGCAGCTGGTCCCATGACAACGTCGTTTCGCATCGCTGGACGAGGATTATCCGGATCGCATGCGTGGTGTTGTAAATGGGTATGCGATCTGGGGTCTTGTCAGTGCGATGCAGAAGCAAGCATATTTGTGCGCCTACCCAATACTTCAGAAGAAAAGACGGGCAGCAAGGGTCCATCCCGCTGGCGGTCTTCGTTTTCGTCGTCGTCCTCGCCCTCATACTGCGCTAGGGCATCCTGCTCGTCCTCGTCGTCTTCCGAGTCCTGTCCATTCTGGCGGCGGCGGTAGCGGTTGATGGCCGCAAGCAAAGGCGTCGTCTCAGAGGGCCGGCGTGACTTTTGGGGGAAGAATGAGGCGAACATGTCACTACCTCGAGCCTCTAAAGGAAACGGGATTCCTCGTCAGCGTCGGCGTAGGTAGGGAAGAGGGACGGGGTGCGAGTTGGGTGGGGAGTGTACTAGGTTTCATCACCGACGGGAAATGAAGCACAAGCAGGAGGATCGTGAAAAGGGCTCTTGCCTACTTTCGTGCCACGCCGACCTCACCGCCTGCGAACTCTAGCCCGTCATGCGCCCTCGTCGCCGTCGACAGAAGATGCAGAAGGGAAAGGCTCGATCCTTATCGCGCGTCGTCCCTCTCCCAGACGCGTCTGCAGCCAATAGACGCGCCCGTCGACCACATGCCGACAGGCCCTGCAACGCGGGGCGCCGCCAAAAGCATGTCTAGAATGCCATGTGAGACTCGCCCGGGGCACGAAGCGCCATTTTCAAAGTCGTCATCGCGACGATTGCCCTGAAGTGGGTATGCTAGCACTCTGGGGTGCAGACTGCCTACATATAATACCTCAGATCCTCCTCCACATGCCTGATGCAGGTAGTCTGCCCTCGCCCTTTGTCACCACACCAGAGACGAGCTGATCAAGTCTCCCACCATCACGCCCTCATCTCATCTGATCCAGAATGCGTCGCCCATAGCCCCCACGATGCGGTCTGATGCGGTCAAGAATCCCGCGATCTAAAGGCATCTAGACAATCTCGATCGATAAATACCCTGACAGCTACCCTGCCGCTCGCGTCTAGGACGAGGCTTGTGGCCCTGCATGTCTTTTCGATAATTGCTAGATCGTATTTGTCATCTAGCCGCTGTCGGACTGGAAAACACCAACACCAGAGTCTGCGATAGCAGCACGCTTCCTCACAGATGCCTTTGCGCGTACAGGCACGACAGACGGTGACGGCATCTTGCATGAGCGAGCCGTTGGATCTGTGCAGATCATTTACCAGTCCACCTCGTTAAAGGTGTTCCCGCTACGCGCGATTGGCAGCTTTGGCGACATACACTTCGTCTTCACACCGCCATGCGCGTCCTTGCCCACGAAATCTTTGTTGAAGATTTGCATGCGCGCTGATCTCGATGCAACTGCATGTGACATTCGCTCATTCGAGCTGCCTTGGAGTCTGCTTACTCCGTCATTGTAAGGCCATCCATGGCACAGGCGAAGATTTGGCAGGATATCGATTTCAGCGCTTCTGAGCAGCACGATGAAGAGACCAACCTCCGATAGAGATCACCGTAAAATATTTTCTTCACTACCAGAGTTTTGGTCAAAATGTTCGGCGAGCCACAGAAAGGCCGACTAACTCGTCATTCGCTAAGGTGGGGGGCAGACCAATCAACCCCGCCATGCAGCGGCAGCTAGGCTACTCACGTTTTTTCCGTTGCTGTGAGGCTCCGAACTTTTTTTTTCTGAGGCTTCACTTCTTCTCTTCTCTACAATTGCCTGGCAGTCTCGCTTCTCAAGGGTACCATAGCCCTAGAGCTGTCACTTATACCCTCAATTATGGCTCCACAGCCCGACCAAAGCCACGACTTGGCTCTCGAGCTTCAAGATGGCTATGTCTGCTTCGGAAACAGCTTCGGTGCTGACAAGAGCATTTCCGGAGAGCTTGTCTTCCAGACGGGCATGGTGGGCTACCCCGAGTCCATCACCGACCCCTCCTACCGCGGCCAGATCTTGGTCATCACATTCCCTTTAGTAGGCAACTATGGTGTGCCCTCGCGGGAAGAGATGGACAGCCTTCTCGAGGGCATCCCAGCCCACTTCGAGTCTAACGAGATTCACATTGCGGGGTTGGTAGTCGCTACATACGCTGGCGAGGAATACTCGCATCACTTGGCCACCTCTTCGCTGGGCGCATGGCTCAAGGAGCAGGGCGTGCCCGCCATTACCGGCGTCGACACACGAGCGCTAACCAAGCGTATCCGAGAGGAGGGAAGCATGTTGGGACGCCTCATGCAGAGGACCGGACCATCACCCTCTTCCACCACCCTCACCAACGGCGCGGTCAACACCCAGACTCTCGCTGACGATGAGGTGGACTGGAGGAGCAGCTTCGAGCAAATCGAATGGCTCGACCCCAACCAGAAGAACTTGGTCGCTGAAGGTATACAATAAGCAAACTCGCGTAGAGATCCGCCCTAACACATGCACAGTCTCCATCAAGGAACCCAAGCTTTACAAGCCCGACCCTGCCACTGCCCTCAAGCATCCCTCCGGCCGCCCCGTACGTGTCGTCACCGTTGACGTCGGTCTCAAATACAACCAGCTCAGGTGTTTGGTGCGGAGAGGAGTCGAAGTTTTGCAAGTTCCCTGGGACTACGACTTCCCTCAGCTTGCTGGCAAGGACTACGATGGTCTTTTCATCTCCAACGGTCCCGGTGACCCAGCCATGATGGAGTCCACCGTCAAGCATATCAAGACTGCCATGGACGAAGCCCGCACACCCATCTTCGGTATCTGTCTTGGTCACCAATTGCTCGCACGAGCTGCTGGCGCCGACACAGTCAAGATGAAGTTCGGTAACCGCGGTGCCAACATCCCCTGCACCAGCTTGCTTACTGGCAAGTGCCACATCACATCGCAAAACCACGGTTACGCCGTAGACTCCAAGACACTGCCCAACGGCTGGGAGGAACTCTTCGTCAACGCCAACGATGGTAGCAACGAGGGCATCCGACACGAGCGCAGGCCCTACTTCAGTGTGCAATTCCACCCTGAGCACACCCCTGGTCCCCGCGACACTGAGTACCTCTTCGATGTCTTCATCAGCACTATTCAGAAGGCCATGACATCATCTGAAGTCTTGTCAAAGCCTGTTGAATTCCCCGGTGGCACATTTGAGGAGAACAAGAAGCTCACACCCAGGGTCGACGTCAAGAAGGTGCTCGTTCTCGGCAGTGGAGGTTTGAGCATTGGCCAGGCTGGAGAGTTCGATTACTCTGGCAGTCAGGCGATCAAGGCTTTGAAAGAAGAGGGAATCTACACCATCCTGATCAACCCCAACATCGCTACCATCCAAACTTCCAAGGGCCTTGCCGACAAAGTTTACTTCCTGCCGGTCAACGCAGACTTCGTCCGCAAGATCATCCAGAAGGAGCGACCTGATGGTATATACGTGACCTTCGGTGGTCAGACCGCCCTCCAGGTTGGTATCCAACTCAAGGATGAATTCGAAGGCCTTGGCGTCAAAGTTCTCGGTACTCCCATTGACACTATCATCACCACAGAGGACCGGGAGCTCTTTGCTCGCAGCATGGAGTCGATTGGCGAGAAGTGCGCCAAGTCTGCATCTGCCAACAACGTGGAGGAGGCTATGCGCGTTGTCAAGGACATTGGCTTCCCTGTCATTGTCCGAGCTGCCTACGCTCTTGGTGGGCTCGGAAGTGGTTTCGCCAACAATGAACCAGAGCTGCTCGACCTCTGCAACAAGGCTTTTGCTGCCAGCCCCCAGATCCTCATTGAGCGCAGCATGAAGGGCTGGAAGGAGATCGAATACGAAGTCGTCCGAGACTGCAGAGACAACTGTATCACAGTCTGTAACATGGAGAACTTCGACCCTCTTGGTATCCACACGGGAGATTCCATCGTCGTTGCGCCTTCGCAAACCCTGTCCGACACTGACTACAACATGCTCCGAACGACCGCTGTGAACGTCATCCGCCATCTCGGTGTTGTCGGTGAATGCAACATTCAGTACGCGCTGAACCCCTTCTCGAAGGAGTACTGCATCATCGAGGTGAACGCTCGTCTGTCGCGTTCTTCCGCTCTTGCTTCCAAGGCGACCGGATATCCCCTTGCTTTCGTCGCCGCCAAGCTCGGTTTGAACATCCCTCTCAACGAGATCTCGAACTCAGTCACACGGTCCACCTGCGCTTGCTTCGAGCCATCGCTCGACTACGTCGTTGTAAAGATCCCTCGTTGGGACTTGAAGAAGTTCACTCGTGTATCCACCCTCCTTGGTTCTTCCATGAAGAGTGTTGGCGAGGTTATGAGTATCGGTCGAACGTTCGAAGAAGCCATTCAGAAGGCCATTCGCGAGATCGACCCCAGCAACCTTGGTTTCAACGAGACCCCGGCCCTGATGGAGATCGACCAGGAACTGCAAACACCTTCAGACCAGCGCCTGTTCGCTATCGCCAACGCCATGAAGGCCGGCTACAGCGTTGACAAGATCTGGGAAATGACTCAGATTGACAAGTGGTTCCTTAGCCGCCTCAAGTCCCTTAGTGACTTTGAGAAGTCTATGGCGAGCTATAACACTGTCAGCATCACCATGCCTTTGCTGAAGAAAGCCAAGCAGTTGGGTTTCTCCGATCGCCAACTTGCCAAGTTCTGGGCTTCCAACGAGCTTGCCGTGCGTCGCGTGCGCGTTGATGCTGGTATCTTCCCCGTCGTCAAGCAGATCGATACAGTCGCCGCTGAGTTCCCCGCTGTGACCAACTATCTCTACCTGACGTACAACGCCAAGGAGCATGACATCAGCTTCAACGACAAGGGTGTCATGGTGCTCGGTTCTGGTGTGTACCGTATCGGATCTTCGGTCGAATTTGACTGGTGCTCCGTTCGTGCTATCCGCACTCTTAGAGAACAAGGCTTCAAGACCGTCATGTTGAACTACGTAAGTACTGACCTTTGCTATCATACTCTCATCTGCCCTACTACCCTACATCTTTGTCCACTCAACCAGCTGTACCGGACATACGGCAAGGTAGCCTGGTGCCTTCGCAACAGTTTCGTGGTTCGATCGCAAACCACTTAGATCTGTGAACACCTCCAGGCTATGGCGAGAAATGTCCTGCTTCTTCCTTGCCGTCACTGAATATCTCCTGGCTATCGCAGCATAAATTCTGTGTCTTCCCAAACATCATCGTATATCTCCAGGCTAGGTTCGAAAACTAACAGATCTACTAGAACCCGGAGACTGTGAGCACAGACTACGATGAAGCAGACCGCCTTTACTTCGAGAACATCAGCGTGGAGACCGTGATGGACATCTATACCATGGAGAACTCCAGCGGCGTTATTGTCTCTATGGGAGGTCAAACATCCAACAACATCGCTCTTCCGCTGCACCGCATGAACGTTAAGATCCTCGGTACCTCTCCAGAGATGATCGACAACGCGGAGAACAGATACAAGTTCTCTCGTATGTTGGACCGCATCAACGTCGACCAGCCCGCCTGGAAGGAGCTTACCAGCATTGACGAGGCGATGGAGTTCTGTGACCGGGTATCCTACCCTGTCTTGGTTCGTCCCTCATACGTCCTTTCTGGAGCTGCCATGAACACTGTCTACTCGAAGCACGACCTGGCCAACTATCTCAACCAAGCCGCGGATGTTTCCAAGGAGCACCCAGTCGTTATCACTAAATACATTGAGAACGCGAAGGAGATTGAGATGGATGCAGTCGCTCGCAACGGAACCATGATTGGCCACTTCATCTCTGAGCACGTCGAGAACGCTGGTGTCCACTCTGGTGACGCTACGCTGATTCTACCACCGCAAGACTTGGACCCAGAGACCATACGCCAAATCGAAGATGCTACTGTAAGTTTTCAATCTTAACCCCTATACGAGACATCTACTAACAGACTTCTAGCGTAAGATTGGCCAGGCGTTAAATATCACTGGACCCTACAACATCCAGTTCATCGCCAAGGACAACGAGATCAAGGTCATTGAGTGCAATGTCCGCGCTTCCCGATCTTTCCCATTCGTCTCCAAGGTCATGGGTGTCGACCTGATCGAGATGGCTACCAAGGCCATGTCAGGCTTGCATGTTACAGAGTACCCTCCCACCAACATTCCCGCGGACTACGTCGGTGTCAAGGTTCCTCAGTTCTCCTTCTCTCGTCTTTCTGGAGCCGATCCTGTCCTCGGTGTAGAGATGGCCTCTACTGGTGAAGTTGCTTGCTTCGGTCGCACCAAGTACGAGGCTTACATTAAGGGTCTCATCGCCACCGGCTTCAGGCTGCCGAAGAAGAACATCCTGCTGTCCATTGGTTCATTCAAGGACAAGCTGGAGATGTTGCCTTCGATTGAGCGTCTGCACAAGATGGGCTACAACCTCTTCGCTACTGCTGGAACTGCCGACTACATCCAAGAGCACGGCATTCCAGTCAAGTTCTTGGAGGTGTTGTCCAGTGGCGAACACGACGAGCAGAAGCAGGAGTACTCGCTCACTCAGCATTTGTCCAACAACCTCATCGACTTGTACATCAACCTGCCATCAAGCAACCGCTTCCGTCGACCCGCCAACTACATGAGCAGAGGATACCAAACCCGTCGCATGGCTGTGGACTACCAGACTCCTCTGGTCACGAACGTCAAGAACGCGAAGTTGTTGATTGAGGCTATTGCTCGTCACTACGACATGGAGATCAGCAAGGTGGACTTCCAGGAGTTTGCCGCAGCCCCTGGAGCGCACGACTCGTCGTCTGGGCCCATGTCCAAGCTCAGCGGCTCGCTGTCTCTTCAGCAGCTTCTGGCAAGATCGCCCTTCAAGAGGGAGCACATCACCTCTGTCAAGCAGTTCTCACGTGCAGACCTTCATCTGCTGTTCACTATCGCTCAGGAGATGCGTCTGGGTACTCAGCGTCAGGGCTGCCTTGACATCCTCAAGGGTCGTGTCCTTTGCACCCTGTTCTGTGAGCCATCGACTAGAACCTCTGCTTCTTTCGATGCTGCCATGAAGCGTCTCGGTGGTGAGGTGGTTGTCATCAACGAGTTGGTGTCGTCTACTCAGAAGGGCGAGTCCATCGCCGACACGATCCGCACTCTAGGCTGCTACGGCGATGCCATTGTTCTGCGCCACCCATCTGAGGAGTCGATCAACATCGCTACCAAGTTCTCAGATGTGCCGATCATCAACGCTGGTAACGGCAGCCGCGAGCACCCGACTCAGGCTCTTCTCGACATCTTCACTATCCGAGAGGAACTCGGTACGGTGAACGGTCTGAACATCACCTTCGTCGGTGACCTTAAGTACGGCCGAACAGTTCACTCTCTTTGCGAACTCCTCTCCCACTACGATGTCACCATCAACCTCGTTTCTCCCGCTTCTCTCCCCATGCCTTCGGGTGTCACCGACGCTCTCAAGACCCGTGGTCAGCTGAACAAGGTCACCACTGAGCTGACCGATGACATCGTCGCTTCTTCGGACGTCATGTACTGCACTCGTGTGCAGAAGGAGCGCTTCCCGGATGTCGCCACCTACGAGGCTGTGAAGGATGCGTTTGTCATTGACAATAAGCTGCTGAAGGGAGCCAAGGCGAACATGATTGTCATGCACCCGCTGCCCAGGAACAACGAGATTAATGAGGAGGTGGACTTTGACCCCAGGGCGGCCTACTTCAGACAGGTAAGTCTCACCGCGCACCAGCCGAGCATTCCAGCTAACATGCTCGTAGATGAGATATGGCCTGTACACGCGTATGGCGCTTCTCGCCATGGTCATGGCTCCGTAGTCAGACCATGTAGCGCACGATTTCATGGCAGGCGTTTGACGGTTTTCACGGAAACGAACAAAGCAACAAAAAGTTCTGCTTCATCCTACTTTCCTTTCGGGTTTATACCATCTTATAGACGAGCGTCGTCCACAGATCTTGTAGATAGATACTCAAGCATTTACACCGGAGTTCTGGATATGGGTAAAGGGCACATGTATGATGTAAAATTTTCAACATCAGTATGGGGGGAAGCTATTTCATTTTTTCTGCAGCATGTCTCGGTGTTATTGTTCTGTTATGGGTTAAGAGGGGGAACTTTATTTCATTTTTACTTCGATCTCTTCTGGCGTTGGGTGGGTCCCTCATCGAGGTTGGGACTTGGATCGGTATCGGGGTGCATCATCGGAAAGCCAACTAGGGGCATTATGGAAATGGATCTGCATGGTACGGAGTCGGTGGAATTGAGCACAATATTGAATGGGAATGGGAATGGAGGTAGTAATTACTACTGGTAATAGGGAAGACGCCAGACGCCTCGCCCTTGGTGTATACAATAAACAAATTCTCCACGCGCAAAGTCGTCAGGCTTTGCGTAATCGCATCAGAACTTCTGAACTCGTTGTATGCTCTTCGTGATGGTCCTGTCGCATATCTGAAGACCGTTGTTTCGTGCCTTTGTCGGCGTGACTTTAGTGACCGAGACATCGTCCCCAACCTGTTATTCGTTAGCGTTTTGTTCGAGACATCGCGCGCTACAAAAGTGTGCGCTTTCAGGGTGTCACCGTCTACGCAAGGCAGGCAGGTACACACTGATAACGAGCACCTTCATGAAATGCCATCCGCAGTGAACTTACCAGGAAGACCACAGCCGAAGCCAACAAAGAGATAGATCAAAAAGATGACGACAAGCGTCAGCAGCACCATCAGCTTGACGTTCTTCCACCACATCCGCCTCTTAAGCGTCCTCGACCGGACCCTAAAGTCGCGCGCGTTCTCGCCCAATCTGCCCGTCTTGTCAACCAACACACTCATGTGCTCGCCCCTCTCCAGCACGCGCTCAATGTTCTCCGTCATGATCTCTCGGACGCCTTCGATCTCGCGCTGAGCAGTTCTTAGCGCATCCTGCTGACCGGCCTGCGTGCCACCCTGCTCGACCATCATCCTCTTCAACGCGCCATTGAAACTCGCACATCCATACGGCGGCAAGTCGTGGAAATTCGTGCTTCCAGGCTCAAACTCGGCAAAGAACTTCTTCTCGAGGTTTGTCAGGAAGCCAAAAGGTATGCGCTGGCCGAGGTCGCGCTCAGCAATGACAAGGAAAGTCAGGCCGCCAGCTGTCGATTGGTTGTTGGGGAAGTCCGAGGGCGATTTGACGAGGCAGTGGATGAAGAACTTGGATTGATCGATAGTCTTGTGGGCGGATTTGTCGTGGGCGATGCGTGGGAGGACGAGGGAGACGAGCGAGGAGGCGTTTGAGGAGGCCGAGGCGGTGTGTTCGGTGAGGACGGTGGTGTTGTGGGCGATGCACGCGCTGTGAAGTTGTCAGTCACGTTACTCAGGATATACATTGGGTAATAAGTATGTCGTACTAGAGTAGCGGCGTAGAAGAAGACGAAGACGCCATGTTGACGGCGGGCGGAGGAAGACCAGGGCTTCTGCGCTTGGCTGGGGGTGCTCTCGCTCGTTTGCGCGACTTGGGGTTGGAAGGGGCTTTCGAAAGGGCGATGAGGCCTCGAGAGACTAGGTCGTTGTGATGGAGTGGGTCTTGAGTGGTGATAGTAGCCGCTGGCTGTGATGGTGCAGCTGCGGAAGGAGAGCCACTAAAGCTGGGGATGCTGCCTCTAGCCATGTGCGTCATAGCCAAGCCGGTTCACGCCTGATGCGCTAATGCGTGGATCGCACTTGCGGTGGATGAATGGATCGATGGGCCTTGCTTGTGATTTTAGTTGCTTTGACGGGTGCTTGCGCGTGCGAGAGAATTGTCGCGAGTACCAATTGCGAGGACTGCCCTCCTTTCAATTGTGGTGGTTGCGATCGCGTCGCGTCAAGGATCTGCCTGTCACATTTTATTTGGGTGATTCCGTTTGCGCTGCACCTCGACACCCCACATTGCTCGGCGCGCGCACACTCCACGGTTACACAGAGACACCGACACAGTTCGAGTGAATATGGTTCGCGTCAAGAATCGTTACTTGGTCGTCAACTTCCTATACCCAGAGCCTCCCGCCAAGAGCAAGACGCAACTCCCAGATGCCATCCAGATCCACTCGCCGACGCCCGATGCTCTCAAACAGGGCGCCATTGTACGCATGATACGAGATGGAGTTGAAGACCTATTTGGCGACTATGGTTCGGGTATGGTGTCTTCGGGTCTGAAAGGTGCGTACTCCTCTGAGCCTCACAAACGCCTTACTGACGGATAGCACAGTCAACTACTACTCTCCCTCGACCAGCACAGCCATAATACGATGCCCACGAGACCACTACGAAATGGTCTGGGCAGCCCTCACATACATTACGCACCTTCCCAAACCCCTCGATACACCTGTCGTAATAAGAGTCGTAAGAGTTAGCGGTACGATCAAGAAAGCGGAAGAGGAGGTTATCCGGCAGTCACAACATATCATCAAGAGAGCAAGAGCTTGGGATGGTACTGGAGAGCTGCCGATGCTACAAAGTGTAGAGAAGGCGGCGGATAAAGAGAGACAGCGTGAGAGCGAAGTGCTTGCTAGAATCGATGGTGGGGATGAGAGTGAGGACATGAGCGAGTAGGCGCAAGTCGCGTCTTCGTCATGCTTCTCTCATTTGCTATGCCGAGCCTACTGGATAGCGGGTAGCGTCATTGCACGACCCTGAATGCTCGGCGACGCACCTTGTCTGTGCCTCCGTACTGGGCATAACCACCTATGACCCTCCTAGCGAAAGCGTACTGGGCTCAGGAGGGAAGATGCGACATCGCGCCGCATACTTGGTAATACACACGGCTTCCAACAGCTGCAGTGCGAGCGATACGTATACTTACTATCGTCGGCCGTATCCCTCTGGTAGAAGGCGTCTCGGCTCAGCCCACGTATACTCTATACGTAACTGAACAGGCAAGCTCGGGCTCAGCAAAAGAACGATCTCTCCTCTCGATGTTATAACCGGAGTAGGTAACTCTGTAGCCTGAGAATGGAGCTCACAGGCATACACCGCTCTCCATTTCACTAGCAAGTTCTTGGAACAATGGGTACATCTTCGAAAGGAACTCGACAGAAAGGATGGAACAATACGGCTATAAAGCGATTAAGCAGGTAGCAATACCTTACAAGCTGAATTATATACATTCTTGATACATCTGTCTATTCGTACAAAACGCAGACCCTTAGTTCGGTCTCAGCATAGCGATTATACTCGCCGTGATAACAGCTCCCGCCGCAGCACCTTGAAGAATGGCGCTGGTGTAGTCAATTCGTCGCATCGAAATAACGCGATCGCTCACAATGTCGTGTGCTATGAATCTCGCCTTTTGCTGCAAGCTTTCCAGCTTGGAGCGAGGAGCGGCGTGAGATGGTGCGCTTTCTTCAGCGACAGCTATGCGTTCCTCGGGTGTTAGAGCCTCTTCTTCTGGTGTGATGGTTTCGGCTTCCGCAACGACGGGAGCTGGCACTGGATCAACAGCTGCTTCAAGCATGACCTCTGGTATGAGGCCCGCTTCGACTGGCGATGCAATGTTTGTACCAGCTGTTGGAGACTCCTCAATGACCTCAGATACTACAGGCGCCGCGGCTTTTGCAGATGTGTCGGTATGATCAACGACCCGGTCGATCTCCTCTTCAATCGCCGTAAGACCTCGAGAGGTTGATGCGGGTGCAACTGCTGCAGCACCTACTGATGGTGTAGCGGCATCCATAGCAAGCTTTTGGTGTGCCTCCAACGTATTCTTGATCTCCCTGACCATCCTCCTCCTCCGCCAGGGCTCCAAGATGGCCAGACTCAATAATAACAGGAAGATGTTGACACCCATGAGGCCAAACGTGACCCATGTACTGTTCCTTCGGATAGTATCACTCCATATTTGCTCTTCATGGTATTGTGCACGTTCCCTCTTCTCAAGCTGTGCCCGCGCGTCCTCCAAGGCGTTCTCGGCGTTTGCGACGGCGTCTTTGGCTTCACGAACGGCTTGATCGTTGATGTGTTCGGAGCGGATGAGAGCCATGTAGCGTTCGAGATCGCCGTTTGACCAAGAATGCTTGCGTTCGAGGAGAGCGACGACTTCTTTCTGCGAGGTAGCTTGATGGGCGAGGGCGGTATCGAGGGCTTGTTTGGCGGAATCAATGGCTGAGCGGCGGGCTTTGACGAGTTTCTCTGTGTGGGGTTAGCTATCGCATCGCCATAGTAGGCGAGTTTTGTATGTACCTTGCTCTTTGATCTCCCTCCTGAGTGCCTCTACCCCAGAGTAGTCTGTGCCAGTGTATGTGTTGACCTTTTGCGTGACCACAGCAAGCTTCGGCAGCAGCTCATCCATGGCCTCGGAGAAGCGCTTGGAAAGACTCCATCTCTGCTTCTCTTGGTGCGACGGCAGATGTTCATCCGGCACGCGAGCAATGTTGTCCAAGGACTCGTCCTTTTTGGGTGGTTCCGGCTCCTCTGGAGGGGGTTCTTTGACCTCAGGGACGGGTGTTTCTGTCAAGGCAGCCACCGAAGTCTCAGCTGCTCTCTTGATAGCTTTCTGATCCTCTAGTAGAGCATTGAGTCTTCGCTCTAACCGCTCTTGATCCTCTGGCGATGGTGTGGATGCTGATAACCTGGTTGGAGGTTGCTGTATGGGATTCGCGTCGTCTGCCGGCGGTGGCATTGCGATAGGATCCGACGACTTGGGCGGTTTCCCTTCTTCCATCCATCTTGTAGAGCTTGCAAAGGTACGCCGCGACCGATTTGCGGATACGTTGGCGCTCAATTGTGTCTTTCCATCCCACCTCGACGCACCAGAAGCTGTGCGATACCTATAACTCCAGCATACCGACGACGCGCTGCGAGTGACATTACTGAAAGAACGCGCAGAAGGAGCTACCGTACTGGCGATAAGCGAGCGTGAAGCATGCTGAAGCAGTGGCCTCATTCTTGTCTCTGTCCTCACATGGAGAGCGCCTGAGCTGGATGACGAATGACGAAAATGCGCCAAAATGCGGACCCCCGAAGCGGGCGGGCGGCGTCGCAGCGAGCGCTGACGTGCCAAGGCGCGTGGGGTTGCGGCATGACGGTGACTGGCCCTCTCAGCTCTAGCAACCCGTCCCTTATTTGCAGACTGCCGGCATTCCGATTAAGGGTTTCCTAGCGCCCCTGGCCTAATCTTTTACATGGTGTTGATATCTGGCGGGGTGTTTCTCACTCCTACATTCACACATCCACCGTAAACCAGCACCATAGTCGCTCGTTTAGTACTCCAACATGGGTTCAGCACAGATCGATCTGGCACAATTGCCTGCCATGAAGAGTGACCCCAAGGTATAACTCCTTCCACGTGATTGGTACATCTCAACTAACAAGCGTAGTTCATCTTCTTCACCGACTTCGACGGCACAATCACCCTCCAAGACTCCAATGACTTCATGACCGACAACATTGGCTACGGCCGCGACAAGCGCCGCGCGGGAAACATCGCGTGCCTCAACAACGAAATCTCCTTCCGCGACTCCTTCCGCGACATGATGGACAGCGTCACAAAGCCCTACGACCAATGTATCCAGTACCTTGTCGACAACATCAAGTTGGACCCTGGATTCAAGGGCTTCTTCGAATGGTCGCTGGAGAACAACATCCCAGTCGTAGTGCTGAGCTCGGGCATGGAGCCAGTCATTAAGGCGCTCTTGGAGAAGCTGGTTGGACCAGATGCAAGCAAGATGCAAGTCCTGGGCAACCACGTCGGCCCACGGGAAGGCAAGAGCATCAACGAGGAGGGTGGATGGCAGATCTTGTTCAAGCACCCAGAGTCTGGCTTCGGCCACGACAAGTCCATTGAACTGCGAAAGTACTCGAGCCTGCCTGAGAACCTCCGACCAACAATGTTCTACGCCGGCGACGGTGTATCCGATCTCTCTGCAGCACGCGAGACCGACTTGCTCTTCGCCAAGAAGGGTCACGACCTGATCAGCTACTGCGCGCGGGAGGACGTACCGTTCACAGTCTTCGAGGACTGGTCCAACATCCTGGCCAAGTGCAAGAGCATCGTAGAGGGAAAGA
This sequence comes from Alternaria incomplexa, assembly GCF_024043165.1. Lineage (NCBI taxonomy): Eukaryota > Fungi > Ascomycota > Dothideomycetes > Pleosporales > Pleosporaceae > Alternaria > Alternaria incomplexa. The sequence goes on from NW_026249856.1 coordinate 1,035,390, forward strand.
CCACTGTCCAAGCGGCCGCCAAGGAAGGCTACGAGGCGTACAAGAGCGGCGCTGCTGGAATCGATGTCCAGACGGCGAAATAAGTGGAAGCTCGGAAATTTCGCGGAGATCCACCCAACAGTCTGGGGGTTGGGACCGTCTATGCTGCGGCGCAGTAGACACCGAATCCTCGTGATGATGTGCGCACGGCAGTGGCTGCGGCGCGGACGAATCCATGTGAAGATGGATCAGATCCCCCAGGATTATCATAGACGAAAAGGTTGGACGACATAGAAAGACCATAGACATGATTACACGATAGACTAGAATCTTATGAAGGTGCTTATACAAGCAGATGTGCTGCATACCAAATAACCGTTATTACATGCTCATACAAACATTGCGCGACCGTCAGTGCTTTTACTAGGGTATCTCTCATAACGCCGTGTAGCAACGACGACCTCAACTACGTACGTACAACTCACATATCCACACTATCTTGAAACGTTGACCTCAGTAGTCCTCACGATAGTCATACCTCTAGGGAGCACACTGCGCCTCTCTCCGGTATTGACCTCATGCTCCAAGATACTATCGTCGCTCTCACCCGCGAGACTCTTGGGCCTACTCAAGGCTCTTCCTCGTGAAGCCTCGACAGTGTACGTATCCTTGCCCAGCACGGTATCCTCGGAGTACGGATCCCTTGCGCCTGCTGACATGTTTCGCATAGCAAAAGAGTCACCCGGACGCATGTCATTATGCCTCATGTACCCGTTCGAGCGGAAAGGTGTGCTGTTGCCAGTGGTGCGACCCTTAGTGGCGAGAGAACGCATCTGGCCGAAGAAGTTCGCGAAGAGGGGTTTCATGGTTGGGAGGCAGGCGGCGATGATGCCTACGTGCATCTCGACTCTGTAAGAGTGTTAGTCGAAGTGGAATATGGGTAGGAAAGGAATGCGTACTGTTGCCAGATGTAGTACCATGCTCCATCGCCGGACCAGTCAGTTATCTTGAAGAAGTTGTACTGCATCGGCGTCTTGTATATGGCTACTGCAGAGGCGAAGAGACCCAAGCTTAAGATGACTGCCAGACCTATGCGCGTTTGGATCGTAACTTGTAGCTTCCACACCATCGGGATGGGGATGAGGGCGAAGAGCAGATCAGTGGCGATGTTGACTGAAGAGTTGAAGACGCCGACGTTTTTGAAGATGCCAGCATCGTAGCATTTCGCAGTTCTGAAGACATGTTAGTATCGTCCATAAGAAATATCCGAGATGAGTGGAGAGCTTACCCCGTGGGTGGACGCATGTTGTAGTCCCATCCCGCTTGTACCGGAATGCACTGGAAGATGATGGCGAATGTCGAACCAATGGTGAACACACCAATGAAGACTGATCGCATGTTAGCTGCTTATCTCTTTATCATATAGCTCATTCAGACTTACTCAACATGGCAATGAGAAATGGACGCCACTTTGTTCGGTCCGCGAGCCGTAACAAGAAGAATCCGATTGAAAGCTTGATGAAGCTGTATGCAGCGATAATGAAGATCGAGTAGAAGTACATGACTTTGAAGAAGGGGAATACGTTCTCGAGTGGAAAGGCTTCGGCATGCAGTCCAAGTCCCAGGTCAATGACCTTCAGGAATAAGCCCAGGGTGGTGGAGCTTAGAGCCTATGGAGTGACGATTAGCAAACAGCTCCTTTCGAGCAAGTTCATGCATGAGTATGGCGACTCACCAATGCAATCGCCATCATAGCATCTGTTTCAGTCAGTTCTGTTTGATACAAATGCAGATGGATCATACATACCATCCCAGCCAAATGTCTTTAGCATGAAGAGCCGCACATAGAATCGCAAGAGTATAGCGCTCGTCGACAGTGCGAACAACGAACCTTCCACCGCCATCAAGCGTCCAGCTTGATTCTCGGCCATGTACTCTGGTGATCGAGCTGGCATCACGGGCCAGCCCTCAGTCTGTCTTGCAACAAGAGCGTGATACTCCATGTCGATGGTTGCGCGGATTGAAAATGATGGCAAGACCGTAAGTCTTGGAAGTAGGTCCCCAGACTATTAGAGTGTTGCTCAGGAGCGCTTCCTGCGGGCTTCTCCAGAGTAGCACTTAGGCACATGCACATTGTGTAAACCCGAACCGCACACAAGCGAACATACATCTCAAACAGTCCTGGTTTAGGCCAGTAACAGCTCGTCGTACATGCATGGACCGCCACTTCAATGTCGACATGGCGGCTCGGCAGGATTGTGCAGCTTGCCAATAGCCGGAATGGCGTTTCTCATGGCAAACTGACCACTCTCGTAGCGACCAGCGGCTCTGTGAGTACGAAGTTTAATCCTTCATCCTTCGATATGCCGCGCAACTGCTACGTCTTCGGCTTCAAGATAAATGTGGTAGCATGCGCGAAGGGTTTCTTATACAAAAGCCTTCTGCGCGGAACGTTTTGACGACAGTCTTCCTGTCCACCACTCAACGTCGCGGGCGGTCCGTACCGTCCACTCAGTCATTCATGGTTAAAGCCACGATCGTTGACAAGGAAAACATAGACTCGGGATGATCAATGCTTCTATGGGAAGACGGACTTCGAAGCCCGCCCTTTGACAGATATTGCTCGGAGGACAGCCTGAGTTGGAGGCTATGCAGGTACACCTACTGCGCATCGAAGTAACGCGGGCTGAACGAGAACGCGATGTTTTACTGAAGGATTATTGAAGTTCGTAGCGACTTTCCTCTTCGGTATAGTTGTCAGGCGTCCTGGTCATGGGTTTTAGTCAAGACGATTGTCGTTTTACGCACGGAGATGGAGACTGCTGCACGTTGTGTAAACGAACACATCCTAGTCATCGGCAAGTCTCAGACTCGTTCCTTCCATATTGCCCAACGTTCCTGTACGACTGACCGTGATTGCTGTCTTCTGCCCATTGGCCACGAATGGGACGCAGTTTGAGTACGTCGGACAATGGTGTGTGATATTCTCGTGTTAATGCGTACTGCTTGCTGTTCGCATGCCAAAGCTATTGGTGATGAAAGTGCGAAAATCGCGGCACGCGAGCAAGGTCGAGTAAGCGAAGTCCGGACCTGCCGCAGGCGATGTAGGTGGTAACGTGTGAGATGAGTAAACAGATTGGTGGTCGGCCGGGCGCTAGACGTTCACGCTGCCGCTGCCGCTGCCGCCTCCGCGGCTTGCCCTGGAATTATCCGGCCATAGCATGTTCTCGCGGCCCGTGGACCTTATTCCCCTCCCGTTCAGAGCTGGAGCACCAGAACTCCAGACTCCTCAAAATCGACAGGGTCTCCGAGCAAGACTTTTATTAGCCATCTTAATGCGTTCTGCCTAAGCACGAGCGATGATCGGAGCTTCTATACTAGCCATTGACTGGTCGATCTGGCGCTTTCCATCGGACCATAAGCAAAAAACAGCAGTTATCCGCCATGACCCTAGGGCTTTCCCCGTGAGTTCCGCACCCGGACAGCGGGCTTCGCACGATGCGACCGGGTAAAATAAAGTGGCACTTGGCTATGGTCAAGCATCAAGATCTTGCTAAGATCGCGCTGCGATGTGTTCGCTCTCTTCCGCGATAAAACACTTTCATCGGATCGAGAAGCAAAACCCTTCAAGAAAAGCAACAAGATGTCGATACATCCAGTCGGCACTCTTGTCGGGACCTGCCTGCGTGCCGGTGCGCTTCCCTCTGTGGAAAGCTACAGCCATCTTTGATGAATTCACCGGCCCACACGGCTCGAGATGCTCCTCGTTCAGCCGCTTACACCAGGCCGCCTACAGCATCCTTCTACTGCCTTCATAAACCCGTAACCGAGGACTCCAATGATCCAGCATCCAATCAAATTGAGCCGCTAACGCATCTTGCATTCAGTTACAGGTGTCAATTCCGGTCGTACATCTTCTTTCCGCTCACATTTAGGGGCGAGACTCATGCGAACCCACGTGTAGCGGAGTTTAGGAAACGCCTCATCGGATCCTTCGAGGCGACCTCGGCATTTTCCAGATGCCTATTCGGTAATAGATCGTGCACAAAGGAGGTTGTCCAACCCTTTCAAACGCTTGCCGGATACCGGGCGAATAAAACTTCAGTATGGCATAAGCCCAAGGGCCACCCAACTGACTCAATGGCTACCCGGGATCAACAAACCGAGTCGATGGGTCTGTAGACAGCACGATCTGCTACGGCACAGTTATGTTGGACTGTTATTAGACTAGATGGGACGAGTGGTAAGGTACCTCCTGCGAGTATTTGAACACGCATGCGGCCTCTAAACTTTAGCCAGGGCATCGCCACATTTTGACTACGCCTCCCCCATCTCCTAATATTAATACAGTAGTCGCTAGCTCAGGAAGCCGCTCACCCGGAACCTTATCCAACGTCTTCGACCGTTTCAGTCATTCCATCGTCTTCATCCTTCAAGCCCCTCAAGACAGTCGACCATCCATTTTTAACCGGTTCGAAACGCCATCATGCGTACCGCTGCACTCTTCTGGCTTGCACCTGCAGCACTAGCCAGTGCCATTCCATCTTTGGAAGAGGCCTCTCCCGCTGTCTCATTCGACAAGAGACAGAATGTCTCTCCAAACCTCCCCGGACCAAAGATCCTGCAAGCTGATGTGTACGCGGGTATTGCTGCCATCAATCAGCAGATCTTCCAGGCTACGCAGAAGCCTGACCAATTCAAGAAGTGCAACCCCACGAACATCATTGTTCGCAAGGAATGGTAAGTCCGTTGTAGTTCAATTTTCTATTGCTAGCTTACATACCCAGGGTGACTTTTACTAAATCGGAGAAGAAAGACTACGTCAAGGCTGTTCAGTGCATCTCCAAGCTACCCCCTAAGACACCCGAGTCCGAGTGCCCGGGTTGCCGGAACCGATACGATGACTTTGTCGCTACTCACATCAAGCAAACATTCGCCATCCACAACACTGGCAACTTCCTTCCATGGCACCGCTACTTTACCTATGCCTACGAGAAAACTATCCGTGACGAGTGCGGTTACAAGGGCTACCAGCCATACTACAACTGGCCACGATGGGCTGACGACCCAGCGAAGAGCCCTGTCCTAGACGGCTCGGATACCTCAATGGGCGGTAACGGTGATGCAGGCTGCAGCAACCAGACGTTCTACGGTATCCCGACCAACGAGTCGCCTCTCATCAAGATTCCCAAGGGCACTGGCGGAGGTTGCGTGACGTCTGGTCCATTCAAGGATTGGTCTGTCAACCTTGGTCCCGTCTTCACCGACGCACTCTGCACGCCTGAGAACCCAATCACTTATAACTCCTCCACCCCTTGGAATGCCGGTGTCGGATACAACCCCCGCTGCCTGAAGCGTGACATCTCTTCTTGGTCCTCCAGCCAATGGACCAACGATGAGATGGTTGTCAAACTGCTGAACAGCCCTGACATGAAGACCTTTTGGTACGACATGCAAGGTGGCGAATCCGCGTTTTCCAACAACTTCATGGGTGTGCACACTGCTGGTCACTTCACCGTGGGCGGAGACCCCGGTTCTGATTTCTTCACCTCCCCTGGTATGTATTCCGTACTCCCGTTCACGAGTATTCTGGACTAACAATGAACAGGTGATCCATACTTCTACTTCCATCACGCCCAGATCGACCGTGTGTGGTGGTCATGGCAGAACGTAAACCCCGCGGAAAGGACTAACGCCATCTACGGAACCATCGCCCTCGGTGACCCCACCGCTCCTGCGACCAAGCTCACCGACATTATGACCCTCGAACACGCCTACCCCGGAAACATCACTGTTGGTGATGCGATGAGCACCATGGGTGGACCTTTCTGCTACACCTACATCTAGGCGCGGCTTTTGACTCTCATTTCCTTCCTGTATATACTTGGCTTGTACACGATAATTTTGGACGGCGGGCGAGAGTAGATTTGTTATTGACCTCAAAAATAGACCAACCATGCGTATCTCATGACAATAAAATAGACTTCCATTGAGATGATTCGTCGCCTTACTCTGAACCGAGCGCGTGACGACGGATATACCTAAGCCTGCTACAGACCGCACAAGCATCGCGTATCGTCACATCCCAAAAGATGGAGGAAACTAAGGCGATCTAACGCATGTTCCGCAGCGCTAAGCGGTCACCTTACCTGGGCTGCATATGTCCCGCAACGAATATGAATGGGCGGGGTCTCTCCATCCAAAGCGCGGAGACCCTGCAGTGCCAACGCATCACCGACTGGAGAAGAATCGAGGGCAATCATGTCCTCCAATCCCTCCGACCACGCCCGTTTCAAACGCTGTTTGAGATTACAGCCACCCTGAATCGGAGCGCCCTCGAAGGTTATTGGCATTTGCGATCCAGAGTCGTGGGATTTGCAGAGTTCAAGGAAGCCTTACCCCGCTAAGATTATAGCTCCCCCAACTTTCTAGATCCAGGGGACGCCCAAAGCACAACCACTGTCGCAAAGCATTACGCACCTACCAGACAGCATAACTAGACAACACAAAGGCCCCGCAGAGCCCAATAGTCCATCAATCATGAACGTCGATCCTCTAACCGGCGAGCCCCTCCCTTCAACCGCCATCCAACGCATCCTCTACCTCGCGCCCAAAGTCCACATCTACCAAATCCCGCCCGCAACCTCTACCAAAGGCTACCAGGCGTCGACCTGGACAGCCGACAACAACAAGCTCCAAATCTTCACCGCCCGATTACGCGTCGTCGAAACCTCAATACCGTCCAATGAGGAGCAACAAAGCAACGAGGATGCAGAGGATAAGGTTACAACCACCCTCCTGCTAGAGGACCCCAAGACGGGAGATCTATTCGCCGCAGCACCCTACACGAGCGAGAGAACAGTAGAACAAGCATTGGACAGCAGCCGCTTCTTCGCCATCACCGTCGTAGGCGAGGGGAGGAAAGCGATACTGGGCATGGGTTTCGAGGAACGCAGCGAAGCCTTTGATTTCAGCATTGCACTGCAAGACGCCCGTCGCGTACTGGGCTTTGAACAGAACCCCGCAGCGTCGTCGTCATCGCGCAACTCCAAATCCGCACAAACGCCCGTCGCCGAAGAACCGAAACGCGATTTCAGTCTCAAGGCCGGCGAGACAATATCGATAAATCTGGGTGGCTTGAAGGGAAGGCGGTCGAGATCACACGAGGGCGGCGAGAAGAACGACGAAGGCGACCGTAAGAGCGAGCAAGACGCGCTGTTCAGCATAAAGCCGCCGCCGGGAAGTGGGGGTGGAGGACCTGGGTTCCTGCCTCCGCCGCCCAGCGCGAAGAGTGTCAAGGAGGAGCGGAGGAGAAGTAGGCAGAACTTTGATGCTGCGAACTTCACGCCGCCGAAACAGACGGCCGAGGACTTGGGCTTTGATGACGGCGAGTTCGGCGAGTTCCAATAGAGTAGAGTGAGAAAGTGGGAGGCATTTTGTGCATGTTTAGCATTGGAGTTATCATCTGCACTGGTTAGGTCTTCCGCGCATGGGAGGCGTATTGAAATTATGAAATCAAGACTTTAAGATGTTCGCATTGCCGAGTGTGTTGTGACGGAAGAAAGAGGTGTGTTGGGTATATCTATCAATCTACGATGCGTGTAGGAGCCGCTCAAACCAAACGCCAGAACCAAATGCCCAAATTGCCCAAATCGTATGTCTAAGAATATGTCCAGCCCTGTGCCTCGTCGTATAGTCTCTCAATATCCCGAATGAGATCCTCAGGCTCATCTCCACCCTCGCAGTCCTTGAACTTGCCACCATCCGTCACGCATCGCACCTTGTTGTCCAATCTGACCGTACAACTCGTTGTGACGCCTACATCGCTACTATGCTGGACGCTGTCCCTCAGCAGGCCCATGCCATATGCACCGTTCTCCTTGCTCATGCAATCGTTCAGCACGCCAAAGTCGAGACCGTGTTCCAGGGCACAGTCTTCGATGAGGGAGCGTGCGGGTATCTCGGCGTAATCGGTGGTGAGGCAGTTCGTGAAGCCAAGGTAGAGTTTGGGATCGGGGTACTCGGATGCGGCGCAGAGCATGACGATGTCGCCCAGGCATTCGGTTTGGCCGTGCTTGCATTCGACGCCGTCGTCTGCTGTTAGACTGCGTGTTTGTCAGCTACGTGGTCTGCACCTTCCGCGTGGGTAATGCGTCGTACCTTCCAATCATGCTCAACCGGAAGTCGACCTTGTCTGACACATTTGCCATGGCAGGCAGGACGAGCTTCTTCAGGCAGTCGCGCGCATCCGGGCATTTGGACATGATGTGCACGTCTACTGGCACTTTGGTATCGGCTTCATCATGTAAGTCCATACAGGTGAACTGGCGCGCTAGCAAGAACAGACTGAACACCAGCACGAGGGCCGCCATCTGCAGCCGTGTCTTCCTCGTCTTGCGCGATACCATGGTCTCGTCAGGCGGCGGCGCGTTTGCATCGACGTGCGAGTTGGGGAGGAGGGGCGCCTTTTCTTCCATTGCGCGGGATGGCGTCGGTGCGGTGTGCGGCTCTTATGTAGCGTCTCGTATAGGGGAATTTCGTGATAGGTGGTTGGTGGTCTGGACTGGCTTGCTGGACACGATGCGCTTGTAATGGGATGGACGAAGTCGAATGCGGCAAGAGATGGACTGATAGGCGTTCGGGTCACTGCTGATAGCGTGTCGACTAACGTGTCAAGGCTGTGAGTGGCGGATCTAGGGCTCAGGCAAAAACAAAATAATCTAAACTCTATATCTCATGAGCGTCGAGGAAGTTGTCAAGACGCGTTCTTCAATGACGTGACGCCTTATCCACAATCCTCGTCCTCGCGCCCAACACGTGGAAAGAGCCGAGGAGGCAGCAGAGCACGGCGTAACAATTAGCCGTCATGCTGTAGCCGTGTGGCGTTCTACACGAATGTAACACCGAGCTTCGGAGGGGCTACACGGATCCTACCTCATGAACGACTGATCTGCTGCGCGCGTAACGCTTGCAATCTTACGCCTCTCGTTTTCCTTTCGCTTCTTTCGCTCATGATGGAATGACTCTTTCTAACGTTCTAATAACCCACCTTTAGACATATCGTCTGCTTCTGCCACCGGCAAGGCCGCACCCAATCCCCGATTCGCCTCCATAATACATGTGACAGCAGCCCTGCATCGTCACCCAAGACCCGTTCCTGAGCCAGGTACCGACCCGAAACATGGCGTCAGATGATCACCAGGACGATGCGCCGGCTGCGATTCAAGCTTTGACCGGCTTTATCAATACGAGCACTTTGCTTGATCTGGCGCTTCAATTCTCGGCTACCTACACTCACCTCGCCAAATCCTCCACTGAGCACTTCCTAGTCACACCAGTCACGGCGCTCCCCACGGGCAAAGAGAAGGGAAAATTTTTGAGCATCGATGTTGGTGGCACGAATCTGAGAGTCGGCTTCGTTGAGCTAATCGGAGAGCCAGATGGCGGCCCAGAGGATGAGCGGACACGCAGCAGCACTGTCGGGGAGAACGTGTTTTCACAGATCAAGAGGAGTCATGACAAGAATTGGCCGATTGAGGATCACTTGAAGATGGACCAAGCCGAGGACTTGTTTGCCTGGATTGGTGACTGCATCGCTGAGGTTGTCAAGGACGCTCTCAAGGAACAGGAGACCACGGAAGACGTCACGTCTCCTCTAGGTGATGAGGTTTTGCTCGGTATCACTTTCAGCTTCCCAATGGCGTAAGTGGGCTCCTAAATGAACCGCGACATCTCACTAACAGGTCATCCAGACAAACGCGTCTCTCAGAAGCGACGCTACTGCCGATGGGCAAAGGGTTCGCCATCACATCGGATCTCAATCTAGGAAAGATGCTTTTGGCTGGCTATGCGCGATACTGTGACATAGATGCTACATCAGATCAGCTCAAGCACTCCAAGTCACAACTGCCAAGGATACGGGTAGCAGCCATTACTAACGACACAGTAGCGACGTTCGCATCTCTAGCCTATGCGGCCAAAGCGGCCCCCAACAGCCGCGTAGCCATGGGCCTCATCGTCGGCACTGGCACCAATGCCACCGTACCAATGAAGCCCGAAAATCTGCACCCCGACAAAAGAAGCGTACTTCCAGATCCCGATGCTACGAAAACAGTGGTCATCAACACAGAGTGGACCATCCGTGGCACCGACAAGCCGCTAGTCGACCTGAACATCAGGACACCATGGGACATGACACTAGACGCCAACAGCGACGCACCAGGCTTCCAACCGTTCGAGTACATGACCTCCGGGCGGTATCTCGGTGAGATTGTACGCTTGGTGTTCGTCGACGTCGTGTCAAAGGAGGAAGGCGTACAAATACCGTCATCGCTGATGCTGAAGAATGCCCTGCCGACACGCTTCCTTTCCGAAGTCGTTGCGCGAAAGGGCGGTCGTATCGTACAAGGGGAGCTCGAAAGCAAATACCCAGACGCAAACTCGGATGATTTCTTCTGGACTGTCGATAAGGTGGAATTGATACGGGATATCGCCGAGGCTGTGCAACAGCGCTCTTCAGCTCTCATTGCTGCCGCATGTGTTGGACTGCTGAACTGTGTGGGTGACGTCGCGCTAGACAAACAGCAATCTCCAAGCAACGGCACCAGTGCAAAGGGCAAACGCGAAATCGAGGAACTGGTCATAGCGTACGCTGGAGGAACTATATCACAGTATCCAAAGTGGCTGCAGACATGCCAGCAATGGATAGACGTCCTTGTCGAGGAGGGTTCATCATCAAACAAGAACAAGCAAGTTACACTCAAGGAGGCCAAGGACGGAGGAATTGTTGGCGCAGGGGTACTTGCAGGTATGACAGACGAGATAGTGTAATAGTAGATGGGCAGAGTCATGTAGATCAGACACAACATGGCCCAGTGAGATTCAAATGCATTCCAAGTAATCAAAACCGAGCCCCATGCCAACATGAACAACCTTCCCAACTACCGCACAGGCAACTGTGCCTGCCACTCAGGATCAACCTTACTCTGTTTGAAGAAGCTCTTACCTCTCAACCACTGCCGGTAAGCTTTGTATCTCTTCTTCGCCGTATCTTCCTCTTCGACGTCCAACGGGTTCTCCTTGACGCGCAGAAATTCTTCAAACTCCTCGATATCTTCTTCCGGCGTTTGGAACTTGCTTCCAGTAGACTGTGGCTGTGGAGGCGGCTCCTGAACATCCGCGTAGACGTGCGGGTGCAGATTGTACGTGTGCGGGTACGAGTAGGAGGGCGCGTGTGAGAACGGCGTGCTGACAGATTGTGAGGTCATGGGGCGGGCGAAGGACTGGTTTGCGAGTTCGGTGTCCAAACGGGGTAGATCAGAGAGGGTTATTTGAACGCCATCTTCATCGAAGTTCTTGGGCGCGGGGATGCTGCCTTCTGTCATGGAAAGGTAGTCGTAGAATTCCATCGCACTGGGGTCGTCGGCGGTGGGCATCTCGCTACTGACAACCAAAGGTAGGTTAAGCGGGTGTTCGATGTAGCGGGCGTATTCTTCTTCTTCGCTGTAGGATACCGATGGATTCATGCTGTTCTCATAGAATTGGGTTAATGTCCACTGGTGAACGAGCGCTTTGTTAGCGGGCTTGAAACCGGGTTTGAGCGTGGACGAGAGGCCAGTTGACGTGGACATGGAATTGGCCAACGATTGGTATGCTGACGGCGGTGGTGCTGACGGGTGGGTTTCGAAATGCGATTCCCGAAGAATGGAATGTCGGACTGATGATTCTGCGTAGGTAGCGCTAAGGTGCAGATCCCTCCTCCGGTTGCCTGGGGTATGATCGGGCTTGGACTCAGTCTCGCTCGAAGGGTCAATGATGGTCACACCTTTCCGAGGAGCCTTCTTTCCATCCCTTCCTTGTGCGTCGTGATCCTGTTGCTTCGTACGGGGGACGAACGGAGACATGTTCTCCTTACGAGATGGATACGTTCCATCCCTAAGACCTGGTCGCGGCTTGGCTAAACGGAAGGCAAATATTTTGAGATATGACGAGATAGCCAATGGTCGATAGTATTCGAGCCAGTAATCATCACGGAAGCTGATGAAGTCGAATGTTGATTCCTCACTTGGTAGAGCTGGCATGACTGAAGGTGGTAGTGTGCGTTGTTGAAGATGCGAATGTGTGTACCACTGGATATAGTCTCGTCTTGTGCGCTCGAGGAAGTTTTGTGGGTTTTCGTGGTGGAGGAAGTAGTCTGTTGATAGATCCCATAGCATCGGCTGGCCCTGGCGGTAAACGTAGTTACCCAGAAACAGATTGTATGCCTCTTGACGCTGTGAATCGAGGAAGGAATTGTGGTAGTAGCGCTTGAAGCTCTCAACCATATCGCGAGAACTACTTTGCCACTGGTTGATCTTCCGGTAGGTAGCCATCGTGTTGACGAGATGCGAGCCACCATACTGGATGGCGATAGTGTCACCATGACCGTGGAACATCTGCGTAAACAGCTCGACGCAGTCCGAATCGTACTCGACAGTATTACCGGATATGACACCAAGCGCTTGCAATTGTCGACCTAGTGCTCGTTTTCCAATGACGAACTGAGCAGCGTTGGTTCTGTCTAGACAGTCGATGCAATTCGTTCGCGCCACTCCGTTCTGCACTTGAGGCGCATCATACTCATTGTCGCCGTTGCGAAAGAACCCTGTCTTCCGCAAGACCTTTTCAGCAAGGTTCTCCAACGTGCCAATGACATCCTGTCCTCTGGTTTTGGCTGCTCTTGACATATCGAAAGCCTCATATATGATCCTCTTGTCAGTTGGTAGCGACTGGTTGAGGTAGTCGATAGCGTGCTTGTATTCGTAAAGCAGTTTCGACTCTCTCGGAGTTCGTTCACGCGCCTTGATAAGGTTGAGAACGTAGATCGGGGCACCGTAGCGCTCAAACAGGTTATCGAAATGCAGTCCTGCTGCGCTGTAGAAAGGATCCACGAGATTCAAATCGATGTCTGGCTTTGGTGTCACACCAGTATTGTCTTGCGTCCAGTATAACGGTATGCTACCGCGGTGCTGGACGTAGGATGTGTAAGAGGGATTCGCATAGAGGCGTGGTCCAGGAGCATGGAAGGAAGTCGTGGTCTGCTCGGACACAATTTGCTCTGTCTCGACGTCATTGGCGACATATCCAAGGTCGTTTGTTCCACGCTTGAGGAAACGAGCACCGGCAAAATGTCTTGATCGTCGGGCAATGATGGTAAGGTATACTCGTCGCCCAAAAACATCCAGCGAAGATTGATCAACGTATCCATGTATGACTGGGTGACACCAGTCGTAGACGTTCTTCAGTGCGTCTCGCGCAGGGTTCAGGAGATGATGGTTCCAAACAAACATATCCTGAAAATCGCGTTCAGGGTTGGAAATGCCTTCACTAAGTGCAGTCCGCTGATGAATGATGTTCTGTTGCAGGCTCCTCGTAACGTTGTAAGAATAGCTAAAGTAGAATGATCGTGTGAGGTCCATGTTGTTGAGGATGGACAAGAATCTCGCTTCTTCCGGATTGCGGTCTTTCTGGTACCTTGATGTTGATCCAGTCGTCAATGGCACCATGTCCGTGCCATCGACCTGATAAATGTAGTGACCGCCCAACATGGCTACTTGCGATCTTTTGGATATCAATAACATGTAGTACGCCTCCGTGAACCGGATGAAGCCCAACAGGCCCCATGTGCTGCACTTCAACTTCATCCCCCCTGTAGCCTTGTTGCCGTCAGCTATCGTATCGAGCAACTGATGCATTTCTCGCCGATTATACACTATATCGTCTTCAAAGATGTTCAAATGTCCAGGTGCAGCGGTCCGATCGATCTTCAGCACGCGAAACTGCCTGTCGGTAATGTCGGCACCAATGAGATAGAAGCGGGTACTGGTTTCGTAGAGCGAGAATTTGTGCATTCTCTTAATCCCGCTCTCTCCGACATTCTGGTAGGTCGAGCCCTTGACTTTATGAACCGTAGATGGAGTGGAAGGTCTGTGGAACGATACATTGACGTTGGGATTTTCTTCTTCACCGCCAAATTTGGTGGACTCCGACTCTCTTCGTGGCTTTCCATGACCAGGTAATTTGTCGAGATCGGCTTCGGGTTTGAACTCAAGCGGAGAGGTCTGTGGGCTACCGACTGCAGTCGACGCCTTCTCGATGTCATCCAGCTGCTCCTGACTGCTAGTGCGCGATGCTGTAGGCCTGGACGCGACGGAGCTGGATCGTTCTGGGGAACTTAGTCTCGACTTCGATTTCTCCATTATGCGCGATTAGTGACTGGGATAGAAGCTATCAACGAGTGTGATAAGGCAAGACTTGTCAAGCGGTCACGGCGTGGTTTGTCGGTCGTGTAGTGGCGCATGCGGACGGCACGAGACAGGAGCTGGCTCAAGCCTGGTGCTTCCTTTTGCACACCCTTCAAGCTCTGACGGTGCAAGGAAGACTATGCACAGAAAGATGCGTAGTTCTGGAAGGACCGTGTTGTAAGCCGAAAGGGTAAGGCCGCTGTAGCTTCCCGGCGGGTCCACGTGCACCTGGCCACGCTTGCTTGGGCATGATCGGGCTTGGCATACGTCAGCGCCCTATCGCGACATGGGAGTGCTGAACGACCTGGAGCACAACAATCCTGACGTATATACGTATAGATCAGAGAGCAGATCGTGAATTGTCTACAACGGTCACATAGAGTGCAAAATTCGTCATGTGCCCTGCTTGGTCTCCATGACAACAAATGCGGATGGACTTGCATTGCGCTTGTGGTAGTCTGGGTCAGTCGACCATCGAACAGGACAATGAACAGTTAAGATTATCTGGTAGCATAACGTGTACTTCTCCCTATACCGTTCGAAGTGGTAAGCTTCAAACAGCATGCACCAGTTGCATACTTAACAGAAGCCATGTGTCTCTTGCGGGTCGTGGCTGCACTTTATTATCCTTCCAAAATCAAATTACCACCGAGTGCGCTCATTACCGAAGACATGGCGAGCGACAGATCCTACATCTTCGTTATCATCGGGGCCATGTTATCAGTCTCGGTTATAGTCATCAGCATTGTCTGTGTTATTATCGCGCAAAAGAGGAAGTCGGCCAGACAGAAGAGGGCAGCCTCGCAGATAGAGGGTCGCGAAGTCGGCGCAGCATCCAGTGAGCCCAAAGTAGTGTCCCAGGGCTAGAATCGCTGCAACGGGCTGGGTAGGGCGCGGGCCTCAATCGATGGCGCAAAGCAATCTGGCGTTCTGGTCGTGGAAGGATGTATGCCAGACGGATGACAGCGTAGGTCTCGAACGCCGTAACTGTATCAGATTGGCTGGGTCATGATAGATAGCGAAGTTTAGCAGCAGTTTCTATAGATACTGCGTCCATGCAGTCTTCAATTTGCGTCTTTGTGTGGTCTCGCGCACCGCTTCCATGAAACGGCCTGAGTATTGTCTATGGCGGCACGGCAATCTTCTTAAACGTACGTTGAGCAAGGGTGCTCGGCTTCAAAGTCCTGGTCCGCAGATGACGAAGGGTAACCTGGCAGATATCCGGCTGCTCCCGGGTCTTAGATAAATTGTGTGGTGTGTGCGTTATTCTCCGAGAGTCCCAGCTCACAGGATGACAAAGACGGGCGCGGGATGCGATGGTTCATAGCATGAACATGAGGCCATGAGGCCACGCACGAGCATAAAGCGAGTGAAAAAAGGAGAAACGAGCAGCAGAAACATAATTGAGACGCGTCGAAACGGTGCCAGAGCTAATGCTGATCAGTCGTCCTGCATGAGCAAGCACGAGTAATGTGCACTGTGCATGAGGACCGGCAGCTGAACGGGCGTGCAGTTCAAGCGCAGACAGCGGCGCATGGCAACGGCAAAGAATAGATGATAGGCAAAGGGTCCACGAAGGCAGATGAATGGGTACAAGAAGTAAACGTGGGACGACCCCAAGAGGCGGTTCATGTGGTATAAGAAATGTGCTATAGTAGGGGTTAGAGTTCTCGGGGTCGCTCAACTGAGACTAGGCGGTGGCCCCTGCCATGGCAGCGACGACCATCACTATCCCTGAGGAGGTTCAATTCGCCTCGGGCACCCGCCGCCCGATGCAATTAAACACAGGCGTCCCATCTCTTCGGCGGATGTTTTGTTCTTCTGGTATCTTTCTGGACTTTGTAGACGTTGTGCAGTTTTGGAGTTCTCTCTACCAGTCTTTTACCACGGCCAGGTCGCGACGCGCATGATTACCGGACTCGCGGACTCTGCATGCCAACCATGCACTGATCATCAAGACTGCAGCATTCCAGACACCTAACATAGAGGGCCTACCGATTTGGATTACGGGCCTCTCTCGTGCAGCACGCGGCGCAGATGGATTACCAGCAACCCGTTCGCTCTCCCCCCACGGCCGCCGATGCAGCCACTACCGCCCCGGCGACCCAGACTTTGAAGTCGCGGCGGCGCGACTCTCTGCCATCGTCTGTCAAAACATCGGATGCGCGCCCGGCCAAGCGCACGCCCAACTACATACGCACCACGGCCGCCTCGCCCCAGGTCATCTCGTCGCTGATCGACCAGCTGTCGGCCATATCCATCCCCGCGCACAACCACTTTGAGAATCTCCTCGTCGGCTACGGCAACGGCCTCGCGCCCTCCGCCGCGCCCAGCGTGCGCACCCACTCGGAGAAGAACTCGATCGCCGGGCATGATGGAGCGTCGGTGGACCGCAGCAGCTTCCACAACCCAATAAGAGACCAGAACGACCTCTACCCCGACGACGCATGCGAACCGCCTGTCATCCGCACGTCCAAGCCCCCATCCGGCAAGTCGCCCTTGACCGCGCCCAAGAAACCGAACAAAGCGCATTCGCTTAGTAGTTATATCGGACGCAGCGGTGGTAGCTCGTGCTCCCTACAATCGACCCATTCGAACCGGTCGGCGAGCAGTTTTGGCAACATCAGCGTCGAAGCAGGCGTGCCGCGCCAGGTATCGGGTGAAAGCGCGAGGTCGTCGTTGGAAAGCAAGAGGAGCTTCAAGGGCCACAAGAGCCTGATGTACATGAGCTCGCGCGAGCGACTACGACAAAAAGAGACGGAACGGAAGCGCGTGACCGTACACAATCTGAACGACACGCCGACCGGTGACCCCTCCAAGAAGGCCGCGCACCAACTCTTCCCCTACGAAGACACGATCAGCGAAGAGCCATCATCCGCGAAGGAAGACGCACGATTCGACGAGACAGTGCCTGAATCGTCGAGATTTGCCCAGCGGTATCCCAGCAGGAACAACAGCCCACGACGACTGCGTCTCAATCTGGTCGATGCCCCTCATTTGGAAAGTCCATCAGACAGCGGACTCATTCCTGAACGCGGATCATCCCTGAGGCATACTGGCAGCCCGGCCCGCAAGAGCAAGAAGCGCCGATCCGGGGACAAGAGCCGTCCAAAGTCTCAGAAAGCCGACATGGTCCCCGAAGAGGAAGAGAAGATGGATCCGGAAGCACAAAGGAAGAAGAAGATCCTGGACGAGCTAGAACAGGAAGAGAATGAAGTCGCTCAAAGGATCCGAGAATTAAGAGATCAGAAAATGCGGAGAGAGAAGTTAGCCGGAAAAATGCCTGTGGACGTACATGCAGGGGCGACAACACCCAGGGTGCCTCGCGTTTCATCCATCCCCAGTCCGGAGTCCTCGCCCATCTCGACAGTTTCAAGCTTGTCGGAGGACGAAAGGAGAGTGCAGAATTCGACCAAGGCGCATCGAGTGCTTGGAATATCACAAGAAACAGCCTTAGCTGCCGAGAAGCTAACGGAAAGGCCGATGGACAGACCGGCCGAAAAAGCAGAAGGTGACCGCCATAACCTCTCGGTACCATCGCAACCACGCAGTCTGCGCCACTCGCGGCACCGAAGTCTGACGTTGAACGACGGCGATGAGCTTACCCCACTTCCGATCGATTACACGCTTGCGCTCCAAAGTCTGGACGAGTCTGCGCCGACGCCGAGCTTAGCAGATCCACGGCAGTCGAGATCGCCTGCGCCTGCAAGCATCATGTCTAAAGCAACCAAGTCAAGCAGCGACTCTTCCGTACCCCAGCGATCAAATTCACTCTTGGCAGTCGGCGGGCGATCTGCGCTCGGCCGTCGAGCGGCGACCAGTTCCGTCATCATAGGCAAGTCTTCCAAGCACAAACACTCCTCCAGTGCGAACGAAGATTCGACAAATAGACTGGCGCCACCCTCTCGTGCGGCCAGCGAAGAGCCTATCACTCGACATCGCTCCATGCACGTTGTGTCCCCTCCGTTAGAGTCACACAGTATGCAGCTACAGCGCAGACGTACAAGTACCAGCAAGAGGTGGTCGCATCCCGATCTGCCAGCGAAGGCCGAGAAAGCGCATAATGACAGGATTGACCGGAAAGAAGAGAAGACCAGAGCAGCTGCAGTGCAGAGCCCGCCCCATCCAATCATCGAGGAGCGACCTGCAAGTTTAGATTCTATCGATTTAGATGTACACCAATACCTGGAATCATCCCGGCTGTCCCAGAAGATCCGGCATCCGCAAACAGGAAGGATTATTTCTTTCTCAGAAGTCGGTGACCCCGAAGGTTTTGCTGTCTTTGTTTGTGTAGGCATGGGTCTGACCAGATACGTCATGGCATTCTATGATCAGCTGGCAGCCACTTTGAAGCTACGTTTGATCACACCTGATCGCCCTGGTATCGGAGGTAGCCAAGTTGATCCGAACGGCACACCTCTTAGCTGGCCTGGTATGTGAACATCCCGTCATCTCGAGAGAAACGAGCTAACATTTACTAGACGACGTACTTGTGATCTGTCAGTCTTTGAAAATCAACAAGTTTTCCATGTTAGCCCACTCCGCAGGAGCTGTCTACGCTTTGGCAACATCATTACGAATGCCACAACATATCCGTGGTAGAGTGCACCTTCTTGCGCCTTGGATACCGCCATCGCAAATGGCGCCCATTGGCATCAGTCAGGACTCACCACCTACCCAACAACTTCCGCGATCGCAGCGCTTCCTACGCGCTTTACCTCCATCTCTACTCAAGGTCGCAAACTCCACCTTCCTCAGCGCGACAAGCGCTAGCCTCCAGCGTACTGGACCCAAGACGTCGCCCAAGACCAGACGGAAAAGCATGGCCCCCTCACCGGTGCCACCGCAGCAGTCGACAACGCGTCCATCCTTGAAGGACACCCACCGACATTCGATGATGATGATGGACCAAGTGCTGCCGAACGCAAGCACTCTGACCCTCACGAACCCAGATGCCAATAACGAAGAAGCACAACGCGTGCAAGAGATGCTCAGCATGGCTGAACTTGAACGCCAACGCGCTTTTGATGAACGCCTCACTTTCGCCATCTGGGACCGCGCGACTGCAAACGCAAACCCCGCAACCGATCTGATTGTCTGTCTCGAAACCAAGCAGACCATTGGCTTCCGCTACGAAGACATCAACAGGCCCGTTGTCATCCATCACGGTTCCAAAGACTCGCGTGTACCAGTTGACAACGTCCGATGGCTTGGCAAACTGATGCGCAAATGCGAAGTCCGGATTCTAGAGGGCGAGCAACACGGACTCATGGCCAGTGCACAGGTCATGGGTAACGTGCTTACAGAGATGGCATCTGACTGGGAAGACTGGACGAACATGGTCTCAGGAAAGTCCACTGACGGACACCGCGCTGTCTCGAGGCGGAGGACGACCGAGAAGCTGAGAAGCCAGATGAGCTTCACCAACTGAGCGCACACATGAGACATACAAGAGCTGGAGCTTTGCTTACCTGGATGACGACATTGTAATTCGACGATTTGCGACGGCCTGGATCTCTTCGCGATCTTTTGAAACAAGCGTGTGCTTTTTCTTTCTCTGTTATCTGGCGAGAACACGACCTCAAATACCCCATACTAATTACCCTTGTTTTGTATGTTGTTCTAATCGCCTAGTTAGTTTTTCTCTTCTTTCTTGTTGCTTTCGTTTCTTTGGATACACTATACCCATTGGGTTTGAAGCGTTTTGTATGGGCTGGACACCTTGATAGGATGTATGACGTAGATAGGGAGGGGGCTGGGGATTACTAGATGGCAAGGAACTCTTGTGATATAAGTGGCTACAATGGAATCTTTGCACATCGCCGTTTTACGTCTCGCTATTCACTACTTTCGATGCACACACACGACTGACTTGACAGTTAGGCAGTTCCTACGTCGATCTAGACTTCTACCGTCAACCAACAGTATAGGCCTCAGCACCCTTGCCAAACAGCAAATGTGGCTTTCTCTGCGCCAAATCCAACACCGTCTGCGCAAAGACAGAATTCGCCCATGCGAACCAACTCCTTGTATATGACTTTCCAGACTGTACATTCACACTCTCGTGTATGAGTCCCAATGGACTCACTTTCTTGACCGCAGCAAGACACTTCATAATTTCATCGTCGTCATCGCTACTCATAGCTTGGACGAGGACAGCCATAGGCCAAGCGTTTCGCACGCCGACGTGGGGACCGCCGATGCCCGCAAAGTCGGAGCCGGTGAGGTAATAAGGATTACCGTTCTTCTCCAGTATCATCTTGCGCGTGTTCTTATAGATCTTGTTGTTTGTATCCGTGAAGCCGAGCAGAGGTAAAGCAAGTAAAGAGGGCAAATTGGCATCATCCATCAAGATGGAAGACCCATAACCATCGACTTCGAATGCAAAGACCTCGCCGTATTTCTTGTGTGTCACAACGCCGTGTTCCCAGATGCCCTTTTGGATTGTCTCGCCCCAGGTCTCCACTTCAGTTGCTATGTGTTTCTTGCCCGCTTTTTTGAGAATGGCGGCTGTGCGGAGGAGTTCGACGGCCATCATGGCGTTGGCGGGGATGAAGAACCCGAGGATCGTTGCATCGTCGCTGGGGCGGAAGGCAGAGCGGACGAGCCCTGTGCCACCATTGAGAGGGTTGCCGAGGCCACTTAAGCTAAGGGTTTCGGTGCCGATGTTGGTCTGGCGCTGCCATGTGTACTCGTTGCCCTGGTATGCGCCTGTCTTCTCGTTGAAGGTAGGCTTTGACTGCTCCTTGAGCACGCCGAGAAGTGTATCGAGAGCGAGGAGCCAACGAGCGTTGATGAACTCCGTGGAGTCGGTATGGTTGTAAAATTGGTTCGATAAGGAGAGAAAGTGGGCGAGAGAGTCGAGTTCGTACTTGCATTCAAAGACGAATGACTCCTCGTAGTTTGGATGTACTTTATCGCCATCGCCTTGGAAGGTCGGGTTGAGGCCACTCGGTGGAGGCGGTTGGAAGGCGTTGCAGTATGGTGATCCGATGACATACTCTGCCTGTGTGTTGATGGCTCCCAGAATGAGCTGGTGTATCTCCTTGTCTTTCTTTGCCAGCAGCTGGTATTGTGCTAGCTGGTTCGTAGAGTCGCGTAGCCATTCAGCGTTGATGTCTCCCGTAACGATGAAACTCTGTGCTCCCTTCCAAGCTGCTGGATCCCAACTTCGCTTTGACGTCTTATGCTTGACAGTATCACCGACATGCCAGCGCACGGTAGTGTCTAGTGTGTTGGGGAACGCGTTTTCAAAGAGACGAGCGAGGTCCTTGTCGACCATCTTCTCGTTCATGTCATCGATGACCTTTTCGACTAGAGGCGATTCGAAGGTTCGGCAATATTTGGACGGTCGTTGGAAGGGCAGTTCCATGGGGCCGGTGCTATACGGCGGACTGTCAGACGAATTAGTACATAACTCTTTCCGCTGTATATGTTGGCATACTGTGGTCGCATCGCATAGTTCTTGTAGTCTGGACAGGCTGCTCGATACTTAAGCGGATCGATGGGAGGGCGCAGAGGTTCTTGCTCCTTAACATTGTTTAGTCCAGCGGACACAGATGAGACGGTAACAAGAGCCCCTAAGGACAGCGAAGCCAATGACTGCTTCATATTAGGTCGAGATGGTCCAAGCGACACCTTGGGGACTCGAAGCTTTCGCGAGAATAGCCAGATCTAGTTGCGCAATGGCTATCGGTAATCGAGGAAAGCAAGGATGGACGGGGCGCAGAGGAAAGGGCGTTCAGCTGAAGACGTTGAACATGACGTGAAACAGGAAAGACAAAGCACCCGAATCATCAAAAGCGAAATGAACAGATGACGGGCTTCAATTGAGGTATAGATTGACGAGCTTCCGACTGACCAGGGAGCTTTCATGGGGAAGGCACCCCACCAGCTCCGCCAATAAGCTCGTGTTAAGTCCGCAGGGCCCAAGCTTCGCTGCGTCGCGCTTCCCAGTTGCTCAACTGATCGCGTCTCTATTCTTCACGCCCATCGCCTGGTCACTGCAACTTGGACGACTACGTGACTATTCCCTGGTTTCTCAGGCGCTATTATATTGCGCACTCAAATTCGAATGTGCAGACTGATCTCCTCACCCAGCTCATAGGAATATCTACACTTCAACGCATTCAGTCCTTGCACAGCTTCAGCGTTTCCCCACATCCTATATCCACCATGATCTCTCTACCAGGCCTCAACCTGTCCTCGCAGCCGATCGAAGCGCAAAATGCCCCCACCTCGACAGCCACACGAACGCAAGACCTCGCTGCCAACACCGAATACCGCTTCGAGGTAGCCTTCTCGCGCACACTCACGGTGAAGCTGCAATCGGGCACCGCAGAATTCTTCGGCACCGAGCTGGCTCCGTCTACCATATACACGTTCCAGGGCACAAAGGGCGCTATCTTCACATGGCATGGCTGCAAGCTTGACATCGGCGGAGAGGTTGAGTCGGACTACATCGCCGAAGAGACGCCCATGATGAGTTGTGCGAACCTACACTTCGCGCTGGAGAACATGCGCGACAGGAGTATCGCGAGTGGCAGCGTCGAAATGGGACCCAGAATACTTGTCGTGGGACCTGAGAACTCGGGCAAAACGTCACTCGTCAAGACTCTGACCTCCTACGCGGTCAAGACCAGCCGGCAGCCCATGGTCGTGAACCTCGACCCGCGCCAGGGTATGCTCAGTGTGCCAGGCTCTTTTTCAGCGGCTGTATACTCGTCCATTGTGGACATTGAAGAAGGCTGGGGCAGCAGTCCAATCTCAGGGCCCAGCCCTATTCCAGTGAAGATGCCGCTGGTATACCACTACGGTCTCAAGGACCCAGAGGAGGGCAGGGTGTTCAAGCCGTTGGTAACGCGCATGGCACTTGCTGTCACAAGTAGATTGGAGGAGGACACGCTCAGCAAGCAGGCTGGCTTCATCATTGATAGCTCAGGCGCCATCAGCCAAGGGAGAAATGGCGTCTACGACAACATAGAACATATTGTTTCTGAGTTCTCTGGTGCGTGTGATGTCTTGCATACTACTTCAGCCTTTCCCCTCCCAACATCGCCCATGTACATTCATGCACCCAAGTTCCAATATCTATCTTTCGAGAGGATTGGCAATCAAATGTACGTACACACTATCAGATCATCATACTGACAGCCCATTACAGTCAACGTCGTCATAACACTCGGCTCCGAACGCCTCTACTCTGACCTCTCCCGCAAATTCTCAGCCCGCACCGGCGGCGACCCCTCCGAAACCGTATCCGTAGTCCGCCTTGACAAGTCCGGCGGCTGCGTCGATCGAAGCGAAGAATACATGAAGGCCCTCCGCCACGCCCAAATCAAAGAGTACTTCTTCGGCAAAGGCGACGAGACACTGGCTCCCAGCAGCCAGATGGCCGACGCCGCCGACCTCAACATCTTCCGCGTTGTCGAGGGAGAAGGAAACGGTGGGGTAGACGAGTACGGCATGACGGTCGAGCGGCAGATCTTCGAAAAAGTCACACCGTCTGAGGCACTCCAGAACCAATTGCTGGCTATCACAACAGCGAGCCCCAACGATCCGCAGAGCGTGATCAGGGACAGCAGTATTAGGGGGTATATCTATGTTGCGGATGTAGACGAGGCGAAGAAGAAGGTCAAGCTGCTTAGTCCGCTGCCGGGACAGACGCCCGGCAATGCCATGATCTTGGGCAGTTGGCCGGAACCTGTAGAAGGTCTGCTTAACTAGAGGTGAGAAGCAATGATGGGACTATGGCGCTGATACATTTACATGGCGGTGCACAGATAGATATTCTGAAACATATCCTTGCATCCTATTGTACCTTCGCCTACACTCGAGCCGTTCTTAGTGATCTTTCCCAACATTGATGTCTGCTCTGAAGGTGGATACCGTTGCTTTTGTCACGGGTTGCATCGTAGGTGTTCGGTATATCTTTGGGATACGTGTTTGAATACTGGATTCAATTTCTCATACAAGGTACGCGTCGATCCGCAGCCGGGAAATATACATAAGCATCTAACATCGTCCACCCTACGTGCGTAAGCGAAAGTCGAAATTAATCTGTCAAAGAAGAATCCGACAGGCCGTAGTGAAACGGAGTGAGGGACCCATCTGGCGATTGCTTGAAAGAATAAGGTTTGAAAGCGAAATCGCGCCACCATACTCCCTTCCACTCGATCATCTCCTTGCGCCTAACTACCACCTCTTTCCAAGCCCATTTCATGGAAATGTTCTGAAAGTCTTCCCCAAATATCGGGCGATAGTTGAATGTGTTAACGCCAGTTCCCAGACGTGTCACCTCATGGGCCACTAATCTCATCGCATGCAGAAAGTAGCTCTTCTTCTTGCCTTTTGCGCCCAGCTTGAACCGCGCAATTTGCTCTTGGGTAAGCGGTGTGTGATCAGACGCAATCGAAGATATGGGGTAGAGGCAGAAGGAAGGCAAGTTGTTGACAAGCTTGCGGACAACGTATTGAATGTCAGTCGGAGAGTCGAGCCAGCCGTCTGGTGGAAGTGGAAGGCCAATGCGGAGATGTGTCGTGTCGCCTATCTTGCTAATAGTAGGGAGCACGAAGTTGTGAACTTCGAAATCCTTCCTAAACCATGGAGCATATACTTTTAGCCACTCGTGCTCAAACTCGTGATAGACGGTCTTGCATGAGAGGATAAGGCCGCGGTAGCTATGAAGTTCGTGCGAAGAAGGTATGCGTTGGGCGACGAAGACCTTCCTTATATGGTTCACATAGGGAGGACACTTGGAGTAGGGGTTTTCTGTAGGCCAGGCCATTGCAGGAATTGAGGTAATGATGTAGGCGTAGATCTGGAGGCGAAGTTCTATAGGGAGATCGAGGAAAGCCGCAGTCGTAGTCTTTGAGGAAATCATCCTCGGAGTTGACAAGATGTTTGTTTTGAAGTTGAATCAGGCCGAGTACGAGTTCGAGCTAGAGAGAGAGCCGAGTAGAGCCCTTAGCTGTATTTTAGAGACGTAGGCGTGTTGTGCACGGACGCCGTGAATACCGGGAGGCGCACCCGAGGCGCATACTCAACACTGACAGGGACCCAAAACCTCCAAAGTTTGCTTGTAGCCCTCAGTACTCGGGGTTAGAAACTACTTTCGACATGCGGCGGATGCCCGGTAAACTGCTACATCTCCTCATCCCTCTCTTGCATCTCCTCTCTCTCAATCACCTCAGCCATCCGTTCCCTCACACTCTCATCCTTGTCCCAGACCTTCCATCCCATGTGTGGTTTAATCTCGTTAGGTTTCCTGTCCGGACGAGGCATCTTCGAAAACGGACACTCGGGCTCGTCTTCGTCGTACAAAAAGGCATCAACCTCGTCATCCACAACCTGTGAGTACTGACCGGACAGGGGTGCTGCGACCCTAAAACTCGGTTTACTGACATCCTTCGTATCGCGGTAATGCTTCCTGAGCTTATGGAAAAGCCAAGGGAATCCATACTGCGGTGGTATGCGCTGGAAACAATGATACAAAGTGACGTGCTGTAAGTTTACCGATGACGTGAAGAGATCGAGCAAGTCCTGTGGGGATAGCTTGATGTTTCGCAAGGTGAGTGTTTTCAACTGTGGTCTCAACCCCTCTGGGATAGGATTAAACTGCAGAAACCGGCGCAGAGTCCGAGCTGATCTCTTATCGTTGAGACTCAGGTCGAGATGCTCGAGGTATCGCAATTCCGCTAATAAAGACTGGAGATTGGTCAAGCTCTCTTCGTCGTACAGGTAATCATTCGAAGGTGTGACTGTCAACTTGACGTGTTTCAGAGGTGTTCTCTGAAACATTTGCTTGGTGATTTGGTAGTTGTGTGAAGCAGCTTTAGCAACAAAGCAGTGGTGGTACTGTCTCGCTTGGTGTTCTGATTCAACGATGAACTCTTCTATCCGCGGATTTGGCATGGCGAGGATCGCAGCAACTACGACGCCATAACCTCTGGGTAACGATTCTCCATTATCCTTCGGCTTGGCGGCACGTGAGGACCACTGATCGTATATACGCTCTGCCTCTTGAGGGGGTCGTAGCCATGGCCAGATAGTTGGTTTGCGGAAGCCCATAGGCAGTGAACGATGATAGGGCGTGTTGTACCGAGGCGATACATTCCATGCAGGCCATACATCGATCGTTGTAGTGATCCTTTTTACGTTTGGGAAGCTGGCTAGTGCTTCTTGTAATGCAGCTGCATCGACCTGCTGTTCCACAAGTTCCTGTTCTTGACGATACAACTCCTGGTACAGCGCATAGCTGTCTTCAATGCTCATCATTGTGGCATTCCTAGCCAGAACGTCTCTTGAGAAGTGGTCGTCGTATCGCAAGAGGATGCCCTTTGCGATCTCGGTCAGCCGACCATCCTCGATTAGGTCTGCCACCGATAATGATCGATGCTCGGGGTTTTCATCGCCGTAGAGCTCCATGGCCTCCTCGAGTCGGCTTTCAATCGCCCTAGTAACTTCTCTTTCGTCGGCGAGAACAGCTTGGCGGAATTCATCCAAAGTTGAATACTCATTGAGCAAGGCATCATCCCAGACAATCTCGAGTACACGGTTTTTGTACGTCGGGTGAGCCATAATCTGATGCAGATAGTCCAGATTAGCTCGATTAGGCGAGACATAGACGCGATCTATACGCAGATACACGCTGGCCGCCAAATGCTTGCTCGTGAGCCGCAGTCGCTTGATGTCGAGCTTTGAGATGTGTTGGCAGACGATTTCGAGAAGTTCCGATGGCAAGTCTGTGATGGTCTTCCTGTTCTGGGCCCCGCTTCCAAAGGCCTCGGGGAACTCATCGCCAAACAGGCCTTCCATAAAGCTCACGGACGGAACGATACTCGCACTCAATGCCGAAACAGTGGAAACCCTGCGCTTTGAGACGCCAGCCCGAATGGACAAGCTAGGCTTGCGGCGTCGGGTCTTGGCAGGCCTTATCTGGAGGTTTGTGAACATCGCATTGGTATGTATATACGATTCGATGGACGCGGTTTCCAGATAGTAAACACAGGCGGATCCCGGGAGCTGGCTTGTTGTCGCGGTATGTAGGTCTCCTGCTAGGCTATGTTGCACGCACAACGTTTGAGCGCAGGCTACGTATGTAGGCGTTTGGAATCGTGTGCAAAGAAACAAGTATGATTAGATGAGGTAGCGAGACTGATTAGTTGATGTTCAAAATACGGTGTCGAAGGACAAAGGTTTATGCTAAGGGTGATGAAACGCCAGCGCTTGCAGCGCTACCAATGCAAGGCTACTTGCTACCCCATTTGAGGACAGCTGAGCGGCCATCATAGGGATATGTCGTGTCGCATATGCGACACTACTAGATGCGATAAATGAACACCCAATGAGTCGCATACGTGAGACGCGTTCATAGACGGTACGGAAGGACAGTCAATTGTGATCGCGGAAGCCGCAACGTGCCCGCGTGCCTTCGCTTACAGCGTGGTGGAGAGCTGCCCGCAGTAGGGTGGGTCCGCCCAAGTCAACGTCAAACCTTTACAAACGACATCACAGACAGCTTCGAGGACATGACATGTAACCAGGTCTTCTCATTGTATGAAGTGCTTTCCAGCAACCTCAAAGAGTGCCCAAGAGCATACATAAGCGGGTACTGCCCTTCAGCAAGTACCCCACGAACGGTTCCACGACGCATCCACCGCTCGATACCCGCAACCAGTAAACCGCCTACCTGCGCAGGCCTACAGTATACCAGACACGCCATCGCGGCAGATGCGCTCGCTCTTCCCATATCGATATGAAGATTGACCAGCACCCGAGTTATCCGTACCCCGCACATACCAGCGCCGAAGCACGGAAGTATGACTGAGGCTGTGTGTAAAAGTCGACGTCAGGGAAGGGGGCGAGTCGTTCATCTAGGAACCCTCCTCGCCTTCGGCCTTGTTCTTCTTCTTCTTCTTGCTTGAGCCGAAGTCATTCTTTACTGTAGGAACGGCCGACTGGTGGACGATGAAGCGGGTGTAGCACTCTTCTGGGTCCCACTCAAAGCCCATGAGGTATGGCTTCTCGAACTCGTCGTCTGCCTATGGAGGGTTAGCTATGCTTTGGCACCAAGATCAAAGTACGCGGTATATAGGAACAGCGACAACGATGCTCAATGGTAAGATCCAATGACAAGGGACACTTACGCGCTTCTTGAACTGCTTGTGGATGGCATCTAGTGCGTCCTTGATGGTTACACCCTTCATGTTCCGTGCGGTAACTTCTAATCCTAGCGGGAAGTGTAGGGCGATGGACTTGAGCTTGGGCTCGGTGAGTGGCATCTTCAAGACTGACGGGTCTTCGACGGTGCTCGGCGACTTGTTGAGCTTCCTGGAAGTACTGCATTAGCACGGTCAAGACATTGGGGCTGCCGGAGCTATCCGGACGACGACGAGCTGGTCTGCATCATGGTCGGATGGCTCGCAACAATGCGATGAGGGGAATCACTTACCAGTTCAGCTTCTGGGTTTCGAGTGCGATCTCGATCTTCTTGCCTTCCTTCTCTGAGGTTCTGTCAGCCCCGCCCGCTGCTCACGCACGACCCCTCATTTGGGCTATCGTCATAAGAGGTACTCACCTAGATCCTCGATGCGGTAGACATCAGCAGCCATGGAGCTGACTCTGCGGTGGCCCTTCTTAGCGGCGCCATCTTGGTGATCGGTCAAAGAGTCGACCTTCTGGAGCGTGTTTTCTGTCTCTGCGGCCATTGTGGTAGGATGCAGTTGCAGTCAAGCTACTGGAAGATTGAAGGGGTTGTAGATGATGAAAGAGCTTGGGAAGCTGTAGAGGGGTTGCCTGGAGCTGTGGATGTGATGTGAGATACGAAAGCACAGTGGAGGCTGTGAGGAAGGAGAGGAAACGAGGGAGGGCGCAGCTTATGAGGGGCTCAGTCTCTCGCCGGCAGGCACAGGAGACGGTCACTTGATCGATCACCACATTGTGGTCCAATCCAATCGGCGTGAGACGTGAATGGTCGGGCCAATGCGGGGAAGGGGAGCATCACCCAGAATGCGGGGAAGGAGCAAACCAACGGTGGAAGCCTGCGTGTCCATCCCACATTGTTGGTCAAAAGAGCTCGAGATAGTGTAGAAGCTAGCAATTGAGCCTCGTTATTCGCACTTCAATCTTCCCAAGTATCTATTGCCATTGCGTTGTTGCTCCGGAGCATCAGGCACGGTGGTGAGATAGATCGCGTGACCGACGTCATTGGCCGCTCGGCGACTGGACAAAGCGCGCATCGACGCGTATCATCTCAGCTCCGGGCCCTAATGCGGTCCGAGTGAATCAGAGATCCACTTGATTACTGCAAGGGCTCAAGGTCCACGCGGAGATGCATGTCAGCATTCTACTGGACTGTCCGCTTTCGCAAGATGATTCTGGGCTGCCTAGGTACTTAGGTATCCATATGGACTTTGTAATTACTCACTTGGAAAAGCAATATAGATGCATGATGACTTCGCATTTGACACCGCAACATTAATTGATATATCGCTTGTTGGCTCCGACCGCTATTATCGATGTTATTGCATGATTTGCCTATGAATGCCCAACAATCCTAACGGGCTCGTATAACTCCTCGAGGTACTTCTCCTCCTCCTCAGTCAACTCCTTGCCCCTCGCTGCAAGCGCTTCATCCATCCTGTCTGTGCTGGAGAAGCCGATGATTGGACTTGCGACACGCTTGTTGATCCATGCGAGGGCAACGTGGCTCATTTTCCAGTCATGCTTCTTCGCGATCTCTTCAACGCGAGCAATGATCTTCTTGTCAAGTTCAGTGTTACCAGAGGTTTGGTTACCGGCCTTCTGTTCGCCTTCTGAGCGAGTAGTCGAGCCGAATGCAGAGGGAGGGCGAGCGAGATGGCCACGGCAAAGAGGTGCCCACTGTCAAGCTGTTAGCAAAATATTGACTTTGTAGTTGAAAGGGAAGCATACCGGAATCAGACCAACACCAGTGTCATTGCAGAACCGATTCATCTCGCGCTCTTCCTCACGGTAGAGCAGGTTGTAGTGGTTCTGCATGCTGATGAACTTTGTCCAGCCGTTCTTTTCGGCAGTGAACTGCATTTGCGCAAACTGCACTGCCCACATGGAGCTAGCACCGATGTATCGAACTTTCCCACTCTTGACCAGATCGTGCAGCGCCTCCATGGTCTCCTCGAGAGGCGTGTTTGGATCGAAGCGGTGAATCTGCAGAAGATCGATATAGTCCATGTCAAGACGCTTAAGCGACGCATTGACAGCGTTGAAGATGGCCTGCCGTGAGAGACCACCTTGGTTTACATAGTCTTTCAACTGAGGCAGCTCTTTGCCGTACTGGATGGTTCGCAGACCAGGGTCCTCGCCGACGTAGCCAAAGCATTTGGTGAGAATTACTAGCTTATCGCGAGGTAGGTTGTACTTCTTGATGGCCTTGCCAACCAGTTCCTCAGATACACCGTTGGAGTAAACATTGGCTTTATAAGCTGTCAGTAACTGTTGCAAGTACATGGCTGCTCTGTCAGTCTTACCTGTATCCCAAGTCGTCAGACCGCGATCGTATGCAGCCTTCAGCAGCGGTAGCGACTCTTCCTCTTCGATGACCCAGGGCTGCCATTTGGAACTTCCAATGCTCATAGCACCCAAGATGGGTACCGAGACCTTGAGACCGCTCTTTCCCAAGCGCTTATATTCAGCCTTGGACTCCTTGAGGAGCCCTTCAATATCGAGCTTGTCCGCCATGGTCGCAAATCAGTAGATCGGTTGCGGATTGGTGTTTAGTGGGGTCCTTGATGTTTCGCAGGGTTGTGGTGGGGCAAGCAACTGAGGTGTGAATAAACCAACAGCTGTATGGGCGACACGGTGCTCATATATTTCGCCATGACGGCACTTTCGCCGTGCCTGCACCACCTGCTTCCCAATCGAGGTTACAATGAGCTGTCATTGTCGGGCTTTGCGGCGATAGCCTCATCATTGTCCCGGTGGTAGATATTACAACGAACAACGATGCGGGGTTCAGGCACGACGAGCCGCCATGGATACGTCATGTGGAAATCCCACATCCGCGGACAGTCCAGCCGCCAAAAGAGGCAGGAGGCGTCTCTTCGTGCATGGATAAAGAGATGGAACCGAATGATCATCAGATTCATGCTTACTCGTAATGTGATCTCATTCATAGTGTGCTAGGCTGGACTCCTCAGGCACGGGCTCACACCATGCAACATCACCAAAGGCCAAAAAGCAGTCGCAGTTGTGTTGAAGTGAGTTTAGATCGTTCATGTCTCTTGGCAAGTACTGATCTTATTGACCTCTCATCACCTCACACTTCATCGTGAATGTGCCGGCGCGATTCCATCAAGTCATGGTGGTATTGTTTGAACATCGTTTTTGATCTTAGACCCCCAGGCGCCAACCGCATATGATGCAGAGAAGTTCATAGATGCTCATTGCCCGTAAAGAAACCCGTACTCCCCAGAACCGTTTACGCGTCCTCAACGATGTTGCCGCGCTCCGACACGTACAGACCGTCCAAGAACTTTCGGATATCCTTGTTGCGGACCTTGCAGATTTGCTGAATATCGGCGGCACCTTGGGAGACGTCCTCGAGCGACTGGGTGATCGTTAGCATTGCTTCGATCCATGTTGCGCAGCGGTCCTTACGTTTCCGGACAGCTCGAGCTGATCCTTCTGGTTCTTTGATGCCTCAACCTCAACACCGGGCCTCATGACGACCCTTCGTACGAGCTTCTCGCCGATGAAGTTCCTGATCTCAACCTCCCAGCAGTCGGTCTCCTTGTTCTTGTCCAGGTTGACGTTGATGGGGAAACTGGACATGATGTTAGTCATGTTCAACGATATGCAAAGGCCCCCCAAGAGCACGAGCCAATCTGGTGCGCCCAGCGCTCTGTCATCAGCCTCTCCGAGAGCGCTGGAAGTCTTGTCGGATGGAACATGCTCTGCGGCGAGTTCGGAAGAGATGTGCGATGGGTGCGACATACTGGGCATATACGTAACGCATCTTGTACTTGTAACCCTTGGTGACACCGATGATCAAGTTGTTCTACTCCAGTCAGCCCAGTCCTTCCTTCCTTGCCAGTATAGACTCGAGGGTGCGCGCGACGTACAATCAGGGTGCGGACAGTGCGGAGGGTGGCGACGCTCTTGCGGGAACCGTGGTGGAGCTCGATCTTGATGAGATTCTTCTTAGGCTGTTCCAGTCTTAGCATATGCCCCCGATGCGATGTGTGTGTTCCAAACGTACGTGCGTGAAGCTGACCGCCAAGTGACCGAGAGACTTTGTGAGCTTGCCCTGTGGAGTGTAAGAATCGGTTCGAGGATGGTAGAGGCTATTGCGGGCGGCTTACGCGAGGGCCTGTTGGATATGTCAGTGTTGTTTCTCTAGGGGTCCTCTACCATGCGCACTCACCCTCAACGAGAACATTTCTGTTCTTGATCTGGACCTTGACGCCCTCGGGGATCTCGAGCTCTTCCTCAGAGTGGCTGTTGCGCAAACGTCAGCATTGGATCCGGAATTTGATGTTTGTTGGCGGAGAAGTTCGGTATAGAGGCGTCCATTGACCGTTCGGAGGCAGAGAAAAACGTGCGATGCGGCGGCTTGGGAGTCGTGATCGAGGGATAGACGTACATGTACTTCATCTTGACGGTTGCTGCGGGTTAGCGGTGTTGTCGAGAAGCTGAAGTCGAATTGTCGAAATTGTGTGGGAGGCAGCGCGGACAAAACGATAGCCGAGCCACCGCTCTAGCCCGCTTTTGTGCGCACTAGTGCCGCCGTCTTCCTCGTCATATCCAAGAACACCAACTTCGCACATCCCGACGACTTGCGACTTTTGCTACTGCGATACGGGACTCGAAATGGCAGACGCCAATTCACACATTGCGCAGACGCTGCTGCATCGCGCATTTTCTCCCTCAACTGCAGAATCACACTACCACGAGCGCGTCATAAAGCGCCCCCTCCACGTTCGCGCAACCTCGCCTACGCCGTCTGCACGCGCAGTCCGCCGCCGCGCTCTCAACGAGCGCAACCAAGCCGCCAGGAAGCGCAGGAAGAACCAGCCTCGCCCGCTGTCCGCTGCGAAGAAGCGTGCACTGTGCCTGAACGAGATACCCAAGGAGCAACAGAAGTATGCCATCTACGACGGATTACACAATTTGTGGGTGGGTTACATGCGGGAGGTGCTAGGCCTGAACGACGCTGCGAGGAATGTGCTTGTCACGCCAAACGCAAGTGGGCAACTGCTTGCGACCGCCGACATGCACGGTGCACTCGTGAGTGTGGTAAGAAGTCGGTGCGTGAGCCGCGTAGGCTTGGAGGGCATCATCGTCCGTGATACAAGGTTCACATTCGAGATCATCACGAAGAACAACGCTGTGAAATGTAAGTCCTGTAGGCTAGACCCAGGTAAGTGGTAAGTATCTGACATTCTCAGCTATACCCAAGGAGCACACCGTCATCCGCTTTGAGTTGCCGCTTCCTGTTGAAGAAGGAAAGGAGCCCATGAAGCCACTGGTCTTTGAGCTCAACGCCGAACAATTTCAGACAAGAGCGGCTGATCGCGCGAACAAGAAGTTCAGAATGCACTACCAGCCTGACATATGAAGAGAGCACACAGCCATCTGCTGAACATTCCGATACCAACCCAGAGACGAGCTCGAGAACTCCTTGGAGTTCATGAGTCGACCAACAGCATTACCAGACATGCAGCCACCCCAGTATGAGGCTCAGAGAATAGTCATCAAGCGGCCTGCACCAGCAACGCATATCGTTATGCGACATGTGCTTGGAATCAAAGGAGACGCTGGGTGGCAAGAACCGATAAGGAAGTACACGTCTATCAACACAGACATGGCGAAGAGCAACAAGTTGAAAGACACAGTCAAAGTGGGCATGCAATTATGTCATTGAGTATGGTATCATCCCGATGGCGCTTCAAAGCGCCTCCCGCTAAATGCAATGGTATCATGAACAAACAACCTCTTCATCCGCGTTTCAAAATCTTACACGTTCGTCGCGACCCTTCCAGACTGGAAGTCCTCGGGCTTGAAATCT
Source organism: Alternaria incomplexa (assembly GCF_024043165.1). Lineage (NCBI taxonomy): Eukaryota > Fungi > Ascomycota > Dothideomycetes > Pleosporales > Pleosporaceae > Alternaria > Alternaria incomplexa. The sequence continues at coordinate 1,069,698 of NW_026249856.1, forward strand.
CTCAGCTCGGTCTCCCGTCCACTACTACCACCGTTCATCGAACTGATCTCATCCTTCTCTTTAACAGCCCTGCCCTTGTCCAGTCTACACCCTGTATAGCTCCTCGGCAGATAACGACCAGGATGCCACACAGCGAACACGACTAGTACAGCAAGTATGGGCGCGGCATCGAAGACCCAGAAGCACCATTCGTGACTCTGGAGATATGCTAGCCCGTAGTTGCGATCGTGTGGTATCTCGATGGTTCGGTAGAATGCCCGGCAGGCGATAAGGACGGAGGAGAGATTAATGGTGTACCCCAGTTTCCGCCAAAGGTGCAAATCTCCAAGGTCGTGTGCAGCCCAATGCCGGCTAATGTAGAAGTACCGCATGCTGATGATGGAAAAACTGAGGAAGCAGAGCAGTTGCATCACCAGACCCATGATGAGGATGATCCGCCCAGGCAGCGCTTTCCGTTCAGAAGCAGCAATGGTCCGGTTTCCTTGCGTGTCTTCATCATACTGCCGACTAATTTGACTCGCACCGACGAGTTGGACGAGGAAACTGAGGAGGTCGAAACACACAAAGTTGGCGGTAATCCACCTAGGGAAGCACCACAGCGTTTTGAAGTTGAGCGCATGGGTTGGGCAGGAAAACCATACTACGCGACTGAATGCCGTGTAGCATGCTGCAGCCAGGAAGCTGGGAGCGAGCAAGATCATGAGCCATGAGGCGAGGAAGGGTGACTCTCTGTGCTCGTCGTAGGCCGATACTAGGCGGCATATGAAGCCCAGATCGAGCATGATAATGGCGATGATGGCCGCCCAGAAGAAGTACGCCTTGTGGCGGACATATTGGTAAATCGAGTATGTGGAAAGTAACAGGACGACAATTGCGCCTGTTATGGCCAGGGGGTAAGAAGGGTCGTAGATGTAAGGGTTCAGGAAATTTTGGCCTGCGATGTGGTCAGCGACGATGTTGCGTTGCTGAGTAGTAGCAGACGGGGACGAACATACCAACTTGAGCCCGATTTGGCAACCCCATACTCGATCGCGCGTCTAAGACTGCGCTCACGACGTGCATTTTAGCAGACATATCCCGCTCCGCACAGGTCCACCTGTTTAAATCTCCGAGCGTAGTCGTTCGTCGATCACGGCAGCCCCAGTAGTCGTAATGGTCGCTCTTTCGCAAATGCCGATAGCGCGTCGCTCATGTCCCAGTCGCGGTCGCAGTGATGGTAACGCCACAACGTCGTGGTACAGCAACCTCGTCGCAAAAGGGCATGCTCGAACACCAGGGAAAAGAGCCAGCGGAGAAGCGACCCAGATAACAAAAGGCGGCGGTAACGCACGTTTTACCCAAGCCACGCCCGCCTGCGTTCTCCGCTTGCTAAGAGCACTCAAGGCCTTGGCAGTCCCTGGCCCTTTCCACTCCGCACGCACTGCGCGTCTCCTTTCCTCCATCTCCCACGTCCCCAGTCCGTCTCACATGTGCTGGCTAGGTAGGGCCGGGTAACCCGCGACACTTACGTCTTTAATGCGAGACGGGAGACGGATAAGGCGGGTATACACACCATGCAACGCAGTGCCGCGCGCACTACTGCTACCGACCCAGGCATCTCTCCCTTTGATATTAATTCGGTACACACACGTAGTCGTACCTCGCTCTTTCACGGTTGCACCCTCGAACGAAAGGCCCGGGAGCAAGCACACGCGTCAGGAATTACCACATGATCCGCCGGCGTGGCCTTGGCAAACCAACGAAAGCCATGGCGTGTGTCGCTGCCAAGGTGTTGGCAATGAGGCCGCTCGCCGAAGTAGCCGCACGCCGGGACTTCGCGTCTTACCAGACCCCACGGCGTGGTGTTGAGGCGTCGTCCAAGTATCTTTGTGGCGTATAGTCGTCGCGGCCAAGTAATATCCCGATGCAAACGTGAGCCGTGGCATTTCCTCGCTGCGCGATATTATCGGCGGATCGTTTGACCTTGGGCTACGTGCCTGGTTTCTGTGTGGTGGTGTTATCCTGGCTAAAGGCCAGCGAGTACGTTCTTGTGAAACTGAGGCGTCCAGGTGTGGCGCAGGCACGCCAAACATGGGCACAGGCGCGTCCTTGTGGCCTGCGCAAGCGCAGAATGCACTACCTTTCGCGATGAACGCCACTTGTTTAGGATCGAGAAAGTTCTAGGTGTGTAGCCTAAGTTTATTGAGATACACTGTATCTTGTCACCGCCTTCACGATAAATTACGTATTATGAGGGAACCTTGGCAAAACTGGAGAAACATCGTGGATTTCCCCCTTGAGATCTTAGTTTTCGAGCCAAACCTTGAATCACCCTAAGCAGCTGGGTACAAGACCCGACCAAAGTATCTCGAACTACCGTTTCATCACATCATCTCCACGAGAATTTATCGGCTTGCCTTCGCCTACCCGTCTACTCATCGTCAAACTCGTCGCCGGAAGCGATCTTATCCGCACTCTCCTTGTTCGAGCCATCAATCTCAGCCTCATCCTCGTCATCATCGAGACCCATGCCCTTCTTCAACCAGCGCACTTCCTTGGGCTTCCGCTCCATCCAGAGCTCGTTCGGGATCCAGGTATAGAAGCTGCACATGGTCTCCTTGATGTCGTCGAGAATGGTCATGCCGCCGGTGAGGTGCATGATGTTGGCGTCCATCTTCAGACCCACGAAACAGTCCTTGATGATGTCTTCCTCGATCCAGAATTCGTACTCTCTGCCGTCGCCAGCTTTGCGCGGCTTGCCGTTGGGATACTTGTTGTTGTCCTTGGGTAGGTCCCACTCATCACAGTCATCCGTGTACCAGGTCTTGCACAGGAGCTTGCCGAGAGGTTCAAGCTGGCCGAGCTTATGTTTGAAGAGCTTGCTCTGCTCTGCATATGCGGACTTCGTGTCGTCGTCAGGGAGTTGAACGGCGGTGACCTCAAGATAGGCAGTCTCTCTGCTGAGAACCTGCAGATCTCCAGACTCGAACATATCGTACTGCGCATCCGAGCCCAGAACCGCGATGCCAGTACCGAACTTGACCCTGGCCTCTTCCTTCCGGATACCGATCTCGGAAACAGTCAGGCCTTCCTTCTTGAGGTCCTCAGCCCACGACTTGTCGCCAGTATATATGTCGGCCTGAGCGCCACCGAAGACAACGCTAGCGGACTTGTTGAAGTCTCCGGGTAGGGCAAGACCTACGGAGTTGACCTTGGGAAGCTCCCGGTCGGCCTGGTCACAGATTTGGAGCGCAGTGGCAAGCTGATCGTCAAATTCGGGGCAGACACGGTGAAAGCGAAGATATCTGAAGAAAGAGCGGGGCACTTGACAAGCATTCTTGATGGCGTGCGAAGCATAGCCGTAGTGGGCAGGGTACCAAGATGATCTGTCATAGTCAACATCGCGTCAGGCAAGGTTGGGGTGGTAGGCTTACAGGAAAGCTTTGCAGACAGCTACAAAGTCAACAGCCCACCGCTTCTCATCGGACCGGTCCCAGGGTACGTTGTGGATGGCGAGGGCCCTCGCAATCTCCTCAGCACCCATCTCCTTCATGTCGTGCTTAGAGATTCCTTGGTACTGGCGAGGACCGGACTCTACTCCACCAAAGCGCATGAGCTTGTTAAAGACATGTGCGTACATCTCATGCATGCGACGCTTTTGCTTAAAGCGCTGGATGGCAATCTCAATGCGCTCAACGAACGACTTGTCTAGAGCGTACATTTCCTCTTCCTCGGCGGCTTCGTCAGGAGTGAGAGTAGGCTCCATGTACGCCTTTTCAAATCCGGTAGCCTTCAGCATGTTCTTGGACACTCCTTCAGGGTGCTTGATCTTGGCCTGAGGGAGTAGTGGTACTGGGTACTGGGCGGGCTGCTGAGCCTTGGCCTTCCGTGATCCTGGGGCATAGGCGATGTCGTTATCGTCGTCGGCATCGAAGTAATCTGGATCCAGGATGCACTTCCCGGTTAGAGGAACCTTGCGCTTGATGGTCTTTCCGTCAGCAGAGACTTCCAAGAAGGCGCTCAGTCGAAGAGCCGCAGAAACTAGGGACTTGGGCTTGTATTTTCGCATCTTTTGAAAACCACAGATCCGACTGACGGAGACGGGGATGTTCTCACGCCCGCCACAGCACTGTAACATGTGCTTGTCGGTAGGGAGATTCTCATCGGAAAAGTAGAACTCCACCTTGAAGAACGATTAGTTGATCTGAAAAACTTACCGCGAGACTGGGGACTGGGAAACGTACTTGACGACGGATCTCTGCCCCATCTGGGTGGTCCAGCACAGTGCTGGTGACTTGAGAAGTGGCAGTGATGTTGGTGGAGGCTCCATTGGGAGGTCCTGCGTCCACAGAAGGTGCTGCAATTGCGGTTGCCATGGTTGCTACTCTCTGTATTGAGGTTCGGGGATATCAAGAGCTGACTGAAAGAGACTTGAGGTTATAGAGGGTGATATAGAGAGGATTGGGCATGGGATGTCGGCGCGCTAGTGAGGCAGCTGCAAACCATGCCTCGTGGGTGACTGCGCTGGACCTGGCCCCGGGGGGGGGTGAGAGAGCGCGACTAGCCCATACTGACGGTCGTAGCTTCCTATTACGGACTTTTCGTTCATACAAACGCCTCATACGGTGAATGCATCGCCAAAGATTTGACGGATGCGGGCAGCACCACGGTGAGATGTCGACTTGGTTAATTGCGACGCATGCGACATCTCCTCGGGCGTGCTGCCACGAGAGTTGAGCGAGATCATATCTGCAATAGAATTTCACATTGTGCCCGGCAATAGAGTCGTGTAGAAGACGTACTCATGCTACTGGATGATATCAAGCACACGAATAATGAATTTCATGATGACAGCATTGTCTGACTCGTGACGGAGGACCCTGAAACACCCGTGGGGCCAGCCCACCATGTATCTTCCACCTAAACAACAGCCACGAGTATAACAGCTCTGGTACCCGACCAAACGCTCCGTACAGACCAAGAAACATGGCCTCCAAACAATATGACGCGTCGAAACTCGTAGCATATGGCAGTGCTGCTGCTGGCCAGTAAGTCACTGCCGGTTGCCTGTCAGCCTCGTGTACCAGACTAACACAACACCAGCGACGGCGTGCTCAGCGACCCATCCGGCGGCGTAGTAGTAAAACCATGCACCCTCGCTGAAATTGACTTCTACGAATCCCTCGCCGACCACCCAGACCTCGCGCGCCATCTCCCCACCTTCATGGGCCAGCTCTCCCTCTCAGCCGACCAGACCGCCGCTACCGAGTCCGTCGAAAGCGGCACCATACAAACGGCCGATGGTACAATCGAGCGCCTGCATGGCAAGAAGCTCGCGACCGATCTTCACATAGTACTAGAGAACATTACACACGGCTTCAAGAAGCCGAATGTTCTGGATCTGAAGCTTGGCGCGCAGTTGTGGGACGAGGCTGCGAAGCCGGAAAAGAGAGCGCGGCTAGATGCTGTGAGCAAAGAGACTACAAGCGGCAGCCTGGGTTTCCGGATAGCAGGCATGCGCACATACAAGGGAGCTGAGGTACCTGAGGTTCCGGAAGATCTCAAGGAGTATGTTGAGACGGATAACGAGGGCGGCTATTGGGTGTACAACAAGATGTATGGACGCAAGTTTAGCGCCGAAGGTGTTAGTGAGGGCTTCACAGACTACATCTTTCCCGGCGCCAAGTCAGAAGCGGAGCTTGACCGGGCGAGGGAGGTGCTCGCTTACTTTTTGGGTGAGGTCAAGGACATTCAAGAGGTCTTCGAAAGCAAAGAGAGCAGGATGTACAGCGCAAGCATACTATTGGTTTATGAGGGTGATGTAGAAGAGTATGCGAACACCAAGCAGAAGCTACGTTCCGCGCATCCCGAAGACGAGGATGAGGATGACGAGGAGACTGTGCCTAAGCTAGCCGAAGTCAAGATGATTGACTTTGCACATGCGACGTGGACACCAGGGCAAGGGCCGGACGAGAACGCGCTGCAGGGTATGAGGAGCACGGCAAAGATATTGAAGGAGTTGTTAGACAAGGCGCAACACGACTAGTTCATCTGTTGGGAGCCCAGAACATAGACAATGTATACCCAGAAGCACAGCTTAATACTATTACCGAGTCTAACTATTCCCTAGTAGTGTATCATCCCAGTTTCCGACTCCCCCCATCAGTGACTCAAAAAAAGCTGCGTCTACACCTTGAAGCGCCCAATCATCCGTTCCGGCGGCCCACCCTGGATAATATTGCGACGTGTCGAAGATATCATCAGAAAGTGCTAGTGGTGGCTGTATCGACTGAGGGTGCTGCGTGCCAGAGTCCGGTACCAGCAGAGTGGATGACGGATTGCCGTTAATATCCTGACCGAAGACAGAAATGTTGTCATCGACACCTACCGGGTTCGAAGAAGAGGGTACATCAAGCATTGCCGCAGTAGAAGTCTGGGACCCTGGCCATTGCTTGGTGATGCCGTTCGCACCAATCTTGATGATCCCAAAATATGGAATCGAGAGCTGAAATTGTTCGCCGCAGCCCTCTTCAAGCCGATTAACCGTGCTCTCGCTGCTGTGACTGAATCCACGCGCGGCGTCGCTTTCAATCAGCAGCAAGTTACGAAGTTGCTCAGCGCTCTTGCCCGTGAGAGGATCGTTCGTTTGTGTCTCGACAAGTTCCAGCTTTTCTACGAGTTGCTCCACCATTGCGCGATCACCGGGTCGCTGGTGAACTAGAAAACTTTGGTCCTTCCAGCGCCTGCTGTCTATGTGCGCGATCAGTATTGTCATACCCGCCATTAGCGCGAAGAAGTCGGCTGTATGACACGATTGGGTGGAGATTGGCCGGAAGTTGTGGAATGCGACGAATCTTGTGAGAATCTCTCTGGCCGCGTTGATGCAGGTGATCTTGGCGTACATGTGGAAGTCAGATCCTGTAGCGCAGCGTATGAGGAAAGGCAGATGGAGAAGATGAAGCAGGTTGTACTGGTAGATCTGACTTCGAAGCCGCATTAGTTCCTCAAAAGTTTCTTTCGCATTCGGCTGGAGACCAGTGAAACTGGGCGCGAGCCAGTATTTGTCTGGAACTAATGCCGCGACGTTCTGGAGGTCGCGGTCTATTTTACGGGTAGCCTCGATATTCTGGTGTGGATCTCCTCGGTTGCGGTCAACGATACCAGCCGCAATGAGCGTATGTGCTCGATCGATCTGGCAGCTTACACTGGTCCCAGGACTGGAGTTCTCCACGCTCATCTTTTGGCCCCCATGAGGTAGGCCAAGCATCAGGCTAAGATAGCTGTCCATATGAACAATCCGAAACCAAAGGAACTTAGCATCCACCCTGTGCTTGCTCTCGAGATACTTGACTGGCGGAGGGCTAGACGTATCCAGTCTCATCAGCTGCGCAAACACCATGGCTCTTCTGAAAGCGATCCAAGCTCGTCGAAGGTTGCCGGCGTTAGATTGGAAGGTGGCTTCGTAAACGATACATTCTAGTCCTTCGATGCAGCCTATTAGATGGTCTTTGGTGACGACCATACGAACAACTGTTTCCACCAAGCGAGTGGCAAGGACGCCTGGATCCCCCGAGATGCAGTCGCCCTTGTTGCACCGAAAGTACTGTAGCATGAGGGCGAGGATGAGCATATGCCTCGCGATCAGAACCGGAGGTGTACGCGAACTGTCAGGAATTGTAGCCAGATCGTCGGCAATGTCCAATGATTCGTTTTGTGAGGGGTCGATGGATGTCGTGAGACATTGGTAGCTGTACAAGGTTGCGTTGCGATCGGTCTTGCACAAGAGCTCCAGATCTTGTTGCGGTGGATACGCTCGACGTAGGGCGGACGATATACTCTCGCCGTCTTCCGTTTGTAGAAGAGGTTGTTCCGGTGTCAGTGCGGCTGAGCTAGGGGTTGGAAGTTGCACATGGCTGATTGTGGCGTCGTCTCCTGGATGTTCCGATCGCGCAAGCAATGCTTCTGCCCTTTGCAAGCGTTGGAGAAGCTGCTCATATGGAATATCAGGAGGATTGGCGATATTGTTTGAGCCTCTACTAGGACGCAGCATTGATGCTTTTAGACTGCTGTCGTTGCGTCCCAGGAATTCCTCTTCCGGCTCATTTTGGAGAACGCATGGCACCTTCCGACGGCGACATGCTACACATATGGTGTCAGATGTCGCATCGAATGTGCATCTGACCTTTCGCTTCTTGCAATGCCAGCAGCTTGTTGTTCCTTTCCGAAGTTTGCGCCGCTTGCTGTGAGGCTCGAAGTTGGTGGTGTCGGCGTCATTGACGGATGATCCCGGTGAGCCTTCCATGGCTGGCAACAGTAGCCTGAGCTGAGGGCGCGGTACCTCTCGAGCAAAGCGACCCAACGTATGGCACGCTGGGTTCTAGTGAATCTGTTGCTGGCATCGTATCACAAACAGATGCGATGTTGGTGACATGGGCAGCAGTTAGTAAGTTAGGGGCGAAAGGGGAAGAGTGAGGGCGATCACCGAGACCTCGGCGGAAGGTTCTCCGCCGAACACATCCTTCAGGCATCAGCAAGGCCACCACCCAGCCACCACATCATTGAGTCGATGCGCAACGGACTTTCGTTGGCCTGGCTAGAAAGCGGTCGCGTTTTGATTACAATTCTTTGAATATCTCTACTATTACAAGATCAGACAACACACATGCCTCAAACGTGTCAAGGCGATGCATGTCCAAGTATCGCCAAAAGTACAATCTAGGTATCTCAAGCACAACCTTAGCGATAGCGTCGCATTAGTAGCAAGGGCGGGGAATTCATTGTACGTCCTACCAAGACGTAGCGCATGTAATTTACGCAGCTCCGGCCTGCACCTTCTCCATGTTCAGCTTCTTGAAGGGTACCAACATGGCAGCCACGGCAGCTGCACCAGCCAAAGCTGTCGCAATAGCGAGCGCGACCTTGATGCCCGCCATGTATGCGACCACTATGCCTGCTATGTCTTCTGCAGCAAAATTGTTTCGAAGCTGCGTCGCTCCGGATCCGACCACCGCCAGCGGATTCACGTTCGGTGCTGTGCTCGCAAGCGTGTTGATCATGCGATTGACAAATCCAGACTGAGCCGCAGTCAACGAGAATGCACCGCCGATGGTTTGGAAAACTGCGATGTGTTAGATAATTCCATATGAAAAGAGCTGATTTGCATACAAAAGATCGTTGCCGTCGCTGAAGACATGTCCTCTGCTCTTGCATTGGCCTGACTAGTGTTGATAGCCATTTGAAAGCCCAGACCGACTGCGATGCCGTAAAAGGCCTGATAGCCAATCCATTTACCCAGCCCAGTACCAATGTCGAACGTATACATTAGACCGGTAGCGATAGTCGCTAGAAAGGCACCGCCAACCATGAAAGGTGCAGCATAACCTGTCTTTGAGACAACGCCGCCACTGACGATGCTACCCAACACCATGGCGAGGACCAGTGGAAGGTTCAGCACACCCGAATTGATTGCGCTACGGTTGTCGACGCTCTGAAAATAGAGAGGTAGGTAGTACAGCAAGACGATATATGATGATGAGAAGAAGAAGATGAAGGCAGATGGCTGCCATAGTGTTCGCTCGCGGAGAAGTCGGGGTGGAAGCATCGAACGCTCGCCGTTGAAGATCTCCCATGTAATGAAGGTAATTGCGATAACGATGAAGCCTACTAATAGACCGATGACGTAGCTGCTGTTCCAAGGTCGCTTCTGGCCGCCATTTTCGAATGCTAAGATGTATGCAACGATGCCACCCATGACGAGCGCAATGCCGAGAGGATCCATTTGCAAGAGCTTTTCCTTCCAAGTCGCTTGGGTAATGACAGCTTGTGGTGGAGTCTTGTAAGTGAATAGGATCAGTGCTGCAGAGGCGCCGCCGATAGGAAGGTTGATGTAGAAGCTGTGCCATAATTAGCATGTGAGCGGAACAGTCATGAGAAAACATGAACCTACCACCATCGCCAGCTCACTGTGTCTGCGAAGACTCCTCCCAAAAGCGGACCGACGACGCTAGAAAGGCCATATACAGCACCAACAATCCCCATTAGAGCTGGTCGCCGTTTAGGCTCTGCCGCGAACGCCGCCATAGTGAACGCCCCAGTTACTACGCCGGCGGAGCCGACACCAGCGATTGCGCGGCCAACGACGAAAGTTATAGAATTTGGAGCGATGGCGCAGATCAAGCTTCCCATTTCAAAGACGAAGATGGCACCTAGGAAGGACCACTTGAGTGGGAAGTAGCGGTAGAACTTGCCAGACATGGACTGGAAACCGCCGAACGTCATGAAATACGCGGAACCATACTAAGACATGTTAGTATTCAAGCACTCGCGTAGCCAGAGCGAGAGTGTAAAAGCTCACCCATGAAACCATGTTAAGGCCTCCAAATTCGTCTGTGATCTTAGGAATGGCTGTTCCAATAATTGTCATGTCCAGGGCTGTAAGAAAGACTGCGCAGAGTATGGCAATCAATATGGGCACCAGCAGTATGCCACTCGGATATTCTTCTTTGATATCATCGGGCTTCTCGTCTTGTTCAGATTTGACATCTTCCTCGATGCCTTGGTTGTTCTGCTGCTGCGTCTTCTCCTCAGCGATGTTTTCTGGTTTCACGACGCCACCAGCCGATTGCGCTGTTGCATCGAATGCGATCGAGGTGTGGAAGTTGTGTTTGTTCATCGTGTGCATCTGGAGTCGAAACTAAGGACGATGTTGGCGGGAGTGTTAAGGGGACAATCTGCAGCGGTAAAGGAGAGTGGAAGAAGTGCCACACATATACTGATGTACGGACGAATACATGATTCGGTTCTTCGAGCAAAGCTCCGATTCCTTTGGCTGAGTAAATGTTCGTCGGAGGGCGAATGGAGGGCGAACGCTTGGCACATGCTTCCGCCGAAGGTTTCGGCGGAAGCGATCTGCAGCCTACATTAATATAGAAACATACGAAATAAGTAAGCTAACGTTAACATAGGCCCTAGACCTATTTAGTTTTTCTTTTCTTGTATGGTGCTTGTGAAGACGGCCCTGTTAGTCGGATGCCGACGTCGGGAGCTGGTGAGGTCCCCCAATACGGCATGCGAGAAGAAGATTTTCCCATAGGCAGCTTCCGACGTCCAATGTGCGTTGTTGTCCAAGGTTTGGTCTGAAATCGTGGTGCACGTTCAAGAATCGTCCACCAGCGGAACTGAGTGGCGCGCATTGTCGTCGCAGTAAGTAAACAGACATATGTTCTGTAAGAGAGGTGGTGCATTGCGGGTTGCTGTTTGTGGTTAGTCAGCGCTTCATTAAGATTCGTGATGCCACCTCTTCCTCTTCACACATCTACCCCTTCCACGTTACAATGTCGCCAGATCTCCGTTCAAAGATACTTCTTCCGCTTTACATTTACCCCCATCCGGGTGCATGGGATCCTCTCTATACAGCGTAGTGTTTCCTTCACCGCTAACACGAAGTTTCACTGACTTCTCTCAGCATCGCCGCGGCGCCGGATGTTCAGTTTCTGGTAATCGTCAATCCAAACAGCGGACCGGGTGCTGCACCGTGGTGGCCGAATGAGGACTATCTCCGGGAGATACCGCGGCTAAATGCATTGCCGAACGTCACCACCCTGGGCTACGTGCGTACAACCTATTGCAAACGGCCTGTTCAAGACATCCTTGATGATATCGAATCGTATGATAGAAGAGGTCGAGAGAACAGTGGGTATAGAGTGGACGGCATCTTCCTTGATGAAACAGTGAATGTGTACTCGGAGGAAGTCAAGAGCTACCTCGACACCGTTGATCGCAGAGCGCATGTCCTTGCTGGCGTCGCGGAGAAGAGAATGGCAAGTCTTCATTTATCCATGCTGGACGGATGAGAGTTACCCAAGCTGACTAGGCCAAGATCATTCATAATCCTGGCACAGCAGTCAGTACTGAGCTTGCGACTCCGGGACCAGAGGTCACAGTAGTCGTGGAAACAGCCTACAAGGAGTTCGTGACCGAAGAGTACCAAGAGTGGCTTGCTACTTCGCCGTACGAACGGTCTCGTACTGCGTATATGATACATTCAGTTCCGCAAAAAGATGTCGAACCGTTGACAAGAGCGCTGCGTGAACGGGCCGCGTACTTGTTTGTGACCAGTGCGTCTTGCGACTTCTACGGGCAGTTTGCCGAAAGCTGGCCTAAATTTGTTCCCTCGCTAGCACGGCCCTGAACGCAAAGGCCGTCAAATTTCTTGAGCGTTGGTTGCGATGGTCGGTGGCCGTGTTGCAAGAAGTCGCAGAAGGTGCACATCTATGCAAACCTTTCTCCATGAGCAGGCGTCGTTTCCTTGGACTGTTTGACGGTCAGGAGCCGCTTGATGTCGCGATTGCTTGGGTTTCAGACAGTCTTATGACTACGCCTTTGAACCTAGTCCGCTAGTTCTCCGACCTTTCTCTTTCTTGCTCTCCTAAGGCTTCCTCGATAGTAGCCCATATCCTACACCTGTTCCAAAGTCCGTCAGGCACGTCAAGTAGACGCTCGTCACATCCACTGACCCGAAAGCGTTTCTTCGCAAGAAGCTTCGCGGCAAACTTCCAGTCCCAGCAAGCAGTAGGGTCCAGAAGTGCTGCATGTGGAGTAGTAAGATGCTGCTCGATCCACTTGGTGTCCAGATCCCAAACATGCGGATGTAGACTTCCGTCCCGGAGGCTGTCTCGCCAGAAAGCGGAATCGAGTGGTATCTGCAGAGCCAGCATCTTTGAGGTACAATGTAGTGCTATGACATACTGTATTGGAAGGTAGCTGCACACCACATCCAATAATTCCGTCGGCAGGCGCTCCAATCTTTGGGGTTCGCGCGTTGCTTTTGGCGTACACTTGGATTCGTCTCTACGACGCGGCGAAGTCTGCAATACTTTATGTACGAAAGAGGCGATATCTCCCACTTCGATGGGATCGGTGTAGAACTTCTGTGAATCATTAATGGCGAGCTTGAAGAACATATTGTGGTTACCTACATCATACTTTGCGCCCCACCATTCTAGCCTGCTCAGAGCCAATGCGCTCCTAGGTCCATAATCGCATGAAGAAGAACAAAGATCGAAAATGTCGTTTGATGTCTCGAGTGGCTCGTCTATACGGCATTTTCGTCGAATGAAACGCGCACTCAACAGTCGATACAGCAGTTTAAGAGCAGATGTCGGCACAGTATCCTTCCTTCTGGAGTCGAAGTGGTCGATGGCTCGACAACTGATCGCAATACACGATTCATGTAATGGAAACAAGGTTCGGTAATCCGGTGCATAACACAAAGCGTCGAGCCAGATATCATCTTGGCCAGCGTCGCCAACAATTCGAAAGTAGCCCGATCCAGCCATGTTGAAGGACGCAATCTCGGAGAGGAAGATGCCTGGTATCTCAGATACGTTGGTCGGCCTTGTCCGGACTTTAGCGCGTGAAGATAGATGAGAGCCGCTTCTTACGTCGATCCTTCGCTAGCTACCGTATGTTCAGCTACATCTTCGATGCTACCAAGAAGACGAAGGCTGTATAGCCACTGGAATGCGCGAAATGTCAGCAGTCTGTAACGCTTGTTTGAGAACAGATAGTTTACCTGGAACCGCATGTCTTTTGGGTCGATATTGTAAACATCGCCTTCGACATCGAAAGGACCACCACATATAACGCAGAATCTTGAATCCTCCATGGCGCATCGCGCATCGCTCTTCCAGTCATCCGCGACCTTCGAAGAAAGTAGACTACCCATGTTGATACTGCGCGATGAGATAGCAGCTGGCAGAGAACCAGCGGTGACGGCGGTTGTTGATCCGCAAGATGAGAACGCCCCGTCCCGTCCACCTAATTTAGTCTGACAGGAGGCGCATCCGCATCAAACGCAATATCCAGATGAACAAATGTCGGCAAGACGATTGTGAGACGCCAAACTGAGTGAGCGACGCTGGATAGGCTGATTGCGGTAAATCGATGACGGTAGTTCATTCCACCGTAACCTAACTAGGTATAGCGTTTCCACAACTTCTGAACCGGGCTGCGACAGCTGAGTCTTGGTGATTTTATCCTACAAATAGCGTCGCATTTGTCATGTCTGCCATCATGTTGATGCATGCGATTGGACTAGTTTCGCAACGAGGACATGTATAGTTACAAAATATGTCGTGTGCACGGAATTCCGCACATTTCGCAACAAGCGCATCATTTGTAGCGGAACACCGATCGTCATGCGATATCTGATTGTGCCTTACAGAGTCTCTACAAGATCTTCCCACTCGGCATCCAGCATGTACCCGTGTCCAAGGTCTTCTTCACTAGATGATGAGTAAACCAAATCTGGATCGCCTTCTGATGCTAGGTAAGTGCTGACCCCTGTCAACTCACGCAACCACCGATCGATTCTTGGTTGTGAGTTGTCTGCTTCAGAACAGGGTCCCTCGCCTGGCTTCAGTACATATGCGTGTCCCTCCCAATGTATACGAGGCATTTCACTGCTTGGACGCCAGCCATGAAATGTGGTTTTGATGGGCCCAGATGCCTCTGCAGCACTCCCAACTTTGATGTTAATCCGGTCATCTTCATCGAGACCGTTCACACTCGACCAATCGCTCATGTTCGATTGATCGTTTGAATTAGACTGAGCGACCATGCCCGGTTGATCATCCGAACCAAACTGATTACCAACGCCCGGTTGGTCGACCGAATCAGACTGATTGTCCATGCTCGATCGATCGTCCGTATCAGACTCACTGTCCATGTACGACTCGTAGTCGGTACCAGATGGGGCTCCCATGTCTATTTCATTTTCCATAGTTGCTTGGTAGTCCTCCATGTACGAGTAAAACTCCATCTTCATTAGGCCCCTGAAACCTTCGTCGTAAATGGCGATGACCAAAGCTTTCAGCTCAGGTAGGGCCTGCCTTTGAGATGATACCAAATCGTGAAGTTGATGGCTATCAGGCGTCGTTTCGCGATGGGTGGGATGGAGTGACAAAAACTCCAAGACTGGAGGTAGCCGCCAGCACCAACGATCTTGCTCCAATATCTTGCACTCGTAGTTTATGTTCATACCGGGCTGATACTTGTGCAAGATTGCTCCAACGTCCAACATCCTCCACACGTCCACATTTGTGTCCAGTCGCCTCAAGGCAGTGAAGTGTCTTAGCGATTCGATTAGATGGCTGGAGTCACTATCTTCTTCTTGCGGAGTCATCCAACTGGGTACGATGTCCAGATACAAGTCTCCCAGGGTGTTTTTGAATGAGTCAAGCATGGTGATAAGCTCGCTTGCTGTGAAGTTGTAACGGCCCATAGCTAATCCGTATGAAAAGTATAGCCGCTTTAAACGAGGGGACGCTGAGAGGAGCTTTTGCATCTCCACGCACGTGAAAGCGCAATTCGGAAGATGAAGAGCAGTGAGCGCCCCGAGACCAAGAGGTAGAGCAATTGGCGGCGATTCAAGGAGGTCATCCCCAGCTTGATACCAACAGCTCCCTCTGGCCAACTCTAAGGTTTGGAGCGAAGTGTTGTCCATTATCTAGTTTAATAGGACGCAGACCATGGTACAGCCCTATCATTGGCGGCGGTAAGCCTGACCAGCTTTTTGAATCCATGCTTAGGCAAACGCCAAGGTAGTATGGTTTGGTCTGGGTTCATGAGAATGGTGTGCAGCTCAAGTACTCGAAGATTTGGGAGAAGGGCCAGAACGAGTGCGACCAGTGCATCTTCATGCCCAGCACGCAGAATCTGGCAGAACATAAGATCATAAGGAGGCCACCCAGCACCCTGGCTTTTCTTCATGAGAAGCTCTGTGTACCAATCTCGCTCACGCCAATTTGAAA
Source organism: Alternaria incomplexa (assembly GCF_024043165.1). Lineage (NCBI taxonomy): Eukaryota > Fungi > Ascomycota > Dothideomycetes > Pleosporales > Pleosporaceae > Alternaria > Alternaria incomplexa. The sequence goes on from NW_026249856.1 coordinate 1,085,489, forward strand.
CCAAAGCTCCCTTTGAGGTAACTTCCGCGGCTTCATATGGGACGATGATGTCGATGACATTTGCGGCCTTTGCAGCTTTCGTATACGCGTCGTACAATTCTTCGGATATGATCTCTGGACGGGGTCCGGCGAGCTCAGAGTCCCAGAAACCCAGCTTCATCTTCCTGACATATTTTTCCGCAATATCGGGCCTTGCAAGGATGCGGTCGATGAACATGGAAAGCGATTTCCCGTGAGGCTGTATGTATTCTCGGTAGAGTGACGATTCCGCGTGCTTCTGAAGTTCTTTACATGTCAGGCTCAAGTTGAGGAGATCAATATGTGGAAGGAGCGCCGTGATGTGCTGAGCCAGTTCGGCTGGTAATGCAACAAAAAAGGACGACATGTCTGAGAGAGAGAGAGAGAGCTCCGGTCGTGCTCAGAGTCGCTGGCTGGTTACTGCTCGATGCAGCATGCGGATGCTAAAACAAAGTATTGATGTGGCACGACGTGAAAGTTGGGTGAGGTAGCGAGCGGCGCCCCCAAGATCCGAGGCCGGCTTGCAGGCAGCCCACCCTTGGCCCGCGCACTTCAGCCCGGTTATTGCGCTCTCATGGTAGGCCAAAGACATGCCATCGCCATTAACCCTAGTCCAGCTCATATTCAGTATGCAGCCGTTTCGTCAGCAGGAAAGAGATGGTGCAGATGGAGGTTGCACTGGTGGCCGAAAATACAATTCACGACCAGCCCACTCGCTCCGGGCATAACCACCACGTCTTGACGCATATTGGTGTTGCGCCGGTCAAGTCGGATGGTCATCGCCTATGCTGCGAGTTCGCGCATTGTTGGACTAAGAGGATCATGTATCACGAAGCAAGATAGCAGAGTGCAATGCCACGGTGGTAGATGCGGGGAAAGCGAGCACAACATAAAGCTGAGATCGAGGACGATCGTGAATGATATCCACACGCAAGCATGGATTGAAAATTTGTTCTATACTGGCCACTGTCTCGCGACATGTCCAAAGACTGCCCATGATGCTGCCACAGCTGTCGGTGACGTGTTGCTGCCGCTGACCTTGGAAAGACTGGTGCGTGCTAGCGTGGCATTCTCGCGTCACAGGGGGCGGGCAGCACTTCACGTCGTCAAACCTCCGCTTGTCACTCTTCTCAGGCCGACAGTCAGGTCACCATATCAAAATACACCTTGAGTGTTCGCTTTTCACGTTGTATTTTCCTTCTTCTATTTTCTATTGTGCATGCTCAGCACCCTTACGCGTGTCTGCCAAGCCCAGCATCGTCCACCACCGGGAAGCAACCCTTGACCGAAAATGTGGCCTGTGTCTCGACGTGAGGGCGGCAGTCCAACACTGTTCAATGATGCGAAAGGCTGACCGGGGCGACGGCTTGAGCAAGCCAAATGCTCCTATCGCACGGCTTTGTAGTCGCAACGCAACCTCAGATCCATTTCTCGAGACTCCGACGGTCGTCAGGCTCATGCCTGCCATGGTATTCCTCATGGTATCGTGTATCGCCTCCTGCAGTCCTGCTCTGAACACCCTGGCCAGAATTCGCCCCATCAAGCATATCTAGCTCAAAAGGAACGCCATGTGCACCTCTGCTCTTGTCCGCACCAACCCACCCACCGACTGGAGTTCCTTTGCGCTCTTCTCGACGCGGGAATAGATTTGTGTTGTACGTCTGCAACCTAGCGCCAGCAGGACTCATCGTTCTATTCTGCCCTGGGAGCATCGGTACGGGAGGCGGCAGAGTTAGATCTTCTGCTGAGCTATCACGAGAGTTACCCTTGAGCACGGAGCGAATATTTTCTTTCGAAACGATGCACGTAACGCTGCGATCAGACTCATCGCGCAATAGCCGTTGAGGACGAGCGCTGCTGGCCAGCCCACGTGTACTGTTCCATCGCTCGGGGTTTCTGGATGACACGGACGGAACGGTATGCTCCATTCCGGGCCATGGTACTGCTCTGGGCGGAGAAGTACCCGGCCACGCAAGAGGGTTTGGTGTCGCCTTGCGATGGATGTCGTTCGACGCGATACGCAGATCGCCGGTATATGCAGTTGGCTTAATAGGCACAGGAAGCCTCGTGACTGGCTTTGAGGGCTGAACGCGTTGCGGATCTCTCGCAGTGTCCTCGCGTACAGTTTTGAGCTTTGTCAACGAGATCTCGTCGTCCCAACCACTGCCCTCGTAGCTTAGAACCCGTGTATCCGGGTGTGCTCTTCCCTTTTCGATCGTTGGCGCGACCCGCATCTCAGGCTGGTACTTGTGGTGCAGTGGCTGTGGTATAGCACTCAACTGGCCCATGGGCGAATATATCGATTCGTCCGTGTCGTCGCACATTTGCATGCGCTGATGGCTATCGGGAAGGATGAGAGTGTCTGAGTTATGGGTTGACGTGTAGACACTCTGGTCAGATGGCTTGCGCACTGTATCAGGACGGGGCCATGGCGTGATGATAGTGGTATCCGTTGAGGCGCCACTCACATGCCTCTCGGTTGACGAGGGCTCGGAAGGGCGATAAGCTGGTGTTTCATCAGGTAGATGGGTCTGTCGTGTTACACCATGCAGCGGACTCTTCGGCTCCTCCTTCGACGCCATTCTGGACATGCCTCGAGACAGCGAGCGGCGGATGCTATCTGAGTAACGTCTGATCGGGCTCTCGCTGCCATCCTGGTCTTGTCTGCTGTGGTCCTTATCGAGAGAGCTGCTCTTTCCTGGGCTCCGGCTACCGTCACGCTTTAGCACCTGGGGCTGGAAGGCCCTCACTTCGCCCGTCTTCTCTGCGGCCTTCCTGCGTTCTGCTCGGGCTCGCTGTTCATTCAACCACTCCTCCATCTTATGTTTGAACTTGGGCCGTTCAACCAAACCGCCATACTGAGGGTACACATCGCGAAGCTCCTTCTCGGCCTCGTCGTACTGCTTTCGCGTGAACACTCCAGCACCGTCAACACGCTTGTGGAATGTTGCGCCTTCATCACTGACGACCTTCTTCGGCAAGGAGATTATGCGGTACGGCGTGGGCGACATCAGGCTTCCTCCAGGTACCAAGACGTTGTCCTTGGGAAAAGCGAGACCAGATGGGCACCGCTCTTCAATGTAAAGCGCGAGGCGACCGTAGTGTCGTCGGCCCTTGACACTGTAAGAAGTGCGAACAGCATTGACGATCGGCACAAAGACTACTTCCCAGGCTGTGCAGATGTTGCGGAGCTCGAAGTAGTCAATGTTCCACGGATTGCGCGACTTGCCGACCTTGAATACCTGCAGCAACCAGGCGAAGAGGTGTTTCTCGTACGCCTCCACAGTCCAATCACTCTTGTCGATCACTCCATGCACGCTGGAGTCTGATGTGTACTCCGCGCTGTACTTGTCGGCGCGTGGGTCATAACGGTGTACACCTTCGTCGAATCGTGTATAAAACCACAACAGGTCTGTGCGAGACACACCGTCCTCCCCCTCCTCTCTGGCTATCGCCGTTACACGTGGTACCGCCTCCGGTTGACGCAGGAATATCGAATCGCGGAATACGGCCCATGGCTCTAGAAACGCAGCGGTCGCGAGAAAGCGCTCTTCGAGGCTGTCCAAGTTGGGGAGTTGCAGTAGTGACAGTGCTTGTTTGAGCTCAGGTGAGATCTTTTCCTTCTCGCTGCGTGTAAAGAAGTCGCGCATGTTCTTGAGTCCTGAATTGGTAGGAGAGTGCGCCATCTTGGCTGAGTCGTGGGCGCAACGATTGCGGCTTTGGTTTGTGCGTAAGGTTTGGGCTGTTGTTGTTGAGTGGCAGGTCACAATATCGCTAGCGCTGTTCTTTTTTTGCGCCTCGGTGAATGCAGATTTATCTAGGCGGCAAGATTACAACATCTGACTCTGGAACGCAAGGCTGCGGTCTCACCTTCACTAGGATCCCGAAAGTCCGCCGCCACACGCTCCGCATCTGTCGGAACTGGTGGCCAACGAACCTTCGAGTGGTAAGATGCATTCGGTCGTGTAGCAGTGATGCCAATATCGAAGACTTCTGATTCGTGCCATGCCACTACGGGCTAGCATTCATTTCCATAGTTGCTGCATCGACGACGACCCAAAGCTCCGTTGTTGCGCCAAGCCGAGCTAGCCGGTCATACCTTCCATCATCATAGACTGCGAATCTCTGGTATCCTTTTCTCTTATCTGATACCTCTGGAACTCGGACTCACTGAAAGCAGCACCTCGACGATCACAGCCATGCTTTACAGTAGTTTCGTGATCCCCTTCCTGGTTTGCGACGCGCTCGCTGCGGTAGTCCCCAAGCTGGACCATTTTTCGAGCCTGCCATGGTCCCCAGATCAATCTTGCATCATTCCACCCATTACTGATGAGCAAGTCGAAGCTCAACTGGCCGCTCATGCTACGGATATCACGGATACCGCAGAGACCACAAACGGTCAGGATACAACTCAGTATGGCGGTGCTTCACTGTTCAACTATATCAATTGGGGCGGTCCACAGAAATGGACCGACATCGTTTCCCCAGGTAGATCATTGGTTGCTTACTGCTTCTATTCTGAGACGGACCGTGCCAGGCTACTTGAGCGCGTCGAAGCAGCTGTAGCCCCCTGGAAAGCTGCTCTAGGCGGAGAGCGTGGTAGAGACAACGGGCATGATCTTCAATTCAACGAATGGTATGACTACAAGGCGTCCAAGCATCACTTGTGCTATGATCCGAACCCCGAAAACAAACAACAGTGGAACCCTTCGTTGCCGACTACAACGTTAGTTATCAGTCTGTCAGAGAAGATGACCAACGGAGCTTACGCGAATATGGGGGCTGGCAGCGCGGCTGATAGAGGCAAACCCTGGAAACTCCGCTTGTCAATCGGCCCAGAGACGGCTGCCCTGGTCGTCGCGCACGAGATCGGTCATGTGCTCGGTATGTCTCAAACAAACAAATATCATGATCATTACTGACAGTTCAAGGCATGGGTCACGAACACCAGCGCACAGACCGCGACAAACACGTTGAGTTCGATTGCAAAAAGTTGAAAGGCTACTCGGACGCGCTCGCTCGGGCCCGAAAGGCTCTCCCGCAATTCAAGGACCACCAGCTATGTCTGTTCGCAGACTACTCCAAGAAGTTTCAATTCCCCGCTGTCCACTATACCATGTCCGTGGCTTATGGTAGCCCTGCCCAGTACTGGTGGATGAAAGCTGATACCGAGTACGACGTGGACTCTATTATGTCGTATAGCAGCTTCCAGCATGCCAACGAAAAGTGCGCCGAGGGAGGCCACCCGGAAGAATGCCCATTGAGGAGGTGGAAGGTGCCTGGAGATAAATCGCAAGGAATAGCGTACATCGAAGATGCTGAAAAGCCGAGTCCAGGCGACGTCCGCTGGGTCCGCACCAATTACCCATACCAGGGACCCCATATCGACTCAGTCGAGAATGCGGGCATACAAGATGAGAATGAGGAAGCCTCAGATGAAGACTTTAATCGAAATCCATACATTGAGCGAGGTAAGGTGACTGGCGAAGATCCCAGGGTTCTAAGAAAGTTGGATCGTCAACGGGCGAAGCTGGCAGAGGAAGAGAAGGCTGCCAGAGATGTTGCCAGTGCTGCTATTTGATGCAGTTGCTCAAATAGTCCGAGAAAGTCCGGGGCGCCACAAAGGCCCTGCATCCGAGGCTTGAGCGTCCGGCGAGTGTTTTCCAGCAGCGATGCTCTTTCACCAGAATGAGCATTGTGACTCAAATGCGTAATTGGCCGATGCGCGTTGCAGTCGGATTGCCCCTTGTGATCACGAGTACATAACTGGCTGCCCAGGTGCACTTACCTTAGAGACTCCCTTACACTTCCTATTTCCAGCATTCCTTTGCTCTTATCAACTGTTTCTAGTACCATCATGAGATACCTTCCGGTCTTTGCGGCGGCTGCCATTCAGGCGATAGCGGCGTCTGTTCCCCCAATATCCCCTATCTTCTCAGGCCCATGCGCTATCCTACCTCCGTCTAACAACACCGAAACTCCAACCTATGATGTGATGCAATCTGGCGCTACATCTCTCTGGGGTCACGGAGGCGGTGGTGGCCCCAAGAAGTGGACGGAGCTCTACATCAAGGGCATTACGTTGATACCGTACTGCTTTCCGACAGAAGAACATCGCAAAGCAAATGTTGAGAAATTAGAAGCAGCTATCAAATTGTGGATGACAGCTCTCGGCGGCGGACCGTCGCCGGGTACAAACCACAAGATCATCTTCTCGGAGTATGTTGACTTCTCACAGAACCCAAGGTACTGCATAGATGTCAATAGTCCAGCTGAGAGCAAATGGAACATGGCTGTACCATACAAGACAGTCGCCATATGGAAGGACGATGGCGTGGGCAAAGCCGCGGCCGCATCCACTGTGGGCATGGGTGATACGCCGGGAAAGCCTTGGGATCTGAACATGTGGATAGACGTAGAGGCCAGCGTCACAACTGTAGCACACGAACTTGGACATGTCATGGGTACGTTGGACATTACCCGCGATCTCGAATGTTACAAGATTGACAAACAAAAGGAATGATGCACGAGCAGCAACGCTCAGACCGTGATAGGTACATCCATTACGACTGCACAAAGCTCACCGACTACCGCACCGCCCTCGCACGCGCGCGTGAATCCGACCCAAGCACGACGACCGACGAGCTATGCAACGACGTTACAATTGCTGATAGTTACAACTTCAGCGGCCGCTCCTACACTGATACTGTTCTGTACGGGAAATCCGAGGATGGCTGGACACTGAACCCCGATTCACCGTACGATGCGGATAGCATCATGCATTACCACAGCTACATCATGGGTAATGAGAATTGTCTAAATGGCAACCAGGCGGAGTGCCCAGTAGCGCGTTACAGGGACAGTACGAATCATGATCTCGGATATGAGATGATTCCTATGTGGTCCAGGCCGAGTTCGTGGGATGTTGCGTGGGTCAAGACGCAGTATGGGTGGAGGTACAGCGGTGCCGGAGAAGGCGCGCAGGATGGCGGAGGGTTTAGTGAGGCTCGTTTGGAAGAGCTCATCGAGCAGGGGCGGGAACAATATGTTCAGAGCCAGGCATAGGTAACAGCCGTAAGTGTCGCCGGAGCACCATGCAGTGAATCAACCTTCATATGTAGCACTTGAGCCCTTTTGTGAATTCCGCCAACCTACATACATGTGAAGTACGGCGGGAGAGCCTCGATTACAACCTCACTTTGGTAAGCCTAGTCTTTCTTCTTTGTGGGCGAATACATTCTCATATGTGTTGCTTCGGGTGAACTGATAAGCGGCTTAATGCGTTTGAGTTCTGGCAGCCTAACGGATGGCTACCATGGTATGGCAGTAGCGCGCTTACACGTATATTGGTCACTGTCACGGGGGCGGTGGGCGAGCGGCATCAAAGATTTCGCGTGCGTGCATTGCTCGCTCACCTTCGCCTCGTCTATCTAGCCTTTCGCACAACCGACTTCATAATCCACAAGAATACGCACAACTTCCTCTCAGGATATTCCACGGAGTTTCGCCGCACAATCAAGATGGATCGATCAAGACAACCGCTCCAACAGCCGCACCGCGATCTGTTCCTGTGTAAGTTTTTTAAGACTAAGCATCTGGATCAAAACGCATTGAAGCAGACATCATGCGCGCGCTTCTCATAGTCACCCACAGCGATTGGCTGACAAATGCATAGCTTCGTCCAAAAAGCGCAAGATCGAAGATCCTGCAGCTGCCACAGACAGGATGCGACAACGTCATCGAGAAGAGGCAACAGAGATGGCGCGACTGACCAACGAACTGGCGGCTCTGAAACGCGATATGCTACCCATAGCACAGCTCAACCACACTATCGCAAAACAAGCTGAAGAGCTCGTCACGCTCAAAGAACAGAACCGGAAGTGGAAGGAGGAGCATGCTAGGCAGGGAGAACAAGCTAGGGAGATGAGAAAAGTGGCCGACAACGCTAGGAATGAAACAAACGTCGTGAGAGGTCGTCTGGAAATGATGAGCAGAGCTCATAGCGAGCTATACCGGGACATTGATTGGCAAAAGAGCAAGAGACGCCAGGCGGAAAAGCAGCTACAGGAGTACTTAGCCGCGCAGAAGGCTATCGCTGAGAAGTACGGTTCTGCAACAAAGTTATTGAGGTAGAAGGCAAGTCACCGGCAAAGGTTTTGGAGTCACGGATGGAGCGGACGTTGGATACGATTGGAACATTGCCGTAACCCCAGGAAACGTTCCCTACCTACGATCAACCTTTCAGGCGTAGCTTTGTCTGGGCTTAGTATGAACAAAGAACGGTGCATTTGATGATGAGTCTATCAGCAAACTGTCGAGATATATAGCTCAGCTTGTGGAAATCGACAATAGAATCGCTCCCGACTTTGACTAGGTACAAGAATGGACCTTACTTCCACCACTAACGCGACGGCGACCCCAATTTCCGATGATTTGAGCGCGCCCATTGGCACCGAAGGCAGCGAGAGCCGACAGAACGGCGAAGTTGAGACCACTCTAGCTACCAATCTTACGGATCTGATCGATCTTACCGATGAAGAATTTAACATTGCTGACGGCTTCCCAAAGAATATGACGCTCGAAATCGGCGGCCGCATGTTCAAAGTCGCGCGCAATACACTGGAGTCAGAGTCAGGTCTTTTCCGAAGCCAGTTCTCCAACCTCTTCACTTGGACGCCCGAACCAGACGGCTCGTACTTCCTAGATGCCGATCCTGACCTTTTCGAGCACCTCCTCCGCTATATGCGTCGTCCTGAGGTATTCCCGCTGTTTTACAGCGTGATGAATGGCTTCGACTATGACTTGTACAATCGCTTGCAAGCTGAAGCGCTGTACTTTCAGATGAAGAAGCTGTATGAGTGGATTGAAGCAAAGGTACTGGGTATTATATGATCCTCTACGCTTGATACTGACATGCAGCTAGAAGTACCTCGCCGCTCTTAAAGTTCAAACAACAAATCCGAAAGTCCGCGATTTTGCAAGCATCGGCTTGATGCATCCCGAGATCCTTCCCGTAAGTAAGACTGAGGAGTGGTGCGTTGTTCCACGAACTGAGCAAGTGTATCTCTGCCCACGTCGAATACGGCCTCACAGAGGTTGTCCGGACAGGTGTGGTCGGCAATGCCATCGGAGGCAGGCGGGATTTGCCGTAGAGTATGAGGAAGTGACTTCTCTGGAGATGGTCAGCGTACAGAAAGAGATAGTATTTGATGAACAGGTTTGCAGGGTGAAGTGGGAACACCAGAGATCTGGGTTAGGCATAGATTGCGAATGAAGGTTGAGTACACTGAAGTATACGCCAAAGGCTGAAACTTGATGAACGTTACATCTTACGAAAGCCCAGATCTTAGCGCACGACAACTTTCTCAATATATGAGCTTCTATGTACCCGTCTCCGAGGGATTGATGTCATGGTGTCAAAGTGGTACATTCTTCGCATTGCGATGAGCTGCTGAAGGACGCCGCCGTGCCCTGGTGCAGCTGCTTTCTTCTGTGAGACACAATGAGCTCGTAGGGCTGTTAAGACACCGCAGAAGAGTGCAGACCGCTGGTAATGAGAGAATATCGAGATTCCCCGCTGCCAGGGTCTGGGTGATTGGGAAGGCAGGATGCAGCCGCTCCGCTAAACCATTTATGGTGACTAATTTCCGCTTTTCTCCCGAGCCTGCAACAGCGAACGGAAGGCATCTCTCAGAAGTTGCATAACGGAATTTGGACCGATTCTACATCTCGCCTGCGCGATTGGGGCCAATGCCGCGGCCTGCCGGAATGAGAGCCTTCTTCAAATTGAAAGCAGATGCAGGCCGCCGACCTGACCGCGCAAACCCTCCAAGAGTCATCCCTGCTCACTGCTTTATCGCTTCTATTGGTTCACCCATTCTATTCATCTTTGTTTCTACTTAGCCATGTATACACGTAGCATCCTCTCGGGCTTGCTGCTGGGCGCATTGCCCTTCCAGACTTCGGCCCAAGATGACCCACCAACAGACTGCACTGGTGTCAATAGCATCAGCCCAAAATGCAGCAGTCAAGAATCTGCATACCAGCGAGACTTCTTCTACATCGGTGGCGGCTACGTCGACTCCGGCATTCCGGGCCAGCAGATGTGGAGCGACCAGCTTTATGTCGAAAAGCTGACTCCCGCCAGCAAAGTCAACAAGCCTTACCCGATGGTCTTCGTCTCCGCGGGTGTCAACACGGGCGCAGAATGGCTGAATACGCCAGACAATCGGAAAGGGTGGGCTTCCTACTACCTTGATCAAGGCTACCAGGTCTACATTGTTGACATCGCTGCCAACGGCCGAAGTGGCCAACAGCTTCTCTCGAAGTACCCTTTACGCCTTGGATCTACAGACAAAATCAATGAGCAGGGCTTCACAGCTCCGGAAAACTTCGACCAGTACCCACAGGCAATTGTACATACACAATGGCCTGGCAACGGATCTCGTGGACATGCAGCTTTTGATGCCTTCACTGCCGCCAACGTTCCCATCTCTTCATCGAACGTGAACGTGGAAAGCACTATGCGCACATCTGGATGTCAGCTCCTCAGCATGATCGGCCAGTCATACACCATCTGCCACTCAGCTGGCTGTACGTACACGGCTATCTGGTCGGACGCATGCCCTGATCTGCTGCGTGCCAACATCAACATTGAGCCTGGCAACATCCCACATACTTCTCTGATCGGAAATGCGACTGTTGCTGGCGTCGGTCGTACTGCCGCGCGGCCTTGTGGCCTCACATACACACCGCTGCAATTTGATCCGCCAGTAACGAACTGCTCGACCATTACTACAACTGAGGTCGGCCCAGATGACCCTGCCAAGCGCTCCTGCATTCTGCAGACTGACACCGTTCACAAGCTCACCCAACTCGGCAAAGTGCCCTACATCATGATCACAGGTGAGGCCAGCCCGCACATCACGTACGACCACTGCTTCATCGAGTACTTCAAGCAGATGGGCCTCACCAACTACCAGTGGATCAAACTTGCCGACATTGGTATCAAGGGCAATGGGCACTTCATGTTCCTGGAGAAGAACAACCAGGATATCGCCGCGGCGATCAACTATGGTCTCGAGCAAATGAACGAGAGCCCAGCTGCTCCAGCTCATCCAGGCCTTCCCATCTCTATGAAATGAGGGAGGGAGCTGATGATGACTGCAAATGGCGAATCTGATGTATATAATTTGAAGATCGGCTGCAAAGTAGACCCAGCATACTGCGGTTTTGGCTTTCTGTCACTTCCGAATCGAATGTCGAGAAACTTTATCCGCTCCAAGCCAATGCTTGCGCACTGTACTGGTCGAAGACATGCTTACGGCGTGATGCTAATGCTAACGCTTGCTGTCATCTTATTTAGATTGAGAGCAGGAACCACCCAAGCAACACCCTATCAAGGACCGACGGGCCTTGATAACGTTCATCGTATTTACATGCGCTGCCGCTGGTCCCCTCTTGATTCTGATCTGAGCGTGTGTTTGCGTCACTTCAGCGTTGACTTTCTGCTTTGACGCCTGTTCAAGCTCATCATCTGCCGTGCTTTCCTTCCATATGTCCGCGCGACTCGGCCTTCGAAGGTGGCATTACTGTGATCCCTATGATGTCTCAACAGGACGTTGTTCTTGTCTCCATAGTGCGCGACCCTATTCAGGGCTCGTATGCACTCATTTAGCAGAGACCAATGAGTAATCTTGCTGGACCTTTGAAGATTTCCTGCAGCAACAGAGGAGGCGTTTTATCGGGCGTTGGCCAAAGTCTAGTGCATCAATCATGTTGGTCTCTTCGATGATGAGCGGTATGCCATGGCTGGCCCACGTCTGGTTGAGGGGGTTGGGCACTTGCTGACAAGCGCCTGTCTTGCGCACGCTAGGTGACCGAATCGATAGGGCACGTCTGCCTGCATGGCCGTGATTGGACGCGTTGCGCAATCGAATATTCTGTCCGTGTGCATGATACTGCAAGAGCTTTCCTGCGGTAATCCGGGAAGATCAATACGTCCCATCCATGCTCATGCTCGACTGGAGTGAGGGCGACATTGAAACGTCGGGACTTAAGGACGGGTAGGTAGAGGGAGCAGACATGGAGCGGTCGTGCCACTCGTCGTGTTCCTCTTCCGGCGAGGAGAGCTCAAGCAACTTCTGCGGCGACCCAGCGGAAAGTCCAAGCATAGTGAGCTTCTCTTGCAGTATGCTAATGACAGCAGGATTGCCACCACGAAAGGAGGCCAGGACTTGCGCTAGCGAATGGATCAGATCTCTAGGTCCAACGTCGAAGTGAGATTCGTGGTTGAGCGAAGGCATAATCATCATGACGTCTGCAAGCGAGTTGGCGACATCGAAAAGCTTCGACTCCTGTATACACGTTAGTGACATTCTCTTTTTCTAGCGAGATACTCCATACCATGCCAGGCCCATGCGCCTCAATGCTCTGGCGGGAGAGGCTACTCAGATTGCTGAGGACATTTTGAGCGACTTTGGCGGGAAAACGAAATGAGAATTCCTCATCCTGGCTGGCGCGACTGCTCAGATTCGTTACATTGAGTGCGTGCTGCCACAAGAAGATGCGCATCCATTGTTGCGTCATTGTGATGTCTGCACGCTGGAGCTCGTTTTCGAGGCTGCGGGGGTCCTCATCACTGCTAAGCTGTTGCTGAGCTAATGCAAGGGCATGGCGCGCAGCTGCTGGTTCGGCAGTTATGGTGACATCCAAAATGTTGAACAGCCGGCAAAGCTGAACAAAGGCAGGTGTAACCGATCCATCGTGCAGGTCCTCCAATCGAGGGAGATTAGGGGCGCGCTTGAGTGTTGTCGGCACGTCGTGTTGCAGAGAATGTGCTCGCTCCGTGATGAAGAGGAGCCAGTACACTCTCAACGCATATTGCGTTTGCTCCGCGGTCATGTGTTCGTAGTGGTTCGCCTTGTGCAATCCTATGATGTGGGCTTTGAAGATGGCCTCTCCAAGCAACACTGTGGAAGCATTCATCCTCCCAACGTTTGCTGAGTAGACATGTAGGAAGAAGCTGCTCAGCAAAGAGAACACAGTGACGTTCTCCAGATGATCGCATTCGTTTCTTGCCTTTTTTGCTTCCATCTCAAATGTGCCACTCGAGACGCGGTAGTGACCCTCCAGTGGACTCCCCGAATCGTCCATAGAGAACTGGCTCACTATAGCAGCAGATATCGCAGTGGCTAATGCATAAGCTTCCAAATCATCGGGATGGGTCAGAAGACGTGCTGTCAGAGCCTCTGCGTCGACCACCGGCCATATACCATATCCGCGTGCCGAATAGACATCCAAATATTGCGATAGGCAAGCAATCGATATCCTCTGAGGCTCGTGAGGGGTGGCGGAGAGGGTTGGACTCAAGATATCCGGCCAGGCTTTGGGTTCACCATCGGCCTCGCTCATCAAAGAGATGGGGTCCAGGTAGGTTAGCTCGGTAGATACTGGGCTTCCAGCGTCAAAGCTCGTCTCGCTGTTGCTCCTTGACCCCTCATCATGGGTGCCCTTGCTGCGTTCCTGCAGTCTCCTGATTGCGGCTTCCGTGGTCCGGCGTGGTCCTTTTGGTCCGCTTTTCCCATGCGTTTTCAAGTAGGTGCAGTCCCAGCTAGCGGCTTCGCATCTTGAGCATGGCTGGTTGCCATCACATCGCACTTTCCCTAGACGAAGGGAACGTAATGTCAGTCGTGTCACGAGCGTTGACATGCACCTAACACTCACTGACAGAACAAGGGTCACACGCTCGTCGCGTTCCTTTCCGTGGGGCCATGGCCATTCTGGGGCCAAGGTACTAGCCCGTTTAGATAGACAGCCTTTGCGAGACACGGGAAATCGTCATCTCAACATGACACGGATGGATCGGGATCATGCACCAGACTGGTGGCGTCCTTGTGGGAAGGTGGACTGGAATGTATTTCGGGAGAAAACGATGACTGAACGAAGCACAGAGATATAGAGTCCATACAGAACAATGTCGTAGGGAATGGATGCGGCTGATGCTGGAAACAAAAGGTGGAGATGCGGCTGCAGGTCGGTTGATCCTGCCCACTTGAGGAGGCGACATGAACCAATCAGGGCCAAGTGCCGCCGTTGACCGCTGTGGTGCCCTGAGCCTGCTAATCGTTCCGACAAACAGGCCGAGAAACTATCTTCTAGAAGCCCCATGGAAGGAAACACTCGCCGACCGTGCATGGAAAAGATAAGCGAACTGTTATATGATTCGATTACTGGCCTTCTAGAAGCTTACCGAGCGCGTCGTAGTGTAGTTCCTTTTGAGCATGGCGCTGGACACGGGCCTGCGATGATGAAAATTTTGGTGTTGAGGGTGCAATGCAATGCGCTGTCCCAGCAGATCGACCAGGAATATTCTAAATCGCGCGTCCGCATCCGGCAAAGGTGGTGATTGTTCCCCTGCTGTAAGCCGCAGCATCGCGTCCATGATGCGGCTACGCCCGGTGTTGTGAGTAGAGGCTGTGTGTGAGGCTGACTTGGTGATGGAATGCGCGTACGTGACGTAACCTTGCAATGCGCCATTTCTTAGCGCGCCCGACAGCGGGCGCATCAGCCCTTGGGATCGCGCGCCGAGGTCGAAGACGCGAACTATCCTCGTGCGACTGCGGCCGACTATTGTACAAGACAGCGGCACATCCCATAGCGATCTTTGAAGTCTCCTAACGCTGGTTGTTGAGACCGTGCTTTGTTCCATAGAATTGAGGATCCAGGCTCCGGAAGAAACACGTGAATATAGATGTAGCAGCATTGGGCTGCCCCGCTGATGATGGAGGCTCTAGGCCCGCAAAAAACATGATGTTAACTGTTAGCAGTGAAGTCAGGAGGATTAGGAACGACTGGAGACATGCATCTCGTCACCTCGAGCCACCTCAAACGGTTATACAGAAAGCCTAGACCACTGGTGGCGCTCCCTGCTCACGCGCTGCGACGTCAAGTACGCCACACTACATCACGAAGGCTGGGATCATGCCAAATCTCATTGGAGCCGGCGTTGGAGGCCATCGCATTATTGTCGGCCAACTGGACACAGCAGATTGAACAACAGGGGGGAGTGGTTCAAGACGTGACTCGTCCAGAGTCCTCTTCAGGATGAAATTGCTAGCAACATTGCCCTGGGGAGACTTGCTTTTCCGTTAAGACAAGACGTCGCATCACGTGCGCGTGAAGGACCTACGACGATTACTTTGCCATACCCACGTGGCAAAGTTGCAATGATGCGCAGCAGCGTGCGGAATTTCCGCAAGAACGACGTAGCGCTGATGGTCTAACATGGCTGCGTTCGTAGCCACAGTGAGTCACGAGTGTTGTGCCAAAGAGATCTGGAGCGTGCATAGTGAGGTAGTTTGCTGGTGCGACTGACTTCTGCGGACTTGCACCCGGTGTAGATTTCCAAGGCAGAAGTAGTGCCGTCTTAACTGCCTTGGTATTCTATGAGATCATACGTTCTTCGCCTCGATGAAACCGCGACGCGACCGAATTTCAGCACTGGATGCTACAGCGACGTCATATCTGCCTGGTATCCGAGCCGCGAAGGACAGTACGTCCGTTTCATATGGTAAAATGTCTAGCTCGCATGTGGGCGACTTATCAGAAGTGCTGGCCACACGAAAATCCGGGGAAGATAGATTGCATTCCTCGCTAAACGCTGCGACGCAATTTAGGCATATGAGCGCTATCGCAACGTCCACGGTTGGAGGTTTACATTGGCCCAGATTGTAACATGACGATATCGCTGCTGCGAATACGCAAAGCTTAAAGTGATGGCTGGTGGGCGCAGAGATGCGTGGATTGGACGGGCCTCGGGCAGTTCGGAGTCGCTCAGATAGTCCCAGCTAAATTTGGATTACGACGCAGGACATTTGGATGAGCTTCTCCTCTACAGCGATGTCAGTGGCGCCGTAGATACGAGGCTGTTGCCTATATAAACAGTTGATGCGTGATAACCAAAGCGATATCACTACCCAAGCCGTCAACTTACTCACTCACCTCCAAAAATCTCTGAGATTCCAAACCAACACCTCCATTGATCAAAACCGCATCATCTGTCATCAAACATTAGGATGAAGGTTCTCGTTCTCTTCGCCGCGATCGCTTCTATCGCCCTCGCTGCGCCGAAAGACCCATACCCCGCGCCTTGCGGAAGGTCGGACCCGTCGGGCATTTGCACTACCAAAACGACTTGTTACAAGAAGGGTGGCTTCTACGTTCAGCGCGACTGCAGCTTCTACAATGTGCTCGACATCGGTTGCTGCTACTCAATTCCGGATGAGAAGAAATAAGGTCATGCCAATGCGGCGAGGAGATGGGACCAAAGGAGGTGGTGGTTAGGCATCGAAATGAAGGAACTGGGAGGAGGCTCGAAATATCGCCCATGGGAAAGCTCGAGAGGTGCGAGTCTGCATATGTAAGAAAACGAATTAAGCGCTGTGCAGAACTATCATTCTATCGTAAGCACCTGTGATGTAAGACGTGGAACAGCTAGCGGTAAGCGTTGCGACCTCCCGAGGCTTTGAGCACGCGTGAATGTGGTTCAGATGCCTGGAAGATGGCTTAGTAGCGGTGCGTCGCGCATACCAACGTTATGAAAGAGCCAGTGATTGGCACGATCGGAATCAACGGAGGCGTGGTAAAACGTGACGGGCGGTGGTAAAGTCGAGTCGCGCGTGCGTTGCGCATATGCTGTTGCATGCATCCGAACAGTGTCGCGAAGTCGAGTGAAGGGTCAGGGGAAACGGAAAGAAGCAATGACCGAGGCATCACTAGGTCATGGATGCTTATTCGTCAGTCGGCCGCTACCGGAACGTGATCCCGCATCTCCCCGTTTGTCCACGATGGTCAAAATAGACGAGACTAAAAATTCCTCATCGTTTCTCATGCTCTTTCTGAATCGCCCTGGTTCTGAAATAGACGCCCCACTTTGCTGCGAGGTGTTGGTAATACAACGCCATTGTTCATCTCGTCCCGCCTGTTGAGCGTACCCCACACTATTGTCAACATAACGCCAAGATGGACCCAGATCCAGGTACTGAAAGCTGTTAAGCGCTATCAGAGGCGCGGAAGGCTAGAACCACGTTGCGACGTGAGAGACAAGTACGTCGTCTTGAGATGCGCTTCTCGTCATTGCGCGGACTCGCTGGTGCTCATGAGCCGGTACTCTCATGGTGCATCTGCTGGCCCATGATGACTTCGACTGACGCACCGACGTCCTTGGTCTTCCTTGCTCATCTTTCTTAGGAGTCTCAAGGCTAATATGGCTACTCAATCACTGGACCACCGGGTGTCCACCAATAGGACAGCAGAACCACGAGTTACCTGGGATCAAGACTATCGAGAACGGGAGACCATGGAGACTACAAAGCGCAAGAGGTCGTGTGGTGAGCAAATGGAGGCGCGCAAAAAGACAAGAGTGGATAGTCTGGCTGTGTCAAGGCAGCGATGTCCTCTCATGGAAGTGTTCCACGAATATGGCTTACTGGAGATGATCATATCAAGCCTTTACCCAGACGACCTCATGGCGCTACTTTTATGCTCAAAGACTATGCACAAGACGATACTACCGCAATCCAGTAGCTTGGAGAATTTGCTGGGCAAACTCAAGTGTTCTGGTAGGGGTGTACGGATCCGCAACAAGCGTCACAAGAAGTCGACCTTCTTCGATGCTTATGACTGTACTGAGTACATCAAGTGCGGCGCAAAAGAGTCCGATACGGAGTGTCGACCCTGTTCAAGATGTAAAGTCAGCACCTGCGACGAGTGCCGCATCCACTGCGTCTACCAGAGCATCTACGAGACGCCATGTGATGAAGATGAGCTGCCCAACTTTAGCGGCTTTATCTTGTTATCGCCCTCTGAGATACCTATTCTCAGCCCACATCACATGTCTAGTGATCACTCAGCGCCAGAATGGGAAAGTCCCGCGCATGGTTCCAGTGCACCACATCACGACCAAGGCTACATCGACGTTCCTTTTGAAGAAGATAGTTTCGGTCTACCAGAGTGTGTCGAAGAGCTCTTAGAGTTAGATCTCGGCAGTCACACCTTGGCCGCATCGGCGTCTTCAAACGTCGTGCACCCCTCGCCCGTCCTTCGAGCCTTATACCAAGCAACAGAGCAAAGGAAACGATGGTTCTGCAACGACTGCCTCCCAAAAGACGGTTCGGATAGCCGACGCAGTCTTCAAGACTCTCAGTGTCAGTGCACTTTGCGTAATCGCTTCCTTGACCGCTGGCTATGCCTACGCTGTTACGAGGCGGAAGAAACTGACCTCGATACAATGTTCGCTGAACACAAAGAACATTGCGCCTGTGGGCGACAGGCTGGGAACAAGACCTGCTTGTGGTGTTGGGGAGAGGTGACGCATCCGATGCTCGGATTTGACGTGGTATCGAATGGAGACGCGGAGGAGACCGTTTAGCAAAAGCGCACCACCCCAAGCGCCGCTACTCTTACTGTCGCATGATTTTACGTTATGGGCTGTTTGTATTTGTATTTGTACTGTTTGTAACAATACCCTGTACACTTCCGTAATCTCCAACTTCTGGTTGTCATTTGCTCGTCTAGTCCGGCTTCGATGGTTGCGATTAAGAGTATACCCCATTCACATAAGCACTCGTTGTTACTTGTATGAGAAAGAGCATCAATCACATGCCCAAAAAGGCATGAAACCGTTTTGTGCACTGCGTCCTCTCAGTCCCAGACCCAACTTGATGCACGTCGTGTTTGTCAAAGCACCCTTGCACCAGACGCCGTAGACCCCTTCTAGATATGCAGGTCTGCGCGACATAGCCCACGGATCTCTCAGCGTAGACACTCAATCGTCTTGTCCACCTCCATATAACGAGCCATCTCGTTCAACTGTTGCTTCGCCATGATTGACCCATTTCCAACCACCATCTTCAACCTCTCCTTCTCCTTCTTCAGGTTCCTCTCAATCCTGCGCTTCGCGTCCCTGTGCAACACCAGCTCCCCTCGTGTCTTTTCCAAATCCTCGGTGAGATATGGGAGGCTCGGTTCGTCGCGCTCGCGGCGCACGCTGATTTCAAGGTCGACAGCGATGTTCATGAGGTCGCTGATGCTATCGCTGTGGAAAGCGTAGGTGGCGATGAGGTTGTTTTGGTAGTCTGTCAGGATGGGAGATGGCGGCGGTGATGATTCGGTAGTGGTAAACGATGTCTCGCTCATCTCCGTGTCGCTCCAGATGTCGTCCATTGCTGCTGGGGTGTGCGCGTTGAATTGGTATTATCAAGGTAGGAGAAGTTTTATGTGACGGTTGAAGCCGCAATTTTGACGTTGGTCGGATATATGTTTCAACGTGTGGTGCGTTTGTCTTAGCTTAGTGTGGTGAGTGAATGGTCTGGATTCCGCGGTGAATCAGGATTCGCACCACCGAGACATTGAAGTGACCACGACAAGAAACATAAAGGGTGATCATAGAGGAGAGAGCGTGCAGACGGTGTATAAGGCAACTTGAGATACGACAAGAGAGCGGTCTGGAGATGATTGAAGACTATGTGCTTCCTTGCTACGTCTTGTGGGCCATGCTTGTAGTTGCCCTTCTCTATTCTAATCACTGGAATCGTCGCCTCATTACTAGGGCCGACACGACGAGGATGCAGTGTTGAATTTGGTACAGGCCTTCTAATTCTGGGCCTGCCGATCTGGACCCATGGCCAACTCAACCTTGCAGGGAAGTTGATAATGGTGCAGAGTAAGAGTCTGAGATTGATTCTACTGCCTAGGTACCAACGCTGCTAATAAGGTCTCGTGTAACACAGTCGCGCCAGTATGCGGGGATATGGTCGCGTCGTCCATCCTTGTTGAGCTGCTCGGCCACCTCGACAAACACGTCCTCGACATCCCATCGTACATCGCCTTTCTTCCAGCTTGTGCCGTTTGTCCAATCTACCAAGAGCCCCTGCGACCGTGGAGCGAACATCTTCCCAAGTGTACTGCCACGGCCGGAGGTTTGATCTGCTCAAATATAGGTGCCAATTTGATTGAAGACGATAGGAACACATCGCTGCACCTGGAGACGTTACCAAGAGTACACAGGTAAATGGCAGTGCAAGACTCGATGCGTAGCAGTCCTGGACCAGTGCTCAGGCGACAAGCGCAGCTCCATCGCGTCTGAAGCCGTCCACGATGAACGGACGTCGAGGGCGGTCGGATGTTTTATACCTGTTCCTTGAGCGAAATTTGTCTGGGAGCAATGTCTTGTCTGTCATGGCGCTCGTGGTCATGCATATGGGCAATCTACTCCGCCTCGACCCAGAACAAGATACTACAGTGTTAAAATGTTCTCATTTCCGCAAAGATGAAGACCTTGTGATAGCCACGGAGTGCCAGCGACATCTGGATTTTAGAGAAGGCGTCGCAGAAGTGAACTGGGTTGTGTTTGGCGTAATTGGTGCCGGTATGGAAGTAATCGAGAGCCCAACCACACGCGTTGCAGCACGTCATTAGCGAAAGGTTGGCAGGGCATAGTGTGGTTTCCCAAAGGTTGTTGAGTTCCTCCAGGGTTGGATTGGTGGGGAGGGAATCCTTCTCGAGGGAGCAGCGCACAGCACGAGCGGGGCAAGGCTTGGCGCGTTTGGAGACGCGTCTTCCTCGGTCTGCCATCTCTCATCACTTCACACATCAATCGGCTCCCATCACACCGACCGCTCAGTCAGTCCCTCCTGGATTCACTCCCTGCCCAGCCCTCTATCATGACATCGAATGTCAGCGCCATGGAAATCGACGCATCGAACGCCTCGCACAGCTCGCACGCCGCGCGCCCCTCAACAACTCGCCCTCCCTCGCGACGCCCCGATCCCTGACGGCAATTTCGTAGCCCTCGACGTAGACGGCCGCAAACATCGCATCCGAAAATCCGACCTTATGAGCGTTCCTTACTTCGGCGCTCTGCGGCGGTAATTGGGCTGGAATCGATCTGTTGCCCGACGGCTCGCTCCCCATCGATACGGACCCTGAGATCTGGCCAATACTGTTCACCTATATCAAAAGACCCAGCATATATCCGTTGCTCTGGACGAGGGAGAAGGGCTTCGACTACGTGGGATATAACAAACTTCTGCCTGAGGCCAAGTTCCTTGGTCTCGAAGACTTGGAGCAGTGGATCTTATCTAAGAGGTACAAAGAAGTCATCACTACGAGATTCAAGACCCATATGTTCCCTGGACATAACTATTCAGATGAACATCAGGTCCATAACACATGGCTCGATTCCACCAGAGGTCCAAGGGGACAACTACAGGGGGACGGACAAGGTACAGTGGCGCCAGAAGACGTTGAGCTTGTTTCTTGCTTTGAAGCAAACATTACTAGCCAAGGCGCTTATAAATGTCCAATCGGATCTCATCTTCATGCCGATCTAGATGATTGCATGGAGGCGGGTTGCCCTCTTCCGCCTGACCAAGGGGGCGGACCGTTAGCCGACTATGAGAAGTTACCCACCAGTATCGTTGCCGTGCTTAAGTACATCGACTACCATCCGGAAAGATGTGAGCATGGCTACGTGGGGCCCAATCAAGATAGAAACAACGACGGAATGTGAGTACAGTGTTGTTCTTGTCTTTGCTCTGTGGTGAATGTACGCACACGAGATGGGTGGGAAGACTAGAGACGTACACGGTGTGGATACTAGGGCTTCTTCCCGTCATATCGACCTGGTTGAAGACTCTATACGAGCCTGACCTGTCCAGCCGGCGAGTACGACATGGACTACGACGAAGTTGTAACGGCAAGACAGAGCAACGAATAGTCTACACGACTTGGGAATCATGGTGCGTGAGCACAGCTTAACTAATAGCAATAGAAGGCACAAGTATTTGCTTTCGTGTCGGTGTTGAGCACATCAAGTCGTATATTCTACTGCAAATATCAGTTCGCTCCGTAGATCAACGCATCTACATGCATTCTTCGTCGGCTATTCAATATCTGAAGTCGGCTATTCGTGGTCTTAGGACGTTACGTCTTTGTCAGGCGTTATCAATTTCTGAAGGTTGCCGTTCATGCTCACTAATGCCCCGCTTCTGAAGACACTGGCCTTAAATCAGCTAGGCGTGACCACGGAGATGACTTAGGAAGAAAATGAAACATAATGTCGACACAGGATTGGCAGTACAGGGTAATGCGTGCATGTACATAGCACATACAGCAGCCAGTTCGTGGTGGGCTGTGCTTCATGTCACAATACAAAAGCAGAAGAATATAGAAAGTTTTCAGCTAGGTAAAACTCTCGTGTATTAACCAGCTTTTAGGCCAGATAGGTATCTTCGATCATATAATCGCTCCATACGCACAGCCACTGTTGGCAGCCGCACTCGTAAACATCGACGTATAGCGTAAACCTGCCCACGACTGGATCTAGGTGCGAACATGCGCCTCGACATTGTGGCCAGCGATAGCCTCTTCAGCACCAGCAACACTATGCCTTCGGTCCTTGCCCATGTAGTTGGAGTCTGGAAGCATGTTAAGAATGTCCTCCTGCTTGTCTGTCTTGCGTTGATGGAACCAGAAGAGGATGCCACCGATGAACGCCAGAATAGCAACAGTCGTGTAGTTCCAAACCAACAACGGATCTTCGGACAGTGACACAAACGCCTGACCAAGCGCATTGGAGAAGGCAGACATGAAATGCCAGTACGATGTCACGAGCGACCGCATGTTCTTGGGTGCCTTTGTGAACGCAAACTCGAGTCCAGTAATCGATGTGAAGATTTCGGAGAAACCGACAAGCATGTAGGGCACGGCTTGGGTCCAGACGTTGATCGGGGCTGGGTCGTCGCAGCTGTTCATGTATTCGCCGCAAGGGCCCTCGGCGTAGATGTAATGCTGGATGACGGCAGCGGAAACCATCGCGAAAGATGCAAGGATGAAACCGAAGGCGATGCGCTTAATGGGAGTGAAGCGGATGTTTGCCTTGCGGAGAGCGGGGTAGAGGAAGTTGTCAACGATGGGAATGAAGATGACCAGGGAGATGGGGTTGAGGTTAGTGATGACATCGTTGGGAACACCGTTACGGGTCATTGTAGCGGCCTGAGACGTGAGGTTGTTGTTCATCTGGTTGTAGCTCAACCAGTAAAGAGGAATCCAGGTGAAGCAAGAGCACGCGCGCAGGCCACGAGCAACCTGGTCAACCCAAGCGTCGTCAAACTGCATCCAGGAAGGCTTGTTCGCACCGAGGTGGCTAGGCTTGACGTCCTCCCAGAAACGCTCGCTCTTAAAGTTCTTGCGGGTAGTCGCAGGGTTGAGAGACCACTTGCCCTTAGTAGCGAGCTTCAAGACCTTAAAGGCGCGGATGAGGACGGAACCAGTGGGGGGAGTGCGGATGTACTTGTTTCTGCAGACCCAAAGGACGACAGGGCAGAAGCAGAACATGATGGTGGGTAGCAGCCACGCGCACCAGAAGCCGACGTACTTCTCAACGTAGACCATAGAGATTTGTCCGGTGAGGGAACCAATGTTGATGAACATGTAGAAGTCTGGGAGTATGTTAGTAAATTGCTTACAACATCACATTGGGGACAACATACACAAGAAGATACGAGAGAGCGTGATGTTGGGGTCAGAGATGACGCGCTCGCCAGTCTTGGGGTCCTTGATGACACGGGGCTTGGTTTGGCGGTATTGTTCAGCAATCAAAGGCGAGATATTGGCCTTGAAAGCTCCGGTACCGAAACCGAGGGTGATGACACCAAGGATGAAAGGACCGATGGCATTGCCGCTGGTGAGGACAGCGGGAATGGCGGAGATGATGAGCAGAATGTGACCCAAGATAGAGAAGGCGATGGCGATGAAGATGGTGTTGAAGCGACCAAGGTACTCGTCGGCGATAATGGCACCGATGATGGGTGTGCTGTAAGCCCAGAAAGAGTTGAATTGACCGATACCGAAGGATGCACGCTGTCCCATGCCCAACGCGCCTGGTTGACCCTCTGAGCGAGGGTCCTTGCCAGTGGTTTGTGGAACACCATCAATCACGGGTAGGTCCTGTTGAATGAAGTTGGTGTCTTCGAGATGGTCAGTGGCTTGTTCTTGTGTAGGGACGAGCGACAACATACATAAAACCTGGCACCCGTAGTAACCAAACCGCTCGCAAAGCTCGACGAAAGCGATAGTGAAGGCAGTCCATGGAATCTTTCCAGATACACGGCGGAGTGTCTTCAACTCATCTTCCGTAGGCTCTTCGCCTTCCAAGTCGGCCTCGAAAACGTCAACACCATGAGGCTGGTGGCTGAGAGTCGACGGCGTGTGGTCGTCCGAAAGAGCACGCTTCTCGTCGACTTCGTACAAAGGCATGGCAGCCTTGTTAGGCTCATTAGACATGGCCATGTCCACGGCGTTCGAGGCAGCGTTAGCCGACATGATTAGCAGGCACGGAAAAATATGGGCGGTGCAAAAGAATGAGCTGCTGCTGAACCGCAAGGGTTGGGCACACGACCGCAATTATACTCATAGCATCCTTACAGTGACACAGAAGCGGCAAATCTGCTCATCCCAAGCGCCGTCTTGGTATTCCTTGACTGTCTCTCCTTCGAGCAGGTGTCCTATGTGGATACACTCCACCCTCGTTTCCAGGAATTGGTGGAATCTAGCTAGTAGCCCAAGCCGGCGGTTGACCCATACAGCATCAAGGGACTATTTCGCAATGCCCGTCTTATCACCAGCCGGTGACTGGGCAAAGGCTGGGCGGGTAGGCGATGCCGAAAGTAAGACTACGATTTAGAGCTTCGCACCCGTCTTTGCAGGGCTTCGGCAAGCCAAGCTCCAGGGAAATGGGTATCTCGGCGCATGCGACGACGTCGATTGAGTGCTTCGAGACTTGGCAGCGTCGCTGATCACACTACGTTCTGCTCCTCCCAGCCATTCACGCGGTGGGTAACCCTAGCTCTTTCTTATCTGGACGACGAGCTGTGCCATGATGACACCACGCCGCAGTGCAATACCGAAGAGCTTGCGCACAGACACGGCGCGCCCATGCGCGCTGACAGCTCGTGGGGAACGTCGTTCATCGCTGCAGTGAGGAGGGCGCTGGAGTTGAGAGCCAGGACGTCAGTCCGGCGAGTGACATTTGTCGACGATCGCGTGTGTCGTCGCTCATGACCGCCGAACTCTGCTGCGACTCCGCTGCCCAGCTGGCGCCGAGCCTTCCGTCCCGCTGGGCGCCTCCTCGTCACATCAATCCTCGGCTGCTCCCCACACAATGAAACAGCCTTCGCATGCATGCGATGTAACTCCACCAAACTCGAACAGGCAGCTCGACCAACCGGCAGCAGCACGCCGTGTCGCTCTCCATGCGCACTCCAATCAGTGGTCGCGTTGTTCTCTCCAATCCACCTAGCGCGGACGCCTCGTTGTGCTTCTCGAAAACGTCCATGGACGGCACCAGCATTGGCATATCCACATAGCCACGCTTATCTCCTTGACAATAGAACAAGCGCGACAAAACGAGACAAGAGCGCCGAAGAACTCCACATGGTCGTTGGCACGAGGCTTCGTTGCTATCAGCGGAAGCTTTGCCTCGCCTGGCAGCATGGCACATTGGCATTCCCATGGCCTGACCCGCTGTTTTCCGTCTTTGCTTGGCATGGCCTGTCCAACAGAACCCTCTGGTGATCACCCCTACACCAACACAACGGGGCGCAGTAGGATTCTCTGCTATCACAGAACAATGAAGGATGCAGCTTGGCTGAGTGGCAATAGCGGCTGCTTATCTCTTTACGCCCCGTTCCCATACTGAAGGTTCTCGATTGAAGACAGTGTCTAGAAGCTTATTATCGACGTTGAATCGAACTATGCACATGCAATCGGGTCGTCCGAGTCATTTCCTGGCTTATCAATAAGGTCTTGTGTGGATGGCTTCTGTAATCTTAGCGCTGCACATCGTCGTTGCCGAGAACCGAAGAGCACACCAGAAAGGCCAAGACAAACCAGGGAAACCACCATCCATGTCCCGCCTGACAGCAGCAGCCGTACCTGAGGACAGACGCGGATATCCTTGGTTAGTAAAGCCGCTGGATACCGGCCGCCGGGTAGCGGGAGCGACGCTTGATGCCTATGCTCTTGCCTGTGCATGTAGCGTAGACGTTCACACGGGTTATGCATCTTTCAGCGAAGTCTGTCAGTAGCTTATGATCAGCGCTGGACCCAGCTAATGGACGTTGTTCGGATACCGGCATGGATATACGACTACCCCGCATAGCTGTAAAGCTCAATAACGTTCTTTAGTCTACTACGGGTTGATTCTTACCATATAGTAGCGATTGGCGTACTCCGGCTAGCAAATTTACTACATCTCGGAACTAGTATTCGGTTTCAACATATACATTCAATGAGATTAGTCCGGGTGGACTCTGGCCAAAAGAGAGCTTAGATCACGAGCATACAGCCCTGAAGCATATGTGAATGAAGTTTGTTATCAATGTATTATCATTAATCATCTAAGAATAAGTTTCATCAATGTTGTCATCAATGCTGAAGACCATGACTTTTCCCCATCTAGTTACCGATGGGCAGGTCGCTCAGAGGCTCACCCTTGGACCAGTGGTTGATCCAGTTGAAGATCTCGGTGTGCCAGAACAAGCTGTTCTCCTGCTTGAGCACCCAGTGGTTCTCATCGGGGAAGTTGAGGAACCTGGAGGGAATACCGCGGGCCTGGAGGATGTTGAACAAGCTCAGGCCATCGCTCTCGGGCAGACGGTAGTCGAGGGTGTTGTGGATGACGAACTGGGGAGTGGACCAGTTGGCAATGTGGTTTTGGGGGTTCCACTCGCGGTACGCGTTGGAGTCCCAGATGCTGCCGTTGTAGTCGTGGCGGATGAACCAGAGTTCCTCAGAGGCCCATGCACCCTCGGTGTTGGAGATACCGTCGTGGGTGACGAGGCACTTGAACTCGTTGCCGAGGTCGTTGGCCTGGATCCAGTTGGTCATGTAACCACCGTAGGAAGCACCGGCGGCGATACCGTTCTTGGTGTCGATCCATGGCATGCTGCTGTTGACGTAGTTCCAGGCGTTGACCAAGTCGTGGTATGGCCAGCTACCCCACTGGCCCTGGATGGAGTCGGTGAGGAACTGTCCGAAACCGGTGGAACCGGTTGGGTTGGGGGCGACAATGATATAGCCTTGATCAGCCCAGACCTGAGGGTTCCAGCGGTTGGACCAGCTGTTGCCCCAGTTACCCTGAGGACCACCATGGATATAGAAAGCGAGAGGGTAGGTTACGTTCTCCTGCCAGAAAGTAGGCTTGACAACGTAGGCCTGAAGTTGCTGCTTGAGCTCAGGGTTGGAACCGTTGAAGAAGATCTCGGAAACGGTGTGGGATCCGAGACCAGCGAGGTTGGGGTCGACCTGAGACGCGTCGAAGAGGGTCTTCTTCTCTCCGTCTGCAAGGATGTACCACTCGCTTGGAGTCCAGATGGCGGTAGCAGCGACGAACAGCGAACCATCAGGAAGGAGGGCGAAAGCCGAGACGGATGTGTTCGAGGTCATAGGCTCGGGGACGAAGCTCTCGTCGGCATCGACAGGAAAGTTGAAGATCTTGACGCGAGCGTAGTCATCAGCAGTGACGTAGATGGAGGAGTCGTCGTGAGCCCAGGTGATGGGTCCCTGAACCCAGCGGTCAAAGCCGGCACTCAGAGCCTTCCAGTTGCTGACAGCTACACCGGTACCCTCAACAGCGACGTCGACAGTGTAGAGTTGCCACCTGTCAGACTCGTAGTAGTCCTCATCCTGCTGCACGTAGGCGAGCTTGCAGCTGTCGGTGGAGAAGGATGGGAGGCCAGAGGCACCCTTGTGACCAGCCTCCGCCGCGGCAGAGTCTGGGCCGTTGAAGGCGATGGGAGCGTCGGAAGACGCGAAAGCACCAACATAGGTGTATGATGCGGTGTAGTTGGCCTTGTTAAGTTGAGGAGCCTTGCTCACGAAAGCGTACATGGAACCATCGGGGCTGATGTCGTAGTCGCTGGAGTCACCAAACGGCTGGATGGGAGTCTCGGGCGCAGTGGTGGTGAAGTTGATGCCCTTCTGGATGTTGCGCATTCCAGCGCCGGACAGCGCGTAGCTGTTGTTCGCCGAGAGAGCTCCGGCGAAGAGGTTGTAGCGGTTCTTGGTCAGCCAAGTGTCCCAGTGGCGGACATAGTTGTCCGAGTAGTAGCGGGCAGTAGTCACCGGGGTGACTTCGGTCTCGGGGTTGACGGCAGTACCATTGGGGTAAGCCATGCAGTTTACGATAAAATGCATGTCTCCAGTCGAAGTGTTTGCGACCTTGAGACCGGAGTATGGCGCATCCAAAGAAGCGACCATTTTGCTTGCGCTGGGGTCCTTGATGTCGCCAACCCACAGGGTAACACCACCGGGAACCTCCTCGTTGGTGCCATTGATGTAGATGATACCAGTCTCGCTGCCGGGAATCCAGGCGACCTCGTTGATCTCGCTAGCATTGAGGCCCGACTCGGTGATCTCGCCGGTCTTGAGATCGATGAGGTTCATGCCAGAACCCGCACTGCCGTGCTCCTCGAAGGAATACTGGGAGTACGAGAACAGACCGACAGAGCCATCGGGACTGGCGTCAGCGACGCCACGTCGGACGGTGCTGAGGAGTCCTCTGTTCACTTGTTAGCAGTTGCGCAAGCAACGGAATGTGATGGTAAACGTACTCAGGCGTAAAGGCACAGGCGCCGGTGGCAGCCAAAGCCGCGGCAACGCTGATGTATCGAGCCATTTTGTATGCGACCAGCTTCGTAAAAGCTCAATTGGACAAGGTCGATGGTCGGAAAAGGTCAGGAAGGGCAGGCAGCTTATTTGTACAACGAGCTGCTCGGTACCTAGCTGCAGACCCTGGCTGGACGATATTTTGCCAGCGGGGTTTGGGGACCGGTACCTGGCTGTGATGGCGCTCCTCGTTGGCTACGCACTCGGTGATGGCATCAGGCTCGCCTGTAACGCGGTTGCTGCTATACCAAACATGTGGATAGATGGGCGCTGTTCACGACCGCTCCTTCCTGATGGAGGCTAGCGCTGCGGGCGCACAAACAAGCTCGCCGTCGGTGGGAACGTAGAAAGCATGTTTCTGTGTCGTCCTATCGCGACACGGCCCACATGTCCCGCAGTCGTGGCTCAGACTTGGCGGGCAGCTCCATTGCAGCTCTCACGTGAAGCTCCGCAAAGCTCTCGCCCAGATTGCTGGCGGCCGTGCCAAGACGCGCCGTCACGATCAAGCCCGGTGGCGGATAAAACGGCGCACCCGAAGAGGCAGGTCGATAAAAAGTCCAACACCTGCCTTTTACACATCGATAGCCAGTGCGGAGTTGCTGTGTCGCTTGTATGCTGCCTTACCATATGGGGAGGCTGGGAGTCTTGATATCGTACGGGCTGCCTCGGTCTGGTTCGGGCCTGCTGCGCGCCTAATGCTCTCATTCTTCCCTTTGCAAATTGACGATCGGCACCTGCCTTGCCGGGCTTAGATATGCAGACCCTATCGATGCAGCTGCTTCTTCGCGTTCGTGATGGCGCACGCTGTGACACCTCGATGACATCGAGCGAATGGGCTGAGCGGCCGTCTCGTATCGCATCCAACAAACTGCGCATTTGCGCTTGATGGCACGACGTATGTACCTTGCTGTCCGCTCTCCTGCTGCACGTCTTCCCTGATGCGATCTCTCTTGCTTTCCAAGGCACTACCCCATATCTGCGTGCGTGCCAAAGACGAAATACCGACAATGCGGCAACCGGTATCTGCGTATCCACACTCTCGGAAGCCGTTCGTTGTCATTGCGGCTGTCGCGCCTCGTCCGTGGTCTAGGGATAAGGAACCTGGGTATTGCACCTTAGGGCTGAACAACCGCAGTGGACCCATGCAGTAGCTCTTCTGATCTGGTGTGACATAGTCGTTAACAAATTCATGTGAGATGCGATATCTTGATACTGCACGACAGTGACATCGCATTCGAGTCGGAGACTCCTTCGTGGTTGAGGGCATCGTAACTTCCGATGCAGGTGTCGCGCTTGCCCCGCGCCCCCACGTGCCATGCGGACCGGGACGCGTCGGACGCGTTCGATCGCGTCTCTACAACACCAAACCTCTTCCTATGGTCATCATCAAATGTCTTCTTGTCAGCATGGTTCGGAGCCGTAAAATTCAGCATTGCGCTGTTTGAGGGTCAGCTAAGCGACATATGTGGTAGCCTGACGACCCCCGCGGAAAGTGTCAACGAAGGCTAGAGTGCGCCTTTGATTCAGACTGCGCCTGGTCTTGATTTGGGCGGAAAGACTCAACACTATGAAATGCAGTGTAATCGTACTGAACCTAGATAATTACTACTATATGGTTTCTCAGCTGTACGCCGCAACAAACGCGTCGAGCGCCAACAGCCTATTCTTCCTCAGAGCTATCATCTGCCGACGGATCAATAACTTTATCCAGTACTCTGCCTCCATCAAACCTCAGCGTCTTCCGCAATTCGTACACGGTGGCTTCCAGATCCCAAACTGCGTCGACCAGTTTTTCTCTAGCCCCACCAACTTCATACCTCAGAGCGCTGGCGTCCCACAACTCACCCACAACGCCTACTACGCTTATCCATTCCTTCAGCTTCTTGTTGGTGTCCTTCGCATCTTTCACTGCTGTTTTGAGAGCCGGTACGAGCAAGTCCTCTTCTAATCTCTTCCTTCTCCGTGCTTCTTCTCCTATGTGTCCAGCGTGGTACGGGTTTTCTTCGAGGGATTCGTAGACTCCTTTCCATTCATTCTTCGCCTTGACAATTTTGTCGATATTGTCGGTGTTGGCAGTGGTGGTGCGAGGTGCGGAACTCATGGTATAGATGACGAAGAAAATAGGCGTGAAAGCATGATGTTATAGCCGTTGTGAGTTTGCTATTTGCGCTTGCTGTGCATGCATGATCATGGAAGGATTTCAAGTCCTAGTTGGTGCACTTTCTTGGGGTCTCAGTATGCTCAAGACAAAGGTAAAGGTATAGCTTCAGGTGAAAGACTAGCTGCTCCACTTTGAGAGACATGACTGCATGTATGGATGGCGCGATAAGGCATAGCCCCGTCAATCTTTTCCTGCTCGATGTCAGACATTCCCAAAACAAGCCTAGTCAATACCTTCCCCGAAGGAAAACCAGGTATGTCGCGCAAAACAATCCCAAACTTCATGAAGCATCATCCTGAATCTCGTCGCCAAACTCCCGCAAACTCCACTACCCCAGCAATGGAAACCCACGGGTGCCCGTGAGCGACATGAACTTTTCCAAATCAACGCCATGAGCCTTCGATACTTCAAATACCCCCAGATCAATCATTCTCCACCTTTCAAAAAGCCGAAATGTTCAACGCTTCTCCCGCTCTTCTCATCCTTTGCTTGAGACTCTCCACTTCCTTCTCCAGCACCTTTGATCGCCTCTCAGCTTGTGCGCAGCGTGCCTGAGTTTGACCGAGCTGATCGCGAAGAGCGTTCTCGTTGTTGAGCGTATTAGCGTGTAGTTCTGCCAGCTCATCGTGTTGAACTTGGATGCCGCGGTACGCATTTTGACTGAACATGCTTTCGTTTTTAACTCGGCTTATCTCCGCTGTGAGGCCGTTGACTTGCGCTGAGAGCTGGCGGTTTACTGTCATCTGTGCTCTGAGCCGTTCAACAGCCCTGGCTTGCGCGTCGCTTTCTGATCTTGGCTGAGCAGTTAATCTTTCGCTATCTGCTAGCCGGGCTTCTGCGCTGTTTGTCATGATTGGATGTTCTGGGCTTACTGATCGCCGTATGTTGCTGTGTGATGGGTGTATCTATAAGAAATTTAGCTTTGAGCGTCATCCAAGCCATTGCACGTACGTACGATATGACTGTAGTCGCGACGCTTAATTCTCGCTGTCATCTATTAGTTTATCAAGGTAGATGGAATAGAGGCTTCGTAACTTACCTGCTGCTGGCATGGGTTCATCATCGCCGGTGCGTTTCTGAGATGCGACAGTGCCGTGCGTTAAGTCAGTACTATCTGGAATCGGCACTAGTGTCGCAGCGGAAGCTAGTACGGTTTCCGGTTCCTGTTTCTGGACTTTTGCGTGAGGCTTTGGACGGCTGCCCTTGTTTGCGATCCATGCGCAAGCCTGTTTAAAGTCGAGCCAGAAATGATTGTAGTCACCTACCTCGTCGATGTAACCAGCAGCTAAGAAGTAGTAAAACGCCATCGCTCGTACTCTGTTGCACAAAGTTTGCTTGCCAACTGAGAGGTCTCCGACGTCACAAAACGGTTCATCGATATCGACATGCTGGAGACTGCTCTGTTGCACGCGATAGATGCTCGAGTCTGGGTTGACATAAAAGTATCCGATATGGTGATTTTTCAATCAATGTACGTAGATATAGACCAGAGGCTTGAAGTCCAGAGACGGGGCGTCGAAGGTGCCCAGAGTAAGTACCATCTCGGACGCGTCCTGTGGCCAATGGGTGTCGACCATTGGACCAAAGCTTTTGCGATGACTGAACTTGACGGTCTCGAAAGCTGGGAGTTTCTCAAAATCATCGGGTATGAGAGACCGTGCCTGCCTGGAAACGGTTTGTGTGTACCAATTCGTCACGCTTTCATCGATAGTGATGGGATTGTTGACGTTGGTATATCCCATGGTAGGAGATTCTTGCAGTCTAGCACCGCGTACCAGTAACTGTGAGCTCTGACGGGTTGATTAGTATTCCACCAATAGTAAAGTTATGCTGCACGCACAAGGTAGTGTACCGGAGACAAGGGAAAAGGGCCGAGAAAGTGTGTTAGTAATCGGAAACGATGAGAGGCAAGGTCTGGACCTCAAAGAGATGAGAGCTTTATACAGAGAGAGATCCTGGCAGATTTGAAGTGTATGAAGTGATAGAGTAAGGCTACAAGAGCGGTACGTGAGAGTGATGTATACCTGGGCAGGACCTGCACCTGAGTGAGAGCAACGAGGCTACCTCGAGAAGCTACCGCGACAAGGTAAAGGCCATCAACGCGAAGTACGATAAGATGAGAATTCTCATGGACACTTTTGACAAATATAATCGATCAGCATCACCGCGACCCTGTCAATTAGTTCTGAGCCTTGGAATAGCCTGGACGTATGATCGTAGGGACGCGACAGGCTCGTTACCACGCGCATGTACCTAGGTAGTGATAGAACTCAACCGAGTATTGTCATGCTCAGTTCGCAAATGAATGAGAAGGGTTTGATCATCTGTAGACTGCAGGCGGTCGGTCCTGGGCGAGATGGCTGATGACGTCGAAGTTGCCCTAGTAGGTCTCTCATAATTGCGGCACAAAAATTCTAGAAGCCACCACCATCTCGTCTCCGTCCTGACCATCGTCAAATTCCACCATACACCGTCTTCCATACCATCAAGTCTGCGGCGCTTTCGTCCACGCGTACAATGATCGGAATACGCACTACCATCGGCTGTTAACCGGTTCGGCGGACTTTCTCAGCCAGTTGTTGCCGATCTCTCCGATCCCCGCCATTCATCCCCACAATCAGCCAGTAAAGCTTGAGCCGCCCTCCGCACGCTTAACTGATCTTGTTCTTGCGCCCAGCTTTTAGCCTGAAGTACGGTGCGACCCTTAGACCTCGTTTTGCTTCCTCGGTGAGAGATGTCACGACAATTGCTGCCGTAAATGTGCTAATGACGTGTTGATCATGGAGAAAGCATGGTGACCTATAAAGGATCTTGGGGACGGCGGCCAGTATGTGGATATTGACCGTTATCCATTGGCTTCAATCATGCGACTTTTACTCACCACCTTGTTTTGCGTGCTGGGCGTTGCTGTAGCCGAAGATGGCTCACAAGGCTGGCTGCGCTATGCTCCTATACCGGACGGGCGATGCGCACAATCGGTACCCCCGGCGATCATCGCGTTGAACAGCACGAAAGTGAGCCCTGTCTACACCGCAGGCCAAGAGCTTCAGAGAGGCGTAGAGGGCATCATCGGACGAAAGCTCAACGTCAGCTCGACGGCAGACCAAAGTCAGTCTGCCATCATCGTCGGAATATGGGACGCCTACGTAGCCGCATACGGAAGCATCGATGAATGCGAGAACCTGGACGAAGATGGTTTCTTCCTCAGCACAACTACCCCTGGCAAAGTCATGATCATCGGACAGAATGAACGCGGTGCTCTCTATGGAGCCTTTGAATATCTTTCTCAGCTCGCGCAAGATAACGTCACGGCTGCCTCAACGGTATACAACCCGCAAGTACCCATCCGATGGACAAATGAATGGGACAATATGGATGGCAGTATCGAACGAGGGTATGCTGGCCCTTCATTGTTCTTCCGGGACGGATTTGTCGTAGATAACACGACACGGGTTGCTGAATACGCTCGTCTGCTGGCATCAATTCGTGTAAACGGGGCCATCATCAACAACGTCAACGCAAACGCTACGCTACTCAACGATCGCAACGTGGAAGGCCTTGGTAGACTCGCTGATGCGATGCGACCATGGGGTGTGCAACTTGGCATATCCCTCAACTTCGCATCTCCGAATGCCAGTCTAGGCACATTCGATCCTCTAGACCCGAAGGTAGATGCATGGTGGGCCAACATCACCAACCAGATTTATTCCAAGGTTCCAGACATGGCCGGTTATCTCGTCAAAGCAAATTCAGAAGGACAGCCTGGTCCATTGACCTACAACCGAACACTCGCAGACGGCGCCAACATGTTCGCGAGGGCAGCTAAACCCCATGGTGGTGTTGTCATGTTCCGCGCTTTCGTCTATGACAACCACATCAATGAGACCAACTGGTACAACGACAGGGCGAATGCGCAATTGGAGTTCTTTCAGCATTTAGATGGAAAGTTCGACGACAACGTAGTTGTTCAGATCAAGTTCGGCCCGGTATGTCTACAGACGCTATCTATCCAAGAGCAGACTAACGTATCTCTGTTTCCCCACAGATTGACTTCCAGGTTCGGGAGCCAGCATCGCCACTGTTTGGATCTTTACGGCACACGAGCACAGCTATCGAGCTCCAGATCACGCCCGAGTATCTCGGCCAGAATTGCCACCTAGTCTATCTGGCCCCACAGTGGAAAGAGATCCTGGAGTTTGATATGAGGTCTGACAATCAGTCTTCCAAAGTCAAAGACATCATCACTGGTGAGCGCTTCAAACGACCACTGGGTGGTTATGCAGGCGTGACAGGAGTTGGATCAAATGCGACGTGGCTAGGTTCACATCTAGCCATGTCCAACCTGTATGCGTACGGTCGATTAGCCTGGGACGCGTCCGTTGACCCGAAGATTATCCTGCAAGACTGGATTCGATTGACATTTGGCTTTGACACGGACGTGCTCGAAACCATCACCGATATGTCCATGAGGTCGTGGCCCGCATATGAAAACTACAGCGGCAATCTCGGCATTCAGACACTGACTGACATTTTGTACACACACTTTGGACCAAACCCTGCTTCGCAAGACGGGAATGGGTGGGGTCAATGGACGCGCGCCGATGCATTCAGCATTGGCATGGACCGCACCGTGAAGAACGGCACTGGCAATGCTGGACAATACCCGCCCGAGGTTGCTCAAATCTATGAGGATATTGAATCGACGCCGGACAATTTACTGCTCTGGTTCCATCACGTTCCGTATACACAGCGACTGAAATCCAACAAGACTGTGATTCAGCACTTCTACGACGCTCACTACGAAGGTGCTGGTGTTGCGCAGGAATTTGTCGGGCAATGGGAGTCCTTGAAGGGCAAGATCGACGATGAGCGATATGAACATGTATTGTTCAGGCAAACGTTCCAAGCTGGCCACTCGATAGTTTGGCGCGATGCGATCAACGAGTTCTACCACAATCTCTCACAGATAGCGGACGAGAACCAGCGCGTGGGCAATCACCCGTATCGCATTGAGGCGGAAGACATGATGCTCGAAGGTTTCATGACTTACGCCGTAAGCCCTTTTGAGACAGCTTCCGGCTATACGGCTATCGTCACCACATCAAACTCCACAACGGGCGTCGCGACCGCTAATGTCACATTCGCCTCGGGAACGTACGACGTCGCTGTCAATTACTACGATTTGATTGGAGGTAAAGCGAAGTACGAACTCGAGGTTGGCGATCGGATCGTGGGTAGCTGGGTGGGGGATCTGGAAGACAAGCTGGGACACGCGCCGAGCGTGTATCTCGATGGGCACTCCGCGACGCGCATCACGTTCAGAGGTGTTGAGGTTCGGCAAGGTGACGTGGTGCGACTCACTGCGCAAGCTGATGGGATAGAGCCCGCCCCGGTCGATTACCTCTCATTCTTGCCACCTGGCATTGTTGACTGAGTCGCTTGTGCAGCAAGTATGTACAAAAAAGAAAAAAAGATGCGAAATTGAAATTGATGTCCTCGCATTCGCAGACGCGACAATCTAATGTTTCCACTGCCCAGTCGGCTTCATTTCCACTACCGGGTTCCCCTGCGCGCCTCCCGCCCCGCCTAACCCACAATAGCGACTTGTCTCCTATTCCCCCAGGCATGGCAACACCATAGCCCAGTCGTTGGTGGCTTTCGGAGACGGGGAATTTCACCTGCACTCCCGCAATTTGAGGCAGGTCTCTTGCATTAGCCACCGCTCTGGAGACGCAAAGCCCAACAACACCCAACCCTCCCTCAAACAATGCGCAGCCTATTTTCTTCCTAAACTGAGCGTGATCTGTGTCTCCCCCCTTTCGCATCCAACGTCGTGGGCCACCAAGTAACCGGCGGGCACGCAAGAGCTTGAGATCCGTGCCGTACGCCAGTACTTCACGATGTGACAAGCTCGTCAGCTCCGACCAAGCCAACACACCTTCAAAATCGCCGACAGGCATCGCCGTCCCCAAAACAAACACGACAGCCACGACAGCCCGGCCACGCCCTCGACGTCTTTTTCAAAGTGCATATTAGCATCAACTTTGTCAACGCGCATCCAAACTAATGTCGCGTCCTAGTACAGTCGCTGCCCGATGCGCTGCGCTAGGAACTTCGATCGCCCAGGTAGCCGCTTCAGATGTTCAACTTTGCACCTACACGCGCTAACGCCCAAAACAGGTCATCCCGGATATCAGCAGCTTTGCTCGCAAATTCCGCGATGCTCGTCACGATCTGAACAAGATCAACAGTGATCTGCTCATGATCAGAACTGGGCTGAGTATTGCGCAAGACGACTTTTCGGCAAAGTGGGCCGAGCTGCCGGCGTCTCTGATCGATGCTGTCTCGCGAGTTTTGGACTCATGCGACGATACCTGTGAACGATTGCATAAGGCTTTTCTTAAGCTCTCATGTGGTAGTAAACCAAAAGAGGACTGGCGTGTGCTGAAGGACGGACCTTTGGTGAATCTACGGCATGATCTTGACGCCTCAAAGGTGGTGCTAGAGTTGTGTCTAGACTATGTCGCATTGTAAGTTGTTTGCACCAGGAACGACTGAGCATTGCACGAAAACTGACTCAGCTTAGACTTTGCCAACAGGATACGATGGATTCGTTACTTCAAAATTTTGTCAGCGATCTCATCACGCAAAGCGATGAATTGCTGAAGAAGACGGATACAGATGAGATTTACGTGAATCAAACAGCACGCGACAAACTGTCTTCACTATTACAGGCTGTCCGTCTGCTTCGATCATGTATCACAGCTATTAAACGGGACGGGCCGTCTGCATCACAACTAGCAAAGAGGACTACTCTCCCACGTCCAGATTCCCTAGAGCCCGCCCTTGGCGAGGAGCCTCGAAGCGGCAGGAAGAGCCCCCACGAACAAGCTTCAACACGAAACAGCGCTAATGACGGCATTGGTACATGGCTCGCCAACGTTCCCTCCTTTGAAGACGCGCAGACTCTCTCTTATTCCGCACTTGAACAAACATCTGTTCCCAGGCGACTTCTGATACCGCCATCCCGGGAAGACATCACCCCATCGCGCGGTACATTCTACACTGACGACGGCGCGGCATCCAGTCCTACACTAGTACCACCGGAATCTCGACTCAAAAAGTCATATAGCTGGTGTACTGATCTCTCAGGGAAGGCGAGTACTCGGCTACAACTTGCGTCTAGACACGCATCAAAACAAGCATCAAAATACACATCAACGCTGTCCAGCTCAGACGTCTCCATTTTTCATAGGAAGATCACCTCGGACCGGATAGCTGTGACGAAGGGCAAACGAAAAGAGTTGGAGCCGAACCAGAGGGCGGCGGTAGATCGAATCCTGTCAAACATACCAGCGGAAGCGACAGCTGCCGAAGTGGAGAGGGTGATATGGGAAGGCGCAAACCCCATGGCGACGCACCCAGAATTCGGATACTTCTTCATTCGAGTAGCGTACGAAATGTCGCCAGACATTCTTACCCTTCTCTTGGATTTCGGGGCTGACATTACTCGTGTCAATCCAGC
The DNA here is from genome assembly GCF_024043165.1 of Alternaria incomplexa. Lineage (NCBI taxonomy): Eukaryota > Fungi > Ascomycota > Dothideomycetes > Pleosporales > Pleosporaceae > Alternaria > Alternaria incomplexa. The sequence goes on from NW_026249856.1 coordinate 1,123,921, forward strand.
ACCATCGTCGTACTACTCCGCAATGCATGCCGCAACATTAGGACGGCAGCTCGCCACTGTCCGTTACCTTGCTTCCTTGGGTCACTCGATCGACAACCCTGATCATGATGGAGAAACGCCACTTCATCTTGCTTGCAGGACGCCTGGTGCGTCTGCGATAGCAAAGTACCTTGTTGAAGCTGGTGTGGACGTGAACTTTGAGGCGAAGAATGGACGTACGCCACTACAGTCTGCCCTCAAAGCGGTGAGACTTGAAGGCAAGGAGAGAAGCATGTTGATTGAGCTTCTGCAGACACATGGGGCTGAGGGTGAAGTGAAGAGGGATTTGGACTGTGGGAGGGGTAACGAGAAGGGAAGACATGTGCTTGGATTGACATGAATTCCAGGTTGATCAGGACAAAATGAAAGTTCCCTTGTTTCTGCTTCCGGCGGCGATGATTACTTCTCTCATTTTCGAGCCTCGCGCCATATCTGAAATAGTGGAATTGTCATCTGGTTCCGCTTTGTACTCGCCGGGTCTCTCCAGGCGTTGTTATAATATGGTGGTCAACTGAGAATGGCGAAATTGGAAAAGATACCCAAATTATTGTATTATAATCATAATCGATGATGTTGAATCCCTCTAAAATGAACCCTGATACTGCTTAATACTACATCCAGCATGTCGTTAATCTGGAAGGTACTCTGGATGCCGAAACGTCTCTAGCCGCCGCTAACTTATCGTTGAGGTCCACTCTTCGTCGGCCACCTCCGCTACCAAGGACTCACTCACCTCAACTTCCCAGCCATCTCCAAACTCTTGCAGCACACATTGCTCCTTACGAGGCGTATTATGACCAATATGGGGAACGCATACAAGATGTGGGTGGAAGGAAGAGAGGTGGAAGGTCGAGCGGAGCAGTCAGTTAGCGGGACCCATCATTCGTGACCCACCCCAATTGCTAACAGCATCACAGGCTCGCTGTTGAAGACCCCGCGACTGGGGAGGTCTTCGCGCACTGTCATGCTGCATCTGCGGCTGATGTCGAGGATGTTGTTCAAACTGCACACAAAGTCTTCAAATCGGGTGTGTGGTCGAAAGCCCCGCGCCATGTGCGTGCGGACACGCTCGACCGAATCGCAGAACTTCTGACCAAGAATCTCCCAAGACTTATCGCGCTGGAGGTACAGCAGACCGGACGCGCTATCCGTGAGATGAATGCCCAAGTTCCGACTCTTACGAAATGGTTCAAATATTACGCCGCGTTGATACGAACCGAAGAGCGCTCTGTCCTGCCAACCGTCGGTAAACTACACAATTGGGTTGACCGTAAGCCGCTCGGTGTAGTCGCGCAAATTACGCCGTTCAACCACCCAATGTTGATTGCTGTCAAGAAGATCGCACCCGCATTAGCCGCGGGCAACTCCATTGTGCTGAAACCAAGCGAGCTGACGCCGCTCACCAGCATTGAGCTTGGCAAGCTTCTGAAAGAGGCCGGCTTGCCCGACGGCGTCTTTTCAGTGTTGCCAGGCGACGGCATCACGACCGGAAAGGCTCTTGTGGAGCATCCGCTCATCAAGAAAGTCGATGTTACTGGCGGCACACCAGCAGGACGCGCCATTGGCGCCATCGCAGGACGCAACCTGGCACATTACACCGCCGAACTTGGTGGCAAGGCTCCGCTGATCGTGTTTGAAAAAGCGCACATGGATCTTGCAATCAACGGCATTGTGTTCGCAAGCTTCATAGCTAGTGGCCAGACATGTGTGGCAGCGACGCGTATCATCGTGCAGAACAACATCATCGACCAGGTAGTGGAGAAGCTGAAAGCCAAGGTGCAGAGCATTGAGAGGCGGATGGGCTCACCGAAGAATGTGGAGTCTATGATGGGTCCCCTCATATCGGCGAAACAGCTCAGCAACGTTGAGACACTAGTCAACGACGCAAAGGATGCAGGTGTGACGGTTGTCACAGGTGGCCAACGGATGACTCACAAATCTTCACTGGACGATACCGACTTCTCGAAAGGCTACTTCTATCCACCAACAATACTGACGGATAGCACTACAAAGAAGATTGTCGATACGCGCATATGGAAGGAAGAGGCCTTCGGTCCCGTCATTGTCGTCGTAGGCTTTGACACTGAAGAAGAGGCCCTTGAGCTTGCGAACGATAGCGAATTCGGTCTAGGCGCAGCCATCTGGACGCAAGATCTTTCGCAAGCTTTCCGCGTGTCAGAGAGCATCGAGAGTGGCATCTGCTGGGTCAACACGCATCATCGTAACGACCCAAGCTCTCCGTGGGGTGGCATCAAGAGCTCAGGAGTGGGTAGCGAGAACGGTATCGACGCTTACAATGCATATACAACATCGAAGAGTACGATTATAAACTATGCGACGGCTGATGAAGGGCTGGCTAGCGATGACTGGTTCAGGGAGGGCGCTAGTGAGGTTAGATATGGATGAGAGATATCGTGTCTCGATGTAGTGAAAGAGAGGCCGCTATCACGCGAGGCGTCATGTTTCGTAGAAAGAGCTATTCTTGAATGTCTCGTGTGCTCTAAGATAAACACAGTGAAAGGACACAACAATCTGTGACTGAGACCTGGTGGGAACTGGTGTTTTCGCTGACGGGGGTCTTGCCAATGACCTAGGCCAGTGAGAGAGAAGGTTCGTGACTATAATTGGTCACTCTATATGCTAACTATACCCTACCAGACCTTATGCTGATCTACTCTTCTCTCAACCCTAAGTATTCTGCTAAACTAGTGTCTAGATCTTCAACTCTATCGTCCGGTCATGTCGACCACAAATCAAGATGCGCCAGCGTATGCACCATCCGGAAGTCAAGGAAAGGTTCACAAGTCTAATTCATCTCTGACTCTCTCTTCCATTTCAAAATCCAGATCTACTGCCATAACCCCAACTGTATCAAGAGAGCGAGGCACAGACCCTGATGCTGCTTGGACGGCCAGGTCATGGGTAGGAAGATCTAACAAGGGCAACATGTTTAGAGCACTACAAAAGGCGGGCGAAGACGTCAGTGTGTATGGCAATGCGCCTTGGAAAGACTTCACGGCAATGGACTTGACTCAGGCTTTGGTCGCCAGTCGCAATAAGCGCATCGATCAAGGACTCATCGAAGGAACACCAATCATAGGTGGTGACTTTGAGCGAAAGCCGCGATCCATCAGCTCCACCAAAAAGAAAGATATCCTCCGTATACACACAGCTCCAGCGAAGGAGCCCGAACCGATCTCGAAACGCCAACTTCTGTTCGTTTTAAGGAGCCTCCGTTCACACCTTAAAATGATCAAGAATGCTGCCATTAACGAGGCAGAAGCCTCACAGCACGGCAGCCCACAAGCGGGAGTAGATGACACAAATGCATTTGTCAACCCTTACCCAGAGCTGTGCAGCACACCCGGGTTTGAGCTTGAAGGGGCACCTCCCACAGGTTACAGGATCATCTTGGACAGTTCCTCGAAGCCTATAATCTCAGGGAAAGCCCAAATGCTGGTCCGCACGGTCTTGCACCATCAACACGAACTCATCTATTACCACCAGCAGTGCGGAGAAACCGACGGTGACAGGAAACACTACTTGGCGTGCCTAAAAGAAGTCTACTATATCCAAAGGTCTGAGCTGTGGCGAGAGATGATGAAGAGCGTAAGTGTTGATATTGATAGTGAACTCGGAAAGCAGGTGGAGGGTATTGTCAACGACACTTTTGTCAATGTAGATGATCTGTAGAGGGACCTCGGGATGGTTGACTTTGGGAAGGCCGCGACGAATGTTTGATAGTATTAGTGTGTGTAATGAGTCTTGTTCTCAGAAGCTAGCGCCTAGGTGTTGCGAGCGGGAGTGCTTTGGCGCGTGCCATATGGAACGGAGGGGCAAACCTTGGAAGTCCGGAGATGGCTGAGGTCACGTGGGGAAGATTGCATCGGGGATGGGGGGTGACGTCATCGCTTCGGCGAAACTTTGCGACGCGTCGCAACCGGCGGCCGCAATACCACCACCCAGCCACAATCTCAACAGCTGTCTCCAGTGCACACTCCTCGTCCCAAACTACACGTCTTGTTCAAAGGCTACGATCAGTATCGGTAGCATGAAGCGCCTAATGCTCGACCAACTGGCCATGCAGCGGCCTACCAGGGGTGGCAGCCAGAGCGGTTCAGGGCTCACTCTCTCCAACACTGCAAGCATGGAAAAGGATCGAGCTCGATAACAGACTTTGGAACAAATGTTATACACCTTGTCATGGCTGACTACTAATACTACAACAAAACAGCTGTACAGAAGCAAACGTTCCTCCTCTCGTCCATAAGCCCCGAGCCTGCGATCGAATGTGCTCCCACGGTCGATTCGATTGACACGCGTCAAATGCTGTACTACTCATCATCTAGAGCGAATTTTTCGTCATCAGCATCGCTCAAGCTCCACAGCATCTTGTCCTCCTCAGCGCGACGCTCGTCCTCGGCATCCAACTCACGATCGCCAATCTTGCTTGGGTACCCAGGTGCCAGAAGCTTGTCGAACAGAATCCGCCCACCGACCGCAACATCGTCACTTGCCTTGGCTCGCGAGACAGCACGCTGCTCTTCGTGGTCGAGGTTGTCGGTAATAAATGCAGGCAGGGGTGGGATGTAGTGCCTGAACTGATGGGTACACCGACTAGTCTGATGGCCAAAGCGATATTGCTTGCTGCGGAAGCGCTTATTCTCAGGACCAGGTGCTTTCGCGCAAATGTTGCACTCGATCGTCTCCTTTACAGGGCACGCGTCGGCGTCATGCACGTCTGCCTTCTCGCAGTACCAACAAAACTGAGCTGTGCCCCACGTCTGAGGCGGGATAGACTTCTTCTCCTCAGCAAGATCGGTCCAGATGTCGTTGATGGAACGGTCGGCGATGGTGCAGTCCGACGGGAATTGATTGCCAGGCGTACCCGGAAACAAAACTGGGAAGAGGACAACGAGAAAGAACAGTGTTGTCTCATAAACCGCATCATTTGAGCTGTTGTGTAGCCAGATGTTGCTTGTATCGATTTGGAACCCACGAAGAAGCTCGACGAACCTCGGCAAGCTCTCACCGCGTTCTTTGTCTGGGACAGCGACGATACCGGCGTGGCTCGCCAGTGTCCCAAGCGATCGGATCGTGAGAACGATGCTGTCAAGCTTAGCCGTGTTAAGGTTCCATTGCTCCTTCAGTTGGCGCTCATCATTGTTCAGGCCTTGACCGAAGAAGATTACTGGTCTCTTTGACCCATCGTCGCAGCGCTGGTTATCGAGGAACTGGATCAGGACTGCTTGGGCCTCAGATTTCGTAACGAAACGCGCTTGACAAAACCTTGGGTTCAGCTCGGTATCACCGAAAGGGATACCAAACTTGTCTTTCCCCTTGTTCCGCATGTGACACGTCTCCACGATGCGTAGGTGATGTACCGCAAAGTTTCGAATGAGATCCTCGAAATCGCTTGGCCTCTTGCAGCCACGAAGCTTCTTCATTGGGAAGACGACGAGACCACCCTCGTTGATTATCTCCATTGGCTTGTCGGGAGGTTGGTTGTACCATTCGAGGTCTAGACAAACTCCCAGCGTGTTCTCCCACTTTGCCGGTGCGCCTGGGATTGGAGTAGTGCTAAAGCTGCGGACGAGGTCAAGAGCTTTGCGACCCTTGCAGAATTCCTTGACACCCTCAAGAGTGTTGGGATATATCGTAGTGGTCGAAGCCATATTGTGTACTCGTTTTGTACGACTTTAACAGTTAGCCTAGGTCGAAGAATGAAGAGAGCCTTTCTTTACCTGTATATATCCGGAGATGGGGAACTGGTACTTCAAGGATTCCGATCTGACGATTCGATCCAGGTGACCCGACTTACGCGTTTCGATGTAATGTCTTTCGATCGAGGAGTTGAGTTGAGCTTCGCCACGATGGCCTTTTGGAGCAGGAACCAGTATTTATATATTGACAGAGGAGAGTAGCCAGGCAACTAGCGCGTGAAATGCAGCATGTAGCCCCCAGACAACAGAAAATATATTCATTGCCCCCGTTGACTGAGTTACTGGGCCGACACAGAGTGCCGAAGATGGGCTTGCAAAGTCAGTGTCAACATCGAGCAACTATATACCGAAAGCATTCAAGCAGCCAGCAAACCAGCTATTCGCCTGGTCATACCTGCAAGCCAAAGGCTAGATGATGACAAGCTTTGGGTAGACTGGACAATTGGCTCTTGCTACTGGTTGTATGTCTGCGAATGGAAATGGTGTTTAAAAACATTCCTACAGCTGAAGGGTTTCATAATTTTTATGAGTGCTGTCAACTGGTCTTCTTGCAAGCATGACTAACGTAAATTCATCCCCCGTAGACTTGCCAAGCTGCCTTATGCGTCCACATGCTAAGGCTCAACCAACTTCTCCAAGACCTCATTCATGGCCCTGTCCGCCTCGCCCATCCTAGCTTCGTGATCATCTCCGGGAAGCTGCCATGAGAGACTGTTCTGTAACCGTTCCCAAAACTCCAAGTAATCTCTCATCGGCCCCTCTAGCACGGTCTCAACCTCATCCGCCGGAGTCTCAGCGCTGACCTGGCGAAGTTGTGCTGAGATATCAAGGAGGAGCCGGATCATGTGTTGAGAATACAGGTCGATCATGATAGGCGGAGCAGAGAGAGCTAATGCCGCCGGCTCGTGGCGCGCACCGAATCGGTCTGGGTCGAGAGACAGATCCTTCTCCTTGAGTATGTAGTTCTTGGCCAGGCTGAGCTTGTTGCGCAGCATCCCATAGTATTTCACCTCTTCCTCGGGACCAAAGTTGGAAAAGTCAGGTGCCTCGTTGGTGTTGGCGTCGACGAGCGTTGCGACAGTGAGCTTTAGGTGCTTGAACCCGTTGTCTTGCTGGTTGAATGCGACTCTTGAATCGGTGTTGCGGCCACCCCCAACCTGACCGGAAACCCAATGACGGCGGAAGTCATCGACAGGGAAGGCGAGTGCGGTTTTGTCTTTATCGTTGACGCCGATCTTGCGCGTGCGTACTGGCATTTTGGGTGTAGCTGGGGTTCAAAATTGCGGTCGCGGTAGGAGAATGAGAGGGATCAAATGATTGAATGATTTCACGATTGCAATCTCGCCGTGGAAGTGGCTAGAGAGCGGGGGTGCACAAAGGCAACATTAAGGCAACGAGGGGAGTGTTTGGTGCGGGTCTTGAAGTGTTGCTGAGCACGGGCCGCGAGTCGCATTCACTATCGTATCGTCATAAGTTCCTCTTACCAAGCAACTAGTAGAGCTACAGACGGGTCACAGTGAATTTACTACTCCGTGCGCTCTTGACCTAGAACAAATCATCTAGGTAGTCTGAGCTTTCCAAGCACCCAATATGGACATCTATGCCACCATGGGTATGTCCTGCCTCTAATATCTTTTCCGCTTCCTCCAAAGCAGACTCGGTGGCATCACTTAATTGCCTGGTTTCATTGTCATACGCGACCACCTCCATCCGTTGCGGATCATAATGTCCTTTGTGGTAGTAGCTGATACCACTCTTACGAAGACGTCTTAGTAGACCAACTAGTGCCATGGTCTCTCCTTCGATGATCATAGGGAAAGTTGGAGTTTCGAAAATGCGGATCTTGTATCGAAATTCGTCCTTTACTGGGTTGCATGCTTCCATCAATCCATCGCCCTTTCGATCTTCAATTTCGTCGGGATCCGTGATGCACCAGCTACCATCTTCATAAGGATCGTAAGCGATGTGCGAAAGCTCCCACATCATCAGCTTGATAGCTTGCGCGCTGATATACACATGCGGCTCACAGGACTGTCGAGCGACCGATGGCGGCGACTGAAAGATGATCCGTGAGGGTCTCCACGACGCCATACAAATGTTGAAGGATTCTTTCGACTTTGGGTCTTGGAATATCCTTCTCTTCTCTCTAGCGTAGCGGAAGATTTCACGACCAATCTGTCGACTGTATATGAACGCAGCTTGCTGTGCGAAGGCGTTGGCAAAATCTTCCCTTGTCATCATTCGCGCCATTTTAGCGTTCCTGCATGTGCACGGCGAATCGACGAGAGTGTTGGAGTTTGCTGTGTTGTAGACTTCGTGAAGTTCCTTTTGTGGGTTGTCTTGGTGCCAATCAGGCTGGTTTTCATCCTCATGGGTATGCTTGCGTTTCAGACCTGCGACGGGGGGCGGGATATATGAGTGCGATTTTGGTTCGTCGTGGGATTCGGGTTCATCATGCGATTCTGGTTCATCGTGCGCAAACTCTGGAACACCATGTGGTGTCGCATCCGATGGAACAAAGTCTTCAGTTTCCTTGGGGTCCGCATCCGCTGTGTCGTCATCGTTCGCTAGAATGGGGTCATAGCTATCTTCTTTCCTTACTTCTGGTACTTCCTCACTGGGAAATGAATGTAGTGCTGTAGAAGCTGCAAGATCCAGATTCTTCTCCTTCCGTACTTTGACGTGAGCCAGTAGAGCCTCGATTATTGCATCTGCGGATGTCTTCGGGGCCTGTAGAGATTTGATGTCGTACCCATCGTCCTTTAGCAACTTCAATCGTTCGATGTTGTTGGCTTTCTGCTTCCACGTCTTTTTATCCCAGACTTTGTCCAAGCTCAGCCCCTTGTGAGCGATGCCTTTACATGCTTTCTCTTCCCAGATATGATCTTCTGACGAGAGTTTCGCGCATGGATGTGTTTGTGAGATGGTAGGAGCCGCCTTAGGTGGGTCAGTGGCTGGTACAGGCAGACTGCGGGCGAGAACATCGGAGTGCAAACTTATCGGCGTTAAAGGTAAAGGAGGCGCGAGGTGCTCGGGGCTGTTTGCTTCCTGGGTGCTACAGACATCATTTCTCGCGCGCATCCGCTCAATGATGTCTTCATCTGGGTGTTGATAGTTTGAACCATTGGCAAGCGCTTGCGCACGGCAAAGCTGATCGATGGTGAGATCCTTCGGCCTACTGTTTTCCGTATCCCACGCATGGTTGATACAGCGAGGCTCAAAGGCGACAAAGCGATTAGTCTTTTGTGAACGCTGGTGAATCCTCCTATCGATGCAATGCATCTTATACGAAGCAAGTCTTATGACGGTGATTAGTGTCTCGTAAAAGTGCAAGAATAGTTTTCGGTACCGGTTTGCTATACAAGTACTGTTTAGCACTTCTCCAAACCAACGTACTTGGATGAAACTGGGTGGTTCTTCCGTGTAGGACAAGAAGGCCAGCCAAAGAAGTAGAGCCGAATGGTTGTGCAGGGAGTGAGAGATCACCGGGGGGTATAGTCCGCGCCCGTAGTTATACAGAAAGCAGGTACATCTTGTGGGGCACATCGCTTTCCCTCCACGTCGTGTGACATAGTCTTTGGCGCGTGTGAGTGACGCTGGATAGCTTTCACCCGGTTGAATCGCCACGATGTTCGTGAAGAAAGCTGGTTGAGAAGCGGATCGAAGAAGACCAGTAGGGCGTAGCTGCAGGCCGAGCTCTGGTATGTAGCGTGTGTGAAAGATCAATAGTAAAGCCGCCGTAGTGAATATACCGGATCCATATCCTTATACTAACAGTCAGACGCATTGTGGAGTGCAGTAGCAAACGAAGGAAGCTCCAAGTGAAATGCACCGTTCTAGACTGGACGACAGAGTTAAATGTATGTCGTGAGTAAGATGTAGCAGCCTTTTGTTAGCGAGGCCATATTGTACTGAGTTCATCGCGACGAACAAACTCTGATGTTTCAAGATTCCGAGCTCGCAAAGCAAACCTTCTCATGTGAGTAACACCCACCTAGAGTCGGGAAGCTTCCGGAAAGGCATTGATAAAATGAGATAGGACTCTAGTTCTCGTGGCCACGCTTGAGGCTCGAGCCGCCATAGTGGAACGAGATGACAATAAGACCGCTTGTTCGACGTCACGGGTGACAGAACCATTAAAAAGATGCGCAGCAGAGATCCCTGGAAGGAGCAGACTGCTCGTTCGTCGTTGAAGGTAGAGTGTTGGAGTAAGCACGCGTCCGATGAATTCTGCAGTAGTGCTGCTCTGGCCAAGGACTGACGCGTTATTCGGGCAAGCAGCTAAGGGGCCTCATCACATATTCCAGTCGCAGTGTAACCGAACATTGGCTTTTCTTCGCGGAGCATAGTTTCCGAGATGGCGCTGATGGCGCTGATGGTGGAGGTGATTGAATTCGGTGGGTGTGACAGATACGAAGTCTGGGCGGGCGAACTTCGGAACCGAGCGCGTGAGCGACGTGACACACTAACTTTAGTGGCGTCATTCACCCAACCTCCTTCAATTCAAACACGTCTTTCCTCCTGACATCATTCCTTTCAGTCTGACTGCCCTACTCTAGTCTCATAGAGACATCGCTGAATGGATATTTAGTCCATGTCTCGCTTTCACTTAACGTGTCTTCCGGACCCCAGCTTCGACCATCTCACGCCGTCCATTCGCGACAATATGCTTCGCGACCTTTCTGAGCCCATTCGACACGTACATGCTTACTTGTCGATTCGTTCTGCATTCTCTACATCGCGTTCGCTCCCAATAAGGTGTACATCCATCGCGCCATTACCTCCACGCTCACCGTCTCCTCGTGTCGGCCATCGTGTCATCTTGTTCAATGTCATCAGTTACATGGTCATTCCTGTATATCGAAGATACCTTCAACGCGAGTAGACGTTCGATCGATCTTTGGTGCCGCTTATGCGCGCATCCGTGTGTATTCATGTCTCCATCCGTTTGTTTTCGCGCTGTCACGTGACAAGGCGCTTGCTGCCTCCAGGGCAGGCTGCTTGCTATTGGCTGTCCGTGCTAGCACAATCACCTCTATCAGCACAATCAGCTGTACCGATACTACATTGTTGTAAACACCGACCCCGTCCTCCCCTCGCTGCAGCGGACTGGCAATGGCCGCGCCTGGCAGCAACCGCTATGCGATGTTCGCTAGTGCAGACAGCAGCGAAACTCCCGTCCGCAGTCCCGCTATTGACCATTCTCAAAACCCATTCCTCAACCAGATTGCCGATGACTCAATGCCATGGCAAGAGGTCAAGAAGCGCGGCGCTCCTGCAGTACAGCCGGCACCACCGGTTCGACGCTCTCCGCAGGTGCTGAATGACCGCACCAAGGCTATCCTCAACCGCCCACGCGCCCAGCAAGGGCAAGATCGCATCCTCTCGGGCTCAACGGACAACACACCCGAAAAAGCATACGATCCACACGAGAACTGGTGTGGCGTCTGCTCGTACAAGTTCGCCAACAAAGCTGCACTGCTCAGTCATATTAAGCAGAGCGTCGGACACGAAAACTATTGCAACCTCTGCAAGCGCGTCTTCGTGGATCGCAATGGTCTCAAAAACCACGTCGACAATGCAGCGAACCATGAAGTTCATTGCAACCTTTGTCTCTCCGCTTTCAAGGACGACTGGGCTCTCAAGAACCACTTCGAGAATAACTACAGCGTCGGCCATGAGTGGGTGTGTCTTACTTGCCTGCTCGGCTTCAACGCTCGCGCTGAGTTGGAGCGACATCTTCAAACCGCTGCGAAGCATACGTGGTGCGGAACATGCCAGCGCCGATTTCGCAATCAGGATGAACGGGATGCACATTGGGAACAGACGAACAGTAAGTGGTCTGAGAGATTCTAAGTTGCGAGCTCGTGTCTTTTTGCCTGGTCAGAGCGTTCATTCTCTTGTTCAACGATAACTTCACCTTAAGGACTTGACTGACCAAGGTAAGGACATAAGCATTGCTTACAACCAGGTTGCGACTTCGATGGGCCGGACGAGTCCACGCTTGCACGGCATCTCAAGTGTGATCACTTCCAGTGCGAAGGCTGCAAGCGCATACTACCGAGCTTTACCAAGCTTACGCAACACTACGAGAGCTGTGCATTCGCACTTGCCTGCCCCCAATGCGACGAGCACTGTGCTGGAAAGACCCAACTGGGTATTCACCTCGAGAACTGTTTCCTTTGCGAGGAATGTGGCTTCCACACTCACCACGAGGGCAACTACCACATTGTGAGTGATCTGCCACGCGATCAACTCGCGACTGCCACGCTGACAACACACCAGCACATGACTAAGCACAGGTCCGCTGACATTGGCTGTTGGGCCTGCGACGCACCGATGCGCACCTACTCCAGTCTGATCAATCACTTGGAGTCAGGCAAGTGCCCCAACTTCAACGACCCGGCACTTCTTACGCGCTGTCTTGGAAAGTGGTGGTACTCGGCGCTTTACATGGATCTCGATATGCATGCGTCCATTCGCATAGGCCGCGTCGATATCCGCGAAGTACAGCGTTGGTCGGCAGCTGGTGACCTTCACCCTTTCGTGTGTCGCGACGAGGGATGTGGAAAGGTCTTTGGTCATCTGAGTTCGCTGGTATTGCACTGTGAGAGTCAGGCTTGCGGCTGGGGTGTCGATCGCCTGAACATGCCTGGGCTGGAGAAGGAGTTCAAGCACACGTGTCTTCGGAGGGACAGTGCCACTGCCTAGGAGCGAGTGCAACCTCCGATGGTAGTAGAGATGCTCGAGGATCGACCTGAAACGCGGAGGACAGTCATTCGTCCTGTCTCATCCATGATGCTTGAGCTACGCCAGAATATGCTCATTGAACATGCACGGCTCAGTCATCTAGCTTATAACCTGCCATGACGAGTTCGTTGACCCACGTTTCATGACTGTGTTGACTCGTTCAAAGTGTATCTAACCACCACATCAGGCGCACTAGTGCATCGGTCACTATACAGCCAGAAGATGCGAACTAGAAACCCAGCTGGCTATAGTTATAGTATTACATATGAGCTCATTTGACTCCTCTCCCAACCCTTGGTGTACTTCATGACACATCTCACGCGTAACCTTCTGTCATCACCTTGTCAATGTCCTACCGCCTCCGCTCACCCGTCTCGCTACCTTTGCCCTCTAGACGCCCAGTGATCTTTTTCTCGAACTCATCAGCATGAAGGGTTCTACCTGTCTTGTCCCTGAATCGCCAGCTGACCCTATTCCATACCATTGAGCAATCTTGTTGTAAGATGCGAGCGACTAGACGCAAGTCATCGGCGGAGAAAGTATCGTCGGGTTTTACTTCGAGTTCGAGAGGACGAGCGGCGATAGGACGGGCGTTGTTGTTGTTGTTGTTGTTGTTGCCGTTGCTGGTATTGGGCTGAGCGGGCGCCCGCGGAGGCATTTGGTTTGAAGGGACTTTCTGCCTTGAAGCTTTCGCACCTCCGGCACCGCCGCCGGTGTTGTTTTTGTGGTTGTTGTTCGTCCCTTTAATCCAGTCGTTTCCACCGATATTGTCCCAGCTCGCGGCAGCATCATTCGCGACGTCTCCACCACCCGTAGTGGCGCCAGTGCCCCATCCAACTTGGGTTTCCCAAGCATTCGTACCAGTGCCTGCAGCATTTGCCCCAGTGAAGTCCCAGTCTGCAGTACCGCCCCATACATCGGGTGCTTTGTCCCCAGAATTGTTCTTGTCACCAGACTCGTCTTTGCTGTTACCAGTATCTTCTCCAAACGTGAGACCCAATAAACCGCCATCATCCCCCGTTTCCTCATCCTTCTTCTCTTCTTTCTTCGTGTCATCCTTGTTGTTTCCATCATGTTGATCTGTTTTCTTCCCCTTCTTTCCCTTCTTGCCTCCACCCCCTTGGTTGACCTCGTTGGCCTTGTATCCCTTCGGTTGGATCTCTTTGAAACGGTCGATGCAATCTTGCTTTGTCTTACCACCAATTTCTTCGCCCATCTGAGCCCAACTTTTCGAAGTTTTAGTTTTCAGCTGTATCAGCTTTTCATCTTGCTCTTTAGTCCATCCGTTTGACTCTCCATCCTTCTTGTCATTCTCTTCTGGGACTGTGTTGTTGTCCGGGACAGTCGTAGCCTCCCAAGGTGCTGCGGGTTCGTCTTTCTTCTCTTTGTTGTCGTCGCCACCTGTAGCATCTGGAGTAGTACCCCAGGTAGCTGCTAATGGATCGTTTGTGTCATTACCCGATTCCTGTACGACCCATCCATCACCTTTGTTACTTGAGGCCTTCTTCGAGCTCGACTTCTTCGATTCGCTCTTTGCGTTGGCGTCACCCCACCCATGGTTACCCCACAAGTTATCTCCATCAGTGGCGGGCTTAGTCGAAGCTGCTTTCTTTGGGCTACTCTTCGCGCCTACTGGCTCCTTTGCCGGCCGTTGTTCAGAAGGTACCTTCGCGAGGCTGGCTGCAGTAAGTCGTGGTTTGCCGGTGCCTGTGAGTCTGCCTTTTCGTCCGTCGCTCGCGGTCCACTCTACGATGCGACCAGGAGTAGACATCTGATGGTAATTAGCTTACAAGATTCGTCATGGTATTCAATGGGGGCAGTCACTATGTTAGCAGGTTGGCCGGGCTTCCTAGTTTGCGGCGGAGGCGGAGGTGCGGGTGGCTTTACTTCCTTGTACGGCTTGTCACTAAAGCCTAGGATGTATGCCATGGACACTCTACGCGGAGCGCCATTTACATCCGTCATCCCGATAGCTTGGAGGTGCAAGCGCTGAGTTCGAAGTGAGGGCGTTGACACCGCTCGCAAGAAAGGACGCGGTCCGTAAGCGACGGCGACGAAAACGCCGAGCGGAGACGAGCAGGAATTGAAGTGAATAAAGCAAGCTGGGGTTGAGCGCACAAGAAAGACGTGCTGTTGTTGCGGGGACAAGTGTGGGAGCGGACTGACGATGGTCTTGGCGGCAAACAGATCTGTTCAGAACCTCTAAATTTGGACGGCAGAAGAGAAGGGTACATGGCAGAACGATAACAGAATCAGAAGAAAGGACGTCATCCTAAGATCTACGCGCACAGAAGAAAGGAAGTGGACGACGAAGAGGATATTTCATGAGAGATACATGGGTGTTACCTTCCGCCTCAACTCGTTGACGTAGATATCCAGGCTACCAGCGATCTGAGCTACTGAATCACGACACGTCATCTCCATAGTCCTCAGCTGTACCTTGAAGTTCTGTAGTAGCGCATTGTGGTAATCGTGCGAGACCCTCAAGGGTAGCGGATGTCAGCGCACGCAGACTGCACATCGAATCGCGAAATTGTCATGTCATCTACTGGTTCCTAACAGATTGGAACAAACGCTGCATCGCATCCAGAATTCACTAGGAAGGCTGTGAACGAAAAACAATATTGCGGGGTGTAGGACAGAGCAGGACGCCGTTCGAAGGAAGTTGAGACGGAGCCGTGGCTGACTAATCTGAACGCTAACGTTCTGGGCCCTTGCATTGCGGGCAAGCTGGCATCTCCGTGTACGTAGCTTGGCGCTCGACGAAACACCGAATTCGACACGACAGAGCAGCATCACCATACACCCGCCATGCTGTTCCCATCTCTCGCCATGCTCGCTGCGGCGAGCAGCTTGCTGTCATTCGCGACGGCGCACAACATCCAAATGAAGGCCCACCAGCGCGAATGCTTCCACGAGTCCCTCCACAAGGACGACAAGATGACAGTCACGTTCCAAGTCGGCGACCGGGAGTTTGGCGGCAGCGGAAACTTGGAGATCGATTTCTGGGTGCGTCAATGAGACTCCAATTCTGCCTCCAAACAACATAGCTGACTATTTATCCACAGATCGAGACGCCCTCTCGAAGCTACCAAGTCCACGAACGCGGCGTATCCTCCGGCGACCACTCCTTCGACGCCAAAGAAGACGGCAAATACACATACTGCTTCAACAACGAGCACTGGGGCGCGAACACGAAGGAGGTCTCGTTCAATGTGCACGGCATTGTCTATGTCCCTGAATCGGAAGCCCCCCAAGACCCATTGGAGAAGGAGGGTGAGGAACTACACTGGATAGTTGGGAGAGGACAGTGCTGACAGAAACAGTGCGAACAATGTCGGAACTTGTTTCCCAGGTCAAGGACGAGCAGAGCTACATCATCGTGCGCGAGCGCGTACACAGGAATACTGCTGAGAGCACGAACGCGCGCATCAAGTGGTGGAGCATCTTCCAGTTGATGGTACTCATCGGTCAGGGGTTCTTCCAGGTGTGGTGGCTCAAACGGTTCTTTGAGGTAACCAACACCCGTGCATCCTATCATCATTCCAACAGTACTCAACTAATCCCGTCTACAGGTCAAGCGTGTTGTTTAGCTTTCCCTCTTCTTTCTCACGAGCTGCGTGTGGCGCAACATCTCTAGTTTTTGCCGCTAGTCTACGCACTTTGTCTCGATTCTTCTGGCGTTGGAAGCGTTGAATAAGCACAGGAAAAGGCGGGAGTATGGTGGTTACTTTATGACTCATCAGCGAGATCTGGGTAAGATTACATTTTCATATGCAGAGTTCATCCAGTTCGCTCTATGTTCCACGGGTCTGCTTCTGCCTACGAAGCTTGGCACGTATTGATTCGACTAAAATCTGGTTTGGGTCAGCTGATTCGAAGACAGCCTGGCACCTTGAGAAGAAGATCATTCTAGTGGTTGATGAAGACAGGTTCCGTGAATGTTAGTGTGGTTAGCCCCCCTCAACGTATTACTGAATCATTCACCACTATTGCTTCCATCTGCGGCATTTCTATATAAAGGTGCTCATATATCACTTCATGTTGATAAACTTCTATCTCTACCTCGATGTTCCCAGCTCGTTTTTCAACCCTTCGTTTGTCATTAATCTCCTGATCCATCTCATTACGTCAACAACAGAACAGTCAGGCAGCGACGTTGCAACCTCAACGTGGTCAATCCGCCACTTTGTGCGCGTTTCTATCCGCAGTTGTCGGGTGAAGGCGGGAGACACGTCGCGAATTGGCACTGTCGGTGTACTCCCTTGTGTTGTCGGGGTAGCGTGCCTTCTATCACTGGTCGCTGCTGCCTCCCATACGACCGTCACCACGAGCAACGGCAGTATAAATAGTCAACAACCGCCGCCCGCCTCCTTCAACACCAAATATGAGCCTCTCGATTCAACCTGCTGCAAGCACACCAGATGAACCCTCCTCAACATGGCGCGCCTTCCGGCTGGCCTCAGGCTATGAGCTTGGATGACGTGCATGACGCTGCATCCACGCGCAAAAACTCGATGGCTACCTTTGGCGCTCCCTCTCCACAAATAACTGCGGCAAGTACTTTCATCTCAACTCCTCTTTCCCCTGAGCCCGAAATTCTCCACCAGCCGCAACATCGGTACAACGTGCCTGTACCACATTGGGCGAACAGGCAACGACCACCTACTCCGCCCCTTCACCACCTCGACGATGTGCGCCAACATCATCCTGCGAAACCATTGCGAGGCCCTTCAGAGTATACATCGCCTTACAGCACATTTGCACCAGCATACATTCATCCCTCAGTATCGAACATCCAGGGTTGTCTGTCACAACAAACTGTCGCTCCACCCCCTCGATTTCATCCATCTGCCAATATTCTGCAACCGTCGCCTCAGCAGCAGATATTCGACTCCCAACCTGCTCAGGGTAAAGTAGCCGCCACGAATAGCTCTCAAGATATCTTGCTAACTTATTACTAGTATGTATCCCTTGCTATCACGCCAAACTAGGGAAAATCTGAACAGGTCTGGAGCCTACATCGACGTTAGGGCACCTACCTTGCAGGTTTCCATGCTGATGTAGGCTGCAGGCCTGTCCAGTTTTTCCCTTGATCTTACTATTCGTGCTAACAGCTTGACAGAAAGCGCCCTCTATCCAGCATTGGCCAACTCACAACCTTAGCATGGTAGATGCACAGAGCAAGAAGAAGCAGGACGAGTACAAAAGAAAGGGCGAGGTAGCGAGGAGAAAGACAATTTCCGCCCAAGCCTCAGCGCCCCAGTACGAACTGATCAAAGAGCCTACATCGATGCCTCGCAAACGCAAGGCTTCAATTATTGACGACTTGACAACTACACCTGCACCACCTCCTCGCTTTAGACGTCTTCTTCCGGGTTCACCCAAACCAAAGCATGGGCAGCAACAGAGCTTCACAAGCAGCCCCGTGGTAAACCACCACCCGAC
Source organism: Alternaria incomplexa (assembly GCF_024043165.1). Lineage (NCBI taxonomy): Eukaryota > Fungi > Ascomycota > Dothideomycetes > Pleosporales > Pleosporaceae > Alternaria > Alternaria incomplexa. The sequence continues at coordinate 1,141,881 of NW_026249856.1, forward strand.
TCCTCATCTACCGCAACCGGGCCCCATGCACTACATCGATCCGCGGCAGTATCACCCACCACCGTATATTTCTCCCTACCCACAGTATCAAGAACCGGTTCATGCGCGACCCTTAGTTTACATGCCTCAACATCAACCGCATACGCCCGCAGCACCTCCACCACCGCCTCCTAAGATTGTCCACCCTGAGACCATACCCCAAGATATCACAAGCACCTACGACGAGTACAGGTGGCCGGTCGTTCTATATGAGCTTGAACCTGGACATGGCTTCGACTTTGCCGAGTCCTTTTTACAAGATCAGTTGGAGGAAGGAATCTACCACTCAGACAGCAACAGATGGGACGCGCATATTACAGCAGGCTTCATCAAGAATGGAAACAGAATGTCGCTTCTAGTTTTACATAACGCTGCGAACCCGTTTCAGTATGACCCACCGGCCACAACGACTACCAGCATCGGCGTATATGGAATGTTTGCTCATGAGCATAACGAGATCCATTGGACGACTGTTGCGCCATCTGTTCACAAATGGCTCCGCTTATCCATGGAAGCGGATCTTCTCACGGTCAAACAGAAGTGGTTTCCCAACATGAAGGCTTCTGACAAGCGGTTCCATCGCGCGTATTGGTTGGCTGCCAATAAACTGCCGCTCAACCGCATACTGAACCATAACGTGGCACCCGAGAAGCCGTACGGAGTGTTTGAAGACAACGAGAAGAATAACTTTGTGATTACGGAAGAGGACCTGCAGTACGGGTGGGATGGAGAGAGTGTATCGATGGAGGAATCGGAGAAGATCTGGGAGAGGATTGTCGACGAGATGGAGGGAGTGGACCTGGCGGACGTCGAGCATGTGTCTATAGGAGGATCAGAGAGGGCGTTTACGGCGGACTGGTTTAGCAAGTGAGGGTGTACTCGCTACCCAGGTATGCAATGCCATGAGCTCACATATGACGGGAAAGGAGATTTTCAGGAAAGGAAGTGGCTGCCTATCAGCCCGCATGTAGTATAGTCTCATTTAGAGAAATGACAGACGATCAAAACCATCAGAACACTTTGGACATTCATCTGCTATCCACAAGCGCTAATGAGAAAGCTAATCTAATTCCAACTCTATCAGGCCGAGGCCATGGCTCTCGATGAGAATAGTCCACCGTCCCACCGCGTTATCAAGACAAGGGCCTCTCTAACATCCAAATCTAGCACTAATCATCGATCTCCTCGTCTTGAACACTCATCGTCTCGACGCTCTCGGCAAGGCTCAGGCCCGTTCCACCCGCTCTCAAGGAAGGTTTTTTCCCTTTGCCCTTTGTTCTCTTCTTGCTTTTCGCACCGCTGGTCTCGCCCACTGGCGGTGCATCCCTGACCCAGCGCGAAATGGCCTCAGCTCGTTCCGTACTGATCGGATATTCGCGACCGTCATCTTGCGCCCAGCGCTTAGGTGGGGTGGGTTGTGGCGACATTGGGTTCCCATCTGCGTCGCTAGGAGGAGATTGCTGCCTTTTTTTCTCGGCCTCCTCGTCCTCTCTGTTCCGGCGCTCGCGCGCGCGAACCGCACGCTGAAAGCTTTCTTCGTCGACGACGCGTTCGTCGGCTAGGGCTTCGAGGATGGCTTCGTGCTTCTGACGTTCGCGTCGTTGGGCTTCTGTTTCGCCGCCGCCAGATCCGTTCATGCCGTTCTTTCCTGCTACGTCTGTGGAGCCGTTCTTGCCGCCTCCATGGCCAGGTAGGGGGGCGGGGCGACAAAGGTTCTCCCAGGATGTTGACAGGCCGATCCAGTTCCCAGCTCTACGGAGGACTTCGATCCAATCTGCGCGTGCGGGAGAACGTGCGGCGAGGAAGATGGGGTAGCCGTCGCAGACGCGGGCGAGGCGGGCGGCATTGTGGGCGTGGCGGAGGTGTTCTTTAGGGGGTGTTTGTATGAGCGCGTGGCAGAGGAGGAGACTGTGCAGGGCATCTGTAATGAGGGGGTGGTATGTTATACTCTCGTGGCTATCTGCGAAGGCGGTGGCTGCTGCGGAGGCTGCGGACTCGGACGAGTTGCGAGGCGGTGGATACGGGGGTAGAGATGCGGGAGGGGCAGCATCGAAGAGCTGGGAGACCTTGAAGATCTCTGGTGGAGGGAGTTTGGGCCACGATGCGCGGTCAGAGGAGGATTTGGTTGGGCCGCGGTGAGGAACGAGGGCTTCGGAGATGGGCGATGAGGCGCCGTTTGTCTGCTCGATGAGGCGGTTCATATTCGGTTTGATCTTATCATTCGAATACCCGTTGGGGCTGCCGTTTGCCGAGTGGCCCAGTCTGCGCAAGAACTCTTCGGCGAGCTCAGCGGAGATACCGGGCGTGTAGTCGAAGTGTGAGAGGAAGGCGACATAGTCTCGTAGGGCGCGTTTGGCGTTCTGGCGGACCTGCTTGCGGGCTTCGAGGCGAAGATGATTGCTATGCGCTTCTTCTGGTGTTATTGGATCTGGCTCCTTACCTTCGGCGATTTGGGCATCGCGCCGTGCCTTTGCCTCTTCCGCTGCCTGTAGGCCGTCGAGGGCAGCATTGACGTGGCCGCATGCTATAGTGAAGTATACGCCCGCGCGATGGAACAGCAGCTGTGTCTCGAGCGAATTGGGGTGGTCTTCGTCGGGGATCTTGACTTCCTGCCGCCAATCCCGCCCATATTGTTCCTGGAGCGTCTTTGCCAGCACCAGCTGATCGTTGCCTGCGCGATGCTGTGCCATCATGTATCGCGCTGTGCTCAGGGCCTCACTCAGGTCCTTGGCCGAGTTCACGTAGTCCTCCTTGAAGATTCTTGTCAATGCGCGCGTTCGAAGGGGGCTCCCGTCGTTGGGTCGCTCGCTGATGATTTCATTCAAAGTATGCAAAGGTGTACACTGCGCCATCATGCGGCTGGGTATCTTCTCGTGGAAGAAGTGGACGTACTTGGCGTCGACGTTGTTGGGCTCGCGCTGAAGCACCAGGTGCGCGACGTCTTCCAGCGTGCTTGCGCTCTGCATGGTAGCTACACTGGCCGCGATCTCGTCCAAATGATATGCCTGACTCAGCTTGCTCGTCGCCAGCTCCCGCATGCGATGCTTCCGCTCTCTACTCAGCTTCGAGGTCCCCCCTCCCCCGTAGCCTATCCCCAGCGCGGCGGCATTGCCCAGCATGCTGTTGTTCCCATTGAGGCTGTTGCTGAGGGCGGCCGACGTCAGGCCCGACGTGGCGCGCACAGCCAGGTTGGTCGCCTCATCTACGGCCTTGCGGATCTTGACGAGGTCGTAGAAGACGGCGGGGTCAATCGGGTGGGGGCGCGGGGAGAGGTAGTTGCTGTGGGCGAGCGACTCGAGGACCTCGGGGGGCAGCTGCAGCCAGGGGCCGTGGAACGAAGAGATGTAGCGCCAATGCCTGTAGTCCCGCCATTAGGGTATTGTCTCTGTGCATCACGACGGCAGTACCCGCCCAAACTCACTTGTTGCGGCAGATGATGAGGGCAGACGTCGAGGGCTCGCCGGCCGGCTTCTTCGCGGTTGCTGCGCCGTTGGAGGCGGGCGGCGGCGTCGACGAGGCGCTGCCGTTGGGCGCGGCATCAGCCTGCGCGCTCTTCTTCTTGCGCGCCATGTTCCAATGTCTTCGATATACAACTCTCGCCGGGGACGTCTGCTCTGCACTGGCTGGAATGATGCCGTATCGATAATAAATTTCGTCTTGGCGTTAGCGCGGAGACGGAGCTTGCGTCTTTGTCTCCGACACGGCACCCTTCACCTCCCTCGTCGCGTCGTGCCAGCCATCCTCCTCGCAACGCGCTTGCTTTCACCTCGATCGCGTCTTCTCTCACACAGCGATGCACCTTTGTGCCTCGCGCTATCACACCTGCCCGTGTCGTCAGGCGGCAGGCATGGGTCGCCCTTCCTTCGCGTGATGCTTGACAGGGGCATGCAACGGCCTCCTGCAGCGCCCTGTTCTAGCTTTACCCCACCGGTTCTTTGCAGGACCTTCCACGACGACTTCCTTATGATGTCACTCATCTCCTAGTCAAAGCCCTCGGCGTCTTTCTTTGAGCTGGATATCTGGTATTCAATCAGTGTTGCTGCATATTCAGCCATTGATCACAACCCCTTCGCTACACATCCCTCCTCACCAGCCAATCCCACCGTCTGCACTCAGTCTGTTGGTGTCGGCACACGGTCCAGGCTGCCATATCGCCCGCTGGACTTCTCACGGCTTCCCGATATATCACCGTTATTGGAGGGGCTAAGTCGCTCGAAGGGGCCTTGTCCGGATTCTATGCGAGATTCGCTGACTGAGAGTCGTCACTTGGCATGATGGCTGTTTGCTCCCACACCACCCAACACATTGGCACCATGTCTTGTGCCCTACTACATATCCCAGTCGATGCAGAACGGAGCCTCTTCAAGCTTTTACTAAGACCACATGAGAAGCATGGTTAGTCCAGAGTCCGCAATGGCTGGACTACGAAATGTCTCTTGGCTCCAACTTCAGCGCTGGGTTCAGCCTCATGTAATGGCCAAGTCAACGAATGCGGGAACGCTGTAGAGACATGGAGCTAATCATTCACGTTTGACGCTTCCAGGTCATGACGAATTGTGCACACATTTTTTCAACATGCGCAATCAGTGGTCATGTGCACGCATCTTCGGCAGCGAACGCGCATCATGCAACATTATCGTGGCAATCGCTGTACACACCATCTCTACAGCCTTCGCGAGAGTGCCTCGAGCTCTACCTTCCCAAACGGCTTAGCGAAACACGTCTCGCACGAACTTGAAGCTTGTCCCTATCGGGTCAAAGGGCGCCGGTCACACTGCATGCATCTATCGTTTCTGGGAACTGATCCCGCTCGGGGATGCATGCGCAGATGTACGCGTACCCAGAGCAGGCTCCTGAAATATTGTTGATATGCAAGAGCTGTCTGCTGTACTGAACTTACATCTGTAGCGCATTGGCGTGATCAGGCTATCCGAGTGTCAGTTTCATGAGTTGTCTACAGATCGGAAACTGGAGTCTCGGTCTTGACGCGGATGCTCGATGTGACTACAACGGATTGTCATTCCGACGAACGCATTGCCGACGCCATTGTCAAATCGTTGCCACGTCCGACTAGTGCTCCATGTTTTCATATCGCGAGGATGACAAACCACGCGCGCCACTGAGGCGCGTTGGCGTTGCGCACCAAAGGAACGCCTAGGCAAAGCAGCGTATTCCAGTATGTTCAGAGTGTGCCGCCATCGGTTGAGGGGTAACATTTGCTAGTCATACCCAAACCCAGACAACTCATATCATGCCATCTGCGAGATGCACGAATTGTCTCATACTTCTTGTCACTATGATAACTACCGAATTATGCAGACTGGGCCTGTTATGATCGTCGTCGTTGTAAACGAACGTTTCGTCGTGCTTTCGATCGTCGGCTGCACTGACACGGCACACGCTCCGTCCGGGAGATACTCGACAAGGATGCTTGGCCGTCTATTCGTGGAGCTTGACTCAAAGCTTAATTCAAGGCGCTAGTGTGCGGCTTCAACGAGCCTTGCGCGGGGTGGCTGACGGAAGCTAATTCGGTGCTGATGAGGTGTATTGCGGGGTAATTTTGTCCAAACATCTCTGTCCCTCAACAAAGAGTCCTCTACCACGCCATTTGAGTTCGCCGTTGCCAATCCACTAAGTCAGATGTACGCGATCCGGTTATCTCCAAAAAGCTTGAGTAAGGCCCGAGGGCGATGCTAGTTGCAACTCAAACCTGGGTTGCCTCTGCTTAGGCATATCGGCAGTGTGACAAGCGCCTGTCTAATATCTTACCGGCCCCTGCTGGTGTTGACAGCGTGACTACGTCTTTGCGCCTCAGTGGTGTGTTACGAAACGAAGGCCGAATCACAACTACGTCGAAATCTCCACTCCTCCTCGCCCACACCTCGGTCTCCAAGACGGAAGGTCGAGACTTGAGCAGGGTATCAGACATGGCAGCTGCAGTTCACTTCCTCATTGGACATCGCGGGACCGACATGCTGACGTCTTGTTGCCATGATTGGCAGTTCCTCGACGCGATTTCGTCTAGACGTTCCCAGCATGTTTCCATGCGGGTAAGCGGTTGAGAGTGGGTGTGCTGACCGGCCACCCAGTAGGCTCAATCGCAGCGCTGTGGCTTCGAGACCCAGTTTCATCGACAGGACGCTACTTTGTGGTCGATAACGCCGATGCCCAGGATGTGCGGAGTATATCTTTGATATGCCGTGCTCTAGGGTAACCCTCAATAAGTCTCCTCCACTGCTCAACGAGGCACTGTGCTAGCTCTAAAACATCTTTTGTCGCTTTGTTTTTGCTTGCTATCTGCCAACCCACTATGGAGTATCTCAGGAAGAAGGCTCAAGGAAGCCGACAAGCGATAGCCACTGATACTACCCTCCAGCGGACGATACGGTATGGCACGAAAGCCGTCCGCGCCGCACCTTCAGTGACAGGCCAATATCTACTTCAGAAGGCGCCCATCATTCAATGGCTGCCGAAGTACAACCCGCGATGGCTACTGAACGACACATTAGCCGGTATCACTGTTGGCGTTCTGCTCATCCCTCAGTCTCTGGCGTACGCGAAGATTGCGACAATCCCCGGACAGTATGGACTTATGTCGAGTTGGCTGCCTAACTTTCTGTACCTGATCATGGGCACATCTAAGGGTAAGTCGGTGCTACTCACTGCAACCCTTCTTACTAAGACTCGCACAGATCTGTCTACTGGTCCTACGTCGCTCATGGGTCTCTTGACAGCGGAGATAATCGCAGATGTTGCCCAAGACGGATACTCACCGCAAGCCATCGCTTCCGCTGTTGCTATGTCCGTCGGCATTTACTCCATGACGCTAGGCTTGCTCAAGCTAGGATTTCTGCTAGAGTTTATTTCCGTGCCTGTTCTGAGCGGCTTCATCTCCGCAGCTGCCATCGTCATCATGCTCGGCCAAATCCCCTCGCTATTCGGCATCACTGTCGGCTCCGGTACGGCGAACATCATTCACGACCTTTTCGCCAAGATACCACAATACGACGGTCCGACATGCGGAGTGGGTCTTGGGGGCCTTCTACTGCTCTATCTCATGCAGAAGATGGGACAGCGCTGGGGCAAGAAGAACAAGGCCATATGGCTGCTAGCACTTGGGCGTAGTGCTGTAGTCCTCATTCTCTTCGCTGGTATCTCGTACGCAGTGAACAAGGACATCGACCTTGAGAATGACGATCCTGTCTGGGCACTCAGCAAGGTAAAGTCTGATGGGATTGCAACGCCTCGCATGCCAGACTCGGCACTTATCGGCAAGGTATTCGCCCGAAGCATTGCGCCCTTCATTGCAGCTGCGCTTGAACATCTAGCTATCGCTAAAGCCTTTGGTCGCAAGAACGGCTACGTTACCGACGCTGCACAAGAGCTAGTTTATCTCGGCTTCACCAACTTCTTCAATTCTTTCTTCTCCTCCATGGCGGTCGGAGGTGCTATGTCGCGGACTGCGGTCAATTCAGAGTCCGGTGTCAAGTCTCCAGCTTATGGTTTGATTGCGGGTGGTGTGGTCATCCTCAGTATCTTCAAGCTTTCGCCAGCACTATACTGGATACCGAAAGCTACATTGGCAGCTATCATTGTTACGGCAGTATGGCACATTGTAGTTCCCCTCAAAGTCTTTTACGGATATTGGCGCACCTCACTCGTCGACTTTACTACCTCCATGCTAGCTTTCTGGCTCACCCTCTTTGTCTCCTCAGAAGTTGGGATCGGCACGGCCGTCGGATTCAACATCGTCTACCACCTCCTCTTCATGGCCTTCCACCGCGTTCACCGCATAACGTCTATCGAAGTGGCTTCTCACGGCCGCCAATCCGGTATGCATCCCACTCCTCTCGATACCCAAGTATTTCGCATCCACCAGTCTATGCTCTTCTACAACGCCTACCACATCAAGACGCAGTGCCTCGACGCGGTCCAGACATTCAACTCCGGTGATGTGGCGACGCTAGAGGCTGCGCACGCAAACCGCAACTGGAGTGTCGCTGGCAAAGATCGCGCATTGCGTCTCCGTACGAAAGCCGAGATCCTCGAAGAGCCTGTTCAGATTCGCAGTGTCGTGCTGGACATGTATGCCATGCATAATATCGACACAACAGGTCTTACACATTTGAAAGATCTGAAAGCAGATATCGAGGCGTATGGTGGGAAGAGTACGCAGTTCCGACTCGTAGGGCTAAACGACCGTGTTCGCGAGCGCTTCGCGAGGTTCGGGTGGAAGCTCCGCGATGTGGCTGATGTCAATAAGAAAGGCACGATGGTATATGACACAGTCGAGGAAGCTGTCTTCCGCCGCTCAAGGACATTTTCGTCGGATGAGATCGAAGTGGAGCCTACCGAGGTGTTTGTTGTCGGTGATGAGAAGAGTAAGGTGTAGATTCCGGGTTCAAAGGCCGCATCGCGGGTGTGCTATGCCTGTAGCTTCTTCCACTTCCGCTATCAGAAGTATTGTCACGATGTTATGATGAAACGCTCGTTATTCTTCAACTATACATAGTTTCACGTGTCTATACACGAGTCAGGATTCTTCTATCCTGCATGTATCCACGATTCACTCTAATCCTTGTGCTTCGTACAGCGACCCGGCCCAATCTTGTATCTCTCTCGCCTCGAGCGCCGACTCTTTACAACGTCTTCTAACTTCGTTTCACTCTACACTGTTTATCTACTCGCTCGTCTCGGCAAAGCTCCCGAACATGCCTCTACAGCACTTTCGGTTCCGTGCCATCTGCTCTTCCTCAGACAGCGCAGGATCGATAACAGTACGAATATTAGACTTTAAGGCAACTGGAATGGCGCCGCGCCGACCGTACACATAAGTCTCGACCTCCAAATCTTGGTCAAGTTCCTGGAAACTGTAAAACGTCCACTGTAGCGAGCTCTCCGGGAGAGGGTTTGCTGGCCTACCATGTACTGGTAGAGTTACAGCAGTCATGGATCTTCTTTCACCAAAGCTGGCCGGCCACGGATGCGGAGATGACCTTGTGCCGTTGGGAAGTACATCTGGCTTAGCCCGCGGACTTGGAGACCGTCCGTAGTATGGCCTTGCTTTATTCGATTTTATCAATTTACGGAACCGTTCTTGAGCGCCGGGAGGCGAGTTACGCCAATTTTCGTTCGGAAGTGAAGACGTGCTTCTGGGGGGCTTTTGAGTTGCAGTAGCGGTACTGAAAGTCGCGTTGTTGATGCTCGACGGCTGTGATAAAGCCGATGCAGGCGGACTGTCGGGTTCTTCTTCTGGACAAGTCAGGGTGATCTCTGGGAACTGGCGCACTTTCCGAGGGAGCGTGACACTTTCTTGGTCTTCAAAAGGCTTCAACAGATCTAACAACTTCCTTTGGAAGGCGTCGAGTTCATCCTTGTTCTTGGGGATTGTGGGCCGCTGAGGTGCTTTAAGAAGCGCGTCTGATTTCGCCGCGGAAGTCATCGGGGCGAGAGCTACTGGCTGATTGCTCAACAATCGAAGCTGCAATTTCGCTTTGTCTTTGTCGCTAGGGACTGGAAACTTTACCGCGAGCGCACGGTCAACTGGTAGTTTCTTCTTGGTAGGAGAGGTAACGTTAAGTGGCTTAGGTACAAGCTTGGGTAGCAATCGCGTCTGCGCTTTGTACGAAAGTTGTTTCCAGAATGTCTTCGAATCGAAGAGAGGCAGTACCTCCGTTCGCACTTCCTCAGGTTTGTAGTCCGTGCGCATTTTCGCGGAGTGAGGGAGCTTCATTATGGAGGAGCTAGACCTTATAAACCGATCGAAAGGGATCTTTTCGGCTACGACAGCTTTCTCCACCCTCGTTACCTCGATCTCCGACTCACTATGGGACGCGCGCGCAGGAACGATTATCTGCGAAGTACGCAACGGCGAGCTCTTTGCCCGATATATCCCATCCTCGCGCGCTAACCCCGACTTCTTCTTGGTCTTCACGCTGTCCCTGTGTTTGCGCAGACCCCAATCTTTTCTTTCTCCTACATTCTTCCAGAAGACTCTCTGCGCTACTTCGGTAAGACCAGCCCGCCGAGAAATCAAGGCTGTCCAGTCGGCCTGTGCTTCTGGGCAAGTATGACAGTCGTTCTGGCAAGCGTGTAAATGCCAGATTATGGTATGAATTGGCCAGCCACTACTTTCGCAGGAGAGGACGTCATCGCATGGCTCAGGGACTCCTCTGAAGGAGACCTCGCAGACAGGGCAGCGAGCTGGAGAGAGTGTTTTAAGGCAGATCAAGCGGTGGTCGAAGGCGTCGAGATCGTTCATACCCCACAGATCTTTGTGGCAAAGAAGACAGGATGTTTTCTCCAGGTCTGGTGAGAATGATGGTATCGGTGTGGATGATTCCTCTCTTTCATCTAGTTCGCTGTTCTCGACTTGCAGCGTCTCCAACGAGATCTCGTCGCTGTCTCCAATCTCCCTTTCCTGCAGGGAATTCTTCACAATCTGACTCTTCGCTTCCTTCGCCTTCTCTCTTAGACCATCCCAACACTTGTTGAAATGGATGTTTGCTTTGGTTTTGGGCTTTAGCTCTACTCGTTGATAGCAGATGCCACAATTGGGTTTATCAGCCTTTATGGCCTTCTTTGGCACAGGTGGTGGTTGACGTCTGGTGGGAAGTGGTGGATCTTTGACTCGGGCTGCTGGGATTTCTGGAGATGGAGGCGCAGTGGGGGCTTCTAGGTTGGGCATCGCATAAGTGTTCATCTGGTCAGCTTTGACCTGAACAGTTCCAGGGTGATATAATGTGAGAACGGGCGCTTATAAGACCGTGGAATTGAAGTTGTGTTCCTATAGCTGTGAAATAGGTCGAGCGGGTGTGATTTGTCTATAAGAAAGCCGTGAGTACGAGAAGCTTAGCCTAGTAGATTTAGGTTACACTGAGTGTTTGTGCGTTCGGAAGCCAATGCTTTTGCACACATTCACCAAGCCAATTCAGATTTCACGTTACAGACTGCGAAGCCACGAAGATTCTTGCTTCACCCATCCTGATTGAGAGAGAATTGGCGTATTCCATGAGGTACACTAGGTAGGTTGGGTGGTGTCTCTCCATTCCCGTCATGAGCTTTAGCTTTTTGACAACTCGTCATATACCTGTAATACGAATGCGAACTTTTTCGACATATTTTGGTGGCTCTATCCTGTTCGAGGAAAGAAGTACATATCAGCCTCGTGCGGAGAACGACATGGAAGTCAAGGATCTAGAAGTCTACACTACGCTTAAATATTGGTATCTCACATTTTTTGTCTTGTCGTAGACTGCAGTGCATCTTTTCAATTTCCTCATTGTAGTGTGCGGCAGCAACGTCTTGTGCAGCCGGTCAAATGTGAGTCATGAAAGCTTAGTACTTTCTTATGGCGAGGCTACGACATTGAACTCATCTTTACCGCAAAAGCCATTCATACCAGGGTTATTGAGAGTCGGACGTGATAGCAGATCTTCGAGGTCACCAAATGAGATGTGCCGATACAATGTTGAGCAAATCGGAGAGTATCGCACGATCGTCATCAGCATCATTCCAAGCTGAGTGAAAACCCATTGTTCGTGCATACCGCATTCTAGCAAACCCCCGTGGGCCTATTCAAGCTAAATCATGATTACATAGAAGCTCTCTCGACCATCACGCATCTGCACAACCGGTTAACATTGTCTATCATTATCCATCGAAACATGTCAGCCCAGGACTACATTGTCATTGTGAAAGATATCGAAAAAGGCTGCGCTACATTCGGCCAGTGGGACCGCCTCAGCACAAACATGGTCTTTGCGCTTCCATGGCGACTTCTGCAGCAATGTCCAGATGGACTGATACCAGACGAGCCCGAAACGGTAGAGAAGTTGGCCGAAAACGAAGATGCCTTGTCGGACTGGGATAATGAGGACCGCGGCGTCCGGTGGGACGCAAATTCAGACTGGACTTTCAAGTCTCTAGAGAAGCCAGACGCACCTAGTACCGAAGAAGACGCATCTGAAGACTTTACTCCGCAACCGAGCCTGGCAGATTCTGTCGAAGAGGAAGTCCTTGCATACATAGCGATACTACACACTTGCCAGAAGCCTTACCCGCATGTATTCCCGTTAGTGCTCAGGAAGGTCCCAAGGCGCCTGAGCTGCAGACGGAATACTCGTGATCTCATCGATGCCTTTCGGAGTCTTAGAGCGTTTACCAGATCACGATTTGGAAATGGCTCTTCAATGCTAAGAAACGAGCTTCTGGTGAGCCAAAACGAAGACCACGCAACCACGGATAGTGATGTTGTTAAACTGGACTCATTCAGGTTAGCGCATCTTTGGTACGAGCGTTTTGACTCAAGGGCTGGGGAGTACGATATGACGGGCATCAAACTGCTCGAAGAAGAACCTGGCCAGATAATAGTCCGTGGTCCTAGAAGCTTAGCACAACAAGAGTACTAATGCCAGTATGGAAGCATTTCAGCCATTAGACTTGTTGATAAGAATTCCACTTGTGCTTCTCGCATTGTGCTGCATACACACTATCAGATCTTAACAAGTATACAGTTCTAAAGATTATGTATACTCCCAACTAGAAGATGATTTACTGGAACACTTTTGTGAAATGGGATACGAGTTGCAGCCGCCCTTGGTAAGGTCTTCTTGGCTCGCACTGGATCGACATGTCGCGGTTTTGCTTCCGCGCTGATAGCTGCTCTTGTGCTCCGAGGCAAGCGCGCCGGCTTGTGAGATCCCGGTATTGCAGCTAGCGAGATTCATGATCAAGGTTGTGCGCCGCAAGATTATAACATGGAAGTCCGACTTTGTTGCCAACGAAGGTATCCGTTATGCGAAACAACGATAAAGTAGAACGGAGCAGACATCAAAGTGCATCTTCATCCGCACGGAGGGTTGAGAGCGCCAGGCTCAGGAAAAGCAATAAGCTGCATGATGCAGGATGGAAGCACAAGACGAAAGGTGGTGTTGCGGATAGGCAAAGCCGACGGCATCATAGCGTTGGGGGCGCAAGATACGTCATCAAACTCACGCTAGTACACGACTGGTTTAGCGAGGCTCGACACGATCGGTGTGGGTACAGCGCGGCAAGTTTGATTCCGAGCTTGTGTTGCGTTTGTGAATTGTATTGCATTATGCGTATGCATGGGGTATCAGTAAATTTTGGTCGATGGCGTGTATCAAAGCCGACTTTTAAGGGATCTTTTTGATCCACTTCCTTAGAACATCTGCCTGTTCTTCATCTCCACAGGCAAAAAGCACATCAATAGTGCAGATAGCCAAATACCACCAGCGCCTAGCCAAAGGATACCAGAGCTCTGATCGGCCAGAAGCTGAGCACCCGCAAAGGGTGCGACAATTCCTGCAATACGACCGAGACAAGAAAGCATGCCACTCACACTACCACGGTAGACAGTGTCGAAGAGCTCCGGCGCAGACGCGTACAAGACCGCATTGAAATACTGAACACATGTCAGTATTGGAAACGATGAGTTCGGAAATCGTCACTTACGGTTTGCATAATGTACTCCAATGCGTTCAATCCCACATAAGCAGCGGTCGAAGACACCTGAGTATACATTGCCATGGAGATACCCTGGCAAAGGGCAGAAAAGACCAGTGACCACTTTCGACCCACGAGAGGCAGCTGAATGGATGCAAGAGCCAATATGGCACCTATGATACCCGGGAAATAGATAATCAAGTACTGCTCATAGGTGTCGCTCACAGTTCCTCGGCCTTCATCGACGTTGTTGCGTAGCAGGATAAGCGGAAGGAAGGTACCCGCCAGGTTGAAGGACCAGTAGTCTCCCTGTTTTTGTTAGCAGGAAACATAACGATAAAAAGTCAAGCTGCTTACCATGTATGCCAGCGCAAGCAAGACGAAAGTGAAGGCGGTCAGCTTGTTGGTGAAAATGCCCTTGAGGCGCGTAAGCTCCTTGCCGAATCCTTTGATGACTTTCTTGGTGGTATCCTTGGTACTTCGAGGGGAGTTTCGTGCGCTCGATCTGGTATTCCGCTTTTTGGTGAAAATTCCCTTGAGGCGCTGAAGCCCATTGCCTTTCTCGGGGGTAGCCTGGGTAGCCTGGGTAGTTCGAGGTACCTCAGTGGAAAGTCGTGCGCTTGACGTGGCATTGGACGATACCTCATCTATGGCGGCAAACATCTCCATAGTCAACGTTGGAGCTGGCTGCTTGTTGAACTTCGCAATCCTGTGAAGGACGTCAAGGGCCTCCTGCTCTTTTCCTCGCGCAAGCAGGAACTTCGGGGACTCATGGAAAGTGAAGACAAAGTACCGAAGGAAAAACACGGCCAAGGTCATACAGCCAAGCACTATGACAGTGTAACGCCATCCCATGTTACTGTCAACGGTACAGCAAGCAACTCCAGGCTCGACGTCTGGACAAGCCGGCGCATCGGGATCGCAGCGCCATTTAGCTTGGCCGGTGGTGCCGTAGGCAATGCAAGAGGCAATGGCGACACCGATGGGCTGCCACATGGAAAGAAGCGCGACAAGGAAGCGGCGGTTATGAGGTAGAAACTCGAGCGCGATGGTCGCATCGATAGGAATGTTACCTCCGAGGCCCAATGACGCGAGGAAGTAGATGGCGCATATCGCAGGGTAGTTATACTTGGGTGCGGCCTGGCATATTGTTAATTACCGGTAATCGGATCTGCGGCTTCATGAACATACCAGCAAGAGTCCGAATACGGAGGTAATGAGACAAGTCAAGTTGAAAGCCCACTTGCGTCCGATGATATCCACAGCAAGACCAAAGCCGAGCGCACCGACAGCAAGTCCTGCGTTAGCAATTGCAAATATATCTCCAGTGTGTTCGTCCGAAACTCCCATCTGCAAATGCTTTAGTTCACGGTACCCGCTTTGTCTGGCCTAACTCACCTCCTGGTAGATGGCAGAAGCAATTAAACCAACACCTTGTGACCAGGCGAGATCAAGGAAGTATCCAAAGCCACAGAGGAACCAGATGCATATCTGGTATCTCCCCATTCCAAATTTGTCGAGCTCGACATTGATGAGGGCGGCCTTCTTCTCAAAGGTGTTGAGCGGGTTTGCGGCTGTGCCTTTGAGAATTGCAGCGAAAGACAAGTCGGTTTGGTCGACGCGTTCTACGTCGTTGTAGATGGGGATTTCGACTTTAGCGCGCGCATTTTCGGGGTGCTCGACGGGTATCTTCTCCTCGTCGCTGAGGTGCGCAGGGCTGCGCTCCGACTGCTTGACATCCATCTTGACGGCGGGAGGGCAAGCTACTATCAAGGGCAGGGTATTGTCAGGTGACTGCGCGTAGATTGGGTGAGAGTAAGTCGCCTCGTGGTAATGGCAATTTACAGGGTCGGTACCGTGGGACAAGGTATTATACGTACGCGGGGAACGAGTAGCCCTTTCACGCTACCGTCGACTACTGGCGAAACGGATCTAAGCGATGAAGGCGCTACGATCTAAGTGCTGATCCAAGCCTCGTCCGTTCAACGGCCCTCATGTCCAAGACGGCAGAGGTTTAGCTGATCCGATCTCATTGGGTGCCACCGACTGATGACGGCATAGCCAGTAGCCTTGTCGCGCGACTTTGCCTGACCCTGTTCTTGCATGGTTTTGTTCCTTCGGCATGGCCGTGTAGCGATAAATCTTGGACAGCGACTAATAAGATGCACTAACAGCTCAGCTGATTAGAGTCTGATAGGTTCGCCGTTCCGTCGCGATGCGATTGTAGAACATAAGCGGCGGCAAATGCACGGAAACCAACAGAGATGCACTACGCAGTGCCTAGACCAGTGGCTCCGCTTGAGGCTGAGGGTTACGCAGGAGGAGCAGCTGCACCGTCATTTTCTGGCACGCTTGCTGCAAACTCCTCTCCACTCTCCAATATCACCTCGGAGCTCCACTACCAATCTCAATCTCGCCTTCCACAAGACTGGCGCTGGTACCGAGATCTCTGTTTGCCATGACCCGCCCTCCCCAGTTTTTCGAGATCCTAGGTTCGTTATCGGCGACTGCCCTTTCCATATGTAGTTTAGTGTAGAGCCCGATAACGCCACACGAAACATTGAAGTGATCGCATGGCCCGCCTCGGTTACCTGCACACATCCTCACGTCACGATTGATGACTTTTCTCATTGTATCCACCACTATCTAGGTAGCTTGAGTGCGACTGACACGAAATGACTCCCCTAAAGACTCGTATGGAGGTCATTGTTAGCTCTCCGGCTAAGCGTTGTCTCATCACCGAGCGCGCCAGGACGCACTCGGCTCACATCTGCCGTTCAAACGCCCAGCAGAGAGCTCGTTGTCACTGTCACAGTTCATCATTGCCCGAGCAGCCTTCGAGATCGAACAGCTGACCAAACGGTACCTATACGGAATCTGCGAATTCATAGCTTTTGTCGAAATCCGCGATCGCTGCTGCACGCTTCAAGGACAGTTTATATGTGTTTGCATAGCGCTTCATATGTCGCTTCCGTGGAACCCGTAGTGCTCTTATGAGGGTTTTCCCATTCCATTCCCCGATCAAAGCTCGCTGCTCACGGTCTTTTCTTTGATATATGTACGCGTTGCTAACGTGTAGCTGTCGTTCTAGACATTGAATATCCTCAAGCTTACCTGTCTACATAAGCACTCTTGCGCCGCGAAATATCGAGCTCTCTAGAACACATCGCACAAATACACCCAACACGCAAATACGCAACATCTCGACAATTCCAGTATACACGACCAACATACTTACCTACCTACCTACACCAATATAACGACTCATCAGCTTACACCAAATCATCAATCATGAGCCACTCTTTCTCTATGAAGTTGCCTTCGAAAACCGTGCAATTCGAGGAACAAGACCCACAAAAATGGATCACATACTGTGACGTACATCGCCTTCCGTTGCTAGCTGATGAAACAAGGCCAATCTCTATCGGAGAGACCGTCCTATCCCAGGCCTCGGGCAGGTTTCTATGGGCAGACTTGATGTTCGAGATCGTCAAACGGCAACCCACTACATCTAATATCACTGCTTGCCTGAAGACTGCGCCAAAAGATCCCATGGAACTGGTCACATTGTTGTTGCAGGTCTACAGCAATGTACTTACACGAGAAGAGCGTGAAGAGCTGTCTTGGATCATACTACTCCTAACATACAACCAACACACTGGCCGGACCTTGACTCTTGCAAGTCTCGATCGCATGTTATTTGAGACCTCGCTGACTGGCCGCACGGGCACCTCTCTCGGTGAAAGAACACGCGACAACTTCACTCCTCTGTTTGATCTCGAACAAGAGGATGGGATCTCTCTCAGTCATCTCAAGGTCCACGATCCTGCACGCGCTTTTGGGCTTACGTGCACACCTTCCACAACGACTGTTACTTTTGCGCACCCATCGCTCACTGAGCTTTTTCTTCAACACCGCGACAAATCTCTCAACGGGAGGGTGAAAGATGCCCCTGTCTTCAACAGCGCTGAGCTACATTTTCGCCTACTACAGCAATGCTTTCTTAGTTTCGCTGAGCCTCAAAGCGAACCTTTGACCGAAGCGGCCGAAGCGGCCGAAGCGTTTCGGAAGTACGCCGCTACTCACTGGTACACCCACCTCGCAGGCACTTTACCGAGTGACAATGTCGAAGCCCTGAATCTTTCGGAAGACGACCGCGAAGAGATGTTAGGGCCTCTTAACCATTTCTTCAAAGATGAGAATATCGTGCAGCACTGGTGTCAGCACCTACCAGCAACATTCTTCAGCAGAGCCAGATCCGAAGATGTGGGCGAGTTGAAAAGTCTTTGCTATTACCACTCAGACCCAGAAGCGTTCGAATTTATCAAACTTTGCGCCTTCATGAGCTCCAAAAGGTGGCAGAACTTCTGGCTACCAGTAGCAAAGGTTCACGCCAAGAAGGGACTACACGGCGACTGGGATCGAAACCACTCACTCCAGGTAATCTTCCACATCAAGCATCTCGTCGATACAGAAGATGCAGTCGCAGATATCCGAGGAGAGTTGTCCCAGCAAGAGATGACTGAGGCTGCGGAATGGACCGAGTTGGACTCGAAGACACGTCCGCCTGAATTCTCCTTACAAGAAGAGAGCTCGGGCTTGGAAGAGGAGGATACAGTGTCTTCTGAGGCGACTCAGAGTATCATTGAGGCATGATTGTGTTTGAGTCGGATGTGCTAGGGGGTTTCAAGGTAGATGTCAGCAGGTCGAAGAGAGCGTTATGATGCAGCCAGTAGTACTTCAAGATACTTAGATCTATTCTGTAAACGCACTGAACACACTGAGAGCTGTCGGGCTATCGTAACATAACCCGAAAACCTGTTGCATAGTCGCTGTATTGATTCAGGCTACATGCGATGCAAGGTGAAGAAAAACATATGGCCTCGCCGAATAACTCCGACCCCATGCTATATATCCAATCACCTTTCTCGTATCTCTGCCCATCCCATCCACCTTTCCAGTCTTTTTATTCAACCGTCTCCACCACGTCGTTTGACTTCAGAGGAGCCATCACGATAGGTCTCTGGTCGGTCTGCACAGCAAATCCCGACGCACCTGTCGATCCACCCGCAAGCGCCTGCCTCAGCTGATTCAAGATGGTGAACTCCGTCCGCAGCTTAACAGCGTATACAGCGACCTTATAGAAGCCCTGCATGAAGAAGCGACCGCTATAGGCCAAGCCCAGGACGCTGGCATCGAGCATGATTATGAGGACGTTGACAGCGATCAGGTTGCAGAGATTGTCTCGAGTGGTGCGACGACTATTGCCGAGGAGCTCGAGGCTCTGGAAGTACTTCGATGTTTGCCAGATATATAGAAATCCGATGACGGATTCTTGGGTGAAGAAAGCGGCGACTTGTACTTTGTCCCAGATAAGGTTGGCCTTCGCGAGTCGTGCGCTGAAGCGTGGGTGGCGCTGCGATCAATTAGTATGGTACAGTTGCTTGCGACGAGAGACGTGCAGCAATCATCCCGAACAAGACTGTAGTAAGGCCAAAGATGACCGAGTTAGTAGTGATCATGTAGAGAATGTAGCGATCTTTCTTCGTGTTTCTCCACACGAGGCCGAGGCGTGAGTAGAGAACAAAAGACTGAGCGACGATGAAGACGAGCCATGAGAGATAGATGAAGACGATGGCCGAGTAAGAGGTCCACTTGTTGAAGTTGGCCAAGATGATGGAGATGCCGTGGACTACCAGCCCCCAACTGCAGAGCAAGCAGCTCCAGAAGTAAAGGCTGCGACGTGTTGCCCTATAGAGCAGGCGGATGTTAAGCTCTATGCAGATGAACCATGCAATTCCTAGAAACGCTGCTGCGGCCATGGACGATGGTCGGTCGGCCAATTCGGGTGCCTTTGGGTTGCTGGAGTCTGTTTCTGGGGTCATAGTGACTAGCGTGAGAGAGGTGCTTCTCGGGCGGGTGTTGTGGAGTGTCGCGAGTTGAAAATTCTGGAGGCTGCGAGACGATGAGGTACAACAAAAAGCTTTGTCGGTGTGGGACGATATCGGTGGTCGAAAGTGTTCCCGCGTGGGCGTGCCTTCCTCAGTCACCCTCACGGTGACTGCCGTTCTAGACTCGGTACCGAGAAACCGCCCAGGACACGCGAGCACACGAGCACGCGAGCACATGGTGAGTGCCAAGACAATATCCTCGAATGCGACTGCTCTCCCAGAGGCAAGTCACAGTGCCTTCATAACAAATATCAGACTGGCAAACAAATCGGTGAGGGTTATGAAGCAACCTCTTACCAAGAAAAACCTGAACGGGTGCTTTACTGTCTAGACTAGTATCAAAGTGAAAGCTCACGCATTCCCTAAGATAACGTATACTTCTAGGAGGAGCTTTTTGAGCCTTTTCCTAGCATGAGGTGAGGTAAGAACGTGAAGAAAACGATAACTTTTAAGATCTGGCAAGTTGCATGACGCAACAGATGACAAACCTGACACCTAGCATGCTGTCGAGACCACGTACTTTCGTCTTGCACACCCCCAATCTCACTTTCTTGCGGAAGTGTTGACCTCAGCGACGTTCTCTTGCCTGCTCAAGATCTTCTTAGGGCCCCAAGTACCAGCTCTACCACCGGGATCAACGCGACCCTTCTTGGGACTCATCCTCTCACCACCACCAGCGCCTCCATTGAGCTCTTTGATGTTCTTGGGTGCGGCAGCCATCTTGATGGTCGATACAGTGTTCAGTGGTGTTACTGGAGCGTTGGCAGGGCCACTGCCAGCGCCGTTCCTCTTGCCTTTTGGCTTCTTTCCAACCGACGTCTCGATCCAGGCACCCCCCTCTTTCTTGGCCTTGCGCTCAGCTTCCTCTTTCTCGCGCTTCGCACGCTGTTCCGCTTCTCGCTCCCGTGCGGCCTTGTCGCGAGCCTCACGTCGGACGCGCTCCTCCTTGGCCCTCAGTTCCGCTGCCTGCTTCTCCCTCACTGCGCGCTCGCGGGCTTCGTAGGCCTTGGCAAACTCGTGCTGCTCGAACCGGACTTGGGCTTCAGTCTCAGCGCGGGCCTCGAGCTTGATGCAAGGGTAACATGGGAAGTGCGATGGGCGAGGCTTGTCGTCGTCGCTAATGTCGGGGCACACGTTGTTGGAGAGAAAGCCCGGACGGCACATCTCGATGTACGGGCGATCAGAGAGGTGGCCACATGTGTGCAGCTTCTTCCAGTAGAGACACATCTTGAAGAGACCTTGATAATGTCAGCAACTTGCGTAGACACGGCTACCAGCTAGTACTTGCGTTGTCAGAGCGTGGCTTCAGATTGGAAGACAAGGTCGCGATGATTTCGTGTGGAAGAAGCAAGGAAGAGTGGAAGGACTGCTGGTTTAGCCTGAGAAAGAATGGAAGGTGCATGAGGTGAGAGACTGTTGAGGAATGGCTCTTACTTCGCACATGGCTTATCGTATGCAAAGCGGCAGGAGCGTCTAAGGTGAGAGAAAGAGCGCTGTGCGAGGAAGAGGCGGCCCTCCCTCATCGGGTTGGCAACGACAGATTGCAAGGATTGAATTGAAACTGGGACAGGAAAGACGTGCGACTGAGACCAAGGGTACAAGATATTGAAACTATAAAGGGTATATCCATCGCAATACACAGACCATCGAGATCTGATGTCCATCCATACAAATATCCTGGGTATTCTACCTTCCTGAAAACATGCACTAGGTAGCATGTCGGGCCCAAGAGACACCGCAAGAAATGCCTGCAAGTATACTGAGAGCAGGAGAAAACAGCGCAGAGTTGTCTACGCCCTCATCTTCCGTCGCATCTCCGGACGGGCGCCGCGATGCTCAACCTCGGTGATGCGGCTGCCGCCAATCTCCTTGACCTTCGCTACGAGGGTGTCCGTCTGGTCGAGCTCTTCAATGTCATCGCCTCCTCCTATGCTCTTACCCATGAGCAGGATGTTAGGCACTGTTCGTCGGCCTGTCGACTTATGCAGGAAGGCTTGTAGTTGTTGGCCGATTGGGCTCTTATCGAGTTCGACGACGTAGGGTTCGGGCTTGATGTTGTACTTCTCGAGCAGGATGTGTTTCGCTTTCTTTGAGAAGGGGCAGTAGGATTTTGAGAAGATGATCACTACAATAAGTTAGTGACTGCGCAGGGCTCAAATGAGCGAGGAGTAACGTACTTGGACTCTTCTTCAAGATGGCATTGAGCTCCATCTCGACTTCGTGGTCCTCAAGCGTCTCATGCTCCATCATGGCTGCTTGATCGCGCGGCTTCCCGCCCTGTTGCGCGACGCCAGGGACCCTGTCGCCGTCCACCTTGACACGGCCGGCGACACTCTTCTGGTCCTGCCCTTCCACCTTGACCTTGTGATCTGTGTACTTGTCCTCGGCGTTCTTCTTCGCCTGTTCTTCGGCGGCTTTGAGTCGCGATCCGACGCTCTCTGCGTCGCGCTGCTTCGCCGCTTCTGCGTATTCTTTTTCTTGTAAGGCTTGTTGGGTTTTGGTGTAAAAGTCGGATGTTTGTGTTTGGTGGGCTCCTCTTGACATGTAGAACAGCACGACGACTGTGATGACAATCAGGATGCCAAAGAACCTCATGCGACGTTGCGACGGCATAATGGCGATGTGTGTAGATGTGGTATGTGTCGTGTGATGGGCGGGTGCGCCGTATGCGTAGAGTGTCAAGCTGGTGTGTTGCTCGAAGACTGCCGGTTACCAATGGCGGTGGAAGTATAGAGCCTTGTTTATGCGGATCGACGGGCGGTGCTGATAGTATCCGTGGTTCGATGGAGGTCCGTGGACTGCGATGGCCGCAGGAGCGCGGTAGAGGCGCGTGGTGATGATTAAAGGTATAGAAGACGTGTGCGATAATCCTGCAAGAGAAACGTGTACAGAAAAGAAGTACACAATAACTGCTATATTCGCTGAAACAGTGCGGCGGTTTAGAGTGTGTTGGTGAGTTGGTGGACCCGGCGCTGGAAACAATGTGGAGGGATGGTGGCCCTGGCTTCTTGCCTTGGTTCGCGTCATGCCGCTTTCCGCATCTCTCCTCACTCCATCCCGGTCAACCGTCCGCCTGCCAGCGCTGTGATTCGCGACTCTGGGCCACGGTGCCTGCCTAAATCCTCTTCTGTCCTGGGCTTCTTTGTTTGCATAGTTCCATGCGCTCCCAATGTCTGCCTAGACGGTGGACGGCACGCACTGTACGTAATTACGCGCACATGAGGGACCTGTCTTGACGCAGTGCGACACTCGATACAAACCCCATTCGAGATCTCCACATTGAATCCGCAAACACGCAGGAGCACAGCGATGCAAGGTGAAGACGTTGTGCTGTGCCTCCGCTGACCACCCATCCCTGGCCGACGACACTATCGAAATGCCGCCGACACCCCGACGGCGCGTGACCTCGCGTTGATGGAAAACGTTTCCAGCTTCAAACCAAGAGTGTCGGATCGTCTACTCCATCAACACACGCCGTCGACTACTCCCCGCGTAAGTGGAGGTGCCGTCTTGTCCCTCTCTTGGTGTACTCGAAGCATAGAGTAAGCTCCCCGCACCATGCGTCTCACGACGACATGCAGCCTGTGACCAGGTTCTCCACAGACGGCTGCAGTCCTGTACTGGGTTTAGCGCCTCGCCATACCGCTTTCGTCTGTTCCGCTACATGTTCCAGATCGTTATAGCATATAAAGCTCACAACGTCTGAGACTGTTCAGCTTAGTACCGTGGCACTTGAAGCAATCACGTTGTACACATCTCCTTGTACGATTCCAGTCTTGACCATTGCGTCATCCACCGTCCCACCATGTCTCCGCGCCTTTCGTCAACACCTATTTCCATTGTGCCTTCCGCGTCTGAAGTCAAAGCTGGAGAGCTCAATCAACGCAACCTCGAGATCGCTACCAGAGCGCTCTCTCGCGATGGCCTCGTGGTGTTGGAAGACATGATTGACCATGCAGTCTTGGACCGGTTGAACAAGAAGATGGTCCAGGATGCACTCGAATTGCAGGGAAGAAAGGACAGCCCCTTCAACTATAACAAAGGAAACATTCAACAAGATCCGCCCATGACCCAGGAGTGGTTCAGTGACGAAATCTACGCCAGTACGTGTCTATTGTAGCAAATCCTGCCACGCTCTAAACACATACTAACCTTGGATTAGATCCCATCGTGACGCAAGTCACTTCAACCACGCTTGGGCCTAGGCCTTCATTGCGCTTCATTTCTGGCAACACCGCACTACCACCAACTGCGTCATCGCCACCAGCCTCGCAGCCGATCCACAATGATGCAGATTTTGATCACCCCTCAATCCCTTTCGCCCTCGTGGTAAACGTTCCTCTCGTGACCATGACGCCAGAGAACGGCTCCACAGAGATCTGGCTCGGTACACACCAAGGCACCACTATTGCCGATCAAGAAGGCGAACATGGCGATCGTGCCAGCGGAAGGATCAAGCAGCATTTGCTCGATGCTCGTCGCGAGGTTCGGCCACCCACTCAGCCGGTCGTAAAGAAAGGTAGCATGATCGTTCGCGATCTGAGACTCTGGCACGGAGGGAAGCCCAACCTGAGCGAAGATCCGAGAGTTATGCTCGCGATGAGTAAGTTCCTTGCTGGTCTGAGGTTCTTTCAACTGACTTCTTTTCACAGTACACTTCGCGCCATGGTATCGAAATTCGATGGAAGTCGAACTGGCGGAAGAGCTTGCTGAACGCTTGTCGCCCGAAAAAACTGGTCTGCAGACCGCGGCCACGTACGTTTCGAGTGAGCAACTGCTCAAAAATTATCTGAATAGGCCATTTGGCAATGCGTACGATTTTGATCAGACAGAGAAGATTGACGATGTCTTCTGAGGTATATTGAGCGCAGTTGCCGCCGATCGGCCTCTTTACCGCTATTTAGCAACCAACGTGTCGGCTTTTACGCTGTCATCACTCAATTTCACTCGTCTCGTATCCCGCTCCGCCCACTTGGCACCGCCAATTTGCACTTGATATGCCCTGCAGCTTCGCAACGTCGATCATTTGATAATTGGAGGTGTGTCAGCATCACAGCCTAGCAGTCGTATGCGCCCACAGCTGAAACCGACTCCTCATTGGTAGGGCGGCTTACGCAAAGTGCTCAGTAAGCTTCAATGGGCACGTCAGCTGGAGGAGAAGTCAGGGCTTGGCGACCATCGTACGAACACCAACATCAGCATCAAGTGGCCCCGCCACGGACACCTTTCCTCTATTTTCTATTTTGATCTCTTCTGCCGATGACACGTTACTTTGCTTTCATGTTCTGGACCAGACCAGCTGGTGTCATCCTTATCTCGCCGTGGAACCGATTTGCATGTATCCAGCCATGTACACAATACCGGACGATCAGAGGTTACACGGCACAATTGCACAGCCAATGGTCCAAATGAATGCTGGAGATGCGACCAAAGGCATCAGAACAGCATTGGCGGTGGAGGTGCCGTTGATGGTACTAGCTTTGAGCACCGTTATCCTGAGAGTATACTCAAGGCTAGCGATCAAGAAGAAAATGGCGCCGGATGATGTCTTGATCATCTTGGGCACGGTATGTGAAGCCCGAATTCAATCTGCTACTATAGGAATCTTGTAATTTACTCAAGCTAATCGTAATCAGGCCGCAGCTCTCGCACGCACCGTCATATCTTGTATGAGTGCAGATGACAACTGGGGTTACGATCGTAAGGGGTGAGTGCGCATGCTGCATAGATCTTTGCGGGCCGTACTGACCACTTTGTCAGTCCCGATCGAATGTCGGAAGTTCCCTTCTACCAAGTCAGACTTCCATCGTACCTGTGGCACACCATACTCACATGCAACAGCACATCTTCGAACGCCGCGTAGTGTACATCTTTGCCGTTACGTTTACGCGTTTTTCGGTCTTGGCCTACTACCTCCGAATCTTCCCACCGGGGATGGCATCGCTCCGAAAGTGCTGCTACGTCCTCATCGTCCTGGCTCTTGCGCACTTTATCGAAGTCCTGACGGTTCTCATAGTCTTGTGCGAAGATATCAGCAAGCTATGGACCAGGAACTGGCTTGACTTCATTGGATCCCAGTGCTTCAGTTCTGCCCTATACAGTTACTCCGCAGCGATAGGGGACAGCATTGTGGATAGCATGATTTTCGCGCTCCCGATCCCATACGTATGGCAGCTTTCCAAACTCAGGATCCGGCAACGGCTTGGCCTTGTTCTCGTCTTCGGCTTAGGTTTCATCGTTTGCATCGTCGCATTACTTCAAATTCCTTTCATCAAACGACGAGAAGGCGATATGAGATACTTTGGTAGCGCCGTCAATATCCTGATCGCGATCCAGATCTCGTTTGCCATTGTTGCAGCTTCGCTCCCCGACTTACGCGCGCTAGTTGCACGCAGTTTCGCGAGATTCTCGCCTCTCCATCATCGAAGTCTCGCTACAGCCGGGCGAGGATCAAGCGCCGACAACGAAGGGCGCTCAGCCAACCAACGCGATGCCGAGCAGTGCTTCCCATCCTCGGCCAAGATTGGAGAGCCACAGGTTGCGTTTGACGGAAAAAGGGTTTTTAGAAAGCCAGACTGGCTGAGGAATAGCATTCCCGCAAGTTTGATGTCAACAATGATTACACACAACGAGGTCACTCG
Organism: Alternaria incomplexa; assembly: GCF_024043165.1. Lineage (NCBI taxonomy): Eukaryota > Fungi > Ascomycota > Dothideomycetes > Pleosporales > Pleosporaceae > Alternaria > Alternaria incomplexa. The sequence goes on from NW_026249856.1 coordinate 1,167,979, forward strand.
GTTGTCGAATGAGAATGACCGATGCCATCCCCAGAGATGATATCAGATAGCGGAATTAGGGTAGTCCTTAGCCATTAGCTATTCCCATTGTACACTTGTCAGATTTCGTGAAATCTGTCAACCGACCCAAAGAGTGGTGAGGCAGGTCTTAGGAGTTCAGTCTAGTACCTGTTCAGCTAGCCTCGAGCTATGTCTATGATCTGCATGAACTGTTGTACCCACTGCTGCTTACATCCATGATACCCCGCAATCGCGCAGTCGCAAGCTGAAATCCAGCTAGGCGAGTTGCCTTACATGCGAGCAGAATGCCCAACCCAAGTTAGATCATGCGTATGATGCCCACGCACCTGCCTTTCTTCCAAATCCTGGGGACCAATCAAGTACAGAGTATGGCAATGGGCTTCTCCGACGCAGAGCGAGGTGTGCTGCGGCCTGCATGTCTTACTGATGCTGCACGTTACTTCAGGTGCAGTGCGACTGCATAGAGCGAGGATACATATAAAGTAGGGTGATCGCCCGACCTAGGAAGTCACGACACACTCAATAGTTGACCCTATCGGATACTGCAAAGCTCGAATCATGGTAGCAACGTACGACTTCATTATCGTAGGAGGTAAGCTCTATCTCACTTCACACGTCTCAATTGATGCTAACACATATGGTGCTAGGCGGAACATCAGGTTGCCTTCTTGCGCATCGGCTATCCCACTCCGCGCGCAAACCATCTGTTCTCCTTCTTGAGGCCGGGAGCAGCCCCTCTGGTGATTACCTCCACGCACCCTACCATCGGTACTATGCGCAAGCGCTCCGACCTGATCTAGACCACGGCTATGTCTCCGAGCCCGAATCCGCTCTCAACGGTAGAACAATACCGTACACGCGGGGAAAAGGCCTAGGTGGAAGTTCCATTTTGAATTTCGCTGTGTATCTGTACGGAAGTCGTGAGGACTATAATCGCTGGAGTGACCTGGTAGACGACGAGAGTTGGAAGTGGGAATCTGTCGAAAAGTCTTTCCAAGCCATCGAGAATTATGACTTTACAGGCTCAGAGGATTACAAGCATATCGCTGACCCGAGTACGAACGCTCATGGCACGAAAGGCCAGTTAAAGGTCGGTCTTCCGCCTGTGCTCGAGAAGGGCGTGGTGCCGCAGATGGAGGCGCTGGCTGCGGCTGGGGAGAAGATCGTTCTTGATGCTAATTCGGGAAGTCCGGTGGGCATAATGGTCTTTCCGCATAGCTATAGTAAAGACGGGAGAAGTACCAGTGCGATCGCGCATCTTATGGACCCGCCGAGCAACCTTGAGATATGGACAGATGCGAAAGCAGAGAAGTTCGTATGGGAGGGGAAGAAGGTCACCGGAGTCGTTCTTGAAGATGGGCGGCAAGGTAGGTGCACTATCTGGATCGACGGGAGACGTAATGAGCACTGACAGGACCCCAGCGACGGCAAACAACGAAGTCATTATCTGCGGTGGCTCGATCGACTCACCTAAGCTCTTACTTCTCAATGGCATCGGACCAAAATCCGATCTGGAAGCTCTCGGCATCGATGTCAAAGTCGACTTACCCAGCGTAGGCAAGCACCTGAAAGACCACGTTCTCACTTTCATGACGGTAGAAGTCTCTGGCTCAATCAACGACAAATACGCCTTTGATAGCAATCCCGATCTCATCGCCGCAGCCCAAGAGTCCTGGACCAAAGACCAGACCGGTGCTTTCGCTCTACAGCACTCGTCGCTCTGGGGCGGCTTCCTCAAACTGCCAGATTTACAATCGTATGAAGAGTACTCTGCGCTTCCGCCAGACCTCCAAGAATTTCTTTGCAGAGACCAAGTCCCAGCGTACGAGTTCATCAACAACTCGATACTGTGGCCACCGGGTACACAATTGGATGCAGGAAACACATACATGACTTTCATCGCTTTTCTCATGAATCCGCAATCTAGCGGCTCGATCACCCTGCGGTCAAGAGACGCATCTGACAAGCCAATCATCACGTTGAACTACCTTACGCATCCCTACGACGTCCGCATCTTCCGCGAAGCTATCCGCAGCACATGGAAGAAGCTGACAGGTAACCCTACTATCGCGCCGCATATCGTGCGCACGGTTCTAGGCCCTGACTCCATGGGAGACGCAGATGTAGATCGGTTTGCGAGCGAGAATGCGGGTACCGTGTGGCATGCTTGCGGGACGTGCAAGATGGGTAAGGAAGGTGATGAAGAGGCAGTTGTGGACAAAAACTTCAGGGTTCGAGGAGTGGAGGGCCTGAGAGTTGTTGATATGAGTGTTGCGCCGGTCGTGACGAACAACCACTCGCAGGCTACGGCCTATTTAATTGCGCAAAAGGCTGCGGAGAAGATGGTCCAAGAGTATGGGCTGGACAGGGAGGGCTGAGAAGATCTTCTGGTAGACGTGGCAGAGCTGTCGGCAAAGAAAGTGCCAGTTGTCAATGTCTGTCAGAAGTGACCTTCCATCCTCGGTAGTGTTGAATGTCACAGCTTGTACCTGTTGTCGACTTACGGTGTAGTGATTGGCATGTGCGGCACGCAAGGCCCCATTGACAGCGTAGCAGGCGGCCCACACATCACACGCGCCCTGCAGGTACCGGATGATATTTATAGCCGGCCGGAACTCTCGAGTCTAGAATCTACTCCCAAAACGACAAGTTGATAGTTCTCCGGATGTTGCGGAAAGACGATAGAAATACCAAGAAGCTATTCGCAGCTAAGGCAAACCACTGCACGACGTCGCAGGCTGCATGGGCAGAACCAGCAAAGTGCGCGAGGAAGAATGATTGAGGAACTACCGCCCAAGGCCAAGCATCTAGCTTGGGCCAACACGGGCATATCCTTCTGGGGGAAATTGCTATGACGAGTGGTGGTGGTGAACGTGCGCGGAGACGAGGAGGATGGCCAGGTGATGGCGCGACGGACGTTGCTGGGTGAACGGGAGGCGGAGCGAGCGCTGAGCATCACTGTGTACGACACCCCGTAGAATCATCGTGAGACAGCACACATCCTCACGAATAGCGAAGTCATTGACATCACGAAAACGACACGACTTCTGTTCCCACTACCGCGTCTAGCCAAGTTTCAAAAATCCCGCAAGCGCATAACCCCGGTGTTGTTGAAGTTGGAGTTGGAAGGTCCCCAACCACCCCAGCCTCTCCCGCGGCTTCCAACCACACGATTATTCTAAGTGTACCCTTTTTACTTGCACACCTCCTCCTGCACGATTACACACATCCTACCACCTTCCTCTCACTTCCATACCCAAGTTCAATCATCGCTGACTCTTTTCCGTGGTTCGCATCCTGTACCACGCCGGCACCAGTCACGCACGCCAGCAGACACGAAAGACGCGCTAGCCAACGGATCGACCCCGCAGCAGCGATACCCACCCATTCACCGCTCCCACGCCGACTGGACGATATCTACGAATTGCAGCGCGCTTCTTCTGTCGTTTCCCCCCAATTCCTGCAAACGGTCCTGTCTATTCCGTTCGCAGTAAACCTCGCTGCTCTGCTGCGTTTGGAGAGGCTCAGTCGCTCGCTTTACCATGTGGCTTCTCAACGCTCCTCCCGCCGTGCTCGGCCTGATCGCCTTCGCCTACCTGCCCTCGGCTCTCGCAAAGCCCTACCCCGTCCACTTTGACGAGTTCGCCTCGCTGCACAACAGCTCCCAGCTGATCAAGAAGCAAGACTGCGCCAACCCCTGCGGTTTCGGCGGCTGGTTGTGCTGTCCTTCAGGCGCAAAATGCTATACCGACAGTGCCAACCAGGCGCAATGCGACACCAGCGGCGGTGGTGCCAACACGGAAGCGGCAGGCGGCTACTATGAATACTACACGACTACCTACGTCGAGACTGTCGGTCTTCTCACCAAGACCGAGACGCGCAGCACCTACATACCAGCGACAGCGACAGCCACATGCAGCGACTCGCAAAACCCCTGCGGCGGAATCTGCTGCGACTCTGGCATGTACTGTCTGAAGGCCGGCCAGTGTGCGATGATTGCTGGCGGCAGCTCTGGAGGTATCACACCCGGTGCCCCTCTTCGTCCAACTAGCTCAGGCGTCGTAGTCGTTACCTACACCGGCACCCCGACCGCGACCCAGCCCTTCCAGACACCCATCCCCACCGGCGCAGCAGGCGGCGGCCTCGTCGCAACTGAAGAGAGCAACGGCGGACTCAGTGGCGGTGCCATTGCCGGTATCGTTATCGGTGTTATCCTTGGTATATTGCTGCTCCTCCTTCTCTGTCTCTTCTGCTGCGCTCGCGCCCTTTTCGACACGCTCCTCGCCATCTTCGGCTTCGGCAAGAAGCGCAAGCACACTCACGAGGAGACCTACATCGAAGAGCACCACCACAGCGGCGGCGCTGCTGGCGGACGCACCTGGTACGGAGGTGGCCGCCCTGCTCGTCCTTCGCGCGCCGGCTCTGAGAAGCACAGCACCGGCAAGAAGGGTCTGGGTCTCGCTGCTGGACTAGGTGGTCTCGCGCTTGCGTTGGGTCTCAAGAGGAGACACGACAACAAGGTCGACGATAAGAGCACCACTGTCAGTGGAACATCATACATGTACAGCGACTACACAAGTTCGAGTAAGTAACCCGATTTTGCATTTCACTCAGGAAGACAGGTGCTAACAACCACCCAGGCAGCGCAAGTTCATCAGATCGCCATACACGCCGAACACGCCACTCATCGAGACGATAGTCGGATGACCACCGACCGATCTCTTTCCAAAACTGTACAAAGTCTTTTTTGCTTTCTAGTTCTTGTGTCTAGCCTCGTGCTAGTACCTTATGGCATGGGTGGTTTTTATCTCAGTGGGTACATGGGCTTCGACAAAGTCAGCCCTACTGGCGTTACTTGGGCGTTTGAGGCGAGCTCGCTCACGACTGCGAAGCGACGAATGTGTTATGTCCTTTTTGGTTTTCGACTTTTTACTATTTCGACGTATGCGATTAATGAGGATATGCGTATGCGTGGGTATGAGATATGGAACGGGGATGCTGGGGAAGATGTATATGAATGCAATGGATATGGACATGGACATGAAATTAAGAGGAACTGTGAATATTACATTGGGTTTCCAACATTGTTATTGAAGGCTTCATGGTGAATCTGTCACAACAATGTTACCCTATTCGCGCCATGACCCAAACGAGATTTGAGAGATTGCACTCTTTGTACGTCTTCGTCATTGGAGGGCCATGTGAAGGGCTGTAGTTCGGACCATTTGATGAATAACCAATGCCATTCCAGCAGCTCGGTGAAATAGTTACCTGTATCAATCCAGGATTCCAAGGGAGAAAACCTGATCGTCTGCACTCTGCGGCCTGTATCAAGCTCGAAACCCATCACACGATCTTCTAAATCTTGTCTTTGCGTACCTTCAGCCATGAATCTGACACAGACGGTTTTAGTTTGGGGGTTGTGATAGATGTAGATAATCAGATCGATCTCCAGTGACCAGTCGTCGCGTAGGGTCATCGCCGGTGAATCAGGTGCGTTAACGCAGATGTATGCCTGTATGATGTATCTGCACACAGTGATCGCTGCACGCTCTGATACCAGCGCGAATGTCAATTCTGGCCGTAGATCCCGAAGCCATTGCGTACCCATAAATTGGCGCCAGTCGCTTGCCTTCCTCGTGCCGAAGTCATGATGCTCCAACTTATATCCCCATCGTGCGAAGAGATGTTCGTGATCAACTTTAACCACATGAAGGCCAGGCGGTGTATTGGCGCTAATCGATCTTGGTACTTCAAATGCGTTGTTCATATGCTGGCGCGGTGTAGTCGGCGAGCTGCTGATGCTCTGTCGAGGCGTGGTGGGAGTATGTTCGACTGTCATATCGACATCATGCATGATGCTAGGAGAAAGTATCGAATGTACTCTAGGAGAGCCAATCTCGGACATCGTCGCATAACTCACGGCAGAAGGCGTTGCTACAATTCGTTACCATCGTGGAGCTGGTATTGTCCCCAAAACATAACTTACCAGCGACAGGGCTTAGGGCATGCATAGTGCTCTCTACGATGTCGTGTCTCTTCATCCACCTTTCGATTTTCTGTGGTTCGACTACCTGACCTCTTACGCGGAATCTGAGAGCAGGCTTGCTCGTCTCAATAAGGTATCGTTGTTGGCGATGTCTGACGATTGCCTCCATCTCGTCTGGTTTTATGTTCTTGTCAAGCTTCCATTGAGTCAAGCGAGATCTGTATTGGCGTATTCTGGGAAGTCAGTTAGCCTAGACACCTGGGAGTGATGGAAGAGCGGCTTGCCCAACATACTCAGCAGTAAAACCGAACTCCTGTTCTATCAAGATCCTGACTTCCGGGAGCGACCTCTTTTCGAAATGATGTAATTGTATTATCCTTTCTTTGTATGGATTCCAGTCAGTCTCGCGGAGAGTTCGCGCTTTCTTCTTTCGTGGACGTGTATCTGCGACATGACTCGGATGCAAAGGAGGAGGCTGCGATGATGTGACGTCCTCCTCAGAAATTGGCATCAGGTGCCAGTCGAGATCCATGGTATTATAGATTTTCGAAAGACAAAGAAGGGGAATGCGTATCGCCCAGAGGTAATGCTCGAGTAGGAAATATTGACTAGAAAGGCCCTTCAGTATTCCATCAATGTAGAGAAAAGAGAGGAAGCGTCACCTTATATACTCATGAGTAAATGGTGGACTCTGGCGGTGGGTTTTATGTGAGCCAGGCTAGGCTGAGCTGCAGTTGAATGCTATTGGCTGCGACAAAAGTACAATTCCTGCGAGCCACGCTGGTCGCATGCGCATAGAAAACGCCTCTCTGCACGACTGGTGGAACACCGAGCCAATTAAACTCTCGTCAGCAAAAGTACAAATTTGTATGTTCGACGCCTGAGCTACGGCACATGCAAAAGTACAAAACAGCTAGGTGCTCCGGAACTGACATGCTGTTAGGTCCTGACCGCTGCGGTTTCGCAGGATTTCCGAGAACCGCGCACTCAAAAGTACAATATCGAAGTATACATAAGGTAGGAGATGGGCCCTCACTCTCCCATGGCGACAGACACTCGCGGGCTTCGTTACTCTTGAGGAGATTTCTTGTTGATCTTACGCACTCATGTCTTTGAACAACCAGTCTGCGGACACCATCGCAGCCATCGTGTTTGGTCTGCTCCAACTTGCCGTTGGGCTGGTGTCTCTTTGGCAACAACGGCGTTTCCGACAAGCATACCGTGAGTATTATGATAAGCTTATTCGGAATTGCATAGACTGATAAGAAAAGTAGAGCAATGAAGCGATCGAAGAAGATATACCATCTAAAATGCGACAGCTGCCAGTGCCTAGGTATCGTTGCGCCTTCCTTGGAATAGTGTGGCGGAGCTGACCGACGCAAGGCTCGGAGACGTCAAACCAGAAGTGACCCTTTGGTAAACATCATGATTTGATGTTGGCGATGTGAGGTGCGTTTCACGGGCAGTCGGAATCAATGGGGACGTCATACCTTGTGAATGAAAGTACGCAGTCGCGTCGAAATCTAAAGCGGGCCCATGGTTGAAGGGGTGAAATCTGCCTTCAGCAGACTGTAGAAATTAATCTCCCAAGAGTCTATATCACCCTCAGGAGTTTGCGAACTTTCGTTTTCACACTAACGTAGACTGCAAGGTGGTTGATGTGTAACCGGTATGGGGTGAAGGAGCGGATTCGAGGCCCATGCGGAAGTGACGATTGCGCCAAGATTTAAGTGGGATGGCGCTAGGTGGAGCTCCAGCACCTTCGCCGTGACAAGTACTCACGTAATAACCTCCTCCCTGCTGCGCCTTCCACCCTTGCCTTCCTTCCATTTACAACCCCACACTCAACCCACTGCAGCGACAAACCTGTTGATCTCGTTTGTCCTTCTTCATATCCGTAAACAACAGTCTACACCTGGGTACCCCGCGACACTCGAGCCAGGCGCCCGCGACCGCCACATTTGACAGCGTCCAGCCTTCACGACCGTCGGCAAACTGGGGAAGCGGAAACACGTCGACGAGGACGCTCGTCCCAGCAAGAAAGAGAAAGCCATGGCGGTAAGTGCGCCCCATTGATTACTAACTTGCGCTTTGTTCGGTTGCGCGTCCGCATTTGCAACCATGTACTCGGCGTCTCCAGCGTCTCCGCCACTCTACACCTTTCACTAACTTCACACTTCTGCGTCCAAATCTAACATATCCAAGGAAAACATGCAGGTCGATAGCCCTGCCACTGCCGTCGAACAGCTCAAGGAAGCGTCCGGTAACAACGGCGACATCGATGAGTCCCTCTACAGTAGGCAGCTGTATGTCCTGGGCCATGAGGCTATGAAGCGCATGGGCTCTTCCAACGTCCTCGTTGCTGGTCTGCGAGGTCTCGGTGTCGAAATTGCGAAGAACATCGCCCTAGCCGGTGTCAAGTCACTGACACTCTACGATCCTAAGCCCGCCGCTCTCGCCGACCTGTCGTCGCAGTTCTTCCTCACTCCCGCCGATGTGGGGAAGCCACGCGCCTCCGTCACCGTACCGCGAGTCTCCGAACTCAACCCATACACACCTGTGCAGGAATTCAGCGGAGGAGATTTGACATCAGACTTGTCGCAGTTGAAGCAGTTCCAGGTCATTGTCCTTACCGACACTCGCCTCGAAGATCAAATCAAGATCGCAGACTACTGCCACGACAACGGCATTTACGTAGTCATTACCGACACATACGGACTGTTCGGTACTATCTTCACCGATTTCGGAAAGAACTTCACCATCGGTGATCCGACTGGCGAGAATGTCAACAACGGCATTATTGCTGGCATTGATGAGGAGGGTATTGTGTCGGCACTAGACGAGACAAGACACGGCCTGGAGGATGGCGACTGGGTCACATTCTCAGAAGTTGAGGGTATGGAGGGCCTCAACGGCTGTGCGCCTCGCAAGATCGAGGTGAAGGGGCCTTACACCTTCTCCATTGGCGATGTATCTGGCCTCGGAGAGTACAAGAAGGGAGGACAGTTCATCCAGGTCAAGATGCCCAAGATCATCGACTTCGAGCCCTTCAGCAAGCAGCTCAAGAAGCCCGAGCTTCTCATCTCCGACTTCGCAAAGTTCGACCGACCACAGCAGCTCCACGTTGGTATCCAGGCCATCCACAAGTTTGCGAACCTCCACAAGGGCGAGTTCCCACGTCCTCACCATGAAGCCGATGCGGATGAGCTCCTCAAGATTGCACAAGAAATCGCAAATGAGGGCGAGGAGAAGGTCGAGCTGGATGAGAAGCTCATCAAGGAGCTCAGTTACCAGGCTCGTGGTGACCTCAGTCCCGTCGCTGCCTTCTTCGGTGGCATGGCTGCTCAGGAAGTCTTGAAGTCAGTGTCTGGAAAGTTCCATCCCATCGTTCAGTTCCTCTACTTCGATTCGCTAGAGTCGATCCCTACCTCCACGACCCGTTCGGAAGAGCAGTGTGCTCCGATTGGCTCGCGCTACGACGGTCAAATCGCTGTATTGGGACAGGAATACCAGAAGAAGCTCAGCAACGTCAAGCAGTTCCTCGTTGGTGCGGGTGCCATTGGCTGCGAGATGTTGAAGAACTGGGCGATGATGGGTCTTGGCACTGGCCCTGATGGCAAGATCACTGTCACTGACAACGATCAAATCGAGAAGAGCAACTTGAACCGACAATTTTTGTTCAGACCAGCGGATGTTGGCAAGCTAAAGAGCGATGCTGCCGCAAAGGCAGTCCAGGTTATGAACCCTGACCTCAGCGGAAAGATCGTGACACTGCAGGACAAGGTCGGCCCGGAGACAGAGCACATCTTCAACGAAGAATTCTGGAATTCTCTGGACGGTGTGACGAATGCACTGGACAATGTAGAGGCGCGTACATACGTCGACCGACGATGTGTGTTCTTCCGCAAGCCTCTGCTCGACAGCGGTACTCTCGGTACCAAGGGCAACACCCAGGTTGTCCTGCCGTTCATCACAGAGTCTTACTCTTCATCTCAAGATCCACCCGAGAAGTCGTTCCCTATGTGCACACTAAGGAGTTTCCCCAACCGAATCGAGCACACGATTGCCTGGGCGCGGGAGTCATTCGATTCGCTGTTCGTCAAGGGTCCGGAGATTGTCAACCTCTACCTGACACAACCAGACTACCTTGGCGCATCGCTGAAGCAGTCTGGTAACGAGAAGCAAACTTTGGAGACCCTCCGGGAATTCTTGGTCACAGAGAAGCCGTTGTCGTTTGACGACTGCATCATCTGGGCCCGTCATCAGTTCGAGAAGAACTACAACCACGCAATTGCGCAATTGCTCTACAACTTCCCCAAGGACTCCAAGACAGGCTCCGGTCAGCCATTCTGGTCGGGACCCAAGCGCGCGCCGGACCCATCGAAGTTTGACTCTTCAAACCCAACACACTTCACCTACGTGGAAGCTGCTGCCACCCTACACGCATTCAACTACGGCATCAAGCCAAATGCGTCCAAGGAGCACTACATTGAAGTTCTCAACGATATGATCGTTCCCGACTTCCAGCCCGACCCTACAGTGAAGATCCAGGCCGATGAGAAGGAGCCAGATCCGAATGCGAACCAGGCTGGTGGCGATGATAACGAGTCGCTGGACAGCATTATCAGCCAATTGCCGGCACCGAAGTCTCTTGCCGGGTTCAAGCTTGAGCCTGTCGAGTTTGAGAAGGATGATGACTCCAACCACCACATCGACTTCATCACTGCTGCCAGCAACCTTCGTGCCGAGAACTACAAGATCGAGCAGGCTGACCGACACAAGACCAAGTTTATTGCTGGTAAGATCATCCCGGCCATCGCCACCACGACGGCCTTGGTCACCGGTCTCGTCAACCTTGAGCTGTACAAGATCATCGACGGTAAGACGGACATTGAGCAATACAAGAACGGCTTCATCAACTTGGCCCTGCCATTCTTTGGTTTCAGTGAGCCGATTGCTAGCCCGAAGGGTACATACCAAGGGCACGATGGCGAAGTTACGATCGATAAGCTATGGGACCGTTTCGAGGTGGATGATATCCCCTTGAAGGACTTCGTGGCGCATTTCGAGAAGAAGGGTCTGTCAATCCAGATGATAAGCTCTGGTGTCAGTTTGCTTTACGCATCATTCTATCCTCCATCCAAGTTGAAGGATAGGATGCCGCTTACGTAAGTTTGATTGATTCCCCTTCGTATACACGGCGTTACTAACAAAAGACAGTATGAGCAAGCTTGTGGAGCACGTGAGCAGGAAGCCAGTACCGGAGCACCAGAAGAACGTTATCTTCGAGATAACAGCTGAAGATCAGAAGGAGGAGGACGTTGAGATCCCATACGTCATGGTTAAGTTGAAGTAGTCATTCAGCACTTCGGTTGAAGATAGCAATGGACTGGATAGTGGATCGGTTCACGACAGGGATGATTTTCACATGAATTAGACGAGCATAGCTTGCATGAATAGACACTTCACAACACCCACTGCCTCATACAATATCTCAAAAGGGCGAAGTACGAAAATCTCAAAACGTGGTTGGAGAATACAAACACAGATTTCTGGGTTGTCTAACAGGCGGAAATCCCAGGACTACCTCCGCGCTGTTCTGCTGTGCTTCTTTCTGAAACATGTGAGGATAATGTCGGCGTCAACGCGGTACGAAATCTAGAAGCCAGAATGTAAACCACTGAAAAGGCTATATTACCCTACGATCTAGCTGAAGTTCGATTCCTATACTAATGTAGTCTAAAGCGCATCTGCTGAGTTTCATCCTTGTGTAAGGCGATCTTGCTAATCATGGATGCCGACCTCGGGAGACCGTGGGGCAAAATGCCAAGCATTACCGGTACGGCCCTGTCACGAATGTTGATTATCAAGCCTCTAGGACTTTCCTCCAGCACGCGACCATGTAGCACTTACGTCCACACCTACAGTCACAATCGCATACACCATGGCGCCATCACTAGAAGAGCCTGTACAGGTCGATTTCGAAGCACCTCTCAAGGCTGCGCCCAAGCTCGTTGCGCCCGAGCCAGGTACATTTGCCCCGCCACCCCTCCGGCATTATACTGCGACTCTGTGATAACAGACTGCTAACACCATCGCGACAGAACACTGCCCCGGTCCCGAATCTCTCACAGCCGGTCAAGCGGACTCCTGCGCAGGATGTCCCAACCAGTCAATATGCGCCTCCGCGCCCAAGGGCCCCGATCCCGACATACCCATCATTACCGCGCGCCTCTCCTCCGTAAAGCACAAGATACTCGTCCTCTCCGGTAAAGGAGGCGTCGGAAAGTCGACCTTCAGCACAATGCTTTCGCATGGCTTCGCATCGAATCCATCATCGACTGTCGGACTCATGGACACAGACATCTGCGGGCCTAGCATACCGAAGATGATGGGTGTAGAAGAAGAAACAATCCACGTTAGCGGAGAAGGATGGGAACCAGTGTGGGTCAGTGAGAACCTAGGAGTCATGAGCGTCCAGTTCATGTTGCCAAACCGCGACGACGCAGTCATCTGGCGGGGCGCAAAGAAGAACGGGCTGATCAAGAAATTCCTTATGGACGTAACATGGGGCGAACTAGACTTCCTTGTCGTCGACACACCACCGGGTACATCCGACGAGCATCTCTCCGTCAACTCCTTCCTCAAAGCCAGCGGCGTCGACGGCGCAGTCCTCGTTTCAACACCCCAAGAAGTCTCGCTTCTCGATGTTCGGAAGGAGATCGACTTTTGCCGGAAAGCGGGTATACCTATACTGGGCATCGTGGAGAACATGAGCGGGTTCGTATGCCCGGGTTGCAAGCACGAGTCTCAGATCTTCAGAGCGAGTACTGGTGGTGCAGCGAGGTTAGCGAAGGATCAAAACATACCATTTTTGGGCAAGGTACCGCTGGATCCAAGGATAGGCATGGCTTGCGACTTTGGAGAGAGCTTCCTGACGGCCTACCCAGATAGTCCGGCGTGCGCTGCTATCAAAGAGGTTGTTAGGAGAGTTGGAGAGGAGATTGGAATGAGCAGAGAAGAAGTATTGCCTGTGGATGATGAATAAGCGTGACCTGCAAGAGCACAGTCGGTATACTACAATATAATTTTGGATGGAGCGAAATCAGACAGCACAAATGGCTTTACGTATCGGCATAATCATATTTCTACAGGAACCTGTTCCTACTGGACACATCGTACGGCATTTGCAATTCGGCCCGCGTCAATAACGTGAGGACTTACGAAGGCGGTTGACGCAAGCAACGCAGATCGTCGAGTTCGTCTTGACACACTAAAACATGGAGATCAGGGAAAGCGAGAGCGATGAACATAACGATAACAAGCATCTGCTCAGGTAATCTCTTCCAATGATTGTTTGCAAGCCCTCCTACACATACAACGCACTGAACGCACTGCTGAGTAGAACTAATTGTTTCGTTTAATAATGACTGCAACCCAGTGTCACGAAGTATGCGAAGCCACTTCGCTTCTCTTGGAGTCGTCATTCACTGCCACAATGGCGCCGCCCCGTTGGATCTTCGTGTGGCAGATTGTCCAGTGGAAATTATGAGTGGACTGGCAGCCACACCACAGCCATTGATCAGCGTCATCGTATCACGCTACACGATGCTTGGCACGCGTAGCAGGTGCTTGGCGCATGTTTCGAAAGCTTGGTTGGGTGGCCTGTGGCTTGGACGAAGATAATGAGCTCATAGATGTTGCGCGAGTCGATGCAAGATTTGCGAATACGTGCTGAGAAAGAGGAGAAAAATGACTGGGCTGGCCCAGGAGACGGCGTGCAAGACCATGCAGAAGATCGAGATAGGTCCCGTGTCTGCGCGGTCCACAATGCAGCGCGGAAGGCTCGAGGATGTCATGGCCCACACGGCTAGCGGCATCCATCCCTGCCGCCTCGGTGCCATCAATCACAGGCACAACAACTTTCTTGACTTTGAGGCTAGAGGCGCTTTCATTTTGGCCCCAGCCTTTCCTGAATTCTTACTCTCCCCCGCCTCTATCGTTTCCGTACTACACGCGCTTCACAAGGGCGTGCAATTGTTTTCGTCGCGACAGGAACGCGAAATTACTAGCAGCGCGCATCGTATCTGCGCCTGAAGCCAACTCTTGGACCCTGAGCGCATTGCCATTGTACGTCTTTGCTCTGGCTGAATTGAGTCAATAGACTGACTGGAGCGCAGGATCGTAGGCATCTTAGACGCGTCTGCGCATATCCTCCCCCAAACCTCTCGCTATCGAACATTGCTCGCGACCGACGACCACCATGGCCGCTGAATACCAACAACATGAGGATCCCAGTGGCGTGACAGGCATTGGCGCCGGTCCTCAAGTCATCAGCACCTCGGGTGCAGTGGATGTCATCATGGGACCGCTCCTCAATTACCGACGTACAAGCAACCAGCAGGCCGGGCAGCCTGTCTGGCACGGCAGTGTCCTCATCGTCGCTACGCCCGGACAACAGAACCCGAACGAGGCACAGCCAAACCCCCAGCTCACACTCTTCCCAGCTGGCGCAGTCGACAAGAATATGGGTGACGTGAGGTTCAGCGTGGAAGCGCGCGACTTTCACGGAGAGAAGTTATACGAGGATAGCAAGAGGGCCTTCTGGCGCTTCAGGATCGATGCTCCCATGCAGCCATTCGAATCAAGATGGCGTTACGAGATCCAGAACCTCAGATACACCGACACTATGAAGGAGGAGAAGCCCCAGAACTTCGTCGTACCCTCAATCACCCAGTCGATGCGCATTATGTTCCATTCTTGCAACGGTTTCAGTGTTGGTACCGACATGGACGTATGGTCCGGACCTGTGCTGTGGAACGATGTACTCCGAATGCACGAGCAGCGACCCTTCCACGTCATGCTTGGAGGAGGCGACCAGATCTACAATGACGGAGTGCGAGTCGACGGACCGCTCAAGCCCTGGACCGACATACACAGCCCTCATAAGCGACGGGAGTTCCCCTTCGGCCAGCAGATGCGTGCCGACTGCGACGAGTACTACTACAACAACTACGTCAAGTGGTATGGTCACAAGCCCTTCTCCACTGCCAACAGCCAGATCCCCCAGGTCAACATCTGGGACGACCACGACATCATCGATGGTTTCGGCTCCTACACCGACCACTTCATGAACTGCGCTGTCTTCAGAGGCATTGGCGGTGTTGCGCACAAGTACTATCTCCTCTTCCAGCACCACCTTGCTCCTCCAAAGAGTACCTATACAACCGACGCGCCCCAGACGACCAATGTAACAGGCCAGGGAGAAGGCACAACTCCCGCCGATCCGGTGCAAGTGGACAGCACCTTCGTTATGACCAACGATGAGGGCGACCCATCGTACCTTATCGGCTCGAAGCCCGGCCCATATGTCGAGGAACGCAGTCGCAGCATTTACTGCCAGCTCGGTGCGCGCATTGCCTTTGCTGGTATTGATGCGCGAACAGAGCGTACGAGGCATCAAGTCAACTACCCCGAGACCTACAAGATGCTTTTCGATCGTCTGGACGCCGAATTCACCGCGAACCCAGAGCTCAAGCACATGATCTTGCTGCTCGGTGTACCCATTGCCTACCCTCGCTTGATCTGGCTCGAGAACATTCTGCAGTCGCCGTTGATCGCACCCATCAAGTTCCTGAACAAGCGCTTTGGCTTCGCTGGGGGCTTCTTCAACCAGTTCGATGGCAAGGTCGATTTGCTCGATGACTTGGACGACCACTACACCGCGCGTCAGCACAAGGAGGAGCGTCGCAACCTCATCCACAGCCTGCAGGCATTCTCCAAAAAGTTCTCTGCTCGTGTCACCATACTTGGTGGAGATGTGCATCTTGGAGCCATTGGTCGTTTCTACACCAACCCCAAGACACACCAGATTCCCGCAGAAGCTGACCACCGCTACATGCCCAACATCATTAGCTCCGCCATCACCAACAAGCCCCCACCACAAGCTGTCGCGAACTTGCTGGCCCGCCGAAACAAGATCCATCACCTCGACAAGGAGACCGACGAGACGCTCCTCGAAATCTTCGACCGCGACCCAGCTCTCCCCGGAGGCGTCAACGCGACGAACGGCAGCTCCACCGCCCAGATCGAGGGCGACGGCAAAGACGGAAAGATCGAACCCAAGACCTCCGCCGCAAATCACGCAACGATGCCCTCGCGCAACTACGCCATCATCTGCGAATCCGCGATCCCCACCCCCTCCACCCTCGGTGTACCTCCCGGCTCAGCGCCCTCCATCAACACGAACAACACCGCCGCGTCCAAGATCTCCGCTGCCCCCGGCAAGAAAGACAACATGCGTCTGGGTTTCCATCTCGGAGAGGAGAAGGCTGGTACTCAGCACCCGGCTGCTGGCGGTATCAACCCTTCAGGTCTTTGCGGACCGTATGGTCTGGATGTTACACTTAGGGTGGAGATTAGCAACCAAGATCGCGAGGGCAGGACTGATGGCTACGGCTTCAGTATTCCCGCGCTGGATTGCTCGGCTTATGCTGATCGTGGCGAGAAGTGGTAGACTACACCTATGAAGTGGGCGCTTGGGACATGGGATAGAGAAGGTCTCAAGCGGTAGATGAAGGGAGGTTATCGTGGTGGAAGATACTGGATGATTTCATTTTGCTTTCTTGTTTTGGTTTATACCCTCGAAAGTTGCTTGGCACAGAGCAATGATGTGTAGTAATTAATTAGTTGCTAGTCTGTAATGTTACCCCATTATTGGGTTGGTACAACAAAAGTCCTATTGCCTATGGAGACGTCCTATGATGTCGAGGGCATCAGTTTCTGCACTTACAGCCGCACTCGAGCATGTCGGAGTTTCGCGAATCGAATGGTATCTATTGCGCTCGCAAAAAGGTTTGGTTCTTAAACACTGCTGTTTATGTACATGATATGTGAATGATTGGACTTTTGAAGAATGTCAGAAACAAACGGAAGGAAAGCAGTGGCATACAGTCGTAACGGGAGAAAGCAAAGCAAGGAAAGTTGTCGTCACCAGGAAAACGAGTGTTGAAGACCACGTGGCTCCTCTGTGGAGGGCTTGCGGAGCGAAGCAAAAAGCGCCAAAAGTTGAGCAGCTTCCATCCCACCTGTCTCTTGCCAGAATGTGGACGATGAAGCTTGCTGCATAGCAAGCTCGTAGCAAGTATCGAGGAGAGCATTCGTGTTCTCCGGCGAATCCTTAATTCTCACCTTCATCGCAACGGCCATGGCAAGGAAGACATGGAAGCGCGCCATCGACATGGATGCGGAGATTTCGACTGCAGGTCGCTGAGTGTTTGGGTAGACAGACTCGCAGAACCGAGAAAAGAGACCAGGAGAGATGGAGTAAGCTTGGTAGTCCAAGGACTCGATGTGTTGTACGAATTCAGTGGTCAGAGTCTCCGCTTCGAAGCGGCTTGGAATTGGCGTAGTAACAATTGCGCGACTGCGATCGGTGAAGCTTGAGCGTGACGAAGCTGGGCCAGGACTTTCAGTATGGCGGGCTGCGAATATGCCTTGGCGAGGCAATCGCGGTGCTGGCGCCAACGGAAGGATGTCATCTTCAACTTCCGGGATCGGCGACATGGCTTGCTCATTGCTAGCCTGAGACTGGGACGAGGTCGAAGTCTTGCGAGAGTGGGCCCGACTGCTAGTAGTACCCGGTTGTAACTGACTGCTACTTGCTTGAGCCATGAACTCCCAAGAAGGCGCCGTATGCGGTTCGATCGACGACGGCATGGGTTTACTCATCGATGGATATGTCGTACCGAACTGCGGCAGCGCGGATCCGGGTGGCATGGAGTCGGGTGACGAGGCACGCGTGGTACCTAACCATAATGAAGGTACTGGTGAAGACGGCGTGGAGAAGTTGGGGAAAGGCTCACATTCATCTATAGCGATAGAGGGCATGCTGCCACTCCTAGCCGAGAAGGAGCCGAGATCCAGGTCATCGGCTGTGAAGGTTGCCGGTATGGTGGTATCGAGGTTGAGGTGGGGCGAGGGTCCTTGCCAGTCGAACGATGTGGGTGTGCTAGCCATAAGGTTCTGGTCGATAGACTCCATACCGTGCATGGGCGCATTGACATGTCTGGCTAGCTGTGCCTCGAGCTGATGTATTCGTCCCTCTAGGGCTTCTCGATGTTCACTTCATCTTGATCAGAACACGACATCATGTGACCACGCGATGACGCGTCTGAACGGGTGCGGGCACTCACGATGCAACAACTTCTTTTGGTTTTTGTGTTCTCACGCATTGTATTGCAAAACGTTTACACGTCGAGCAAGGCGTCTCGCCGTCGCATCGAATCTTCCTGCGTCGGCATCGCTCGCAGGCGTTGGAGACGGACTTTCGCCTAGGCTGCCAGTCTTTGACAGCACTGGGAGAGAAGCGAGCTGGACCTTCGCCAGCGGGCAATGAAGCTTTTGTCATTAGCAATATCACGGAGCGATATAGGTGCCAAGCTTACTGAAGGGGCACATGCTGGAGGGGAATGTTGAGGATTCCGCGTCGGATACTGAGGCTTCCGAAGATTTGGGTGCAGATGGGGACAATAAGCAGCTGACGATCGCAAGACGGAGGCGTGGGAAAGAAAGCCATGGCGGAGGACGAGATCTCAGTTTGTTTTACGTCCCGTTGCCTGTCGCGGTGACAGACTGAACGCGGTTGAGTAATCGGGTAGACCTGCCCTGATGTTCTGCCGACACACTTTCCTGACACTCTGGCCCTCACCATGACTTGCAACACGCCCGCAAGGCTCCCTGCACGTCTCGACTCCTCATAGGTGCGGACGTGCGACGAGACATGGTTATGCATGTCGCATCGACTTTCCCTCCGCTTTCGACCTTCTAGAAGAGCGTCTACCAGGTGACAGGGCTAAAGGGCGGGCACGCGGCCGCACTCCGCGTTTGCAGCATAAGTGTCGCACAGCCCCCCAGAAGTTCCCACCGGTAAATCCTTCGGACACGTAAAAGAGCGGAATCCGCGGTCCATTTTCCGCTATCTTGTCACATCGCATTGTGAAGCACGGAGAATTATAGAATCTTGTCGACGGCTTCTCCTCAGAGCCATGATGGACCCTCTTGACCACAAAGTCCGGTTGTCAAAATCATCCGCGGCTGCCCAAGCAGCTGACAACTGCCGAGAACTCGAAACAACGTTTTTCTTTCGTCGCATCAAGTCCTTGGCACACGGGAAGCTCACAATCAGATGAGTCGAGGAGCGTCGTCGTAGGCGCCATGCGGCACAGGTGACGCGTACACAGTCAGCGCCTGGAACGTCGCATCAAGGTCACTCCCATTGATGCTATCGCATTCGCATTGCACTATCTACAGGATCGGCGAGGAAAGCTACAGCCCGACTATGCGCGACACAACGGACCGTCCGTCGATTGGACACCAGCGCCGATGATACCATTATCATCGATGGTCCAGCCCTCAGTACCAACCCCGTGGTGCACGTAGAAGAGCATGTCAGGGTCATACTTCTTTTTGATCTGCTGGAGCCTCGGGTAATTTGAGCCCCAGAAAGATTGCTGCCAGTTGGGCTCGGCGATGTCGGCCTCATTTCCATACGCGCCGCCAGTGGGCGACACTTCACGAAGAGGAGCCATGACCTGAGTGGTGATCTTTTCGACGGCGGCCTGCCATCCCGCGGCGGTTTCCTCAGCGACCGAATTGATGATGACCATCTGGCTCTCTTCGTTTCGGAACGCAGGATTGACGGAGTTGATGTCCTTGTTGTCCTGTTCGACGGGGCGCTGATGGTACATGTTGATCATGACGGCGGTCTCGACGACGTGCTGGATGGCGACGATCGTTTGGTTGCGTATCTCAGCGTTCTCCCAATTGTCGGATGTCAACAAACGGTTTGACGCAATACCGGTAGCGGCACCGATATGATAGTTGAATGTACCGAATGTGGCCTTGTAGGCAGGGTAGAAGCTGTCGTGGTAGGTTGTCTTGGGATTGAGCTCAATACCAAGTGAGGCGCACTTTTCGTAAAAGGGCTTGATGAGAGCCTCGTACTCCTCGACAGTCTTGTCCGTGGCAAAGAAAGGACCCATCGACCACATATACGTGCCTGGTGCGAGCTTCATGAGAGAGAAGTAAGAGTATGTTTTCGCGCGGTTGTAGGCGGGCATGTTGTCGAAGAAGAACCTAAACGCCTCCCAGAACTTTTCGGCAGTAACAGTTTCGGATGTCATGATGGTCCAGGAGGACTGAGTGACTGGAACCTTGCGGTGGACCTTCACTACAGCAGAGGTGATCACGCCGTAGGTACCGCCACCGCCGCCAAGCATAGCCCAATACAGATCACTGTTGATCTCCGGAGTAACGGTAACGAACCGGCCACTGGCAAGGACAACTTCGAGAGCGACGATCTGATCTGAGCCGACACCAAACAACTGCATCAGGGGACTATGGCCACCGCCCGTGGAGTAGCCACCAAATACACCGACGGTCGGACAGATACCAGCGATGGCAGAGACACCATACTTATCAGCAGCCTCATAGAGCTCGAAGCCTTGAACGCCCGCGCCGACTTTGAAGACTGGTCCGTTGTACGTGGAGCTTTTGTAGTCTTTGACATACTTGATCTCCTTGAGGCCATGAGTCCAGATGCTGAGCGCCCCCTTGCCAACCGAGCGACCGTTATAGTCATGTCCAGTGTTGCGCACGACCAAGCGAAGGTTCAGGGTACGAGCAAAGTTGACAGCCAGCTGAATTTGCGCAACGCTGCTAACTTTCACTGCGTATTCTGAGTATCCTCCCTGGGTGCAAGTGCCATTGGCGAAATTGCCTGTAGTAGGAATGGGGCATGTCATTCCATACCACAGGGGATTCATCAGCGCACCATTGTCGTTGTAGCTACTCCTGTCAGTCTAAGTGCCATTGTGCTCACAAGTATCATCACTTACTAAATCTCCTCCGCATCGAAATTCTCGACGAGGTCTGCGCACTTTGCGGCGTCGTAGTTGTTGTACTCGGACGTCTTGTAGCAAGAAGAGCCTATAGGTACGATCTTCTCTAAAGCACCACCGAGTAGGAGATCGAACACCCCCCACAAAAGCTTTCCTGGATACAGAAGATCGCCAGGCATGGTCTTGCATCGGAGTGATCGTCGCGCACGGCGAGTACGCACAGACAAGCTGGAATTGGAGCTGTCCTCAAACTCGAAGAGGGAAGCATACTCAGCAAGCTCTGGGCTCTGTTGCATCGAGGAGACAACATCGTCAGTCAGCTGTACGGCTTCGACTCCAAAAAGAGCGAGTTTGGCAGGCGTGACATAGGTAGCGAGCGTCTCAGCAGCAGGTGGGACGGAAAATGCGAGTGTGGCGCTCTGTGCCGCCGTGAAACCGGCATAGGCCAAGGAGAACGTTATGGACCTCGCCAACATGTTGGAAGACGAACCTTGCAGTTGAAACGGAAGTAGTAGCGGCTGGTTGAAGAGTCCTTGGCTGCCACGTTCCTGTACCGAACGCAAGGTTTTATACGAATCTCCTCATAACGCACAGGTGGCAGCGCATCAGTAATCTTGGTCGAGCCCATTTGCCGCTCACTTGGGGACTATCTTCCCACTTGAGCATCGGCAAGAAAAAGTGGGGTGAGATACGGCGAGGCCATCTCGTCTAGAGTCTAAAGTTGGTATGGGATTTCATCCTGTGCACCCGCCCAGAGAAATCGAAGACGCGAAGGATGGTAATTCCAATCTTGCGCCCACGCCTCATCCGTACAGCTCATGCGCTTTTTATTAAGGAGCGAAGAGGGTCTAGACTTCCACGACCATGAACATGTCACGTTGGCTGAGTCGCGGTTAGTTGTTCCGCGGCGATCACACCATTGAGCGATGGACATTCGAACAGGCTTCACCAGCCGGTTCATCGAGGTACGGACTGCTAAGGAGGCTTCCCGCGCATCCGCCTCTGCTTTAGAGCGGGTGCACCGTGCGTAGGTTCCTGGAGAAGATTCCGGATCA
Organism: Alternaria incomplexa; assembly: GCF_024043165.1. NCBI lineage: Eukaryota > Fungi > Ascomycota > Dothideomycetes > Pleosporales > Pleosporaceae > Alternaria > Alternaria incomplexa. The sequence goes on from NW_026249856.1 coordinate 1,189,944, forward strand.
GGCAGCTAGTGGGGCACCTGCCGAGCATCGTACTAGACAGGGCTCTGCATGTGTAGAGCGAATCCTATAGCTATGCCTCAACACCTTGAACGGAACCCTAATCAATTTGTATGGCTTCTACTAGGCCCTGGGTCTCTATGAACTGTGGAGATGTTCACATACTGCGCTACACATTTGTCTCCAAGGATGAATGGCTAGATAAAGGTGGTGGAGGCGTTGCCGATAGAGATCTTTACAGGCTGTCCTATGGATTATTGGAGGATTTTGCCATCCCGTGAGGAGGATCGATTGGAGCCACAATATGCAAGGGTCTTCAAAGCAGAGTCTCGAGGTACTCACATTCTCGGAGGCTGTGTCCCAGTCGCATAGCTCTGCGGCTGCGCAAACTATGTTCCATCAGGACTAGCCGTCTTGCATGTGCTTCCACGTCGGTTCCGTCGCCTTGGGTGTCCTTTTCGGACGAACGACTGTTTTGTCACTTTACATTTGCTATATGATTGGTTCGCAAGGGACGGGACGTGGCGCGCAACACAGGAGATGAAATCTTCGCTTCCATGTGCGAGACTCGTTTACTCAGATAGTTTTCAGGTTTGCAGCGTTACCAGTATCTTGGGAAAGGAACGCAACATCCTCGGCACGCTGTTGAGCGGGCTGAATCCTATTCGAACATGGTCTCGATGTTGAATGCTGTCAGGTCCGCGGGTCATATAAAGACTTCACGAGTATCACTTTTCGTGTGACTTCGACCGAGTTGTTTTCGAATTGAACGCCAATCTGAAATCCCATCATGGCAGTACCCGCTTTTCCTGCACCAGACATGTCTGGTGTTGATCCAGGGCTTCAACCTACGCTCATCGCATTATTATACCTCTTCCCAGGACTTGCTCTTGCGGTGCTTATGGTTCGATTTTGGAGGAAGTGGCAAGACCATATCCTTGGCGGAGGTATGAGCACGGGGCTACATTGGCTGGTCTATGCTGATATCTTTGCAGACGACGTTCTCATCGCCATCGCGTGGGCTCTGGCATTGTCCAATAGCGTGATTACCCACAAATGTAAGAACTTGTCCACATGACGACCTTGAAATGTTCGAATGCCTGACGCTTATGGAGTTTGTGTCGCGATGTACACCGGATACCACGATGAAGATGTTCCGTATCCAGCGATCGACTTCCTTAATGCATTCAAGGTACGTTTGTAAAACGTGTGTGCTGCAACTTACCCATATACTGAGGGACTTATTCACAGCTTAAGTATGCGTTGAGTCTCGTGTACTCACCATGTATCGGCTTCGTCAAAGCATCCTTCTTGTGGACGCTTTACAAACTTCGTTCAAACAATGTTTGGATCAAGCGGTGTATCCTCGGCCTCCAAGCGATCAACACCATTTTCATCGTTGCTTTCACGATACTTGCTGCAATACCCTGCTGGCCGATAGCGAAGAACTGGCAACCCGACCTGACTGGGGGTTGCTACGATCCTCTAGATTACATCCTGGCCAACATCTCGATCGTACTTATCACTGATGTCCTAGTTCTCCTGTAAGTCTTTCTCGCTTGCACCAAACAACCGATGCTGACATTGCACCAGAATTCCGACATGGATAATCTGGGACTTGCAAATGCCACTCAAGCGCAAGATTGTTACAGTATCGTTTCTCTCTCTCGGTCTCATCGTAATAGCAATCGGCGCCGTGCGATTCGTTTGGCTCATCGACGCTTTCATAGGCAAAACAAAAAGCTACAGTGTCAAAGCGTCCTACTCTGCAATCGAGTCTAGTGTCGCTATCATTGGAACCTCGGGGCCAACTATTAAATACATACTGTCACGCTTCGTACCCTGGCTCCGTCCTTCATTTGAGCGCTCGATCGCGAACAAGAACTCATACGACGCCTATGGGAACCACTCGGATGTTGCTGCTAGGCGAGCGAGGTCACATTACGGGACGAAAAGTGGATATGATGATTTGGATATGGTGAGCGTTCACCATGAACAGTTCGAGATGAAGAGCAGTTGGCAAAAGAAGAGGGGGTGGGATGACGACGCAAGAAGCGATGAGCAGCACATCACCGGCGAAGGTCTCGGCATCAACAAGACAGTGGAATGGATGGTAGACACGAAAGAGCGCTCGCATATTAGCAAAACAGTCTCGGATGAACCAAATGTCGCTAACGACAAGCCTGCGACAAGTCCCGCACAAATCATTTAGGCTGGAGGTGTGTTGGGGCAGCAAGAATTTTACATACATGGCGAGTTGCGCTATGAGTATAGTTTTGATCCAACGATTTGCCTAATTGCACGTTTGTTGAAGAAACCAATTTGCGATGTGAAATGAGTTCGCTGTTGGGCGGCGTTCGGCCGCAGCTGACCCGCGCTCGCTGCCGGTCTTGTTTCCGGATCTTGGGGCGCGGTATACCCGATTCGGCGACTTCCCCTCAATCTCAATTGCCTGGCCCGCGGTTGGCCGAGCCATAAGACGGTATCTCCACCGATACTGGGCGTCGCAGATGTCTGAACAATGTCGCGAATTGATGGAGCCGAAGTAGCAAAGCACAGCAGCAAGAAGGACTGCTGGATAGTGTTGGATTCAAAAGCATATGATGTGACAAACTTCCTGGCGGACCACCCAGGTGGCGCACCGATCATCTTGAAGAATGCCGGGTCGGTGAGTACAATGGCGCGGCTCAAAGACCAAGAGCTGATGTTAGACAGGATGCGACAGAAGAGTTCAAGAGATACCACCCGTTGAGTTATCTGGAGGATTATCTGCCTAAAGATGCCTTCCTCGGTCCCGTCGACCCCAACACATTTGGTCAGCTACGCCAGATCAAGAGCGAAGAGTCGACGAAGCCGTCTGACACCGATCCAAACTCCAAGGAAATCCCACATGTGAGCCTTTGCGTCTCCACGACCGACTTTGAGGCAGCGGCAAAGGCTGTCATGCCTCACAAGTCGTACGTCTATGCGTCCGGTTCTGCAAACACTGGCGCGTCGATCAGAGGCAACATAGATGACTGGGGGCGCATCAACTTCCGTCCGCGTGTGATGCGCAACGTCGGCGATGTAGACACGCGCCGCAAGATCTTCGGGCACAGCTCGCCATACCCATTCTACATCTCGCCTATGGGAACAATGGGCGCCATCCACGAAGCTGCCGAGCCAGAGATGATCCGAGGCGCAGTGCGCAAGGGCATTCACAAGGTCGTCAGTACTGCAAGCTCGAAGAGCAGCGAGCAGATCATGCAGAGCTACAAAGATGAGCAGCAGAGGCTTGGTAGCAACAGCACAACGCAATTGTTTTACCAATACTACATGCCTGTCGACCGCAATAAGGCCATCGAACTTATGCGCATCGTCAAGCGCTGCGGCTATAATGGCCTCTGGATAACAGTCGACACGCCCGTGCTTGGAAAGCGAACTGCGGATCGCTATCTCCAGGCTGAGGAGGCGCTAGCAGTCGGGCTCGCAGAAGAAAGTACAGCGGAATGGGAGACCGGCGGCGACAACGCTTTCGCACCCGCGATGGGGGGACGGCCAGTTCAGGGCCAACTTAGCCCACATACGACCTGGGAGGATCTCGAGTGGATTCGCAAGGAGTGGGAAGGCCCGATCGTTTTGAAGGGTGTACAATGCGCGGAGGACGCGAAGCTTGCGATGGAGTATGGCTGTGATGGAATTCTGTTGAGCAACCATGGCGGCAGGCAATTGCACACAGCACCCAGTGCGCTCATGACGCTGCTGGAGATTCGAACGTATTGCCCAGAAGTCCTGGGAAAACTAGAGGTCTTCCTCGATGGCGGTCTGAGAGATGGAAACGACGTGCTAAAAGCATTGTGTCTGGGTGCCACAGCCGTCGGCGTAGGTAGACCCTTCCTATACGCGCTTGGAGCGTATGGGTCGAAGGGTGTCGAGAGATGTGTTGACAGTAAGTTTGATCGTGTTTCAACCAGGGTAGTATACTGACATGCGACAGTTCTTGCGGATGAGCTGCAGACGGGTATGCGGTTGTTGGGCATAACATCACTGGATCAGTGCAGACCTGAGATGGTCAATGCGACGCGTCTACTGAATGAAATGTGGCGACCAGAGCAGCTGAGTCTGAAGAGCAAGCTGTAAAGGTAGGGTGTGTTGGTTACGTGGGTCATAGTTCCAAGTTTCAAGTTTTGCGAGCGAATGAAATGGAATTTGGATTAGACACAGCGTGCACTAGCAATCCAATCACGTTAAGCACTACACTTGCATGATTAATGGATCGTAGTCTGCCTTTCAGTGTTGTTACCGATGTCGCCGACCCCGCCGTCCCCAGATGCAGAATTTTCTGACCCCTCATCGCCCACCCCACCATGTCATTGAGCTACAATATATAATCACAATCTGACGATTTCTCCATCAACAGCAGTTATCCTGTGACGGACAGATGGCCGTAAGTCTTAGTCAGCATCCTCTGCAGCATAACAAATATTAACAACTCCTGTAGGAGCTGGTTATGGCGCCAGGTTAAGGTTTCTTAACGTTAAGTCTACGGTACTTTGTTACCTCCAAGACATCCTGGTCACGAAAGTGGCGTGGGTTCGAGTCCCACTCTGTTCAGCATTCGTCTGGCATTGTCAGATACTCCAGGATACATTTTTTTTGGTGTTTCGGGCGCCCCTGAGCGTTGGTCACTAAGCCCATGCTCTGACACCCTTCCACCCACTCTCTTCTTACCTAGATGGAGGGAGGCTTTGCTTTTTGTACTCTGATATCGATTGGGGTGCTATTAAGACTTTGTTTGTAATTGCATATAGTGCATGTGTATGTTGCGCTGTTACAGGGCTTGCGCAGTCACTCCGTGTCTTATCACGTTAGAAAGAACTCGAATCAGCACACAAATTGTTGCATAGAAGTCTTCGTAGAGCCTGCATAGCTTGTACAGTTGAATATGCTATTGTATTGCAATTCAAATGTTGGTATATCTCACTTTTTCGCAACAGCGACAAGCGCGACACAGGGAAAACCCTCCACCTCAACCACACCCGCACCTTTCTGCCCATTCAAAGGCCTCTGGATCTTTACCGCTGCCTTCTTTCCAGCAAGGTTCAACTGCTTCGCGAACTCCTCGTTCTCTTCATCGGTCCACTTTGGTCCCATGTTCTTCCACATACCGAGCATGTAGCCGCAAGTCTCCTCCGCAGTCTTCGATGCATAATATACTGTCTTCTCGTGCATCTCAACATCTTTGAATCCTGCGCCTTCCATGATCTTCTTCGTATGCGAAGCTTCGAACCACTCATCCGCGACAGGCCAGCGGAATAGGGGGTCGTCTGGCTTGACGGCTTTCTGCGCTTCATGAACAACAGCCATGTGGCCTGTAGACTTCCAGGTAGTGACAACAGCCGTTCCTCCTGGCTTAAGAGTGCGATAGATCTCCGCCGCACCCTTTTCTCCGTCAGGGAAGAACATGATGCCCATGTTGGTGATGGAGTGCGTAAACGTCTCGTCGGGGAATGTCAGATTGACTCCGTCCATCACGTCGAGGGATAAAGTTGCCGCAGAAGTTGTAGCTGGAAGGGCGTGGCGTGCTAGATCGACCATCGGTTTCGCGTTATCGACACAGGCTGCCTTGAGTGGAGTGTCTGGGTATCTGTACAATAGCTCTTGCGCAGCTATACCATTTCCGCATGCATTATCTAGCACGACGGAATTCGAATCGACCGCAGGCAACATGTCGATGAGATGCATGGCAACTTCGCGGGTGCAGCCACCGGTTGCAGCCTCATAGGTCGAAGCAAGCATCTCGAACATCTCGCTTGCGTTCATGTTGGGTTCGCTCATGATGATGATGGAACCTTCGCCATTGTATTTTGAGCGATACTATACATTAAATACCGGGTCAGCAAGGTACTTATATATGGCTGACTGCGGACGAAAAGAGTAAGAACGAAGGATTGTGGCTGGGGCGGGGGTAGACGAGAACACGCGAAACAAGAAATACGCCTGAAATCCTCCATGTTTCTTGTTGGACCGATTTGATGCAGCACCTTTAGTCGAAGTTCGTTAAGAAGTATCTGGGTTTCCTTTGGCTGGGGGCTCGGACCTCGGAGACATTCGCATGCACCCTGTGGCCTAAACAAAGTCGCCGACTGCAGCTTGAGTCGTTGCGCATTCCTTGGGAAAAATAAGCTAGAGACGGATTCAGTACGCCCCGTCGTTGTTCTAGCTGTATGGAGAAGATACAAGGTTGTGGATGACTGCGTTCAACGCTAAACATGCTTACCCATCCATTCACAGTAAATGCCCGCATCTGCTTCGATATTCTACCTTTAATAGTGCGCAGCCCCTTCTCAAACAAGAAAATAACATCTGCGCTATTCGCTCTTCGAAGTGATAAAGTTTCTGAAGTCTGTACTGGCATTCCTCGGATGATTCGGACGACACCAAGAATTTCGGGCGTAAGCTTACACACCATCTCAGATTTTTGCATCCTCTTTGAACCTAATCAATCCATCCTGGAAGGTCGTCGCAATATGTACGCCACTCTCATAGTCCCACATACGGCTATTATGTAGCGCTCTACCTCCCGTAGCTCGAGTAAGCCACGCTTCTTGCACAAACCATTTTCGTCCGTCCTTATCACTGCCCTTGTGTCCCTCCAGGTTACAGAGTGGCAGCGGACCATCTTCCCACAATGTCGCGTCGGCGTTCGGGTGGTCGATCCGCGGTTCACTAGGCATGATGAGGTCCTTGATACCGACATGGAAGATGACGCTGTGAGATAGTGATGCCATGCGTTTGTAACCCCGAGGCCGGTCGAGATGGTTTGGCACAATGAATAGCGAGTTACGATCCGATGCGTACAAGTGTGCACAGGCGTGCATGTTGGCCTCTCGTGTCAATGTGAGCTTCTGGTCGGATTCCGAGGGCGGTGGATATGGTGCGGTTGGTAATGGAAGTGCACCGCGCAGCGTGTAAAACGTCAGCTGTTTACGATCGAGCGGATGACGGCTTTGATTGTACTTCGACATGTCAGCCTTGCGGATGTGCAAGCCGGCGATGGGGTTAAAGTGATCGGGATGAGCTGGAAGGTAAGTTTCCCGGAAATGCTGCAGAGGTAGGAGTACGAAGTCAGTACATGTCTCACATCCACTTCGTGCAGGCAGAACTTACCTCGGAATCATTGCTTGGAGCAGCCGCATGCTCCATTGGCTCATCTTCTTTGCCTTCTAGTGCGTCGCGATACACCTCTTTCAGATCAACAGACTCTTGCATATCGAATGGTGAGCTTTCTTCGCGTTTGAAGGAGCAGGTACAGGTGAACATATCTCCGTCGGCTGCAACCTGGCTTACGGTCACGTTTCGTGTGCAATAATTGTAACCGTCTCGAATCTTTCGGACGCGATAGGTGTAGTGTTCATTGGGCTTCCCACCTAGTACGAACCACCCGGTAATGTTCTAGCATATTGTTAAGTTGTAGTTGGAGCAGAACGTGTCGCTACAGCTTACATGTATGAGAAATCCTTCTGCGACAGTCTGGGCAGCAGCCCATGCGGCTTGCGCAAACACGTGGCCGCCGTACGTCCCATTCTCACCACCAGTCGGGGAGTAGGCTTTGACGATGGAGCGGAATGTCCAGTTGTCAATGCGTTCGAGTGCGATCACCTTTTCGAACGGCAGAACCTGCTTATCAGAGGTAAAGTAGGGACGTACGACCATGGCAGCGACTACAACGTCTGAACTGACGTAGGAGTACGCTGATGCTTGATAGAGGCCATCATCGTATTGGGCGGGTGTTGCGATGTGCAGCCGGTACAGATGTGGCTAGCGCTAACGAGTTACCTCGGAACGGGCGGGGTTCGGATGAATGACGGCGCAAGTTGTTAACCTCCGTCGCTAGGGGTGGCTACAGTTTATGTCACATGTTACAAAAAACGTGTAAGCAGAAGTATGCATTGTCTTACATGCTACCTACTTGCTAAAATACAATAGTGTGTATGCAGCAATTTGAAAACGTTACAAAATCTGACCACCCCTGAGGGGTGCCGTTGGTGCAACAAGATATGCGGTTTGCGAGAGACGCGATCCAATTTGAACGTCATGAAATTCCATGATGAGCATGCATGCGTGCGTATTTACATGTCGAACAGATTGCTTCCGCCTCATCTTCCATCCCTCTTCTTCAGAACCCATAGCCGGATGAAGTAAAATACAAGACCGCAGAGCCATATTCCTACAAGGATCGCTGCTTGAACGGGCGCGAATACTGCGCCTCTGATTACGACGAAACCGCTGATTATAGCGAACAGTATAGGGATGAGAATGAACGGTTTCACAGGCCGGGGTAGATCAGGCTCGCGGAATCGTAATATAATTGCGCCGAGAACCGTGAGGAAGAAGAAAGCATACTCGGCAAGGCCATTGAGAGTCAGTAAGATGCGCATGTTGCCGAGTAGAATGTATACTGCCGAGAGGACAGTGTTGAGTATGAGGGCGTTGCTAGCAATTGTTAGCAGAGGATGACCGGACATGACGGCCTACATACATTGGTGACTCTCCATCATCCATAGCCGTGTCAGCTGCCTCGCTCGAATCGGCGCGTTTAGTCACCTTCAGAGTACCGACGCGACCGACTGTGCCGAGAATTTGCGGGAACCAATTGTTGTTAGATGCTGCGACGGTCATCCTACCAGCCACGAAGGAGTTTCCAAGGGCGGAGCCTGCAATGACGAGACATATGAGCGCGGTAGCGAAGTAAGCTACTCCCTTGCCAAGGAAGTGGGTAACAGCTGTCTAAGACATATCAGTATAAAGGCGTTATACATGACTCTGAAGGACTTACCACAGCAGCAGCATCCGTTGTCGACACTACCTTCCAAGGGAGAAGAACGTAGTAGACAGCGTTGGCGGCGACATAGCATAGTATGATTGTGGGTATAGCGGTATTGATGGAAAGTGGTAGTTGGCGACTGGGTTGACGCAATTCTGCCGCGACGTAATTCGCCTTGTCCCAGCCGGAATACGCCCACAAAGCTCCGTACAACGCTGTACTGTAAAAGCCGAGTGACTCCCACGTAGTCACTTTCGTCCAATCGAATTTCGACCCATCGGGCAGTATGGTGTCTCTTGGAGAGAACCAATTATTTTGATGCCAATCGCGACCTCCAAGGTCCTTACTCTTACCGACAAAGACAAAGACGACCACTAAACCAGATACGATAAGGAGAAAAATGGTAAGCAGCTTTATGGCGACGAAGAAACTAGACAGCCGAGTACTTGTCTTGGTGCTAATGGAGTTCAACGTCGTTACAAATACTAAGACAAGTAGAGACAATAGCTTGTGGGTGAGAGGCGGATCTGGTTCGTTCACGCCCAAACTGGAGTAAATGGACTCCACAAATACTATGCTGAGAATAGCAAGGGTAGCAGGCATGGTGGCCACTACCCAAGACCAAGCAGCCATGTATCCAAAGACGTCGCCATAGATGTAGGTGAGATAAGGCTGGATTCCGCCTTCTCCGGGGAATGCGGTACCCAGTTCAGCCATTGTCAAAGCACCTGTCCATGCTAAAACTCCACCAACTAGCCATACGAGGAGTCCAGCACCAGGTGACGGAACGTTCGCATCGATAGGCCCAGGCGATGAAAACACTCCCGAGCCGATGACGATGCTTATCAGCAGCGCGAACCCATCCAGCGCACCAAGATTGCGAGCAAAGGTGTTTCGCGTCGCCGTAACGTCATCGTGTTCTTCGTCCGGGGCATACGATGTCGTGGATTCTTGGCGGAGTAGAGGCGCAGTCTCTGAGGGTGTCATTGTCGCGTTCTCGAGTTTCAGAGGTTTGATGAGCCAATCGTCGCTTTTGCCGAGGTTGTCACGCGTCACACGCGTCAACGTGATGTGTGTAGGACGCGTCCGGTCCTTCTTGGGCCGCAGGAGTCGCAATTCTTTATTGTCTGGTGCTGTCTGAGCTAGAGCAACTAATACCCAATGCTGTGGTTGTGTGAAAGCAAAAGGTGGCTGGCTAAGCCGCGCGACACTATCGCGTCAGGATGAACCGAACTTACGTCATCCCCTTTCCGC